>NC_073237.2:88607500-89857500 GCF_029281585.2 Gorilla gorilla gorilla | reverse complement strand
CAATTATCATGATGGAAATGCAAAAAAAAACCACACCTGTTAGGATGGCCATTATTAAAAAAAATAGCGTTGACAAAGATTTGGAGAAATTGGAACACTTATGCACGTTGACGGGAATGTAAAATGGGGCAGCCTCTATGGAAAACAGCATGGAGTTCCTCAAAACAATTAAAAATAGAATTATTCCTATGATCTGGCAACTCCATTTCTGGGTATTTATCCTAAAGTATTAAAATCAGTGTCTCAAATTGATATTTGCAAACTCATGTTTATTACAACATTATTCACAATAGCCAAGATGTGGAAGCAACCCAAATGTCCCTCAACAGATGAATGAATGAAGAAAATGTGCTATATACATACAGTGGAATATTACTTAGCCTTAAGAAAGAAATTTTATCATATGTGACAACATGGATGAACCTTAAGGACATTATGCTGTGTGAAATAAGCCAGGCACAGAAGAACAAATACTGCATGATTCCGTTTATATGAGGTATCTAAAGTAATCAAACACCATAGAAGTGGAAAGTAGAATGCTGATTACCAGGGGAAGGAGAAAATGAGGAATTGCTGTTCAGTGGGTATAGTTTCAGTTATGCAAGAGAAAATATTCTAGAGAGCTGCTGTATAGCATTTTGTTTGTAGTTAACCATACTATACCGTATGCTTAAAAGTGTGGTAAGATTATGTGCACATAAAATAATAATAAACTAATTAATTAAAATAAAATGAAATTTGAACAGACATCTTACCAAAGAAGATATACAGATGGCAAATAAGCATATGAAAAGATGCCCAACATCATATGTCTTTACAGAATTGTAAATTAACATTTAGATACCGCTACACACCTGTTAGAATCACAAAAGTTCAAAACACTGACAACTCCAAATACTGGTGAAGATGTGGAGCAATGGGAACTCTCATTCATTATTGATGGGAATGCAAAACGGTACAGCCACTTTATTTTATTTTATTTTTTGAGACAGGGTCTCGCTCTGTTGCCCAGGCTGGAGTCCAGTGGTAGGATATCAGCTCACTGTAACCTCCTTCTCCCAGGTTCAAGTGATTCTCATGTCTCAGCCTCCCCAGTAGCTGGGATTACAGGAGTGTGCCATCATACCTGGCTACTTTTAGTATTTTTAGTAGAGACGGGGTTTTACCATGTTGATCAGTCTGGTCTCGAACTCCTGATCTCAAGTGATCCGCCTGCCTTGGCTTCCCAAAGTGCTGGGATTACAGGCATGCACCACCAGACCCAGCTAATTTTAGTAGAGACAGGGTTTCACCATATTGCTCAGGCTGATCTCAAACTCCTCACCTCAGGTGATCCGCCCGCCTTGGCCTCTCAAAGTGCTGGGATTACAGGCGTGAGCCACTGCGCCCGGCAGGTACAGCCGCTTGGGAATACAGTTTGCCAAATGAAACTAAACATACCCTTACTGTATGATCCAGTAATTAAGCTCTTAAGTATTTGCCCAAGGCGTTGAAAACTTATGTCCACACAAAAACGTGCACACAGCTGTTTTATTCATAACTGCCAAAACTTGGAAGCAACCAAAATGTACTTCAGTAAGTGAATGAAAAAAATAAACTATGGTGCCTTCAGACAACGGGATATTGTTCAGTGTTAAAAAGCAATGAACTATTAAGCCATGAAAAAACATGGAGGAACAAATGGTTTCTAAGTGCTAGAAACCAATCTGAAAGGGCTACATGCTGTACGATAACAAGTATATAACATTCTGGGAAAGGCAAAACTATGGGGACAGTAAAAAGATCAGTGGTTGCCAGGTGTTAGGGAGGTGAGGGGGATGAAGAAGTGGGGCACAGAAGATTTTTAGAGTAGTAAAAGTAATCTGTATGATACTGTAATGGTGAATACATATCATTATATATTTGTGCAAACCCATAGAATGGACAATACCAAGAGTGAACCTTAATATCAAGGATGGACTTGGGTGATATTGATGGGTCAATGTATCTTCATCAGTTGTAGCAAATGTACCTCTCTTGTGTGGAATGTTGATAGTGGGAGAGGTTGTGCATGTGTCAGTACAGGGGGTTTATGGAAACTCTGTACTTTCTGCTCAGTTTTGCCATGAACCTGAAATTGCTCCAAAAAATAAAGTTGACTTTTAAGAAGACAAATATATTTTTAGACAAGCAAAGCTGACAGGAGACCTGAACTACAGGAAATGTTAAAGGATGTCTGTCCTTCAGACAGAAGGAAAATGACACCAGACAGAAATAGGGATTTACAAGAAGGAATGAAGAGCACAAAAAATAATGAATACGTGAAAAACATGCTTTTTTGTTAAGTATCTTTAAAAGATAATTGTATTTAAGCAAAAAAAAAGTAGCAATATTTTATTGTCTTCATAACACATGTATAAGTAAAATGTATGATCAGGCCTGGCACAGTGGCTCACGATTGTAATCCCAGCACTTTGGGAGGATGAAGTGGGAGAATCACCTGAGGCCAGGAGTTCGAAACTAGCCTGGCCAACATGCTGAAACTCCTTCTCTACTAAAAATACAAAAATTAGCTGGGCATGGTGGCGCACACCTGTAATCCCAGCTACACAGGAGGCTAACGCAAGAGATCACTTGAACCCGGGAGCAGAGGTTGCAATGAGCCGATATTGTGCCACTGCACTCTAGCCTGGGCAACAGAGTGAGACTCTGTCTCAAAAAAATAAATAAATAAATAAAAATAAATAAATACATAAAATGTATGGTCATATGTAACATAAATCTGTTGAATGACTTATCCTATTTTAATACACTTAGATGCTACTGTAAATGATGTTTTTAAATTTTCAGTTTCCCATGATTTGATGTGATTATTAGAAACGTTTTTTTAAAAACATATAGATTGTGTTTCCTGCAACTTGTTAAAGTCATCTATTTGTTCTAGAAGGTTTTTTTTTTTTGATTTTTTTTTTTTTTTTTTTTTTTTTGAGACGGAGTCTCACTCTGTGGCCCAGGCTGGAGTGCAATGGTACAATTTTGGCTCACTGCAACCTCCACCTCCCTGGTTCAAGCAATTCCCCTGCCTCAGCCTCCCGAGTAGCTGGGATTACAGGCACAGGCCACCACGCCCAGCTAATTGTTTTGTATTTTTAGTAGGGATGGGGTTTCACCATGTTGCCCAGACCGGTCTTGAACTCCTGACCTCAGGCAATCCGCCCACCTCAGGCTCCCAAAGTGCTGGGATTACAGGCGTGAGCCACTGCGCCCAGCCTAGAAGCAATTTTGTAGACTCCATTGCATGTTCTACATAGACGATTATATTGTGCAAAGAATGACTTTTTTTTTCCTTATTCCTTATGCCTTTGTTTCTTTTTCTTCCCTGATTGTCCTGGCTATAAGCTTTACCATAATTTTGAAAATAGTGAGTAAAGCAGATATCCTTGCTTTATTTTTGGACTTACGAAAAGAGCTTTAATCAAACACAATTAAGTTTAATGGTAGCAGTAGGTTTTCTGTACATGTTCTTTATTAGCTTGAGGAAGTTCACTTCTATTTTTAGTTGCTGAGAGTTTTTTTTTTTTAATTGGGAATGGAAGTAGGATTTTATCAAATATTTTTTGTTTACCAGTTGAGACTATTGTATGGTGTTTCTTAGTTTGTTAATATGGTGGATTCTACTGATTGATTTTTAAAGATTAAGCCAACCCTGGGATATTATTTCTGGGATAAACCTCACTTGGTCATATATTTTTGGTTTTGATTTGCAAAAAAAAAAAAATTGTTAAGAATTTTTGCATCTATAGTCACAGAGGCATCAACCTGCAGTTTTCTTTTCTTTTCTTTTCTTTTTTTTAAGCCTGGTTTTGGTTTCAGGGCAATGCTTATCTTAAAGGATAAATTGGGAAATATTCCTTCATCTTCAATTTTCTGGAACAGTTTGTTAGATTTAGCATTATTTCTTCCTTAAATGTTTGGCAGAATTCACTAGTTAAGCCATAAGTCTTGAGCTTTCTTTGTTCAAGATTTTTAACTACAGAATAAACTTCTTTAGCTTAAATAGCTTCACGGATATGAAGCTATTTAGGTTATCTATTTCTTCTTGAGTAAGCACTGATAGATTGTGTCTTTAAAATAATTTGTATATCTAAATTTCCATTTGTTAGCAGAAAGGTTTTTTAAAAATAGTATCCCCTTGTTATCTTTTTATATCTGTGGAGTCATTCATGATGTTACCACTCTCATTCCTGATACTGGTAATTTGTTTCTTCTGTCTCTCCTTTTTTCTGACCAGTCTGACTTGAGATTTATCCATTTTGTTTGTCTTAAAGAATTAGCTTTGGTTTCATTGATATTCTCTGTTCTATTTCTTTTTCTCTTTCATTCATTTATGCTGTTTATTATTTTTCTTCTGCTTATTTTGCATTTGACTTATTTTTAGCTGTATAATGTAGAAACAGATTATTGATTTTGCCTTTTTTTCTAATAAAGACAGTTTAGTGCTATAAATTTCCTTCTGAATACTGCTTTAGCTGATCTCATAGATTTCTAGATATTTTGTTTTTATTTTTATTGAGTTCAACTTACTCTCTAATCTCCCTTTTTATTTCTTCTTGAACTGTGAGTTATTTAGAAGTAATTTAGCTCCCACGTATGAGGAGATTTCCTAGATAATTTCTTGTTATTGATTTCTAATTTAATTCTATTTATGGTCTGGGAGCATACTTTGTACAATTTAAGTCATTTTATAGTTTTGGGATTTTTTAATGGCCCAGAATATATCTTGGTAAATTTCCCATGTGCATGTGAAAATAATCTGTAGTTGCTATTTTTGAGTGTTCTATGTCAATTAGATCAGGTTAATATTGTTGTTCAAATCTTCTATAATCTTACTGATATTCTGTATACTTGTTCTATCAATTGTCAAGAAAGTGTGTTGAAATCTCTGAGTATAATTTATATTTGCCTATTTTTCCTTCCAGTTCTATCAGTTTTTGCTTCCTGTATTTTGTAGCTCCATTATTAGGTATAGAAAAATTAGAAATTATTATTTTCTCTTGATTAATTGACTCCTTTATAATTATGAAATGACCATTTTTTGTCCTGGTAACAATATTTGCACTAAATCTATTAATGTAGTTATTCTAGTTTTATTTTCATTTTTTTAACATATGTCTTTTTCCTTTCTTTTACTTTTAACCTGTGCCTTTTTAATTTATTATAGGCAGTAATTAGATGGGTCTTGCAAACTTTCCAGTCTGATAATCTTTTAAAATTGGAATGTTTAGAATATTTAGAGTTAATGTAATTGTTGACTTACTTGGGTTTAAATCCATCATCTGGCTCTTGGTTTTCTATATGTTTATCTGTCGTTTGTTTCCTTTTTTCTCTTGTATTTTTTTTATTAATTGAGCAATTTTTATGATCCTAGATTTTCCTACTTTTTGCCTTAGTAGATACAACTCCTTTTTTTCTATAAAAGTTAATTCAAGGCCTGGCACGGTGGCTCATGCCTGTAATCCCAGCACTTTGGAAGGCTGAGGCGGGCGGATCACAAGGTTAAGAGATCGAGACCATCCTGGCCAATATGGTGAAACCCCATCTCTACTAAAAAATACAAAAATTAGCGGGGCGTGGTGGCATACGCCTGTAGTCCCAGCTACTCGGGAGGCTGAGGCAGGAGAATCACTTAAACTCGGGAGGTGGAGGTTACAGTGAGCCGCGATCATGCATCCAGCCTGGCGGCAGAGCGAGGCTCTGTCTAAAAAAATAAGTTGATTCAGTGTTTATAATATGCATTTTTAATCTATAGTAATCTATTTTGAAATAGTATCATGCCACTTTGCATGTAAAAAAAGAGCCTTACAAGAGTGAATTTCCATTTCGTATCCTCTAGCTTTTGGGCTAATGCTGTCATATATTTTACGCCTACATGTTGTAGACCTCATACTGCATTGTTGTTATTATTATTATTTGAGACAGAGTCTCACTCTGTCACCCAGGCTGGAGTGCAGTGGCACGATCTCGGCACACTGCAACCTCCGCCTCCTGGGTTTAAGCAATTCTCCTGCCTCAGCCTCCCGAGTACAGGCACCTGCCACCACGCCCAGCTAAATTTTGTATTTCTAGTAGAGATGGGGTTTCATCATGTTGGCCAGACCGGTCTCGACCTCCTGACCTCTCGTGACCCGCCCACCTCAGCCTCCTGAAGTGCTGGGATTGTAGGCATGAGCCACCGCACCTGGCCACATTGTTATTATTTTTGCTTGAAACAATCAAGTACCTTTTAAAGAACATTTTAAAAGGAGGGAAGTCTTTCATAGATCTTCTACCACATTGGCCACTTCTATTGCCCTTTATGACTTGGTGTGCATCCAGATTTCCTTCTGGGATCAATTTCTTTCATTTCAAAATGCAGAAAACTACATTTTTTATAGTGCAGATCTGCTGCTAATTTAGTCTTTCCATTTTTGTATGCCTTAAAAAGTCTTTATTATGTCTACGTTTTTGGAAGCTATTTTCTTTCGGTACAGAATTTTAGGATGACAGGTTTTTTTTTTTTCTTTCAGTACTTTGAGGTATTGCTTCATTATGTTCAGGCTTGTGTTTTTCTGATGAAAACAAAACACAAAAATTAGAAAGACCTGATGTTCTCCTTATCTTCATTCCTCTATATGTAGTGTGTCTTTATTTATTCTGGCTGCCATTGTCACTGACATCAGTTTTTCAAGCAATTTGACTGTGATGGGCCTTGGCTTAGTTTTCTTCATGTTTCTTGTCCTTGTGATTTGTTGAGCTTTCTGGTTCTAAGAGTTTAGATTTTCATCAAATTTGAAAAGTTTTTATTTATTATGTTTTCAGTTATTGTGCCTTATCTTTCTCTAGAGACTCCAATTACATGTATATTAGGTCACTTGAAGTTGTCCCACCACTCACTGATGTTCTGTTCATTTGAGTATTTTGTATCCGTGTTTCTTTTTTTTCTTTTTCTTTTTTGAGATAGAGTTTTGCCCTTGTTGCCCAGGCTGGAGTGCAACGGCATGATCTCGGCTCACTGCAACCTCCACCTCCTGAGTTCAGTGATTCTCTTGCCTCAGCCTCTCGAGTAGCTGGGATTACAGGCACCTGCCACCATGCCCGGCTAATTTTTGTATTTTTAGTAGAGATGTAGTTTCACCATTTTGGCCAGGCTGTTCTCAAACTCCTGGCCTCAGGTGATCCACCCAACTCGGCCTCCCAAACTGCTGGGATTACAGGCGTGAGCCACCGTGCCTGGCCTGTGTTTCATTTTTGATAGTGTCTATTGTCTAACTTCAAGTTCACTGTGCATTACCTCTGCAGCGTCTAATTGGTTATTATTCCATTTTGTTGTATTTTTATCTTGCTCTTTGAATTTGAGTCTTTTCAAGTCTCTTGTTTTTACATCTATCATGCCTTCATTTAACATGCTCAATCTCTCCTGTCTTCTTGAACATATTAAGTATGTCATATATTATATATTTAATATTATGTGTAAATGCATAACTTTTTATTGTTCTTGCGTACTTTTTACTTTATTTTTTTGAGACAAGATCTCTCTCTGTTATCCTGCCTGAAGTGCAGTGGTGCAATCATGGCTCACTGCAGCCTCGACCTCCCAGGCTCAAGTGATCTTCCTACCTCATCCTACTGAGTAGCTGGAACTACAGGTGCATGCCACCATGTCAGGTTAATTTTTGATTTTTTGTAGAGATGGGGTCTTACTATGTTGCCCAAGCCAGTGTTGAACTCCTGGACACAAGTGATCCTCCTGCCTCTACCTCCCAAAGTGCTACGATTACAAGTGTGAGCCACCATGCCTGGCCTGTCCTTGCCTACTAATTCTATCTATTTCTGAATCTCTTTTTGTTGATTTACTTTCTCCTTATTATAGGTCATATTTTCTTGATTTTTTTCATGCCTTTCCATTCCAATTGCATGACTGCCATTGTAAATTTTGTTTTTTTGTTTGTTTGTTTGTTTGTTTGAGACGGAGTCTCTCTCGTTGCCCAGGCTATAGTGCAATGGTCCGATCTCGGCTCACTGCAACCTCTGCCTCCTGGGTTCAAGCAATTCTCCTGCCTCAGCTTCCCAAGTAGCTGGGATTATAGATGCCCACCACCATGCCTGGCTAATTTTCGTATTTTTAGTAGAGATGGGGTTTCACCATGTTGGCCAGGCTGGTCTTGAACTCCTGACTTAAGGAGATCCATCCTCCTCAGCCTCCCAAAGTGCTGGGATTACAGGCGTGAGCCACCGCGCCTGGCCCTGACATTGTAAACTTTTACCTTTGAGGTGCTCAATATTTTTGTATTCCAATAAATATGTTGAACTTTGTTCTGGGATGCAGTTAATTTACTTGGAGCAGATTAATTGTTTTGAGGCCTGCTTTTAAGTTTAATAAGCAACAGCAGAATAGCCTTTGGTCTAGAGAAGTGATTCTCAACAGGAGCTGATTTCCTTCTTTAGGGGACTTTCTGCAATGTGTGGAGACCATTTTAGTTGTCACAAGTTGTGGAGGTGCTGCTACTGGCATCTAGTGGGTAGAGGCCAGGGCTGCTGCAAAACATCTATAATATGTAGGATAGCCTTCACAACAAAAAATTATCCAGCACCAAATGCCCACAGAGGTAAAGTTGAGAAACCCTGATGCAAGAGCTAATTTCCCTTCACTACTGTGACAATACACTTCTGGGCACTTTATCCAATGCTTCATGAGTTATGAAGTTTTCCACTCTGGCTGGTGGGAACAGAAACTATTCCCAGCCTTGTGTGATTGCTAAGGATTGTTTCCTGTGCTTCTTTTGGGTGGTGCTTTCTTCAATCGAAAGTAGTTTCTTCTATGCAGGCACTGATCAGAACCCAGCTGAAGACTTGACAGGAATCCCTGCAAATCCCTGGAATTCTCTCTCTCCGTGCAGCCCTTATTCTCCATTATTTTATCCCAAAAACTCTAACTGTGTTGCTTTCCCTAAATCTGCAGCTTTGTCTCCTTAGCTCAGGGAGATCATCAAGCTCTATGTGAGCTATCCTTGTGCTGCAGCCTGGTAAATGTCTCCAGGCAGGAAGCTGGGGAAATCATCAGGCTCACCTCTTGTTTTTCAGGGATTATAGTCCTGTGTTGCCCCATGTCCAGTGTCTTTTGAGAACTGTTGCTTCATATATTTAGCTTGCTTTGTCAGTTGTTTCATGCAGGTAAGTTAGGCTCCTGTTACCCTACCTTGTCTGGAAGTGAAAGTTTTCTAATACTTTGTAACACTGGGCCAACACCTTGCATGTCTTCATCATTCTGAGAAAATTAACTGCCTCTTTCTTTACATAATGACATGCAAAATAAACACTTTATTATCAAAGTATGGGTGCATGCAGGCATCATTCATAGGAAAACAAAAAATAGAATGTTAAGTGAAAAAAAGGATATAAAACCAAATGTATATTAGGAATACAACTGTGTTGTTAAAACTATGGAAGTAGAAAAGGGGATTATGCTCAAGTGGAAGAATCATTGGCTATTTAAAAATTATTTTTCAGCCGGGCACAGTGGCTCCCACCTGTAATCCCACACTTTGGGAGACCGATTCAGGCAGATCAGCTGAGGTCAAGGGTTCAAGACCAGCTTGACCAACATGGTAAAACCCCATCTCTACTAAAATACAAAAGTTAGCCGGGTGTGGTGACGTATGCCTGTAATCCCAGCTACTCATGAGGCTGGGGCAGGAGAATCGCTTGAACTCAGGAGGCGGAGTTTGCAGTGAGCAGAGATTGTGCCACCGCATTCCATCCTGGGCGACAGAGCAAGACTCCGTCTCAAAAAATATATATATACTTTTCAAAATGTTTGTATTGTATTATATTGCTTTTATAAGTTTATAAGTGTATACATTTTAAAAGAAAAGATTATATATTCTCTAAGTGAAATAAGGCTATCACATTCTGAGAGGTGAAGTGCTTCCAGACACCAGAGCCCCAAGTAAGAGCCAAGACACTGGACAGGTTATTTGCATCTCCCTTTCAAAATGATAGATACACATTAAATATTTATTGCTAATAGCATAGAGTGACACATTGTATTTGTGAAATTATAAAAGGCATGAGGTTCAAGAGAGAAAAGATTTTAGCGCAGTGCAATACCCCTAGCATCCTCTGGGACATGAGCTAAAAGAGTGCAGCACCAATATTCCTACAGACAATTGATTTTCAATCCTATATTGTATTAAGTTGGACTGGCAATGAAGGTGAACTTATGTGACACTATCATGTCAGTTTGGTCAGATGATCTCTATTTGACAGACCTAAAGTTTCCTTTTTTCTTAAATGGCTTGCCACATATACTCTATGACACATTAATTTTAAAGTAACATTTCAGAGAAACTGTATTCATTATGAAATCTGATAAAATATATGCAGGTTTCAAACCCTGTGACATGGGTTTGTTTCATTAGGGTAGATGGATGAACAGGAAGCACCAAGAATCCCTCTCTTCACTTTAACAACAATTGTGCTGGATGAATCTGTCTGGTGTAATTATTTTCTGTGTGTGTGTGTGTTTTTTGAGACAGAATTTCACTCTTTTTGCCCAGGCTGGAGTGCAGTGGCACGACCTCGGCTCACTGCAACCTCTGCCTCCCAGTTCAGGCAATTCTCCTGCCTCAGCTTCCCAAGTAGCTGGGATTACAGGTATGTACCACTATGTCCAGGTAATTTTGTATTTTTAGTAGAGACGGGGTTTCACCATGTTGGTCAGGCCGGTCTCGAACCCCTGACCTCAGGTGATCTGCCTGAATCGGCCTCCCAAAATGCTGGGATTATAGGCGTAAGACACCGCGCCTGGCCTGATGTAATTATTTTGAAACTCTGGAATCTATTTGAAGGGTTGCAGCTTCCAGGGGAAGACTTGGATGACATTTAAGAATTAGGACATTCCAAAGCAACCACATATATGGGGGAGTGTAGGAAGGCACCACACATGCTCTGGGAAAGACATGGGCTTAAAAAAAGACCTGAGAAAACCTGAAGTTTATAACTAAGTCTGATTCCCAGCACAGAGACATCCTACAACAATTTTTGTTAAAAAAAAAAAAAAAAAAAAGCAAACCTCTGGAGAAAGAAGAGTCAGATTTCTAAAGTTATCATATTATAGATTCAAATGTATAGTTTTCAATAAAAATCACAAAGCATACAAATAAACAGAAAATTCAAAGGTACCATACAAGGTACCATAAAATTTAAAAACGTTTAAAGTTATATTTGGTATACATGGGAGCTCAACAATGTGTACACATGGACACAGAGAGTGGAAGACTAGACATTAGAGATTCCAAAAGGTGAGAAGGTAGGATGGGAGGGGGGTGAGGGATGAGAAATTACCTATTGGGTACAATGCGCACTATTCAGAGGATGGTTACACTAAAAAGCCCAGACTCCACCACTATGCAATCAGTATATTCATGAAACAAAAATGCACTTGCACACCCTAAGTCTATTTTAAAAATTTAAAAATCCATAAAAATGATGTAATTTGTGACATCAATAAGTGAAAGAGGTAGGGACAGAGCTGTATAGAAGCAGACATTTTGTATGCTATTGAAGTGAAGCTGGTAAAAATTCAAATTAGAGTGTTATAACTTTAGGCTGTTAAATGCAATCCCCATGGCAACTCCACAAAGAAAATAGATATAGAACATACACAAAAGGCAATATAAAGAGAATTAAAATGTTTCACTACAAAAAATCAACTAAACCAAAAGAAAGCAGTAAAGCAAGAAATAAGGAACAAGAAAGCTACAAGCCTATAGAAAAAAAAGCAAAATAGCAGAAGTCCTTTTATATCAGTAATTACTTCAAATATAAATGGATTAAACTCTCCAATCTAAAGACAGAGATTTGCAGAATGAATTTTAAAAACATGATCATCTATATGCTGTCTAAAAGAAGACTTATTAGATTCAAAGACACAAACAGTTGAAGGTGAAAGGATAGAAGAAGATATTTCGTGCAAATAGTAACCAAAAAAGGACCTATACTAACATCAAATGATATTGACTTTAACTCAAAAACTGTTACAAAAGACAAAAAGGACATTATATATTGACAAAGGAGTCAACTTACCAAAAATATATAGCAACTATAAACATTTATACATCTAACAGACCATTAGAATATATGAAGCAAAAATTTTTAGGATAATTTTTAGGATAATAGACGGTTCTACAATAATAGTTGGAGACTTCAATACTCCACTTTTATAAACGAATAGGACAGCCAGACAGAAGGTGTCAGTAAATAGAGGACTTGAATACCAACTAGACAATAAACCAACTAGATCTAACAGACATATGCAGAATACTCCAAAAAACAAGAGAATCTATATTTTTCTCAAGTGCACATGGGACATTCACAAAGATAAACCATATGTTAGGCCACAAAACAAGTCTCAATAGATACAAAAAGATATACAGCATACAAATTATCTTCTCTGACCACAACAAGATGAAGTTAGAAATTAATAACAGAAGAAAACTGGTAAATTTACAAATAGGTGGAAATTAAACACACTTCTAAATGACCAATGAGTCAAAAAAGAAATCACAGGGGAAATTGGAAAAAACTTAGAGATGAATTAAAATGATAACACAACATTCAGAAACTTATGAGATGCAGTAAAAGAGATAAAAGGGAAATTTATAGCTGTAAACATGTATTTAATAAGGAGAAATCTCAAATCAACAACCTAACTTTACAATTTAAGGAAGTAGAAAAGCACCAACTAAACTCAAATCTAGCAGAAAGAGGAAATGATAAAGATTAGAGCAAAGATAAATAAGGAATAGGAAAAAAATAGAGAAAATAAATGAAATCCAAAGTAGGTTCTTTGAAAAGATCAACAAAATTGACAAACCTTAGGTTAGCCTGACAAGAAAAAGAGGATTCTAATTACTGAAGTCAGAAATGAAAGTGAGGACATTGCTACAGATTCTACAGATAAAAATGACTTTAAGTGAGTACTATGAACAACTGCACACCAAGAAGTTAGATGATCCAGATGAAATGGACTAATTCTTAGAAACACAAACCTACCAAGACTGAACCATGAAGTAGAAAATCTGAATAAACATATAACTAATAATAATAACAAAAACTCCCAACAAAGAAAATCCCTGCACCTGATGGCTTCACAGGTAAATTCTACCAAATATTTAAGAAGAACCACTATAAATCCTTCTCAAACACTTCCAAAAAGTTGAATCAGAAAAAACACTTTCTAAATTATTCTGTGAGGCCAGCATTATCCTGACACCAAAAGTAGGCAAAGACACTACAAGAAAAGAAAACTACAGAACAATATACCTTAAGAATATTAATACAAAAATCCTCAAAAATACTAGCAAATTGAATTTAGTAACATTAAAAGTAGGATATTATATACTGTGACCAAGTGAGGTTTATTCTTGTAATGCAAGCATGGTTCAACATACAAAAATTGATTGGTACACCACATTAATAGAATGAAGGGGGAAAACAACCATAATTATCTCAAATGATGCAGAAAAAGCATTTGACAAAAATTCAACATCCTTTTATGATTAAAAAAATTCAACAAACTAGGAAAAGAAGGAAGGTTCCTCAACATAATAAAGATTATATATGAAAAACCCATAGGTAACATGATAGTGATTTGTAGAGACATAAAGTAGAACAGTGGTTACTGGAGGCTTAGGGAAGAAATAATGAAGAGTTACTGTTTAATAGGTAGACAATTTCATCCTTGCACAGGGGCCATGCTAATCTTCTCTGTATCATTTCAATTTTAGTATATGTGCTGCTGAAGTGAGCACATGGTAGAGAATTTCACTTTGAGATAATAAAAAACTTTTGGAGATGGACAGTAGTGATAGTTGCACAATACAAATGCACTTAATGTCACCCAAAATAGTTAAAATGGTAAACTGTGTATTATATATATTTTTAATTTTTAAACGCCTGTGACACAAAATCTTTTAAAAATGTATTTGTGTTTTTCTGTTCCACATTTCTTTGGATATGATGTTCTAATCAGCCAGGGGCACCTGTAAAAGAACTATTTTCAAAACAAGGTAAAATCATGACTCTCATACAGATATAAAATGAACATAATCTACAGATTTTATTTATTTCATCATTATGAGGAAACTGGTAAGGTATTACAACTTCACTTCAAAGGATAAACAAATGATGCACTTAAAGGTATGAGTAACAGAAGCAAAAACTTTTCCCCCATGGGGAAGAGGGACATTGACTGAAGCTCGTCCATGAGAATTCTGTGTTCAGCAACAAACAGTATTTACATAATCATGATAATGTAAACATGAACTACCATTTAAAACTCCAATTATAGAATTACACTGAAAACATGAGAGGAGGAGGAAGTAAACATGAGCATAAAGAAAGAGAAATTAAACCTCAAATACTCAACAGGTGTCAATAGATAATGTATACAATAAATAAGTCAATCTAGCAAGATAACAAATTACTTGGAAACATATAGGTAAATACTAGAAGCAACAATTGAAAGTATTGAAAGTTGTTTCTGTGGATCTTCATACATGAGAAAACACAAGCACCAGACTTATTAAACAAAGACTTTTAAAAACTTGTCTTAAATATGCTGAAAGAGCTAAATGACAACATGGGAATAGAACTAAAAGAAATAAGAAAAATGATATATTAAAAGTAAGGATATCAACAAAGAGAAAAATTGTAAAAATGAACAAAAAATTCTGGAGATGACATGTACATAACTAAGAGATTGTGCCACTGCACTCCAGCCTAGGTGACAGAGCAAGACTCTGTCTCAGAATAAATTAATAAATAATAAATAATAAAAATAAATGTAAATGAATTAAACTACCCAATCAAAAGTTACAGATTGGCAGAATGGATAAAAATATGTGATCCAAATAGATTCAGTCTACAAGAGAAGCACTTCAGATCTAAGGACACACCTACATTGAAAGTGAAGGGATGAAAAAGATACCTCGTGCAAACAGTAACCAAAAAAAAAAAAAAAAAAAAAGCAGGGGTGGCTATATTAAGATGAGACAAAATAGACTTTAAATCAAAAATGGTTACAAGACACAAAAATTACATTACATATTAATTAAAGTGTCAATTTATCAAGTTATAACAATTACAAACATATGTGCACCAAACACCAGAATTCCTAAATCTATGAAGCAAACATTGACAGAATAGAGGGAGAAATTGTTCCACAGTAAGAGACTTCAATATCCCTCTTTCAATAACGGATAGAACAACCAGATATAAGAGAAATAAGAAAATAGAAAACTTGAACAACACTATAATTTTATGTATTAACTTGAGTAGTCATGATACTCAGATATTTGGTCAAACACTATTCTAGATATTTCTGTGAAGGCATATTTTGGATAGGATTAACATTTACATCAGTAGACTTTGAGTAATACAGATTGCCCTTCATAATGTCAGTGAGTCTCATCCAGTCATTGGAAGTCTTTAAGAAAAATACTGACTTCCAATGAAGAAGAGGCAATTCTGCTAGAAAACTCCATTCAGACTTGAATGGCAACTCTTCTCTAGGTCTCCAGCCTGCCAGACTTCCTTGTAGATTTGGGACTTGCCAACCTCCACATTTGGGCCAGCCAGTTCCTTTAACACATGCACACATGCACACGCATACACACACACACACACACACACACTATCTCTCTCTCCCTCTCTCTTTCTCTCTCTCTCACTCACATCTTACGTGATCTAGTCCTGTTTGCCTCCACATTCCTTTGGTGTGTTAAAACATACAGTGCTTATTAAATTGATTTTTCATTGTTGTTATACATTTACTACATCTGATTAGAAGAAGTCATAGTCATTTGTTTAAACTGAGTTTTTGTATATTTTTCCTTAACTCAGAGAACCTACCTTTTCCTGCTTGGATTCTCTGCTCTCGCTGTGCAAATGTGTAAAGTCCTTAGGGAAAAAGCCCATGTGAACCTGTTGCTTCATTCTTGTGCTTCCTTCCCTTTTGTCAGGGATTGTAGCCCCTCAAGCTCTGTCTGCATGAGATTGGGATCTCTGGTCCTTCAGTTATGTGTATGTGTGTATGTGTGTATGTGTGTGTGTGTGTGTCTATATTTTGTCCAGCTTTCTTTATTGCTGTCCAATGCAAGCTACTCAATGAAAATGAAATATTTTACCCTGAACTGTTTTAAACCAATGAATATTTTGCCTAGAATTTCAATAGCAATAGTGAGTATTCTTCCAGCCAGAATATCTTGCCTTTCACTGTTTAGAACTACACTGAGTCTTTAATGCATTCTCTTCAAAGCCTATTAAAATAACACTGTCTTTTACATTTTGATTTTTGGTGATGGGTTTGCATAAGACACTTAAAAATACTATTATATACCCTCTTGGCCTTTCCTGTTTCTTGTATTTTAAGTAAATGTAGCAATGAGCTTTGTAGGTATCAGATTTGCTTGATGGAAGAGTAGCCTAACCGGCCCCCACATTCTGTCCCTGTGCCATGTCTCCCCCTTCCAACTCTTGACATCCATGTTGATGCTGGAGTGTGGAAAGACCATAATTAAAGCACACATGCACAGCCACAGTTTCTGTGTGAATGTGTGTGTTTGTGTTCAGCAATTTTCTGTGGCCACAGGGTGCATGGCCATTTTGTAATTTGTGTGTTGGTACGTTTGGTTAATGTATATGTGTGCTTAGAGGGTGTATGGTCAATATGGGCTCTCAGATAAAGTGCAGCCTGTGTGGGTGGTTTGAGTGTATGTATGGTCAGAGTATCAATTACTCCAATAACAAATTTTGTTTGTGGTAAGAATGTTTATGGTCATTTGAAACTTATGTACATGTGAGTGTGAGTATGTGTTGTCAGTGTTTGCCTGTGTCAGAGGGTGATTGTTATTGTGATAAGTGTGTGTGGGATAAGTATATTTTATTTTATTTTATTTATTTATTTTTGAGACAGAGTCTCGCTCTGTCATCCAGGCTGGAGTGCAGTGACGTGATCTTGGCTCACTGCAACCTTTTCCTCCTGAGTTCAAGTGATTCTCCTGCCTTAGCCTCCTGAGTAGCTGGGACTACAGGTGCGTGCCACCACACCTGGCTAATTTTTAAATTTTTAGTAGAGATGGGGTTTCACCATGTTGTTCAGGCTGGTCTCGACTCCTAACCTTGTGATCCACCCACTTCAGCCTCCCAAAGTGCTGGGATTATAGGCGTGAGCCACTGTGCCCAGCCCAACTCTCCTTTTTTCTTTATGATCTCTCACCAGAATGCCCCTTAATGTCCATATTTCTACCAATAATCTTATCAAGGCAATCTAGTCTTTTCTATCAGTTGCCTCAAAACTCTTCTTTCCTCTGCCCATTGCCCAGTTCGAAAGTGACTTCCACATTTTCAGGTATTTGTTACAGCAGCACCACACTTCTCAGTACCAAAATTAGTATTGGTTTGCTAGGTTTGACGTAACAAAGTACCGCAGTCTGAGTGAAACGGCAGAAATTAATTTTCTCATAATTTTGGAGGCTGGAAATCTGAGACTAAGGTGTTGGAAGGTTTGGCTTCTTCTGAGGTGTCTTCACATGGTCTTCCCTATATGTGACTCTGTGTCTAAATTTCCTGTTCGTATAGGGACACCTATTGTATTGCATAGGGGCCTATCCTAACGATCCCATTTTAACTTAATTACTTCTTCTTCAAAGTCCCTATCTCCAAATACAGCCACCTTTTGAGGTACTGGGTGGCCGGACTCCAACATATAAATGTTGGGGAACACAAATCAGCCTGTAACAGCCGGGGTCAGCAGCATCTGCACCTCCTGGGCACATGTCAAAGAGGTAGAATTGCAGGCCATGTCCCCAACCTGTGGAATCAGAATCTGAAATTAATGACAGCCCCAAGCAATTTGCACATTATACCGTGAGAAGTGCTGTTCTAAGTCTTTCTGGTTTATATATACATTTCAGTTTGAGAGGTGCTGGCCTGGAAGTCTTCCTGGGTCCAAAGTAGAAGTGAGAAAACCAACAAACAGAACTAATTGTTTGTTGTAGTAGGGCTGAGGTCAAAAGCGGGTGCTTAGAAATCAAGAACCATGATGAGTGTGCTAAGGCCACAAGTGGATACACAAGCAGGGGAGGCCTCTCTGAGAAGATGACATTTCAGCTGAACACTGAAGCAAGTGATGAAATGGCCATGGGAGTGTCTGGGGAAACAGTAGCAAGTGCAAAGATCCTGGGGTTGGCATGTGCTTAGTGCATGTAAGAAGCACAAAGGAGGCTGGGATGGCTGAGGCCGAGAAAAGCAGGAAGCCAGTGTTAGGAGGTAGTGGGTGTGGATTGTGTTGACCCTATAGCTCATGGTAAGGACCTGAAATACATTTTTGAGTGAAATTTGAAGCCATTGGAGGGTTTCAGTTGAGCCGTCACATGATCTGATTTTTAAGAGAAATCTCTCTGGTTGATGTGCTGAGAATAGACCAATGAAGGCAAAGCAAGAAGGTGGTATCAGAGGCAACTGCAGAAATCCCAGTGAGAGACGAATCCAGGTGGCCTGGGCTAGGGTGGGAGTAATGGAGAGGAAAAGTGCCCAGAGTCTGGTCATGTTCTGAAAGCAGAACTGATAGGATTTGTAATGACGGGTGTGAGATAAGGAGAGAGAGAAAGAGAAGAATCCCCCAAGTCTGGTCCGTGCACCCCTGCAGATCAGCCTTCTCAGAAGTGACTTCATATCTTGCCTTTGGGGACTACAACTGGCACAGACAGATGTCTCTTTTAAACATGGTGGATGGAGCATATATGTTCATCTCTGTTCCTCCCCAAGCCCCTAAAATGTTGATAAAAGAACAAAAGCAGGAAACCCACAGGACAAGGGCTGAAAGACGGGGCACAGTGAGCAAGTTAGAAATGACAGATCTGCCTTGATCAAATGTAGAGGAAGGGATTCAAAAGCTTAGGTACCAACAAACACAGGCAACCAAAGCAAACATGGAAAAATGGGATCACATCTAGCTAAAAAGCTTCTGCACAGCAAAGGAAACAATCAACAAAGTGAAGAGATAACCCACAGAATGGGATAAAATGTTTGCAAACTACTCATCAGATAAGCAGTTAATAGCCAGAATAGATAAGGAGCTCAAGCAACTCTATGGGAAAAAATCTAATAATCAGAATAAAAAATGAACAATACATCTGAATAGACATTTCTCAAAACAAGACATACCAATGGCAATCAGGTATATGAAAAGGTACTCACCAGCACTGATCATCAGAGAAGTGCACATCAAAACCACAATGAGATATCATCTCACTCAAGTTAAAATAACTTATCCAAAAGGCAACAGCAAATTCTGGTGATGATGTGGAGAAAAGGGAATGTTCGTATGCTGTTGATGGGCATGTAAATTAATACAATTGGAGGTTCCTCAAAAAACTAACAATAGAGGTATCATATGATTCAGCAGTCCTGCTGCTAGAGATATACCCAAAATGAAGGAAGTCAGTATACTGAAGAGATATCTGCACTCCATGTTTATTGCAGCACTGTTCACAATAGGCAAGATTTGGAAGTAACCTGTGTCCATCAACAGATGACTGGATAAAGAAAATGTGGTACATATACACAATGGAGTACAGTTCAGCCACAAAAACATGAGATCCTGTCATTTGCAACAACATGGCTGGAGTCTGGGGGGTCATTATGTTAAGTGAAATAAACCAGGCACAGAAAACAAACTTCCCATGTTCTCACTTACTTATGAGCACTAAAACTTAAAACAATTGAATTCACGAAGATAGAGAGTAGAATGATGATTACAGAGGTTGGGAGGGTAGTGTTGGGAAGGGGAAGTAGGGATGGTTACTGGGTACAAAACTACAGTTAGGTAGAATGAATAAGATCTAGTATTTGATAGCACAACAGGGTGACTACAATCAATGATAACTTGTATAATTTAAAATAACTAAAAGAGGCCAGGCACGGTGGCTCACACCTGTAATCCCAGCACTTTGAGAGGGTGAGAGATTGATCTCCTGAGGTCAGGAGTGCGAGACCAGCCTGGCCAACATGGTGAAACCCTATCTCTACTAAAAATACAAAAAAATTAGCCAGGCATGGTGGTGGGCACCTGTAATCCCAACTACTCAGGAGGCTGAGGCTGGAGAATCACTTGAACCCAGGAGGCAGAGGTTGCAGTGAGCCGAGATCGTGCCATTGTACTACAGCCTGAGGAACAAGAGTAAAACTCTGTCTCAAAATAATAATAATAATAATAATAATAAAATAATAAGATAAAATAACTAAAAGAGTATAACTGGAGTGTTTGTAATACAAAGAATAAATGCTTGAGGTTGTGGATACCTCATTTACCCTTATGTGACTATTACACATTGCATGCCTGAATCAAAATATCTCATGTACCCCATAAACATATACACCTACCATGTACCCACAAAAGTTAAAAATTAAAAAAAGTATAAAAAGGCTTACGGAGACTGGAATGTTAGAATAGATGTGTCAACTAAGACCTACTCTCCCACCCTGAAAGAGTCCAAAAGACACACCTTTCATGACTGTGAGAAATAAATTGGTGGCCAGGTGTGGAGGCTCATGCCTGTAATCCCAGTGCTTTTGGAGGCCAAGGTGGGAGGACTGCTTGAGGTCAGGACTTTGAGACCAGCCTGGACAGCATAGTGAGACCCCATCTCTTAAAAAAATGTAGCTGGGTGTGATGGCATGTGCCAGTAGTCCCAGCTACTTGGGAGGCTAATGTGGGAGGATGGCTTGAGCCCAGGAGTTCCAAATTACAGTGAGCTATGATTGCACCACTGCACTCCAGCCGGGGCAGCAGAGCAAGACTCTGTCTCTAAAATAAAAAAAGAAGAAAAAACATGTGCAGAGATCCCCAGCATTCTTGAAGAGCTCTGTGATAGCTTTTCTATATAGGCCAGAACTTACATAAGAGATGTGGTAACTGAATTGGGAAAACTATGTGCAATAGGAGTCACTGGATTCCAGGGTGACAGAGGCCAAGTGGATGCACTCAACCACCAAAGGCAAGACGGGCATAGGTACTATAAGGAACAGCAGAGGCAAAGCAGCAGTCAAAACTGTGATTCCACAAACCTACGGCATTTGTTAGTTGATCATGGCGGTCCTAGAAGTGAAACAGATAAGAAACCTACAGAATTCTTACTTCATCTGCGTTAGCATAAAAGTTCTAGGTTAAATGAACTAAAAGTCTAACTTGACTCAAAAAAAAAAAAAAAAAAAAAACAGAGAGAAATAGCCCCGTATTAGGCCATTCTTGCATTGCTGTGAAGAAATACTTGAGTCTGGGTAATTTATAAGAAAAGATATTTAATTGACTCACAGTTCTGCAGGCTGTATAGGAAGCAGAGTGGTTTCTGCTTCTTGGGAGGCCTCAGAAAGCCTCCAATCATGAAAGAAGGCAAAGGGGAAGCAGGCACATCACATGGTGAGAATGGGAGCAGTAAACCATGCTGTAAGTTTTTAAATGCATATAAGTAAATAGGCCGGGTGTGGTGGCTCACACCTGTAATTCCAACACTTGGGAGGCCAAGGTGGGAGGATTGCCTGAGGCCAGGCACTCAAGACCAGTCTGGGCAACATAGTAGGGCCCTGTCTCTACAAAATATTTAAAAATTAGCAAGGTATCGTGCTGGGCTATGATTGCACCATGGGACTCCAGCCTGGGTGACAAAGTGAGACCCTGTCTCTAAAAAAACAACAACATGGCTGGGCATGGTGGCTCATACCTGTAATCCCAGTACTTTGGGAGGCCAAGGTGAGTGGATCACCTGAGGTCAGGAGTTCGAGACCAGCCTGGCCAACAAGGTGAAACCCCATCTCTACTAAAAATACCAAAAATTAGCCGGGTGTGATGGTGGGCGCCTATAATCCCAGCTACTCGGGAGGCTGAGGCAGGAGAATAGTTTGAACCCAGGAGGCAGATGTTGCAGTGAGCAGAGATCACACCACTGCACTCTAGCCTGGGCAACAGAGCAAGACTATGTCTCAAAAACAACAACAGCAACAAAACCCAGAATCCTGTCTTCATTCATTAGAGAATGCAATTAAGCCTGGGCTGGGACGCCTGCCTTCCAGGTGGTTAAGGGAGTTCAGCAATGGTGACCACTCTGTACACATCATGGTTGTGGTCCCTGAACTTGGCTTTATTAGACTTGCCATTGAGAGGGGGCAGAAGGCCCGCATGCCACAGGCATCACTGTGCTGGTGGTGGCTCATGCAGTCCTGCAGAGGTGTGGAGAAGAGTCCCTCACCTTGAGAGGACACGGGGGGTAGAAGGCTGCCTGAGGCCAGGCTGGATGGGGAGGCAATGTTGTCCCATGCAACTCTGTAAAGAATTGGTCATTTCTCACTGAGGTGGACAGCAGAGACCAGGGTCCTGGGCTGCAGGGGTTGGAGCCACAGCCAGCTGGTTCTGCCTCCCAGTGAGGCTGTGTGTGCTGGGGCAGGAGGGCTTTGGAGCAATAGCAGTTCCTAACAGTTGATCCTTTTGAGCCCAAGCCCTCCAAATTTGATCACCAGCTCAAGGTTCTGCGAGCTGCCAGACCCATAAATCCAACTGCCTCTCCCCCTCTCCATGGAGACCCTCAAAGTCATCTTGAAGATGCTCCACGTTGTAAGACGATGTCACTCCCAAGCTTCATGGAGTCTTCCCAGATGTCCCAGTTTCCGAGGCTGGCATGACCAGTCACCCGGTTCATTCTCAGTCTAGGACTCAGACTCATCCTTGTCCCCTCATTTCCCAAATGTGGGCTGTGAACAGCTGAGTAGATGTTTTAGCTGAAATGTCCCCAAACCCCCTTCCATCCAGTCTCCTCACTGCAGCCTGCATTATCTCTTCAGAGTCAAACAGTGGATGCTCCGGTCCAGCCTTCTTGCCGGGCTCTGCCCCCTCCAGGTCTTTCATGCCCTCTGCTCCCCTCATTTTGAGCCCCATCACTAGGCGGGGTCCCTTGAGCCCCGAGGGGCCTGGCTCCATCCTCCTAGGGCCTCACAAATGCCTACTCGGCACCTGGTCCCTGCTGCAGCTTCACTTCCCCAGGCAGCCTCCCCAACTCAAGGCCGGGTCTGCCTGATGCCCCGCTGCTCCCTTCTGAACGTGGCCTTCCCTGTGGACCTCCTGCCTCACTTCTCAGAGTGTGACGATGCACCACGGAGGCCACAGGGGATCCCATGTGTGTCCCTCTCCATCCCCCTCCAGCCTCCCCATGGCTGCCGGCCACCTGGGCACAGAAGTCCTGTTTGTTTCACTTCCTATTTCCTCCTGTTGCTATGAGGGAGGCACTCAGCCTGATTCTGTGGAGTGAGTGAGTGGAGGCTGGGGAGAGGGAAGAGGGTGTGTGGATGGAAGAGGGGCGGGCAGGGGACTCGAGAGCAGCTGGATCCTGGGAAGGGCGAGGAACCACGGTGAGGACACAGCCCCTCGGGAAGCTTAGGTGGAGTTGGGGGTGCCTGTGGCTGCGTGGAGGGTGGTGAGAGTCAGAAGCCCCAGTGGACAGCGCCGGTCCCCACAGAGAGGGCTTACCTGTTCAGGCAGCACAGTGGGCTTAGGGAATGTTGACAGACATGGGTGAGGGCAGTGTGAGGCACAGATGGCAGCAGCATGTCAAGGAGGTGGGTGTAGGTCCTAGACCAGAAGCAACCAGCACATGGCACATCCCAGGCGTGCTCCCAGCAGGCCTGCGGTGGTGCCTATGATCTCTGCCAAGTAATGGGGTCAGGGAAGACAAACCCATTCCACAGATGCAGAAGCTGGTGCTCGAAGTGGAGTAACTGACTGTTTGTGATGGAGCCTAGGCTAGAACACAGGCTCCCATTCCCAGGTCCTTGTCCCATGCTACTCTAACAACCTGGAAGTTTCCCATATGTTGGATGGAACAGTGAGAGGCAGACCTTATCCAGCCTTCCCCTCCTACTTCTCTTGTTCTTGCTACAGACAGATGGATGTTGCTAACTCTCCCATCACTCTCAGACTTTAGGTTAGAGCAGCAAGGACTTCCTTGACCACAGCATCTAAAAGAGCCACCCAGCCCCACCCTCCTTGCTAATCCTATGCCTGCCTTATCAGTCTCCTGGGCCTATTGTAGCAAATCACCACAAACTTGATGACTTAAACAAACAGAAATTTCTTTCAGTTCTTGAGGTAGGAAGTCTGAAATCAAAGGCACTGGGCTGAAATCAAGGAGTCTCCAGGGCCACACTCCCTCCAGACTTGTGGACCCTCCTTGCCTTCTCCAGATTTTGGAAGCACCTGGCATTTCTTGGCTTGTGGCCACATCATGCAGTCTTCAACACAAGAATGTTCACATCTCTTTCTGCTCCCTCTTCACATGGCCCTCTCCTCTGCCTGTGCTGTGTCTCTCTCAGCCTCCCTTTCCTGAGACACAAGTGATTGCATTGGGGGCCCACCCAGATCATCAAGGAGAGTCTGGCCATCTCAAGAATCTTAGCTGAATCCCATAAAGTCTACCCCATTTTTTTTTATCACATATTATTCATGGGTTTCAGGGGTTAGGATGTGAATTTCTTTGGTGAGGTCATTATTTAGCCTGCAACAACTACTTTATTTTTGTTTTTCTTCATAGTATTTATCACCATCTGTCCAAGTCCATTTTGTATTGCTATGACAATACCTCAGACTGGGTAACTGATAAGGAAGACAGGTTTATTTAGCTCACAATTCTGCAGGCTGGGAAGTTCAAGGGCACAGTTCTGGCTTCTGGTGAGAGCTCTTGTGTATTGTCCTAATATGGCAAGGAAGGTCAAAGTGGAAGCAAATAAGTGCAAAGAGTCAAAACCCAAGAGGCATCATGTCATTATGACAACTCACTCTTATGGGAAGAAATACAGACTCGTGAGAACTAATCCAGTCTCTCCAGAGCAAGAACTCATTGCCAGGAGTACAGTACCAAGACATCAGGAAGGATCCATTCCCATGACCAAAACACCTCCCACTAGCTCCCACCTCCACACATCATCATGTTGGGGGTCAAATTGCAGCATGAACTTTGGTGGGAAGAAACCATATGCAGTCATAGTGCCACCCGATGAGGACACAGTGAGTGGTTTCTGTCTATACATACTATGTCTCCATCTAGAATGTCAACTCCATGGGAGCAGGAACTTTGTCTTGTTCAACACTGTATTCCCAGTGGTATGTGCCTGCACATAGTAGGTACTCAATAAACACTTATGACAATATAGAGACTGAACTGAGAATAAGAATGCACTGTGGTTATATACAATGCTGATGTGAAAACCAATCTCCTCTGTGCACTGGTAATACACAACACCTGTTGGAGGAAAATGACACAACTTCACTTAGAGATTCACAAAGAAGACCTGAATAAAAAGAGAGGCATTCCATGCTTCTGAATCAGAAGAACTTAGTTTTTTAACAAATCAAGTTTGGGAATCAAAATCCCAAAGGAATTTTTCCTGTACTTTGGCAAAGTGACTCAAGAAAGTTTCATTTGGAAGAATAAATAGGTGAAACGAGACTAGACATTTAGGGAAAAAGGAAGAGTAATCAATAGAAATTATACTACCAGTCATTAAAGCATTTAATGAAACTATCATAATTAAAGTAATATAGCATATAATTTTGGAAGAAAATTCAAAAGAAAAATTAATGGAACAGGAAGACACTGGTTTAAACCAGACTCTAGTAATTATAAAACTTAGAATAAAATAAAGAAACATTTCAAATAATAAGTTGAGTAAATATTCCTGAAATATTGTGTAACTGTTTATGGAAAAAAAAATGTGAGAGCTATGCCTCCACTATACATTTAGAGTGGTGACTAAGACATGAGATCTGGGTTCAGATCTCCACCTCATGGCTTACTTGCTGCACCACCTTGGACTACTCACCCCTTCAAGCCTCAAATAGGAGTTAGCAATTCCTAGTATCATTGTGAGGATTCAGAGATTGAGTGCCTAGAAAATACTAAGCACACCCTAGGTGTGTGGCTAAGCTATTTAGAGCTGATTCAATGAAAAAATGAAATGACGTAAAACCTGGAAAAAATGTAGTTTAGTGTCTATCAGAATTTCACATTGGTAGCAACAAAAACAGCAAAGAAAAGCATAAATAGAAATTTATCAGAGTTGAGTACATAAAAATTCAAAGTATACATGGTATATCACAAAAAATCTTCAAAATTGAAAAGGAAAAATACTCTGTATAAATCAGATGCACATCTAGTTACTATTTATAAAATATACATCTTATGAATGAATTTATGTTTAATAGCACAGCAGAAAATTTGGAAATAAAGGCCAGGTGCAGTGGCTCACACCCATAATCCCAGCACTTTGGGAGGCCGAGGTGGCTCACTTGAGGTCAGGAGTTTGAGACCAGCCTGACCAACATCGTGAAACCCCATCTCTACTAAAAATACAAAAATTAGCGGGTGTGGTGGCATGTGCCTGTAATCCCAGCTACTTGGGAGGCTGAGGCAGGAGAATCGCTGGAACCTGGGAGGCGGAGGTTGCAATGAGCCAAGATTGCACCACTGCACTCCAGCCTGGGCGACAGAGTGAGACTTCATCTCAAAAATAAATAAATAAATAAAATAAAAGAAGGGAGAGGACCAGAAGGTAGCTATGCGTTATTGTCAATGAAGGATTTGTTTTGGGATGAGATTTAGAGGGTGCTTATTATGTTGCTGAAAATATACACAGTCACATATGCAAGATCTCTGCCATGTAGAGCTCAATGGTGAGGCACCAAGGGATATAATCTATCCAATTCCAAGGAATGGAGACTCTGCTCATGTGCACACATACACATACACAAGTTACGTAGCATTTGAAGATTAAAATGTCTTTAAAGCCTTTCAAAATAGTATCAAAAACATGGAATACCAAGGGCTTTATTGGCCCCATAAGGGAAGCTTGATTTCTTAAAGAAAAGCACACCATTCCGGTCAAAGCCTTGGTAAAATAACCAGTTTCTCCAATTGTGTCCTGTTACAAATGAAAACAAATTCTTATTTGCATTTATACAAATAACCATATTGTCATAAGTTAAGAATACTCACAAATAGTTTCCAGATTTTGTGGAAATCAGATAGAGAGAAACAAATATGCTCCTAATTTTGTTCATAGGAGTACATTAAATTGTTAAAAGCTGTCAATGTCTCAAAAGAAAAGTTTCAAGACTCTAAAAAAACAAAACAAAGGATTAGCAACATTTAAAGCAAAAGTTGAAACGGTTACTTTAGTCATCTATCAGTTCAGTTTATGCAGTTAACTCCTGTTCTGCTTGATATTCCTGAACACTTCAGCTCTCCATAAGAGTCCTGAAAGGTTTTTTTCCCTCTGTTCTAATGTCACAACCTCCAAAGTTATCAGAAACCTACATTTAAGAACACCTGTTAGAGGCCAGGAGTGGTGTCTCACACCTGTAATCCCAGCACTATGGGAGGCTGAAGGAAGGTGGATTGCTTGGGGTCAGGAGTTGGAGATCAGCCTGACCAACTTGGTAAAACCCTGTCTCTACTAAAAATACAAAAATTAGCCAAGCATGGTGGTGGGCACTTGTAATCCCCGCTACTCGGCAGGCTGAGGCAGGAGAATCTCTTGAACACAGGAGGCAGAGATTGCAGTGAACCTAGATTGCACCACTGCACTCTAGCCTGGATGACAGAGTGAGATTCTGTCTCAAAGAAAAAAATAAACAACAAAGAACACGTATCAGAGTTCTATAGCTTATTATAGAACCACTTTCTAAAAAGGACCAAAAGATGACAATTGTCTGTGGATGAAAAAAAGTTTTAGGGCAGCCATAATCAAAGACACAATTGACAAGGAAATTTGTTATCTCTGTGGCACACAATAATGTAACATAATAATTATAATTATTACTGACAATGTCCTCTAAGTTATATCAGAATTATAGGAGTTTCCCATAATTTTGGAACACATGCCAATAACATATTTATATAAACACAGCCCAAAGAAAATCAAACACCATTTCATATTTGACAATGCTTCCTGTATAATTTTTGTAACAAAATAAGCCAAATTATGTCATTTTTGGACTTCAGGGAACCTAATATCTTAAGTGATTAATTAGGTCAGAAAAAGACATAATTTATAATTTGATTTTGGAAAGTTTGTCAAATATCAAATGTTTAAAACACTTGATATCACAAAATAAGATCACAGATCATTGTAAAATAAGTCGTTCATTTACCAAAGTGATAACTCAAGGATTTCAAAAAAAGGTGAAAACCTTCATTCTTTGAGAGAGGAGACTTAATTTACCAAGAACAAGCTGTAATAAAAATAGCATGAGGCCAATTAAATTTGTTTTTCAAAATTTTATAAACAATCTACAAAATCCTAATCTTGACCACAAGATTCAGCTTCCATAAGCCTTTTATAACTTTTATAACCTTTATTAAGGAGTTGGTTAATGCTTCAAGAAAACTTTGTTAATCTGACAGAGGGGCCCATATACTAGTCTTGCATCAGTGTGCCTTTGACATTAATGATTAATTTATAGAGAAACTGAACTTATTTTATCTTTTGAAATCAGTCCTTACAATCTCACATGCCCACCTCTTCTGTGATACTCCTTGGGCCTTAAGGAGTATTATATAGCTTTAATTTCTTGCCCTGTGTCTCAGAAATGCAGCTTATTTTGATTAGCATCTTCTATAGGTCCTAAAGATGAGGCTCTCATTGCTGTCAGTGTTAAAGATTTAGTAGGACTTCATGTCCTTTTTAGACCCAGAGTCAAAGCCCTGTAATGTATGAATGTGGTAACATTAATTAAAAAAATTTTTTTGGCTGGGTGTGGTGGCTTATGCCTGTAATCACAGCACTTTGGGAAGCTGAGGCAGGCAGATCACAAGGTCAGGAAATTGAGACCATCCTGGCTAACATGATGAAACCCTGTCTCTACTAAAAAAACCAAAATATTAGCTGGGTATGGTGGCATGCACCTGTAGTCCCAGCTACTCAGGAGGCTGAGGCATAAGAATCACTTGAACCCGGGAGGCGGAGGGAGGTTGCAGTGAGCCAAGATTGTGCCACTGAACTCCAGCCTAGGCAACAGAGCGAGACTCCGTCTCAAAATAAATTTTTAAAAAATCTCAGTGTTTATTCCTAAGCAAGCCAAAACTTAATAACAATATGACAGCCTGACCATATAAACATTCTTGTTTGTTTGTTTTTTAATAAATCTTCTTATTGTGACTTACACCGACCGTTCGTGACATTCTTGGACTTTCTAGTTTGTCCTGAACATCCCTCCTTCTTAAACAACCAGTCATTTTATTTTAGGACTAAATTTACCATACAAGATTCTTTCTCATATAAAATTATTTCTCTTTAAGCTTTCTTACTGACATCCTGACCTCAGGTGATCTGCCCGCCTCGGCCTCCCAAAGTGCTAGGATTACAGGTGTGAGCCACTGCACCTGGCCTATACATAACCTTTAAACGAGCTTTGAATTATACAAAACTTGTTCACCTTTTTAAAAGAGACGTATCTTTTTTTTTTTTTTTTTTTTTTAGCAAGAATGCTTTCCTACAATACATATTTGTTGGAAAATACCCAAATAATTAAATTTTGGATTCTAAATTATAACAAGTTTGTCTACAAGTATTTATGACATTACATTTACCTAAACAGAAACAAATAATTATAATTTACTTTAACTGTTTAGCTAGATTACTTATGGAAACTTCAATAGTCATGATTTAAAGTTATGAAACTGCCATTGCAAAATTATAACTGAGACAGCGAAAAAAATATAACCTAACTGACTCCATCTTTCTTCTAACCTCCAAGCTGTCCTTGTTCATACCTGGCCTTTGGGGAGGAATTTAATTTATAGTTTAGCTTTGAAACAAAGATGTTAACAGTCCTTTTCCTTTCCCAAAACAAACCTCCTTACTGCATGTGGACTAGACTGCCTAAAGCCACAAGATTAGAAGTTATGATAATTTTAATAAATAATTCAAGATGTAACTTTTTTTTTTTTGAGACAGAGTCTTGCACTGTTGGCCAAGCTGGAGTGCAGTGGTGCGATCTCAGCTCACTGCAAACTCCACCTCCCGGGTTCATGCCATTCTCCTGCCTCAGCCTCCCAAGTAGCTGGCACTACAGGTGCCTACCACCACATCTGGCTAATTTTTTGCACTTTTAGTAGAGACGGAGTTTCACCATGTTAGCCAGGATGGTCTCGATCTCCTGACCTTGTGATCCACCTGCCTCGGCCTCCCAAAGTGCTGGGATTACAGGCATGAGCCACCACACCTGGCCCCAAGATGTAGCTATTTTTATTAAACCAATATCAATGTCTTATTTATTAAGGATTACACAAGCAAAGATCATTCTGTCTTGGGCTGGGTTTATAGTTTTGTAACCCCTATGCCAAATTTTGACACCTTTTAGTATTTGGCAGGGATAAGTATGAAATTGCTTGATTAATAAATGCAAACAAAAATGTATGCTGGCAATTCTTAAGATATTTCTTATATTACTTTGCCAATAATTTTAAAGCTAGCTTACTTATTAAATATTTTAATTAAGTTGCATAAACTTGAAAAAGCATTTGACTAGTCTTTTCTTTTTTTACTATCTGATTTCAGCACTTTTATTTCATTTTTTAAGCCAATTAACGAGCACTCTTTTATATATTTGTAGTAGTGAAATATTGTGTACACAACACATAAATACATAGACCTATTAGGCATGCCAATAGAAGTACATTTTATAGATTCATAAAAACCTTTTTTTTCCTATCTTAGACTTTCAGATTCTTGATAACCTGTTTCACAACCCTGGGCAGTTGTCAGCTAAATAGCCTTGAAATTGCATATTAAAGGAAGTAACTCAGGTGAAAGTCAAATAGCAAAATTTACATTATAAGGTATGGAGAGTAAAAGCTGGTGTGCTAAAGGGAAATTAAAACACATTTAATTGCCAACTAAACATAAAATTATAGAAATCATAAGGGCCTTTTAAATACACACACACACACACAAAGATCCTATAGCTTTTACTTCAGAACTTTTAGCCATGAGATAAATACAAATTCACCAGCTTGCAAAAAGAACTTGTTGGATCTAAATGGTGGTTTTTGTCTTAATAGAAAAATAGCAGCAGATTTAGAGAAGACAGAAAAGAGAAAAAATAGAGAAAAAGAGGACTTAAAAACTCTATAGTTTGCAGGTCGACCTTAGGGCTCTTTTTCGTTGATGTAAATGTGCATGAAGACCATATTATTCCGATTTTACACAAACTTTCACAAGTAGAGGTGCCATAAAACCTATGGAGTGCTCAAAAGGGGGTCATTCTCCTTGTTTTCTCCTCATTCTTAGATTGTTTCCTGCTTTTTTTTTTCTTAAGAAGAGGAACTGAGCTGTGGCCTAGGGTTTTTGTGTGGTGGATTGATGTGTGCTGCCTGTGCACAGGACTCCACGGTGTGTCACCACTACATCATTTCCACCATCTTACATGTTTCAGTTTCTCTCTCTAGAGGTCTGTGACCTCAGAGAGGGCTCAAAACAGTGGGTGATCAGTCCTTATGAGCCATTTTTAAAATTAATTTTTGTTGGAGATTTACCTTCAGGATTGTGGCATGTCATGGCGGGGTCAACCTCCTAGACACTCCCACAAGGTCCCCCGTCACCCAGGGGCACCTTTCAGCTGGGAGGAGTAAATGCTGTTTCTCTTTGGAGCTGAGAAAATTCAGTCTCTCATTAATATATAAAAACAACAGTTCAGTTCCTTATGCAAATGCACACAGACAAACCAAATTAAGATTAAATTTGAGAGAAAAAGCAGTAGAGAAGATCCTTTAGAATGCATCTCCAAACTAGAATTAGGATCCTTAAACAACTTCAGACCAGAACAAACAACAACAACAACAAAAAACCCAACAACAATATGATCACTGAACACTCTAATGGTAAGGAGAAATTAAGACCAGCTGGTTGTTAATCTTAACTTTAGCCAAGACAAAACTCCAGTTCAGTTACTTACCTAGGGATGGGTCTCAGGCTGAAGACTGCTCTTCACAATCCTAGAAGCAGGGAAAAAATACAAACAAACACGTCTTCCCTGTGGAAGCAAGCTCAAACTTCATACAGGAGTTACCTGCCTTCCATCGTTACGGAAGCAGGAAAACCTTGACTTCCTTGTGTGGGAAGCAAGTGAAAACCTTGACTTCCTTGTGTGGGAAGCAAGTAAAACTCCAAAAAAAGAGGAGTTGTACAGCAAAATAAACTTTAGATCTCGACCAAATTTTGGAAGATCAGAGATTCTCTGGAGGCAGTGTTCTCAGACCTCAGCAAATTTTCCTATTGGTTTGAGTCATAAAGTTAGCTCATGCTGATACCAAGCATTGATAGGAGATTTGCCAAAGATCAGGGTCATCTCCATTCAGAATCCCTCCATGGTTACCAAATGTGAACCCCAAAATTTGAGACAGGTCTCAATTAATTTAGAAAACGTATTTTGCCAAGGTTGAGAACACATGCCCATGACACAGCCTCAGGAAGTCCTGACAACATGTACGCAAGGTAGTCGTGGCACAGCTTGGTTTTATGTATTTTAGGGAGACATGAGACATCAATCAATATATGTAAGAACTACATTGGTTCTGTCCAAAAACACAGGGACAACTTGAAGCAGGGAGAGGGCTTCCAGGTCACAGGTAGGTGAGAGACAAATGACTGCATTCTTTGGAGTTTCTGATAAGCCTTTCTAAAGGAGGCAATCAGAATATGCATCTATCTCAGTGAGCAGAGGGATGGCTTTGAATAGCATGGGAGGCAGGTTTGCCCTGAGCAGTTCCCAGCTTGAATTTCTCCTCTAGTTTAGTGATTCTGGGGGCCCAAGATGTTTTTCTTTCACACTAGTATGCTAGATGTTACTAAAAATTAAATCTTTAATCTTTAAATAGTCTGAGAAATAAAGATCTACACTATACAGATTATGCTTTTGCAAAACTCCAGAACATGATCAAGAATTTAGTAAAGGGTTCTTTTTATCATAACACTGATTCAACTATCTGGTCAAATCACTCATTAGTCTTCTAGATAGTCTTTAAGAAAAGGAATATACATGGGATGTTCAATCTTCTTAAGTCAAATCTATACAAAGAGATTAAATCACATCAGAATTTTTAAAAAATAGAGATAGGGTTTCCCTCTGTTGCCCAGGGTGGAGTGCGGTGGTGGGATCACATCTCCCTGTAGCTTTGACCTACCTGGCTCAAGCCATCCTCCCACCTCAGCCTCCTGAGTAGCTGACTACAGGGTCACACCACCACGCTGGACTCACTTCATTTTTTGTAGACACAGGGCCTTGTTATGTTGCTCAGACTTGTCTCAAGCAATCTGCCTGCCTTGGCCTCCCAAAATGTTGGAACAGGTGTGAGCCACCACATCTAGACTAGAAATGTCTTACTTGCAGAAAGGTTCTAAAATGGCTAATCAAAGATATTGCCATACTTTAATTAGTCCAAAAGATGAAAACCTATTCTTTTAAATCAATGGATTGATGTGAATAAGGATCACCAACCAAACAAGGAAACAACACAGATGGTAAAGCTCAGGTATCTTTTTCTTCGCCCATCCTTGTTAGATCAGCTGCAAGACACTGATGACAAGCTCTGTCATTTTACAAACTTTATGACAGCCAGCTACAAACTACAACAATTACATATTCCCCAAATTTCCTCTATTTTACTTTCACTGTTTGAGTACAGGATAATGAAATGTCAGTCCTCTTAATCATCCATTTTGCTAATGTAATGTACAAGATATATTCTACAATAAAACTTTACAGCTGCTAATATAAATAGCAGTATTCAGTTTATTCCAACTCTGAAATTAGTTTACTAAGGAAAAAAAAAAAGAATCAGGTACAATGTGAATGACTGAAAATCCAGAAATAAATACCATATTCCCAGACATTATCTTACCACTAATCATGATTTTATATTTTATACTATTACTTGAATAAATTTTGCTTTTAGAATTTTGGAATTTAAAAAATTGCATTATTCTGATACCATCAGTTAATTGTTTGCTAACTACTTTTTCTTAAAGGTCAGTGAATTGTAAAAGGCATATTTCACAGAAAATGTAAGATATCATGTGTTGCATTTTAAAATTTAATTTTAGAGTTAGAATTATACTATTTAACTACTTTCTGTGCTAGGTAATGTCACAATATACTTAAAAAGAGTTACATATAATACATAGTCACGAAATATAGATTATATGTATAACTACTACCCATGGGTGTGGAAAAAATACCATTCACTCCCAGTATCTTATGCAAAAAAAAGAAATGTTTACTAACCCATTTACAAGGGCACATTTGCAATCTTTCTTCTATTGGCTCAGCCTCTTTTTAATGAATGTCCACAATCACTAAGTGATACCGTGGCAAATTCTACTCTTCCAAGACTCCCCAGAGACAATCAGCATCACATTTTAATTCCAAAGACCATTAAAAAATGTACATTGCAGGAAAAAATAACTTTCAACAAGAGCCACTTTTTCTGACCTTGTCAACCTGTGAATCAGCTGTCCTTAGAAGCACAGTCATTTAGACACGACACCATTCCTTCAGATGACGCGATCTTAAGGAATTTAGTAATTATGTGATTTACTAACTTCTGACAAACTGAAAAGGCCTTCTCACCTACTCCTGGAGTCTTCCCAGAATCCAGGCACCCAGTGTAAGAAAACAGGTGTTGAAAGCTCTGCTGTCACTTCTGTAAAAGCAAACTAAGTATGGCCTAAGAAAGACTTGTGGGTTCTTGTGGACAAACTGTAAGGTAGCTTAACAGGTAGACGAGATTGAAAACCTAATTTAGGAGTCTGTGCCTATAACAATAGCTGAGTCTTGACCATACTTCAACCCCTCATATACTGCTAAGTGTTCAAACTGTGTTCACATAAGGCAAATACCAGCATGTAACCAATCCAGCTGTTTCTCTACCTCACTGCCACTTTCTTTCTTTCTTTTTTATTTTTTTGAGACTGAGTTTTGCTCTTGTTGCCCAGGCTGTAGTGCAACGGCATGATCTCGGCTCACTGCAACCTCTGCCTCCTGGGTTCAAGCGATTCTCCTACCTCAGCCTCCTGAGTAGCTGGGACTACAAAAGCCTGCCACCATGCCTGGCTAATTTCTGTATTTTTAGTAGAGAAGGGGTTTTACCATGTTGACCAGGATGTCTTGATCTCCTGACCTTGTGATCCACTCGCCTTGGCCAATTATATTTTTAGAAGGCCTGTACACTTGGAAAAGACTATTATAATAATTAGAATAACTTGTCTCATTATTTATTTAGAAATGCTATATTTAAAAGTAGGCTAGGCCAGGCGTGGTGCACTTTGGGAAGCCAAGTGGGGTGGATCACCTGAGGTCAGGAGTGGGAGACCAGCCTGACCAACATGGTGAAACCCTGTATCAACTAAAAATACAAAAATTAGTCAGGCATAGTGGCAGGTGCCTGTAATCCCAGCTACTTGGGATGCTGAAGCAGGAGAATTGCTTGAACCTGGGAGGCAGAGGTTTCAGTGAGCTGAGGTCATGCCATTGCACTTCAGCCTGGGCAACAAGAGTGAAACTCTGCCTCAAAACATAAAAGAATGAAAGTAGGCCAACAATAGGAATTTTGCAGTTGCACAACAGAGAACGTAAATGAATTAACATTCAGTGTCCATAGCATGTTACATACTGTGACTTACCCCATCTACCCTGAAGCATTTACTCCATCCATGTGGTGGCTCAAATAGAGTTCCCGTGTTAATCCCGCAATGAACCTCAATAATTCTCACATCACGGTGGTTGTAAACATTTGTTAACGGAAAAAGAATGCTTTTCCTAAAACAGCTACATAACACTAAGACTACTCAAATTTCTAAATAATCCTTTTACAAGACAGCCTGGCAACTTCCTTTTTTTCATGGGCGTCCGTGTGAAGAGATCACCAAACAGGCTTTGTGTGAGCAACATGGCTGTTTATTTCACCTGGGTGCAGGCGGGCTGAGTCCGAAAAGAGAGTCAGCAAAGGGAGATAAGGGTGGGGCCATTTTATAGGATTTGGGTAGGTAAATTACAGTCAAAGGGGGTTTGTTTTCTGGCAGGCAGGAGTGGGGGTCGCAAGGTGCTCAGTGGGGGTGCTTTTTGAGCCAGGATGAGCCAGGAAAAGGACTTTCACAAGGTAATGTCATCACTTAAGGCAAGGACCGGCCATTTACACTTCTCTTGTGGTGGAATGTCATCAGTTAAGGTGGGGCAGGGCATATTCACTTCTTTTGTGATTCTTCAGTTACTTCAGGCCATCTGGGCGTATACATGCAAGTCACAGGGGATGCGATGGCTTGGCTTGGGCTCAGAGGCCTGACATTCCTGCCTTCTTATATTAATAAGAAAAATAAAACAAAATAGTGTTGAAGTGTTGGGGTGGCGAAAATTTTTGGGGGGTTATATGGAGAGAGAATGGGCGATGTTTCTCACGGCTGCTTTAAGCAGGATTAGGGGCACTGTGGGAACCTAGAGTGGGAGAGATTAAGCTGAAGGGAGGTCTTGTGGTAAGGGGTGATATTGTGGGGATGTTAGAAGAAACATTTGTCGTATAGAATAATTGGTGATGGCCTGGATACGGTTTTGGATGAATTGAGAAACTAAATGGAATAACAGAAGGAGAAAAACAGGTATAAAAGGTCTAAGAATTGGGACGACTGAGGATATCTGATTAGAGAGTGCCTAAGGAGATTCAGCATAGTCCTGCCAGCAAAGATTATTTATTTACTTCAAGAGTTAAGAGTTGCAGTTTGGGGATAGCACCAAGAGATATCAGCTGTGATGGCTTGGAAAAACAGTGTAAACCGGCAGTGTAAACAAGAGCAGGGCATGTATGAGTAGTTGAGAACGGTGAATAGGAGTATGACTAGACAGAAGATAATAGGGATGGCAAGTATTTTTTGGGGCACAGTCTAAGTTGGTCTGGTGTCTGGAATGAGACTGGGGCCTAATAAAAAGGAGGGTCTATACAGAGCTTAAATGGGCTGTACCCTGTAGCATTCCAAGGACAGGCCTGAATTCTGAGAAGGGAAAGTGGTAAAAGTATTGTCCAGTCCTTTTTAAGTTGGTGACTGAGCTTGGTGAGGTGTGTTTTTAAAAGACCTTTAGTCCATTCTACTTTTCTTGAAGACGGAGGACCGTAAGGGATATAAAGGTTTCACCGAATACTAAGAGCCTGAAAAACTGCTTGCCTGATTTGACAAATAAAGGCTGGTCTGTTATCAGACTGTATTGAGGTGGGAAGGCTAAACTGAGGAAGTATGTCTGACAGAAGAGAAGAAATGACTGCGGTGGCTTTCTCAGACCCTGTAGGAAAGGCCTCTACCTATCTAGTGAAAGTATCTACCTAGACTAAGAGGTATTTTAGTTATCTGACTCAAGGCACGCTGAGTAAAGCTAATTTGCCAGTCCTGGGTGGGGCAAATCCTCAAGCTTGATGTGTAGGGAAGGAAGGGGGCCTGAATAATCCCTGAGGAGTAGTAGAATAGCAGATGGAACACTGAGAAGTTATTTCCTTGAGGATAGATTTCCACGATGGAAAGGAAATGAGAGGTTCTAAGAGGCGGGCTAGTGGCTTGTACTATAGCATAACCTGTCTTTGCTGGTGTGTGGCCATTAGGCCTGGTGGAACCAGCATCAATAAATCAAGCGTGATCAGGGTGAGGAACAGGAAAGAAGGAAATTTAGGGAAATGGGGTGAATGTCAGGTGGATCAGAGAGATACAGTCATGGGGGTCAGGTGTGGTATCAGGAATAATGTGGGAGGCTGGATTGAAGTCTGGGCCAGGGACAACGGTAATTGTGGGAGACTCAACAAAGAGTGACTATAGCTGAAGGAACCAGGAAGCAGAAAGTATATGCGTCAGGTATGAGGAAGAATATAGATTTTGGAAGTTATGAGAACTGCAGAGAGTGAGTTGAGCACAGTTTGTGATTTTGAGGGCCTCTAAAAGTATTAATGCAGCGGCAGCCGCTGCACGCAGACATGAGGGCTAGGCTAAAACAGTAAGGTCAAGTTGTTTGGACAGAAAGGCTATAGGGTATGGTCCTGGCTCTTGTGTAAGAATTCTGACCACGTTAACCATGCCTAGGAAGGAAAGGAGTTGTTGTTTTGTAGAAGGTGCTGGGGTTTGAGAGATCAGTAGGACACAATTGGCAGGGAGAGCACGTGTGTTTTTATGAGAATTATGCCGAGATAGGTAACAGATGAGGAAGAAATTTGGGCTTGATTGAAGTAATGGGGGCTGTCTGTGAAGCTTTGCAGCAGTACAGCCTAGGTAATTTGCTGAGCTTGATGGGTGTCAGGCTCAGTCTAAGTGAAAGCGAAGAGAGGCTGGGATTAAGGGTGCAAAGGAATAGTAAAGAAAGCATGTTTGAGATCTAGAACAGAATAATGAGTTGTAGAGGCAGTTATTGAGGATAGGAGAGTATATGGGTTTGGCACCATGGGGTGGATAGGCAAAACAATTTGGTTGATAAGGCGCAGATCCTGAACTAACTTGTAAGGCTTGTCTGGTTTTAGGACAGGTAAAATGGGGGAATTGTAAGGAGAGTTTATAGGCTTTAAAAGGCCATGCTGTAGCAGGCGAGTGATAACAGGCTTTAATCTTTTTAAAGCGTGCTGCGGAATGGGATATTGGTGTTGAGTGGGGTAAGGGTGATTAGGTTTTAATGAGATGGTAAGGGGTGCATGATCGGTCGCCAAGGAGGGAGTAGAGGTATCTTATACTTGTGGGTTAAGGTGGGGGGATACAAGAGGAGGACGCAAAGGAGGCTTTGGATTGGGAAAAAGGGTGGTAATGAGATTCAGCTGTAGTCCAGGAATAGTCAGGGAAGCACATAATTTAGTTAAAGTGTCTCAGCCTAATAAGGGAACTGGGCAGGTGGGGATAACTAAAAAGGAGTGCTTAAAAGAGTATTGTCTAAGTTGGCACCAGAGTTGGGGAGTTTTAAGAGGTTTAGAAGCCTGGTCGTCAATACCCACAACAGTTATGGAGGCAAGGGAAACAGGCCCTTGAAAAGAAGGTAATGTGGAGTGGGTTGCCTCCGTATTGATTAAGAAGGGGATGGGCTTACCTTCCACTGTGAGAGTTACTGGCAGCTCGGCGTCCGTGATGGTCTAGGGGGCTTCCGAGGCGATCGGGCAGTGTCAGTCTTTAGCCGCTAAGCCGAGAATATCTGGGAAGGAGTCAGTCAGAGAGCCTTGGGCCAGAGTTCCAGGAGCTCTGGGAGTGGCTGCCAGGTGAGTTGAATAGTCCGATTTCCAGTGGGGTCCTGCACAGATGGGACACGGCTTAGGAGGAATGCTGGGCTGCAGGCATTCCTTGGCCTGGTGGTCAGATTTCTGGCACTTGTAGCAAGCTCCTGGGGGAGGAGGTTCTGGAGGAATGCCTGGCCGCTGCGGTTCAGGCGTTTGGAAGTTCTTGTGTGCTGGAGGTGTGGCTGGGGTTTGTCTCACAGTGGAGGCAAGGAAATGCAACTTTTTTCTATTATTGTACACCTTGAAGACGAGGTTAATTAAATCCTGTTGTGGGGTTTTGAGGGCCGGAATTTAATTTTTGGAGTTTTATTTAATGTTGGGAGCAGATTGGGTAATAAAATGTACATTGAGAATAAGATAGCCTTTTGACTTTTTAGGGTCTAGGGCTGTAAAGTGTCTCAGGGTTGCTGCCAAACAAGTCATGAACTGGGCTGGATTTTTATATTTGATGAAAAAGAGCCTAAACGCTATCCGATTTGGGATAAAGAAAAAGGAGCATTAACCTTGACTATGCTTTTAGCCCCAGCCACCTTTTTAAGAGTAAATTGCTGGGCAGGTGGGGGAGGGCTAGTCACGGAACGAAACTGTAAGCCAGACCAGCTGTGAGGAGGGGAGGTGATAAAAAGATTATAGGGTGGAGGAGCGGAGGCTGAGGAAGAATTGGGACCTAGCTCCGCCTGGCGAGGAGCAGCCTGGGGAGGAAGGGAGAGGTCAGATGGGTCTGTAGAAAAGGAAGATTAGAAAGACTCAGTGATGCTTGGGGTTGGGACTGAGGGGACAGGCGGGAGGGAAAGAAGGAAGATTTGGGACGAGTTGCACTGGGCACAGAGACTAGGAAGGGACTGATGTGTAAAAGAATGCCTGGACGTCAGGCACCTCAGACCGTTTGCCTATTTTACGACAAGAATTATTTAGATCTTGCAGGATGGAAAAATTCAAAGTGCCATTTTCTGGCTATTTGGAACCACTGTCGAGTTTGTATTGGGGTCAAGCGGCATTGCAGAAGAAAATAAGGCATTCAGGTTTTAGGTCAGGTGTGAGTTTAAGAGGTTTTAAGTTTTTGAGAACACAGGCCAAGGGAGTAGAAGGACGAATGGAGGGTGGAAGGTTGCCCATAGTGAAGGAAGCAAGCCTAGAGAAAAGAGAGAGTAGAGAAACGGAGGGAAGGGGTTCGGGGGTTCTTACCTTCCAGAAAAGGGGTTGGGGTGCAGAGATAAGAGGTTGGGGCACGGAAATAAGGGATGGGGTGCAGAAATAAGGGGTCGGGGCACGGAAATAAGGGGTCGGGTATGGAAATAAGGGATTGGAGCGCAGAGATAAGAGGTCGGGACGCGGAAATAAGGGATTGGGGCGCAGAGATACGAGGTTGGGGTACTTGCCCCTCCTCTAGAAAAGTGGGACTTGCCGCTAAGAGTGAAGGAGAAGGGGTTGAGGGGTACTTGCCCCTCTCCCAGAAAAGCGGGACTTGCCGCTAAGGGTGAAGGGGAAGGGGTTGAGGGGTACTTGCCCCTGCCCCAGGAAAGCGGGACTTGCCGCTAAGGGTGAAGGGGAAGGGGTTGAGGGGTACTTGCCCCTGCCCCAGGAAAGCGGGACTTGCCGCTAAGGGTGAAGGGGAAGGGGTTGAGGGGTACTTGCCCCTTCCCCAGAAAAGCGGGACTTGCCGCTAAGGATGAAGGACCAAGGTAGGCATCCCTGCGTGGTCTGACACCCTTGAAACGTTAGTGTATAATCAGAGAGGTGTCCCTGCAATGATTAAACACTAAGGGAAGGCTGCCTTCCCAGTCCGTGACCGGCACGGGAGTTTTGGGTCCACGGATAAAACTTGTCTCCTTTGTCTCTACCAGAAAATGAAAGGAATTGAAATTAAGAGAAGGGAGAGATTGAAGTGTGGTGCCAAGATTGAAAGGAGAAAGAGGTTAAGGGATAGTGAGGGAGGTTGGAGAAGAGAGTAAAAAGAGGCCGCTTACCGGATTTGAAATTGGTGAGATGTTTCTTGGGCTGGTCGGTCTGAGGACCTGAGGTAGTAGGTGGATCTTTCTCATGGAGCAAAGAACAGGAGGACAGGGGATTGATCTCCTAAGGGAGGTCCCCCGATCCGAGTCATGGCACCAAATTTCACGCGCGTCCGTGTGAAGAGACCACCAAACAGGCTTTGTGTGAGCAACATGGCTGTTTATTTCACCTGGGTGCAGGCGGGCTGAGTCCGAAAAGAGACTCAGCAAAGGGAGATAAGGGTGGGGCTGTTTTATAGGATTTGGGCAGGTAAAGGAAAATTACAGTCAAAGGGGGTTTGTTCTCTGGCGGGCAGGAGTGGGGGTCCCAAGGGTGGGGGGTGCTTTTTGAGCCAGGATGAGCCAGGAAAAGGACTTTCACAAGGTAATGTCATCACTTAAGGCAAGGACCGGCCATTTACACATCTTTTGTGGTGGAATGTCATCAGTTAAGGTGGGGCAGGGCATATTCACTTCTGTGATTCTTCAGTTACTTCAGGCCATCTGGGCGTATACGTGCAAGTCACAGGGGATGCGATGGCTTGGCTTGGGCTCAGAGGCCTGACACTTTTCATACATTAACATGTGGAGCCCATTTTAAAAGCTCTTTAACAGTGACTGTCGAAACAGCTTCCTAGTTATTCATATAATGTTTCTTCTTTTTTTTTAAGTTTTCAAATTAGTTTTAGAAAAACTTAAACACTGATGAATTTGGGCCGCTATCAAATCCTTAAGAAGCATTTTTGCCAAATAAGATGGGCAAACGTCCTACATCTGCTAAATCTGACATGACAGGCCACGTATTTTTGAAAAAAATGAATAAATAACGATTTCTAACAGTCGCTGAGCCTTTTTTTTCTGTTTGTTTTTCTTTTCTTTCTTTCTTTTTTTTTTTTTTTTTTAGACAGTCTCCCAGGCTGGAGTGCAGTGGCGCAATCTCGGCTCACTGCATCCTCCACCTCCTGGGTTCAAACGATTCTCCTGCCTCAACCTCCTGAGTAGCTGGGACCACGCTCAACTAATTTTTGTATTTTCAATAGAGAAGGGGTTTCACCATATTGGCCAGGCTAATCTCGAACTCCTGACCTCAAGTGATCCACCTGCCTCGGTCTCCCAAAGTGCTGGAATTACAGGCGTGAAACACTGCACCCGGCCTAGCCTTTTAGTTTAAAATTATTTCAGTGTTATTTTCACACTCTGTTTGATAATACAATTTTTTTTGAGGCCGTTAGGCTTAAAGTATATTTCTTAAGAGCCGACCTAGCACATAAAGCCGGCCAGTCTGTACTGCTGATGGACCCCCAGTAGATTTGGGGTGCTGACAGCAAGGGGCAATTTCAATGAAGAACTTCACTGTGAGGAATGACATCCGAAAGAGATGGTGCTGGAAGGCAGGCGGAAGACCAGGGTGGGAGCAGAAGAGGAAGCCGCCGACGAGGGAAGGAGATGGTGTGGGACGCCGAAAGCGAAGGGCGAGCAGAGGAGCGAGGAGCGGAGCGCAGCGCGGGCGGAACCGGCGGTAAGGGCGTGGGAAAGGCCGTGTTTTCAAATGAGGCGGGCGCCGGGAGAGGCGAGCCCGGCCGGGGGAGCCACGCGCTCTGGTGGGGAAGAGCTGCCTGCAGACTGAAGCCGAGAGGAGGAAGCAGCGGATCTCCAGGCGTCCCTGCAAACTCCCGTTCCCTCCCCGCGCCCCTCGCGGCCCCCAGCCCGTTGGCGGCGGGAAGGCGCAGGATTCGGAGCTCAGAGGCCCGGGCCGCCGGCCGCCTCCCCTCCGTGGCTCAAGGGCGGAGGCGGAGGCGGGGACTGGGGTACCCCGCTCGCGCAGCCTGGAGCCCACGCTGGGCTCAGCCCGACCCTGCTTTGGCCGCTGCCCGCCGGGTCTCCAGCGCCGCCGGACCCTCACGCCGCCACCTTCTCTCCAGCCCAGCGCCGCTGCGGCCGCAGCCTCCTGCCGAGCATCTTCCAGATCCCTATCCCTGAGAATCAGTTCTGGGATGTAACAGAGCAAGCGGACATTATTCTGGGACCAGCAAGCCTCGGTCACTGCAGCCACCACACTACGTGGGTAAGTAAAGGCCTCTGGGATCAGCATGGACCATGCGGTAATCCAAAGAGGTTGAAATATTCATTCACCATAAAATCTTACAGATTTATTCCCTTGAAACGCGATTTTCTGCAGTCATACAGCCTGAGACAGCTGAGTGCTCTAGCAAAAGGACCAAAGGAGGCAGGTCCTCTAGGGCAGAAAGAGTGAAAACATGAAAGAGACCACATGGCGGCCCACACTGCCTGAGGCCAGGCCTGGCTGACAGCTGGACGGCTGGACCCACCCGGTGACCCTTCAGTCCTACTGTGGGCAGGAGCAGAGCCCCCGGGGCCTCCTGCAGAGGAGTGGGCTCAGTAGGGGGCAGGCACGGCATTGGGGGTTGGGGACTGACCAAGCCTGGGGACTATGACCCATAAGTGAGGCCCATTATAGAAGCTGGTGATGACTTCCTTATTTTCTCCAGAGATGGTATGATACTCCACAGTGTGGAGGTGCCATATTTAGCCATGTCCCTGCTGTCAGCATCAAGAATATGTTTTTTGCTATTATTATGACTTTTGAACCCAAATGCCCATCAACGATAGACGGGATAAAGACAATGTGGTACATATACACTATGGAATATTATGCAGCCATAACAAGGAATGAGATCAGGTCAGGCATGGTGGCTCACACTTTGGGAGGCCAAGGTGGGAGGATCACTTGAGACCGGGAGTTTAAGACCTGCCTGGCCATCATGGCAAAACCCCGTGTCTACTGAAAACATTATACAAAAATTAGTCTGGATGGCGGCACACACCTGTAATCCCAGCTACTCGGGAGCCTGAGGCACGAGAATCGCTTGAACCTGGGAGGCAGAGGCTGCAGTGAGCTGAGATTGTGCCAGTACACTCCAGCCTGAGCGACAGAGCAAGACCCTGTCTAAAAAAAAAAAAAAAAAGAGGAATGAGATCATGGCCTTTGCAGGGACATGGATGGAGCTGGAAGCCATTATCCTCAGCAAACTAACACAGAAACAGAAAACCAAATACTACATGCTGTAACTTATAAGTGTGAGCTGAACAATGAGAACATGGACACAGGGAGGGGAACAAGACACACTGGGGCCTGTCGAGGGTTGAGGTGAGGGAAGGGAGAGCATCAGGAAAAATAGCTAATGTATGCTGGGCTTAATACCTAGGTGATGGGTTGATAGGTGCAGCAAAACACCACGGCACATGTTTATCTATGTAACAAACCTGCACGTCCTGCACAGGTACCCCAGAACTTAAAATAAAAAATAACATTAAAAAAGAATTTTATTTTCACCAGGTATTCAATATTATACTTTTGCCATATTTTACTAATAACTTTAGAATTTTGACATTCCTTAAAAAGTTTTACATTAAATCCTCACTTTGTCCTATAACTTTGCTTACTAGACTTGTCCTTTCCTAGGTTTTTACTAAAGTTTTTTTTTTTTGTGGTTGTTAGGAAAACCTGTTAATGTAACAAAAAATAGAAGGAACAGTAGAATGAGTGGTGGCATACCTACTTCAGGTTACACAAATGGCAACCTGTGCTTGAGATCATTCTTTTATAAAAAAGAGATGCAACAGGCCTAAGTCATGTACAGCTCCCTTGAACATGTTTTTGTATTTTCTCACCTCATACCTATGGGATAATTAATAGCATTGCTTTGCTTTTTAATTAACGGCTGTAATTGTACATGCCAGTCTGCGCTTGCTCTTTTTGAGATGTGTCCTTGTTCATCTTTATCAGTTTTGTTGTTGTTGTTGTTGTGTTTGAGACAGAGTCACACTCTGTCGCCCAGGCTGTAGTGCAGTGGCACGATCTTGGCTCACTGCAGCTTCCGCTTCCTGGGTTCAAGTGATTCTCCTGCCTCAGCCTCCTGAGTAGCTGGGATTACAGGCGTGTACGCCTGGCTGATTTTTGTATATTTAGTAGAGACGGGTTTCAGCATGTTGGTCTCGAACTGCTGATCTCAAGTGATCCACCCGTCTCAGCCTCCCAATATGCTGGGATTACAAGTGTCAGCCACCGTGCCCGGCCAGTTTTTATCTTTAAAGCTAACGCAGATGACGTTGATGTTAAGCCCCGGAGGCTGACAGAATAAAGGGCACCAGAGGGAAGTCAGGGCATTACTCCCGTTGAGTAGAACGGCCACTCATCTTGCCCTTCTGGTCCACAATTCCCAAGTAGAAAATTGGATTCTCCTGCTGGTGCTGGGGGCTTTGCTTTCAGCGTCTGCTCTGCGACCTTTCGCTCCATTTTCAGTGAGTTCGTGGTAGTTAGTGTGAAGTAGGAAGTGACACAGGCTGCCTGATCGTGTGGCTGTTTTGGAAGGTCATTTTTATTTTGAACTTAAAAATCAGATGTTTTGGAAGAACCTACACCCTCCTTTGAGCTATTGTCTGATTTAAAACACTGCAGCATGTGTCTTCCCAAAGTGGATGCACTTAGGTTTATTAATGTTGTATTTGTTAATGGCGTTTTAATATTTGGTTACAAATGAGGAATGTCAGTTCAGTTTACCAGTGACTTCAAAATAGAGACCTGGTAGAGTTTTCTTTTAGGTTGTGCTTTTCCGAAACCCACAAATGGACAGAAACTAATTTATCTTATTTCATCATAGACTTAACAAAACACATTTCAGTGCCTAAATGGGATTTGGGATTTTTGTTTGTTTTTTTGTGTTGCTTTTGTGAGTGTGTGTACAAACAGTCTTGATGTGTTGCCTGGCCTGGTCTGAACTGCCTCAGCCTCCCAGTGTCGGGATTGTAGGCATGAGCCACCGTAACCAGCCTTGATGAGATGTAATGTTCCTATTCTGCCTTCTTGAACTTTGCTCAGTCAGTACAAGTATTCTGTTCAAACTGATTAATTAAACCCAGGAACTGAATACATTTAGATAAAACTTGCTACTTGAGACTCGGGCACCGGGTGGATTCGAATGATGCCGTATCTCGTGATGTCTACCCTCTCACTATCCACATTCAGGGATGGAAAGGATTTGGGGAGTGAGGAATGTTTATAGAAGTTCAGCCCAGCTCCCGCTGTAGAATGTTCTTGTATGAGCAGTCCAGCAGTCAGTAAAGCAACCCTTTTCATTGTTGAACTGCTCTCGTTCTTAGAAAGTTCTTGTTTCTGTTGACTTGAAATTTGCTTCCGTGGTTTAATTTTTCCCGCTGTTCTGAATTCTTTCACGTGCCACGCAGGACGTGCCTGTTCACTGAGTTCGTAATCTTACTTCTCATGGGCCTTGTACTTAGCCTTCTTCAAGCTGATCATGCCTCAGGTTTTGCCTCCTTCTGTCACCAGGCCTCCTCTTCTGGGCGCTGGCCTCTGGCTCTTCCCTTGGGGTCTGGCCAGCACCGCAGGCTCTGGGCCAGCATCAGCTGCCCCGGGGCTCTTAGCTCTTGGGAGTTGCTCCTCCATCCTTTGCCTCCCTGGGCACCGACCTCGTGCCTGGTCTCAGTCCAGGCGCAGCCAGCCAGACCGGCTCTGCAGGGCCTCCTCTCCCTATAGGATGGCCAGACGACGCGCCCTCTCACTGTGCTCCAAGGCCCCACCCTGCCTCTCTGGACACTGGATCTGTAGTGTAAGGGGAACAGGTCACATGACAGTTTCCTTTCTATACCTTTTCATCTTCTGTAGACTATTGAGATTTAGTAAGCATGTCTATTTGCACATGCTTAAAATGGTTGGAAAATTTTGCCTTGTCTATGTTTGCAAGCGATGAAAATTAAAGGTGGTAGGGATTATATTGACTTATTTAATCTTGGGCTCAACATTTTCAAAGCTATATTTTTTGGGTAATATATGAAAATCATACAATGTCTTCCCGTACAGTTTTTTTTTTTTTTTGCCCGTATATTTTTTTTTTGAAGACTTACTTTGTACTCTGTTTTGTTTAACACAACGTTTCAGAATAATATGCCAAGTAATGGATGAGCGTTTGTTAGGTTGGGCTAGGAATGGGGACTGGGGTAAGGCAGACTGTAGTTCTAAGAAGAGGCTCCAGTTTAACACCATTCCTTTAAGAATTATATCTTATTTTAATTCAGAGCAAAAGCCACACAGCCGCATATAGGCATAAGTGAGTCTTTTGAGGAAGTAGGTAACTGAGCTATAAAAAGTCGAGATTGCAGCCAGGTGCGGTGGCTTATGCCTGTAATCCCAGCACTTTGAGAGGCCAAGGCAGGCGGATCACCTGAGGTTGGGAGTTTGAGACCAGCCTGACCAACATGGAGAAACCCCATCTCTACTAAAAATACAAAAAGTTAGCTGGGCATGGTGGCGCATGCCTGTAACCCTAGCTAGTCAGGAGGCTGAGGCAGGAGAATCGCTTGAACCCAGGAGGCGGAGGTTGTGGTGAGCCAAGATCATGCCATTGCACTCCAGCCTGGGCAACAAGAGCAAAACTCTGTCTCAAAAAAAAAAAAAAAAAGTTGAGACCACACAGCCGAGGGACTGCAGTGCATGTTTCTTTTCTCTTCCTTCTGAAAGAACTTTTTACTATTTAAAAACTAATTTTAAAGTTATGAAATATTTCAAAATATAATAAACATTTTTTGGCCTTTTTTCCTCTTTTTGCTTCTTGTATTCAGTCTGCATACTATTTTAACAAAAGCCCACCTCTCTAGTAAGTGTGAAAGGAAAAGAATGAGAAACTGGTGGTGTGACCTCCACTCTGGAGCCCCGTGTCCCGTCTGAGAAAGATGCCTCTTGTAGAGAGGACACACAGTGGTTCTGCTCAGCTGCACTTGGGCATGGAGAACAAGAATCGATATAGACGAAGGCCTGAATCCGCAGAGGCAGACCCTGGGTTAGGAGGCACTTCTGCAGCCTTCAGAAAATACAGACGAATTAATTCACTTATTGGACTGCCTTGATAGAATAGGATTCTATACAGAGGATTATTTGCGGTCAATGATTGGAATGTGATTTTAGAAAATATTCTTTCCTTGGAATTCTTTGGTTCTATGCTGTAATGTAGTTTGTTTGCTTTAGAGGAAAATTGGTGCTTTCAAGGAAGGTTTCAGGATGTAATGGCCAAAGATAGAAAAACAAAAATGATCATCTTCACTTGAATGCTGCTGCTGCATGAGACTAGCCTTGCATTTTTACTATTACAAAGTTAGGGCTGGGCATGTGGCTCATGCCAGTAATCCCAGCACTTTGGGGGCCGAGGTGGGCAGATCGCTTGAGGTCAGGAGTTCGACATCAGCCTGGCCAACATGGTGAAACCCCATCTCTACTAAAAATAAAAAAATAAATAGCTAAGTGGTGGTGCATGGTTGTAGTCCCAGCTACTCAGGAGGCTGAGACAGGAGACTCTCTCGAACCCGGGGGGTGGAGGTTGCAGTGAGCCGAGGTCATGCCATTGCACTCCAGCTTGGGCAACAGAGTGAGACTCCATCTCAAAACAAAGTTAGGTATGTGAGGATACTCACAAGACGTTATACACTAGACATTTTACATTGATTTAAATTATACTGTTAGAGCTTGAATCGACTTTGTAATACTCTTTGGACCAAACCTGGCTATGATTCAGAATCACCTGTGAATGAGTTTTTGAAATAGTGGTGACTTCGATCGCATACTTAGAAGTGCAGATCTAGCTGACGTAGTCTTTGATTAGGAACACCTCCTTGTGTGGTCTGTGCCATGCATGTGTGTGTGGCATGCATGCCTGTGTGTGTATGTGTGTGTGTGCCGTGCATGCAAGTGTGGGGGTGTGTTTGTGTGCACTCCTGTGTGTATCTGCTCCTGTGCATGAGTGAGTGCTTGCTTGTGCACACACATCCCTTAGAGGCATGGATCTGTGGACTTATTGTTCAGTCAGGGACATGTGTGCACATGTGTCTGTGTGCATGTTGCATGCAAGTGTGAGGTGTCTGTGACTACACACATGCTGGTCTCATTATTCCCAGCTTCTCATACTGCAGTTTTCTTTGTTTTGTACAAAGCTGGAAGCTCTGCCAAGGTTTTTTCTTGGTGCGAGCCAGGATCAAAGGGCTATGGTGTTTTAGAGCTTGTAAGCTGAGAGCCCTTAGAAGGTGGGAACTTCACACAGGATCATAGTCTGTAAGATTCCTGGTCCTTCTCTGGGGGCAGTCAACAACGATCTGTACCTCACTCCCAGCCTCTGTGGGCCATGCTTGGCTCTCAGGAGGCTGGGCCCAGGACAAAGTTTGCACTCCTGGTCTCACCACCCCTAGTATCGGCTTAGGGAGCCTCTTGTGAGTGCAGCCATGGATGTTTGCTTTCAGGGAGCAGGAGCAAAGGTTTGGGGAATGTTTCTATCCTCACCTATTTTGGCAGATAGGCAGTGTGAAAGGTGGTGGTTCGTGGGTTGTGTTCCCCATCCCTAGTGTATTTGTCTGTTTTCATACTGCTATAAAGAACTGCCTGAGACTGGGTAATTTATAAAGGAAAGAGTTTTAATTGACTCACAGTTCAGCATGGCTGGGGAGGCCTCAGGAAACGTAACAATCATGGCAGAAGGCAAAGGGGAAGCAAGGCACCTTCTTCACAAGGCAGCAGTAAGAAGCTCCAAGTGAAAGGGGAACAGCCCCTTATAAAACCATCAGATTTTATGAGAACTCACTCCCTATCATGAGAACAGCATGGGGGAAACTGCCCCCATGATCCAATTACCTCCACCTCATCTCTGCCTTGACACGTGGGGATTATAGGCACTAATTTCAAGATGAGATTTGGGTGGGGAAACAAAGCTTAACCATATCATTCTGCCCCAGCCTCTCCCAAATCTCATGTCCCTTTCATATTTCAAAACCAATCATGCCTTCTCAACGGTCCCCCAAAGTATTAATTCATTCCAGCATTAACTCAAAAGTCCAAGTCCAAAGTCTCATCTGAGACAAGACAACCCCCACTCCGCCTATGTGCCTGTAAAATCAAAAGCAAGTTAGTTACTTCCTAGATACAATGAGGGTACAGGCATTGGGTAAAAAGGCCCCTTCCAAATGGGAGAAATTGGCCAAAATGAAGGGGCTATAGACCCCATGCAATTCTAAAATCCAGTGGGGCCATCAAATCTTGAAACTCCAAAATGATATCCTTTGACTCCATGTCTCACATTCAGGTCACACTGATACAAGAGGTGGGCTCCCATGGCCTTGGTCAGCTCCACCTCTGTGGCTTTGCAGGGTACAGCCTCCCTCCCAACTGCTTTCACAGGCTGATGTTGAGTATCTGTGGCTTTTCCAGGTGTGTGGTGCAAACAGTCAGTGGATCTACCATTTGGGGGTCTGTAGGACTGTGGCCCTCTTCTCATAGCTGCACTAGACAGTGCCCCAGTGGGGACTCTTTGGGGGGGCTCTGACCCCACATTTCCCTTCTGCACTGCCCTAGCAGAGGTTCTCCATGAGGGCTCCACTCCTGCAGCAAACTTCTGCCTAGACATCCATGCATTTCCATACATCCTCTGAAGTCTAGGTGGAGTTCCCAAACCTCAGTTTTTGACTTCTGTGCACCTGCAGGCCCAATACCACATAGAAGCCACCAAGGCTTGGGGCTTTCACACTGTAAAGCAATGGCCTGAGGCCTGAGCTGTACATTGTCCTTTTTTAACCACAGCTGGGATGCAACACACCAAGTCCCAAGACTGCAAAAAGCAGCAAGGCCCTGGGCCCAGCCCATAAAACGATTTTTTCCTCCTAGGCCTCAGGGCCTATGATGGGAGGGGCTGCCTTGAAGACCTCTGACATGCCCTGGAGACATTTTCCCCATTGTCTTGGCGATTAACATTTGGCTCCTCATTACTTATGCAAACTTCTGCAGCCAGCTTGAATTTCTCTTCAGAAAATGGGTTTTTCTTTTCTATCCCATCATCAGGCTGTACATTTTCTAAACCTTTATGCTTGCTTTTCTTTTAAACATTAGTTCCAATTCCAAATCATCTCTGTGAATGCATAAAACGGAATGCTTTTAAGAGCACCCAAGTCACTTCTTGAATGCTTTGCTGCTTAGAAATTTCTTCCACCTGATACTCTAAATCATCTCTCTCAAGTTCAAAGTTCCACATATCTCTAGGGCAGGGGCAAAATGCCACCAGTCTGTTTGCTGAAGCATAGCAAGAATCACCTTTGCTCCAGTTCCCAACAAGTTCTTCATCGCCATCTGAGATCACCTCATCCTGGACTTCATTGTCCATATCACTATCAGCATTTTGGTCAAAGTCTTTCAACAAGAATCTAGGAAGTTCCAAAGTTTCCTACATCTTCCTGTCTTCTTCTGAGACCTCCAAACAGTTCCAACATGTGCCTGTTACCCAGTTCTAAAGTTGCTTCCCATTTTCAGGTATCTTTATAGCTGCACCCCACTCTTTTCAGTACCTATTTATTGTATTAGTCCATTTTCATACTAGTATAAAGAAGCTTTCCTGGGACTGTGTAATTTATAAAGGAAAGAGGTTTATTTGACTTACAGTTCAGCATAGCTGGGGAGGCCTCAGTAAATTTATAATCCTGGCAAAAGCAAAGGAGAAGCAAGGCACTTTCTTAACAAGGTGGCACAAAGGAGAAGTGTCTAGCAAAGGGGAAAGAGCCCCTTATAAAACCATCAGATCTTGTGAGAACTCACTCACTATCACAAGAACAGCATGAGGAAACGACTCCCATGATCCAGTTACCTCCACCTGGTGTCTCCCTGACACATGGGGATTATGGGGACTATGAAGATTATAATTAAAGATGAGATTTGGGTGGGGACGTGAAGCCTAACCATATCACCTGGTGTTCAGATGAAGAGGTTGTAGAAGCATATCTACTGCTTAAAGAGGGAAATTGGAGTCAGGAAGCTCTAGGCTTGGTTTTCTTCCACATTTAAAACAAACCCAAGGAAGAGATGGTGCAGCCATGCAAGCCCCTGGTGGATCTGTTCTGTCTCACTCAGGTTTCTATTTTCTCTGTGTCTTCAGTAGTATGTGTCTTACCGACACCACCTTAGGGCTCCTGGCATCCTCTAGTCCACTTCTCAGCCCGACACATCATAGGCACTCAGCACCTAAGTGTTCTGAGAGGGAGTGCAGCTCCTAGGGGTCCGTGTCCCATGTCCTCCTGTTTCCTGCTGGTGGTGTCTGGAAGTGCTGTTGACGTTTGCACCCCAGTCGGTCCTTGTTACTGCGGGTCTTGTGCTGTCTCTGGAACAGCCCTTTATGGGCACCATCTACTCACTCATTCACTTCTGTTGGCTGACATGGCCCCTGAGCTCTCTTCCTGTCCTTAGATCCCTCAAGGCCAGATGCAGTGTTGAATGTGGAGGCTTCCAGCCCCTGCCTTCTGTCCCAGCTTCAGGCTGGCCCGGCTCCTCGTCCTGCTGTCCTGCTTCAGTTCCTCCACATGGCTTTCACTCCCCTAACAGATTTCTTCAATTTGCAAGGTAGCGTGGGAATGATGACTAGCACATGGCAGCACACATCAGGCAGGTTTATGAAATAATGTTTTAAGAGAACACAGAATCCCAAATTACTTATCTTGTAATACGTGTTAAAGTGTGTAACCTAATTGCTGAACAATGAAAAACAATTCCTTTTAAATTTAAAAACTCACTAGTTAGCTGAGAACCTAATGGTAGTTGCAATGTACTTTAAATAGAAAAGTCTTCTTGCTTGACAAAGGTAAAGGAAACTGTTCGGTCCGACTTTGTTCCTTTCATGCCTGCCAGGGCTTCTGGTTTCACGGAGACCTCAGGCTAGGAGCAGCCCTGAGCAGGGAGACTGAGTTACAGAGAATCCCCACCAAGTTGCAGGCAGAGGGACAGCCGAGGCCCTCAGGAAGTGCACGAGAGCAGAACCACTATGGCAAGTTCACTGAGAAATCTGGAAAGTTAGAATCCCAGCCCTAGTCCATCAAATCGAGCATCATAAAATTAAGTTTTCCTTACTGTGAAATGGCAATTTGTAATGATTTCTGAGAAGTGGGACCCATGGTGGTGTCGATGTCTGAGCCAGGTGAGGGTGAGATCCCTGGCACCATGGGCTGGCCCCCAGGATGCCCTGGAAAACGCATTCTGTTCACAGCTGTGTGATTCTTTTCTTTCTGTGTTGGTGAAGCAGCCAGACCCGGTCCGTTTGGAATGCCTGGGATGGTGCCGCCGCATGTTCCTCCTCAGATGCTCAACATTCCGCAGACCTCTCTGCAAGCAAAGCCCGTGGTAAGGCCTTCCCTGCGTTGGGTCGGGTGGCGGGTCTCAGACAGGGTGCATGCATTGAATTTCAACAAATGCTAAAATAAGTTCCTAACCTCTTGAATTGATATGTGAAATAGATGCCAGTGTTTGTTGAAATAAAAATGAGCCAGGAAACGTCAGCCTGGGCCTGAGTCGGGTCCTGCTGGCCACCTGTGCGTGACGTGTGCCCTTCACTTCAGGCCCCACAGGTGCCCAGCCCAGGGGGCGCCCCGGGCCAGGGTCCATACCCGTACAGCCTCTCTGAGCCAGCATCTCTCACTTTGGACACGAGCGGGAAGAATCTGACGGAGCAGAACAGCTACAGCAACATTCCTCACGAAGGGAAGCACACGCCGCTGTATGAGCGGTCCTCGCCCATCAACCCGGCCCAGAGCGGCAGCCCCAACCACGTGGATTCCGCCTACTTCCCTGGCTCTTCTACATCGTCATCTTCCGACAACGACGAGGGCAGCGGAGGGGCGACAAAGTGAGTGGTGCACGGGTCGCTGGGTGCTTCCTGGCGGGTAGTGACCTGGGGAAGCTGCCTTCTGGCCTGCCAGCCCAGCTGGTGTTTTGCTCAGAGATGTAGTTTATTGCAGGTGGGTGATGGTCAGTCTGTACTCAGATGGGGGCTCCTTGGACAGAGAGGAGAGAGGAAGAGTAGGTATGTTCTTGAAGTTTCCATGATTTAAAATCTGCACTATCCCAGCCCCATGGCCTGGAGCCACAGGAAACTTTCTGGGGAGGAATTTGACGAGAACTGGTTTGTGTGATGACCAAAACATGGGGGCATTTGTCCGGTGTGGTGCCACTCACACCCACCACAGCAATCCCCTGCCGACCCCCGAAACATTAATCTCCTGGCTCCTGGATCAAGGGAGCTCTGAATTTCCTCTCCTTCTCCTAAACTCAGCAGGTTACAGGACACTTTGGAAATAACACTGTTTGCCCAAGCAAAACCCTAGAAAGCTGCCTAGACCCAGGCTGGAATTGTTTCCTTAGAGGAGTATTGTAAACACTGTGCGGGCTGGATGCAGTGGCACATACCTGTAATCCCAGCACTTTGGAAGGCCAAGGCAGGTGGATTACCTGAGGTTGGGAGTTCGAGACCAGCCTGGCCAACATGGCGAAACCACGTCTGTACTAAAAATACAAAAATTGGCTGGGCGTGGTGGCATGTGCCTGTAGTCCCAGCTACTCAGGAGGCTGAGTTAGGAGGATCGCTTGAACCCAGGAGACAGAGGTTGAAGTGAGCTGAGATGTCACCAGTGCACTATGGCCTGGGTGACAGAGCAAGACTCCGTCTCAAAAAATACAAACAATAATAATAATAAAAACACTGTGTGTCCCTGAGTAAATGAGTTCACAAATATATAGTTGGTTAAAATCTGATCGAAGAGGCTGGGCACGGTGGCCCATGCCTGTAATCCCAGCACTTTGGGAGGCAGTGGCAGGCGGATCACTTGAGTTCAGGAGTTCAAGACCAGCTTGGCCAACATGGTAAAACCCCATCTCTACTAAAAAATATAAAAACTAGCCAGGCGTGGTGGCGTTCACCTGTAATCCCAGCTACTCTGGAGGCTGAGGCAGGAGAATCGCTTGAACCTGGGAGTTGGAGGCTGCAGTGAGCCGAGATCACGCCACTGCACTCCAGTCTGGGTGACGGAGCAAAACTCCGACTGTGGAAAAAAAAAATTCTGATCAAGGAAATCTTAAATTTGTACTCCTCCCCTCCCTTTAAACTGTCTTATATTTAAAAAAGAAAGAGAAAGAAAATGTCTTTCCTTTAAGTCAGTGTCTCTTTTTCCTTAGTGTGAACTCCACAGAGTAGATAACCAGGGCTGGTTGATGTTACGTCTATTTCTGATGTAAGAAATCTAAGAGATGTAGTTGTTAGTTTCCATGCCAGTTCTTACCTGGTGTGTCACCTGAAGCAGGTGATCTTTCCTCTCTGTCCTCTGTCCATCTTTAAAATGGGAACAAATGTCGGTTGACCCAGCGCAGAGGTCACTGAAGGGCTCACTGCCATCCAGGGATGCACACCCTGTTTATGGCAAAGAAGTATAAAATTAGTAAATGTTGATTTGCTGTATGTGCAGAGAAGTATAAAATTAATAAATGTTTATTTGCTATGTGTGCAATGCTGAAACTCTAAAATGAAGTAAAGAGTTGCAATTGAATATTCAAAGTTTTAAATTAACCTCTAACAAGATAATATATTGAGTACCCTTTGAATCAGAATCTCTGGGTTGGGGCCCCAAAATTTGCATTTTAAATAAGCACCTCAGTCAGTCTTTTGCACACTGAAGTTTGAGAACAACTGCTTGGTGGTCTTGGAAGCCCTTATGCACTAGAATTATAAGGCATGTGCATTTTGTTGTAAAATGTGACTCATGTCAGCAAGGTCAAAGTGTCTGTACAATACAGTTTTCATCTTAGTTGAATGTTCTTTCTGAACTCTGAAACATAGGTAAGAAGTAAGACAAAAGCAAAATAAGTAAGCTTTATGACCCCAACAAGAGTTCCGTGCTAGTGATGGAGATGTGGAAACCAGGTCAAGGTGCTGACTTGGGAACATGGGTGGTGACTGGGGCACGTCTCAGTTGAGGTGCTTGTTCCTCCGGCAGGGAGGAATTGAGAAGAATGCGAGTTGCCCATCTAATTTGGCAAGTTGTCTGTATTAGTCTGTTCTCATGCTGCTAATAAAGACATTACCCAAGACTGGGTAACTTGCGAAGGAAAGAGGTTTAATTGACTCAGAGTTTCCACATGGCTGGAGAGGCGTCACAATCGTGGTGGATGGCAAAGGAGGAGCAAAGTCACGTCTTGCATGGCAGCAGGCAAGAGAGCATGTGCAGGGGAACTCACCTTTATAAAACCATCAGATCTTGTAAGATTTATTCACTGTCACGAGAATAGCACAGGAAAGACATTCAATGACCTCCCACCAGATACCTACCATGACCTGTGGGAATTATGGGAGCTGCAATTCAAGATGAGATTTGGGTGGGGACACAGCCAAACCATATCATCGTCTTTGTTAGGATGAGCTGAACTTGGAGTGAGTAGAACTGCCCGAACATGTCCTGTCTTTTCTGGGTATGCACCTCCTACCTGTCTGTGAAGGTTGTGGTCAGCTTTTTGGAGCTCTGGGCATCTGGTCTCCCTCTGACCTCTCTCAGTGCTTATTGTCTTTATCTCCGTTATGGCATCTTTACTGTTTTCTGGAGATGCATCTTGTTTCTGCCACTGGAATTTGACCTGCTCAGAGTCTTGTGTTTTGCCATCCTTGTGGTATGAAGTGCCATGAAGAATGCAGGGTACACCCTGTAATCAAAGATTGGATTCAAGCTGTGTGTTAGGAGTAACTTAATTTCCTTGAATCTGCTTCCACTTTTATTATAATAAGGAAGAGACAGACATGTTAGACTTGAGAGGAATGAAGGCAGAGGAGACGAGGGTGTTTGTTCCTGAAGGCTTTGGGGTCAGAAACTGACATTTGACTTGGGGTCAAACCCTTGATCACGGGCATCCTTTGCTTCTGGCAGGTGCAGGGGTGTGATTTGGATTTATGTGTCCACAGCTGCCAAGTAGAGACAATGTTCATGGTTTCCTGCAAGGGTTCTAGTGTGTTGAATGCGTTGAATATAGTGGAGCAGAAGCCCATGAGTAGAAACCTCCGCAGGAACCAATGTGAGTGCAAGGAAACCTAAACTGTCATTGATAGATTGTTGGAGGCTCAACGTGGACAAACCTGAGAACTGAAGACTCCAGAGGGCCTGGTGATGTGGGGGTCCACATGCTTTTGTGCATTTTACCTGCTAGATCTCTACCAAATTCTCACAGTAAATATTGGAGAAAAATCCCTTGTACCTCTGGCACAGGGAAGAAAAGAGAATTATTTAAAAATGTGAGAGAACACTCTTTTTTTTTGAGACGGAGTCTTGCTCTGTCACCCAGGCTGGAGTGCAATGGCGCGATCTTGGCTTACTGCAAGCTCCGCCTCCGAGGTTCAAGTGATTCTCCTACCTCAGCCTCCCAAGTAGCTGGGATTACAGGTGTGAGCCACCACACCCAGCCAGAACACTGTTCTTAACAAGGCCTTCTGTCAGGAGAAACTACCTAACCAGAGCCTAACCTGCTGGGTTTCACAAGAACCTAATTAATCTGAGGGAAAGGAAACACCCAAATCTAGCTCACCATAGCCATCCCATCCCAGCTAAGCAGGGCCAGGGACTGAGAATCACATTTGAAGATCACAGCCCAGAGACTCATTATAAGACTCAGGCCTAATAATTGGACTGTAGAACCTGTGCCCCCCTGAAAAGAGAAAAAACAAATCATATAAAGTGCTCAACTGAAACAAGAGAAAGAAGAAAAAGAATGGAAGACATGGAGAAAGAATGGAAAACAGTAACAAATATAGTAAGTAGCTCTTAATCCACGTATATCAATAATTAAACATCAGTGATGTAGATACGCAAATTAAAAGAAAGAGGCTGTTGGATGGAATCAAGACCCAGCTATCTGTGTCTACAAGAAACTCATCTTATATATGAAGACACGTTCTCCTTCTGTTAACAAATGGTTACAAGTACTGTGATGTGCGAGTTACTGAGGTTTATTGTGGAATGAACACAGGAACTCTATTTGAATCACTGCGTGAATGGAGACGTGGCGAATGGTTCAGGGTAGATGGTGTAAGTCACAGAATGTTCTAGTAGATGGGGAAACGCGCCATGGCCACTGAGTGTTATTCATTTACTTTCTCTGTTGTGCAATTGCAAAGTTCCTATTGTTGGTTGACTTTTAAATAGAATATTTCTAAGTAAATAGTGAGACAAGTTATTCTAGTTATTATCATAGTCTTTTCCAAGTGTCAAGGCTTTTTAAAAATATAGTTGAAGTCATGGTAATTTTTTAAGGAAATGTTTTTGTAGGCCTCCCAAATGACAGTGTGTTAGAATAGAAATTTTTCTTTTTTTTTTTTGAGATGGAGTCTCACTCTGTCACCCAGACTGGAGTGCAGTGGTGCGATCTCGGCTCACTGCAAGCTCCGCCTCCTGGGTTCATGCCATTCTCCTGCCTCAGCCTCCCAAGTAGCTGGGACTACAGGTGCCCGCCACCGCGCCCAGCTAATTTTTTTGTATTTTTAGTAGAGGCGGGGTTTCACCATGTTAGCCAGGATGGTCTCGATCTCCTGACCTCATGATCTGCCCACTTTGGCCTCCCAAAGTGCTGGGATTACAGGCGTGAGCCACCGCGCCTGGCCTAGAATAGACATTTTTAAATTAAGTATTTAGAACAGATTTTTTTTAGTCAACAGATTTTCTTTCAGGGATGATCTTTTTTTCTGTGCTTCTTTCCCTCAATGCCTTCTTTGTCCTTATTTCTTAATGGTGGTTGTGTTTTCCCCTCTTCATTTGTTTTTACTCTCATAAAGCTTCACAGCCATTTCTGCAGTGCTTCTTTTTGTTGCTGTGTGCTTAGCATGCAGTAGTATTTTTATTTGAACATTTTCATACCTTAGGTTAAGATTTTCACAGTTTCTAGTACATTATCTTTTGCATTTCTTGTTGTGATTATTCTCTTTGAAGTGACAGCAGAGCTTTCAACACCTGTTTTCTTACACTGGGTGTCTGGATTCTGGGAAGACTCCAGGAGTAGGTGAGAAGACCTTTTCGGTTTGTCTGGTCGTGTCAGTAAATACTGTCTTATGTTAGTAAATCACATAATTGCTAAATTCCTTAAGATTACATCATCTGAAGGGAGGGTGTCGTGTCTAAATAGCTGCGCCTCCAAGAACAGCTGATACACAGGTTGGCAGCATCAGAAAAAGTGGCTTTTGCTGAAAGTTATATTTTCCTACAATGTACATTTTTTATGGTCTTTGGAATTATTCACAAAATATGATGATTATTAGCTGTCCCTTAGCCATCTCGGAAGAGTAGAGTTTGCCACGGTATCGCTTAGTGATTGTGGACATTCATTAAAAAGAGGCTGAGCCAATAGCGAAAAGAATGCAAATGTGCCCTTGTAAATGGGTTAGTAAACATTTCTTTTATTGCATAAGACACTGGGAGTGAATGGTATTTTTCCACACCCATGGGTGTTAGTTATACATATAACCTGTGTTTCATGAATATTTATATGTTATATGTAACTATTTTAAAGTAGTTTGTGACATTACCTAGCATAGAAAGTAGTTAAATAGTATTATTCCAACTCCAAAATTTGATTTTTAAAGTGCAACACAAGGTGTCTTATATTTTCTGTGACATATGCCTTTCACAATTCACTGACCTTTAAGAAAAAGTAGTTTGCAAACAACTAACTGATGGTATCAGAATAATAAAAGCTTTTTTAATTCCAAAATTCTAATAGCAGAATTTATTCAATTAATAGCATAAAATACGAAATCATGATTAGTGGTAAGATAATATCTGGGAATATGGTATTTCTGGATTTTCAGTTATTCTTTACATTGTACCTGATTCTTTTTTTTTCCTTGGTGAACTAATTTCAGAATTGGAATAAACTGAATACTGCTATTTATATTAGCAGCTGTAAAGTTTTATTGTAGAACGTATCTTATACATTATATTAGCAAAATGGGTGATTAAGAGGACCAACATTTCACTATCCTGTACTCAAATTAAACAGTGAAGGTAAAAACAAAGAAAATTTGGGGAATTTTTTTTTTTTTCAGACAGAGTCTTGCTCTGTCGCCCAGGCTGGAGTACAGTGGCGCAATCTCAGCTCACTGCAACCTCTGTTTCCCGGGTTCAAGCAGTTCTCCTACCTCAGCCTCCCAAGTAGCTGGGACTACAGGCATCTGCCACCATACTCGGCTACTTTTTTCTGTATTTTGTAATAGAGACGGGGTTTCACCATGTTGGTCAGGCTAGTTTCGATCTCCTGACCTCAAGTGATCCGCCTGCCTCAGCCTCCCAAAGTGTTGGGAATACAGGCACGAGCCCCTGCGCCTAGCCCCAGGAATATTTAATTGTTGTAGCTTGTAGTTGACAATCATAAAGTTTGTAAAATGACAGAGCTTGTCATCAGCGTCTAGCAGCTGATCCAACAAGGACAGGTGAAGAAAAAGTTACCTGAGCTTCACCATCTGTGTTGTTTCCTTGTTTGGTTGGTGATGCTTACTCACATCAATCCATTGATTTAAAAGAATAGGTTTCATCTTTTGGACTAATTTAAGTATGCCAAAATCTTTAATTAGCCATTTTAGAACCTTTCTGCAAGTAAGACATTTCTAGGCTAGGTGTGGTGGCTCACATCTGTCTGAACATTTTGAGAGGCCAAGGTAGGCAGATTGCTTGAGGCCAGGAGTTTGAGACCCGCCTGGGAAACATAGCGAGGCCCTATGTCTACAAAAAGTAAAGTGGGCCGGGCATGATGGCTCACGCCTTGGCCACCTTTGGGAGGCCAAGGTGGGCGGATCACCTGAGGTCAGGAGTTTGAGACCAGTCTGGCCAACATGGGGAAACCCTGTCTCTACTAAAATACAAAAATTAGCAGGGCATGGTACAGGCACCTGTAACCCCAGCTACATAGGAGACTGAGGCAGGAAGAATGGCTTGAACCCGGAGGTAGAGGTTGCAGTGAGCCGAGATTGTGCCACTGCACTCCAGCCTGGGTGACAGAGAAAGACTCTGTCTCAAAAAAAAAAAAAAAAAAAAAAAAAAGTAAAGTGAGCCCAGCTTGATGTGAGCCTATAGTCAGCTACTCAGGAGGCTGAGGCGGGAGGATGGCTTGAGCCAGGGAGGTCGAAGTTTCAGGGAGCTGTCATCTCACCACTACACTCCAGCCTGGGCAACAGTGGGAAACCCCATCTCTATTTAAAAAAAACAAAACTCTACTGTGATTTAATATCCTTGTGTAGATTTGACTTAAGAAGATTGAACATTCCATCATACTCCTTTTCTTAAAGACTACCTAGAAGACTAATGAGTGATTTGGCCACATAGTTGAATCAGTGTTATAATAAAAAGAATACTTTACTAAATTCTTGATCATGTTCTGAAGTTTTCCAAAAATGTAGTCTATATAGATCTTTATTTTTCAGACTATTTAAATATTTTTGAGATTTAGTTTGTAGTAACATCTAGCATCCTAGGAAAACACAAATACTGTATCACAGCTCATATACTTTTTTCTTTTTAATTTTCATTCAAATTTCAGGGTGCTTTGTTTCTCCCCTTCAATTTTAATTTTAATAGCAGCCGCAAACACTTTGCTTCAAAATTGTGGTAAATCATGACACAAAAGAGGTCTCAAGCACAGTTTTTTTCTTTTCATTTTACTATAGCTAGCTTGTGACCACATCTACATCTTGTTATTGCTTGGCATAGCACATACCTTTTATAACAATACTCTTTGTAATAACTTATTTAACTACAAGGAACTCATAGCCTACTCAACAGTAGTATTTTAAGTTGTTAGTTCATATATTAGATGTACACTCGACACGGTTTGTAACATTTAAAACACACATTATTAATTTAAAGCTTTTGATGTGCCACACAGTTTAATATTAACTTGCTGAATGTAAAATGGACTCAAAGTTTCCTTTTGGAGTATGTTGAAAGATTATCAAGGTTATAGTTATTGGTTATACATAGTTATGTGGTTATAGTTATTTGTTTCTTAAAAATGAACAATCTTAAAGTTTAGAAACATAACAGTACTTGGAACATTGTTCTGCATCCTTGTGAACAAAAGAAGATCCAGTGATACTTAGAGGAGAGACACAAACTTTGGAAGCTGTCTGTTGACTATTAAGGGACTTATCTTCCTCTTAGAGGTGGGACCAATGACTGAGAGTGATATAGGGAGGATAAGACCTGTCTCTAAAATTGCTGTGAATACTGTGCACGTAGAGTGCACTTCACTTCAGAATAGGTTGTGAATGAAAAGTATATTGATGTGCTAGAAAGGCTTTAACCAAAGGCCTGAGCTTGTCAAGCCTGAGGCCGGCACGTGGCGTGAGCGTGGTGAATGTGCAGCGGCCTCTGCCCGCACCCAGCTCCCCGGCTCTGGGTCATGAAGGGCCGCTGGGCGTTTCTCCGCATGGTGCCTGTGTCTGCTGCGTTGTTAGGAGCTCCTGCTTCTCACTCCAGTTCCTCCTTCTCACTCCTGCTTCCTCCTCCAGTTAGGATCGTCAAATACAAGGTCACAAAAGGATGGCTTAGCCGAGTTCAATCTCTTCCTGAACTGTGCCATATGGAAGTATATGTCAACTCGTGAGCAAGGTGGACAGCGTGAGTTCAGTCTTCATGTAAATGCAGCCCTGGACAGTCAAACACTTCACTATTATGCTAATTCATCCACTGTGGACATATCACATTTTTGGTTATGATGATTCTTCATCTTTGAGGGCAATAGACACCACCTATGTTTTGAGAAGGTCCTGGCAGAAGCAATGATATGTGGAATAAACAGAATGTCAAGCCTGCCTGGGCAAAGTTCAGGTCCCTCCAGTTTACTGAGGAACCAAAAGAGACTGCAGTTGCCAGTCTCTCTCCAAAAGCTAATTCTAGTGCCAAGCTCATGGGATGCCGGGCACACATGGATTCCAGACAAGCGACCCATGTATTCCACTCAGAGTCAAGGGCATGGTCGTGTTGAAGTCAGACACTGAGTCTCCAGATATGCTGTGAGGACAGGACGTCGTTCTCCCAGGAAAGGAGCTACTAGGAAGACAGTGGGGGAGGAAGCGGGTGCAGCAGTAAGCATCCACCTTCAGCCTCCCTCCACCGCCACCTCCCCTCCCCCACTCAGTGTCTTATTCAGATGCTGCTGGGTGGGGCCTGGATGTCTGTATTTTTTGCAGGTTCCTCTCAGGATTCGGATGCAGAGCAAAGCTGGGGAACCCATTCGAGGGCATCACTTGAGACTTGCGAAGGGGGTGCTTATTTCCCCAGGTCCAGCCCGCAGGCCCCTAGCCTCTCACGGCTCCTGACCTTGTGGTCCACGGTGTGACCAGCCTGTCCTCCCACCCCCAGGCTCTGTCGTTCGCCATCTGTTGTCTGTGGCTTAGCCGCAGGGTGTAGCTCACACGGGCTCCTGTCCTGCCAGCTTCCTTGGGGTCCAGTCCCCGGGGAACCCCAGAAGGATAGCAGGGGCAGGGGCAGGCTGGGGCCAGGCGCTGAGCCTCCCAGCTCCTTCCTGCGAGGCCACCTCAGCTGGCTCTGTCGTGGGCTGCAGGCCATGCTCCTCTTCCGGGGTGACTCTCACAGCTGTGTTCCTTGGGGCTCCAACGTGACCCTCCTGTGGTGGCCCCAGGCCTGGAGCCGGTCATGGCTGGATGGGGACGGCCTCCGGTTCCTGCCTACATGTGTTTCTTGATGCTGCTCTAAGGTCTCACCCCAGCCTGGCAGTCTCAAGCACCACAAACTTATTACCCTCCTGTCCTGGAAGACAAAACTGAAAATCAGTCTTGCTGGGCGAACGTCAAGGTCTGGGCAGGGCGGGCTCCTGCTGGGGGCTCCTCCTGCCTTCTCGGACTTCCCAGGCTGCCCAAGGCCCTGGGCTGCTGCCCGGTCCTCCCCTCCTGGTCTCTACTCTGCATCTGCTCTCCGGGTCCTGCTGCTGCTGTCACACTTCCTCCCCTGACCCCTCCCTCCTGCATGGAGGGACCCTGAGATGATGCTGCATCTGCCTGGCTCATCACGGCCTCTCCCCACCTGAAGATCCTGTCCCAAGTCCCATCGGCGAGGGTGCTGGTGCCATGTGAAGGTGACATGCACAGGACCAGGCATTCACATGTGGGCCCCTTGAGGGGACATTATTCTGTCTACCAACACTGCCTTCCAGACACCCACACTTTTGGAAACAGTCCCTTGTGTATGAACCTTCCTCAAAGTCACCCAATTCCAGCACTGTCTGTTTCCCTGACAGGGTGTGCTGTCCTTGGCTCTTATTTCAAAGCAGGTCGAGAAGGGAAATCCATGCCTGTCAACATTCCCTAAGCCCACTGTGCTGCCTGAACAGGTAAGCCTGTGGGGACCGGGGCTGTCCACTGTGGCTTCTGACTCTTGTTACCCTCCATGCAGCCGCAGGCTCCTCCAGCTCCGCCTGAGCTTGCCCAGGGGCTGCGTCCTCACCTTCGTTCCTCACCCTGCCCAGGATCTGGCTGCTCTCGCGTCCTCTGCCCGCCCCTCCTCCATCCACACACCCTCTTCCCTCTCCCCAGCCTCCACTCACTCACTCCACAGAATCAGGCTGAGCGCCTCCCTCATAGGAACAGGAGGAAATAGGAAGTGAAACAGACAGGACTTCTGTGCCCAGGTGGCCGGCAGCCATGGGGAGGCTGGAGGGGGATGGAAGGGGACATACATGGGATCCCCTGTGGCCTCCATGGTGCATCGTCACACTCTGAGAAGTGAGACAGGAGGTCCACAGGGAAGGCCACGTTCAGAAGGGAGCACAGGGGCATCAGGCTGACCCGGCCTTGAGCTGGGGAGGCTGCCTACGGAAGTGAGGCTGGAGCAGGGACCAGGCGCCGAGTAGGCATTTGTGAGGCCCTAGGAGGACGGAGCCGGGCCCCTCAGGGCTCAAGGGACCCCGCCTAGTGGTGGGGCTCAGAATGAGGGGAGCAGCAGGTAGGAAAGACCTGGAGAGGGCAGAGCTGGGCAAGGAGGCTGGAACCGGAGCATCCATTGTTTGAAGAGATCATGCAGGCTGCAGTGAGGAGACTGGATGGAAGGGGGTTTGGGGACATTTCAGCTAAAACATCTACTCAGCTGTTCACAGCCCACATTTGGGAAATGAGGGGACAAGGATGAGTCTGAGTCCTAGACTGAGAATGAACCGGGTGACTGGTCATGCCAGCCTCGGAAACTGGGACATCTGGGAAGACCCCATGAAGCTTGGAAGTGATATCATCTTACAACGTGGAGCATCTTCAAGATGACTTTGAGGGTCTCCATGGAGAGGGGGAGAGGCAGCTGGATTTATGGGTCTGGCAGATCACAGAACCTTGAGCTGGTGATCAAATTTGGAGGGCTTGGGCTCAAAAGGATCAACTGTTAGGAACTGCTATTGCTCCAAAGCCCTCCTGCCCCGGCCCACACAGCCTCACTGGGAGGCAGAACCAGCTGGCTGTGGCTCCAACCCCTGCAGCCCAGGACCCTGGTCTCTGCTGTCCACCTCAGTGAGAAATGACCAATTCTTTACAGAGTTGCATGGGACAACATTGCCTCCCCATCCAGCCTGGCCTCGGGCAGCCTTCTACCCCCCGTGTCCTCTCAAGGTGAGGGACTCTTCTCCACACCTCTGCAGGACTGCATGAGCCACCACCAGCACAGTGATGCCTGTGGCATGCGGGCCTTCTGCCCCCTCTCAATGGCAAGTCTAATAAAGCCAAGTTCAGGGACCACAACCACGATGTGTACAGAGTGGTCACCATTGCTGAACTCCCTTAACCACCTGGAAGGCAGGCGTCCTGGCCCAGGCTTAATTGCATCCTCTAATGAATGAAGACAGGATTCTTCAGGTGTTTTATTTTTGTTTTTGTTTTTTTGTTGTTGTTTGTTTGTTTTAGAGACAGGGTCTCACTCTGTCACCCAGGCTGGAGTGCAGTGATGTGATCACGGCTCACTGCAGCCTTAACCTCTTGGCCTCAAGCGATCCTCCTGCCTCAGCCTCCCAAAGCACCGGGATTACAGGCATAGGTCACTGTGCCTAGCCTTACCAGCCCTTTAGTAATAAGCACTTTTCAGAGAATTGAAGCCTGGAGATGAGGCGCAGATATCACCCTGGACACTGGAAGTCTGGTTGGATGCCGGGGTCAGCTAAGAACAAAACAACACTGGAGAGCAGAGGCTGTGGCTTGGCTGCCTTGACCCTGCAGGAGGAGCTTGGACTGGCCCCAGGTGATGCTGCCTTTGCTGTCCTAGGAGAGGCCTGGCAGGGTCCTTTCCATCCCAGAAATGCTGTGATCAGAGCCAATAAGCACCCACTGGAAGCTTCATCTGCCCAAAGGAGTCTGCCTTCATCAGCACAATTCATTGCGCACCAGCTTCACTCAGTGACTGTTCTGGAAGGTGAAGGGCTATCAAAAACAATTTTAAGTCCCCACTTTCAGGAAGTCAAGCATAACAAATAATATGCACCCATGAGAACTCTCCATGAAGAGCTGAGGTCTCTGGGGCTCTCGTGAGCTGTCCACCCAGACTGTGTGATAGAACCCAGAGGAGGAGAGAACCTGGGACTGGGAGGGTCAAGAATGAATCCGGGGCTGGGCACAGTGACTCATGCCTGTAATCCCAGCACTTTGGGAGGCCGAGACAGGTGGATCACGAGGTCAGGAGATCGAGACCATCCTGGCTAACACGGTGAAACCCCGTCTCTACTAAAAATACAAAAAATTAGCCAGCCTGGTGGCAGGGCTGCCTGTAGTCCCAGCTACTCAGAAGGCCGAGGCAGGAGAATGATGTGAACCCGGGAGGCGGAGCTTGCAGTGAGCCAAGATCGCGCCACTGCACTCCAGCCTGGGCGACAGAGCAAGACTCCATCTCAAAAAAAAAAAAAAAAAAAGAATATCCGGGCCCAGCTGGCACGCTGTGCAGCAGCAGTGAAGCCTGAAGCAGGGACGCGTCTAATGGGTGAGGCTGAACACCAAGAGCCTTGGATTCTGAGGCTGAGGCTTGGGGCCTTTTCCTAGTGGCCCTGGACAGCTGCTAGGTGGTTCTGAGCAGCAGATGAAGCTGGGATTCGGGGCCCCAGAGTCCTGGAAGTGCACTGTGCAGAATCTCCCCAGAGGGTGCCGGCTTGACCATTACCGTTTCATTGACCATTGTACTACTATTTACTACCATACTACCACCAAATTTTACCATTGACATTTATACTATTCACTTAAAGAAAATGATTAAAATAAATGTGCAGTTTGAAAGGCAAACTGCGGCCAGGCATGGTGGCTCATGCCTGTAATCCTAACACTTTGGGAGGCCAAGGTGGGCGGATCACGAGGTCAGGAGTTTGAGACCAGCCTGGCCAACATGCTGAAACTCCATCTCTACTAAAAATACAAAAATTAGCCAGGTGTGATGGCGGCGCACACGTGTAATCCCAGCTACTCAGGAGGCTGAGGCAGAAGAATCACTTGAACCCAGGAGGCGGAGGTTGCCGTGAGCTGAGTTTGCATCACTGCACTCCAGCCTGGGCAACAGAGCAAGACTCGGTCTCATTAAAAAAAAGAAGAAAAAAAAAAAAAGAAAAGGCAAACTGCATTACTGTGGTCCACAGAAAACCAGTCACATGAGCCACCAACAGAAGAGAACACAAACTAAGACCAAGGGAAGCCATGTTCCTAGCACCGTGCCATCCCTGCTCCCAGCTGAGGCTTGGAGGAGGCCTACCCTGCTGATCACACGGAGAAGAGCCAGGACTCCGAGGTTACCCGCACACAGCGGGATGGCATCTCCGACACTCCCATGGGGAAGCAGTGTCACCGTGCCCTGAAGACTCATGTTTGAGATAGGCAGGCAGCGCTGCTCTATCAGCCGGCTGGACAGTTTTACAACTCAGGGAAGGGCACTATGTCATGGATGTAAATGACATGGCACAGCAATATCTGTGGTGTCTAGTGGTGATGAACTCCAGGTGCTGTTAGTCGAGGAAATGCTAAATTGCAGTTAGACATTAATGAAAATAGAGATGCAATGCTTTTTCATTGTGATGCATGGGACCCCAAATTCTCCCTAGACCTCTGGACCCAGCATAAGGCTCCTGTGCCTGCTGGCCAGGCTAGGGTGTGGGGACCTTACCACGGCACGTTTCCTTGGTGAGGCCATGTCAACGTTCCTCGTTTCTCACACCTAGGACCCCTCCCACGAGTGGGGGGTATGCAGCCCTCCAAGGAGCCAGTGGTCTCAGACCTGCCACCCCACAGCCAGAGGTTTCTGGCCCCAGGCCACTGGTGTTTTTCCTGCCAGTGCAGGTGAATTCTGGAAGGAGGGTGCCTGGGAGGTGGGTGTGGGGGTGGTGGGTGACTTCAAGCCTCCAAAGACCAGAGGGAAGGCTCTGCCTCATGGAGCTCTGTGAGCAAAGGCCAGGAGGCACCCAGGACCCCGAGTCCGTGCCAGCTGGCATCGGGGGGACTTGGAGATCAGCCTCCCCGGGGCCGCCACCTCCAGGGCCCTGCAGAGAACAGGGCTATCCTGAGCGTGCCAGGGTCCTGGGAATGTCCCCCCACCCCCGTCACATCCCAGTCACCTGGCTGGCCAAGGGCCACCAGAGAGGAAATAGTTTGAAAAACCAAAGTCCTTTCTGCCCCAAAATATTTTTTATTCTTGCATTACATTTGTGTTTCCAATTGTGAATAAAAAATGCTTAGAAAGTGGTTACAAAACAGCGTGAACTGGACAGGAGGAGCAGCTGGCCCTGAGGGTCCGTCACTTCTCCACTTAGACGGCATGAAGTGGGCCTGGCGTCTAGGCGGGGTCAGTCAGGCTTCTCACTCTCAGGATCTGGAAAACAAAACCGCGCAGCTGACTGTGGGCCCACCGCGGTGCTGGCCACTCGCCAAGGGCCAGGCCCTGACACCCTCCCAGGAGCTGCCGACGGGAAGGCTGCGCCAGCTCTGCCATGACCCACGCCCTGTGTAAATGGTCTTGTCCTCAGCACAGCCCTGGCGGCCTCTGTCACCTGGGCCACCCTTCTTTGTGTGACCAGTCAGCACACTGAACGGCTGCCAGAAACCTAAACAGACGCTCTGCTCCTGTACCGTCTGGAGCATCTGGGGAGCGAGCTGCCCTCCAACACCCAAAACAGGAGGCTCTGGGGTGAGTGTTCCTCCTCCCTCCATGCAGAAGCTCGAAGGCTGGCACTGCAGCTCTCTGAGGAGGTGGCCCCACAGCCAAGGCAGCCCTCACAGTGGACCGGGCAGGAGACACTGGGACCCTCAGCTTGCTCATGGTGAGGACTGCAATGCACATGCAGGAGGGACCGCAGTCAGCTCAAGGCTGTCTTTAGTGGGAGGCCGGGGGGCTGGCTGCCACCATGCACTGAGTCCAACAGGATGAGTCCCCACCCTGGATGGCCACCTTCCCTAAGGCCCCTGTGCCTACCAGGAAAGCCACTGCCCCTTGCATGATCCATGGGCAACCCCAGCCCCAAGTCCTCCTCTCAACAAGTCCAAGCTCATCTGAGGAGCTCCCACTTCCCCTGAGCTCGGCCCATCTGGAGCAAAGAGGGTGGCCCCAGGGGCTGCAACAAGTAATGCAAACCAAGCCTCCTGGAGACAGGGGCTGCAGGTGTGTCTCGCTGACCAGGAGGCTGGCTCCCTCCATCATGGTCACAGCCCGTGGCACTGCTAAGTGTAATCAGGTGCAGAGTGGTGGGCAGCCCAGCCAGCTAACCCGACCAGCAGAGCTGACCGTGCTCGGGGCCCAGGCCACAGCTGGCGGGGGCAATGTTGGGGGCCAGGCAGCCCTGCCAGATGCCCTGCTCTCAGACCCCTGCCGGGGACAGCCCAGCCCAGCACCCGCAGCCCCTCAGCACCCTCCTCCAGAGGTGTGGATGCAGCTGAGCCCAGAACTGGCTCCCAACTCCTGTGCTCCCTAGGAGGCTGGTTGCTTTGGATTTTATATGGACAGAGGGTAAGAAAAAGATGTTGTTTCACACTGTTTTCGAGCAAAAGTGTTTATTTTTCTCCTTCAGATATACAATCTCTTGGGGATTCCGTGCCACTGACCACCATGTACAAGGAAGGGATTCACAGGCAAGGGGGACAGGTGAGGGCAGCCCCCACTTCACTCAAGGAACAGGGCAAGGGGGCCCAGTACAGAGAACAGAAATCTCTTACGACAGCATCGTGCCCTGGCAGAAGATTCTGCATAATCACCTAGAAAATTCAATTCTAACTGAATTGATGGAATAATAGATTTGAACCAAAATAATTTACCCAGTTCTAATAAGTACAGAAACTATACAATTCACAGCTGGGCAGTCCCAAGCAGTCTGCTTTCCAGTGGGAGGTGGAGGAGGCTGGGGCCTTCCCCTCCCACCAAGGGCTGTGTTGTGCCCGCTGGGGACGAGTCCCACTGAAATCTCCAGGAGAAGAATGACCCCGCCCTCCGCAGAGCAGGCTTAGGGCTGGACGGGAGAGCGGTTTGCGTGCCAGGGGTGAGCAGAGCCACAGGTCTCCATGGAAATCATGGAGAAGGGAGGGAAGTGGGCAGGAGAGAGGGCAGCCTCTCCAGCTGGAGGAGCTGCGCTTGTCTCCACAGGGTGGGCGGGCAGCCAGAGTTTCTATGCCCAACACACACCTTATCCTCACTCACAGCAGCCCACTGGCACCGAGGGCATGTCTGCTCACCTAACATTTTCTGGCGGATTTCTCATGGCCCAGCGCAACAGCTGACATTCCCTACTGAGCAAGCAGCTCCGCCAGTGTGCCCTGCCCCAGCGTCCCGCCGTCTCTCAGCCCCTGGATGAGCCCAGGGAACCGGCACTCTACTGAGGACAAAGCAGGGCTCACCTAGCATTGGAAGCTCTTCAATACTTAAGGTAGCTAATTCAATGTTTGTAAAAGGCATTTACAACAGAAAACCAAAGATTGAACTTCAGCTTCAGATTTGTAAACCATTCACATCTCTGCAACTTAAAACAGTAAATAAAGATTATCAATGCACAAGCCAATTGCAAATGAAACCTTTTCCGATAATTTTTTTTAACATATCTTTTCATCAGGGAACGGAAAAGCTGGCATTCAAGGCACTGTACTTCTGCAGGGTGACGACAAGGTTCTAACCATCAACTCAAGTATAGGAAGTGGGTGTGGAGACGGCGCGTGGACCACAGGAACCTAGGAGCGAACAGGGTCTGAAGCCGCAAAGGAAGCAGTCTTGCTGCCCACCCGCTGTCCCCCTCGCGGCTGAGTGCTGTGCCCACAGCAGGCGGTGGGGGGGACTCGGAGGCCAAACCACACCTGGTTTCTCCGGGCGGTTCCGAGGGCGCCATCTGGCAAGGGACAGGGCAGAAGCCTACGTGATCCGCAGCTGGGGGCCAGGCATGCTGACCACAGGTGGCTGCAAGAAGACTGGCAGCACGGGCACCGGGGGGGTGTTCCAGCTGCCCTGTGCCCCCAGCTGGCCCACCTGGCCTGCCCAGGGCCCCCAGGACACTGGAGCTGGGAGCAGGCCTCTGTACTGACCCAGAGGCAGCGTACAGGGTGGGGTTGGGAGGTTGGAGAGGGCAGTACCTGGTGTGGGCACGGACAGGGTCGGGGCGGCTCCGGGAATGACCGTGGTGGACAGAGGGCCGGGCGCTGGGGGCAGACGTGGCATCCCCACTCCTGCTCGAGGTGCGGTCATCTACGAAACACAGAGACGAGAAGAGGAAGGTACACGTGGCTGCAATCAGCTGGCCTCCCTTAGTGGCCCCCAGGGTGCCGCAGTTTCTCCATCCTCAGGAGACAGCAGTCCTGGAACCTGCTGTGACAGGCACCCTCTCAGGGCTGACACCAGAATGATGGTGTGGGGCCAGGAACCATCACCCTCCCTTGTTTGCTTCCCCAAGCTGCAGCCTGATAGCCTCTAGGCCACACACCTGGGTGTCCACCAGCCAAAATGGGCCTTGGAGGAGGACTAGTGGGGCCTGGACCCCGAGGGCGCATGAGTGGCCCCACATGCCTCTACTCAGCCACCACAAAGGCCTCCTGCTTGGCTGGTCAGTGCCCTCACAGGAGCATGAACCACCCAGGAGCTGGCAGGAGCAGAGCCCCAGGACCTGGGCAAAGCAAGTGTGCAGGGAGGTGATGGCAAGGCAGCCCTTCCACTGTCCCAGCCCGGGGAGAAGCTGTATGCAGGGTGTGCCCCAGGAAGGCAAGGCTGCTGGCCACGGGGAGTCACTCCTCTCCACTCCAGGGAGGGCCCCACTGGGCACTCTTCACAGGTGCATGGAGGGCACTGGGTGACTTCCACACCCCTTCCTGGAAATCAAGCTCGGCAGTCAGGGGCTGGAGGGGCCTCCTTATCTGGAAGGGCCTCTACGGAACTGACAGCTGAGCCCCTGCCCACGACAAAATGCCCAACACCTCCCCAAGGTGCCTCCATGCTTCCAGTCGACACCGCGGGGATCTCCAGGCGGGGAGGAAAAGGAGTCAACCGCACAGACTGGACAGAGAGAAGGAGAACTGGCCTCATGCACATGACAAGACTGTGTATGCAGAAAACCCACAAGAATGGACAAACCAATTTCTAGAACTAATAGCAAATTTAGCACAATTGCAGGATATGGGGTACGAAAGTCAACCATAGTTTTATATTCTAGCAACAGGAAGCTGGAAAAGGAGATTTAAAGAAAAATAACATTTATAATAGCATTCCAAAACATCAGCTACCTAGGGATAAACTTAATGAAAGAGGTATAACATCTTTACACTGCAGAGAAACAAAAAAAGATGCCAGTAAACGGACACTACGTTCACAGGAACGCTCATGTTGTTCATATGTCAAACCTCACCCAGATAATCAACAGACTGAGTCCACTCCCAGTCGAAATCCCAGTGGGCTAGCCTGCAGAAACTGACAGGCTGTTCCTAAAACATATGGAAATATTAACGACCTGAAAAAAATCAAGAACTTCTTGAAGAAGATCAACACTGAAAGTCTTTCCTGAGCAAAGATTAAACTTCCTAGAAAACTTCAGTCATTAAGAGAGTGTGGTGTTGCCACAATGATAAGGGAATTGCTAAAGAAAACAAAATAGCAAATTCAGAAATGGACCTACACATAGACGGCCACTTGACGAATGTCTGCTCAATTCAGTGCAATTCAATATGGAGAGGAAGGGGCTGGAACGATCAGATATGCAGAGAGGAAAAAAACAGATTGACCTCTGCATCAAAATATACTCAAGAGTTCATTTGAGATGGCTCATGGGATCTAAAGCAATAGCTAAAGCTGCAAAGCTTTTAGGAAAAACAAAATTAAAATTTTTACCATTTCATGTTCACCATTAAGAAAGTGAAAACACAAACCACAGATTGGTAGACTATAGCCATTATATATATATATATGTATATATATGTATATATGTATATATATGTATATGTATATATGTATATATGTATATGTATATATATGTATATATGTATATGTATATATATGTATATATGTATGTATATATATGTATATGTATATATGTGTATATATGTATATATGTATATGTGTATATGTGTATATATGTATATGTGTATTGTATATATGTATATGTGTATGTATATATGTATATATGTATATGTGTATATATGTATATATGTGTATATATGTATATATGTATGTATATATGTATATATGTGTATATATGTATATATGTATGTATATATGTATATATGTGTATATATGTATATATATGTGTATATATGTATGTATATATGTATATGTGTATCTATGTGTATATGTGTATATATGTATATATGTATATGTGTATATATGTATATGTGTATATATATGTATATATATGTGTATATATGTATATATATGTGTATATATATGTATATATGTGTATATATGTATATATATGTATATACACACACACACACACACACAAGGGGTCTTCAAAAAGTTCATGGAAAATACATATCATGAAAAAACTATGCATGACTTTCAAAAAAAATCTTTGCACCCAAATAAACTTATACTAACTTATTGCAGCATGTCTGAAGAGGAGGTAGTCTGAGGCACTAAGAAGGAGAAGACTTCAGTTTGAAAAGAGCCCCTATCACAATAACGTGAATTCTGCCAAGCAAGAACCAACATCACATGTATGGTGAAGCTTGGGTGGAAGAATGGTGAGATCACTGATGCTTTCTGAAAAGTTTACAGGGTCCATGTCCCCAAAGAAAATAGCAGTTTACAAATGGTTGACTTGTTTCAAGAAGGGATGAGACCACGCTGAAGACGGAGCCCACAGCGGCAGGCCATCCGCATCACTTTGTGAGGAAAACACTCATCTGGTCTGAGCCGTAAGTGCAGAGGACGGGTGGTTAACAGCAGAAATAGTGGCCAACACCACTGACATCTCAGTAGGTTGAGCTTACACAATTCTGACAGAAAAATGAAAGTTGAGCAGACTTTCCACTCAATGGGTGCCAAACCCATTGCGCCCACATCGGGCGCAGAGAAGAGCAGAGCTGTCAGTGGTAACTTTGAACAAGTGGGATGGAGATCCTGAAGCTCTCTTTGAACTATAGCGACATGAAACGTGGCTTTCCCAGTATGGTCCTGAAGACCAAGTGCAGTCAAGGCAATGGTGCTGAGGGCTGGAAGTGGTCCCATCAGAGCAAAAGTGGGCCAGTCAAGAGCAGATTGTGGCAACAGCTTTTGGGATGCTTAAGGCATTCTGCTTGCTGACTTTCTGGAGGGGTAACAAGGAATGTACATCTGCTTAGTATGCGAATGTTTAGGGAATGTTAGCCAAAGCTTCAGCAAAACCCCCCCGGGAAAGCTTCCCCAGAGAGTCCATCTCCATCACGACAATGCTCCTGCTCATTCCTCTCACCAAAGAAGGGTGATTTTGCAAGAGTTTCTATGGGAAATCATCAGGCATCTACCCTACAGTCCTGATTTGGCTCCCTCTGACTTCTTTTTGCTTCCTAATTTTGAAACATCTGTAAAGGGCACCCATTTTTTGTCAATTAATAATGTAAAAAAGACTCCATGGCCATGTTAAATTCCCAGGACCATTAGGTCTTTAGGGAGGGACTAAATGGCTGGCATCATTGCTTATAAATGGCTGGCATCATTGCTTGTAAAAGTATCTTGAACTTGATGGCGCTTGTGTTAAGAAAAAAGCTTGTATTTCTTCTTTAGTAGCTATAACTATAGGTATGCACCACCATGCCCAGCTGTTTTTTTTTTTTTTTTTTTTTCAGACAGGGTCTTGCTCTGTCGCCCAGGCTGGAGTGCAGTGGCACTATCTCGGCTCACTGCAGCCTTGACCTCCTGGGCTCAAGCGATCCTCTCACCTCAGCCTCCTTAGTAGCTGTAACTATAGGTATGCACCACCATGCCCAGCTGGTTTTTTATTTTTATTTGAGACGGACTTTTGCTCTTGTCACCCAAGCTGGAGTGCAATGGCACAATCTCGGCTCACTGCAACCTCTGCCTCCCAGGTTCAAGCAATTCTCCTGCCTCAGCCTCCTGAGTAGCTGGGATTACAGAAGCCCACCACCATGCTGGGCTAATTTTTTTTTTTTTTTTTTTGTACTTTTAGTAGAGACAGGGTTTCACCATGTTGGCCAGGCTAGTCTTGAACTCCTGACCTCAGGTGATCCACCCGCCTCGGCCTCCCAAAGTGCTGGGATTACAAGCGTGAGCCACTGCACCCAGCAGCCCAGCTAATTTTTGTATTTTTTGTAGAGATGAGGTTTTGCCATATTGCAAAGGCTGGTCTTGAACTCCTGGACTCAATCAATCCACCTGCCTCAGCCTCCCTAAGTGCTGGGATTACAGGTGTGAGCTACCATGGCCAGCCATATATTTCTTATTTTTATCTTTTAATTCCATTTTTCTGTGAACTTTTGGAAGCCCCCTTGTATATGACAAAAGATATATGATGAACTCCCACAAATCAATAATAAAAATGGTCACTATCCTTGACCAGGCACTTTTTAAAGGACGGCTGATAAGAATATGAAAAGGTGCTCTAAGGCAAATTAAACAATAATGAGAAACCTACTACTAGACCTCAAATTCTTTTTGCAAATACAATTTCAACTACAATGTCCTACACAGAATATTTAAAAAGTCACAAGAAAAGACAAGGCAATATAAAGAAAAACTAGGACAAAGAGCAAACAAAAACTAAAAAATATTATGTGAAGGAGATACAAGATAGAGAATTTTGGTAAAGAGTCAGAAACTTTTTTTTAAGATACAGGAGATATGGTTAAAAAAAAAATTCAACTGAAAAACACAATAACCCAAATTAAAAACTGAATGGATAGGTTTAACAGCAGTTTAGACACAAAGAAAAATTTAGTGACCTAAAATCTAAAGCAAATAAAACAGGAAGGTATGATTCATTCAAAGGAAAATATTTAACTGACAAAAACATGCCCAAGGAAGCCTAGACATTGGACTTAGTAAACAAAGGCTTTAAACCGACTGTCTTAAATGTGCTCGAAGAACTGAAGGAAGCCATGGACACAGAACTACAGGAAGTCAGGAAAATCACAGAGGAACACAATGAGGATCTCAACAGACAGGAATTATGAAGGGGATCAAATGGAACTAGAAGAGCTGAAAATAATAACTGACTCTTACAAATTCACTAGAGGGGTTCACCGGCAGATCTGAGCAGGCAGAATAAAGAATCAGCAAGCTGGAGACACTTACAATGGAAATGATCCTGTGAGGAGCAGAGGAAAAAAGTGGCAGAGTGGACAGAGCCAGAGGGTGGTCCACCATGAAGTGGATGAGTAAAACATTAAGGGAATCACAAGAGAGGAGAGCCCAGAGATGAAGGCTAACTCTTATGCTGCAGTGACTCTCCACAAGGGGGCCAAGACCATTCAAAGGGGAAAGCAGTTTTCAACAACGTCAACTGGGAAAACTGGATATGTACATACCAGAAAAAGAAGGTGGAGCCCTGCCTTGCCTCACAAAAATCAACTCTATCCCAGCACTTTGGGAGGCCGAGGCGGGCGGATCATGAGGTCAAGGGATCGAGACCATCCTGGCCAACATGGTGAAATCTCGTCTCTACTAAAAATAAAATAAAATAATTAGCTGGGCATGGTGGTGCAAGCCTGTAGTCCCAGCCACTTGGGAGGCTGAGGCAGGAGAATTGCTTGAACCCGGGAGGCAGAGGTTGCGGTGAGCTGAGATCATGCCACTGCACTGCAGCCTGGCGACAGAGTGAGACACAATCTCAGGAAGAAAGAAAAAAAAATCAACTCTAAATGGACCAAAGTTCTAAATGTCAAAGCAAAAACCAGAAAACTCTTAGTAGGAAACTTAAGGAAAAGGTTTCACAACACTGGATTTGGCAGTGATTTCTTGGATATTTCACTAAAGGCACAGGCAACAAATGAAAAACAAGACAAATTTTAAAACTTTTGTGCATCCAAAGGCACTATCAACAGATCATATATCTGATAAGGGATTAATATCTGGATTATGCAGAAAATTCCTAAAACTCAACAATGAAAAAAACGAGCTGATTCAAACATTGGCAGAAGACTTCAATAAATACTTCTTCAAGGAAGACATAGAAACAGCCAGTAAGCACATGAAAAGCTGCTCAATATCACTACTCAATTAGGAAAATGTAAAGCAAAACCACAAGATACCACTTCACACCTGAGAGGATGGCTACCATCAAAAACCAGAAAGGATGGCTGAATGCGGTGGTGCACGGTGGCTCACGCCTGTAATCCCAGCACTTTGGGAGGCCGAGGCGGGTGGATCACTTGAGGTCAGGAGTTCGAGATCAGCCTGACCAACATGGTGAAACCCCGTCTCTACTAAAAATACAAAAATTAGCTGGCCGTGGTGGCAGACGCCTGTAATCCCAGCTACTCGGGGGGCAGAATTGCTTGAACCTAGAGGGTAGAGGTTACAGTGAGCCAAGATCGTGTCATTGCACTCCAGCCTGGGCAAAAGAGCAAAACTCCGTCTCAAAACACACACACGCACACACACACATACACACACACACACACACACACAAACAAAAAAACCCAGAAAGGAAATCTTCTGTTGGCACAGACGTGGAAAAACTGGAACCTTTGTGCACTGTTAGTGGAAATGTCAAATGGTATAGCTGTTATTGAAAATAGTTCCTCGAAAAACTATCATACAATTACCATATGATCTAGCAATTCCACTTCTGGGTTTATACCCAAAAGGATAAAAGCAGGGTCTTGAAGGGATGCTTGTACACCTATGTTCACAGCAGATTAATAACAGCTAAAAGATGGAAGCCACCCAAGCGTCCACTGACAGAACTGACAGACAATCCCGTAACAGGATTCCCCTGAGAATGGATGTGGTACCAGATACAATGAACTATCACTCAGCCTTCAAAGGAAAGGAAATTTGGACATGCTACGACATGGATGTCATCAAGGGTGCCCTTGGAGGACATTTTGCTAAGTAGAATAAGCCAGTGGAAAAAGACAGATACCGTGTGATTCCACTCTATGAGGTACATAGAGGATTCAAAGTCAGAGAGACCAGAAGCAGAATGGAAGTTCCCAGGGGCTGGGGGAGGGACAATAGGGAGTTATTGTTTAATGGGTACAGAGTTTCACACAATAAAAAGAGATGGAGATGAACAGTGGTGGTGGCTGCACAGTATTCTGAATTTATTTATTTTTGAGACAGGATCTTGCTCTGTCACCCAGGCTGGAGTACAGTGGTACGATCATAGTTCACTGCAGCCTCCAACTCCTGGGCTCCAGCGATCCTCCCACCTCAGCCTCCCGGGTGGCTGGGACCACAGGCATGTGCAACCACGCCTGGCTGATTTTAAAAAGTTCTGATACATACTACAACATGGATGCACCTTGAAAACATTGTATCAAATGAAATAAACCATTCACCAAAGGGCACATACTGTATGATTCCATTTCTATGAGGTACTTGGAGTAGTCAAAGTCGTAGAGACAGAAAGAAGGATAGAGGCTACCAGGGCCTGGGAAACCAGAGGTGCCAGAGAGGGGGCTGAGGAACTAGTGTTTAATGGGGATAGAGTTTCCCTGGGGAAGATGAAAAGGTTCAGTGGATGGATGGTGATGGTTACACAATGCTCTGAATGTACTTCATGCCACTGAACTGTACGCTTGAAAATGTGTAAAATTGTAAATTTTGTGTTTTATATATATATATATTTTTTTTTTGCCATGACAAAAATAAAAGTTAAAAAAAACCCTTAACACTTAAAAAGAATCCAGAACATCTGAACAACAGTTAGCACTGCTAATCCTGAACGCTGATATAGCTGGAGCCCAGGCAGCAGAGATGAGCCTGCCCAGGCTCCGGGTGCAGCCTCGCAGAGCTGTGGGACCATGTTCAGGAGTCCTGACTTTGTCCTAGAATAATGGGGTTCCACTGAGAATAAATTTGAGGACTCAGACTGGCGGAGGTGTACCTGTCAAGAGGACCCTGCAGTTGTTCAGAACAGAAGTCACAGTGGCTGAGCTTGGGAGTGTGGATGTGGAGAGAAGGGAACAGATTCAGCTCCAGCATCATTGGAACAGCAACAAAGACTGACAGCCAGGTCAAGAGCCAGTCCTGGAAGATCTCCACAAACCGCAAGCACTAAGTCTGCTCTCCTACCACAGTGCAGCCACACGAAAACACACTGACAAAAGGTCATCTGAAAACTAACAACCACACTTACTTCAAATAGCAACAGAAATTATAAAATATTTTCAAACAAAGGTTAATGAAAATGCTGCACATACTTTTGGGATGCAGCTAAAACCATTAGTGGGCACTTTATAGCCTTGAATGCCTACATTACAACGGAAAGGCTAGAAATCAATGAACATATCATAAGAAACTTTCCAGAACAACAAAATTCACCCAAAGATAGAAGGCAAGAAATAAGAAAATAAATTAATGAAACATACAATAAAGACTATCAAACACAAAATGTGTTCTTTGAATAGGCTAATAAAATGTACACCCCTAAGGAGATTGCATAAAGAGAGAGAAAGAGCGAAGGAGAGGCAGAGAGAGAGGAGGCAGAAATCACCAACATCAGGAATGAAATCAGGACATCACTGTAAATCCTGCAAATGGAAAAAATAATAGCTATTATGGATACTTTTATGGCAATTAATTTAAAATTTTAGATAAATTTAGAGGAGAGATACCAATTGCCAGAAAGGCAGAATTTAACAAAACAAAACAGAAAATCCAAATGGTGTTAAAAGTGTAGAAGAAATTGAATCCATAGTAACAACTGTACCCTCAAGGAATGAACAGGTGTGTGATAAATACAGCAAAAATGTCAATTAGAGTGTACGTAGTGGGTCCTATGGATGTTCACTCTTCTGTGTGTTTGAAAAATTTTAAGGTAAAAGATCATAGAGGAAAGTATCCCACGCTAAAAAATACAAAAACAAAACTCCAGCCCAGATGGATTCACAAATGACCTTTACTAAATATTTGAGATAGAAATAACACCAGTCTTCCACAAACCCCTCCAGAAAGCTGAAAAACAGCAGATGCTTCTCCAACTCGCGCTGACATCAAACAAGTTAGGTGTGAAAACCTAGGACAGCAGGTCCTCACTTCCGCCCCACATTGGCTCAGGTGCGTGTGAGCTACGGCCCGACGCTGGTGTCACTTGGGTGACATGCACACCTGCCCTGGTCTCCAGCCTGGGCACAAACAGAACTCAGGCAGAGGTGGGCCTGTCTGCCAAGACCAGGGCTACCTGCTCTGAGTGCGGGGCTTGGGCTGCCCAGGCTGGGGCTGCTGCTGTATCTGAGCTGTGGAGTCACAGCCCCGGCCTGGCCTGGCCTGTCCTTTCCACCTGCCAGCTGCGGAGCTGTGGGTGCGTCGCTCACCTCCCAATCTGTAAAGTGGAGAAGCCTAGTTCTTGGGGCTGTGGGGAGAATGAACTTGGATCATGAAAATGAAGAGCTTAACTGGACACCCCTCTGCCACACAGGGCACTAGCAAATGCTGGAGGCAAGGCTACCCCACCCCAGGAGCACCCGCCCCACCCGCCCCGCACTCACAGCCCGTGCCTCGCCAGGGGCAGCCCAGCCTGCCTGGGCCTCCATGTCTTGCAGCTTCTGGGTCTGCTTCAGCTGGTTGAGCGTGGGCTTCAGCTGCGCGGCCCCCACCGTCTTGCTCGTCCACTCGTCCACCAGCTTGTGCAGGTCGTCCGTGAAGGTACCCTTCTTGTTGTTGCTGTTGTTCACCTGCGCCTGGACGTGCAGGGCGGGCTGGGGGCCTGGCTCAGGGCCTGGGGCCAGGCTGCTGGTGGAGGACCCTGGGGAGTCACACACAGGCCAGGATTGGTGACGCCACACATGCGCCCAGGCCCCCAGTGGGCTGGCCGCATTCATTCTTACGTGACAGCTGAGACAATGGTCTCACTTGGGCCAGGCAGCACCTTGCTTCAAGAGGCGGTCGGATTAAGGGGCCTGGCTGCCCAGGGTCAGACATGGTGGGGCATTTGCATGGGCTGTGCCAGGTGGCCATCACCCACCTCAGAAGCCAGGCCAGGGGACAGGACTCTGCAGCAGCCGGCAGCCTCTGCTCAGCATCCACTCTGTGCCCACCGCTGCCCATCCCCAGACTCACGTGTGAGAGAGCTCAGGAAACTCCTGGCACAGCCAGACACACTGGGCTTCGGAGTCATGGTGCCTAGAGTCAGGTTCCTCGGGCTCTCTCTGGCCTGTGCATCCTCAGCCGTAACATGAGGACGCGGGGCGGTGGAGTACCGTGTGCAGAGCGCTCAGCACACACGGCGGGCTGGCCTGCAGGCAGCCCCCTGGCCCACGGGAAAATGCCTGCCAGGGCTGCCTGACTTGCATTCCCATGAATTTTAATGGTCTGGTTGTTTGGGATTCCAGACATAGAAATTGTCCTGACCAGCACATTCGAGGAAGGTATTCATAAAGGGTACCCATGCCTGGGGCTGCCTGACGCGGCCCCACCAGCTCCTGCCATGGGCTGCGGCCAACGCCCTGCTGCAGGAGGGAGCTGGGAGCCGCTCTGCTGACCATTAGCACACCAGAGCACTCGGCTGCTTCATTCAAAGCGTTTTTTAAGGGACTAAAATGAGACTTTAAAAATTTTAAATCATACCCTTTCCATGCAACACATGTAATTTCTCGTTGGCAATTTTGAATAAGCCAATTCATAAATTTTCTGCATAGAGAAACAATCTAATGACCATCTCTTCAAACAAGCTGTCCCAAAATGTAGTGGACTTTAGTGGCTAGCAATGAAAAAGCACAGACACAGACAATTAAAAATTAGTGATGAGATTTGACACACATGGAGCTATTCCTACATGAAAAGTCCAGCCAGAAAAGAAAAAAAATATTTTTTCAAGAGAGAGAGAGATGAGAGAGAGAGAGAGGTGAGTGGCCCAAGGAGACTAATACCCACTCAGTCCTGGCATCTCTCCTCGTGGGGAGGCACTCATCTTTAGGACTTCAAGGAAATACTCATTCCTACGGTTTTGGAAAAGGAGCCAATTAATGATTGGCAATTTGCGGGTGTTCCGGGGAAGGATAAGCCCGTTAGATGTGAACTGGCGAGACCGCACAAACTCTAGGCGCCACGGAGACACACGGGGGAGCCGAGGACAGCAATCCCGCCAGGCAGAAGCGAAGCAGTGCCCGGCCGAGAGGCATGGAGCAGGTGCGGGGCAGGCGCAGGGCAGGCCCACGCCCGCCCGGCCGCGGGAACCCTGATGTGCGCTAGCCACGAGAAAGCCCATGCGATGAGAGAGGACAAAGGGGGAAAAAACCCGGATAATTACTACTGCTGTGTTCTTTGCCTAGGCAGAGACGCTTCAGGGCAGACCCTGCAAGGGAAAAAGAAACGACACAAGACCACAGGGTTAGGCAGAACAGCACACACTGGGACACGCTACCACACTAAGCAAAAGTCGTCAGTGTGCAGGGAGGGGCAGACACAGGCAGCAGTTCAGAGAGAGGGCCGACCCGGCCGGGGGAAACGGGGCAGCCCCTGGAGAGAGGGTGCAGGCTCCCACGAGCTTCGCCGAGGGGGCAGAGGTGCCAGGGCCAAGCCCCTAAGCTTCAGGGAGAAGTGTTTGTCTCTAGAAGCATATTCTAAGAAAAGTAAAAGAGAAAGAAAAAAGAAAAAAAGAAAAAAGCAAAGCACACCGCTTGGCTTTCAAACATCAGGCTTCTGGGAGCCCCACTGATGGAGGCAGGACACCCTGCTGAGTCGGCCACGGGAGCTCTGGAATGGAGCTGGGCACAGCTGGGCTTGGCCGCCGAAGCCCATCGGAGGTTTTCCAAGTACAAAAAGATACATTGTTTTGCAGGTTGGAGGCCAAGTCTGGATCTCAGATGGCTGCCTCAGATGAGGTCAGCGGCAAGTGTTGAGTAGGGGACTCGAGGGTTTCTATCTAGGGGCTGACCTCAATGTCTGGGGACACTGCCGCCTCATTAACAAGTCAGTATCCACAAGCGGTAGGGCAAGGCCTCAGCCTGGAACATTTCTGGCCTCCTTCTAACCGGGACCGCCACTAAACCGACTGGTCCCAACTACCCAGAGGGCACCTGGTACACACTGAATGCAATGTCCTAGCCAGTCAGTGCCCAGCCTGGTGGGGACAAGGTCCCCAGGGCAGGCTGGGCCGGAAGGCGCGGCCATCCCTGCTTATCCTTTAGGCAGGCAGAGCTGGGACGGGCAAGCACAGGCTCAGACTTCCCCAAGGTCACTCGGCAAAGCCGCACTAGCACAGAGGCTCTGTCTACACTCCAGCCCACGGCCCCTTGCCAGGAGCACACTCCCTCCGCAGCAGGAACACGCTCCTCAGCGCTGTTCCCAGGAGACCTAAAAAGGAGCGACTCTGATCTTGCAGGGACTCAGAAAACCTGGCAACATCTGCGTTCCTTCTCCAGAAGGGCTCATGCCTCCTGCCTCGGGGAACAGCGGGCAACTTGTCATCCAGCTCCTTGGCCCAAGCTCGGCCTGAGTTGTGCATCCTGGACTTGGAAACCTAGCTCAACTATTTTTAGTCCATTCTGTCTGTTCCTGAGCTAGTGTGGGGAAAGGTGAGGTGGTGTTCTGTTGCAGACTTTACTGTTCAAATAAAAAGGAGGGAGCCCAGCGGGAGGGATCCAGACCAGTGGGCTCTGGGTGAGCAGCTCCGAAGGGCTGTTCCCTGGCTGCTCTGTTCTGAGATGAAACCCTGCCAGGAACACAGAGCTGATATCCCCTCGATGGCTCACTCAAGTTTACAGGGGAGGTATGGCTGGTTTTCTGTAGTGCAGGAGGGGCCCCTGAAGTCTGTGATGCAGGCTAGGCTGGGATCCAATATGTAGGGGCACTATGTGAGCACCAATTTCCCTGGCAGGCTTTGTGGGGGGCTGTGGCCCATGGTCCCATGTAGACAGTCCTAAGCCAGGTGCTTCAAAAAGCTGCTCTGTGCCTATCTGGCAGCTCTTGGTGTGGCTGGAACTCTACATTCAGTGCTAATTCCTGGCTGTTGCCATGCTGGGAAGAACACCACCAAACAGGCCGGCTGCCGGCTGGGAACCACCAGAGGGAGCCTGGACCTGCGATCAGAGCTGGGACTCACTCACTGCCCTGGGAACCTGGGGTCTGGAGTGTCTGGAGGACACGGCACCTGCTCAGAGCCAGGGAGCAACCCTGGCCCACGGAGGCCTCCACGGGCCCTTCCTAAACTTGGGCCCCTCCTAAACTTGGGCCCCAGTGACCAGTGTGCAGACGGCTCCTAGACCTCCAGACAAACTGATGGGTGCCAGTCTTTCAAGGCCATGCTGTCGGACGCCACTCACTGCAGACAACTGGGCTGGGGCAGAGACCTCCCCACACTCCGGACAGCCCTGCCCGTCCTTAGGTGGCTCCTTAGTCCACCTCTCCAGAGCCTCGGCCTCGATTGGGCCCTGCCCCTCACTTGCCCACCATGCAGATGGCACCCAAAGACAGCCCCCACCTGGCCCCCTGCCACTCGCTCTGTGCCAGGAAAAGCACCCCCACCTCCTGTCCATAAGGCAGCAACGGGAGAACAAAGGAAACTTTCAGGAGGCTGCCAATTGACGCCAGGCCCATCTCGGTCTCCCTGTGGGGCTTCCATCCACAGCCAGGCCCAGGAAAGAGGCGGCGCCAAGGCCCTGGACTGCTCAGTGGTGCTGGGGCGGGGGCTTGGCAGCCTCATCCCAGCTGTTGGGGGATCCGCTGCTTTCTTCCCAGAATGTAAAAGTGGCAGCACACAGGACAACAGGAGGGCTGGCTCTTGGACTTGGCATCTCCTGCTTTTGTGCAGCCGACATCAGCTGAAGCCCCCCAGGCGCAAGTGGAGGCTCCCTCCCCACTCCAGCCGTGGCACAAAAACAGGCTGCTCTTGGGTCAACGGCCCTGCCCTCTGGGTAGCTCGAGCACCTGCCCCATCCAGACCCTCAGCCTGTGGCCAAGAAGACATCTCAACCAAGAAGGATTCAAACTGAGGGTGTGTGCCTGGGACAGGGGGACTAAAAAGTGGTCAGCCCCTGAGCAATCCTCACATTCGCCTTTCACCTCACAGGGCTCAATACTGCCCAGGAGCCCACGGGACAGCTGGGGCAGCCCACCTGCCATCATGGGTGCCCTGGCGGCTTCACCTCAGTCCCCCACGACTTCCCGCGCACCCTCAGGTGGGTCAGCCCCTGCCATGGTCAGCACTGGCTCCCTTTTCTGGCACAGGAGAAAAATGGGCATCCAGGGACAAAACCCCTTTTAAATTGTCTACGTATTGAACAACCATGTTCTTGAGCCAAAAACTGTCCACAAAGCATGCACTGGGAAGCAGGATCTGCCTTGGCTCTGCACAGGGAGACCTGGGGCTGTTTACATGTTGCCTTGAGCTAAATGACCCCACATTGCACTAGGCCTGGTTGCACACAGGCCTGCTCCACAGACAGCCCACAGTGGTACGCAGCACTGACCACCCTGGCTGCAGAGGTCAGGGCCTGGTGGGCGCAGTGCAGGGTGGGGGCCCTCCTCTCTGGATGACCTCCACCCCGAGGCCTCCTGAACACCTGCTGCAAAGAGCCTCGCTGAGCACGCACTCTCTCCCCACCGGGAGGGATGAAAGCATTCCACGGTGGGAGAAGGCCTAGAAGGCATCGTGCAGTGACACCAGAGGGTCCCTGAGCCAAACATGCTGCAGCCAACAGCCAATGTGGAGAAAACCCAAAGAGATACCAGCGTGCAGAGAGAAAGGCCCACAGGGTGCCAGCACATGCCCGGTCAGGTGGGAAGATCCAGAAGGACCCCAGCTTCTGACAAGCAGAACCAACAGAACCACGACCAGAGGTGCCATCTCAGCATCTGCACCTGACCCTTCTCCCTGGCTCCAAGGCCAACATCCCTTAGAATGCACTGGGCCAGGTGCGGTGGCTCCCACCTGTAATCCCAGCACTTTGGGAGGCCAACGTGGGTGGATTGCTTGAGCCCAGGAGGTCTAGACCAGCCTAGGCAACATGGTGAGACCCTGTCTCTACTAAAAATACAAAAAAGTAGCTGGGTGTGGTGGTGCAGACCTGTGGTCCCAGCTACTTGGGAGGCTGAGGTGGGAAGATTGCTTGAGTCAGGGAAGCGGAGGTTGCAGTGAGCTGAGATCTTGCCACTGCACTCCAGTCTGGGTAACAGAGCCAGACTTAGTCTCAAAAAAAAAAAGGGAGACTGCTCTGGGGCACTGGGTCATGTGAGCTCCCCACAGCATCTGCTGACCACAAGGGGGCATCTGCAAGCTGGGTGAGAGGTCTATGCCAAGGGGCCCAGCTCACAGGGGTTCTAAGCAGGGCCTTGCACTCCCTAAGGGTCTGTCCACCTGCTGCTCCCAGCCTCCACTGCTTTATTCCCTGTCCTGCACCTTGAGTCAGCTCAGGCCCCTGGAGGTGCCTGCTGCACTGCCCTGCTCTATCCCTGGGCACAGCCACCTGGGCACCCGCAGCCCATCCTCTGGCCTGGCCTCAACCCACCCTGCCTGGGGCCGTTTCATCTTCTCTGACCTTCACAGAGGCCAGGATCCTTCTGTATTTCAAAATTTAACACATTTTGTTTTCCTGGAACTGTTTCTCTTCCAGGAAGTGGGAGTGCCCCACACCAGGGCAGTGAGCTGAAAGCTCTCCCCAGGCTCTAGGGAGCAAAGGCTTGGCTGGCTGCGCCGGCTGACCCCCCCGGCCGCACCTTGGCATCCACCCTGCTCCTCCTCTACTTGCAGCGCAACCCCCGACCCCTCGGCGGCTTCCATGCACCGACCTCAGCATCGTCCTAGCCCATCTGCTCACACTACCCCTGCCTGCATCCCTCCCTCCTGGCCTCCAAGCCCGGCGCAGTCCCACGGCTTCCGCCCAAGTCCTCAGCCTCTCAGCGCTCACAGGGCTGCCCCCACCCCTGCAGTCTTTCCCCTGGAGGTGCTTGGTCTCCTCACAGACCCCACAGCTCTCCCTTCTCTTTTGGGCTGCCCTGGGCGTTTACCCATGAGCAGCAGATGTGCCAGTGGATGGCTCAACAAGAAGTCCAGCCTCCACAGCCCAGGGGCACAGAGACAGGAGGGGCCAGGCCCAGCCACATCCCAGTAGAGTGGCAGAGACTTCGGAGGCCTGGAGCTGATCCAGACAGGGCTTGAGAGGCGCCCAGGGCAGAGGCCCACCTGGGCTCTCCCCGGCCAGCAACTTCAGAGTGTGGGGGAACTGGGGGAGACATTATGGCCCAAAAAGACTACGACTAAGACTTGCCTGATGGGGGCTAAGCCGTGAAAACAAGCAATACCACAAAACACAGCATGGGGGTGGAAGTGGGGCCTGGGTAGGCGCCATACCTGACACCAACACCCTGCACTGAGTCTCCCAGGTGCCCTCGCCCCCAGTGGCAGCCCCAGATCGAGCCGCACACGCAGGAGCCGGAAGAGGAACAGCAAGTGAGGCACAAGGCCAGCAGGGCCTGGAACCGGCTGCGGAGAAGGAACCACAGCCAGCTGCCGTAAGAGGACCCAGAGACGCAGGGGTGGGGGGGAAGGCGCCCACTCCCCCCCAGATTCAACTCAGCAACTCACCAGACACCAGGCCACCGAGACTCCCAGACCAACAGCCCAGATGACATGGTGGCTGAAACAGGGCAGCCTGTTAAACAGGCGAACGGGAAGCCCTGGGAAGGCCCTGGCATTTCTACATGGCCCTTGTGTCCTCAACTTGCCTGCCCGGAGAATGATGACCCACGTGGACCTCTGATGGGGTGGGTGGATGGCAGTGGACGCCTCCCACAGGCATGGCCTCTGGCTCCCAACAAGCACAATGTATCTTTATTGTACAAGCAAAAAGTCACGTGCCCCAAACCAGCATATCCAATCCAATTGTTTAAAAAGCTTAATTTTCCTGTTAAAAAGACAAAAGCCTAAAAATCTCACAGTTTTTGGTTCACTGGCCAATCGTCCTGAGGGTTAAAAACAAACTGCGTGCTTTGGGATGGCCCCAAGCAGGCAGAGCCTTCCCTGGAGATGGAGTTCCTGGGCACTAACTGCTCCAGGGGATCTGAGCAAGGCTGGGACTGGGTTTTGGCTTAGTAGCAATTGGAGGAACTGCGTCATTGACTTCATCCCTGCGGTCACGGGAGGTCACAGGGAAATACAGCAACTAAAGTGCTCCCACTGGCTGGAGGAGGAGGAGGAGCCGGCCAAGCAGGATGCATGCTCCAAAGAAGAGCTGCCCAGGTGGCCGTCACTCTCCTATCTGGGGTTGGAGACAGCAGTGGGTGAGGAGCAATGACAAAGGGGACCAGACCTGCCCTTCCAGTGGGGAGGGGCTGGGGAGGCCCGAACTAGAGCACGTTCTCTCAGCATTTCCACATGCAGGGCACAGGGCGGTGGGTGTGCAGGGTACTGGGTGCTGGGATTTGGCCCTGGTACAGAAACCACGCCCTCCAGTGACCTTTAGAACCGTATAGGCTCGCTATGTGCATGTCTTCACAGTCCAGACACGCGTGACACACACTGTGCATCTGGAGGAGGTTGGGGTTGTCTTTTTGTTGTCGCTGGAACTGGGGACAGCGGACATGTATATTTGCCACAATTGCAACAGAAAAAAAAACTACATCCAACATAAAAAAAAAAATTAAATAAATGAGGTGACGAAAAGAATGCAAAGGGCTCCAGTCCTTCTGGGCAGAGGTGCCCGGGGCGGAAGGCAGGCCAACCGCTGCACATGCTTTCCATGCCCAGGCACCAGCCATGAGCATGCACACACGCTGTGTGGGGCTTGGGGGTAGGCACTGGCGGCCGCCGCTCCAGGCGACCGGCTCATGGGGTTCCACTTTGATATTAAATAAGTGACTTCGATGGGGTGGGGGAGGCATCCTATGAAATGTATGAAAGGTAATGAAGACAGGGAGGGGGTGGGGGGAGAAAACCAAGGGCCAGGAGGTGATAAAATACAAAAGAACAAATACAGACAGATGGACACAGATACGGGTCCACTGAGGAATCGAGCACGAGGTTTGCTACTAGACTTATAGGTCACTCTCTCAGACGTTGGGTGGTAAACCGTCCAGCCTGCAAATGAATATAAAGGGAAGAAAACAAAGAGACACTCATCAAGTACAGGTTGCTGCGATTCCTCCTCCACACCAACAGCCACACCAGCCTCGTCACTTAACATCCACGGCTCCATCTAGCCCAGCCCGGAGCACCAAAGCCACTGACCATGTAATGGGAAGGAGGCAGCGGGAGAGCAGAAGAGAAGCAGCCCGGAGAGGGGCGGGCAGGGTGGGGTGGGCGGGGCGGGGCGGCTTCATGGTCACCATGATTTCTCTGGACAGAGATGGTGAGGACAGGAGAGCACCTTATTGAGCAGCTGCTGCTGTCCACGCAGCGTTGACGAGAGAATTTCCTCCTCAAGGCCAAACTCCCAGCTCGAAAGCTGTGCCCTCGTCCCCCCAGCCGTCCCTCTGGACTTTGGAAGGACCCGGTGTTTAGCACCATCTGGCTCCGCTGTGGGGGTGGGGGTGGGGCAGCCAGTGCCTGGGAACTGGCGCCGGAGCACACAGCCGGATGCCAGGTCCCCTGCCCTCCCCAGTCCTAGCCACTTCCCCAAGGTCCACTCTAGCAAAGCATCACCTCCCCCTGAGCTGCTTACAAGCAAGACTTGGTGGTGGATGGGACAATTCCATTCCTTTCATCCAAAGACTACACCTTTTTTTTTTTTATCCTTTTTTAAAGAAGCCTCTCAACAGCCTTTGCCACAGCTTGCAACCCCTCTACACAACACAGGCGTGCTCCTGGGGACACCACTGAGGCCCTACGTGGCTAGCACATGCTCGGAGACAGGCAAGCTGGAAATCACCTTGGCCACGCGCTCCGCCTCCATCACTGGCTAAGCCGGAGCAGATGTCCGAAGACAGGGAGGCCCGGACGGAGCAGGGCTGCTGGGTCTGCACTGCCTTCCCGCTCAGGCCCGTGCTGTCTGCAGTGAGCCCCACACTGGCTTGGGCAGGGTCCTTAGCGGGAGGGCCTCTGCTGGAGTCAGCCAAGTGACCTGGGCGGGGGGAGAAGAGGCGACAGGCACGATGAGGCGCCGCCGGGTCGGGGCAGTGTGGATTGAGTCTGTTCTGCCTGCTCATTGCTGGGTGACCTTGGGGAAGCTCACGTCTCCTGCAGACCACAGGCACATGGCCACATCTCCCACAGAGGAGTGATGGGGAAGAGCAAAGAAAGTGCCCAGTCTCTACCAGCCCCCACTGCCGTGCTGGACTTGTGTTGAGCAAATATAGCGACAGAAGACACACCCAGGCACACGGTGGCCTGTGTACTTCTCATCTCAGTCTTCCCTTAGCTCTGGGAACTGTCTCTGAATTCGTGTAATGGGTATAATTCATGGCTGTGTGCCCTGAAGGTTGTGGGCTTATAGTGAGCTTACGGTGGCTTGCCTGGCATGCTTGGGGACTTGGGCTCACAGGGGCTCCAGCCCAGACTGCCAGGGCTCTCCACCAGCAAGCAGGCTGCAGTGCTGCTCAGGAGGCCTCAGGAAGCCCTGACATGCAGGGACGTGGGCTGGTGGCTGCCTGGGGCCAGGCCAGTGCCACTCAATGACTAGGTGTCACCTTTAACAAGACTGGGAAATCATCACCGTCCTCCCGTCCTCCCCCAGCCCCTAACGACAGTTGCTCGGCTGGCACACACCCAAGAAATGGGTCAAAGGAAGCAGCCACCATCCGTCCACGCAGTGCCCTGCAGAGGAGCTGGTGAGGGAGGGCAGCCTGAGCTTCCCTGGCACAGCCCACAGCCTAGGGTCTCAGGCCCAACGCTGAGCAGCCCCTGCCCACTCACGGGCCTTGCCTCTCTGCATGAGGACAGAGGACCAGGGCTGCCTTCATGCTGCAATGACTCCCCTGCTCCAGGGAAAGGAGATTCAGTAAGGAGACAACCCCGAGTGGTCTTCCAGGTCCGAGGGTGTCACACCTGCACGGAGCCTACCTCCCAGGCTCACTCGGGGGTCCCCAGGCCCGCTCCCATCCCAGCCCTGCACCCGGAGGCCGACCTGTGCTGGAGGCCACGACCTTGAGCTGCCGCACCAGGGGATTTAGCAGCTTGCCCGCCTTCAGCTTGCTCTTGCTGGTTTTTCTCCGGCGGCCAGTGGGGGGTGCCGTGTGGAAGAAGCCCACGTTGGGGGGCAGTGGCTTGCCCAGGCGGCGGTACAGAGCTTCGATCTCCTGCTTCTGCTGGCTCTGCAGCTCCGAGATCTCCTTCAGGTGCCTGCAGGAGGGGACAGGAGGGAGCGCCGATGGGCTTCCTCGGTGTTTCCAACACCGCCAGCCCCTCCAGGAGGGAGGCGGCGTGGGAGAACATGGGATGAAGGGTGGGCGCCCTGCCTGTGCCTTGGCCTGGGCCACTCAAAGCGGCACACAGGGGCTGTAAAATGACACTGTTTGTTCATATCTAAACGGGGAGGTGCCAAGGTGGTGGGCCTCTGGCATCGACGTGCCCAACAGCACGGGCCAGGCTAAGAAGTGTCAAACTTCCAAATACCCAGACTCGGAATGCTTACATTGATACCTGCAATGAAAGTCCCAAACATGAACACAGGTGAGGGGAAATCAGCAGGTGCCAGGCACTGGAGACTGCCTCCATTTATCAGGCAAATGTGTGTTATTTCCTCCACAGGGGAAACAGAGAGTGGAAGGCAGCTCAATGCAACACGGCATGAAGAAGTCAGCGAGACGCTCACTGACTTCCAGGGGCCATGCCACACCATATGTGAGCCCACTGCAACAGGTCCCACATCACCCCGCAGGTGAAATGCAGGTGGCTCATTGACCACGGGCAAGGGCAGAGTCTAGAACTGCCGAGGCAAGAGGAGGATGCCGAGGGGAGGATGCAGAGGGGTGGATGCAGAGGGGAGAATGCGGAGGGGAAGATGGGAAGGGGAGGATGGGGAGGGGATGACGCAGAGGGGAGGACGCCGAGGGGAGGACGCCAAGGGGAGGAAGCCGAGAGGAGGAAGCCGAGAGGCGGATGCTGAGAAGAGGATGTGGAGGGGAAGATGCGGAGGGGAGGAAGGTGAAAGGAGGATGCTGAGGGGTGGATGGGGAGGGGAGGATGCAGAGGGGAGGAAGCCAAGGGGAGGAGGCCGAGGGGATGCAGAGGGGAGGAAACAGAGGGGAAGAAGGTCAAGGGAGGTAGAATGGGGAGGGGAGTAGGCTGAAGGGAGGATGCAGAGGGGAGGGTGCTGAGGGGAGGAAGGTGAGGGAAGGATGGAGGGGGAGGAAGGTGAGGGGAGAATGGAGAGGGAGGGAAGGATGGAGGGGGAGGAAGGTGAGGGGAGGATGGAGAATAGAGGATGGAGGAGGAGGAGGAAAGTGAGGGGAGGATAGAGAGGGAGGAAGGTGAGGGGAGAATGGAGAGGGGAGGAAGATGAGGGGAGGATGGGCAGGGGAGAAAGGTGAGGGGAGGATGGAAGGGAAGGAAGGTGAGGGGAGGATGGAGAGGGAATGATGGAGAAAGGAGGATGAAGGGGGAAGAAGGTAAGGGGAGGATGGAGAGGGGAGCATGGAGAGGCGAGAAAGGTGAGAGGAGGAGGCCAAGGGGAGGAAGGTGAGGGGAGGATGGAGGGGGAGGAGGGAGAAGGGAGGATGAAGGAGGAAGGTAAGGGGAGGATGGAGGGGGAGGAAGGTGAGGGGAAGATGGAGGGGGAGGAAGGTGAAGGGAGGATGGAGGGGGAGGAGGGGGAGGGGAGGATGGAGGGGGAGGAAGGTGAGGGGAGGATGGAGGGGGAGGAAGGTGAGGGGAGGATGGAAAGGGGAGGAAGGTGAGGGGAGGATGGTGAGGGGAGGGTGGTGAGGGGAGGATGCTGAGGGGAGGGTGGTGAGGGGAGGAAGGAGAGGGGACAATGGAGAGGCAAGGAAGGTGAGGGGAGGATAGAGGAGGAGGAAGGTGAGGGGAGGATGGAGGGGATGATGGAGAGGGGAGGAAGGTGGGGGGAGGATGGATAGGGGAGGAAGGAGAGGGGAGGAAGGTGAAGGGAGGATGGTGAGGGGAGGATGGAGGGAGGAGGAAAGTGAGTTGAGGGTGGAGAGGGGAGGAAAGTGAGGGGAGGTTGCAGAGAGGAGGAAAATGAGTTGAGGATGGAGAGGGGAGGAAGGTGAGGGGAGGATGGAGAGAGGAGGAAAGTGAGTTGAGGATGGAGAGGGGAGGAAAGTGAGGGGAAGCTGGAGAGACAAGGATGGTGAAGGAAGGATGGAGAGGGGAGGATAGAGAGGGGAGGAAGGTGGGGGAGGAAGGTGAGGGGAGGATGGTGACGGGAGGATGGAGAGGAGAGGATGGGGAGGGGAGGGGAGGAGCTGGGCCTCCCTGTTGCATCACAGTGCTCTGAGCTTCTGCAAGGCCCAAGGCCACCCCAGGGGCCCTGGCTGGAGGCCTGTAACCCCTTGCCTTCACCCCAAGTGCCCCTCCTCTTCCTTTGATGGCAAGGAAAACAGGTAGTTTTCAAGGTCGGAAATGAGGAAGCAAGTTCTGATTTTACTCCTGAATTTCAACACCTGCCACATAGGCTTTTTGTTTTTTTTAATGACTTCCTCTAACTACTAAACAAAATAAATAAATAAAAATAAAACTCTTGAATGGCTTTCTCCCTACAAACACCAGAGAGACACAGCATCAGGTGATCTTCTGGAAGGGAGTACTATTTCAAGAGAGTGCTGACTGCCCCAGCGTTGGGGAGCAGCTGCATGGGCAGGGGAGCGTCTTATCCAGGCTGGAGCTTATCCAGGTTGGAACTCTGCTCCGAGGCCGCACCCACATGGTCCAGCTCCCGCGGTCGCAGACTGCAATGTGGCTTCCACACAGGGGTGCCCTGGACCACTCCAAGCTGCCCCTGGGCTGCTCACCACAGAGCCCCGCGGCCTGGGAAATCTGAAAGCACAGTCAGCACAGGGCTCCTGGAGCCCTAGGAAACCCCAATGCTCATGGCAGAAATGCTGCAATGAGGCACAGGCACCTCAGTATTCAGAGGGTTCAAATGAAAGCAAGGTTGGGGAGCTGCTGGCTACTGCCCATCAGATGCCAAGTCACCTCAGTTCCCAGTTGAGGCTGAAAATCTTCCCCATCCTTTCCTAAATGGTCCCCACTTCCCTCTGGACTCCACGGCCCTCCCAGCATCCACTTCCTGTTCTTAGGCTCCTGGAACTCTCTCCTTTGAGGTGCTTCTGGTCCTCTCCCTGCCCTTTCCCTAGACCCCACCTGCCCCTGGCTCCCAACCACTTCTGCCATTTCTAGTCCCCACCCCATTATCTCTACCCTCTGTCTCTGGCTCCTGGCCCCTGTAACCCAGGCTCTCAGAGCCTATAGCAGCTCCTCTCCCCAGTGTTCTCACATCCACACCTTCCTGCCCCCTACAAGCTTCTCTTCGTAGCAGCCACAGCTGGGGTGTGGCTTGGCAACATCTCAGCTCCCCTTTGTGCCTGCTGACCCTGACCACTGGCTCCCCAGGATGACATTCCTGCTGAGCAAATGTGCCCAGGATCTGCTGCCCTCTGTCCCAAAAGGTTCTAGGTCATACCCACCTTGGGCTCCATCCACTCTCTGGCCTCCACCAAGGATCTGTTGGGCCATGTGGCCAATGGGGGCCACCTTCCTGGAGGCCTCTAAGACCAGCAGTGATTCCACCCATCCCTGCCTTCCTGCCTCTCCCAGCAGCTCCAGTTCCCTCCTCAGTTCTCCATGAACACATAGACACTCACTATATCCTCAATGTATGGCACTGACCACCCCGCCAGCCTGGGCAGACACTCTCTTAGCCTCTGTGCATACACTGTGCAGAGAGGGCTCGCAGGAGAGAAAGGAGATGTGCACGGCTCTTCCCACATAAGCCTGTGATTTCCAACAGGACACGACTTACAAACGTGCCTTCAGGCACTGGTGAATTTGGTGTTAGCCCTCCCATCCCGAAGGACATCCCAGTAACCCCCCAGCCGCAGCAGGACAGAATAAATATTTGCTGGATGAGGGAAAGAGACATGGAGAAAGAGAGAGGAAGAGAAAGAAGGAGGGCGGGAGAGAGAGAGACAGAGACAGAGACAAAGAAAGGAGAGACAGATAGGAAGAGAGAGCATGGCAGAAACAGAGTGGTGGGAAGCGAGACAGGGAGAGAAGGAATGAAAGGGGAGAGAGAGAGAGAAGGAGAAAGGAAGAAAGAGGGAAGGAGACAGATGAGAGGCAGACAGGGTGAGGAAGACACATGCCTCAGTGATCCCCCAAGACATACCCCTAAGGGCAGCAGGAGGAGGCATGGCACCCAGAGAAGCCAGAAGCCAGGCAGACAGCAGGGTGGGGGCCGGCCCAGCCTGGAGGACTCTGAGTGGGAGATTGTCTACTCAAAACCACAGGGATGCTGGGCCTGGTGGCTCACACCTGAAATCTCAGAACTTTGGGAGGCCAAGGCGGGTGGATCACTTCAGGTCAGGAGTTTGAGACCAACCAGCCTGGCCAACATGGTGAAACCCCGTCTCTACTAAAAATAGAAAAATCAACCGGGCGTGGTGGCAGGCACCTGTAGTCCCAGCTACTCGGGAAGCTGAGGGAGGAGAATCGCTTGAACCCGGGAGGTGGAGGTTGCAGCGAGCGAAGATTGCACCACTGCACTCCAGCCTGGGTGACAGAGCGAGACTGTCTCAAAAAAAAAAAAAAAAAAAAAAGCCTTCATCACTCCCCTGTCCCTGCTTGGCAGCTCCAAGTGGGCGCTGCTTGGCCAGGACTTCAGCCCCGGCACCAGGGTTCCCTCAAAACTGGGAAGTGGTGCCATGGTCCGGGGGCGGGGGCAACACTTCCTGCCCGCAGGACCTACTTCTCCCGCAGACTCTGCAGCTCCTTCTTTATGTCAGCATCCTCAAGCTCCGAATCATTGTCGCTGCTGATGTAGGACGACTGGGAATGGAAGGAGGTCACGCTGATCGTGGGGACCTTCATGCCCACCCTGCTGGGTGTCTCGGGGCCCAACGAGCCGGCCCGAGAAGGCCTCTGCAGGAAGGCGGTGGCCTTCTTCACGAAGTCGCCAGCCACGCTGCCACTCACGGGCAGGGACGCCTGCTTCTGCACCGGGGGTCTCACCCGAGGGCCCTCGTCCCCAGAGTCGCTGGACACGGGCTCGCCCACGCCGACCTCGATGGAGGAGGCCGTCTGCGCCCGCCGCACTGCCAGCTTCACGTCGGGGCTGGAGGGGGCCTCGTCCAGGTAGACGTCGGGTGGGGCAGAGTATCTCAGGCTGTGGGGGGAGGCCAGGGTCCACTCGTCCTGAGTGCTGACCACCGAGAAACGGCCCACAGTCTTGGCTGGTGAGCTGACATCCTGCTGCTCTGGACGTTTCCGAGGGGACCCCGAAGCTCGAGCGCCGAGTGTCTGGGGGTGGCTAGCCTGGCCCCCCACTGTGGAAATGCCCGTGTCACTCGGCGGGGGCTCTGCTGAGCTTTCTCCAGAGACTCCACCATCCCTGTCTGTGGGCTCCACACGTGCAGGTCTCACAAAAGCAGGTACATCCTTGGGAAACAAGCGGAGATGAAGAGGTTTCATGTGAACATCAGCACAGAGCAAACCCTGCCAACCAGCCAGGGGGTTGTCAAGTCGCCCTTACCTGGGGGATGCTGGGGACCACATGGGAGTCTGAGGCCACCTGCCTTCCATCTCTGTCATAGCCCAGCATACTCCTGGGAGACGACTCTGCTATGGGAACATCAGAAACATTACTGGGGCTGAAGGAGGAGGAAGAGGCAGAGATGGCTCACAGCTGACCCGAAGCAGCCCAAAGGGATCCCATGGGAGTGCCTCCAGACAGGCAGGACAATGGAAGTGGGTACTGGGAGGAGCCAGCTGTGTGTGCTCACAGCAGTTTTGGAAACTAAAAATACTCCATGATGTCTTGGCCCCACGGCATTCTATGACAGATGATCAATAAACCCGGGCAAGAGAAGAGGCGTCAGCCCCGGGCACCCTCATGCAGCCAGGCCTTCTCTGTGCACCTGAAGGCCAGCACCCTGTCTCATCCCATCGTCTGATGTGAGAGGGTCCCACAGCGCAGATCAATGGGGCTGGGTTCCAGCCCTGCTCCCACGGTGTCTCAAAAACTGTCACCCCCTGCACCTGCAGCTATTCCGGTGCTCTCCATCTAGGGAGCTCTTTCTGACCAGCTTTTCCCAGGGTTGCCGTAAAGAGGCAACCAGAAAAGCCAAGCAAGCTGACATGGGGGCCTCGCCTGAGCTGAGACCCTCATGTGACAAAAGAAACTCGTGGGTAGGCTAGGGCATGAGCCAGACCTATGCGCCATGGGGAAGGTGGCAGCAGCAGATGGAGCCTCTGGGGAGGTTGGGGCCGCCCGCACATGTACACGTGTCTCCTTTGCACACCCCATGTGGAAACTCACAAGGGAACAACAACCAAATCAGATTCCTAAGGAGCCCCAATCCAGTCCCTGTCGCGTGTCCCCAAGCCGTATGCAACACCTGACTCCCCTCCTCATATCCCCATGCCCACCTCCAGGGCTAGGAGGTTCACTGTCAATCGCACTCTCTCTACTTCTAAATGGCTCCAACCTCCAGGGAAGGTCACTTTTGCCAAACTAGAATCTGTCTCCTTGGAGCTTCCCCCATGAGTTCCACACTCTGGAAAGAGTATGGACTTGGAGTACAAGTTACATCATTTGCAAGTTACTGAAGCTCAGTTTGCTCATCTGCCAAAGGGGCCCATGGGACGGACACATCTCAGAACACGAAGTCAGAGTCCGTGGAGCACCACAGGCAGCCCAGCGTGGTCAGGGCTGGCACTCCAACACAACCTCTCATTTCCACCCTTTTGCGAAGACGCTCTTGCTTCTGCCCCGTCCCTCATCTTCCTCAGGCTAAACATCACCAGTTCCCTGCGTGCACAGCTTCTGACCCCAGAGCCAGCTGCCCCGACCCCTCTTAAAGTCTGGCGTCTAGAAATAAATGTGGCCTGGGACTACGGGGTCCCGCCTGCGGCTGATGTGCGCTGAGGTTTCCATTAGGAGGCTCAGGGGAGTCCTGATTCATAGTGTGCCCATCCCCCAAGAAATCCTGGGCTGAGAAGGAACCTCAGACCTCACAAGATCAGTCCGGCTCCCTTAGAAGGGACACTGAGGCATGCAGATAATGAAATGAGAAGCAAAGCAAAGGCGTTTCCACAGAGACGCAGTGGCAGCCAAGAGCCACAAGGGAAAGCCCCACGACAGGTCTTCAGGGATTGCCCTGGCACCTGGCACTCCCAGCAGTCACAGCGCCCCCGCCACCGCACTGCTCTGCTATAGCTGAAGTAAGGCTGGGTTTTTGTGGGCATCTTGTAATCTTGCTGAAGAAAAGCAAGGGCTGGGGTGGGTCCACCGGAACGTGTGCAGACCCTCAGCCACTGGAGAGTCCAGGAGCTGTGACGTGTCCCTGCAACATCCCAGCACCCACCAACTGGGGCTTTATCCATTTCCCCAGAGGACTTCATCTCTCTAGCGTGTTAGCATGTGGCTCCTTCTAGAACTCAGTAGGTTTTAATTAAGTCAGGGGCATCCAGTCTTTTAGCTTCCCTGGACCACATTGGAAGATGAAGAATTGTCTTGGGTCACACATGAGATACACTAACAATAACTGATGAGCTTTAAAAAATTGAAAAAAAAACAAAAAGCTCATAAGAAGCTTACCAATTTGTGTTGGGCCCATTCAAAGCCGTCTTGGGCCACATGCAGCTCATGGGCCAGAGGTTGGACAAGCTTGAATTAAATCATGACAGGCTCCTGCTGTGTCTGGGCCCTACCCTAGATGCTAAAGGATCCCTTACAGATAAAAGGATCTTTAAGAAATGCTTTTATGCCTTAACAGATGAAAGACGAGGGTGCGGATGCAGAAGGTTCTGGGGCAAGGAAGCCAGGCAGCACCTTGTGAACGCAGGGTTCAGCAGGAAGCTGTTACCTGTCATTGACGAAGACATGCCCTGCTCCATCACGGCCCCTCGAGTGGGGGCTAGTTCTGACTTCTCCACCTGGAGAAAGAAACACAAAAAGAGAAGAGCCATGAGACTCACATGTCAGCATCTCAACAGCTGCATCTGCAAATCCACTCCCCTCATCTCAGGCTGCCCCTGGGCTGCCCCAGCCCCTCTGTGTGCATGGATGGGGCTGAGTCACCTGACGCTGCACAAGCATGACCCCAAACAGGGGCCACTTGTTGCAAAACATGCATGGGTGAGTCAGACACACGTGGGTGGGTCACCAAGAGAGGGACGGGCCCTGAGTGAGGGCGGCTCTGCATAGCCAAGATGCCTGCCCACCCCCGGGCCTGTGCCCGGGCTCCGGCCCCTGACCCAGGGCGGTGTCTCTGGGACAAGGCAGCTACTCACCAAGGGCTGGGGCAGCTGGGCACGCCCTGAGACCGCCTCCTTAGGCACTGGGGGCAGGGCCAGGTCCCCCCCGCAGACCTCTGAGCGGGGCTGGTCCCCTCTCAGGGGCTCCAGGGTGAAGTCTCTGTCGCCCACCTCCACAGGGGTCCCAGCTGAGGCTGAGGAGGTGGGCACGTGCTCCTGGTAGAGCAGAGTCCGCAGCTTCTCGTCCAGGCTCTTGATGGTGCTGTCCACAAAGCCCACCCTGGGGGGCGGCCCTTCCCCATCCGACTCCAGGGCTGAGGGTGGCTGTGGGGGGACAGTGGGCCCCAGGGGTGGGCTTGGGAGCTGGGAGGTGGCCAGGCTGACGGCCCCCACTGCGGCAGGAAGCAGGGGAGCAGGCTGACCCAAGGCGGGCTGTGGGGTCCCGCTGTGGGGGCTGGGCTCAGGCACAGGAGGTGGCAGGGGCTCCCTTGGGGCACTGGCGTCCCTGGTTGAGGCAGCCTCTGGAGCTGGAGTGCAAGGTGCTAGGCCCACCACGAGGGGCTGCACAGCAAGCGGGGCCTCGTGAGTCTCCGCTAGTGGCTGAGACGTCTCGAGCTCACTGGTCAGCCCCTGAGGTGTCCCTGGACCCCCTGCCTGGATGGCAGTTCCTGACGCTGGCTCTGGCATGGTGCTGGTGGCTGGAGCTGCTCCATCTTGGGGCAGAGCAGTCACAGGAGGGGAGGAGGGGGCCAAAGGGGCTGGGGGTGCCCCAGGAGGGTTGCTGGGGCCCGCCTGGCTCAGGAGCTGCTGACCGGCTAGAAAGCCGGCTTGTTCCTTCAAGGACAGCTGGTCTTTATAGGGCGCTGAATCTAGAAGAAATGGGGAAAATGCCTTTGTACCAGGGTACTCCAGTCCTATCTACCTGTTTCTTCCTTGGCTAAAAAGATGCCTTACACGGCCTGGCCATGGCCCCAGCGTGCTGGTCTTCTGTTTCCCGACACGCCAGACTCCTGCCTGCCTGCAGCTCAGCCCAGCCTTGGCTGCTGCTTCCTGTAACGCCTCCCACAGGTCTCTGAGCCACCAGCTTCACAACTCCAGGTCCCTGTTCCCATAGTGTCCCTTGTGGCTGAACCAGCACCACCCTTCCTTCTGTGTCTTCTGTAGCGTGTGACCATCAGCTGTGGCTGTTGCCTGTCTGTCATCTGTCTGTCCACACCTTCACCCGCACGGACAGCTCCAGAAAGATACGGCTCTTGTCTATCTTGCACTGGACAAAAGTTATTCAATGAAATTTCAAAAGTAAAGAGTTTAAGTAGTGAGCTGTACACACTTCCATGCCCAGGAGTGAGCAGGAGCCTGAAGCCTTCAGACCCCCAGTCTTTGGTATGGTCAGAAGAGCAGCCAGGGCTGGTCAGTGACCCTGTGGGAGGAATCCAGAACCCCAGCAGTATAACCAAGTCTCACAGTGCCTTGTGCAGGAGCTCATGGAGCCTCCACCAGGCTCACAGGGACTGTGAGCATCTGAGAGGTGGCAGGACAGTGTTTCCCAAACTTGGCCTTGGAGCCCAGTTTTCTTTACATGAAAATGCAACCCAACCTTTTTTTTTTTTTTTGGAGATGGTCTGGCTCTGTCACCCAGGCTGGAGTGCAGTGGTGCAATCTCGCCTCACTGCAACCTCTGCCTCCCGGGCTCAAGCAATCCTCCCACCTCAGCCTTCCTTGTAGCTCGGACCACAGCTGGATAATTTTTGTATTTTTCATATGAGACTGGGTTTCACCATGTTGCCCAGGCTGGTCTTGAACTCCTGGGCTCAAGCAATCCGCTGGCCTCAGCCTCCCAAAGTGTTGGGATGACAGGTGTGAACCCCCACGCCCAGCCCACTTTGTCTTTTTAAAAAACACAAAGAAAATGAACACAAAAAAAGAAAACTGTTCAAAAAATAAAAGGTGAGAATGGGGAGATTAATAGGACCCTGATGCCCTCCCTCGTGCCCCGAGACTCCCTTGGTCCCCATCCCCTGCCCGGCCCAACAAAGGTAAACTAATTTGACCAACATTTCCTCCACTGCTCTTCTTTCTGGCCTTACCGTTCGTCTGTCTAAACATGATGGTCGTGCTGCACGTTCTATCAATGGAATGGTACTCTATTCTGTGGTGCCTGACCTCTCTCACCGTGTTTGTGAGATGTGTCCTTGTTATTGTTTGCACAACTGCACCATGATGCACGCATCCGTTCTGTGTTGGTACTCGCTGGGCTGTGGCTGGGTGGGACCACGACTAACACTGAGGCACAGTGTGTGCAGGCCCGTGTCCTGCCAGGCACACGCCACTGGGGAGCTGCTGGTCACTGATCCCCTTTAGCTTTATGTAAGGGTGCCAAGCTGCTTCCCCAAGCAGGAGCCAATGCCCCCACCATCGGCAGCCTCTGAGCACCCCTAGGGCTGTGTGATGGCGTCTTATTGTGGCTCTTTATTATTTTTTAATTATGGAAAAAACATTTAAGATGAGATCTGCTGTCAACACATTTTTAAAAGCATGATACTCTATTGTTAACTATAGGCACTATGTTGTGTGGCAAAGCTCTAGAGCTTACTCAGCTTATATAACTGAAACTTTATGCCCTCAACGGTAACTCCGTTTCCCTCTCCCTCCAGCCGCTGGCAACTTCCATTCTGCTCTCTGCTTTTTGACTTTGACTGTTTTAGATACTGCATATGAGAGGAATGAATCGTGTAGTCTTTCTGTGCCTGGCTTATTTCATATAGCATAATGTCCTGTAGGTTCATCCATGTCGTCGCAAATGGTAGTTTCCTTGTTTTTGTGGTTAAATAGTACTCCACTGTGCAAACATATCACATTTTCTTTATCCATTCATCTGTGAAGACACTTAGGTTGTTTCCATATCTTGGCTATTGTGAATAACGCTGCAATGAACACAGGAGAGCAGGTATTTCTTCCAAACCTTGTTTTCAATTATCTTGAATATATACCCAGCAGTGGGATTGCTGGATCATATGGTAGTTCTATTTTAATTTTTTGAGGAAGGTCGACATTGTTTTCCATAATGGTTGTAGTAATTTACACTCATACCACACTGCACAAAGGTCCCCTCTCTCCACATCCTGGCCAATACTTGCAGTCCTTTGTTTTTGAGAGCAGTGATCTTAACAGGTGTGAGGTGATAGCTCAGTGTGGTTTTGATTTGCATTTCCCTGATAATACTTAATTCAATTGAGTACCTTCTCCTGTGTTCACTGGCCATCTGGGTATCTTCTTTTAGGACACACCTGTTCAAGTCTCTTGCCTGCTTTTCTACAGAGCTGTCATTCTTTTCTTTTTAATTTGTGGTTCTTCATGATGCTGGGTAGAGAACTGTCTGGGGGCTATCTGTACTACAGAATCTCGCTCCGTGACTCGCCTATGTGCTCGATTAGTGATGTCTTTTGATAAATAGTTTTTGATTTTAATACAGTCAAATTTAACCAATTTTTAGCCAGTCTTTCCATTTGCATATTTTGTTGAACTTTAACGTATGTGTTCTACGTGGGGGCCATAATGATACTGCCTCTTATTACTTCTAGGAACTTTACTGTTTTCCCTTTTACATTGAGATTCACAAGCCACTTGTTACTGAGTTTTGTGTGTGGTATGAGGATCATCTCCCTGTGTGGACAGCCTACTATCCCAACTCTTTCTGTTGAGAAGACCATCCTGTCTCCACTGTTTGACAATCGACCTTTCTTGTCAACCACGTGTCCAAAGATGTGGGCCTGCTTCTGAGCTGGCTTGACTCCATTGCTCAATTTCTCTACCCTTGTTCTAGGACCAGATTGTCTCTGTGACTCCGGGTTTATATAAGTCACAACATCCGGGAGAATGGTACCCTTCCCCTAGAAGCTGTCTTGGTTTTTACTGGTTTTTGCATTTCTGTAAAGAGTATATAATCAGTGTGTTGATGCTCATTTAGAAATTGTTAGAATCTGAATCTACAGATCTATTTGGGAAGAAGTGTTTATAATACTGAATCTTCCAGTCCATGAATATGGTACATATCTTCCTACTCATTTCTTTTTAAAATTTCTCTCAATGTTTTATAGTTTTTGGTATACAGATGTTACATACTTTTCGTTAGATTCATACACTGGTGTTTGGCATTTTTGTGTTAATATAAATTGAATTTTTCAATATTCCTTATTTTCTGATTGTTGTTGGTATACAGAAAGATAACTGCAGTCTGTAGCTACTTTGCTAACTTATTAATTCCAATCTATCTGTAAATTTAAATCTCTATGTATATAATCATGTTATCAGCAAACAGTGGTAGTTTTATTTCTTCCTTTCCAATCCTTATCACTTTCTAAAACAGTAATTGTTTTAATACCATTAGATATTGAGGCAAAATGATAAAATTATAGTGTTACCCAAAGGCCACGATTATTTCTACTTCAAAATAGAAAGAGTTTTAGCAAATGTATTCCTTGGAAATAACTGCTATTTAGCCCAGTAATTTTATAGGTAGAGCTTCTGAGTCAAAGAAGTTATCTTGCTTTGTCCAAATTCTTAACAAAAAATAGTAATGCTAAAAGGAATATTACCTTTTATGTAACATTATATACAATTATATTGATCAGAACAATCATTCAGCTCTGCGTTTCTACTATGTGACATGCATTATGTGTTTATTTCCATTTACAGAGTGGTTGATATTGGAGTAGATAATAGAAAAACACCAACCTCAAGTTGGTATCAACTCAAATAAGCAAACATTTTCTTTGGAAGACCTTGTTTAGAAATCAATAGCATTTTCTTCAAATGAAAAATAAAGTGTTTGTGACACCACCATGACACTTCCTTATACATATTTACAAAAAGTGGTCAGGGCATTGGCTCTTAAATTGGGCTGCAGGTTGGGTCCTACCCCCAGAAATCCAGATTTACCTGCATGAAGCAGGGCGTGAGCTTCTTCAGTCCCACTGCTTTCCCTTCTTTTTCTTTCTCCCTTTTTACCTCTCCCCCTTCCCTTCCTTTCCTGCCCACCCCCCGCTCCCCTGCAATATCTAGGACACAGGATACTTAATAGAAGTGCTGAGAATAGGCATCCTTATCTTGTTCCCCATCTCAAAGAGAAAGCATTCCACATTTCACCATTAAGAATATTTGCTGGTTTTGTTTTGTTTGTTTTTTGTAAAAACAGAATTTCCCATCTATTGGGATATAGTGAATAAATTATTTATTCAAATTAAGTTAAACCAACCTTGCATTCTGAAATCACTGCAACTTAGTAACTTGTCATACATACTCTTTTCATGTATCACTATATTTAATTTGCTACTATCTTGTTTAGTATTTTTGCAAGTGTTGATGGGAGAGGAAGAGACTGACCTGTTATCTTCCTATTTTATAATGTTCTCAGTCAGATTTTTGTGTCAAAGTTACGCTAGTTTGATAAAACAAGCTTCTTTGTTCTCTGGACGAGTTGGGTTAGATCAGAATTATTTCTCACTTAAGTATCTGTGGTAAAGCCATCAAGCTGAAACTTTTCCTTATAGGAAGGGTTTTTCCCCCTTATACACACCTCTGTGTGTTGACACTCACTGAGATGGAGGCCAAGGGGTCCAAACATATGTGCCTGATTTCTTTCTCACTGCCTTTTCTTCAACTATGATTTCTCTTCCCCTAACATTTGAGTGAGTCCATCTTTCTCATTATCGTGAACACTTCTTGGTTTTTTAACTATGCAGCATCCATTTGCTTCCTTGTTGGGTAGTGGCACTCCAAATTTCCTCTTGGGAACAACTGTCCCCTACTTTAACTCCAGGGCTATGCCTGCAATTTGGGCACAAGTCAGTGTGCATTCCAGCCACCAGCCACAACTGCTTTAGAGAATGTGTCCTTGTTCTGCATAATGGGAGTCAGGGCCAGATATGTATGAAACCTTTCAAAAAGGGTCTCTATTTTCTACCTGAAAGACTATACACACTGAGCTGTTCCAGCAATCTTGTCACCATGAAGGGTAGACATGAGAAGGCTTCTAATGACTGATTTGACTTTTCAATGTTTATAGCACCTTTCAGATTTTCTATTTCTTCTTAAGTTTGGTAAGTTGTAGTTCCCTAAGACATAATCCAAAGAAATTTTCAAATTCTTATATTTGTCTTAATGTTTGTAGGACTGTAGCAGTGTCCCCCCCTTTTCATCCCTAATATTGATTACTTATGTCTTTCTCTCTCCTTTAGTCAGTCTCATCACAGGGGGCTTACTAATGCTATGAGCCATTTCAAAGAACCGTTGCTAAGCTCTGTTGATACTCTATTGTATATTTGTTTACTATTTCATTAATTTATGTTCTTACCTATTTTACTTTCTCCTTTCTTTATTTGGGTTCCATTTTCTCTTATGCTAACTGTTTGCACTACATACTTTTATTACTATCAGACTTTTCTCCTGTCCAATATATGCATTTAAAGGCTACAAAGTTTCTGCTCAATATGCTGTTAACTGCATTTCACAAATTTTGATATGTAATATTTTCATTAGCATGATGTTCATATCATCATTCAGAATGTTTTATTAGTTTCCATTGTAATTTCTTCTTTGCCTAATGAGATATTTATAAATGCACTGCTTAACTATCAAATGTGGATATTTTCTAGTTAATGAGTTTGGGTTTACTTCCAACTTTAATCAAAAGCATGCATCAAGTGATTTTGATTCTTTGAAACTTGTTGAGATTTGTTTTGGGTCTGCGTAAGGTTAAATTAAAAATATTCTGTGTGCATGAAAAAACAGTGCATTCTTCAGCTACTGAGTACAGTGTCCTGTATATATAAGATACTAATTCTGTGGTTGAAATTTTCTCTATCCCTACTATCTCCTATTCCAAAAGCTGAAATCTCCCATGATTGTAAATTGCTCCATTTGTTTTAGCTGTGTTAATTTTTATTTTATGCATTTTGAGGGCTTATTACTAAATATAAGCAAACATTAAATTATTATATCTTCCTGGCCAGTTGAATCTTTCACCATTATGTTTTTGCCTTAAAATCTACATTGATATAAAAATATAGACATTAGCTTCCTCTAGGTGAGTATTTGTGTGCTCTTTTTCCATTTTTTTTACTCTTAATCTTTTTACAATCTTATGTCTTTGTTCTGTTTTTTTTTTTCACTTTTGAGAATCTTTGAGATTTAGTCCATTTGCATTTAATTACTGATCTACTTGGGTTAAAACTAGCATCTTACTAAAGATTTCTATGTGTTCTCCATGTTCAGTGTTGCTGTTTCTTTCCTTCTTTGCCATATTTTAAAAAATTCCTTCCCCACCTGTCCCCTCCACCACAAGTGTGGAGGTTATCTGCTATTCTACGAGTCTCACAGGGGTTACTCTAGAGACTATCATTTGCATTCTTGATTTGGCTCTCTGCCTAGGCAACATGGAATCCTGGAGCCCTTTAAATGCATTTCCTGCCTCCTGATAAATATGCCCCATTTTCATGCATTTTAACATGCCAAACATTTTAAACCTCAAGACATTGTTTTTTCATCCAGTCAAAATTCACTTAGATCTACTCATACATTTATAATTCCATCAGTTTTTGTTCCTACCTGCATTCTGGCCTTTCATCTGCAGTCATTGTTCTTCTGTCTAAAAATATTCCCTTTAGTATTTCTTTAATTGAGCTGTGAAGGTGATGACTGCTTTTCTCTTCATTTCATCTTCATGGAAGTCAGATCCTTTTACCGATATTTGAGGTTGGGGCTTATTTCCTTCAGCACTGCGAGGACAGCACTATTCCTTGTCCACTGGCATATGTTATCTGTACTGAGACAGGGGCTTCCAAACCTTTAAAGGACCTGTTTTTTCTTGGGCATCCTTTAAATTTTCCCATGTGCCTTTGATTTCCAGCACTTTATGATATATGTAAGTGCAGATCTCTTTTTTAACTTACAGAGTTTGGAAGTTTCTTGAATTAGTGGCTTCATGCCTTCCAATTCTCTGCATTATCTCTTCAAACTTGTTTTTGCTGCATTCTCTTGTTTTCTGGGACTCCAATTACATGATGTTTGACCATCTCACTGTAATCTCTATATTTCTTAGCACCTCTTTTCTATTTTCTACTGTTTTCATTATCCTTATTTTAATTTAGTTTCTTTAGAGCTACCTATTTAGCTGCTGATTCTCTCTCTGGCAGTGTACAATCCATCCTCTGATGTCTTAATTTTAACTAATGTATTTTTCAGTTCTACAACTTCCATTTAGCTTTTTTTTTTTTGGCATAGTTTCTAATTCTTTGACAAAAATTTCAATCTAGTCATTTGTTTCTTTTAATGCAGTAGGCAAACTTAGTTCTCAGTCTGATAACTCCACCATTGGGAACCTCTGCTGACATGCTCTGTTACTGCTGTTTGGATCTTAATAGCTTTATTTAGGTATAACTGCTACAATAAGTTGCACATATCTAAGTTTTGACACAGGCATATAAGTAAAATCATCACAATCTAATGAACATAGTCATCACCCTCCTGGATGTTTCCTTGTGAACCTTGTGTCTGTTCTTCCCTCTCCTTTCCTGCCATGCCTTTGTTCCCAGCTACTGATCTGCTTTCAGCCACCACAAATAACTGCATTTTCTAGAATTTTATATATGTCCAGTCACATGGCAAGCATTCTTTCTTGTGTCTTTTCATTCAGCGTGATTATTCTGAAAATCATCCATGCTGCAATGTGTATCAACAATTGATTCCTTTTTACTGCAGAGTAGCATTATAGTGTATGGATAGACCACAAGGTGTTTCACAAAAGCATGTGGAAAAATTCAAAGAATGTTAGAGAAAAAACAGGTTCTTTAAAAGTTTGGAAGCTTCCGCCACAGTACAGACAACATATGCCAGTAGACAAGGAATAGTGCTGTCCTCACAGTGCTGAAGAAAATAAGCCCCAGCCTCAAATCCTGGGGAAAGGATCTGACTTCAATGAAGATGAAATTAACACAAAAGCATTCATCAGCTGCACATTTCAACTCAAGAAATGTGAAGGATAGACACCTAAGCCGTTTCCAGGTCTTGGCTATTATCAATAACGCTGCTATGAACATTCCTTTGCAGTGTATAGGCATCTGTTTTAACTAATTTTGGTTAAGTACACAGAAGTAAAATGGCTGGATCACATGGTATCTGCATATTTACTTTTTAAAGAAATTACCAAACTGTTTTCCAAAGTGGCTGTACCATTTCATACAGTGCATAAGAGTTCCAGCTCCTCCATGGCCTCGCCAACACATGATCTGTTAAAGTTTAGCTATTTTAATAGTGTACGGTGGTGTCTCATTGTGGTATTAATTTGCATTTCCCTACTGAGTAACCATCTTTTCATACACCCCTTTGGCATCTACATATCTTTGGTGAAGCATCTGTACCAACCTTTCCAATAGATCGTTTATTTTCTTACTACTGTCTTTTGAGAGTTCCTGATATCTGGATACAAGACCTTTATCACATATGTGCTTGGAAAATATCTTCTCCTAGTCTCTAGCTTATGTTTTCATTCATTTTGTGTCTGTCAAGGAGCAGACAGTTTAAACTTTGACGAATTCAGTTTACTAATTTTTTGTTTTACAGATCATGCTTTGATGTTGTATCTTAGAAATCTCTGCTGACCCAAGGTTACATAAATTTTCTCCTAGGTTTTCTACCATAAGTTTCATAGTTTTCAGTGTTACATTTAGGTCTACATTCTATTTTGAGTGGATTTTTGTATATAGTATGCAGTATGAATAAACATCCTTTTTTGTGTGTGTGTATAAGGATGATCAACTGTTACAAAGCTGAAAAGACTGTCTTCTCTTTCCTGAAAGTCATTTAAATGTTTATCAAAAACCAAATATCTGTAGGTTGTGTGGGTTGATTTCCAGACTATTTCATTTTGTTGATCTATTTGTCTGTCTTTGCATCAATACCACATTGTCTTGATTACTGTAGTTTTATAATAATTATTGAAATCTGGTATTGTTAGTTCTCTGATTTAGTTCTGTTTCCAATTTTCCATGTCCTTTGTGTTTTCATGTGAAATTCAGAGTTGGCTTCTCAGTTTCTACAAAGACTGCTGGTCTTCTGACTGCAGTTCATTGGCTCTGTCGGTCAATTTAGGGAGAATTAGCACTGTAACAATACTGTGTCTTCTGACCCATGAACAGGGCGCTTGTTTGGATCTTCTTTAATTTCCATGAGCATTGTTCTGCCGTTTTCACTGTACAGATCTTGCACATATTCTGTCAGGTTTAACCCTAAATAATCCATACAAAAATAATTTTTAGAATTTCAATCTTTGATTGTTGTTAGCATACAGAAATACAACAGCTTTTCATATATTGATCATGTATCTTACTACCCAGCTCACTTATTGATTCTAGTTGTGTTGGGGATTCCATTTGTTTTTCTACACAAACATGTTTTCTGCAAATAAAGATGGGTTCAGTTTTTCCTTTTCAATCTGGATGTGTTTTATGCCCTTTCCTTATGAACTGCCCAGAAGCTCCAGTAAAATGAGGAAGAGAGGTGGAAGAACAGACATCCTCACCTAGTTCCCCATCTTTGGGGGATGCTTTTCGGCTGTTCACCATTAAGTATGATGTTGCCTGTAGGATTTTGTATATTCCCTTCATCAGGTTGAGGAAGTTCCTTTCGATTCCAAGTCTTCTGAGGATGTTTATAATTGTTGGGTTTTGTCAACCGCTTTTTCTGCATTTATTGAGACAACCATATGAATTGTTTTTGTTTTCTAGTTGATCAATATGGTGAGTTACACTTCTATAGCTTTTTGAACATATGAACTACAGTTATAGTAACTGTCTTAATGTACTTAATCTGCTAATCCTAATGTCTGTATCAGTTATGGTTTGTTTTAGAAGGTAGGGTTTTTCTTATGTTGTCCTGTCTCATTATTTGGATTGGATGCCAGATAATGTAAAATTTAACATATTGGGTGCCGGATGAATTTGTATTCCTATAAACATTCTTGAAGTGTGTTGTGGGATGCAGTTAAGTTACTTTGAAACAATTGGATCTTCTCAGATCCTGCTCTTAAGATCTGACAGGTGAGGTAAGAGAAGCACTTAGTCTAGGGCTAATTATCCTCCAGGACTGAGGCAGGTGCCTTTTTTGTACTGTACCCAAAACCCCTTGAATTATAAGGCTTTCCAGCTGGCTGGCAGGAACAGTCATTCCCAGGCCTGTGTGAGTTCCCGGGTCCACTCCCTCTGATCCTTCGTGGTGGGTCATTCCTCAGCCTGGGTGAGTTTCCTCACACACAGTGCTCTGCGAAATCATCCAGGGGAATCACCCGTTATCTTCAGACTCTTCTCTCCGCAGCTCTCTCCTCTCCAGAACTCCGCCTTGGAAATTCTTGACATTTGGGTCTCTCCACACTCTCAGCTTGGTCTCCTCACTCCACAATCTCCCAAGCTCTGCCTGGGCTCTTCCTTCCCTGCTCTGGAATAGAGACTTTTTCAAGGCAGTAGGCTGAGATAACTGTAGTGACTTTTTTTCAGTCTTGCAGGGTCCTTCACTGACTGATGTTCGAAGCCTTGAAAAAAACATTGTTATATAAATTTTGAATGCTTTTTAAGTTGTTTTCTGAAGGAAAACAAATCTAGAGACTATTATTCCATCTTGGCCTAAAGCAGAAGTACAAGGGCCCTTTTTATTGTTGGTGGTTTCTGCTGCTTCTCTTTTATGCTATCTCATTTCTGTCTCATTATCTGCCTGGTCATCTTTTTCAACACATGTAAACTTAAAAGAACTTTAAAACTTACCATACAGTAAAATTAACTTTTTCTTTAGGGATAGAGTTCCATGAGTTTTGACACACATGTATCCATTTAGTTACCACCACAATCAGGATAGAAAACAATTCCATCACCCCAAAACACCTCGTTGCATGTTCCCTATATAGGAACATTCTCCTAGTCTCTGGCAAGCACTGACCCTGTTCCTTATCATTATAGTTTAGCATTTTAGAATGTCATTATAAATGGAATTATACAGTATTAAGCCTTTTGAGATTGGCTTCTTTCACTCAGTTTAACGCCTTTGAGGTTCACCCACGTTGATCAATTTACCAATGATATATTTCTTTTTCAAAGTACCATAGTTTTTATCTATTCACCCACTGCAGGAAAACTGGGTTGTTTCCAGTTTTGGCAATTGGGTAATTATGAGTAAAACTACAATCGTTCATACATAGATGTTTAAGTGAACCTAAGTTTTCATTTTTCTAGGGTAAAAACTGAGTAAAATTGCTATGACATATAGCAAGTATATCTTTTATAATAAACTGCCTCACTGTCTTCCAGAATGGCTATACCATTTTACATCCCCCCAGAAATGTATGAGTTCCAGCTGTTCCACAGCCACACCCAGATTTGATGCAGTTAGTCTAGTCATTCTAACAGGTGTGCAGTGATGCCTCCCTGTGGCTGCTTTAATTTGCATTTCCCCAGTAGTCAAGAATATTGAACAACTCTTCATGTACTTAATTACCATACTTATATCCTGTTTGGTAAAGTATCTGCTCATCTGCTCAAGTGAGTTGCTCATTTTTTTTTTTTTTTTTTTGAGACGGAGTCTAGCTCGTTCGCCCAGGCTTGAGTGCAGTGGCGCAATCTCAGCTCACTGCAACCTCTGCCTCCTGGGTTCAAGCAATTCTCTGCCTCAGCCTCCTGAGTAGCTGGGATTACAGGTGCCCGCCACCACGGCTGGCTAATTTTTGTATTTTTAGTAGAGATGGGGTTTCACCATCTTGGCCAGGCTGGTCTTGAACTCCTGACCTCATGATCCACCCGCCTTGGCCTCCCAAAATGCTGGGATTACAGGTGTGAGCCACTGCGCTCAGCCAAGTTGCTCACTTTTTATGCTCATTTTACTGTTGAGTTTTGAGAATTCTTTAAATATTCCTAGCACAGACACTATGTTGGATATGTGATTTGCCATTATTGGCTAACAGTCTGTAGCTTGTCTTTTCATTCTCTTAACAGTAGTTTTCACAGAGCAAAAGATTTTGACATTGTCTAATGTATCCATTTTTTCTTTTATACATCATACTTTTGGTGTCAGGTCTAAGAACTCCTGCCTGGCACAGATCAAAAAAGATTTTTCTCCAATGTTTCCTTATAAAACTTACACAGTTTTTGCATTTTACATTTGATCCACTTTGAATTAAGTTTTGAGTAAAATGTGAGGCTTAGGGTAAAGGTTCATTTTTCTGCATAAGGATGACCAACTGTTCCAACATCTATTGAAAAGATTATCTCTTCTTGGATTGCTTTTGCATCTTTGTCAAAATCAAATCATCATATTTGTGTGGGTCTATTTCTGGGCTCATTCAGTTCCACTAATGTGTGTACCAAACCCTTTGCCAATATTATACTGTCTAGATTACTGTAACTTTATAGTAAGCTTAATATTCAGTAATGTGATCCCTCTAACTTGATTCTCCATTTTCAAAATGATTTTAGCCATTTCTATTTCCTTTGTACTTCCATATAAATTTTAGAATGTCAGTATCTACAAAAAGTAATCTGCTTTAACTTTTGTTACTGCAATGCATCTACAGATCCATCTGGGGAGAAGTGACATTTTTACTATGTTGAGTCTTCCAATCCATGAACAGAGTATGCTTCTCTATTTAGTTAGGTAACCTTTGATTCATTTCATCAGTACTTTGTAGTTTTCAGCATACAGATTCTGCATGTTTTATTAAATTTGGATCTATGTAAATCCTTTTGGGGGAGCTCCTATAAATGGTATAGCCTTCAAATTTTGGGTTTTCAATTGTTCACTGCCAGTATATACAAATATTGAGGTATTTTTGTATGATGACTGCGTATTCTATGGTATTGCTAAACTCACTTATTAGTTCTAGAAGTTGTTGCTGTAGAATCCATGTCATCATCTACATATGAAATCATGTTATCTGCAAATAAGATAGTTTTATTTCTTTCTTTTTAATCCACATGCCTTTCACTTCTGTTTCTTGCTTGTCTTTAAATCTGGCTAAGACAGTTCAATGCTGAATAAGATAGGTGAAAACATACTCTTGCCTTGTTTCTCAATCTTAGGGAGAACACATTTGGTCTAAATATGCTGTAAACGGTGGGTTTTTATGTTGTGTGTATGTATGTGTGTTTTAAATTAATCAGACTGAAGAAGTACCCTTATTTTCCTAGTTTGCTAAGAATTATTACTTTTTTTTTTTTTTAAGATACCTGGGTCTTGCTATGTTGCCCAGGCTGGAATGCAGTGGCCATTCACAGGCACAGTCTTAGCACACTGCAGCCTCAAACTCCTGGCCTCAAGTGATCCTCCTGCCTCAGCCTCCCAAGTAGCTACAACTATAGGCATGTGCAATTGTGCCTGGCTTGTTTGCCAAGGATTTTTGTCATGAATGGATGTTGTATTTAGTCAACTGATTCTGCTGTGTCAACTGTTATGATCATATGTTTCTTCCTTCTTTAGACTATTAATATGGTGGACTGACTCTTCAATATTGCTCTCCCAGCATATACCCACTTTCTCATGGCACATTGTCCTTTTAATATAGTGCTGAATTTGACTTGTTAATATTTTGAGAATATTTGCCCTCTATGTTCATGAGACTTATTGGTCTATCATTCTCTTTTTTGGTACTGTCTTTGGCTGGTCCTAAAATCAGGGCAGTGCTGGCCTCGTAAAATTATTTGGGAAGTGTTCTTTCCTCCTCTATTTTCTGGAAGAGATTTTGTGGAAGTGGTATTGGTGTTGAATCTCTTTTAAATGTCTGGCAGAGTTCACCAGTGAAACTATTTTGACCTGGAGAATTCTTTTTGGGGAGATTTTTAACTACAAATTCATTATTAAAAGAATGAATTTAAAAAGAGGTACAGGGCTATTCAGATTATTCTATCTTAGATGAATTTTAGTAGTTTATGGCTTTTGAGGAATTAGTCTCTTTCACCTAAATTGTTTAATTTCTGTCTGTAAGCTTGTTCAGACTATTGCAGTATTATCCTTTTATCCTTTATCTACAGTAATATACCTCTTTTATTCCTGATATTGGTCTTTTATGTGTTTTCTTTTTTCTTTTTTTTTTTTTTTTTGTTGAGACGGAGCCTTGCACTGTTGCCCGGGCTGGAGTGCAGTGGCACGATCTCGACTCACGGCAAGCTCCGCCTCCTGGGTTCAAGCCATTCTCCTGCCTCAGTCTCCTGAGTAGCTGGGACTACAGGCACCTGCCACAATGCCCAGCTAATTTTTTGTACTTTTAGTAGAGACGGGGTTTCGCCGTGTTAGCCAGGATGGTCTCCATCTCCTGACCTCGTGATCCGCCCGCCAAAGTGCTGGGATTACAGGCGTGAGCCACTGCACCTGGCCTTATGTGTTTTCTTTAGTATTGGTATTTTGTTTTGTCCTTGCAGTCTTGCTAGAGGTTTATCATTTTACTAACTTTTTTAAAAATAAGTTTGTTTAATTGGTTTTTGCCTGTGATTTTTGTTTTAGATATCACAGCTTTCTGCTCGTCTTTATTTTCTTCATTATGCTTGCTTCGGATTTATTTTGCTATAGGTTTTCCTTGTTTCTTAAGGTAGAAGGTTGAGTCATTGACTTGAGACCTCTTTTCTCATCTAAGCATTTTAGTACTATAAATTTCCCTCTAAGTACTGCTTTAACTACATCCCACAAATTTATTATGCTGTATTTTCACTCTTGTTCATTTCAAATTGTTTTCTAATTTTTCTTCCAACTTTTTCTCTTACCTGTAAATTATTTAGAAGTGTTACTTAATTTTATATTACACTGTATTGGAGAACATACTTGACATAATTTCAATACTTTTAAATTTGTTAAGTTTTGTTTTATAACTCAGGATATATTAATTGTTCCATACATACTTGAAAAAATGTACTGTTTTTGAGTGGAGTGTTCTATAAATGTCAATTAGGTCACGTTAGTTGATAGTGTTTTCAGATCTTCTATATTCTTGATAATTTTCTGTCTACTAGTTCTATCTATCATTGAGAGTGTTGGAGTCTCCAACTACAGTTGTGGATTTGTCTATTTCTGCTTTCAGTTCTGTTAGTTTTGAAGCTCTGCTTTTAGATGTATACACATTTAGGGCTGTTATGTCCTTTGAGGAATTTACTCTTTATAAATACGTAATGTCAGCCGGGCACAGTGGCTCACACCTGTAATCCCAGCACTTTGGGAGGCCGAGGCGGGTGGATCATGAGGTCAAGAGTCGAGACCATCCTGGCCAACATGGTGAAACCCTGTCTCTACTAAAAATACAAAATTAGTTGGGCACAGTGGTGTGTGCCTGCAGTCCTAGCTACTCGGGAGTCTGAAGCAGGAGAATCGCCTGAATCTAAGAGGCAGAGGTTGCAATGAGCCAAGATCGTGCCACTGTACTCCAGCCTGTCAACAGAGCAAGACTCCATCTCAAAAACTAACTAACTAAATAAGTAAATAAATAAAGTCTCTTTTTAACCCTGGTAATTTCTTTGCTCTGAAGTCTATTTTGTCAGAAATTAAAACAGGCAACCCAGCATTCTTTTGATTTGTGTTTGCATGGTCTGTCTTTCACCATCCTTTTTCTTTTGACCTTTCAGTTCATCAGTATTGTTGTACTTGAAGTTTCTAATAGATAGCATGTACTTAGCTCAAGTTGTTTGGTTTTTAAATTTAATCCATTCTCATAATCATTTTTTTAATTGATGTGTTAAAACTGTTAACTTGAGGTTAATTATCAGTATGCTTAGATTAAGGTCTACCATTTTACTGTTTGCTTTCTTTTTTTCTCTCTGTTTTTTAATTAAAAATATTTTATTTCTCTTCTCATTTCCTCTTCCGGGTTATTTGAATTTTTTTTTTTTTTTTTGAGACAGAGTTTCGCTCTTGTTGCCCAGGCTGGAGTGCAATGGCGCGATCTCGGCTTACTGCAACCACCAACTCTCGGGTTCAAGTGATTCTCCTGCCTCAGCCTCCTGAGTAGCTGGGACTACAGGCATGTGCCACCATACCCAGTTAATTTTGTATTTTTAGTAGAGACGAGGTTTCTCCATGTTGGTCAGGCTTGTCTCAAACTCCTGACCTCAGGTGATCCCCCCGACCTTGGGCTCCCAAAGTGCTGGGATTACAGTCATGAGCCACCATGCTTGGCCTTTGAATTTTTTTAGTTCATCTTATCTACTATGATTTTGCCTATACACATCTTTTTGTATAATTCTTTCAGTGGTTGCTCTAGGAATTCCAAAATATATACTTAACTTTTCACAGTCTACATGGAATTAGTAGTTTACCTTCCATCTGCCACACTGGTGGAATGGGAAGTAAAATTGTTATAATCTTTTTTTTTACTTCAATTGTCAGAAATGTTTTAAAGAACTCGAGGAGAAGAATAGTGTATTATATTTACAACTTCTGTTGCTCTTCCTTCAGCCCGGATGTTCCAGGTTATCTTCTAGTCTCATTTCCTTTCTGTCTGAAGTTCTTTAACAATTCTAATTTTAGAGTAGGTGTGCAGCCCATGAATTCCCTTAGTTTTCTTTATTTGAGAATGGCCTTACTTCAGCTTCATTCTTGAAGGGTATTTTCCCTGGAAACAGAATTCTAGATGGACAGTTTTTTCTTTCAACACTTTAAAAATGCCCTGCTGCTTTCTTCTGTACACCACACTTTCTGGCGAGAAATCTATAGTCACTCGAATCACTGTTCCAATCTGGGTAATGCATAATTTTTGTCTGGCTGTCTTTACTTTTCAGCAGATTGATTTGCATTTAACCTATTTGGGGTCTGCTTAGCTTCTAGAATCTGTAGACTTATGTCTTTCACCAAACTTGGGAAATTTTTAGCATTATTTCTTCAAATGTGTTTTCAGCACTGCATTCTTTCTCTTTCCCTTTTGAGACTCTAATGACACACAAGTTAGCCCTTTAGTTATTGTTCCGCAGTTCCCTGAAGCTCTGTTTATTTTTCTCTATCTTTCTCCCCTGTTTTCCAGTGGGACAATTTCAGGTATTTTAACTTTCAATGTTAAAAATTCCATTTGTTTCTTCTTTGCATCTTCTGTTTCTTTGCAGATACTACTTTATCATTTGTTTCAAGAATGTTTGTCATTGCTTTTTCAGTTATATTTATAACAGTTGCTTTAAAGTTTTTGTCAGATCATCCCAAAATCTACATCGTCTTGTCACTGGCACCATGGCTATCTTTTTCCATGCAAGTTAACATTTTCATGGCTTTTCATTTGATAAATTATTTTGAATTGTGTTCTGAACATTTTCAATGACATTAGGAAATCCTGAGACTTGTTTAAACCTTATGATGAATGTTAATATTTTTGCTTCAGTAGGCAATCAACCTAGTTAGGTTCAGACTGCAAGTTGCAACCCGACTTCTATGGGCTGTGGTTACATGTCAGTTCCACTTTCAATGCCTTCCCAGTACTAATCTCATCTGAAACAGGTGTACTGGAACCTGGGCGAGGTCTACTCATTAGCTCAGTTGCCCAAGTTTCTTATATGCTATTAGGGTCAGATGCATGCATGCACAGGTTGGGGGTGAGCCCAGGAGTCCATAAACAACTTTATAGGGTTACTTTCCCAAACTCCTTTTCTGTGCTCTCCATGATACTTCCTGGTTCCCTAGGACTCACCTTTACAAACCTCCGAACAGAAACCACCCAATTCTGCGGCTGTGCCATGAATGACAAGGTGGCAAGAGGACAGAGAAAAAAAAATGTGACAGGTTTTGGTTCTGTGCTCCTAGAGTCCTGGCTTCCTCAAATAAAGAATGGTTCTCTGCTCTATTTTGGCTCCTGCATGTTCCTGTTACCCGCTGCTCCTGTTACCTCCAGAACTGTCGGGGTGCTGGTGCAAGAGAAGGGGGGTGAGCAATGGGGAGGGGTTCTCTCTCTTCTCTGAGCTTTAGGAGTTGCCTTTCCTGGTCTGGGAGATGGAACTACAGGATCTCTCCTGGAGGCTTTCCTGCCTGCACCAAAGCATTTGCTTCTGCTTCTTGGGCTGTACTTCAGTCAGACCAGGAAATATCAGAGGAAAACATTCAACTCACCACCAGCTCAGTAGCACTTTGAATTCTGGGGTGCATCCCCAATCTTCCCACTGCTAAAATTTTCCCAAGTACTCAGACAGCTGTGTCACACATCAATCCAGGATTTACAGTGCATTTCAGTGGAAAGAAAAATGGATGTGTGTGCTTTCTCTACCTTACCCAGCACCCAACTCTTTGGTCATTTTATTATGTGCCAGATATTGTATTCAAAAAATTGTTCATACAAGTCATGTGAGGCCCAGAATAATATTCCTTCCTGCAGAAAGGCCTTCCGTGCACATGCCTGAACCCACGGCACTCCAAGACCATCCTAATGAGGGGCTGAGATGCTCCGAGGTGGGCTCCTCTCTCTGCAGGCCTATCTCCTTCCAGCTAGTCCTTCCTTCTCCAGTACAGCGCTTCAGCAGGACCACCCTCAGGGCCCTGGACTCTATAAGCTCCTTTTCTCTAGCCTGATGAAGCTGCTGAAGCCACAAGGCCTCTCAGCCACCCCTGCAGGAATGGGAGATGCTCCCTGGGAAAAAGGAGCCAAAACTAGGTTCACATCCCTATGTCTCCATCCTTCCCAGGACCCCAGCCTAATAATTCTCCACTATGATCAGATTTCAAATGCCTTCACACAGATGACTTTTATCATTTTTTGGTTATTCTCAGTGGATGGTTCATCTAAATTAACAGATCTGCCACCAATTTTTCCTTTTTTTTAAATAGAAAAAAGACCAGCTCAAAAAGGTTTCCTGAGGTCACTCAGTGCATAGATGAAGGAAAGAGGGTTTAATTTCATTCTATTAACTGTACTGTCCCCTAAACTTACACCACAGTGTCCCTTGCACCCCTACATCACAGGAAAAATTAGCTCTTAGAAGGGTTTTTCTTATAATTGGGTGTGTATGTATTAAAATCCAGAAGTAATATATGAACATATACTTATTTAAAAATTCAATCTTGTAGGCAAGGCTGCTTCTCTCTGATTTCTCAGCCCAGGCTGGGGCCAAGCCCTTTACCTGAGATCACCTTGTTTCAGCTCGTTGCTTTGTTTGGATTTCGTTATTAGGCTGACCTGTCCCCCATGGGAACGAATCTCCAAAAGATAATGGGAGTCACTGGAAGCACATGACATAAAATTAAAAATGACTTACAGATATTTTTCATGAATGTGCCATAAGGTTATGTCAAGTTATAGAATCAGTAACTTTCCCCTGCCAACTGATAAGGAATTAAACCTTAAATTTGTTCAAGTGACTATTTTCAGCCTCCCAAAGGACCATCAAGATTTAACTGACAGCCCAAAGCACGGGCTTGTTGGCATCTGTACAGGCAGGTGCAGGTGCAGATCAATGCACAGTGATAAATGTCTGTGTGAACACTTTAAAATCAGAGTCTCAGCGCCAACAGGGACTTTCCCACCCCACCCCCCAAAGCAAGCAGAACCAGCAGAGGCGTGTCTGCTGCAGGTGTGCGGCACAGAGGAAAGGGACAGGAGCAAGGAGTTGCCAGGTTAACACTGTGAAGGAAGGACAGCGGAGCTCTTCAACACACACCTATATGGCCATGCGAGCCACCTGCTTGGTGGGGTAACAGGGCAGACTCAAACCTGGAGGCTGCTTTGACTGAGCTGATTCAGCAGAAAACAAGGATAGGAACACAGCCCCACAGGGTGCTCTGCGCCATGGGAGACAGGGCAGGGTGAGCCCCCTGCACGGACCTGGGCACGGGGCACATACCAGCTGGGTCATGCACAGAAGGAGGCCTGTACATGAAACAGGGAGGGGCTTGTGTGGGCGCCTGCTGCTCATACCTTGGCTGGCTTCTGGCGGCAGGGAGCTTAGAGGAAGTGGGGGCGAAGATTCAGGGGCCTCAGGGGCGGGGTGCTCAGCCACCGGACAGATGATGAACCACCTCTTCCCGGTGTGCAGGACTGAAGGGCAGAACAGAAACAGCACACTGAGTGAGTGAGTGCCTTTCCAGGCCAGTGTGACCCCCATCACCTGCACCAGACTTGCCACAGTGGGTCTGGGGAACTCCTTTACACCTATGGGATTTTCTCCAGGAAGGGTGTGGGCAGAGAACACTGTTCCCAGTCATTAATCCCCAACGCTTCCCTCCACGAAGCAGGTGGTTCCCCAGGCTCCTTGGTAAAGAGGCCCTGGTGATGGGCTTCTGCCTGCTCTTCCCTCACACCAGAGGGCAAGGGGTGCACAGCAGAACCTGGGGTGCCTCACCAGCAGCCCCCGAAGCTCCCGAGAGGACCCCTCGCGTAGGCTTGGTTCCTGGGATGCCCAAGGCACCATCCATGAAGGCCGTGATGCCGGTTGCAGGTGACAGCTCCTCGGACAGGGCAGCTGTCCCCAGACTGGGACCCCTGGTCACAACATCCCCCCAAGCAATGGCCAAACCCCTGGTAATATGCTGAGTGGGGACTTTCATCAAACGCCTGCTTAAAAGCAGGGAGGGAAGTTGCAGACTCACCATTCTGCTGATACACGGGGGCGTTGGCTTGGGATTGTCGGCTCTCCTGAATGAGGTGGAGGGTCAGAAATGAGCCCACTGAGCTGCAGCGCCCACCTGCCCAGCCACCGCACTCTCGCCACCTCCCACACCGGATTTCACAACCTCACCTCCCCGGCGCCCAGGCCGCAGGTGCTGAGGTGTGGCGGGCTGGTCCCTGGGTCGGAGCCACGGTCGGCGTCTGTGTCCTCACTGAGCATGTCCTCTGCCTTGTCCATGACATCCTTCATCTGCTCGATGAACGTTTCCCGCTCGGCCTGCAGGATAAAGTCATGCTCCACCTGCAAAGGGACATACCGCCAGTGAGGACCCGCTGCAAGGCCAAGACCACCCTGGGTCTTCATCTGGATTGACAGATGTCTACCCTGTACCAGGCCCCAAGGGAAGACATGGTGAAAGGGTGCAGTCCCCAAGACAGGGGCTGGACAGCTCAGCAAGTGACATGGATGGCCCCAGGATGGGAGGAGAGCAGCCTCATCTTGAGAAGCAACTCCCTCCTCCAAGCATGGGACCTGGGCCAGCAATGCCCTGCCCCAGCTGGAGCTGGTTACAGACCCTGAGGCCGGTCCAGCCATCTTCAGAACAGGTAAGTGCATAGGATGCAGGGGGCCGAGGACGGGGACTGGGAAGAGGGGAGGGGGTCCATCTGGGCACAGGTGCCCAGGCAGTCATGACAGACAAGAAGGATGGGTTTGAAGGCAAAGGTTCCAGCCAGCAGGAGGTTGTGGGAGACAGAAAGCAACAGGGGGACGGGAAGGTTATAGCAGGATGGCCACACGTCATCTGTCGGTCTGCGCACCCCCTGCTCTCCCAGCCTCAGGCTTTGACCTTCAGCTATGGCCCTGGCACACAGGCAAGCGTGGCCTGATGTCCAACGAGCAGCTCCTGTCATGGCTGAGGGGAGGTCCCACACCACAGCCTGAATGCCACGAAGCCTCCAGACCAGGGGCTCAGGAGACGTCCACAGTCTCCAACTTTCACAGTGGGCATGTGGCCCTGGGCTCACACCGGCTCTGGCTAAATCCTCGGCCATTCAGGCAGAGAAAATGCTGTGCATCTCATAAAACCATAACCAATGGAAGAGGTCAGCCTGTGCCACCACCCAGTGGGGTCCAGACCCTGCCCCTTTCCTGCCATGGCACCTCCTCCCAGGCACACACCTCTGCAGTCACCAAGATGCTCTAGGCCCTGCCTGGGGCATCTGTGGTCTCAGATCCCTTCTGGGATGGGCACATCTGCCCTACTATAAACAGCTGGCTGAAAAGCAGAGCTCCTCTGCGCTCCACACTGCCCTGGCACCCCAGACCCCAACCCCAGGAGCACCACCTGCATACACCTCCAGACAAAGTGCTGGCTTGTGCTGTGTTCTGTGATTCACCACTTAATTTAGTGTAACATGTGACTGCAATGTTGTCTAAGAGGAGTACACTGTGGCCAAAGTTGGAACATCCAGCCAGCTGTGACTGGAGTGCCACATACGAGAATTTAAGCAACGTTCCAATTTTGTGAAACTTTCACTAAACAAAACTGAACTAGAACCCCTTTGCAACTAGAAAATGTTTTCCTATTATGTTTCTTTTTAAGTATGTTGAGAATAAAATTAACTTGAAAACAAAATAAAAATCTAAAAATACAAGGTCCAGGTAAAACCTGGCATTAGAATCCACACCAATTAAATGAAACTTCTGCAGTTCCACCTTTACTAAGGGGCTGGCAAGGTCGCCATGGTCACAATGATGAACCCAAGGCCTGCCGACCTCTAACCACTGATAGGACATTCAGGGACAGCTGGTACCTCACACTCACAGAAAGACAGTCCACAGGGCGGGCAGAAGCTTGTCTAAACAGCGCCTGTCCCGCAGGCCACACACCCACCCTTCAACTCGAACCTCTGGAGCCAGTCTGTCCCTGGGATAGGAATGGGCTGTGAGGAGGAGGGCTGCTGGGCTGTTTTTATGGACCAAATTTGTATATCTGTAGCATGCTTACTTCACACAGGTATGTTAGGTGACTTGGTTTACTAAGATGGCAGAAAAAGCAATAAAATGAGAGGAGTATCCAACTGCTGAGTGAAAAAAACAAGGCTGAGAAGATGCTATTTTTACAAAGCACACAGCTAAAGATAGCCACATTGCTTACTGTGCAGGACTTACATGTGTGCAGCTCACAAAGACTCACACACAGAGACACACAAGAAGACTGAAAACCAGGGGGCCAGTGGACACGACACAGGCTGATGTGGCTGATGTCGTATGTGTGGCTTCCTGCTCCGGCAGGCAAGCACTGGAGGCGTCAGCCGCACATGCAGCATCAGCTGGTGGCTGAGTGATAACTTCATGGGCGTTCACTTTATTATTATGCTTTATCATGTTTGAAACACATGTGTATAAAGTAATACAAGACACAGGTTTAAAACACAGTAAGATGAGAGAAGAAATGTTCTCCAGTTTCAGCAGCCCAGTGAGGACCTGGTGTTTGCGCTGCGCTGACGAACCAGGTGCTTGCTGCTGACAAAGACTCCTCCCTGACCAAAGCACAGCTCGCGCCTCTGACCCTCCAACTAGGCTTGACTAGGCCCCATCATGTCTTCAGCCTAAGCCAGTTGTAGAAAGAATTCCCAGCCTTTGTATCTGACCATATTCCTCATCTCCCACCTTTGAGGTTGAACAAGGCCTCTCACCCACCCCCAGCAAGGATCCTGTTACGAGGGTTTCTCCAGAATCCCTGACCTTGATGTCTCCTCTTAGCTATTTTCCAGCCACCCATCACCACACTGCTCCTCTGCTACCAATCCCCTGTGGTCTCTGCTGCATTTGGAGTTAAACTCATTCTCTCTCGCTTATTGCCACAGTCCTGTATAAAGTCTTCCCGACCACTGTAGCAAGTGTCAGAAGAATTTCTCTAATGCTGCGGGGGATTATGCCCTGGACCTGGGATCTGGGAGGGCTTTGTCCAAGGTGTCTCTGCAAAGCAGACACTAAGGCAGGGACTTGCTCCCTAGGAGCAGAAAGCCAGGGGCTTCCCCCTGCAAAGCCCACATGAGGATTTCAAGAAGCCAGGGCAGGGGTGGCCAGGGGGATGCAGCCCAAGGGGGCAGCTTTCTGATGATGTGCAATGCAGCAGCTGCAGGCAGGCACGTGGGGCAATCTATGATATTAACTTGAGTGGAATATTCTATTCCCTACTCATGCCGGCCTACTGCAGGCACTTGGTGGCCGTCTGGAGTGAGCGCTACAACACTGTCCAGTGTGCTGCTGGCCCCTTTAGGACCTGGCTCCCTAAACCTCACTCATGCAGGAATAATGGTCTGGGGAGAATGTTCTCCTGGGAGGCAGTCACGGATGGACCAGGAAGTTTGAGGAACACACGTGCATCCTTTCCATGTTTCTTCGTGTGTGCTTTCAGCTGGAGAGTTTCTGAGGGCCCGAAAACGATCCCCACTCCTAGCCTGGCTCAGGTGCTGGGGACCACAGGTGTGGGGCTGTGAAGGCCTACAAGGTGCTCATGAACTCAGGTTGGTCTGCACAGGAGGGAGGGGTGGCTCCAGAGGGAGATGCAGGCAGAGCTGGGTGGGCACATGGGACATGGGTCAGGGCTCAGAGCCCGCACTCCAGCTGGGGAGGCTGGAGGAAGCTCTAAGCAAGGACCACAGGACATCAGACTCCGAGATGCCCTCCCGTGCCTCACTTAAGGAACCTACCCACAAGGCTTCCTTTTATTTGGAGGAAGGGCTCAGATGCTCCAGAAGCCCTCAGGGAGCAGCATCTTAGAATGGTTAGAACATCCTTCAAGCTGTTCTTCCAAACCCAAGGGGTTTCCGCCCAGTGTGGGGAAGAGCTGGAGGCGTAAAAGGTCAGCACTGTCCCGAAAAGCCCCTGGGCCAACCGACACCTCCACACAAGGCCAGGCTCGACATGTGACCTGTGGCGCTCTGCTCAGGCCCACACGTGCCCAAGAAACACCGGGAGCCAAGCCACCCAGACCCAGCCTCACCATATACGTGGCAATTTCATCGGGTGCGTCCCCGTCCAAGTCGAACTTGAAGGTCACCATCTTGTGGTTGTGCGTCTCCAGCTGGCACTCCACCATCTTGTCCCCAGTGTTGCACACCTGGAAGGGGCAGCATCAGCACCCGCCACGTGCGTACCCACACGTGCACCCGCCACACCCCCACACACCCCCAAGTCCCCCCACCCCCTGCCACGCCCCCACCCCCCCACCACACCCCCGCCACGCCCCCACCCCCACCACGCCCCACCCCCACACGCCCCGCCCACTCACGTTCAAGATGGTAAGCCGGGGCCGGCTGGCCCTCTCCTGCCGGGAGCGCGCACGCGTGGACCTGCGGTGGTGTTTTCGGGCTGCCCTGCCCTCCAGCCTGCCCCCTCCAAAGGCGCCTTCACAGCTGTCACTCAGCTCTTTTCCAGAAGTGACATCAGAACCTCCATAGCTGAGCAAAACCCAAGAACATTAATGGCACCAAAGGACAACCAGCACGTCGGCAATGGCGGGGAAAGTCAGCTTATTTGGAACAGTCTGGAGTCTCCAGGGCCCAAATTTGTGACCTACAGAGGCAGCCCCTGTCCTGTGCGAATACCCCAAGCCTGCTTCTGGGCCCTCACCCAGCTCCCTGCTGCACCCAAGTGGCACGGGCAGAAGGAAGCACAGGCTTCCTAGCTACTAGCTGCGTTACCTTGGTCCTCTCAGTCTCCTGACCTGCGAATCAGCCCCTGTGCCTCAGTTTCCCCATCTGTACTACAGCAACAGAAACACACCCACCACTGTTGTGAGGCCAATCCGTTTTGCAGTTTGCAAAATGCCAAGCCCAGGCAGTGCCCAGCACCCCAGGAGGGTGGAACAAATGGTCACAGTTCAAATAAGGACACGGTTCATTTCCTGAAACACCTGTGTCCACAGCCCAAGAGGCCAGGAAACCCAGGATCGGGGCTGGATTCAGCCCTGTACACAGGGGGCCACCCTCCCAGCCCCCTCCTAGTCTCTGGGCACTGCCAACTCCGCCCATAGCCTCTCCGTTCTGGAACATTCTCAGCACTGCAAACCAGAGCAGAGACCCAGAGCCCAGCCAGGGGCCTCTGGCTACCAAACTCCAACAACAGCTGGCAAGACCCAGAGAGGAGGGCCCTGAGGCTCCATCAGGTCAGGTTTGAAAAACCCCTAATGGCATCAGGGCAAACTATAGTGGGTTCCAGGGGAAGCAGCGGCAGGAACCAGGCTGAGTGGCTGTACGGGCCTGCGCCCCTACACCCGTCCTGCGAGGTCGAGGCTGGGCCACACTACCTCTCACAGCTCTGCGGGAGGCCGGGCGGCTTGTCCTGTGAGGCCTGCTCCTGAAATAAACACCCAGAGAAAAGAGAACAGGTCATGCGGACTCCTGCCTCCCTGTGGGCACAGCTGCGCATAGTCAGCAATCCCTCCCCACCTCCTCGGCCCAGCCTACCCCCCTGCGTTCTCCCGCTCTCTTCTGCAGCCAGGTGGGTATGACCCGGGGGGCGTCACAATGGGAGCAGGCATAGAGGTTTTTATCTTGTTGAAACGCTTGGACCCGAGTGGATTCATAAAAGCTGGGAGCCACTTCCTTTCCAAAAATGTTAACCCACTTTGATCATCCCTCAAAGAGGACACACTGGTGCTATGAAAGCTTTTCACAGTCTCTTGCATCCTGTCCCAGGGAAAGCATCCTCTAAACCTGTATCTATAAAAATCACACCCTCCATCTTGATGTGGCTTACAGAAAGTGTGAAATCTAGGGAGAGGTGAGAACAGAACCTGGGTGGCTGTCCCAGAGCTAAGCAACCCTGACCTCTAGGACTAAGACCCCAGGTCACTATGCGGATCCCCGGTGGCCACAACTGCCCAGTCATGGGACAGGCTGGGGGGAGGGGCACACACCTCTTGGACTGGTTCCACCGTCAGCTGGACAGTTGGGCAAGGGCTGGCGATCCCGGGCCCGCCAGGCAGCGACGGGTTTGCTGGTGGCAGAAGTGTGGCAGTCTGGGTGGGCACACTCTGCACAGAGGCGGACACCGTGGCCAGGGAGCTGGGGAACTGAGGCAGGAGCTCAGGGGCGGCAGGCAGCAGCACTTCCGGCAGAGGCGGGGAGAGGACCGCAGCCGGTGGCACAGGCACGGTGGAGACCTGAGCGGCGACGTCCACAGCATAGGGAGCTGGGTGGCCAAGCAGAATCTGGGGGCACAGGGGACAAGGTGCAAGTCAGGGCTGGCGCTGCCTTCACTGAGGGGGCCGTGCCCAGGTGTGTCTGGGAATACCCAGGCCGAGATGAGAACACCCCTCTCCAGACCACACCCTCCCCAAGGGGAGTCCCTGTCTCAGAGCACATTTAGCAGATGGAGTGAGCAGAAACAAACAGGAATGGTCATTCTCACACCCCTTTCTGTGGAAGAGTCTATTTGTGTGCAAAGGCCAGGAACGGGGCTCCGTCTATGAACCTGCCAAGCTTGGTTGAAGGGTCAGAGAACAGGACACACAGCATCAAAGCCAGGCCCCCACCACCCACTGGGGCCTGCGGCAGCCTTCCCCATCTGGCCCCTGGTCAGAGTGTGCATAGGGCCTCAGAGCACGCACTGACACCTGCCGCCTCCTGGAGGGCGACTGCGGCTTAGGCTTGGCTTTCTCACTGTTCTCGTCTCTCTCTAAAAGCTCCTTGGCAGTAAAAGGTAAGACAAGTGGGGAAGGAGGAACCATGGATTGGAAAGTGCAAGTATCCTCTGTCTTCTGCCCCCCATTTTGGAGTTGAGAAGGCTGAAATTTTAGAGGAACTTCTCACCTCTCAGGGCTGGAAGGAACAGCCACATTCACTGGGCCTGCTGGCCCTGAGACCCTCTGTTGGCAGCCAGTGGCAGGGTCAGAAATACCAAGCCCCAGCCTAGCAGGTAACCACTTCCCTCCCGGACAGACAAGACACCCCAGCTGCTGCATTCAGGGTACCCCATGGGGTGGCCAGCCCAGCTCATCAACAGACTTCTGAACCCTTCCCCAGCCAAACAGCAGGGACAGCCACTGAGTCTGGCAGTGACCCTCACATGTCACAGGGCACCCCTCTGTAGCCACTAACTGTGCCCAGAAAGGCTCTTCAGGTAGGAAAGCCCAGACAGCAAGGTCCCCCTCCTGCTCCCTGGTGTGGCCCTCGGCTTTCTGATAAACAGACCTGACTGCAAACCAGCGGGCTCTGAGCTGCCGCTGAAACCTGCTGGGACCAACAGCACTTACTCGGGTGGGCCACAGGACGGATGCGATTCTTCCCACTCACTGTCTAATCAAACGCCACCCTGCTATCCAATATGTACCATCCCTTCCTTCTCTATGCACAAAGCCCTCTGGAGATAAGACAGCAAGAAGTGATGGCCAGGAGGAACGGCTCACGGTGGGGCAGCTTACTCCAGTCTGGATTCAGCACTAACGGAGCTGGGGGGCACCTGGCACCAGGGATGCTCCACCCCAGGCCCCTTCACATTAGGACCATGCCAGCTGCTTTCCTGCGGAGGCTGAGGCTGAAAAGGCAGGGCTGTGCCACAGTTACAGGGCTGACAGGGCTCAGAGCTGGGGTAAGGCCAGATAGGAGGAGGTCAGGTAAGGAGGCCCAGGTGGGAAAATGCCAGGAAGGATGGGACCCAGATAAGGAGGCCCAAGTGCGAGAGTGCCCAGGTGGGAAGGCTCCCATACTAGCCCCTCTCCCCTCACTCGAGTTTGAACAGAATAGTCTGCAAGCCCCAAAACGTGAGTGGACTGTGTAGGGGTGTAGATCCCTGTGGGAAGGCCTCCCACCAGCAGGGCACATATCCTGTGTTCCAGAGCGCCCCTTCACAGCCAGCCAGCATGCTGCCACGAGGTATCTGCCTGACCTGACACCAGGACATGGCCTCGGGTCCCACCATAACCACCCTTGCAGCCAGCAGTGCCATCTGCCCCCAGCCCCTGCCCCGCTATCGGCCTCACTTCCTTGCCCTCCCTAAGATGGGGTTGTCACCCTGCCTCATCCTGACAAGATGCTCTTTGAAGGGCAGACCTCAGACAGACACCCTGTGCCCCAACGCAAGCCACACCAAGGCTGCCAGACCAGGCCTGGGTGAGGGCAGGTACAAAGATACCACAAGAGCAGGAGCCACAGAGCCGTGGGAAGGTAGGGACACAGAACCTATCAGGCACGGACTCCTGCATCTCCTGACCCATTCGGAAAACGGAAGAGACGCAGATGCCTCGCGCTGGCGCCAGCCCCCGCCTCCCTCAGCCTCACACACATCTCTTCCTGAGAGGGGCGAACCTGGGCAGGGCTGCCTCCTCGCCTGCCTCTGTCCTCCTTTGCATCTCTGGGTCCTGAGGGTCCCCAGACGCTGGGAGGGTGAGCCCCTGCCCAGCAGGTGATTACCTGGCTCCCTGGTGCAGCAGCTGGAGCAGCTTGTTCAGGAAGGTGGGGCTGGAGGGGCTCAGGGCGCACAGGCAGTGCCGGCTGCGGGGGCAGCACAGGTTGTGGGGGCAGCATGGGTTGTGGGGGCAACACGGGTTGAGGGGGCCGTGTGGGTTGCGGGGGCAACACGGGTTGCGGGGGCAGCGTGGGTTGCGGGGGCAGCATGGGTTGTGGGGGCAGTGTGGGTTGCGGAGGCAGTGCCGGCTGTGGAGGGGTGGCCCTCATATTCTGCACCTTGTGGTGGGGGGAAGGAGGGACGTCGGTAGGCGCCATCTGTGGGAAGGCCGCTGGGTACACAGGTTGGGCTGGGAGCTGGGCCACGGCAGAATGAATGGACAGGGCAGCCACGCCCGGTGGGGCTACGGCCAGCAGGGGGATAGGGGCCGGTGCATTTGGCACAATGGTCCGGCAGGGCATGGCCAGGGGCGCCCCAGGGGGGTGGGGCAGCTTCACAGCCTGCAGAGGCAAGGCTGGGGACGCAGGGGGGAGTGGGGCAGCGAGGCTCGGCAAGATCACGGCTGGAGAGAAATACTGAGGTGGTGGCACGGGAGGCACGGTCGCGGTCGGCAGGTCTGGGAGGGCCGGAGGGAGGCCGTCGATTCCTGCCAGGGGCGTGATGGGGGGCACAACAGGAATCGGGGGCATCTGAAAGAGACACAGGAGTGTGTCAGTGTGGGCCCCAACCAGGGTCCCTGCCCACAGCACTTGCATGCAAAGACAGCCACAGTCATTGGGGACGAGGGGACACAGGATGAAGACAGCATGACCCTTTCCCTCCGAGACACCTTTGTGTAGCTGCTGTTGAAGGGAACCCAAAGATAAACCCAACAGATGCAGAAATCTCAACCATGTAAAGCTCTTCAAATAGAAAAGGAAAGTTGGCAGGCTGGGAATGACCTGCTCAATCACCCCTGGTCCAGCGCAGGGAGGCCTCCATGTGTCCACACTCACGACAGCCATGCTGGGGGCTCTGAGGGAGTCAGGGGCAGCTCACATAGTGTGAGCAGCAGGAGCAGTGACCACAGGTCATAGAGGAGTGACTTCAGAGCCCTGGAGCATTTTCATTCAGAATTGCTGGGACTGTCAGAGCCACCAGACTGGCCCTGAGCATCTGAAATCACCTTAGCCTGATCCCTGCAACATGCACAAATTCAAGTTGAAACCTGACTTTTCAGAGGGTTCTCAGAGAAAGCAAATCTTTGAGCCACCTTGGCTGGCTCAGGGGACACCCCTATCCTGTCCAGCCTTGCCACACCAGGAACTCCCGAAACCTTGCCTGTATCTTCTCTTCTCAGCATTGCATGTGCCTCCTGGGGGTGGCTGACACCCGGCCACATGGACATAGCACTTCCATCTTTGACAGCCTTCTCGTGCATGCTGGTGTGTGTCACCTGGCCTACACCTCTATGTAATCAAGAGGCAGCAAAAATGCACATGGACTCCTGTCTGTCTGAACCAGCAAGATAACGATTTCACTAGACCCTGAAGCTGCCTAACGTCCTATGGTGACATCTGGGCCTGAGCAGGGTGAGACAACACAAAAGAATCTTCCAGGTGGGGCTCGTGAATCACAGGAACACTCACTTGCCCCATCTTTAGAGTGAAGCACACTTCCAGTCTTATCACTGATCAGCCTGTCTGGGTCACCGAAGCCCTCGGGAGTACCTAGAATCCTCCATGCCATTTACCTGGGCAATGGTGCCCTGGCCCCGGCTACATTCTGCACCAGTTACATGCAGTCAGGTCCCTCGAGTGAAAGACAGTGTACCCAGAGACAGCAGAAGTCACTTCAGCTGTGTGAGTCGAGCCTTGCTGGCTGGGCTTCCCTGCAGTCAGCAATGCCACAGGCTGGCTTTGGAACTCTGAGGAGCCACATGCTGCACGGCCCTGGAGGAGCTCCACAGGAAGAACGCTCCTCTGAGGCAAACCTACCTGCTTTCTATGCCAACCCAGCAACCACTTCAAGGACTGTCCACGACCTTGGACTAACAAACCTTTTTCTATCCTGGATGAGCCTGGGCACATGGGTAAGCTGAGGGCAGATGGGCACCTTGCTGGGAGGGTGCCAGGTGATGGGGTACTGGGCTGCCCGCCCTCCCTGAAGGACCCCAGGGAGGTCATGGCCTGGAAGGACCAAGAGCAGCCTGCCAGGTTGGTAGAGAAGGTGAGGCTGGAGAGCAGGAGACAGCAGCCAAGCCAGCCACCAAGGGACAAGTGGCTGGTTGTGTGGGTCCCTGGAGCGTTCCTGGTGCATATGACTGTGCACACACTGCCCAGCCCAGACTCCCCAGGCCAGCCCCAACTCCCTGGCCAGCCCAACCCCAGGTCACAGGTCACATGCACAGACAACCCCCTCTGTGGGTGTCCTAGTGCACCAGCCAGGGCCTGGCAAAGCGTGCGCCACCACTGACGGCAGCCATCAACCTAGAATTACCTGCGGAGGGACTTGAGCAAGCGGCTGCAGGGGCGCCTGTGGCATCTGGAGGGGCTTCAGCTGAGCGGGGGCCCCCACCTGGGAGGCTGGAGCCAGGTACGGTGGCAGGTGGGGGGGAACCGGCTGGAGGGGGCCCACGGGCTGTGGGGCCAGGACCTGCGGCAGGGGTGTCGGCTGGGCCAGCGGAGGAGGCTAGAGGGAGAGAAGGTAGCTCCCCTTACACCACCAATCTGCCCAGACAAGCGCACCCCACTGGTTACACATGACAGGATATCAACCCTCACCCTCACATGCACACACACACGCTCACATTCACACATGCCTGCACACACACACTTGCACAGTCACACGTATACACATTCAGACACCCAGATCAACAAACTCCAGCCAGCCTGGAGCCAGGGCACAGCAGATCTTTCAGAAATGTTCTGAGTGAGCAGAGCCTTCCGTGTGCAGGGCACTGCGAACACTATGCATGCACGCAAACACACACACATACACGTACACACACATACACATGCACATACGAGAGTCACTCCCATCCCTCAGGCACACCAAAGACCTGGGGGAACCACAGAGAATTTGAGCGAAGGGTCTGTGGGAGGTGCTCATAGACCTGGGCCCAGGGGCCAGCAGAGGTGACTGCCTGCCTGGAGGGACAGTGGCCACAGGAGGTGCCACACTCACCTGCTGGCCGGGGGGTGCTGGCTGGCCTGGGCCCGTGGGCACGGGGGTGCTGGGCGGCGGCAGCACGGGGGCGAAGCTCATGGCCGGATCCGGGAAGTGCTGCTGGAGGGACGGAGGGCAGGCGGGGGCCGGGACAGAGCCCACCGGCAAGCCAGGCTGCAGAGAGCACCAGGGCCACACTCAGCAGCAGCTCTCGGCCACCAGGCCCCCTCCTGGGCAGGGGCAGGGTAGCCTCATGTCATCCCTGTGCCTGGTCCCTACCAGGGTCCCTCTTCCCAGGAACATGACAGCAGAAGCAGTGAGGGAGCCCTGGGCATCATTCACAACAGTGAAGGGCCAGGAACAGCACAGTCCCCAGCCCAGGGGTGCCCGGGCACGTCAGCCCCACAGAACATTACACAACCACAAAAAAGGCCAGCACAGAGGCTTTGCAGAACCATACAGAAAGGCTCCCGAGGACATTAAACTGGGGAAGCTCATGGTCCATATGACTGTGACCATGTAAGATGAAAACTTATACATAACACAGACGATATGGAGAGAAATGGGCCCTGGAACAGCATGTGAGCACTCCAGCGGCAGAGTGAACACAGACTACAAAAGGATGGGAAATCTAAGCTCTCAGAATGGGTATTTGCTGCCATTGAGGAATTGCTGCGAATTTGTTAATTTGTTGGTGTACTAATGGAATTGGGCTTTGTTCTCTGAGAGTCCTTATTGTGCAGAGCCGGAGGCTGAATCATTTATAGGGGAAGTGTCTTGCTGTCTAGGATTTATTTCAAAACAACGAGAATGTGAGGAGCAGGCAGGGCTACAGAGGATCATGGCTCTTCCACCCTGCCACGAACGTTCTCTCCCGTGGGGTTCTCTGGATCACGTGAGTGATGGCATGCCCAAAACTGCCCTCCTCACTTGTCTTTTGCGGTGGGTGCTTTATGAAAGGCAGCATGGTGTGAGTGGTTGGTGCAAGTGTATCTGGGATCCAGCTGGGCTTCTGGATTCACCTGAAGCCAGGGAGTGGAGGATGGGCCTGACTGGGCCGGACCATCCGTCTACCAGCTCTGGGCACTGTACACAGCCCAGGAGCTCGGGCAGGGCCTGGCAGCCTGGAGCAAGTGGCCTCGTGCTCCGGACAGCCTCCAGGGCAGCCTGGCAGCCCCACAGCAGCTGCTCCTCCTTGGCTGTTTCTCCTCCTTCACTGGGCGCTGCAGACACATCACCATGGCAACCATCCCAGGAAAGGCACGGAGGGGTAGGGAGAGCCCTCAGCACACCTGGGGACTCCTTCCAGGCCTCATCCTTTTTGAGTAAGTTGTCTGTGTCACTAGGTAGGAAGACTGAGACTCAGGCCCCTGGTCCAAGGTGACTGCACCTGTGATGTCCCTGCTCAGGTATGCTGGTTTCCACGCTGATGCTGAGACCAGCAGCATCACCGAGGCCACAGGAGAGGGACTTGGCCCAGTGGGAGCCCATGCCAGGAGTGACTCATGTGGTATCACATGGCATGGGAAGCCCTAACCTAGGCTGAGGAGGGATGAGAGCCAGGCAGAACATTCCAGTCCAGCCCCAGTTCAGCCAATCCTCAAAGCCAAGAACCACCACTCTGGAGCAGCAAATAGCCTTTTCTTTTCTTTTTTTTTAAATTTGTTGTAGAGACAGGGTCTTGCTTTTTTGCCCAGGCTGGCCTGGAACTCTTGGGCTCAAGTGATCTTCCTGCCTTCGGCTCCCAAAATGCTAGGATTACAGGCATGAGCCACCACGTTCAGCCTCGCCTTTCCTTATATGAGTTCTGCTGTTTAAAATTGTATTTCACTTCATTTTGTGAAATGAAGAAAACTGCAAATGCAAATTGCAAATGAGTCCTGGGGCTGCAGTCAGCAAAGGCAGACTCGGCAAACAGCTTCCACTGCTTTTCCAAAGGGCCTTTCTGGACCCTTCCGACTGAGCAGGCCTGGGAAGGCTGGTCCCGCATGCAAGGGTGCAGCAGGGCAGCCAGCAGGACAGAGGAGGCCAGAACAGCCCATGTGCCCACGCTCAGCCGACATCAAGAAGACGGGCCACAGCGCTGAGAGTGCGAGTGACAACCAGCGTAGCCAAAGCGCCAGGCAGGAGCTGCTCACGAGGGAAGAAGGAGCTTGGCCCGGAGTACACAGTGGCTGCACCTGTGATGTCCTTGCTTGGGCTTCCTGGCTCACACAGTAGGTGAGAGCCCACCCCATAAACTACCCTCTGAGGCTGGGTGCAGTGACTCACGCTTGTAATCTCAGCACTTTGGGAGGCTGAGGAGGGAGGATCACCTGAGGTCCGGAGTTCGAGACCAGGCTGGCCAACATGGTGAAACCTGGTGTCTACTAAAAATACAAAAATTAGCTGGGCGTGGTGGCGCATGCCTATAATCCCAGCTACTCAGGAGGCTGAGGCAGAGGAGTCGCTTGAACCCAGGAGGCAGAGGTTACAGTGAGCTGAGATCACGCCACTGCACTCCAGCCTGGGCAATAGAGCAAGACTCCGTCTCAAATAAACAAATAAATAAACAAACTATGCTCTGAGGGTACCAATCTACTGCCTGGGGCTCATGGGCAACCCCTCTGTGGCTGGGCACTTGGGACTGCAAGGAGCAATTGTTTTGCTTTCTGAAGTGTTTTTTAAAAATCAAAATAAAAAAATAAGTGCCAAATGTGACCCCACTCATCTTAGTCTTTCCCATGGGAATCAACCCACACGTGTCGTCGCAGCCCGAGGCTCCATCACTCCTTTGCCACACGTGCTCCCTGAAAGTGTTCCCCTCATCCCCGCCCTATTTTCATAGCTCTGACTTTAACCGCTACACAATATCTGGGAGAGAAGTGCCAGGAGCCCCTCAGGAGGCTGGGCAGCGAGATCGAATCTCAGGTTTCCTTCGTACAAATGATGCTTTTCTGTGATCTATGGAACAGTCTGGGATAATGTCCCAGGCCCAGGGCACTGTCAGTGGGTATCATGATTGTGGCTGTGGGTTGTCACCATTATCACTGTGCCCACTCCCCAGGGGGAACCACTCAGCTCTACCATAGCCTCCCAAACTCTGGGTGCCCTGGGGTCTGTTTTCCAATAGGGTGTCTTTCCTATCTAGTAGGTCTTTACGGGAATGTCAGGGCTACTCGGCCAGCAGTTCCGCAGCTGACAGCAAGGACGCGGCTTTCCTCTGGGCCTGGCTTTTGAATGTCTCCCCAGGAGAAGTGTGGCTGGACACTGACCACAGGCCACTTTTAATGCTGACCACAGTGCAGTGCAGCCTGGACAGCCCATCACAGAATTTAGAGCCCTCAGGGCCCTCAGACCAGGTAATGGGGATGGGGAAGGGGGTGGGAGTGGCGCTCTGACTCACTGCAGCTGTGGGCTGCTGGTAGGCCCCCAGCGAGGGCAGGCTCTGCGGCAGGACGGGCCCCTCGCTCACAGGGGGGCTGCACACACACTGGGCCGGGGGCGGCGCTGCGTCGGCAAGGGAGCCAAGCACCACGCTCTGCTGGCTGCTCTGCGAGTCCGAGTACACGGTAGAGCCCTGGCCGCTGTCGAAGGTGCTGTCCGCTGGGGAGGACAAAAGCAGGACTTAGAGTGGACATCTCCAAATGTCACATGAACAAACATTGGCTCATCTGCGTATTTTCTTCTGCAAAATAAAGGCTTGATTGTTTCTCCAGATCACATAAATAACCCGCATATATTGTTTAAACAATTGGCTGCTACAGAACCATACTGGGGATGCTGTCACGGTGCCCTACTCCAACACTGCCCATGTCTGGCCAGCATAATGTCAGGGCGGGTACATCGTGCCAATCCTCCCACAAGGCAGGTACCCACAACCAGCCCGCCGTGGCCTGGGCAGCAAGCACACATTGCAGCTCTTAAAGGCACAAGGGACTTGGGAGGCCAAAGGAATGTCTGAGGTAAGAAAAAACTGATGTCTTCACTGTGGAGATAAATATCACCTGTGTTTTATAAGAGGAGAGGGTGTCTCAGCACTCTGACCACCTTCACACACCATGGCAAAGGGCCCAAACTGTGGGGATTGAGGTCACGGGACCAGGTCTAACTTGGTTGGAAAATGGGGTCAAGGTGCCCCCAATACCCGCAGAGAGGCCTTGAGAGGGAAATGCACCCACTATTCCCCTGTGCAGTGGATGCGGTGGCAGGGGTGACACCAAGCGCCCATGGCCTGAGCTCCCCCAGAGGCCTCGCATGGCTCAGGCTGGCCTGGTCCCCATCAAACCCAAACAGACCTGCCTGCTCATGGGGGCACAGACAGGACCCCAGAGCCCATGGGCTTCTCATACTACGGTGTGCCTGGGAACATCTTCAGCCTGTGGGGTCATGCCAGCAGAGGGGAAAACAAAAACCTGTCTGAAATGGTACTTTGGGCTTACTGCTTCCAGATGCCAAAAGCTACAGAAACTTTAGAATTTACCACTTACAAACGCCACGCTATTTTCACGAGGGGCTGCATTTCAGAATACTGTGTCTGTTTATAATTTAAACAAAAGGGAAATCCTGTTGGCTTGGCGTTAAAATAACTTTTCCCAGGAATGGACGGAACCTATTGTAACCTAGGAAGACATAAGAAATGCTGAGGTTTAATTGTGCAAAACCAATCAGACAGGCAGGTCTGATTTTTAATGAGCCGAGTGGTCACTAAAGTGGTCATATCCACTTAGAGAAGAGAGGGGAGAGGAGGACGGGGAGGAAGGGGAAAACGTGTATAGACCTGACAAGTTTCAAGTAGAACAATTCTAACCATATGTGTAGCATTTTATTTATTTATTTTTTTGAGACAAGGTCTCACTGTCATCTGGACTGGAGTGCAGTGGTGTGATCACGGCTCACTACAGCCTTGACCTCCCAGGCTCAAGCAATTCTCCTGCTTCAGCCTCCTGAGTAGCTAGAACTACAGGCATACACCACCACACCTGGCTAATTTTTCTATCTTTTGTAGAGATGAGGTTTCGCCACGTTGCCCAGACTGGTCTCGAACCCCTGGGCTCAAGTGACCCACCCACCTTTGACTCCCAAAAGGAGCCACCATGCCCGGCCCACATTTTACATATTTAAAGTGAATATGTGCCAGGCATGGTGGCTCATGCCTGTAATCCCAGCATTTTGGGAGGCTGAGGCAGGCAGATCACGAGGTCAGGGGTTTGAGACCAGCCTGGCCAACATACTGAAACCCCGCCTCTACTAAAAATACGAAAAAAATCAGCTGGGCATGGTGGCACACACCTGTAGTCCCAGCTACTCAGGAGGCTGAGGCAGGAGAACAGCTTGAACCCAGGAGATGGTGGTTGCAGTGAGCCAAGATCCTGCCACTGCACTCCAGCCTGGGTGACGGAGTGAGACTCCGTCTCAAAAAAAAATAAAAAAAATTTAAAAAATTAAAAATAAAGTGAATATGGGCCGGGCACAGTGGCTCATGCCTGTAATCCCAGCACTTTGAGAGGCTGAGGTGGGCAGATAACTTGAGGTCAGGAGTTCAAGACCAACCTGGCCAGCAGGGCAAAACCCCATCTCTACTAAAAATACAAAAATTAGCCAGGCATGGTGGCACATGCCTGTAATCCCAGCTACTAGGGAGGCTGATGCAGAAGAATCACTTGAACCCGGGAGGCAGAGGTTGCAGTGAGCCGAGATTGCACCACCGCACTCCAGGCTGGGTGACAGAGCGAGACTCTGTCTCAAAAAAAAAAAAGTGAATAAGTTCATTAATCACACAATTAAACATTTTAGAAGACATTTTTGAAACTATTGGCAAATGTGCTACTACAGTCACCAGCTGCTTAAATAGAGTCACCAAGGAAGCCCCCGCTTGGTCAGGACACTTGGTGGGCAGTTTAAGAAAACACAACAAGGGAAAACCGTAAAAACTGACATACTGTTGCATCTTCCAATACAATAATGTGTGTCTGTTTGCCAATCTTGTTACACAGACCAGGTTCTTCTTGGATTATGGGGTTCCTGCTCTTACCCAGCATATCCCAGAGCAAGGTGCAGAAGGCTATGCAGGGTGCTATCCATTATGAAACAGAAGGGGATAAGGGTGTACATGTGTGCACACATGTGGATGTCAGTGTGCATGTGCATATTCATGTATGAATGCAGACATGTGTGCATGTGAATGTGTTCACATTTGTGGGGGTGTTCACATGTGTACATGTGTCCATTTGCATGCAGGCTGGGCGTGCATGTGTACACACACGTGGGGCATGCATGTCTGTGTGCAGGTGTTCATGTGTGGTAGCCATGTGTATGTGCATGTGTAGATGTGCCTATGTATTTGTGTGTGTGTTCTATGTGTGCCTATGGGTGTTCTATGTGTGTGGTAGGCTACATGTTTTATTATTGTTTTGTATTATTATTTTTGTATTAAAATACAAAAATTAGCTGGGCGTGGTGGCACATGCCTACAGTCCCAGCTACTCAGGAGGCTGAAGCAGAAGAATCACTTGAACCCAGGAGGCAGAGGTTGCAGGGAGCCAACATCGCACCAGTGCACTCCAGCCTGGAGACAGAGCGAGACTGTCTTTAAAAAAAAAAAAAAAAAAAAAATTGGTAGCATCTGTTGCCTCTAGGGAGGACAATGAAGTGATTTGCTACCTCCTGGCCTTTTTGAATTTTACACCATGTGGCTATATTACCTACTTTAAAGAAACCACAATGAACAAGTAAAAGTGTTTTTGAGGGGCCGGTTGCAGTGGCTCACACCTGTAATCCCAGCACTTTCAGAGGCTGAGGCGGGCGGATCACGAGGTCAGGAGATTGAGACCATCCTGGCTAACACGGTGAAACCCTGTCTCTACTAAAAATACAAAAAAATTAGCTGGGCGTGGTAGCAGGTGCCTGTAATCCCAGCTACTCAGGGGGCTGAGGCAGGAGAATGGCATGAACCTGGTAGGCGGAGCTTGCAGTGAGCCGAGATCGCGCCACTGCACTCCAGCCTGGGCAACAGAGCAAGACTCCGTCTCAAAAAAAACAACAAAAAAAGTGTTTTTGAGAAGCATGGCCATGGCCTCTGCACAAAGCACACAGAATCCTCAGTTGGTCTGGAAGTGGGCCTGTCTGCAGAGAGAACACCCACAACTGAATTGCAATCATCAGTCAGTCAATGTCTCCATCTGATTTTCCCACAGTGGATCAAACCTGAATTATATTATCTGACCACAAGCTAAACATATAGAAATATCCTCAAACTATGTCTTTTCAAAGTTTGAAAAAAGGAGATTTTTAAACTCCCATCCTAGGAATTGTTTAACCCACAATTACGATTTAAAAGTGCGTAGTGCTGTGTCAGATGTGAAGAATTTCTTCTTATAAAAAGTCTGTGCTCTTTAATTTTTTAGATGTATCAGAAAATGGAGCAATAATGTACCAATTTTATTCTCCAAAGCAAATCTGCGCAGGTTTGAGTGACATAAATAGTAGGCAAACCATCTCGACATGATGACTGCTTGTTTGAATTTAAATAGCCTACTTTAAAGAACTAGCCATTTCAATGATAAATGAAGGATGTGCATATTAAATAAATTAAACAGACTATTTCAGTCTTTGCACATGAATGATCTGAAATATTGGCCCTGGCAGGTCCCTTGGCTCTGTCATTCTATCCCATGCATATTCACAGAATGAACAATGCCATGTTCCTCAGTCCTCAGCTCACTGCTGAATTCTTAGGATGTTGAGGGCACAGACAGGAACTTTTCTGCCTGTATGTGCAGAAGATACTAGGTTTTCCCTAAATGGTCTTAGATGAAACCTGATCTAAAGTGATTCCTGCCAATTCATCAGTAACACCCTACTGAAAATGCACAAAAGGTCCCAAAGGTTCTGCCTTAGAAGGGAGATACTACGGGGGATGGGAGGTCCCCACGGCAACACCACAAGCCAAGCCAGCAAGCAGCACACTCTGTTCCTAGGACAGATGTCCCACCAAGCAGCCACTGCCGCCACCTCACCTGGCCTTCACATTCCCCCCAAAGGGCCAGAACTGTCATTCTCAGACAGGTTAAGGAACCTGCCCTAAGTCCACAGATCCATAGCACAGAGTGGGACTGAACTGGCTCCACCAGACCCTGCTGGCTCAGGGCCCATTTGTCCCCATCTGTCCTGAGAACATGAACTTCACTGAGCCTTAATCTCCTGGTTACAGATCACCGGGAAATGCTGAGAAAGCCCCAATCCCTTCACTGAAACAAGGCTCACCCATACCTAGGGTCCACACGCTGCATGGTGGGCTGGGGGGACAGGGCCCAGGCTGGTCACAGAATCAGGCCCTGCACATCCCAGTGCTTGGGTCTGCTGGCCCCACCACCCTGGAAGTTGCTCTCTTATGAAGTTCCCGACATGCCCTGGCACCAAAGGTGCTGGCAGAAGGCGAGCCTGTCACGGGGCATAGGCGCCCAGCCAGGACTCCTAGAAACTACCTACAGCTAAAGCAATCACCCACGCTATGTGAGGACAGCCCAGAGCTACACGATGTCTCCTCTGAGGGGATGCTATGCTGACCCCCTTCCTCACAAAGCATTCCAATAAAGGGAGAGGACTTCATTTTTCTTTGCCCAATAGCTGGTTTTTGCAGGGTAGGTGGGAGGGGTGCCCATGGCCACCCCACCCCTGAGCACTCACAGGCCAGGGAGGTGGCGCTGGTCGGCAACGTAGGTGGCAGGAGGTGCTGGTCGGCCTCCGGCTCCTCGGGCTCTGGTGGCCCGGGCTGCCCAGCCTGTGCATGGTAGGTCACCTGGACCTGCAGGGGCACCGGCGGACCCCTGGCCTTGTCCGGGCTGCCCACATCCTGCTGCTCCTTGGGCTGCAGCGCAGGCCAGATCCTCTCCCGCCGCCACTGGATCAAGGCCACGCGGTCACGGATGGACTTGGCCACGATCTTGACGTCACTCTCGTGGAAGAATCCAGACTCAATCTGTAAAGGCAGTCATGTTGTCAGCATCGCTGGGGATCAGCCCTCACCGGCCCACACCCCTTACCTAAAGTGCTTTCCCATCACTGGCTCATCCACGCAGGACACGCTCGCCATCCCACTGCCACTGAGTGTAAAATCCGTGGGGACAGCTCAGAGATGGCATGGCAGAGGTTTGCCAGGCAAGGCAAAGAAAGACCACCACCACGCAGGCTTGACCTGCCTCCTGCAGAGTCCACAGCAAGAGCAAAGCAGACCAGCCCCTCAACCAGACCCGAGGGCTCCCTGAGCTCCCGGCGCCCCCGGGGCTGGTGGCAGACAGGAAGGGGCTCCTGATTGTCTCCATGCTCAGAAGTGGTGACAAGGAGCTTTGGAGCTAGCATTTTCCTGAAACATCTCTGAGTCTGGGGCTGCCCAAAGATGGGGAACGGGGCCACACCCGAGTTGCAGATGGAGGAAGGACATGCGTTTTGTAATTAGGGACCAGTAAGGTATGCACTGATGCCTGGCAAATTTTAAAACTGATTTACCAAGCACAGCCTTGAGAGCATTTGTAAGAGAGCCCGAAGGTCTCCAGGAAACATCATGAGCTCGCCAAGAATATTCATGGAATAACTACCTTCTTTCTTCTGATAAAAGAGATCCCTTTTGAAGGGGCTGCTCTTGCTAGGCTGCAGTTGCAGTGACCACAAACACATGAAAACATGGGAGAACAAAGATTCCAGATCCACCCGCACTTCCCCTCCCTTCCTGAGCACCTCAGTCCTAAAGGCGCTAGGTCAGGCTGGACCAGCCAGGCCTCCGCAGTAGGGCGGAGGTGCCTGTGCAAGAGGGCACCCTGGCTTCGGGGCAGTGCCAGGCACAGAGGGAGTCATAGCTATCGGGGAGGGGAGGTGGTGACAGCACCAATGGAGGCCGGCGACCCCACAAAAGTGACCAAACAAGAAAATATATTAGGGATAGTGGACGCCAGGCTCCTCAGGTGTGGAGAGGCAGAAATTTTCAACAGGAACCTTTTTGCCAGGTGGGAATTGGAGCTGTTGGTGTGAAGCGCACAACAGACGTGAATAAACACAGACAGACTGCACAGGCAGGCTCGCGACACCTTCGCGGTGTAAATGCACAGACACACGTGTACTTGTGAACTGAGTTCACCAGGAGGGCCTGGGAGCAACAACACCCACAGCAAGGAGCATGCAGAGCTCGGCCAGGACAGGAATGCAGCGTGGCTCTAAGAGGCGGCAGCTCAAGGCTGGGCAGGAGAAGGACAGGATGAGCTTGACAGTGAGGACGTGCTCAGAGTGACAGGGATGTGCAAAACGGCACGGGAGCCAGTGCTGAGGGCCTCCCGCTGGCAAATCTGGGGCACTTTGAGCATCAAAATGAACAGTGACACAATGATGGTTTGAAGGACATGTCCACAGACTCTGACATGCATTTTGCATATGGGGGTGGCAGGAGGGGTGAGGTGTCACTGCTGCTATCAGGTGGGGGGCGGCAGGTAGGTGTGGCCTCTCTATCCCCATCTCTCCCTCCGTTTCTCCTCTGTGGCTCCCTCACCCAGTCTCTTTGCCTCTCTTTCCTGTGGATCATCTGCTCTAGGGGAAGCCATGTCACAAATGACCCTATGCAGAGGCCCTCCTGGCAGGGAACTGAGTTCTGAGGCAGGGTCTGAGACTGCAGCCCAGGCCAACACCTGATCCCATCTCACTAGGGCCCTGAGCCAAGGCACCTGATCCCTGACCTCTAAGGCTGGAACCAGGGCATTTCAAGTGACTCACTAGGCAGCAATGGGACAGTTCATCTGTGGAGCAGGACCCATTGAGTAAAACAGAAAACCATGAGGCCACAGAGAGGTAAAGAAATAAGTGAGAAGATTGGTGACAAACAAGATATTTACAGTGTCCAAACATTCTCCATGAGACATGTACAGTTGCGAAAGGTGAGAGGAGCTCAACTTAGAGAAGCCACAGGTGCCCTGCACCAAGCTCAGAGCCAGCATCTGCCTAACTGGCGGGTGAAGCTGTGCACCCCGGGGAAATACATGCAAACTCAGCCCCTTCCATGAGATTCCTGTGGAGATGCAAGACCTGACTGTGACCCACCCACAGAGGGCCACCTGAGCCCGTCCCGAGGGACAGGTCATGGAAGTCAGGCGAGGAAAGGGGCCCAGAGGACTTGTGATGGTGTCACTGGGACAACTGGGGACCTGAGTGGCCCGAGGATAGGAGGATGGGCCTGAGGATTGACGGTATTTCCGGATGCAAGAAAGTGCCCTAGTTTCAGGAAGCAGACATGAAAGTATTCAGGGCTTCAGGGGAATCAGGTCAGCCACTTAGTCTCAAATGGTTCGTGGAAAATAAATGGTTCTTTGTAGTGTCCTTGCAATTTTTCAGTAAGTTTGTGATTATTCAAAAGTCTTTGTTTCAAAAGACAATTTTTTTCCACAGAATGATGTTCCCTAACAGAAACAGCCCTGGTCAGTCTCCCCTGATTCAGAAGAGACATGAGTGGGGCGGCGGAGGGGGACCAGTGAGGTGGGACAGAAGCTTACGGCTCAGTCAGTGGGACCCATCTACACTCAGGGTTGCCGCTGGCCCCAAACCAGCCCCAAGGCCACTCAGCAGCAGGGCAGCCCAGCTGGGAAGGAGGAGAAACCAGGCACCAGGTTCCCTTCTGGCTGAGAGTCCAGAGCAGACTTTTTTTCTAGGGAGCCTCAGAGAACGGGCTCCAACCCTAGGGGATCTCACAGGGAGGCCGAGGCAGGTGTCCTTGTCACTGGCACCCAGGCGCAGGTATGCACAGCCAGCCAGACCTGCTTGGCCCGGGCCTCTGCTCCTAGTGAGCATGTGGGTGAGGCCATTCCTAAGGCTCCACGTAGCCTCGGGGTCATATCCAGGGCGTGGTCCCACCCTTGCCCACCTCGGCCCAGATATGTGACCAGAGGCTGCCAAGGCCACGTCCTCCTGCTGCCATTACTATTTGCTGCTGGCACCACAGCCCGCAGCCCATTTTCCCTTGAGACTGTCTTCATCATCACCCCCAGCCTTCCTCTCTAAAGTGTTTCTTCTATTTTTTTTCCCAAACAGGAAAACATTTAGCCGTGGTGAGTGCCACACAGGTGCATTGCATTATCAGGAGAGTATGAAGGTGGAGGGGAGGGCTGGCTGGGAATCCCCTTGGGGGTCGACTCCCAGAGTCCCTTCCAGATCGAAGCTGGCCCAGGCCCCACAGAGCCCGCTATTTCCTCTGTCTCTCTCTGGGGAGCTCCATCTGGCCCCTTCCATCTGCCGTGTGGAACTTGCTGAGAGGTGACTTCAGGGGAAGGAGAGCTCTGCCACATCTGCATTCTCTCCCACCCTCGGGGTCCTTCCAGAAAGAGGTCTCATCTGGATTCCAGAACATCTCTAAGACCTAACATCTGCTAATCTCAGGGACTTTCGTTTGTTTGAGACAGGGTCTCACTCTGCCGCCCAGGCTGGAAATCATGCAGCGGGATACAGCTCACAGCAAAGGCCTCCTAAGCTCAAGCAATCCTCCTGCCTTGGCCTCCCAAAGTGCTGGGATGACAGGCATGAGTGACTGAACCCGGCCTAATCTCAGATTTTAGGAAGAAGAGCAGCCTCAGAGCCAGGTGCTAGTGTCTCTCTAGCCTCAGCAGATACACCAACATCAAGCTGTTTTCACTGCATCACGGTGAGGCCCCTCCAGTCTAGGGTCCATGGCAGGGCTGGTGTCAGGACCCCAGGGAGGCCAGTGACGGACTCTGGTGTCTGAAGCGGGCGGGAAGGAGGAGTGTGAGGTTAGAACCTGGAAAGGCCCCATAGGGACCCAGCATCAACCTGCCGGGGCACACAAGCTGTTCCCGGGGAGTGAGCCCCAAGGTAGGAGCATGTTGCTTCCAGCTGCTGTCAGGCGGCTCTTGAGGTCCTGCCTTCCCTGTTCTTAGCAGAGCGGGGCGGGTGCTGTTTATTGTTGTGCTTTAGCTGAGCACAGGTCATGTCCCTTCTTCTTGGATGCTCTATTTCACGGGTGATGTGTCTCACAATGAAAAAAATGTAAAAGATGCAGAAGCCGGGGTGAAGGTGCTCAGGCCAAGGGGCCTCTGCTGTGAACTGATGCAGGAACACAGCCGCAGAGTTCAGCCAACTGCCAGGGACGGGGACTTGTGTGGTGACGGGCACAGGAGGCTGTAGGTTGAAGGGACAGCTGCATCCACAATGACTCTGCAGGAGGGAGGGGGCAGGGAGGCCGAGTCTCCGTGTGGATGAAAAGCAGGGAGGAGTGGCAGTCTTGGGAGGCTCCTCCTGCTTGCCTGTCTTCAGAGCAGCTAGACAAGGCCCAGGGCAGGTTCTGGGCTTTGCCACCTTAGGACAAAACCCAAGACAGGCAAGGAGGCCACGAGGTCTGGTGGAGGCAGCAACACTGCTCTTGTAGAATCCTGGGCCCCTCCCCAGGCTGCACCACCCATGTTGGAATCAGTGCTGAGTGGGCTCTGATGTCCCCTCTGCCGCTCAGCCGTCGCTGTAGCACTTGGCCTCCTGACACAGCTCCCCGGTCCCTCGTACCCTCTCCCCCCAGCACTGACCAAGCATAACCACATTCATGGAAGGAACAAGAGCGCCTCATTCTCCTGCCCTTCCTGAGGCTGTCACCACATCAAAACCAGGTCATCCAAATGTCCTCCTATCCTTGCCCTTGGCCCAGACCTCAGCACCGGGACAGAGGTAACTCCCTGCAAGGTCAGAGCCAGCACAGCTGCCCCAGGACCTTCCTCATCCTCATTTGTGCGTGAGACTCCCACAGGTCATCCTCATCCTCCCTCGAGGCCATCTTCTGTCCTCTCAAAACCTCAGCCATCCCACTGAGCAGCCAGCCAGGTGCCTCCAGAAAGATGTTCTTGGCCTGCAGCCACCATCCCAATCCTCAGCTTACACGCTGTACATAGCCTATGCAGCATCTCACTCGGCACTTGCTATTTGCAATGAATGTGTGAACGGACAGCTGTATTACATCAGCAGAGAAATGGTGCACCTGAAGTCACAGGACAGATGTGCTGGTAATTATCCGAATGTAATTCACAGCAAACTTGTAGCAATTCAATTTGAAAAAATGTACCTCTGTGCACCACATGGTCATGGAGAGCAATGAAAGATCCTCCAGGAAGCACAGAGCTCATCAACCCCATTAGATCTGCTCATAGCAGAGGCTTCTGTGTCTGGGTCAGGGATGTGAGCAGAGACAAGCCAGATGAGAATGGGACAGGTGGCCACTTTGCAGCATCTGGGGTGATAGTGCAGCCAGCTTGCAGGAGCCCCACAGAGAAGCCAGCCTGGGCGCCACCCCACAGTGGGAGCTGTAGCCATCCTTACTGTGCTATCACAGCCCAGGACATGGGCCACTGTGCAGGGGAAGGCAGAGCCCTGGCCCGAGGCACTGGCAGCCTGAGGAGGTGTCTCCTCCAGTCCAAGTCCCAGTCACTGAGGCCCTGCACTCAGGTCCACACCAGGAGCACCCCATCCTACAGCTGTGGTGAGGCTAGGAGCAGCAGGAAGCGTGCCAAGACCCCAGCAGGACCTTAGCTCAAGTAGCCCAAAGTCCTCAGCCACACAGGCAGCCCCAGGAGCAGTCCAGTTCCACCTGCTTCCTTCCTCAGGGGTCACGGCTGCAGGAAGTCCAGCTGAGAGACTGCTGCTCCCTGCACTGACCTCACAGGGTAACCTACACCATGTGGCCCACTGAATCCCTCATGTACCACATACCAGAGCCCCCATGGACAAGGAGCTGCCAGGAGGAGCAGAGTCTGTGACACACACGCAGCTCACTGGCACCCCAGCATTCCTGGCTCCAAGGGCCCAAGCACCTTCCATGGTATCACCAAGCCTCAGTTTCCACACCCGAGTCAGACCTCCGCAGGAACCTTCCAGAGCAGCCGCCCCTCCCACCTCTCTGCAACCCCCATCCAGGTGTGATCCACTTCTCTTTGTTGAGACCCAGCCCGGCCTGGAGAAGTGAAGCTTGGGAAAAATCATCAGCCTGGAACTGGTGACTGATGGACATTTTCAACAGACGTGATGTATTCAGTAAAAAGCTTATTCAAAAGAAAGAAAAAACGGCGAGCACCTTTGTGGTCAGGACACATGAGCCGAGGCTCTCTATCATGAGCACACCGGATTTATTTCTGCTCGGGTGTTCACTGCAAATGCGCAACTTTCTTACCATGCAATACTAACTGCCTTCTTCCTAGCCTCTCGTTCCCACTGGTCTTCCCCTTTGTGACTTTGTTTTCACCTGTTCCGGTGCAGACATTCCTGTCCTTCGTATCAAGTTGTCTGACTTAATGTCAACGTTTGTTCATGTTTTGTAACTAACAACAAAGACGTCTCTGTCTCTAGGCCCTGCACTAGGGTTCTCAGGCGGCAGTGTTGGCCCTGGGGCCCTCCCAGGCCAGGTTCCCACCACTGTCCCTCTCTGGCGTCCACTGCCCAATGCCCAGCAAACATGCCCTATCCCTGTAGGGGTGTGACCAAAGTCTGCTTGTCCAAGAACTTCTAACAGCCCCCGGCCCAGGGCAGCAGTGCCCCACAGAACATTCCAGGCCAGAAACGTCCTGCATTGTTCAAGACTAGAACCACTAACCACACTTGGCACCGAGCACTTGAAATGTGGCCAGTAGGACTGAGAAAGTGGATTTTAAATTTTAATTAATTTATATTTTAATAGCACATGTGGGCAGTGGCGATTTTACTGGATGGCACAGACCTGAGAATCAAGTCAGAATAATCTAGATCTGTCCCACCTGCTGCACCTGTCCCCACATCCCACACAATTACCATTCCATCACTGACCCCCTGGCATCGTCAGCGTGGCCTCTCCTCCTACCACTGCACCTGGACCACTCCCACTCCTTTCTGCCTGTGCCTGTGGCCCTGTCTCTTCTGCCTCTCATTCCAGTCGGCTCAGCGCCCCCTCCAATGAGGCCTCGATGACACCCCAGCACAAAGGGGCACTTCTGCTGCCAGCCCCAACCCACTCCTCATCCACAGAGCTTAAGATGATGAGAGGAGCAGGAGGAAGAGAAGAGGCGGAAAGGTACCCCCGACCCGCCTTTCTAGGTGGAGAAGTCCCAGGTCCCAGAAACCCAATGTAACAGTGCTCCCAAACAAAAGGAAAGGCGAAGATCCCAAACCCAAAGCCACCACACTGACACAAAGTCAGCAAGAGTCCGGCAAAGCAAGCGAGGCCTTTCTGACAAGTCAGAGGTCCTGGGTTGCTCTCTGCACACCCACCCTGAATTCCCACACTGCACTGGCTCGGAGCTGCTAATCCCCTGGGTGCTGTGTTTTTGAGGGGACTCCCACTTAGGCCACCCCTGTGCAGACCCTAGGCAGACGTGGCCAGGCTGTGAGACCTCAGCTGCCCACACCTGCCTGGATGGCACTGCCACACCCACTGGCCTTGCAGTCCCCTCCGGAGCAAGCCCCCTCAGCCCACTTTTGTTCTCATCCTTGGAAGCCACGAGCTGCCAACACCTGCACCCACCACACCCCATCTGAGTCCTGCTTACCATCTCTTGGGCCACCTCATCCGGCGTCTCCTTCTCCAGGTCGAAGGTGAACTCTATGGCTCCATTGTCCTTGGGCTTTCCCTTCAGTTTCTTGGGGTCTTCCACCCAGAGCCTCAGGGCGATGGTGGACTTCCTGCCGTGGTCCTCCTCCGCGAGCTCCACCCTCACGCCTGTGTCCTCTGCGAAGAAGGCGTGGCTCAGCAGGTCTTTGATCTCGTACCTGGAGGGAGAGCAGCTGACAGGCAGGGGCACAGGCGCCAGGGCCTCCATGCCCAGGCTCCTGTGTCCACGCGCACCAGGACAAGGACAGGCACACCTGCAGGAGCCTGAGGCCAGGCCTCATGTCTCAGCACTCCCAGGGGTAAAGAAAAAATTTCAGTGAATCCAGTCTTACTATTAACACATAGTGTTTTAAGACTTCCTTTATTCCCCCTCATTATAAAAAAAAAAAATGCTCATAAAAGATTCAATGATACAAAAGAGGATTTGGAAATACATTAGGCCTCCCATTATGCAAATACAGCCCCTGTGGATGTGCTAGCCAGCTTTCAATTGTCAGAAGACACAACTGAAACATTTTAGTGTTTAGTCCTGGGTAGGTCTAAAATGGACACAGAAGCGGAGCCCCCCACGCTCTGAGCTCCCTGTGCCCAGTGCCATGAAGCAGTGACCTTTTCAAGGGGGCTTCCTTCAGGATGCTGGCCAGATGACAGAGAACAGGGCAGAGGGTGAGCTGGAGGAGAGTGAGGACCTGCAGAACTAGGGGGTGCCCAGCCAGACCCAGCCTCGAAGGCTCTTTGCAGGGATCCGGGAGGGCGGGCCACAGGGTGTTGCCATGGTGACCACTTCGGGGCTCTGCAGGGCTTGGCCACCCAAAGAAGCCTCCCTAACCACTAACCTATAACCTCCTTTACCCTATAAATGGAACCACACAGCACGCACTCTTTGGGGCCTGGCTTCCTCTGTGTGTGCTCCAGAGTCACCTGTGTAGTTTCGAGTATCCACAATCCGTCCCTGCTTACTGCTGAGGGGTGTCACGTCAGATGGTGGGTATACTCCAGTGTTAGGGGGAGGGAAGGCTGAGGAAGCACCCCCAGCCTTCCACCTGACCAACAGGGAAGGACAGGCCCTGCTTGGAGGTGGGGAGCTGGCTTTGTGGAGTGGTTCCAGGACTGCTATTTTTGAGAAGGGCCAAACAACCCAGTCCATGAAATACACGTCAGGGCTCCACATGGAGGCCCACACCTACAGCCACTGGCGTGCGGATGTTCTTCAAGGCATGGGAGTCATGCAGAGAGGAGCAGAGGGGCTGGAGAGAAGCCCCAGGTGCTCAGACTCTACAGGCTGGGTCCTGGAGGAGCAGTCAGCCAAGGACAGGACTGTCCTCAAAGCCAAGGAGGGGGCTGTCCCCAAAGACAAGGAGAGGGTTCCCAGATGGCCAACAAGGACGTGAGGGCCTGGCCTCCTGGCCTGGTGTCACCCACACGCACTCAGGGCCGACATGCTCACCAGCCCCTGCTAACGTGCCCCAGACACCCTGGCCTGAGCCTGCCTGTCTTGAAGTCCCCTCATCAAGAACACAGCTCTCAATGCCAGCTGGAATGAGTTCAGCTGGAGATGGACCCCAGAACCCAACCCTTCAGGGGAACTCACCTTTCCTCCTTGTTTTTGCAGATACACTCCCCAATAATCTCCTTGATTTCAGGATCATGCACTTTCTCAAAGCTGGCCGGCTTGATACCCTGACAGGGAGAAAGCAGAGTTACCTGACCCGATCGGCTGCCGGAAGGCGAGGCCTCCACCACAGTGGGAGGAACTCCCACTCCCAGCCACGCCAGGACACGGGCATTGGACTTAACCTGCACAAACTACTAGAAAACTGGGCAAAATATGTGAAACGGATGACAGGGCAGCGCCAAATGCAGGCTCTGGGAGAAAGGGACACAATCCCCCATGGCCCCAGGTCACTGCCCAGAGCAATTCCCAGACAAGGCACCGTAAACCAGCAGAGCCCTGTGGCCCCACTGAGTTGAGGGGTAGAGCTGAGTTCAGGAAGGCTGAGGAGGCCACAGGCAGAGTTCCAGAAAGAAGAGAACATACAGCAAAAAAAAAAGAGCCCCAAGTATCTGCACCTGGGTCCCCTCCAGTCTTTGCTGAGGACCAGACCACAAAACCACATGTGCATTGTCAATGCCACAGGGCCAGGTGAAGAACCACAGGGAGCTGCAGGCAGGGCAATTCGCAGAGTTCACACAGGTCAGGATGTGTACAATGTACAGCATCCAATCAAAAATTACTAGAAATGCTGAGATGCAAGAAAATGTGACCCACGACCCTGCAGAAAAGCCAGCCAACAGAAAGAGACCTACAAATGAGAGGGGCTGCAACTTGTAGGCAAGTAGGTTAAAACTCTTTACAGATACATACAAGTAGTAAAGGAAAATGAACATAAAAAATGAGAGATAAAAACAGAACCAAATAGAACTCCAGATGAAAAGCCCATCTGAATTGAACACTTCACCGCAGCAGACTGACAGCAGATTACACACTGCAGAAAAAAGACGAGTGAACCTGAAGATGTGGTGCAGCAGAGAAAGATGGTCACTGAGGCTCTATTCTGCTCATTTCAGAATCTGAAATGCTACCAAGGTCACATATGCACATGATATTCATAAAACTGGAATCCCAAAAAAGATAAGGGGACATAAAAAAAGACTTGAAGAAATAATGGCTGAAAATTTCACAACTTTGATGGAAACTCTACGCCCATAGATGAAGTGAGATAAACCCGAGCTGGGAATAAATTGAAGAATTCTGTGAAACCGCTGCAATTCCCTTCCAAATCTCCCCTCCCCACTGCTTGAAGCCAGGAGCCTGGTCTCCTACCATTCAGAACCTTCTTGGGTCACCCTACTTCTGTCAAAACCATCATCACCCCGGCTACAACACACTGCACACCTCCACCTCAGCTGCAGAATTTGATACTGGGGTTAACACCTCAAATGCAGCAGTCAGTCTCTGGAAAGGTGTTGATCAGAGCTTCACTGAGCCTCCCAAGTAGGGCCACGAGGGCCCCTGTGCCAGGAGGCTAGCAGAGGCAGCGCCATGATGCGGTGGATGGGACGCCTCCTACAGAGCCGGGCCTTTCTAACCACACCTGGGCTTCCTCCCCACACCTCCTCCTTGAGGGTGCAGGAGCACTATTTGTGGTCACTGCTGCTGGCCAAGGGCCAGGCCATGCGGCTTTGTTGCGGGGGGGTGCAGGTGGCAGCCTGAGGGACAGTGGCTCTTCGCCCAGCTGATGGCTGTGCATGAAGGGAGCAGAGGGCAGCCCTGCAACCGGACTCAGAAGCAGCAGGGCGGGGCCAGGTGCTGCTTGCAATCTGCTAGGTTGTTTTGTGTTGGAAGTAGAGTAAGACGGTGTATGAGCAACTAATTTTAAAAAATTTTAAACACAATGAGGGTACCAACTATCACATTCTTTCTCCTTCAACACGATTTAGCCTTCAAAAGCTTCACCTGACTCTTAATATAGATAACATAAAGCATAAATTTTCCCAAGGTCAGGGAGGAGGGTGGGGGCACGCCCACCTGCCCTGGGTGCTGGAGCCCCCAGCCTGGGGCAGACACAGGAGTGAAGAACCTAAGGGCTCTGCCCAGTAGTGTACACCCCCAGGGTCGAGGAACACCACCAGCCCCTGGGACAGCTTCGGGACAGACCACCATCCACACTCCACAGTGAACCCAGGGGCCCTCCCATCCCACAACAGCACCCCAAGGCCTGGCAAATGGAGCTCTTAATCTCTGGAGCGCCCCACTTCCTCCTGCTGCAGACCATCCCTGCCTCCCTGGAGGGCCGCTGCACACAGCCAGCAGGTCCTGACACTCCTTCCAGTACCCATGGAAAACTGTGCGCCTGTCTGTGAAGTTTCTGACCCAGGCCCACAGGTGAGTCAAGGACTCTGTCTGCCCTCCCACTTCCTCAGAGGCACACAGGAGGGGCTCAGAACAACCAAGTGACCGATGATTTACAACAACCAAGGGACAGAAATGCAGGTAATCTGCAAGGAGGGCTCGGGATGGAGGGATGGGTCAGAGTGAGGCTGTGCAGCTGCTGAGGACCACAGCCCCTGGTGCACCTGCAGAAGCAGCCATGGCCCCGCAGAGCAGCACTGAGGGGCAGCGTGGCCCCACCCAGTCAGGTGGCATGTGGAGACAGCAGGGACTGCAGGGATCAGGGCAGCCTGGGCCCTCAGTGCAGACGCCGCATGTCAGGGACAGCTCTGCAGGCCCCTGGGCTTCACAACAAGACGGATGGTGCAGAAAACAGGCACAGAAAGCCTTGGCCTGGCCATTCCGTTTCCAGATATTCTGTTTGCATTCCCTCCACCCAGTGGGGCCACCACAGAGGGAGGACAAGACAGATCTGTTTATGCAGCTGAAGCCGTCCGATTAAAGAAAAAAATCACAGCGACAGCAAAACAGGGATTAACGTTCCCAGCTGCCTGGCGCTGACGACTGCCTAGAGACACACTTGGTGTAGGGGTGACTGGTTTAGCTGAAAAAGAAATCAAACCATTGTTTCAAAATGAAGAAGATAGGAAAGCAGGCAGCCATGGGCGGCCCAGAGTGTGAGCACTGGGGATGGGTGGCCTAGGCACGCCTCCAGGCAGGGGGCTATGGTGAAGCTCCAGCCTCTCTGAGCCTCAGTCTCCCCACCATCCCTGCTGTGAGAGCGACAGCCTCCATGGGTAAGCACTGCCTACAGCACCCCATGCACCACCATCCCTTCAGGTAGGAGACCTTGAATAACCACCCTGCTACTAAGCCTCAGTTTCCCCCTCTGTAAAATGGCCAATCTCCTGAGTTTCCCCCTCTGCAAAATGGCCAAGCTCCTTACACAGCTGCCAGGATGGCTTTACAGAGCCACATGGAGCCCAGCCCAGGGCACGGCCCAAGGCCTCTGTGTCCTTATTAATTAACCAAGGGGCCACGTGGACTCACACAGGTGACCTTGCGGTAGATCTGGGCCGCGTTCTGGCACTCCGAGTAGGGGTACTCCGAGGTGGCCATCTCCAGCATGCACATCCCAAAGGCATAGACGTCCACGGACTCATCGTAGTGCTCCTCGTACATCTCGGGCGCCATGAACTCGGGAGTACCTGTGCCCGGAAGCAACAGACGCAGCAGTCAGCTGGCCACGGGCCCAGGAAGAGCTGGAGCCAGTGTCCCGGGAGCTTTGGCTGCCCAGAACCCCATGTCCCCTCCACATCCCATGGCACACTCAGAACACCTGGACCCCAGGGCCAGCCCTGCCCCTCACTTGGGACACAGGTGTGCTTTACAGACAGAGGGTTCCAAAAGTTCCACCTGGAACCACAGGAGTCCAGGGTTAGAAATCAGGTGACAGAGCCATCCCCTGCTCATAAGCTGGGAGACTATGACTTCCCAGGGGACGGGGTCCGAGCCTGGAAGGAGGCAAAACCCTGAGCACGCCCTCGCCTGTGGACACTATGATCCAGCCACAGGCTCGGCCGCAGCCACGTTCAGAAACCCTGGAGCAGAAAGAACTTGGGTTGCTACAGAGCTACCTAAAGCCACAAAACCCCTAAATGTCCCAAAGTGGGGAAAGGCTGGGTACACTCAGCCCACCCCTACAAGTGTCACGCAGCATGTACAACAATCAGCATCACTGAAGACAGTGTCCCTGAATGGGGGTGGGGTAGAAAATGGTACCCACCTGACAGAACCACAGAGTTGCTAAGATGGGAACTGTATGTGGCTCCTAAACACAAGTGATGCAAAAACAGTGTCTTCACTGAATTTTTAAGGACATGGCAAAGTTATGGTAGGCTGAGCAAAATGAGCATGAGGCTAGACGTGCTGGCTGGCCTCACCTATGCAAAACCAAACCCCCAGGGCAAGATGATGTCTGCAGGGGGCGAGGGCTGATTTTTATTTTACTTATATTGGTCTGGGGTTTCTCTATTCTCTATAATAAGCTTTAGCTTTCATAATATAGCAACTGTAAAGGCCTTTTTAATAAAATAAGTCCGGTTGCATGTCTGTCGCGCTGAATGCAAAGAAAGGGGACTAGAGACTTCAGTACAGCTGCTTTTAACGTCTGGATGTTTGTTGACTTTGGAAGGTCTTCAAAATGTTCTAGTTTCTTTTTAAAAGCTCAAGCTAACTAATTAGTGCGTTTTAAAAGCACGTTTTGTTTACCCGTCATTTCAATTTAAAATGTGTTACTTTTTTTTTTTTTTTTTTGAGACGGAATCTCACTCTGTCCCCCAGGCTGGAGTGCAATGGTGCAATCTTGGCTCACTGCAACCTCCATCTCCCACCCAGGTTCAAGCAATTCTCCTGCTTCAGCCTCCCAAGTAGCTGGGACTACAGGCGTCTGCCGCCATGCCCGGCTAATTTATTTGTATTTTTGGTAGAGACGGGATTTCACCATGTTGGTCAGGCTGTTCTCGAACTTCTGACCTCAAATGATCCGCCCGCCTCAGCCTCCCAAAGTGCTGGGATTAGAGGTGTGAGTCACTGTGCCTGGCCACTCTTTTTTAAAGTTAACATTTTGGATAAAAATTGCGACAAGAATATGGTTTGGATTTCAGTCTTAGGCACACAGAACTCTGGAAGAACCCATGAGAAACAACAGGAGCTGAGTGCAGGGGCCTGACGCCGGGAACTTTTATTCTTTTGGGTTTTTTAACCACATGATTATACTGAAAATTTGCTGCACTAGCAATTTTTTTTTTTTTTTTTTTGAGACTGGATCATGCCCTGTCGCCCAGGCTCGAGTGCAGTGGCATGAACACAGCTCACTGCAACCTCGACCTCCCAGTCTCAAGCAATCCTCCCACCTCAGCCTCCCAAGTAGCTGGGACTACAGGTGTTCACCATGCCAGGCCAATTTCTTTTTCTTTCTCTTTCTTTTCTTTCTTTCTTTATTTCTCTCTCTTTCCTTCCTTCCCCTTTCCTTTTTTTTTTTTTTTTTTTTTGTACAGACAGGGATCTCACTACATTGCCTAGGCTAGCCTCGAACCCCTGAGCTTAAGCAATTCTCCTGCTTCAGCCTCATTCTCTAGGAGCCTGAGCAGCTGACGACACTCCTGGTTGTGGCCTCTCTAACCAAAGCTTCCCGGACTCCAGCTGAGCAAAAGCTGGGTTGACGAGGGACAGCCCACAGAGCTGGGCAACCATGCGGGTCACAAGATCTCCCCACTGTGCCTGCTGGAAACACCTGGCCTTCATCTCAACCTGATCTAGCAACTCGAAACCTCGTTTCCAAGAGGGCAAAGAGCCGCCCAGCCAGAGGAAGCCGAGGGGCTCTGCCAGGGCTGCCGCTTCACAGTGGGCTGTGCTTCTTCCTCCAGGAGTGTTCGCTCCTGAGTAGGAGATCCCAAGCCTCCCTCCTGCCACCCGACTGCGCCCGGGGTTTGAGACCTGGGTTCCTACCACTTCTGAAGCCAAATTTGCAAAATCTGCCCAGAAAGTGCGCAGAGCTCAAAGCCCTGGGCATGGGCTCTCCACGGTCCTGGGCCCCTGCTCTCAGCCCCTCCAGGAGGGAGTGGAGACCCTCACCTATATACCCATTTCACAGATGGGGAAACTGAACCCTGGGTCAGCCCCTACACTCCACCACTCAGCTCCCCCAGAATGCCAGAGGCTTTGTGTCCACAGGGCCACCCCCGGGCAGCCACCTTGCCCCAGATGTCACATTCTGAACAGACTTCCCAAACCAAAGCAGCTCTGGAGTCTCATTTTCCCCACACCTGCCAAGTTCTGTCCCCAAACATGCAGCAGAACTAAGAATTCACAAAGCCCCAAGATCGACTGCTCACTGTCCTGCCCTCACATTGGGGGCACGCTGGGTCTTCATTAACATGGGGGAGCCTCTCCCAATCTGATCCGATCGGGTCCCATCTGGGCTTCCTGAGCCCTGACCCACGCTGCTTGCCCTGCACATGTTGCAGCTTTCCCATCATCCTGGCCCCAGAAACAGCTGCTCCACAGCCACCCAAGCATTCTTTTCAAAGCCGGTGGAGGCCCCCACCCAGGACCAGTGGACACTTCACACCCACTGTGCCAGGAGCACACCTGGGGCCAGGTACATGGCACAACGCAGACCCCTGGTCTCTGCAAAGAAGCTCCGGGCCAGCTGCCCCTAGGGGCGACGGCATCTCGCCCCAAAAGAAGGCTGGGAAGGCTTCTCACAGGAGGGCATCTGTACTGAGGCCTGAAATGCCCAACAAGCTGAATTAATTCCTTGGCGCCCTGCTCCTATCCTGTGCACAACGCCTGCTCTGTGCCCCGCCCCGCAGGTATGTGGATTCCCCAGATACTCCAAGTTCTCACTTCCTTGGGCCTCACAGCCCGGGTGACACCTCCCTGCCCACTGAGAGCTCCAGCGTCACTGGCCACAAACCTCCCAAGTTCCTCTGTGGTCAGGGCAGCTTCCCTCTCCCGAGTGCCCACAGTGCCCACACACACCACGAGCATCGGCACCCAGCCCACCTCCCCTGCTAGACAATCACAGCTGGCACCCAAGCCACAGCCACGGAGGGAAACACAAAGACCATCTGGGGCCAGAGTCGGACAAGGCAGGGGCAGCAGGGGAGGGAGGCAGCCAAGTCAGCTGTCCCAGCCCAAGTGGCCTGGGAATCCAATGAGTGGGCAGGCCCTCCAGCTGAGCTACAAAAGGCTTGGTGGGGTAGCCCAGACACCCCGGCCCGAGGCTCCCGCGCCCAGACGCTCCTCCCACTGGGTCTCCTGCACCAGGTCTGAACAAAACTGGATGCTCGCCAGCACTCAATGCTGCCCAGCTTCTCATGGGCTCCAAGGGCCTGGGGAGGAGAAGCAGATTTACCTATCACACTTTTGGCAAATGACGCCCTTTTCAGAGTGGCCAGGCCCAAGTCACCAATCTTCACAGACCCAGTTGGTCCGGTGATAAAAATATTGTCACATTTCAGGTCTCGGTGGATGATGGGTGGCGTCCTTGTGTGCAGGAACAGCAGGCCCTTCAGGATCTGCCGGCACCAGCTGCGGAGAACCTTGGGCTTCATCACCTTGAACCGCTTCAGGTACCTGCAGGGGTTCACGGGCACAGCTCACCAAGCAGCTCGCCGGCAGCGGCCCCCTAGCAAAGCCCCCACCTAACACTGCTCAGGCCTGGTACAAAGTCCATTCCCGTGCACACGGCACATACCTGTGACAGGTAGTGAAGGTGAGACGGGAGGGCCAGACAGTTCCTCCCTGGAGCCAGGCCCCTGAGCAGGCAACTGGGTGGGCTCACAACCCTCTTGCTCCCCTCATGCCAAGGACCTGGCTACTAAAGCTCATACTAAGCTCCATCTTGACCTCACTGGGAGATGGTGCCAGGCTGACTTGTAAGTTGCCCAAGGCAGGACGGAGTACCAGCCAGCAGATGCTCAGGTGAGGGGGTGAGGGTTACGAAAGGCCAGGGCCTGTCAGAACCACAGGGGCCAGGTGGGGCTCTCTCTGCCACTGGCCACCTGTGCGGCCTGCCCTGAGCTGTGCCCTGGGAGGAGGTGGGTGGGTGAAGCTAAGAAAAGGGCTCTCCTCTTGCAGCGCATCCACCTATGAGGGAAACTGCCCAGCTGAGGGGCACTGAGGCCCTGCCCAAGGCTGCAGGGTCCAATGGTTCAGATGGACCCAGGATACAGCACCAGGCAGGGAGCCCTCATCCCCACAGTACAGACTGGGACCTTAGTGAGCAGCAACAGGCTGCCGTGGCCACCCCGCTCCCCACTCCCCAGCCGTCACTAACCACCTCCACATCCTCAGAATCCCACAGTCCCCACTGTGCACCCCGCCCAGCCTGCGTCCTGAGCCTGAGGATGTGCCAGGCTGGCTCCCAGGCAGAAACAGAACCCCAGCCAGAAACAAGGCCCAGACACCATAGACAGATCAACCATCTCCCTGGGAAGTAAACCACCTCCTGGCATCCCATGCAGGAGAGGAAAGAGGAGACAGCCTCCCACAGGCACCAGCCAGGACCACCCCAGCAGCCCGAGACCTCACTCCCAGCTATGGTAGCCCTGCACCCATGCCAGGACCTGCCCTAGCCCTCAGGAAGCAGAGCTTACGTCTTCAGCGTCCCTGAGGTCATCAGCTCCGTCACCAGCACAATGCACCGCTTGCCCTTGGCGCTAGACTCCCAGAAGTCGTAGAAGCGCACGATGTTGGGGTGCTGCAGGCCTTTCAGCATCTCAGCCTCTTCCTTGAACCGCTGCCGCTCCAGCTTGGTGAGCTTCCGGTCCTACAGGGCAAGAGACATGCTAAGTGGGAAAGAGATGGGACACAGAAGGGGACACGGTGGCGTCACATCCCAGCAGCGCCACACAGTAGGACCAGCCCTTCCCCTACCCACAGGCAGCTAAGCGGCTATGATAGAAGGGCATGCAGACACTGGCACCACAACTGCTGACTCCTTAGTCCCCACAACCCTGGACACAGCCCCCAAAAAGGGACCTCAGCAAAAAGACATCCTAGGAAGCCGAAGAGGTCTCGCAAATCCACATGGCCACACTTGAGCACTTTTTCCAAAAATACACCTCTGAGGCCTTTGCCTCCTCCACAATCACTCACTTTCTGTGTGTTTGTGAAAAGAATGGATCATCAGTTTACTTCTAACGTATACACAACTCAGAAGAAGTACTCAGGGCCCAGTGGATTAGAACAGAGGAGACGTGGACAGGTGACTGAGATACGAGCTGAGAATGGAGGGAAGAGAAAAGCCCCAGCAGAGCCAAACTGACCAGTCAGCAGCCCAGAGGGCAGCCCAGGCCCTCCTGTGCAGGAGGACACAGCAGACACCTCCCCAGACCCTTGGGCCACTGTGTCTGCACAAGCCAGCAGAACCAATCACTGACCTAAGTTTAAATAGAAAACAGCAAACAAACGCCACCATCATCACCCGGGAACCCTGGTCAGGTGCATGCCCCACATGCCCACTCTGCCCACCATCCCACAAGGGAACCACCAACCCCAGGCACCACATTCAAACACCCCTCAGCACTGGCCACCCTCCCGCCGCCTGCCCAACCTCCACCTCTCCCCTCTGACTCCCACCACCCCGTCTGAGCTCACCCATCCCTCGCCACCCTCTCTCCCACCTCATCCCTCACTGTAGTCCCCCTGGATCCTGGCCCTTCCCTTCCCCCAAATACTTCAATAGATTCTCTCCACAGAGGGCTCAGAATAAATCCAGGGAGCCCGCATGGCCCCGAAGGCTCCATGTGCTTCCAACTTTCCCTCACGAGGTGACAGCCATGTCCAAAGGCCCAGCCAAGGCCTCTCCTGCTGCACACGTGCCACGCCCTTCTCACCTCCACCTGAGGTCCTGCCCCCAGGATCACCTCCTCATCTTGGTCCAATGAGCCCACAGAGCAATGCCTGCCTCTGTTGCACCAATTCCCATGGGAATGTCAGAAAAGAAATGTGTATTTTCCGAAGGAAACCAGAAACATAACTAAACACAGAACAGCAAAATTCCAGGGAATTCTAAACAGACAGAAAGCAGGTAAATCTGGACAGATGAGGGGAGAGATCAGAGTGAAAGTAAATGCAAGGCAAGACCCCTGGATCCTTCCGGAAAGGCCCAAAGAACGTCAAGCCAGACTCCAAAGCAGAGAGGAGAAGCGGGCGGCAGGATCGCGACAAGGGTCATCTTGGGAAAAAAAATTACATCCCAAATGCAGCCGCGCCCATGAGACCCTTCTTCCTCCATCGACCGGCCAGACCCCTCCCCACAGCACACACCCTCATGGGCCCCTTCATTCCAGTGTGGGACTGCACAGTGACTATCACCACGGGGCCAGGCAATACCCAGAGAAGCCATTGTCATGATGGGGCCAACCCAGAAAACAAATAATTCAGAGACCAACGGCAACTCCCAAAAAAATCTAATTAATGTTCCCATAAAGATTCAAGAAGTTGACACAAGTAAGTAAAATCAAGCTTCTATTTAGAAAGGAACATTCGAGAAAGAGCTCTTGCAAATTATCACAGGGATGGGGACTGCCCTTCCTAACCAGCTCAGTGTTTTAGAAATAAGATATTCCATAATCCAATGAAACATTAAGTACAAAAAAGTTAATGTTTAATCCAGACAATAAAATGGAAACATGTTCTACTCATCAAAAACGATTCTTTAAGCCAGGTGCGGTGGCTCACGCCTGTAGTCCCAGCTACTCGGGAGGCTGAGGCAGAGGATGGCTGGAGCCCAGAAGCTCAAGACCAGCCTGGGTAACACAGCAGGACCCCATCTCCAAAAAAATGGTTATTTATTTAAGTCAAGTCACAAACTGGGAAAAACTATTCTTAATACATATATCTGACAAAGGACTCAGATCCAAAATGTATAGAGAACTCCTGTAATTTAATAATAAACACATGAACAGATACTTCACCAAAGACACAGAAATGGCCAACAGCACACGGAAAGAGGCTGAGCATCATCAGTCGCTGGGAAAATGCCAACAAAGACCACACTGAGATACATCCCATACCTACCAGAAGGGCTAAATTAAAAGATGGATACGGCCAGGTGCGGTGGCTCACACCTGTAATCCCAGCACTTTGGGAGGCCGAGGTGGGCGGATCACGGGGTCAGGAGATCGAGACCATCCTGGCTAACACGGTGAAACCCTGTCTCTACTAAAAATACAAAAAATTAGCTGGGCGTGGTGGCGGGCGCCTGTAATCCCAGCTACTCGGGAGGCTGAGGTAGGAGAATGGCGTGAACCCAGGAGGCGCAGCTTGCAGTGAGCCGAGATTGTGCCACTGCACTCCAGCCTGGGCAAGAGTGAGACTCTGACTCAAAAAAAAAAAAAAAAAAAAAGGTGGATACTTCCAGCTGCTGGGAGGCTGGGGAACAGTGGGTCCCACCTGGCACACTGCTACCAGGAGTTCAGGTGGCGCAGCCCTCAGAGGAGGGCTTGGCAGGGTTCACACCTGCTCTGTGTCCAGCCACTCCCCTCCCGGGATCCATCTGGGAGGAAGGAAAACATAAGTCCATAAAAAATGGACTTGGATATTGGAAGCAGCATAATTCATCATAGACCCACCTGGATACCACCGAAACGTTTGGGGCCAGGTGAATGAACCATGCTGCACCCATCCAAATGGGACCATGGCTCAGCAGCAAAAAGGAGCACGCTCCTGCCTCTCAGCAGCACACGTGAAGGCCAAAAGCATCGGACTGAACAAAAGAAGCCAAACAAAAGAATATGTCTGGTAGGACCCCCATCTTCATGTGAAACCCTGGAAAAGACAGACTAATATCTGGGGGATGCCATCAGAATAATGGTTACCTCTGGGGTGGGTAGAAGTGGGAGCCAAGAGATCTTGGGGTGGAGGGTGATGGAGAAATGTTCCACATCATAACAGCACGTGGGCTCCACCTCTATGTGCATTTGTCAGAGCTCAACTTGCACACTTAAGTTGTGTGTTTCATTATATGTAAATTACCCTTCAATTTTTCATATGTAAAAACAAAAAAAAAAAGGAAAAAAATCCAAAGACCAAATGAGAGAAGTAGAAGAAAGAAAATAGAAGAGAAACATTAAGAGACATGGAAGAACTGCCTGGAAGTCAAACTATGTCAAAAGGGTTCTAAGAACAGACACCATGAAGTATAAACAAATAGTAGAATAGCATTTCCCTGAGCTGGAAGGAGAACGATTTAGAAGAAAATGGCCCACCAAGGCCAGGTCAGAGTAAATGAACAGCCCATCTCCAGGGCTGTTCTAGTGTAATGTCAGAACCCTGAGCAAGTCCTATCTGCAAAGGAACGGCCCAGGTGGGCGGCGAGTCTCATCGGAGACACTGGGCACAGGTGGCAGGGACAGTGTCCTCAAAGTGCTAACTCAGAATTCTATACGCTGTCAAACGGACACCAAGCCAGGCGGTCCAGACTCGTTTTCAGACATGCAGGAGCCAAAAGTTAACTTCCCATGCAGTCTAGGTGGAACAAGTTACTGGAAGAAATGTTTCCACAACACACAATACAACATAACACAACACAACACAACAGGAAGACATGCACCCAGGGTGACCCTCGAGGTCCCTGGGGGTGAAGGAAGCTGGAGAGGAGATGGCAGTGCTCAGCTAGGCCAGTTCGCCCAGGAAGCCTTCTCTGGGAAACAGCATGTCAGTTTACAATTCCCTTTCTGTGCGCCTAGTCCTTAATTCTAGAGGAAACTCACAGGATCATTTATAGCACAAGTTATTTTTGCCAGTATTTTAGCACCAACAGTAACGTGTAAAAGATTTCATTGTAGTTTCAGAGCAAAATGTTCACATTCTAAATGACTAAGAAAAAACGGGAAGTAGGGGGGCGTACCCTGCATGCACTACAGTCTTCATTTTTAACAGCAGTTACCTACTGAAGTTGATACATTTAAGACACGAAAGTCAGAAATGGTTAACAATGGTGCCTCTTAGAGGTGGGCTTGGAAGGGAAGAGGATCTGATTTTATATTCTACACCACACGACTATTTTAATCAATGTAACACATTGCTTGGTAATTTTTACAGTAGGGGAGACAGGGTCTCACTCTGTCACCCAGGCTGGAGTGCCGTGGTGTGATCATAGCTCACTGCAGCCTCAATTTCCTGGGCTCAGGTGACCCTCCCACCTCAGCCTCTTGAGTAGCAGGGACTACAGGCACATGCTACCACGCTGGCTAATTTTATTTTTTTAGAGATGGTAGTCTCACTATGTTGCCCAGGCTGATCTTGAACTCCTGGGCTCAACAGATCCTCCTGCCTTGGCCTCCCAAAAGTGCTGGCATTACAGGTGTGAGCCACCATGCCCAGCCTGCTTGGTACTTTGACGGTCGGTTAGTGTCTCCGCCTCCGAGCCCTGCCCAGAGCCCACCTACAGGGTATGCTGCCCCCACAGAGCCTGTCCACATCCTCATCACCTGTTTGCTGACATCGGGTTGGCCTGCATTACAGGAGCAACTCCATGAACACCTGTGGACTGAATTCATTCATTAACCTATTAGGAAGGCTCACAGTCAACAAGCCAGGGCAGGAAGAATGCACCTGATCCCTAAGTGATTTCCAAATCCTGCCAGACTCACACGGTGCTTTAAGGTTTGGTGCTGAGTCAGAGGCGGGGGCCTCCTGGCTGCTCACTCAACATGATGCCCCCGCTCCCAGACACTGGAGGGTAAGGTCAATCAGCACCAATCTTCCTCCTACCAAGTCCCCAGTGCTATGCAAATTCATGGCTCTCGTTCCCTCATAGTGGTGAAAGTCAATCAGATGACAAAAGACTTAAGGCATTCTGGGACAATGCCAGCTCTTATTTGCTCTAGGAAAAACGTCCTGTGGGTCACACACAGGCAAGGCAGGACAGCACCCTCCAAGCCGGGCAGCAAAGCCCCTCAAGAACTGCACGAGTCACACAGCCAGGGTGGTCAGAAGATTCTTGGTCCCAACGGCCCTTCCCAGCACCCCCAGGACACCTGGGAAACACATCAGGGGTTGCCTTCGATGTTGACTGAGAGCATCAGAGGTTCCTGCCCTGAACATGGCAGGGTGTCTGCAGGCAGCCCCCTCCTATGACACTTCAGGGCCACCTGCTCTGCCAGAACAGTCCCCAGTGGGCAATGGTTGGAGATGTCAGACCTACCAGGGGCACACTTGGGATTCCGTGGCATCTTCCTTTCAGCTAGGCAGGACCCCAAAATCCAACCCCTTGAAGGGGCAGAACTGGGTCCCACCAGGAGGTGAGCCCCACGCACACTCGGGCAGAGGAGAGTGCCCAGAACCAGCAAGGCTGAGCCCTGAGAGATAAGCCTGCTGCAGGGCCTCGCTCCAGTTCCATGGGGCCGTAAATCAAAACCAAAGGAAGCCTGGAGCTTCTCTGTCCACAACAGTCCCATGCACAGAGAACCTGCCCAGGACGGAGGCCCCAGGTGCAGGATGGGAGGGCATCAGGTCTCTGGTAGGGCTCAGGCCTAACCAAGGACTTATCTCCCTGTCACTTAAGTGCTCACACCCAAAAGCCATGATATCCACAGGGACACACTGGGAAGACAGCATGAGACTTCCACCATATATGTGTCCCCTTCTGTCCCCTCCACCCCCGGGAGGGTGTACCCACTGCTCTAGGAGGCCCGGCATCCCCACATACTCCACGCCCTCCTGGTGGGAAGAGCCTCCCTGCTACTCCCAGGTCCGGAAGATTTGAACCAGTCGACCCAAGCTGGGGGCCAGCAGGCTCCTGCCTGCCCTTTCACCACAAAGTGGAGAGAGGGTCTGGGTCTGGTTCCAGGAGGACAGGGTTTGGCAAGTGCACAGGAATGGCTGGTGCAGAGCAAGCCACACCATCCCCCATGCTCTGTCTGGAGTCGCTCAGTCATGGAGGCTCTGGGTGTGCGGAAAGGGCTGTTCACAACCCCATGGGAATGCAGCCAACAGATGAGAAAACCAATAAATATGCAACTACACACTGTGCCAAAAATTACCAGTCAGGGCACCCCTGCCCCCGAGGAAAAGCTCCAGTTTCAGGCAGCCTGGGGAAGAGGGCATCCCCCACCCCACCTAAGGCATAGGCAGGTCTGAGGTCCCTGGAGGAAGTGGCCTCTGTGCAGGCATGATGTTTGAGCAGTGGGTGGTTTATGTCACTACAGGGCCAGGCAACGGGGCGCCACTTGGACAAGAGGCAGGCACTGGGCCTGCTCTGCAGTGAGTGGTCAGTGGGCTCAGTGGAGCCATTTTGATGTCAACACCAGGCATCTGCCACTGACCAGCGAAGGGGAGGCCTGACAGAGCTCTTCCACCTGCTGCCTCCAACATTCTCTGCTGGTCTTAAAACAAACTCACTTCCTTTAAATCCAAGTTCCCTCTTTAACCTCATCTTGAGCAACAAAATACACAACTGCATTGACAGGTGAGCCAGTGTGTGTTTTTTCTAATTCATGATTTTAAAAAGAACATCATGGCTGGGCACGGTGGCTCACACCGGTAATCCCAGCACTTTGGAAGGCCGACGCGGGCAGATCACCTGAGGTCAGGAGTTCGAGACCAGCCTAGCCAATGTGGTGAAACCTCATCTCTATTAAAAATACAAAATTAGCCAGGTGTGGTGGCAGGCACCTGTAATCCCAGCTACTCGGGAGGCTGAGGCAGGAGAATCACTTGAACCCAGGAGGTGGAGGTTGTAGTGAGCCAAGATCACACCATTGCACTCCAGCCTAGGCAACAAGAGTGAAACTCTGTCTCAAAAAAAAAGAACATCATTATAAAGATGAACATTTTTCCCGACACCACCAAATAAAAGTGGCCAAGGAGTGTGAGGAGTCACAGACGGAGGCTGATGTGCCCCCAGACTTGTTTGCAGAAAAGGGACCCTGACGCCGGTGACCTGTCCCAGATGCTGCCCTCCATCTGGATGAGTGCAGCCAGGGAAGGAGGTGCTCAGTTGGGGGTGAGTCGGCAGCACTGGACTTCTCCCACATTCAGTCTTCTTTGTCAAGGGCTCCAAGAAGTTTACAATTCTCTGAGGCAGAAACCTGAACTTGAATATCTGGCCCCTGGTTGCTTTTGTAAATCATACTATTTTATTTAAAAAGGGAGGGAGGAATTATTAGCTGGGTGTGGTGGCACACGCCTGGTGTCTCAGTTACTTGGGAGGCTGAGATGGGAGAATCACCTGAGCCCGGAAGCAGAGGTTGCAGCTGAGCCAAGATCCTGCCACTGCACTCCAGCCTGGGCCACAGAGCAAGACCCTGCCTCAAAAAAAGGGGGTGGGAAGGGGCAGAGGGAGCAGGGGAAGGTGCCAAGTGAGCTTTACTCTCTTAAAGGCCACCTGGGACCCTGCCACCCCCACATACACACCGGTACTCACCCTGTCACCCACACACAGAAAGAAGTAGGTGCCTGCCTGCCCCAGGGGTAAGTTGGGATGTAAAATGTGTCATCACAGGGTCAAACAGTTGTAAAAGATGCCATTTCCAGCATTTTATAAATACTGACTTTTTAAAAATGTTCTTTGAAATGTTTCCCGTGGAACCCAAATGTCGGCAATCTGATGCCCTCCACCAGCTGTTTCTAAACACGGGAATAAACACGTCTCCAGCTCCAACCAGGACGCAACCTCCATTCCCACGGAGGTGATGGACACGACGCGGCTCTTCCCGAAAGCCTCTCACTGACTGCCCTGCCACACTTCCCTGCCATCACATCATTCCTATCGGAATCTAGCTTTCCTTAGTTTCCTGCGAACATAAGACTCTAAGGACCAAAGGATTTTCTTCAGGACTGAATCACTACCATAAATTAGCAGTGCATAGTTGACCAAAGCAAAGGAATAACTAATTTTGTTGAAAGTGCCTCCGTTACTGAGCCAGATGGAGCTCTTGTGCCAATTACTTGGGGTGTCCGTGGGTGACTCTAAATCATATGTAGAAGGAGGCAGGCCCAGCATCGTTCTGTCCACCTTCTGGTGTGTGGATGTTGAACTTTGAGAAAGCCTGATCCTGTCAGCCAGTAGACGGGTGGAGAGAGTCTGTCATGGCCTTGTCACGAATTCTCCACGCTCCCTTGAGCACGTACAAAACTCCAGCTGTCCTTCCCCGGGACCAGCTGGCAGCCGTGCCAGGGACTCCTCTAGGTTCTACTGAACACATGCAATGGGGGTGGTGCCCGGTCCATACTGGCTTCCCATGCCAGCACCCAGCATAAGAGCCAGCAGCAAGGTGAGGTCCAGGGAAGGTCAGGGGTCCCCACCCACCTGCCTGTTAGGAAGCCCCCATGCCCAGCATGAGCACGGCAGGTCAGTTTTGGGACAGGCCCTCTGTGCTGGGCCCTGCCCTCCCCACCGCAGGGCTCCGGTCACAGGGCAGGCTGCAGGAGCCCTCCCCAGCCCAGGCCCACCCAATACCCTCCATCGTGGGCAAAGACAGGGCCACCATGGGATGCCAGTGGAGCTGTCACCACGTGGCAGGGATGGGTGGGCAGCCCAGGAGGAGGGCAGGACCACAGAATGGAGCCATGAAGGCCAAGATGAAGAAGAGGACCAAAGGGGGACCCAGGCTGGGTCAGGCACCCCTGAGGCAATGAACCATGACAGGGTGCAGCTGACAGGACTGTGGACCACCTGGGGTCTGATGCTGGGGCAGCACAGGCAGGCAGGAGCCTTCCCAAGGTGCCCACTCCCCGGGCCCACCACACCCACAAAGCCTCTCCCAGGACCTGAAGCCTCACAGTCCACAGACCAGATGTGGTCCTTCCTTCCAACAGGAACCTCACCAGGGCTGGACAGTCCCCAGCCCCCTCCTCAGGCCACCCCATGGAGGTCTCCCCAGCTAGGGCCTCAGGGAGACCCAACCCTCTGCCCAACAGCAGCCGTGACACGCCATCCAGTTAGTCTCTCTGCCCGTCAGCTCCTGGCTGGGCTGCAGGGTCATCAACTCTACCTCACTGGGCCCCATCCCCCTTCACAAAACAGGAAAGGTCGGAGGTCTCCTCAGGGTTAGTGCAAGGCTGTGCTGACAGGTAGAGTTGCCCAGAACCGCAGCTGGCACAGCCAACCTCACCCTCGGCCCCTTCCTACCATGTCCCGTCCTGCACTGGTGTTGGGCAGCATGGACAGAACAGGAAAAGCTATTCCAATCAGAGAGACGGGGTGGAACCTAGGCTCAGACACTAACCCTGCCTCTGAGCTCAGCTCCCCATCTGTGTAGTGGGCAGATAGCAGCACCCATCCCCCACAGTGTCCAGCCCTCAGCAAGTAATATGCACCCTGTGTACACCCTCGTGGGCTCTGGGTGGTACACCTGCCTCCAGAGGAGGCCTGGCCCACTGCAGATCAAGCAGACAGGACCTATGCTCATTCACACCCTGGGGGAACCACTTTAAACAACCAAGACTCCCTCCCCAACAACCTGCAGCCAGGGAACCCTGTCCTGGAGGAAGAGGGGATCCCCTTTGGTCCCAGGCCTCCAACATCAGGTGATGTCCCAGCCAGGAGGAGCCCGGCGCTAAGCAGGGTGGGGCCTGGACGCGCCTGCACTCTCCAGGCTTCCAGGGCAGGGCACCAAGGCCAGCGCCACCATCTGCACCTGCACTCAGCTGGATCAGAAATGACAGAGCCCAAGCGAGGAAGCAGGTGCGCAAGCTGGTGGCAACAGGTGGATTTGGGCACATGGCATACGGGTGTTTTATTTCCAAATAAATGTTTTAAAGCTTGCAGGGCTGACCTAGAGCTCCATAAAAGCAAAGGAGCCCCCACATAGCCTCTTCCACCTGAGCGACCCCACTCTCAGCACTGCGTGTCCCAGATGGGCTAAGCCTCGGCCCACACTACCCTGAGCAGGCGCCTCCCCAGCCCTCTGTGGACAGGGGTCTCCCCAAGGACCAGCATCCTTAAATGAAGACCACCAGCTAAAAGCCAATGACAAACTTGGAAACAATCCACACTTAATCCTTAACATTAGGGGTCTCTGAGGGGAAAGGGAAAGGGCTTCCTCCCTAGGATCCATATCCACACTTTTGGATGCAGGTATCCCTACTACGGTCAGAAGAACTGATGAGCATTTGTCCTTGTGTGCACTTTTTGAAAGAGAGGAGCAGGAGGGACTCAAGCCGGGCATCACCCAGGGCTGCCACAGGCCCTCCAGGACAGTGGCCAGCCCCGCCCACGGCATGTTGACCAATGGGACTGGGGGTGTTGGTAGATACAGACCATTCACATTTAGGGGAAACGGCTCAGAAAGCTACCTTGTCAGAGGGCCACCTCGTGCCAAGGCACCTGCCATCAGGCTGGAAGGAGGGAGAGAGTTTGAACCCATGCCCCTCCCCTCCAGGGACATTCAGGTGCCCTCCTCTCCTGTCTACAGGTGGGCTTAACACGGGCAGCTGAGGGGCAGAGGGACACAGGCCTGGCCCCGGTCTCAGCTGCAAGTCCTGGTGCCATGTCACTGGGTGGCCACCCTCCTCTCCAAGGCCAGAGGTTAGCAGGCTGCCCTGGCCCTGCATGAGTCCTGAGAGCCAACCTGTCACATCCAGGCTCCCCACGCCCGTCTGTTCTCCTTCGGAGGCACGGGGAAGAGGGAGAGCCAGGCAAGGGGTCCCTGGGGCAGAGGGGTGCAGCCAACTCAGGACAACCAAACCCCAGAAAGCCGGGGCAGCCCTGGCCCTGACAGCCAGACAACCCAGACACACACCCCCAACATGGACAGGCAGCTGTGCAGGCAACAGACACTGCAGGGCCAGCCCCAAAGGAGGAGGCCTTTCCTGTTCTCAAGGGAACACTGATGTTACTTCCTGATGGGGAAATGTCTGCTCCAACCCTCGGCCCTGGACCAGAGCAGTGGTTCGACCACCCCAGGATGAAATGAAAATGGGGCCCTCCCAGTGGGCACACAAGTGAGGAAGAGAAATCCCCACGGGGCCATCCCACCACAAAAACTTTCCTGATTGCAGGCCTGGCTCCTCCCCAGGAGAACACATCGGCACTCACCCAAGGTAACTGGGAGCCCGGCGGGCACAGGCCAGGCGGCCACCCCTGCATCTGACCACACCATGTATCTGGTTTCTAGAAAGGGCCAGCCCCACCCCACGGCCACTTCCCACAGGGACACCTAAAGATAGATTTGGATAGCACCAGGGACACAGGTCAGCAGGGTTAGCAGCTCCACCATCAAGAACAGCTCCTGTGGGGTGGGGCAGGCGGGGCACCCCAGGGCAAGGCCTGTGGAATCCTGTGGAGTTCCACAGAATTCTGAGGAGACAGCTGTAGAGGCCAAGCTACTGGGGTCTTCCTGCGGCTGCCCTGCCCCCACACAGGGTTCAAAGGCTCAGGGCACCCCAAGGTGGCAGTGGGTGAAGGTCTAACAGTCTGTGGAATATTGTGGACCCTCGAAGGCAGGCCCTTCCCCCCACCCCACACCCCAACATAGGGAAATACCCAGACCTGTAGCTCTGGGCACTGAGGAAGGGCTGGGCATTCTGGTGCCTGCTACTGTACAAGGCCCTGGTTCTGGCTTGGTCTTCTACGCCTACGCCCAGAATGAAGTCACCTAGGCCTCACTTCCTTCCCTCCCCAGAGGCCCTAGGTGGCCCAAGCTATCACCAAGAGATAAGATGACCTTGAAGGCCAGGCTACTAGGGTTCAAGGCCGGTGTTGGCCTCAGGTCAAGATGTCCACTGAATAAACATGCGCCCAGGCACAAACATCTGTGGTGTCCCTCTAAGCCAGGAATGGCACCAGGCTGCTTGGCAGGGGAGTGGGGGCACCAACAGATGGCCCCAGCAGCATGAGATCAGGGCCACAGGAGGACCACGGAAGGGTAAAGCAGCATGGGGGTGAGGTTAGGCCCCCCTGCCCACATCTGCACCCCAGTCCCATTAACTGACTCCTCAGTACCTCCCAGAACTGGCGGCAAGAGCCTTGGGGACCACAACCGAGACGGCAGGTACACAGCACACATATACCTGAAATAAACCTCGGCACCACTCATCCTCATGCCACCATTCTGACTCTTCTGGAGAAAAGGAAACCCCACACTCAGCACTGCTTCTCCCACTAAAGTTGTGCGGCCCAAAACAGCAGCTACACATGTGGCTAATGAGCACTTGAAATCAGGCCAGTCCAGGTTGAGATGTTCTGTAAGTGCACAGTACGTGGCAGCAACGTAGTATCTTCTTAAAAGATTTTTTGGGCTGGGCACGGTGGCTCTCGCCTGTAATCCCAGCACTTTGGGAGGCCGAGGCAGGCGGATCACGAGGTCAAGAAATCAAGACCATCCTGGCCAACATGGTGAAACCCCATCTCTACTAAAAATACAAAAATTAGCTGGGCGTGGTGGTGCACATCTGTAGTCTCAGCTACTTGGGAGGCTGAGGCAGGACAATCGCTTGAACCTGGGAGGCAGAGGTTGCTGTGAGCCGAGATCTCGCCACTGTGCTCCAGCCTGGCAACAGAGCGAGACTTCGTCTCAAAAAAAAAAAGATTTTTTTGAATCTTATTGATAATTTTATATTGATTCACATCAAAAACATAATATTTTAGATATACTAAATTTCATCTGTTAAAATTAATTCCACCTTTTTTTTTTAGTTCTTTTTGTTTTGTTTGTTTGTTTGTTGTTGTTGTTGTTTTGAGACTGAGTCTCACTCTGTCACCCAGGCTGCAGCGCAGTGGTGCAGTGGTGCAGTGGTGCAGTGGTGCGATCTTGGTTCACTGCAACCTTTGTCTCCCAGGTTCAAGCGATTTTCCTGCCTCGGCCTCCCAAGCAGCTGATACCACAAGTACTCACTACCACGCCTGGCTAATTTTTGTTTCTTGTTTTTTGATACAGGGTCTTACTCTGTCACCTAGGCTGGAGTGCAGTGGTGTGATCATGGCTCACTGCAGCCTCGACCTCCCAGGCTCAAGCAATCCTCCCACCTTGGCCTCCCCAGTAGCATCACACCCAGCTAATTTTAGTATTTTTTGTAGAGTTGGGGTTTTGCCATGTTGCCCAGGCTGGTCTCAAACTCCTGGGCTCAAGCGATCCACCCACCTCAGCCTCCCAAAATGCTGGGACTACAGATGTGACCTACCACGCCTGGCTTCCACTTGTTCCTTTTATACTTTTAAAGTGACTGCTAAGCTGAAAATTGCACATATGGCTCACATTTGTGGCTCACATTACATTTCTATAGGACAGGAATGCCTTGGAGCATTACCACTAAGCAGTAGACTAAAAGCAGAGAAGCAGGGCAGAACTTCAGCAGTCTAACAGGGCTGGGAAGATGGCAATCAGAGCCCAGAGCCTGGCAAGGAAGAGAGGCCTTGGTAGACGTGCAGGCTTTCAGATTAGCCCTTCCAGAAGGGCTGTATACTAGAAGGCTGGATAAAACAGAACAGACCAACCAGCCCTCACAGGGGCTGAAACACAGCTTTGAATCAGTTCAATTCCAGATGGGGTTAATATGATTTGCTCTTATTCTGCTGCCTACTAGAGGCAGTAAAAAGTAAATCTCTAGTGATAGACAAAATCACCCAGAGCCTCAAATATGTCCATAATTTCTAAACACATCAATGAAAAATGACCAAGAAGATCAGGAGACAAGACCAAAATGATGAAAAATAAAAACAAAAGAAGAAAAACGAGACCATAACAACAAATTCCCAGGGGATCCAAATATTGCGGTTATCAGACACAGACTTTAAAATTTGTGTGAAATTAAAATTAGTGTAAAATTAGTATGGTCCAAAAAATAGCAGGACAAATAATTTCACCAGAACTAAAATCTATGAAGTCAGAAACAAATGGAAATCTAGAACTAAAAAGTAAAATTAAACCCATCTATTGAGTTCAACAGCAGATTAGACATAGGTGAGAAGAGGATTAGCAAACTGGAAGGCAGCAGAAAATAAACGAACTGAAACATGGACAAATGCATATGAAAAAGAAAATTAAAAACTTATAGAAGACAAAGGGGAAGGTCCAACCTATGTGTAAATGCGGTTCTGGAAAAGAGGGTATAAATAATGAAATCAAAACATTATTTTAAAAATAAGGCCAGGTGCAGTGGCTCATGCACCTGTAATCCCAGCACTATGGGAGGCCGAGGTGGGTGGATCACCTGAGGTCAGGAGTTCGAGACCAGCCTGGCCAACAGGACAAAACCGTCTCTACTAAATATGCAAAAATCAGCTGGGCATGGTGGTTAGCACCTGTGATCTCAGCTACAGTCAGGAAGAATTGCTTGAACCCAGGAGGCAGAGTTTGCAGTGAGCTGAGATCGCGCCACTGCACTCCAGCCTGGGCAACAGAGCAAGACTCCATCTCAAAAAATAATAATAATAAATAAAAATAATACCCCAGTTTGTGACCAGCTTGGGCAACATAGTGAGACCCCATCTCTACAAAAAAATTAAAACAGCCAGGCATAGTGGCGCATGCCTGCAGTTCCAGCTACTCGGGAGGCTGAGATCAGAAGATCACGGGACCCCAGGGGTCCTAGGCTGTAGTGAGCTATGATTACACCACTGCACTCCAGCCTGGGTGACAGAGCAAGGCCTCATCTCTAAAATAATAATAATAATAATAATAATGCCACCACATTTTCTAAAATTGAAGCAAGACACCCATAGATTCAAGAAGTGCTAAAAGCCCCAAGCAGATTAGATACAAAGAAAGCCACACCTGGGCACATTACAGTATAAAACTCCTAAAAATCAAACACAAAGAGAATATCTTAAACTCAGCAAAGGGTGGGGGGGGGGGGCACTACCTTCAAAGGGGCAGCAAGTAGACTGACAGCTGACCTCAACAGAAACCATGTAAAATGACTATGCAATAACATCTCAAAGTGATGAAGAGGCCAGGCATGGTGGCTCACGCCTGTAACCCCAGCACTTTGGGAGGTTGAGGCAGGCAGATCACTTAAGGTCAGGAGTTCGAGACCACCCTGGCCAACATGGTGAAACCCCGTCTCTACTAAAAATACAAAAATTAGCCAGGCATGGTGGCACGCACCTGTAATCCCAGCTACTTGGGAAGCTGAGGCAGAAGAATCACTTGAACCCGGGAGGCAGAGGTTGCTGTGAGCTGAGATCATGCCACTGCACTCCAGCCTGGGCCACAGAGCAAGACTCCGTCTCAAAATAAATAAATAAATATATAAAATTAAAAAATAATAAAGTGATGATGAAGAAAAAAACTATTAATCTCAAATTCCGTATCCAGCAAAATTACTCTTTAAATAAGAATAGGGACTCTTTTAGACAGAGACAGCAGTGGCAGCAAATGGGTACTAAATGGAATACAAAGGGGAAAACTTCAGGTAAAGGGAAAGTGGTGTGAGACGTTTGGAAACGCAAGAAAGAACAGAAAGCAATGGAAAGGATAAATGCATCAATCATTGTCACTCTCTGCTAGTATTAACTGTACAAAAGAACAATTTAATAATGTCATATGGGATATAAAAGACAGGGAGGGTTAAATTATATAACAGTACACAAAAAGCAGGGGTGGGTAAGAAGAGTGGGTAAATGGAGTTCAAATGTCTTAAGATGCTTATACTGCCCACGATGTGGTAAAGTGCTAGTTTATATTAAACTTCAAACTTTGGATACATGTTGTAATCTCCAGCATAACCACTAACTTTTTGTTTTGTTTTGTTTTTGAGATGGAGTTTTGCTCTTGTTGCCCAGGCTGGAGTGCAATGGTGTGATCTCGGCTTACTGCAACCTCTGCCTCCTGGGTTCAAGTGATTCTCCTGCCTCAGCCTCCCGAGTAGCTGGGATTACAGGCATGCGCCACCATGCCCGGCTAATTTTGTATTTTTAGTCAAGACAGGGTTTCTCCATGTTGGTTGGGCTGGTCTTTAACTCCCAATCTCAGGTGATCCACCGGTCTCGGCCTCCCAAAGTGCTGGGATTACAGGCGTGAGCCACCATGCCCGGCCAAGACTAAAAATTTATAAATGAATCTATAACGAATTTGTAAGTGCAAACTCAAAATTGCCCAAAGATTCATGAATAGTTCATCTAGTTACAGGGCAGCCACATCTGAGAATATACATTGATTGTTAAAATTACCATTACATGGAAACATGAGTATGTGATAAAATAATGACCAAAAAATATGAATGAAGTAAAATGAAATAAAATGACAGGTGGAATGAGCACAACTCACAGAGCCCACCACCCCTGCCCTCTTGTCACCTGCTACCCTGCCCTCCTCAACTGTCCAGCTTCAGAGCCCAGGGTTCCCAGGATGTGCCCATTGCAGAAGCACAACCATCCTTGTTGCTCCAATCTACTCTGGGAAGATGGCTCTTATATCCCTTCCCAAGATCAGAAGAGGATCCCAAGTACAACACAGAGCTCAAGACTCAGTTGGTGCCCCCTCCCTGGAAGTAGGCTGATACACAAACGAGGGAAAAGCCATCTCTCCTCCTTGACTGAGACTAGAAAAGCTCAGGTCTGGTGCCCACGGGGACTTCTCCACCTCCACCTATGACGTTTCACATTCAAAAGGTGGGAACAGCCCCAAGGCGGAGTCCAAAATTCTGAGTCCAAGCATCCCAACACACACCCTGGAGAGCCCAAGTTTGAAGAGTCTTTTTCTCACTCACACCCAGAGATGAAGAAACACCCCTTCCTCCACACCTTCCTCTCTCTTTTAAACAAACATCTGCCAATGGTTATGACCTACTGGGCAGCCACACACTGGGCCCATGAAGGTGACCTTGAGACAGGACTTCTACCCTGAGGGCTCAGTCCTATGAGCCCTGCATGTCGATGCTGCTCCCATTTTACAGAGAGGGAAGTGGAGACACAGACAGGCTCAGCAGCTTAGCAAGGGGCCGGCCGGACCTTGAACCTCGGCAGCCTGACTGTGGCTGCCTCCCCATCATGTGCCCCGACCACAGGCCACTCTGGGGGCCATAGGGAGGGAGAGGAGGGCCTGGCTGAAACAACATAGCCAGGGTTTATCCTGGAAGGCTCAAGATAAGAGCCTCTGAGCAGGCAGGGCGAGTAGTCATCTGTCAGCCAGACGGATGGGGCTGGGGCCAGCCTCTCTGGGATGCTGTCCTGCTGGGGGGCCACTCACACACTGTGACTCCATCAGGCAGTCAAGCCACACCAAGCCCGGCAACAGAATCCACTCTATGCATGACTAACTTATCCTTATCCCAACATCTGGCTGCTGGCTTTGCTGAAACCTAGAGTAGCCTGGGAAGAAAGGGAATGAAATCTCTCTATTTTGTAATTTCCTGCAGGGTCTGGGGGCACCTCCCACAATTGAAGAGTTAAAATTAGGTGAATGAATGAATAAGCCAGTGAATAAACAACTAATGAATGAGGAATGATGAGTGAGGGAACCGATCATGAATGAGTACATGAATAACTGAATGGTGAGCAAAAGAGTGAATGAGTAAATGAGTGAGTGAATGTGTGAGTGTATGAATGAGTGAGTGAATGGGGTAGATGAGTGGATGAGTGAGTGAGTGAATGTATGAGTGGATGAGTGAGTGAATGAGTAGATGAGTGAGTGAGTGGATGGGAGTGAATGAGTGAGTGAATGAGTAGATGAGTGAGTGAATGAGTGAGTGAATGTGTGAGTGAGTGATGAGTAGATGAGTGAGTGAATAAGTGGACCAAAAAGTGACTGAGTGGATGAGTGAGTGGATGAGAGTGAATGAGTAAGTGGATGAGTGAGTGAGTGAATGTATGAGTGACTGGATGAGTGAGTGAATGAGTAGATGAATGGTGAATGAGTAGATGAGTGAGTGAGTGGATAGGAGTGAATGAGTGAGTGAATGAGTGGGTGGGTGAGTGGATGAGTGGGTGGGTGAGTGAATGAGTGGGTGAGTGAGTGGATGAGTGAGTAAATAAGTGAGTGAATGTGTGAGTGGATGAGTGAGTGAGTGAATGGATGAGTGAGTGAGTGAATGTATGAGTGAGTGGATGAGTGAATGAATGAGTGGATGAGTGAGTGAGTGGATGGGAGTGAATGAGTGGGTGGGTGAGTGGATGAGTGGGTGGGTGAGTGAATGAGTGGGTGGGTAAGTGGATGAGTGAGTACATGAGTGAATGAATGTGTGAGTGAGTGAGTGATGAGTGAGTAGATGAGTGAGTGAATGAGTAGACCAAAGAGTGACTGAGTGGATGAGTGAGTGAATGAGTGACTGAGTGTATCAGTGAGTGGATGAGTGAGTGGATGAGTGAGTGAATGAGTGACTGAGTGAATAAGTGGATGAGTGAGTGAGTGGATGAGTGGATGAATGAGTGAGTGAATGAGTAAGTGGATGAGTGAGTAAATGAGTGAGTGAATGTGTAAGTGAATAAGTGAGTGGATGAGTGAGTGAGTGAGTGACTGAGTGGATGAGTGGATGAGCAAGTGAATGAGTAAATGTGTGAGTGTGTGAATGAGTGAATGTATGAGTGAGGGAATGTGTGAGTGAATAAGTGAGTGGATGAGTGAGTGAGTGGATGAGTGAGTGAGTGAGTGGATGAGTGATTGAATGAGTAAATGTGTAAGTGTGTGAATGAGTGGATATATGAGTGAGGGAATCTGTGAGTGAATAAGTGAGTGGATGAGTAAGTGAGGGGATGAGTGAGTGAGTGGATGAGTTAGTGAATGAGTAAATGTGTGAGTGTGTGAATGAGTGAATGTATGAGTGAGGGAATGTGTGAGTGAATGTATAGTGAGTGAATGAGTGAATGTCAGTGAGTGAATGAATGAGTCAGTGAAGAAGGGAGGGAGTGAATGATATGAGCGCATGAGGGTAGACATCCTCTGGGACATGTTCTCCTGGAAGCCACTGAAGTCCCTGGGGCTCCCATAGCGGCCCTGGACACACCCTTGAGACCCAAAGGAGGGCCGGTCTATGTCTGTGCTGGCCTCACACAGCCTAGGACATAAAAGAGACAATGAGCATCTGGAGAACAAATGACCATGATGGTGCCCTGGACCCTGAAGCGGGAGAGACCAGCCCTCAGGCAGCAGGCCTGCCCATCTTGCCCCCTACTCAGAGGCCTAGAAGGGCAGAGAGCCCTCACCTGCTCAGGGATGCAGAGTGGAGCCTGCGGGCTCACAAGGAAAGGGCCTGGTATGATCTCAGCAGGCTCAGGAGGTGGACAGATCTGAGTGAGAGCACAGGTCACGAGGCTGATGTGCGGCAGGCTCGAGTGCCCCAGCACCCATGCGCACAGGAAGGCGAGTTCCCCAGCACCTGGGTTCAATGGGCCCAGAGGCAGCTGCAGACAGTGTGGTCCCACTCGCTCCCCTGACAGCCGCCCTGACCCAACTCCACAGCCTGGCAGCCAGTGGTCTGCCCCAGGCTCACACTGTGGCCAGCGCCCCTAGTCACCCAGCAAGGGCCCAACAGTGAGCAACGCCCCAGTCCCCCATCCCTGCCCACCCTGCCCATCCCTCACCCCTCCATCAGCACGAATAGCCCCACCTCCCTCGACACCCCACTGTCCTCCCCAAATCTCAGAAGCACCACAGCCCACATCCCTGGGGTGGGAACGCTTACTGCAGAGAGGCAGGGAAGTCACTCACGTGGGGACAGTGCATGAGGCCGTCGGCAGATCAGCCACACCAGCCATGGGCCCTGCTCACCCAAGCGGGCAGGGTCAGGCCATGGGACTGCTGCCCAACCCCACCATCCTCACAGTGGGGCCCCAAAGAGGGGAACCCCCAACTCCCCACCACAGCATGGAAATGCATCTTCCATCTCTCCCAGGCCACAGAGAGGTCATGATCTTGGTGCCCACAGGCGTGGGGCTCCTCCCTGGCCATGCTGTGGGGGTGTCCCACCAATCCCCCAGTCAGAGTGGGGGCACAGGCACCATGATAGACCAGCCCCACTCGCTTCCTGGAGGATGACATGGATAATCTCCCCTGGGATCCTGGGGGAAGGGCGGGCTTCGACCATCAGCAATGGTGACTTTCAGCACTCACTCCACCCTGCCTTGAGGCACCCAGAGAGGCCACACAGCCAGTGCCACCAGCAGGCCTGGCTCAGAGGTCTTAGTCCCCTTTCACCACATTGCAGCCTTGTTCCTTCCACCCAAGCACAGCCCTGGGAGCTGCCCCTTCTACTCTAAGCTGTTTCTCCTCAACCGCACCCCAAAACCCTACAGAACCCCCTCTGAAGTGGTAAGAACAAACCAAGACCAGAAGAATCCCAGATGTTCCAAATTAAGGTTCCTGAGGCCTCAGCCAGGGTCTTGGACGCGAGGGAGAGGGGACTGAGGTCCATCTCAGGCTGCAAGACCTGTCCCGTCTCAAAGGCACACAAGGGCTGAGGTGTTCCATGTGTCACCCCAATGGAGAGCAAGCAGCCCCAGCCCACAGCTGTCCTGCCACACACGTGGTGGGTGGAGATGGGGAGCAGGCACAGAGACCAGAATGTCCCGGCCTTGTGCCAGTGTGCCTTGAGGTGCCACAGGCCTGTCCTGTGGCGTACAGCCCCAGGAGATCACCATGGACTCTGTACCCCAGGGAGGCCGCCAGGTGCTCGCACCTACCTGGGGTGGAGCTGGCCCCACCACCACATTCCCCTGCTCAAAGGTCTATGTCCTTCTGCTCAACTGTTTTTTTTCCAGGAAATCATTTGGAAGAAAAAAAGCTATTCCCAAGGGTCTTCAAGGCCACAGTTTCACAGGAGAGCTGCAACCTCTTGGTCCGATCATAAAGGAAAATCTCAACAATGAGGCTGCTCTGCCAGGGCACCAAGCACCCCCGGAGCTGTGGTCACCAAGGCACCATCAGAGGGAGGGGCTCTGATGCACAAATGTGAATGCACAAAGAACACACACAACTTGTAGAACATGCATACTCACAGAACCTGTACACACGGAGGACACATGCATTCACAGAACACACACGAAGAACATGCACATACACAGAACACACATGCAGAGCACACACAGCTGCAGAACACACACACGGAGGACATGCGCACATGCAGACAACACACAGAACACACACACAAAGAACACACAGAACGCACACACATGAAGAACACACACACACAAAACACAGAACACAAAGAACACACAGAACACACACACATGAATAACACACGAAGAACACACACACGAAGAACACACAGAACAAACACACACAGGAAGAGCACACAGAACACACACAAAGAACACACAGAACACACGAACACAGAACACGCACATATAAAAAACATACAGAACACACACACGAAGAACACACACAAAAAACACACAGAACACACACACACAAAGAACACACAACATGCACACACACAAAACACACAGAACACACACACACGAAGAACATACACAGAACACATGGACACATGAAGAACACACAGAACACACTGACACACACACACAAAGAATACACAGAACACACATGAACACACAGAACATACACAAGAACATGCACACATGAACACACACAGAACACACAAGAACACACACAGAACACGCACAAAGAGCACACACAGAACAAGCAGACACACAGAACACATGCACACACGAAGAACACACAGAATACATGCACACACAGAACATGTGCACATGGAGAACACGTACATGTGCAGAACACACACACAGGACATGAATACATGGAGAACACACCAAATACACACGTATGCAAAACACGTGCACACAGAACATGCACACACAGAATACACATAACATGTACATGTGGAGAACACACATGCACACAGAGAACACATGCACATGGAGAACATGCAAACATGGTGACACATGCACACAGAAAACGTGCACACAGAGAAACCAGCCAAATGGCAGGACACACAAAAATGAGGCCTCCCTTTCAGCCTTGGCGACAAGGGTGTGGGTGGTTCTCCTTTCTCTACAAAAACGTGTTACCTCTATTGTTTTCAAAATATTTCTCAGAAGAATATAAAGTGAGAGGGCGGCAGATAACATGAACACAAAAACTCCACTTTCAGTGGAAACGTCCAGTTCCAGCACGGTGGTGTAACAAGGGACACCCATCTCCAAAGCCGGTAATTTGGACCTGGGGACGTCCCCTGATCCAGGCTCCGCCACAGTGAAACCAACCAAAACTGAGATGCTTGTGTGTTCTGTCTGGGAATTGTCACTGCAGCATTATTTATAATAGCAAGAAAAGCCAGGCACCGGAGGCAGGGCCTGGGGAGGAGATGAAGGTCCTCAGGGCAGTCACGAAGCCCCTGGACAAGGAGGAAGGGAGCAGGCATCAAGGTGCCGCGTGGAAGGGGTGGGACACGAAGATGTCCCCCTAAAGTCCACAGGCACGAGAACGGAACTGTGAACGAGAACGGTGGCTGTGTTCTCTCCGAACCCACAGGATTCTTTTTTTTCCTTTCCTGTATTTCCCAAATTCTTTGCAATCTACTGAACTTCGCAAAACTAAAAACAGCGCCTGGAGAGGGCGTGGGTGCCGGCAGCAAGCGAGCCTCCCTGTTGCAGGCACCGCAATCCTGGCCCGTGACTTAGGCCAGCAGCAGAGCACTGACAGTGAGGCTATTTTCATTTCCACAGTGAGGTTACCATGGAGTTTAATTTCCTCAAGTGCTCCCTCTGGCATCTGTTCTATAAATGGCTTTGGGGTTTGCACCAAATACACTCACTGGAGACAGAATTACCAATTCTGTGAAGCTCGCAAACCAACCACCCTGTTGGGCTCCTCCTGAAGGGTCCAAAAAAGGAGGGGCTGGCCTGATCACCCTGGGCGTGCACTGGACACCTACTGCATGCTGACCGGGAGATCATGAATGACAGATGCTCACCCTCCTCAGGAGCTGGTGGGGAGCTGAAGGTTTGCTGCCTGTAGGGGGAATGGTGGACAAGGTCCCCCCCCAGAGATCTGGGGCAGGTCAAACCCACGGCTCTGCAACTTAGGAGTGCTATCCGAGCCTGAGCATTTTAGAACAAGGTAAACAATATATGGGAGATCCTGATAACTAACTGGGGTTGGGACTTAAGGTTTGTCAGGCATCCTCTACTTTCTGGTCTGCTTGCAAGTTCCCATGATAATGGGTTAACAATAATGCCTGAGGGTTCTGGCCTCAGCCTCCTGCACAGCTGGCCTGGCCTCTCATCTGGATGCCCCAGGATATTACCCTCTGGGGGCAGCCTCTCTGCTCTCCAAGGAAGCCTGGCAGGGGTGGGCAACACAAACAGCCCCAAGGCACCCCTCCAAGCTGGGAGCTGTCCTCCTCAATCAGCAGATAAAGAGACAGGGCCAGGGAGTCCTCTACATTCCCAGGGGGTGGCAGAGCCAAAACAAAACACACTGCCTCCCCTCTCCATGTCCAGCCCTCAGTAACCCCAGCTGCTGCACACCCAGCCACTGCCACAGTGTATCCCCAGAAAAACCTACAAACACGAGGCAAGACCTGCCTCGGGGAAGCAGGTGTCACTCTAGGCCTGGATTCTGGCTGCCCTCCCCAAGAGGGCACAGCCTCCTCCTGTCCATCCCCCAAACTCGGGCCCTGATGGCAGCAGAAGCATTGGGGCCCATGGTCAACACTCATTCTGCAAGGGAGGGCCAAGCACACGTCTGCCCGGTGCTGGCTCCTGGGACAGGCCCTCCCACCTCCCCCAGTCATGCAGCCACCACCCTCCATGGTGTTGTCCCATCCAAGGACACTAAACATGGCTGCCTAGAAATCCACCCCCACCCCCAGTCAGAACTCCCCGGTGCATCCAGGGCTAAGGTGGGGCAAGCCACGTGCTTCTCAGGGTCTCCTGGGTCCCCAGGCAGGGACTGGAGCCAGGGCAAGTGCATGCCAAATGCTGTGCCCTCAGCCACCAAGGCCAGGGCGGTGAAGGGGTGGGGGTTTCCCCCAGCACCCTAGGTCCATGTGCCCAGGTCACTGCAGGCGACCCTTGGCAACTCCCTGTACCCACCTCAGCCTGTCCACCAGCACCAGAGGGCTCAAAAGGGGCAGCCCCAAGCCCCAAAGAAATGGGGCCCTACATGTTAGGAAAAAGACACGCACTCCAGACAGATCACACTGTCCACATGGGCCTTGGCAGGGAGGACAGGAGACATCAGTGATGCCCTGTACCCCGCATGCCCCTCAGGCACCACCCTCTGCAGCATCAGTTTCCTCATCTATAAAATGGGCCGTGGGCAGGAGGATCCCATAAAATTGTGCCCCGAGGCTCCGCACGGGGTCTAGGCTACAGCCAGCACTCAACAACAATTGCCTCCAGGGGTGTCTCCACCAAACTGGTGGCTTTACCTGAGGCTCAAACCCACCCCTGATTTTCCTCTTGCCATCCAAAGCCCCCAGTACGTCTGGAGCCTGAGACCCACTGGCCCAGAGGCTGCCAGAAGGCACTGGCGTCACACGGAGCCAGTGTCCCCAGCAGCAAGACATTCGGAGGACCCTGCACTCAAGGGGCCACGAAGAAAGGCCTTTAACACCACATCCCCCAGAGAGAAGCTTCTCAAAGGCTGCCCCCAGCTTCATCTGTGTCACTCAAAGAGTAAAAGTCAACACCAAAGATAAAATAAAATCCCTCAGCAGTGCCAAAAATACCTCCCCACGGGATGAGGCTGAGCGGGCGCCAGCTTCCACACCAGCAACTGTTGCTATGGAGACCAGGCTCCAGACAGCCGGCCGCGGGGCGGGCCGAAGGACAGAGTGGGGGCCAGGCACAGGGTGCAGGGACGGACAGGGGCTGACCAGCAGGATGGGGGAGATGACAGAGGCTGGCCAGCAGGGTGGGCACCCAGGAACAAGGGGGCCCAGGATAGGGCTAAGCCTGAGTACCAGCCTCCACCCACTGGGGCCAATGGCCTCTCCAGACCTGGGGGGTCCAGGGGCTCCCACCTGCACATAGGCTGCCCATTCCCCATGAAGGCTGGTGCTGCCTTCCCACACGGTGGCCGTCTGCTCACTGACACATCTGTGCTGACAGATGCCCTGAACTCAGGAAGTGGGTAAGGTGCTACCAAAGTGCACAGTACCAGCCCAGTGCTCCTCAAGCCTCCCCAGTCACCGGTAACACTGATCTGCAAATGAAGGGGTGAGGAGGAGGTAGTATGCTCAACTGGAAAATCTGTACCAGAATGGATGGAGGAAAGCAGGACCTCCCACAGACGTTAACACAGCTCTGATCTGAGCCCAACATGTTCAACATATTATAGAGTGCCTAACTCCAATATCCACTGGCCTCCCCTGACCTGAAGCTGTCCCCTGCAAGCTCAGTTCACTTCTTGGCCTGTGGCTTCCAGCATGATGAGCTCTTCAGCCCTGCTGGCCTCTGGCCTCCTCTGTCCTCACCCAGGGCCAGGCAGGACAGGGTCAGTCCAAGGCCACCAGACACACAGCCCCAAGGCTCTGCCCAGCTTGGGGTCCCCATACCCCCACCAGACACCCATGTTCCTCCTTGGTGTCCTCGGGCATCCCTCACTTTCTGAGCCTCCCTGAGCCCCAAACAGTGCTGACAATCTGCTACGACATTCACATCAGGGCCAGGCAGGACAGTGAATGTCAGCCCGTGTCACAGAGCCTGCAAACACCCACTCTGTCCCATCCTGTCACACACCCAGCCCGTGATGGCTCAGAGTCAGCACCCTTCCCCACCCCTGCCCCTCAGTGGGAGCCAGCAGCCTGTTCCTGCAGCATCCCCCATGCCAGGCACCTTGGGTACCCGACAACAGTTTGCTGGGGGAAAGCGGGGCTTCCCAGCACATTTAGAACCCTGAGTCCTCCTGGGGCCCACAGCCCCGAGGGCTGGCCCCACCTTTCTGGCCCCCATTCCAAACCTGGGCAGTTCTACCTGCAGGTGCTTGGGCCTCCCTGACTCTTGGAAGCCGTAACCTAATATACTTTCTCCATTCCATGCGGCTGACAGAGGCCATCAGTTCTTCTGCCCGCCCTCATCTGCCTCCCCAGCAGAAATGTTGAGCACCCAGGCTGTCCTTGCCTCTGCTTCTCCCACTCCCAGCACCTCACAGACAGCTGTGAAGCCCATATCTCTGAACGGTTTTCATATACTCTCCCCCAGGAGCCTTCAGTGGCTCTCTAGTACCCACTGACCAGGCAGGCAGTTAAAACACCTCCTCAGTGTGGCCTTATGTCAGCCCTCTCCTCTCCAGCACTTACCAGAATACAGCCCCCACACCCCCACCACACACACACACACACACACACCAGCCAGCCAGCCTTCCCTGACACCTGTTCCCAAGGATGCCATCCCGCGGCCCCATCAATGCCTCCAGGCCCTGCTCAGGGAGCTTTGTCTAGGAAGCCCTCGGGACATCCCTCCCACAGGGCTCCTGGCTGGCCCCAACTGCACCATGTCCACAGAGCTGCGTGGGTAACCAGTGGGGACCGTGACCAGGCTGTAGCAGCCTCCCCCAGCTTCAATCACCACACACAGGGCTTCCAACACCACCTGTATTCTCTCACAGTTCAAGATGCCTCATTCCCTGTCCCACAGTCCCTTCCTCTCTCTTCCACACCCACATCCCCTTCTCTGTCTCAGAAGCTCCTGCCTCCCACTTAGGATGGCCTGAAGATGACATCTGGCCAACCCTGACAGCCCAGGATGATCTCCCAGTCTCAAGATACTTAATTTAATCCCATCTGCAAAGTCACCTCTGCCGAGTGCAGTGGCACGTCCACAGACTGCAGGGGACTAGGCCTTCATCGACCAGCCCCTGTGCCCCCGGCCTGGACCCCGCAGCCATTCCCACAGGCTCCCTCCCAACCTGCTCTGTGGCCAGGGTCTCCCGGCTCCCCAGGGCTGCCTGTTCTCATTTGCTTTTTCTTTCTTTCAATGAAAATCTGAAACCTCCTCACTCAGCAGGCGCCTCCCCAGCCTGGGTGGCTGCTCCTCTGCATCCTCTGCTACCACCCGCCACCAATGCCCCCAACTCAGACCACTGTCCACTCCAGCCATGGTCCTGACTGCCATACCTTTCCCTGGGCCAAACCCCTGGCCCACCAGGCCCCAGGGGGCCTCATTGCAGCTCAACGTCCTGAGCTGAGTTCAGCAAAGGGTACTTGGGGTTCCTCTACTGGGGTCATACCTGCAGCCCCCAGGAAGGACCTTCCCAGTGCCCCCCAAAAAGCTCTGGGCCCTACCCCTCCAGCAGAAGCATCACTGCCCCACCCCACAAGGCCTGTGAGGCTCTGAGCATCCCATGCCCCCCATCCTCCAGTGCCACCCACTTGGACACAGACCTCAGAGGGCCCCTCTCCTCCAATGGTTGCCACGTGGAAACCAGCCTGGGTGCCTCGCAAATGGCCTTAGATGTGGTCCTTGCAGGAAAAAGGGTAAGGTCTACCCTAGCAAGAACCCCCACCCCCACAAAGGCAGCCTAGCCCTTCCAAGCCGGCCTTCCAGCCAGAAGTGTCCAGCAAGCACAACCTATGTGTGCCTCAGTGTCCCTGCCCCAGGGAAAAGCTCCTCAGGGGCTTCAGGGAGGCTTCAGTGAGAGAGGAGCATTTAGCCCCGGCTGCAGTGGTGTCCAGTATCACGCTGGAGACTAAGGCCTTTCCAACCCTCCTGATTCGGCCCCCACCATGCCACCTGCCCCAGCCCCACCCCATGTAATTTTCCCTCCCCCAAAGAGAAAACACAGCGGAATCCTTTTGTGGAAAGGCCATCAGCCGTGCAAATACCCACCCCTCCCTGAGAGCTGTGGCTCCCAGCAGTTCCTGCCCCTCCCAAGCAGAAAGTGTCCTCTCCCCTGGTAGGGCCGGGCTGACCGCCCACGGGACAGGTGGCCCCTCGGTGAGGTCAACTCAAAGGACTCCTCATTCCCACGGAAGCGCCGGAGGGGCAGGCCATTCCCTGGCAAACGAGCCAAAGACGAGACATACACACACACACACACACACACACACACACACACACACACACACACACACACGTGCACACGGAGTCCAGCAGAGGCCCTGACAAGCATACCAGGCCCCCACACGCAGCAGGGCTGGGAGCTTGGGGTCAGCCATGGAGTGGGGCATGGGTAGGAGTGGCCTGCACTGTGCTGAGCGGCCACCCCACTAGGGCCCAGTGGTGTCTGGACACAGAGCCATCTTGTATGGTCAGGGTCCCACACCAAACCTCAGTCACCCCTCACTTCCCCAAGCCTACCTGGAGGCCAGGAACTACGTATGTCCCAGGTAGCATCAGAGTGTGAGACCCCCGTGACCTCCAGCGCAGCCAGCAACCCTCACCGGCCCAGCCTGGTTTCCAGGTGGAAAGTTGGCAGCTGCCTCTGCTTAGCCTTGCCAGGCCCCAAGGGGCTCCACTCTGGCCTGCAGTGAGTGGGAGCGTGGGCACAAAGGGCCTGCCTGAAACCCATCCATAAACAGTTCAGGAAGAGGCCGGCAGGGCTGGAACGTTCCAATGTCACCATCTCGCTCCCCTCGGGGAACAGAGCATGCCTTTGTCTTTTTATCATTGCCTTCATCAAATATTTACAGAGGCTGACAGGCCATTTCAGACAGGCCAGATATGAGCCAAAAGGGCTCTTTCTCAGGACACGGGGGAGACACAGGTCCTGGGCACTTGGGAGGCACATGGTCCAGCATGTAGCCCTGGGCAGGGAAGGGAAGGGAGGGCCTCCTGCAGGGCAGGACCTGTCCGTAGCCCTCGGACACATCCAACCTGGGGCTTAGGTACTAGTTTTCTGCACACAGTGCCCAGGGCTAGCAATAGGCCAGGCCGGGCTGACACCCCAGCCCTGCTCCCACAAGCTCTACAGCAGGAAGAATGAGCCTCGTGGCCAGGCATGTGTTCTCCACGTTCCACCTCCCGGGCTGCCAAGAGCATGCAGCATGAGCACCCCAACCAGGAAGGCATGCAGGGGCCTCAAGCTGTGAAGGCTGGGGTCAGCAGCCCACCTGGACCCATCCCCACTCCCCCTGCTCCTCCAGCCCAGTGTGAATGCTGGGCAGCCTTGCTTGGAACAGTCTCAGCCCAGGCAGTCCCAGTGTCCACAGATGGCGAGAGATAAGCAGACAGTGAAACGCACTCGGCCACACAGAGGGGCTGTTAAGAGCCAGGGCCGCACAGACTCATCCCAAGTAGGACCCTAAAGCAGGCAGAGAACAGCCACAGGATGGAAAGGATCGGTGGTACCAGGACCCTCTGCTGGGAGGGGACGCCTAGGTCCTCACTGGGGAGGGGCTGCACACACACTAACTGTCCCTAAAAATCCATCCCAGTAAAAGAAAGGCCCCTTGCTGTTAGCATTTTATTTTCCTTTACCTTTAAAAAATATCATCGGTCCCTTTCTATCTTAAGATCTATTTCCATATATTTTTTCATCTTCTTCTGTTTCATTTGTTTCTAGCTGTTTTAAAGGTTTTTGCCCTTTTCCCCCAGCTAACCCTATTTCATCCTTCTCATAAATGTGCCTAGCCAAGTTCATTCACTTTCATGCCTCCCTTTTTAACTCTCTTTTTACAAATGGTGCAGGTGGCCATCTGTACAGAACCCACCTGCAACCACCACACCCTGAGCCCATGTGGCCGTCTCACTTCTAAGTCACCCAATCCAGAGGCCCAAGAGGTACCAAGAGCAGCAGGGCCATGCTCCGGCATCCTCTGGGCTCAGTTTTCCCCAAGCTCAGCCGCAAACGAGGGTGCCAAGTTCACTGCATCCAACCACACCAAGCCAAGGGCACCAGAGGGACTGACAGGCTGAGGAACTGGGCACTGGCAGCCCAGGGTAGGCGTCGAATTGCCGAGAGGCTGAAGGGGACAACAGGCCATCATTGTCCAGCCAGCAACTGGGCTCCCCAACACTGTGGCTCTCCCACCACCGCTGGCTCTCGAGGGAACGTGCAGAAACGTGCCCTCCTCTGGGCAGACACAGACAGCCTCGGGTCTCCCTCCTGTAAAGATCACCCAGCCATATCCAGCTGACCCAGGACCTGCTGCAGTGACAGACACAGTCTGGATAGCCCATCAGACAAACCTGCCCTGGACCTCTGGCTCAAGGGGCCAGAGCAAGGCCAGGCCTCGAGGAGGCCCCCCCATAAGCCATCCATGTCCCCAGGGGTGTCAGGGCCAACAATTCCACTCAATGGACCTTCCCCACCCCTCAGCACCTTAACTCCTGCAACCCCCCAATGGTGTGCACTCCCAGGTGGGGACTAGGGCAGGGGAGGCTGAGACTAAGCCAGGCAGCATCCTCACGCAACGCCTGCTCAGCATGGCCTGCCACTTGCCTCCTTGAGGGGATGGAGCACCAGGCTGGGGCTGCCCTGGACACACACAAGACCTGCCCAACCGCTGCCCCCCCTCCTAGCTCTTCTCCACAGCTTTGTGTTTTCTTTTTTTTTTTTTTGAGACAGAGTCTTGCTCTGTCGCCCAGGCTGGAGTGCAGTGGCACTATCTTGGCTCACTGCAAGCTCCGCCTCCCAGGTTCACGCCATTCTCCTGCCTCAGCTGCCCAAGTAGCTGGGACTACAGGTGCCCGCCACCACGCCCAGCTAATTTTTTTGTATTTTTAGTAGAGACGGAGTTTCACCGAGTTAGCCAGGATGGTCTCGATCTCCTGACCTCGTGATCCACCCGCCTCGGCCTCCCAAAGTGTTGGGATTACAGGCTTGAGCCACCGCACCCGGCCCACAGCTTTGTGTTTTCAATGCTTCTTCCAAAACACAAATTCACTACGCTGCTCGAACCTCTTAATTAAAGACAAGAAATTCCAAGAGACCTGTCCGGGCAGATGCCAACAGCCTTGCAGCTGGCTGACCCAGGAAGATGGTTGCCTAACTTGAAGACACAGGACAGGGCCAGATAGGAGGCCTAGGGCGTCTCCCACCACCTGACGCCAAGCCCAGCCGCCACCAGGTGGAGGAGGGTAGCCTAGAGTCACCAACCTGGGCAGGGCTACAGTAGGAGGTCACCAGGTCCAGAGCCCAGGACTGTCCTTGACATTGGGGGAAGCCTGAAAACAAGAAAATCAGGGGCAAGCATCTCGGCTCAGTCCTGGTGCCACCAGAATGGGAGAGAGGTGGCCCACTCAGACCCCAGGCATCGGTCATCTTCCTTCTGGGAGGCCTGTGTGACCCCAGCACAGCCAGGCTGAGAAGCCGCACCCCACAGAAGGCAAGGGGACTTGCCCACATGTCTCAGGCCCACACAAGGACCTCCAGTCACAGGGGACAGCATGGAGGCACGCAGGGTGTGTGGGAACCTGGGTCCAGCTGGAGGGGGCCAGGCTGGGACTGAGCAGGCCTCCACCCACCCCGAACCGAGCCAGCGAGAGGATGACAAGTGGGTCTGACCCAGGCCTGACTCACACCCGAGGAGGCCCCGAGCTCGAGACTGCACCAAAGCTGCCCAGCTCAACTGCAGGTATTGGGCAGCAAGGGCAGGAGTAGAAGGACAATGGGGCAAGAGGGCAGGGCTGGACAAGGGGGCAGCAAGGCCAGAGCTGGGCAGGGAGTGGGGGCCCAGAGGCAGTCTGGGCTATTCACTGTCACTGCACATATCAGCGCAGACGCTATGATCATGACTTAGCAAAAATGCCCAAGAGTATAAAAAACGAGATAAGAAGGGCATATACCAAAGTGAAAACTGCCACATCAGAGGATGCAGGCTGTGGACAGCTCCTCCTCTGTCAGGCTTCCATGTCCATCATGTCATCTTCCCTAGGAAGCATCCCCTCCACGGTGGCCATCCCCCCCATCCCCATGAAACCCAATGCCCAGGCACCCTCCCCCAACTCAACAGAGCTGGTCCAGGGCTGGCAGGTAGGAGGAACAACACAGCCCTGCCCCTACGCCCTACCGGGGTAAGCAGGGCTCCCTGTGAGGCCTGAGGAGGGGCCCCACCCAAAGCAGCTGGATGGGCAACAGGTGGGTCCCCATCAGCCTCCTCCTGCCAGCAAGCCCCGCCTGCCTGGGGAAACTGCAGCCGCTCAGCTCCCTCAAGGCTGACAGCAAGTCCTGTTAGCGTCAACCACTCAACCTAACTCAGAGGCGGGGCAGTTCCAGCTCAGGTGCCTCAGGCACCCAAACGGAGGAGGGAGCTGGGCGATCCTGAGGCCCAGAACCACCGGAGCCTGCAGTCCACCCACCTCAAGCTGCACCACAACCCCTTAGGCTATGCAGGTCCCCACTCAGCCCCTGGCTGCCTGGGTGTACAGGACAACATCTTGTATTTTCCTGTACCTCAGTTTCCTCCTTAGTAAACTGGGAAACTTTACTGAGGGGGGAATCACAGCACCTCCCTCTCAGGGAGCCGATATGCCTCTAGAGTATACAGTGGTGCCCCACTGATGTGAGCATGGTCATTTCTTAATAACAGCACTCTGACTTCCTCTAGGTCCCCCACAGGGACCAGCCTAGCCAGATCTGACCTACACATGCAGCACCCGAGCCAGGAATGCACGACCTCACACGGTCGTACAGAAACACCACACAGGGCCGGGCAGTGGCTCATGCCTATAATCCCAGCACTTTGGGAGGCCGAGGCAGGCAGATCACCTGAGGTCAGGAGTTCGAGACCAACTTGGGCAAGATGGTGAAACCCCGTCTCTACTACAAATACAAAACTTAGCTGGGCACAGTGGTGTACACCTATAAATCCCAGCTACTCGGGAGGCTGAGGCAGGAGAATCGCTTGAACCCAAGAGGGTTCCAGTGAGCCAAGATCACACCACTGCACTCCAGTCTAGGAGACAGAGCAAGACTCCCTCAAGAAAAAAAAGAAACACCACACAGATCCAGATGGAGTCTCCATGCAAGACCACTGGCCCTAAACCTTCAGAAGACAATGCTGACAGATTTAAGAACAGTAATAATAAAAGGCGGAGGGACTGTTCTGGATTGAAATTGACATGACAACCAGACACAACATGCGATCCTTGACTGGCTCCTGGATCCCTTCCCTAGGAAGCGCAGTCCGCCCATCTGAGACCTCACTGAGTGCCTCAGGTCCTATCCTGGAGTGCCTGGAGCACGGCAGGGGGTGGAGGTGATGTGGGAGCATCCTCGTTCCTATCAAAAGACACAGGCTGAAGTACTCAGGGGTGAACTGCAAATGGGTCAGGAAATCACAGACACAGATATACAGGAGAGTGGTAAACACTAACAACTGGTAACTCCAACTTCTCTGTTGGTTTTTCCAAAGTTTTCCAAAATAAAATGTTGGGGGTAAATGAAAACTGGATTGTTGGCAGAAAGGAAAAAGTTTTGCCAGGGTTGGCACAGAGGGTAGGGAGCTGGGGTGGCCACACAGGAGGGAAGGAAAATCATCAGGGCCCACAGATGCCTGGGTGTGGGAGCTGTGGACAGGGAGGAGCCTGCAGATGCAGCAGGCATGTGTGCTGTGCTGTTCTCTGCAGGCCCAGGCAGAGGAGGGCTCTAGCACACACAGACACTGACGGTCTTGGAGGGACAAGGTAACCAAGACAGACACAGCAGGCACGCTCCACCCACAGCCCGCCACCCCTCCTGACCAACAGAAACCCAGAAACTCACTATGCCCAGCCCCAGAGAACAGATCATAACCTGTTACACCAATCAAGCCTTTCCCAGATACAAGCACAGTTACAGTTGGCCACACAAACACATGCTAACCAAGGAGACCAGAGAATCCCTGGTAAATATTTCTCTTTATGGATTAAAATATGAACAAAGCCACTTGAAAAATGGACCTTTTGGCTGCTTGGCCCCCACCTAACCACCCATTTGTTTCCCACCATCAAATGTGGTTGTGATGCCTGGAGCTGTGGCAGCCCTACTGTAGCCATGAGACCAAGCAAGACTAGGGACAAAATGCCAACATGGATGAGGACAGAAGAAACAGAGAGAAAACCCCACGTCCCAGTTGATGTTGCTGAGCCACCTCCAGGGCTGTCACATGGCCATCTCCAGATTCCAGATTCTGAGTAAGATCAAAGGTCAGCATTGTTTCCCACAGTCGGCTCACAGCTGAGAATTGTCCCATCTCCCCCACCGGAGAGCAAGCACACACAGTGCCCAGAAAGCAGGGGTGAGGGGCAGATTGGGGAGAGTGAATACCAGAGGGAGCCCATGACCCTCCACTAACAGTCAGCCTGTTAACGCCCCTCCCCAGAGCCAGTCCTGGCTTATAAGATAACTGTAAAATGAAAGAAAAAAAGGAGGTGGCCCAACACCTTCCCCCTCGCACCCTTCAAGAGCTTCACAACACAGTGGGCATCATAAAGGCTCTGAGAAGTTCCTCAACAGCAATGCCTGTCTGACCCACCATTCCCCAAACACATCTAATGACAGCACCCCTTCTGCAGCCACCCTCAACAAAGGGTTCAAAATAGCACCAAGCCCAGGAACAAACCTCAGAACCATGGCCTCTTGCAAAACAATAGCTTTAAAGACACTCCAGAGACAGATTCTAGAAGTCATGACACCCTGAACTGCAGCTGTATTTTTAAATGCTATACAAGTGTAAACAAGACCTAGAAGGTCCTATTCAAAAATAAAAGCAGTTGTGTTCACCTGGTTGGATTATGGTTGATATTTTCTTCAGCAACATCTTTTTTTTTGAGACAAAGTCTTTACTCTGTTGCCCAGGCTGGAGTGCAGTGGCGCGATCTTGGCTCACTGCAACCTCTGCCTCCTGGGTTCAAGCGATTCTAATGCCTCAGCCTCCCAAGTAGCTGGAATTATAGGCGCCCGCCACCACGCCCAGCTAATTTTTGTATTTTTAGTAGAGACAGGTTTTCACCATGTTGGCCAGGCTGGTCTCAAACTCCTGACCTCAAGTGATCCACCTGCCTCGGCCTCCCAAAGTGCTGGGATTATAGGTGTGAGCCACCGCGCCTGGCCCATTTCTGCAAACATCTTTAATATAGCTGTTGCATTTTTTAAATTAATCAACTATTTTTAGAGACATTCTAGATTTATGGGAAAATTGAGCAAAAAGTAGAGTTCCCATACACTCCCTCACACCCACACACAGGTTCCCCTATTATTAACATCTTGCATTAGTGTGGTACACTTGTTATAACTGATGAACCAATATTGATGATTAACTAAAATCCAACATTTACACTTGGGTTCACTCTGGGTGCTGTACATGCTATGGGTTTTGACAAATGTATAATGACATGTATTCACCAGTAAAGTATCATACAAAATAGTTTCACTGCCCCACAAATCTGCCTCTTCATCCCTCCTTTCCTCTAATCCCTGGCAACCACTGAACTTTTTTTTTTTTTTTTTTTTTTTTTTTTTACTGTCTTCATGGTTTCTCGTCTTTTCCAGAATGTCATCTAGTTGGAATCATACAATATGCAGCCTTCTCAGATTGGCTTATTTCACTTAAATATTCATTTCTGGCTCCTCTCTGTGTTTTCATGTCTTCATAGCTCATTTCTTTTAGCACTAAATAAGATTGCATTGTCTGCATGTGCCACAGTTTGTTTATCCATTCACCTGCTGAAGGACATCTGGGTTGCTTCCAAGTTCTGGCAATTATGAATAAAGCTGCTATAAACATCCGTGTGCAGGTTTTTGTGTGGACCTAAGTTTTTAACTCCTTTGGGTAAATACCAAGGAACGCAGTTGCTGGATTGCATAGTAAGAGTGTGTTTAGTTTTATAAGAAACTACCAAAAGACCTTCCAAAATAGCTGTACCATTTTGCAATCCTACCAGTAATGAATAAGAGTTCCTGTCACTCCACATCCTCACCAGTATTTGGTGTTAGTGTTCTAGATTATGACCATTCTAGTAGGTGTGCAGTGGGAGCTCATTGTTTTAATTTGCAATTCCCTGACGACTTATGATGGGCAACATCTTTTCATATGCTTATTTGCCATCTGTGTGTCTTCCTTGGTGAGGTATCTGTTAAGCTCTTTGGCCTATTTTTTTAGCTGATTGTTTTCTTATTGTTGAGTTTTAAGAGTTCTTTGTATATTTTGGATAACAGTCCTTAAGCAGATGGGTCATTTGCAAATATTTTCTCCCCAGCTGTGGCCTGTCTTCTCATTCTCTTGACAGTGTCTTTCACAGAACAGAAGCATTTAATTTTAATCAAGTCCAGCTTATCATTATTTTCTTTCAAGGACTGTGCCTTTGGTGTTATACCTAAAGTCACTGCCAAAGCTAGGTTTATAATTTTGGATTTTACATTTAGGCATATGGTCAATTTTATTTTTTGTGAGGGGTGTAAGGTCTGCGTCTGGAATCATTTATCTGCATGTGGATGTGCAGTTGTTCCAGCGCCATTTGTTGAAAAGATGATCTTGTCTCTATTTTATTGCCTTTGCTCCTTTGTCAGAGATCAGTTGACTTTATTCATGAGGGTCTATTTCCGGGCTTGCTATTCTATTCCATTGATCAACTCATCTGTTCTTTTACCAATACTGCACTGCTTTGACCACTTTTCTTTCATTCTTTTTAAAAAATGTTAATATAATTTAATGAGAGCCAATTTAAATTAGGAGTCGTAATCAAGTATTCTGGGAAATGCTTAGAATTCAATGCTCCAGGGAAGAGAACTGGATGTGAAAACTCTCAGAAGCAGGAAAACTTACAGACATTGTTCAGGTTGCCAACCTCCAGCGTCCCCACTCAGTCCTCTCCACCCAGCTGGGATTCCCCAAAACACAGCCCTGAATTGTCTCTGGTCAGAGGCAGATCCTAGCTTGCTTTTCAAAAATCCCAGCTGCTGCCGTTCACACCCTTTTCCTTATCTGCAGCTCAAGCACTAAGGCAACAGCGGCACAGGTGCCCACAGCTCCCGGGCGGGGAGACAGGCAGCCTCGGGAACCAGCCTCCACCTGCTGGCTCGGCTTGCTCTCCACATCTCTACTGGAGACAACTGTTTATTTTGCAGGGGGAGCAAGAGGGGTGAAAAGAGGTTGACCTGAGGCCCCTGTGTGCTCAGGCGAAACACATTTCTCTCAATAGAGCCCCCAGCCATGAAGGGCAGCTAACACCATCCACACTGCACAAAAAGGTAAACCGAGGCTCGCAGAAACAGATGCCCTCCCACGGCCACACACTGGGAACGTGGCAGGGCCCTCCTACCCCTGGGGTATTTTGTGTGTACCACAGGGCAGTGCGGCTGGGACCTTTGGGGTGACGTCCTTCCTGGCTTTGAGGCTCCCAAACCCCCCTTCCCACCATAGCAGGCAGATGCTGATGCCCCATCACGGCTGCACAGCCAGGGCCAGCCAGGGCGGACCACAAGGGAGACCCAGACACATGGCCCAAACCCCTGCTGGGCCAAGTCAAGTTCTTCTCCATCAACGAGGTGACCTAAAGCTCCGTGCCATCACCTTGGGTGTCTTCCAGCTGCAGCCTGAAGCCAGACCCAAGCCACAGGACCTGAGAGACACCTACAAGATGACTATGGGCATAGAAGGGCTGCAGCTCCCAGCTGTCCTGGAAGGTGAGGGGCAAGTCCAGCCAGCCCAGGACCACTGGCCAGCTCCACCCAGACCGTGGATTCATGGTGGCCAGCAGGGCCCAGGGGTGGGAGGAAGGGTAACTCCCAAGGGAAGGGACAGTCGTCTTTAAGGTGCAGCACAGTTCCCAATTTTGTCTTAGCACCTAAAACTCGGAATCTGCTGCCCATTGTATGAATCATGTTTTGAAACAGTTCTGGCATCCTGGAGCACCCTCCTGTCCTGGGCAGCCCCTCTGGGCAGGGTAATGAGCTCCTCCCTCTTGGCCCCCCGAGACACAGTCCTGGCCCATCCCTGCACTCCTGGGGTGCCTACCCAGGCTCCCAACTCAGGATCAGCCTGGGAGACCCCACTCCACCCGAAGACCACCTACAAAGCACTCAGATTAAGCATGTCCCAAGCCAAGGCCTGCCCTTCCCCTAAATCCACATTTCCCCCTCCCCCTCAGAGGACAGCAGCCACATCCTGCCAGGCCCAAAGCTGCTGCCACACCATGATTCCTACCTTCTCTCTCTCTTTTTTTTCTTGAGACGGAGTCTCGCTCTGTCACCGGGCTGGAGTGCAGTGGCGCGATCTCGGCTCAATCAACCTCCGCCTCCCGGGTTCAAGCGATTCTCTTGCCTCAGCCTCCCGAGTAGCTGGGACTACAGGTGCCTGCCACCACGCCCAGCTAATTTTTGTATTTTTAGTACAGACGGGGTTTCACCATGTTGGCCAGGATGGCCTCAATCTCTTGACTTCGTGATCCGCCCACCTCGGCCTCCCAAAGTGCTGGGATTACAGGCATGAGCCACCAAGCCTGGCCTTTTTTTTTTTGAGACGGAGTCTTGCTCTGTGGCCAGGCTGGAGTGCAGTGGCACGATCTCAGCTCACTGCAACCTGTCTCCTGGGTTCAAGCGATTCTTCTGCCTCAGCCCCCCAAGTAGCTGGGATTACAGGTGCCCGCCACCATACTTGGCTAATTTTTTTGTATTTTTAGTAGAGACGGGGTTTCACCATGTTGGCCAGGCTGGTTTCAAACTCTTGACCTCAAATGATCCACCCGTCTCAACCTAAGTGCTGGGATTACAGGCGTGAGTCACCGTGCCTGGACGATTCCTACCTTCTCTACCTTCAGATCTGATGTAAATCCTGTGCTCTCCACCTTCAAATGCACCCAGAATCTGATGCTTCTCCCCTCCCCGCCTCTATCCCACCCAGTACCAGCCCTGTAATCTCTCACCTAGACAGTGGCAGTCACCTCCCTGCTGGTCCCCTGCCTCTACCCTCATCCCCAACTGTCCCCAAGGTGGCCAGAGAGATCCTGTCAAAACCTCACTCCACTCCCGCCCCTCCTCCAGCCTCGCTCAGAACTCCCCAACCTGCCCAATACATTTCCAGGTCTCACAGGCTCTGTCTCCCAGGGCGGTGACCTGTCCTGCTCACTATGGTACCCCAGGTCTAGAACCAGGACACACGTTCAACAAATGCTCACTGAGTCAACATACACACAAGCCTGCACTGTTGAGACCCAAGCACAGGCCTCTGGAACCTTCAGGAACATCCGCTCCCTCCCCTTCTCTTGATGCTATCTTTTGGCTAGCTGTCCATCAATAAAGCTTTACGCAACCTCAGAGTAGGCCCCCAGCTGTCCCCGGAAATGACAGGACAGGGTGGGGGGATGCAACTCTCAGGGCCCACGAGATCCTCCCACTGACCTGGAGCTTGTCCTGGACTTGGTGGCCACTTGCTTCCCAGAGCCTGACACAGTCATGGCACTGCCACCAAGTCTAGGTCCTCACAGTCCAATCCAATCCAGTCCTCCACGGGGGTCTCCAGTGCAGGCCCCATCTTGCACCTCCTTGGCCTCTTCCAGCCCTGATGTGTCCCGGCCCCTTTGTCTCCCTTGCTGTAAGATGGTCTATAGACTGTCCCCATCTGGGTCTGTCTGGTGTCCCAGTGGCCACCTCTAGGTCACCTGGGTCTGTTATATCCTCTGGAAAAGCAGCCGCCTAGAGGAGGGCCCAAGATCAAGCCTGGAGACGCGGGTGACCCGTGAAGCAGCCAGGGCACGTGTGGACACTTGCTTCCATGTTTAATGTGAGGAAAAATAAGAACACTGACCCTCAGCTGCCCCAGCCACATCCCAGGCACTCCGCAGGGCCTGTGGACACAAATGCAGAGGCAGGATGTTTCTGCCACCACGGAAGGTTCCAGTGCTGCAGGAGGGCGTGTCCAGCTGCCCTGGCAGACCTCCTAACATGCTGACGAGGAATGAGAAAACACAAGCTTTGGCAATGGCAAATCAAATCATTTGCAATGGCAAATGGCATGTGGGGGCTGGCCCTCCACACATCTGAGCCAGTGCTGGGATCCTCCCTCTGGGGCTCAGAAAGCAGCACAGGTACGCTCGAGTCCCATGGTAGCCTGGTCCTGATTCAGCTCAGCCAGGCGCCCACACGGCACCACTGAGCCACAGGAGCACCTGCTTCTAGTAGAAAACAAGCTGTGGTGCCTCAGCCTCAATGTGTCCCCCATGACGGTGACCTGCACAGGCTGCTGTCTGTCATCGCTGCTGACACACACCTCGCCACCACCACTCGGGGGGCAGAAGCACCACTGAGAGCTTGGCGCCCACATTTCTGCCCCGGTGGGAGGGAGGGAAAGTCCGTCTGCACAGGCCTTTCAGGCAGCTAGCGCCAGCCTTTTTTGCCAACTAAACCAAAACCATGGTCAGCATGGTGCAGAAAACATCTCGCCCAGGAAAGCAAATTCAGTGCTGGCATCCAACTGATTTCAAATTACAACTCTCCCAATAAAATTAAGCACTTCAGAGAATTTTTAAAAGGGGTGACCACCAGCCAAATCGGGTCAAGCCTTCTGATTGTCTTGCCCCAGTGAGTGAGTGCCATGCACCTCCTCTGTGCCCGGCACTGGCTCGCCCCCTCGTCTCCTCTTCTCCCCATGTCAGCTGGGTCAGGGCTAAAAGCAGGTGAGGCTGGCAGCCGGGCCTCTAACGAGAGGCCATCGGTGCAAAGCACGCAGGCTCTCCAGTCCCCCAAACCCTGGCCTAAGGCTGCATGGCCCATGACATGCAGAGTGCCTGCCTAGAAAGGTGATAAGGATCCCACCTGCACGGGACGACGGGCCAGCTCAGCACTGGCACTGGCGGGGCTGCCAGCGGCTGGGAGAGAGGCTGTCGGGTGGCTGGGCTGTCCTTGGAGGATGGTGGGGGGACCACCCACTTGGCACAGGCCATACTCAGCGAGTCTCCTCCGGCATCATCCACTCCCAGACCCAGGAAGATGGAGAGGACACTGAGACACCCGGCTGGGGCAGGACACATCGTTCCTTGAGCCCTGCCCCCTCTGGCGGCACCAAGCAGCAGCAAGACCTACTTTGTAACTTTCTGGAACTAGAAGCAGCGCCCCCACCCTTAGTCCTCTTTAGGACTCCACCGCTCTCCCAGGGCCCAGCAAGTGCTCTGAGCTGAGGATCAAGGAATGTACGTCTCCATGAAGCAGAAAGACCCCCATGCTGGGTGCAGGCCCCCCAGCACCATCTTGGGAAACTCAGGTTCCAGCCCTGCCACAGCAGCTCAGAGGCAGTGGCACTGAGATCCTAAGATCCTGTGTCCCCTAAAGTAGGGAGCTGCTGACAGGGAGGCGTCAGTGTTGTTAAAGGGGGTGAAAACCAAGCTTACTCCAGGTCCCCAAGGGAGACACAGCAGAAACAGGAAGGTCCGGGAAAGGCAAACAGGCTGCCTACCTGGGTCTGAGTTGGCTATGTTTTCTCAACCTGGGACCTGTGGCCAGCTCAAAGGTGGCAGCAAGTGAGAGTGGGAGCCCTGAGCCACATGGAACAGTGTTGGTCCAGCAACGTGGGTAGCCAAGAAGGGCGAGGAAGTCACAAAAGCTCAACACCAAAAGGAGAAGGGAACAAGATTGTGCTGACCCAACAGAAGGTGGCAGAGCAAGGGGTGGCCACAGCACCACGCCAGGCACCTCCCCGTTGCTGTACTGTGGCCTCACCACCCCCTAGAGGAGGGTCTTGTAGAAGGTCAGGCCAGTGACCCAGATCAGCACCCCCAGGGTAGCTGGGCCGGCTATGGCAGGTGGCAGACGCTCCCAGAGCCGACACGGAGGCCCAGGCTACCCCGCACCCTGTCTGACAGTACAGGGGTCTGTGGGGGAACCAGGGCTGGCCAAAGATGACCACAGGAACACAGGACATGTGGGCAAGGAGGAAGGCGGTGGGATTCTGGTGTTTTACTTCCTTGTTACCATAATGTGTTCTGCTGCCAAGAATAAAAGTTTATTCAAGAGAAGAATGACAGGGAGGTATTTTAAAATGGCTTCCCCCACAAAAAACAGTGCAGGTTCCAGCTTTGCACATCTGGAGAATTCAGAAGGTGAAACACCTCACTGCCCTTCGATGTGAGATAAATAAATATTACCCTCTCTACAGAGTTCTTTCAACACTAATTTATCAAAGGAAATCAGATGTCCTCTAAGCCAGGCTTACTAGGTCCACATGAAGGCGTTTCTCCCATCTGGCAGGGAACCCTGAAAAACACAAGTGAGCCCCACTGGCGCCTCTCAGTTCTCCAGGGAGGCCCCCCAGCCTGTGGAGGGCAGAAAGGGGAACACAGCCCAGGCACCTGGACAGACTGCAGGTGCTGCAGGAGTAGGGGAAGAAAGGGATAGAGGCCAAGAGCAATTCCAAGAAGGGCTCCTGGCTGAAGGCAACATCCCCCTAGACCCTCCCTCCACAGTGTAAAGCGTGACTCCCAGGAAGCCTCCCCATGCCCAGAATGCTAGGGGTCATGTGCAGGATGGCATCTCCACACTGTGGACTAAGAGAGCCCCTCACGACACAAAGCCAACACACCTAGAGAAGGAGCACCCACCTGTCACCCTTCCCTGCTCAGTGAGACCTCACCCCACATCCCACCCAGGAGCACACTCCCCTCGCAGAGTCCAACGCCCCTCCCACAGCCCCTGATCTCCCTGCAGCCCTACACCCCACCCTCTTCCGTTCCACACGCCCACCAGCCCCTGGCCCACACCCAGGACATCACACAGGCAGCCCCATCAGTCCTTCCAATAGCTCTGCACAAAGTCAGCCTACACCACTCTACACACAGGCAGGGGCCCTCCTAGGACCCCTGATCCCACAATGCCCTGCCATCTCCTCACTGGTGACCTTGGGGGTTGTTCCCCTCAGTCCTCACAGTTTGTGATGAGGAGACTTCCAGCACAGCCCCAACACACACCAAGTTCTCAGCAAAGGGGGCTATTCTAAGCAGGTCCAGACTCCCTCTCATGGAAAACCCTCTCAGATCAGCACAGAGAGAGCTGATCCCAAATGACACATCGACTAGGGACAAATGTTGGAGGTACTTCTTTTGGGGGAGATGCAGGGAAACCACAAGTTTGGGGCACCAGTAACATCTTGGCAAGGAACATCAACATATAGACAAGAAGCATATAGACCAGAAGCACCTCTCGGTTGCTGTTCCCACCTAGAGTCAAGGAGCAAGAGACCCCTGGACAGAGGCCAGGCTCCACCCCATGCCTGCAGGGGACAGACCCAGAGACAGAATCGCCTGTGTTTCCTTAAAGGGAATGGGAACTAACAAGCTCCAAGAGTCACATGCGCCTGCGATGCCTCAGCCAGATCAGCAGGCTCTGGCTGCCGAGGTCTAACTCAAATCCAGCCTACTGCAGCACCCCTGTTCCATCCACCACCCTGCAGAGGCAGCACCTGAGGGTGCTCGGGTCAGAAGGGCAAGAGCAGGAAGACCGCTCACCAGAATCAAGAGTCATCTCCCCTTTCAGGCCCTCTCTTCTCTCTGCTTTCCCTTGCAGCAGGAATGCCCAGCACACCCCAGGACCCCCAGATCACAGCCCCCTGCCCCACCCACCGCCTTTCCTGTACCATCAGAACCTACAGCACCATGAGGGAGGGGAGCTGTTCAGTCCCTCCTAAGGACCTCACACAATGCCACTGACCCCTAACTTGAAAAGCCACATCTCCAAAGCAGAACCAAGGGGTGGTGGAGAGGCAGGTCTCTGGAGCTCTTTGTCTTGGGAGAAAGGCTGACGACAGGTCGATACCCACCGAATTATCCAGGCTTGCACACACACGCAGGCCACCCTGTCGGGGCCGGAGGATATAGCAATTGAATCCCATTTCTGAGTCAAAAATGCAAGAGTCCCGCAGTGTGGCCAGCGGCCCTAGAACACAGCTTGCCCCAGCTAGCCCCAGCCCCGTTTCAGGCCTGGACTGGACAGCCAGCTAACTTTACAGGCCAACAAAGTACACTTACACCTCCAGCCGGCACTCTCCCAGACTGGCTCACGCCTGACAGCTGCCCACCTCCAAGGAGGGAGGCCTGTAAACACCCCCTGGACAGGCATGGCCTCTGCTTCCAAGGCTGGCCCAGGACAGCTAGGGTGGCTGTTTATATAATCTTGCAGGGCTGGGGCTGACACCACGGTGATGGCAGGATTATGAAAAATGCATGCCCAGAGCCGCTGCAGCCAAGAAAAACCCCCACCCGCATTCTGCACGACTCGGTTTTAAGACCTCTCACACGTCCATTTTGTGAACAAATGGAGCTCTCAGAGCAGCAGAGGCGACTAACCACACTTCCAGGCCTTGCCCAGCTGTCCCCAGAGCTCTACCAGGCACCACCTCTGGGTCACAGGCCCTGGGTCAGAAGAAGTCTCTGCAGGTATCCCTGCTGGGGCAGCCACAGCTTGCTGGACACAGGAAAGTACTAATTTATGGGCAGCTCAGAGCCCCCAAAACACTCTGACTGCACACACCGGGCCTTGAAGCCTCCACACTGTTTTGCAAAGACACAACAGTCCAGACTCCCTGGGTCATTAAAGTAGGTCATCGGGACTGGAGAAGCAGCAGCCTAAGAGACACAGCCTCCGAGGCCCACTCTCCAGGGCCCTCTCTACGCCCACAGCGTGCACACTTACACCAAACGCACAACAGAGGCCTGCCCTCGCCACCAGCTGACTCACAAACCGCAACCTGAGCACGGACACAGCCAGGCCCCATATGCCGTCCGCACACCTGGTACGCATCCTGCCAGCCATCCACACAGAGGGTGACACACATGGAGCCCCGCCGCCCCCAGGGCTTCTTAAGGCCAGGCGCAGGAGCAAGGACGGGCCCAAGGACCCACTCGCGGACAGACCCTGCGGAAAGCCCCCTGCGGGCTGGGACACCCTCACCTGCAGCTCACACCAGGCCACCTCCACCCAGGTCTCCGTGTCCAGCCCCTTGTAGACCGTCTTGAAGGAACCGCGGCCCAGCTCGATGTCGAACTTGAGGAAGCGGCCGTCCAGAGAGGTGGCCACGGCCTTGAGGTCGTCCTCGTCGTCCTCCTCCTCTTCGGGCTCGTCCCGGCGTGTGCGCCCGGGCTCAGGCTTCGCCTCGGCCGCCCCCTCATCCTCCTTCCTCACGGTCGCCGCCGCCTCCTCCCTGGGGCCGCCGTCGGGGGCAGGCGCGGTTTCGACAGCGGCTACGATGGGGTCCGGGCCGGGCTCCTGAGTGCCCACGGGCTCGGGGCCGGCGTCCGCGGGGGCTCCGGGGGCTCCCGGCTGCGCTACCGGCGCTGCGGGCGCGGGGGCGGCGGGGCGTCCGCGGGCGCGCTCCGCGATGAGGCGGCGCGTCTTGCAGAGCAGAAGCACCCGGCGCTGCAGGGGCTGCGGGGGCTGCGGGCCCGGCGCCTCGGCTGCCTCCAAGCCCGGCGGCTCCTCCTGGTCCGACTCTACCACGCTGCGCCGCAGGAAGCGCTGGGGCCCCGGCCGCGCCGCCTTCGCCCGAGGCTCCGCCATGCCCGCGGGCCCCGCGCCGCGCCCGGGCTCCATCAGCGTGCCGGGGGCGTCTCGGCGGCCGCCATCGCCGTCCATCTCTGTGGGCCAAGGACACACAGGCCCGCGTGAGCGCCGGCCCTGCCGCACCTGCCCAGGCCGCCGGATGAGACAGCGCCGCCCTAAGCCCGCGCCCTGCCCAGCCCCGGCCGCGGAGAGAGCCTGCGGGGGCCGTCTCTGGGGGCCCTGGGAAAGGGTGGCTGCAGACGGGACCAGAGGCTTGGGTTGGGGAGGAGGGGTCCGTGCCCTGCTCAGCCCCAGGCTGCGGAGAGGGACGGGCCTGTGGTGTCCCTGGAACCCTGGGAGAGAGGACCTGCTAGGGTGTCCCTGAGGGCCCCGGAGGCCGGCAGAGGGATCTCGCGCCCTGCCCAGCCCTGGCCCAGGAGGGTTCTGCTAGGCTGTCCCGGAGGCAGCTGTAAAGGGGATAGGGAAGCCCGGGGGTGGGAGGAAGGCAGTGGCCCGGCGGCGGCTCCACAAAGGACGCGGGCCCGGGGCGCGGGAGGGGCGCGCGGGGAGGGGGCTGCAGCGCCGCGGCGCGCACACAAAGGCGGCGAGCGGCGTTGGGGGGGAGGCTCGGCACTCACAGGGCGAGCGGACGCCGTCCATGCCCGCGGCCCGGCGGCCAGGGCGTGCGAGGCGGGAGAGATCACGCTTCGAGGACGGGGTCCGAGTTCCGGGCGAGGTCCGCGCTGGGGTGGGGGCCGTGGCGCCGCTCCGGCTCCTGCGCGCTGCTCTCTCGGGCCGGGCCACTGCGGGGCCGCGCTCCCGCGTGCTCCTGCCGGCTTCGCGCGGCTCCGCTCCCGCACCGGCTCCGACCCGGCGCGCGGGGAGGGCGGGGCTCCGTTCGCCCCGCCCCGGACCGGCGCAGGGGGCTGGGCCTGGCACGCCCACCTGGCTGCGGACGGGCTGGCGGGCTGGCGGACTGGCGGGCGCGCGCGGCCACCTGCGGGCCGGCTACCTGGGCTCCCACCCGCGGTTCTTTGCTCGAGGTAGCGCTCCTGTCCTCTGAAGTTCTTTGGAACGCCCCGCAGGGCTGTCAGCTGCGGAGGACCCCGTTTGTTCCTGAGAGGAGGCAGCAGGCTCAACGCCTCAGCACGCCGCAGCCCGGCGCGCCAGACCTCAAGGCCCTGTGCCAGGACAGAATGGGCAGGCTAGGAAGAAAAGGACCAGGGGTACCGCCGTCCTCGGGAGCCCAGCCTGGGGCTAAGCCTGGTGGGGGTCAGCGTGTCCTTTCCTGCCCTCACTTCACCACCAGGAACCATGAGGACCTCATCATCACCCAGGGAGGCACTGGTGATCATTGTGCCCATTTCACAGTCTAGAGCAAACTGAGGCGCCAAAGGCAGAAGTTATATGCTCTAAATCCCAGAACTTTCAAGACCGAAGCTGAGCTGGAATGCCTTGGATGGGATATGGAGAGGCTTCCAGAAGCCCGTTGACGCAAAGTGTTCTTCCTTCCCACCTCTGCCAGATGCCACCTCTCCCGAGAAGTCTTCCATGATCTCTCGCTCCTTCCTCCTCTAGACCCCCACGGACAAGCCCTCTCTTGGGCGTCTCTGGCCCTAATGCAGCAGGTGACCTGTGTCAGTAACCATACTGCTAAGTTCTGAGCCCTGCTCCAGGCAATGCCCTGAGCTAACACTTCACCCTTACCCCAGCCTCCATGATCCTAGGTGAGGAAACTGAGGCACAAGGGAGATACCAGAGTATTCTCATCTCAGTCCCCATCCCACTGGGCTGGCACCCCCATCAGATACACACACACTTCCAGAGATGAAAAGATGCTTGTGGGCCTGTAGGCCTTGGAGCCCCTGGCACAAAATAACTCGTGTGGCATAAAAGCCAGCAGAGGCGATATCTCACCTTCACAATGTAGAGGGAAGAATATGCCAAGCCAACTGTTACCCAGAGAAGCAGGACTTCCTGGAGCCCCGCTGGGCACTGGCACTGGCTGAAACTAATTTGTGAGGGGCAACAGTGAACATCCCTCCCCAGCTCTGGGTTCAGCAATGCCACCCTGTAGCCTGAAGTCAGCAATGCTGGGAGTATTTACACTGCAGAAATTGGCAAACACCTCAAATCAGGACTTTTCTCCCCAGAGAGCCAGTGGTTAAATAGTGTGCTAGGTGTAGGGCTATGCATTTGGCACATGCCTGTTATTTATATAATCTAATCTACCTTGTGAGACAGGCATTCATTCCGGGGCTCAAGTCCGCTGGCATGAGCCCAGAGCTCACATGAGGAGGAGGCCAAACAGCAGACGCCAGCTCTGCAGGACAGAGAGGCCTGAGGGACAGGGATCTAAGTTGCATCTCCTGGGGCAGGAGTCTTCCAGGTAGAGGTCAGGGGTGGAAAAGGATCTTTTCTGTCTTCCCTTTGGAGGCTAAAGACCCCCCAACCTTGCCCCTAACCAGCTGAGTGAACTTGGGCAAGTCCTGGTCCTTCCTGAACCTCAGTATCTGGCCCTGCAGAGTGGGCTGATCATCCTGACTTGCCCACCTTAAAAGGCTGCCAATTCCTTGTAGATTCAGTCAATCTAGGAAGGGCACCAAGTCCACAGACCTGTTCATGATGGATGTGTTCAAGCCTATCCAAGGGAAAACCAGGATGGGACAGAGCTAAGTGTGTTCTGAGACCAGCACGCACCTATGTGGCCTCCTCCTGCTCCCAACAGGCCACACTGGCAGTGTGTGGGCAAAATACCTGCCAGCATCGGAGAAGGTTCATCAGCACCCATGGCTGCTGCCCACCCACACTTGTACACATGCGTGGGAAAGGATGGCTACACCCACAAATAAGCAGGAAGCAGCCCAGGCTGTGGGGAGTGGGGGACAGCCTGTCCCTGAGAGAGTACTGTGTGCTCTCTGAGCCCTTGGGGTGAATTCACGCATCTCTGCTTACACACCTCCCATGGTGGAGAGCTCATTCTCTCTGCCAACCCATGACCATTAGGGTACACAGCTAAGTCAGTAGTGGACAGGTCACAGTTTCCTCTGCAAGGAATCTCAGGCTGGGCTCAGGAGCAGCTCCTGGGATCCTGGCAGATGGAGCCTGAGGGATCCTTGGACAGACCTTGGAAGTCAGGACTTCACAGCACTGGCTATATGCCTTTTGGCAGGTCACTGGATATCTCTGAGCTTCCATCTCCCTGCTGCTAAGACGGGGAGTATAAATACTGTAGTCTGCTTTGCTGGGTGTCCTGAGGCTGCATGATCCAGGGTCATGATGCCAGCATTTGTCTTTTGGAGGTTTGTTTTTTGTTTTCTGCTTTTGTTTTTGTTTTTTTGAGATGGAGTTTCACTTTGTTGCCCAGGCTGGAGTGCAGTGGCGGGATCTCAGCTCAGCTCACTGCAACCTCTGCCTCCCAGGATCAAGCAATTCTCCTGCCTCAGCCTCCTGAGTAGCTGGGATTACAGGCGCCCACCACCACGCCCAGCTAATTTTGTATTTTTAGTAGAGATGAGGTTTCACCATATTGGCCGGGCTGGTATCGGACTCCTGACCTCAAGTGATCCACCCACCTCAGCCTCCCAAAGTGCTGGGATTACGGGGCAGCATTTGTCTTCGATGTTTAGAACACATGAGTACATTGAGGTCTTGCCCAGAGATTTTTCAACTTTAAGTAACTTTCTCAAGGCCTCAGAGTGGAGACAGTGACCTCTACCCACAGCTATCACCTTAGCTTCCACAATGCCAGGGAGCCCCTTTGGTGAAAAAAGTTTCTCCCAAGTCCAGGCTATGCTCCAGCCTACCCAGCCAGTAGGCACGTGCAGGCACACACCTGCTCCATGCAGATGCAGTTCCAGGAGCTGGGCCTCAGCAAGCAACAGGACCATGGTTTCAGTTTGCTCATCTGTGAGATGGGCATAATGGTCATGCTCAACAGTCTTGGCAACAAAAGGCATTCAACAAATGCTCATGAAAGAAGGGAGGAAGGGAGACGGGGCTAGCCCCACTGCCTCTGCTCACATCAGGGCCCATCGAGGGTCACTGGGTAGAAGGAAGAGCAGGGTCTAGCCATGCCCAGCTGGAGCTCAGTCCACAATTGCCCCGTGGGGCAGGTTCTGCCTCTGAGTGGAGTCAGGCAACCTATCTAGTGCTCAGGTCCAGTGTGGCCAGGCCACTTGCCTGAGTACCCCCCGGGTCACACCATGGGGAGGATACCCTGGCAGGGGCATCAGATGGGGAGGACAGTGCTGGAAAAGCAGAGCCCAGAGAGGCCAGGCAAGTGGCTTGGGGAAATGCAGGAAGACCTGTGACCTGAGGAAGGGTGTGGGGACAGGATGAAGGCCTGACAGTGTGTGGTGGCAGGAAGGTGGCAGTAGGTGGGAGCAGGTGGGCTGTGGAAGCTCGGGCCCCTACTCCTGGAAGATGATGTCAGAGGATGGGAAGGGCATGACCAGGCTGCAGTGTCTTCCTGCCGTGGGTCATAGAGCCTCAGGACAACCAGCAGGATGGAAGCTCCCCGTGGGTAGGGCCTGAGGTAGGCAGGTCGGGTGATACAGGATGACGCAACACTTCTGACTCAGCTGTGATGGATGAATGGTTGAAGAACTTGTTTCCTTCCAACAGCAGGGTTCCATTAGAAATGTTCCGAAGTATGACACACAAATCAGAAAACGATCCCCAGTTTCCTAAGTCAACACTTCACTGTGTAGGACTTTATTTGCGATTCTAGTGGAGAGGTGAGATTTGGGGTGACGCTCAGTTCTGGTAAGGCAGATCATACAGCTAAAAGTAGGCCAGGTGCTGTGGCTCATGCTTGTATTCCCAGCACTTTGGGAGGCCGAACGGGTGGATCACCTGAGGTCAGGAGATCGAGACCAGCCTGGCTAACATGGTGAAACCCTGTCTCTACTAAAAATACAAAAAAATTAGCTGGGTGTGGTGGTGTGCACCTGTAATCCCAGTTACTCAGGAGGCTGAGGCAGGAGAATCACTTGAACTTGGGAGGCAGAGGTTACAGTGAGCCAAGATTGCGCCACTGCATTCCAGCCAGGGCAACAGAGTGAGACTCTGTCTCACGACAACAACAAAACAAACAAACAAAAACAAAAACAAGAAAGGCCGGGCACAGTGGCATGCACCTGTAATCCCAGCTACTCGGGAGGCTGAGGCAGGAGAATCGCTTGAATCTGGGAGGCAGAGGTTGCAGTGAGCCAAGATCATGCCATTGAACTCCAGCCTGGGCAACAAGAGTGAAACTCCGTCTCAAAAAAAAAAGTAAAACTGCAAGTACAGGGAAAAAGAAAGTGCATGGATGTGGGAGGAAGGCAGAGTCACCCTGACCTCCCCCGCAGCTCCTCTGGCCTCAGTTTCTCTATCTGTAGTGTGGGACCCGCTGGGCCATCTCAGCTGCTGGTAGGAGTCACCGTCGGACCTGCATGACCCTGTCTCATGCCCTCTAGCCCAGTGAGTCTTACACACAGCTGCCCTGCAGCATCTCCAAGGCCTGAGATGCCGCCCCCGCAACCGGAGATTCTGCTGTGTGGGATGGGGTGGGCCTGGCCTCAGGTGTTTGAAAGCTTCCAGGTGGTCCTGCGGAGACTCCACGTGCTGCGAGGGTCTGGCACACAACGGCACTCAATAAAAGCTGCCTGCGTGGGGGGTGCACCTGCGTGGAAAGAGCAACAGAGCAGACCCTCCATTCCACTCTCTGGCCGCAAATCTTGTTTTGCTGTGCTCCCCGAGAGCAGCCTCATGCCATGTGCCTCTCAGGGTTGCTTGTTTCTCTCAGGGGAGGAATCAAAGTTCAGCTTCTGGAGCCCCACAGCTTCCCTGACTTGCACGCTGACACCCGGCTCCCAGGTGGCCCTGAGGGGCAGACAGGTACCTGTTGCCCCTGGAAAAGACCTCAGGTCCTGCTCACCAAGGCTTTTATTTCATTTTTGTGGGTCAGGCCAGCTAAGCCAGCTCATGTGGCTTAAAGGGCAGATGATGGGGGCCTTGCTGCTCTGGTCTCCTGGCGGAGGCTCCACGGCAGGGTGGAAAGGCTGCAGAGTACCCACTATTTAAAGAACCCTGTGGCCGGGTGAAGTGGCTCATGCCTGTAATCCCAGCACTTTGGGAGGCTGAGACAGGTGGATCACTTGAAGTCAGGAGTTCGAGACCAGCCTGGCTAACATGGTGAAACCCCATTTCTATTAAAAATACAAAAATTAGCTGGGCATGGTGGCTCACACCTGTAATTCCAGCTACTCAGAAGTCTGAGGCAGGAGAGTCACTTGAACCCGGAAGGCGGAGAGGTTGCAGTGAGCTGAGATTGCACTCTGTCAAGAAGAAACAAAGAAGGAAAGAAAGAGAGAGGGAGGGAGGGAAGGAAAGAAAGAAAAAAATAAAACATAAAATAAAGAATCCTGTTCCTCTGTTCTTGGAGGTGCAGGGTCCAGCAGGGCCTCAAGGGGTTCCGGGTTGACTAAACGGTTCATGGAGGGAGGGGATCCATGCCTCCAGGAGGAAATAAGCAATGCAGTCCTTTAGCCCCAGGGCAGCGGCCACCTGAGGCACCAGGACACACCCCTAGCCTGTCTGATGGTGCAGGACTGGGTGGCACCAGTCCCCCAGAGAAAGAGGACAGAGCCCTGAGAAAAGCTAAGGGGCATAGCGGGCCAACAACTGACATCCCATGATTGCTGAGTTGACACCGGCCCATTCATGGTGGAAAACCAGCAGCATCCTCCGGTGTGACATATTCCCAGTGGCCACAACAAATCATCGGGCACAGCTGGCAAGAATTGGAAATGAGGCTGTGTTAGCAGGAAGTTGAGGCTGACATTTTCAAGGAAATACCCAAGGTTGGATTCGCTGGGGACCAGAACCAGCCAGGGTGACACTGGCTTTCGGCTTATGTCCAGAGCAGAGCGTATCATGTGAAGGGCAAGCCAGGGAAGTGTCAGGATTTTGCTTTCTTCAGGGTATGACCTTCCCAGGGGTAATCTGGCCACATCTCCTTGATTGACCCCAAGCCTAGGCTACCACATGTTCCCCATGGGCCCACAGGGGAGAGTGACATCTGGGCCTAGAGAGATGGGGGAGAATGTGGAGCCACTGGTGAAGGTCAGAGGGAGCTCCAGAGCAGGCGTGCTGTGGGAGGGGATGGTGAACTTGGCTTGGCCTGCTTCCCTGCTGCTGCTGCTAGGGACATCTGGCCGCCAGAGCCAGAGATGGGGGTCTGGAGGGCAGAGGGAGGAGGCGCAATGTTCTAGAACACAGTCCTTATTTCTCTGTTTTTAGTAATTTAAAAAATTATGTAACATTTCGTTTACTCCCAAATATCAAAACACTTTGATTTTTAAATAACAGCTTTATTTAGATATAATTAATGTACCATAAAGCTCACTCTCGTAAAGTGTGCGATTAGGAGGTTTTTAGTACATTCAGTGTTGTGCAACCATCACCTCTATCTGATTCCAGAACATTTTCATCACGTCAGAAAGAATCCCTGTCCCCACTAGCAGACGACGCTCCCCATTTCCTCCTCCCCTCAGCCCCTAGCACCCACTGGTCCACTTTCTGTCTTTATGGATTTGCCTATTCTGGACATTTCACATAAATGGAATCCTACAATGTGTGACCTTTTGTGTATTATTTCACTAAGCATCATGTTTTCAAGGTTCATTCATATTCTGTAGCATGCATCAGAATTTCATTTCTTTGGTTTCTTTTCTCTTTTTCTTTTTCTTTTTTTTTTTTTTTTGGATGGAGTCTCACTCTGTTGCCAGGCTGGAGTGCAATGGCGCAATTCTTTTTTTTTTTTTTTCTTAAGACAGAGTCTCCCTCTGTTGCCCAGGCTGGAGTGCAGTGGTGCGGCCTCGGTTCACTGCAGCCTCTGCCTCCTGGGTTCAAGCAATTCTCCTGCCTCAGCCTCTAGAGTAGCTGGGACTACAGACACATGCCACCACGCCTGGCTAATTTTTGTATTTTTTTTAGTAGAGATGGGGTTTTGCCATGTTGGCCAGGCTGGTTTCAAACTCCTGACCTCAGGTAATCCACCTGCCTCAGCCTCCCAAAGGGCTGGGATTACAGGTGTGATCCACCACCCCTGCCGCGATTCTTTTTTTAGGCCCAAATAACATTCCATTGTTTGGGTATATGGACTGATGTTTTTTGTTTTTTGTTTTTTTTGAGACAGAGTCTCACTTTTGTTGCCCAGGCTGGAGTGCAATGATGCGATTTTGGCCCACTGCAACCTCTGCCTCCTAGGATCAAGGCATCCCCTGCTCCAGCCTCCCGGCTGGGATTACAGCCGCCCGCCACCATGCCAGGCTAATTTTTTATATTTTTAGTAGAGACGGGGTTTAATCATGTTGGTCAGGCTGTTCTTGAATTCCTGACCTCAGGTAGATGATCCACCCACCTCAGCCCCCCAAAGTGCTGGGATTACAGGCATAAGCCACCGCACCCAGCCTGGATTGATTTTTTTAAGAGCGCAAATTCATTATAAAAAAATTTATAAAACCAGGTGTGGTGGCTCATGCCTGTAATCCCAGCACTTTGGGAGGCCGAGGTGGGCGGATCACCTGAGGTCATGAGTTTGAAACCAGCCTGGCCAACATGGTGAAACCCTGTGTCTACTTAAAATACAAAAAAATTAGCTGAGCGTGGTGGTGCACCTCTGTAATCTGAACTTCTCGAGAGGCTGAGGCAGGAGAATCACTTGAACCTGGGTGGCAGAGGTTGCAGTGAGCCGAGATCGCACCACTGCAATCAAGCCTGGGCAACAGAGCAAGACTCCGTCTCAAAAATATATATATATATATGAAACAGAAAAAGCAGAAATAAAAGTGTTTAGGCCAGGTGTGGTGACTTACACCTGTAATCCCAGCACTTTGGGAGGCCGAGGTGGGTGGGTTGCCTGAGGTCAGGAGTTCGAGAGCAGCCTGGTCAACATTATGAAACCCCGTCTCTACTAAAAATACAAAAAATTAGCTGGTTCTGATGGCAGGCGCCAATAATCCCAGCTACTTGGGAGGCTGAGGCAGGAGAATCGCTTGAACCTGGGAGGTGGGGGTTGCAGTGAGCTGAGATCGCACCACTGCACTCCAGCCTGGGAAACAAGAGCGAAACTCCATCTCAAGAGAAAAAAATGGTGTTTTAAGTTGTGCACAATGTCACTACCTCAACATGATCCCCACCACACCCCCTGTGGCAGGCACACATCTATCAGTGTGCAGCTGTCCACACAGGAGGGCAGATCAAATAAATGAATGTGATTGAACATTTTTCTTCTAACTACAGGGTTATTATTTAATTTTACTTGATTAGGCTCACACCAGATAAAAGGTCATATTTTCTGTTTTACTTTAGACCTCAAACGTCCTGGGATTGCAGGTATTTGAGATCCCCACCAGGACTCCTGCTGAAGCGGGGCCAGCCCCCAGGCGTGGAGAACATCATTGCCCCCCAGCCTCCTCTGATCAGACCACTGCCAAGCTGCACCAGTAACAGGAACCAGGAATCTTGAGAAGCTGGAGGTGAACTGTTGAGCCCAGTAAGTGGTGAAACCTCAGTTAAGTCTTACAGCTGAAATAATGATAATAATGGCCACCATTACTGGGCACTCAGTGTGTGCTAGGTGCTGAGCTAATGCTTTGCAAAAGTACTCTCGTTTCACCCTCAGGACCCCCTGGATGTGGCAGCATTCACAGATGAAAATGCAGCATGGAGAGGGGACCCATCATGACCGAGCTCCACACCCAGCAGGTGGTGCAGCCTGGAGGTGAGCCCAGGAGGACTTGCCCAAGACTCCATCCTGCAGCTGCCATCCAGCTTGTCCCCAGGCCTCTGTGGCAAGTCCTAGGTTCCCTCGAGGCTTCTCTCTTGGGACTCCTCTCTTATGAACAGAAAGTTGAGTCATGACCCTCCTTTAATTCTACGTTGACCCCAGGCCCAACCCTGTGTGCTGACTGTCCTCTAGCATAACTACTGCCTGCCACAGCCCTGAATTTGACCTTCCCCCTTGGCCCTGATGGTTCATGCCAGCCCCACCTCAGCCTACAACCGCTATCTTATACCTGCTATCTTTTTTTTTTTTTTTTTTTTTGAGACAGTCTCGCTCTGTGCCCAGGTTGGAGTGCAATGGCACGATCTTGGCTCACTGCAACCTCCACCTCCCAGGTTAAAGGGATTCTCCTGCCTCAGCCTCCTGAGTAGCTGGGACTACAGGTGCGTGCCACCACGCTAGCTAATTTTTGTATTTTTAGCAGAGACGGGGTTTCACCATGTTGGCCAGGATGTTCTCAAACTCCTGACCTCGTGATCCGCCCGCCTCGGCCTCCCAAAGTGCTGGGATTACAGGCATGAGCCACCGCACCTGGCCCCTGCTGCCTTTAAATGGAGTCACCTGTGTAGACTGATACAGGCTTTCTGAAAGCAATTTGTGACTGGAGCAAGAGCCTAAAAATTGTTCTGACCCTTTAAGGTAGTAATTCTCTTTTGGAGAATTTACACTAACAAAGTGACCAGCAATGCAGATAGTGTTGTATAAAGATGTTCACTGAAGGATTATTTGTAATGAAACATTATGAATAATATAAATAGTTAAGGAAACAGTGCTATTCCTACATAATCAAATATGGTCAAGCCGGGTGCGGTGGCTGACACTTGTAATACCAGCACTTTGGGAGGCCGAGGCAGGCAGATCACTTGAGGCCAGGAGTTCAAGACCAGCCTAGCCAACATGGTGAAACCCTGTCTCTACTAAAAATACAAAAATTAGCCAGGCATGGTAGTGGGCGCCTGTAATCCCAGCTACTCGAAAGCCTGAGGCAGGAGAATCGCTTGAACCCAGGAGGTAGAAGTTGCAGTGAGCCGAGATCATGCCACTGCACTCCAGCTCCAGCCTGGGCGACAGAGCAAGACTCTGTCTAAAAAAAAGGCTGAGCCATTTAAATGCTCTTCATGGAGTTGTGTAATGATTAGAGATACTGTGAAGTGACAACACACAGGAAGAAACGCGGGAAGGAAATACACCAAAGCACTGCCAGTGAATGCTTCTGCTCTTGTGCATACGTCTGCACGTCAGAAAAGAGGCAGTTCCACCTGTGTCTTTAGACAGGGAGTGCTGACAGACCCCCAATGAGGCTGTGAGATGAAGGAGGGGGCTCAGCAGAGAGTGTCGAATGCAGCTCAAAGCTTGGGTCTGGAGGCTCCTGGCTCTGATTTAAGCCTTGGCGACGCCCTCTGGCCATGACCTTCGACTGGCTTGTTAATTTATCTGAATGTCAGTTTCCTCATTAGTCAAAGGGACAATGGAGGTGCCTCTTTCCTGGTTGTGAGAGAGTCCTGGGGAAGGTCTTAGCAGCCCTGGAAGGAGGCAGATGTGTTGGCTTTTGCAGGCTGCAGAGATAGCCATCAGGTGTGCTGGGGCAGCTTGGGGAAACTGGCTAAACTGGCTACTGCTGTCCTCTTGACACTGGGCAAACTCAGGCTGGGAACCCCCAGCTTCCTTATCATCGCTTCGCCAGCAATGCCTGCCCACAGAGAGAGAAATGGCCACCCGTTCCAATCTGCCTGGGCACATGTCCTCACCTCCATTTCCACAGGGGGACACGGAGTTTCAGGGGACACAGCAACAGGTGTGTCAGGACCACAGAGCCAGCGGGGGTCTGTGTGGACAGAGCAGAAAGAAGGAACCGGGCAGCCACAAGTTTCGGCCCCCACCCAATGGGCTTGGTGGGGCCCTCGGACCAGAGTCTATGCCTGCTGTCCAGGCAGGTTCTGACCGTGGCCAAGGCCGGGTTGTCCTCCCAGCTGGGGGAGCTGACTCAGGCCTGGGGCTGGCAGGGGTCTCTCCTGCCCAGAGTTTCCAATTTGCACTCAGTGGGGCCCCAGGCAGCCTGGCAATTGGAGCCGACCAAGTCCCCTTGAGGACCCCCAAAGGGGCCGCATCATTCTCCATGTGAATATAGAAGAGGGTTTTTTCCACTTAATGATGAACTTGCCTGCCAGATTTCTGTTTTTTTCCAGCAGACTCAGTCCAAGTTGCTTGTGCCTGTCCCTGGAAGTGCCTGGCTCATTCAGACTGAAGGTGTGCCCGGGTAGACGTGAGGCCGCTAGCAAACGGCCTGCTGTGCACGTGGCCCAGTGCTCGCCTTGGAAAATGACTGTAGCATGTGACAGACCATGTGGGAGGCATCATTCACCCGGGATAGCCAGGAAGCTGCCCAGATGAGGGGCACAGAGCCCAGGATTAGGAGACGAAGAAGAAGATGATGAGACAAAGTCATTTCCTAGAGGGTCCAAGCGGGAGGGCTTTCTAAGAATGCCACACAATCCAGGAGCTAGATCTACAGCTTATACAGTCGATTCTTGGATCTGAGGGAGTCATGCTTTGTAGTCTCTTCGAACACTGAATTAGCGAATCCCAAACCATTGTGTCCCAGCAAAACACAACACACTTTCTAATCAGCTCCATGTACAGATCGGCACACTTCCTCTCCTCTTTCTGGATGGGCAGTTGATTCGTTAATAGAGAACCTCAGTCAACAGCACCATAACTCACATGTGATGGAAGCTTCTCTAACACACATTTTCTCCCCTAGGCACATCACAGCTTCTCTATGCTTAAGAACACAGGGCAGCTCTTCAGCACGGTGCCTGCAGCCATTTGAAACAACAAAATCACCAAAAAAAACCCCAGAAAGTGTGGCACTAAATAGAATGCAGGACTGACAACCCAGGAAATAAAGGGACAAACGTAAGTAGAGAATTAACAGGAAAACAATACAAATGGGCCAGGTGTAGTGGCTCACACCTCTAATCCCAGCACTTTGGGAGGCCAAGGCAGGTGGGTTGCCTGAGCTCAGGAGTTCGAGACCAGCCTGGGCAACACAGTGAAACCCCGTCTCTACTAAAATACCAAAAAATAAAAAATAAAAAAAATGTAAAAATAAGCCAGGTGTGGTGGCGTGCACCTGTAATCCCAACTACTCCGGAGGCTGAGGTAGGAGAATTGCTTGAACCTGGGAGGCAGAGGTGCAGTGAGCCAAGATCACGCCACAGCACTCCAGCCTGGGTGACAGAGCGAGACTCTATCTCAAAAAAAATAAAACAGACACACAAAAACAATAAAAATGGCTCCTAGATAGGAAAAAGTGCAACTTTGCTCATGAAAAGAAAATTGCCAATTGAAACCACAGAGAGCCCTCATGATGCCAGGTTCTACCTACTGGTCTAGCATAAACGAGGAAGCATGAAAGTGCACTGAGAGGCTTGGCCTTGGGGACAGACCCTCCCATGCTTTGCTGGGGGCAGCCATCCACTGTTTGTGTCAAGGAAAGTCACAAATGAGTGGGGTCTCCAAGGCGGGGTCCTTCCCCAGGAGCTTGCGCAGGAATATGCACCTGAGCATTCCCATGTATAGGCTCAAGGACAGACTTTTTCATTATGAGTGACTTGCCTTTTGTCTCTCCCTCATATTGCTGTAGGGCTCATCTTATTCTTTCAGTTGTGTGTGCAGGGGTTGCATTATCTTCACATCTCATTTTCAGTGGTCTGAGGAGTAAGGCCCCAGGCATTCAACATGTAGGGTGGGTGAGCAGGACTGCAGCCTTTCCTGGAGCCAGTACGTTGGCCTCAGGCAGCCCCTGCAGGGGGTCTCTGACAGGATCACCAGTCCCAGCCACGGGGCAGTGGCCTAGAGGGGACCACAGCACGGGTGCTGGGGGCTGGGCAGGGGTGGGCCCTAGATTTGAGCCTTCTTGTTGTGAGCCCATTCTGCTGAGGCCTGGGTGGGGCATGCCCCCCCCCCACCACCTCCTACCCAGTGCTGGCATATTACAGACCCTATGTGGGGTATGGACCACAGAGGGTCCACATAGATCAGACACACAGGTAACTTTTGCGCCACCCAGCCTGATGGTCTAGGGCAGACCCAGGGTGGTCACCCAGTCACAGGACATGCCCCTCCAACACTCCATAGTAATAACTGTCACCCTCTGGAACAGCTTGGTCCAGACCCGATGTACACGTGCTGTTTTAAGGTCCCACAATGACCCTATAAAATAGGAACTGTGATTCTGCTCAGAAAAATAATACAAACAGCTTCTAGATATGAAAACGTGCAACTTTGCTCATGAAGAGAAAATTGCCAATTGAAACCACAATGACAACCCTCATGATGCCAGGTTCTACCTCTTGGGTTGGCAAAAATGACAAAGTGTGAAAGTGCACTGAGAAAGATCTCTGACAGAGTTAGGTTTACAGATGAGCCAGGCTCTTAGACACTAAGTCGAAGTCACCCGCCTAAGGTCACGTGCTGGTACCTGGGGAGTGTATGCAAACTGAGGCAGTTGGTCCTGAGCCAGGCCTCACTGGTCAGGAGGCCGAGCTCCAAGAATCAAGGGTGCCCAGCAGGGTGAGGCAGAGCTCCCAACACCACACCTCCTGACATTCCCCATTGTCAGCCAGAATGAGATTGGCAGCAGAGTTGGTTTTGCTTACTAAACTTTTCATTTTTTTTTTAATTTTAAGAGGGGGTCAGCCGGGTGCAATAGATCATACCTGTAATCCCAGCACTTTGGGAGGCCGAGGCTGGTAGATCACGAGGTCAGAAGATCAAGACCATCCTGGCCAACATGGTGAAACCACATCTCTACTAATAATACAAAAATTAGCTGGGCATGGTGGTGTGCACCTGTAATCCCAGCTACTCCAGAGGCTGAGGCAGGAGAATTGTTTGAACCAGAGAGTCAGAGGTTGCAGTGAGCCGAGATCGTGCCATTGCTCTCTAGCCTGGCGACAAAGTGAGACACCATCTCAAAAAAAATAAATAAATAAAGAGAGGGGTCACTATGTCACCCAGGCTGGAGTGCAGTGACTCTTCATAGGCGCAATCATAGCACACTACAGCCTCGAATTCCTGAGCCCAAGTGATCCTCCTGTCTCAGCCTCCCAAGTAGCTGGGACTACAGATGTGTGCCACCTTGCCTGGCTCAACTTTTATTTTGAAGAGTTTCAAACCCACAAGAAAAACTGTGAGATTTTGCACTTGCTTTTTGCTTTCTCTCCCTGCTGCTTGCATTGACTGCCTTCAGGTGCCACTGCCTCTGCCTCCATGTGTCCCTAGCTGTCCTTTGGGCTGTTCCCCTAATGAGTGACCTGCACAGAGCTGCAGGCCAGCCTCTCTCTGCTCAAAAACTCTGAGCTCAAATGTGGAGACGCTGCTGATTCTAGTGTGTGTCCTTCCTCTAGTGCACATCTCAACATTTTTGCTTGCAAGTGACAAAATGCTAGCTCAAACTGGCTTAAGCCAAAAAGGAAATTCATTGACTCCTAGAGTGGAAAATCTGGTAAGCAGTAATAGTTTCAGGTATGGCTTGATCCAGGCACACAAGTGCTTCCTTTCCCTCTTTCAGCTCCACTTCCTTTCATGAAGGTGTCATGCCTGGTCCAACTCCCCCTAGAGGGGTACCCATGATGACAACAGCTCCCACATGACCTTCTTGGCCTGGCCTCTGCTGCCAAGGAAAAGCCTTGGGTTGGAATCTTATTGGCTGACTTGAGGATTTGCTCATCCCTAAACCAATCACCATGAACAGGGCTGGAGTGCTCTGATTTGGCAGACTGGGTCACATTCACCTGGAGTCAGAGGGCAGGTTGCTGGAATAGGGATTGATCCCAGAAGAAGGGGGAAGGTCAGCTGTCCCATCTTCCCATGACCTTGATCTTGGGGAGGCTGGCTTGCTCACCTTGAAGGTCTCCACTAATTCCCAGGGGTTCCCAAGCATGGCTCTTACTCTCTTGGCCTCAGTTTGCTGGTCTGTTAAATAGCTCAGTAAATAGGGTGTGGAGGGGTCGTGGGAGGACCCCCAGATGACCTGGCACACAGAAGGTGCCCATCAAATGCCAGCCCTGTCCTCCCAGGCTCCGTGCTCAGCACATGCCTGCGAGGGAGTTACAGTCTCTTGGGGCCTTTGGAATGGGAACCTATGTTTCTCTAAAACGCTTTATGTGAACTGCTCAAGGAAGTCACTGATCAATAAACTACAGCAGTGACCCTTTTGATGAACAAATACATATTGATCTTAGAAAAGAATTGCTGTTTTGCAAGATAATTGGTTCAGTGAGACCAGAAGGCTTCTTTGTTTTAAATAAAGACCTGATAAAGAGTGATGTCTGCAGGGCAGGAGCAGGTTACCCCCCAGCTGCCTGGCACCGTGAGTGTTTTCCCACAGGGTCATCACAGGCCAGGCTGGAGCAGAGCCCTGGAGCCTGCAAGGCTACGGAACATGGGGCGGCTTATGCTTCGCTTGTGCTTTGTGGGGCTTGAAGAGGGCTTTGGTTCCGTGTCTCTGATAATGTGGGGTCGGAGGTTGGGGGGAAAGGAGGTCTTGGATCTGAAGCAGAGGAGTGGACATCAGGCCAGGCCAGAGGTCAGACCAGTCCAGGTGTCAGAGAGGGAAAGCCAATGGGTGTTCTGGCTGCAGAGGTGAGAGGCAGCAAGAAGCCCTTGGCCTCTCCCAGGGATCTCCTCAAACGCCTGGGCTGGACATTCTACTCTTTTGACAGGTGGAGAAACCAAGGCCCAGAGAGGAAAAGAGAGCTGCCCAAGGGCCCCTAGCAAGCAGGTCACCGAAGAGCCAGGACTCTAGGCTGCTGGGCGGCCAGCCCAGAGGGAGTTAGTTATCTGTGAGCATCGGCCAGATTTGGGGAGTGTCTCTAAACACAAGAGCAATGGGGGTAGGATGAGAGAGATTTTAAAAGGAAAAGGTACATCTGACCTATTTAAAAAATATTAAGAAATGAGATTAAAAGGCAGCCATCTATTTGAGAACACGACATGAAACATAAGAGGGCATTTTTAATATGCAAGAAGCTCATGCGGATCAGTACAGTACAGTAAAGTAAAGTAAACTCCCAAAAGAAAGGAGGAGCCACAAAAGGTCACAAACCCAGAAGACAACGGTGTGGTCTCTTCGGGAACAGTTGTGAGGCAATGAAGGCAAACAGATGTCTTCACACATGAGTTTAGCTGTTCTTGTTCCAATAAGGTCCAGAGTTGGCAGAGGACTGGCAAGATGGGTGCCCTCCATGTCACTGTGGGCAGGCCGGTCAGCAGAATCCTTTAGGAAAGCAATTTGGCAAAAAGTCTCCCACATTTTCCCACTCTTTCATCTACTTCTAGGAATTTACCCTAAGGAAAGCAGAGACTGAAGGATACAGTTGTTTATCTAATAGTTATTCAAAAGGCCAAAAGAGGCTGGGCGCGGTGGCTCACTTTGGGAGGCCGAGGTGGGCGGATCACTTGAGGTCAAGAGCTCTAGGCTGGGCACAGTGGCTCAGGCCTGTAATCCCAGCACTTTGGGAGGCTGAGGTGGGTGAATCACAAGGTCAAGAGATCAAGACCAGCCTGGTCAACATGGTGAAACCCTGTCTCTACTAAAAACACAAAAATTAGCTGGGCATGGTGGCGCATACATGTAGTCCCAGCTACTCAGGAGGCTGAGGTAGGAGAATCGCTTGAACCTGGGAGGCGGAGGTGGCAATGAGCCGAGATCGTGCCGTTGCACTCCAGCCTGGGGCGACAGAGTGAGACTCCATTAAAAAAAAAAAAAAAAAAAAAAGGCCAAAAGATTGGAAGCAGTCACAGGTTCTGGCCAGAGGGCCTGGGGCTGAGAACAGGACATGTCCTATTCCATATCAGTTGGAATCGCTGGCTGAGGATGGTTGTAAGGAAATTGTGAAAAGCGTGGGGAAATGCTTGTAAAACAATGCCACTTTTTTATTTGGAAGAGGTGCTACATTTATTAATTTTTGCTCCCTGAGGTAGGTCATAATGTTGTTGCCATTCATTTGTCCCCTCCACTGTAGGGAGATTATTCCTCCTTGTCATGTGTCCTCAGCTGTTCCTGCCTGGGGCAGATGCTCCCCAGCTCACCCACTGAAAGGAGCGGCAAGGAGACTTTCTCTGCTCAGAGTCTCAAGTGCAGGAGGCTGTGCACCAGCACCGGCAGCAACTTCAGATAAGATTTCAGTTTCTCTTGGCCCCTGTGTTCCTCCAGATGGTGGCTGCTCCTTGCCCAGCCCGGCTGTGGGATGGGAAGGTACAGGGAACAAAGTGTAGCTGTCACAAAGCCCTCACATAAACTGAACGAAAGGTCAATCTTTGTTACCCTAAGTGCCTGGGGTTTTGAGATTGTTTATTACTGCAGCAAATGTTCACTGATACACTCAGCACTGGGTTCCTGGCACTACAAGAGTTTGGTGTATCATAGAAACTCAATGAACAACTATTAAAAGATCAAACAGGCCGGGCGTGGTGGCTCGTGTCTGTAATCCCAGCACTTTGGGAGGCCAAGGTGGGTGGATCACGAGGTCAGGAGATAGAGACCATCTTGACTAACACAGTGAAACCCCATCTCTACTAAAAATACAAAAAATTATCCAGGCATGGTGGCGGGTGCCTATAGTCCCAGCTGCTCAGGAGGCTAAGGCAGGAGAATCACTTGAACCTGGGAGGTGGAGGTTGCAGTGAGCCGAGGTTGGGCAACAAGTGTAAAACTCCATCTCAAAAAAAAAAAAAAAAAGATCAAATAAAGAAATAATCTCGGAGAAAGTACTGTAAGAAACTATACCGAATATTATCTGTGGTTATTTCTTTTCTTTCTTGGTGCTTTTCTGGTATTTTCAGACGGACAGCTACAGCTGTACCATGTGACTTTAGCAATGACAAACAAATAAATGTTAAAGGTTTTGTTTTTTTTTAAATAAGGATAACAAAAGCAATGTATTGTATTGGACACCTGCTACAAAACTTTCCCAAGGCCAGGCTCGGTGGCTCACGCCTGTAATCCCAAAACTTTGGGAGGCCGAGGTGGGCAGATCACCTGAGGTCAGGAGTTCGAGACCAGCCTGGCCAACATGGTGAAACCCCCATCTCTACTAAAAATACAAAAAATTATCCAGGCATGGTGGTGGATGCCTGTAGTCCCAGCTACTTGGGTGGCTGAGGCATGAGAATTACTTGAGCCCAGGAGGCAGAGGTTGAGATCGTGCCACTGCACTCCAGCCTGGGGGATAGAACGAAACTCAGTCTCAAAAAAAAACTTTCCCAAGACCCAAGAGAGGCTGTGAGAAATATTTTAATTATTATTGTCATTAAATATTTAATTATTATTGTCATAGAAAGGTATGGCCAGGCACAGTGGCTCACACCTGTAATCCCAGCACTTTGGGAGGCCGAGGCAGGTGGATCACTTTGAGGCCAGCCTGGCCAACATGGAGAAACCCATCACTACTAAAAATTTAAAATTAAAAAAAAAAAAGTGAGGTGGCACATGTCTATAATCTCAGCTACTCAGGAGGCTGAGAGAAGAGAATCACTTGAACCTGGGAGGCAGAGGCTGCAGTGAGCCAAAACTATGCCACTGCACTCCAGCCTGAGAGACAGAGTGAGACTCTGTCTCAAAGAAAAAAAAAAAAAGTATAAACAGGTATAAAAGATAAAGCCTCTCTCACATCCCTTACCTGATTCCCCACCACACATCCACTTACAGACAACCCCGTCTCTCATTTCTGGAGTTTACACACAAACAAGAGTGCAGGTGCTTAATTTTCCTCGTTTGTTCACACCGGAAGAGCGTGCAGAAGCTGCCGCTCAGTACTTCCTTCTCAGCCTAACACTATGCTTCAGAGATCTTCTACACAGTCTACATGAGGGGTCCTTGTTCTTTTTGACAGCTGTGTAGCATTCCCCCTGGCCAGAGGGATCATGGTTTATGTAACCAGCCCATTCTGCTTTTGCAAATAAGGCTGCAGTGAGCCCGTGACTTGCTCGTGTCATGCCCCTCTGTAGGATGAATTCCTAGAAGTGAAGTTACTGGGTCAAAAAGTTTATGCATTTGTAATTTTGATAGCTTTTGTCAGATTGCACTCAAGAGAGACTGTACCAATTCACACTCCCTGCAGCTGAGGCAGGGGAGTGTCCATTCTGCAGCCTCTCCTATGGAGAGTGTTAATTGACTTTGAGATTAGGAGAAGAGCAGTAATTTCCATGTCTCTTGTTACAAGGGAGGCTCAGCAGTCTTCCCACAGGTCAGGGGCCATTCTTTTTTTTATTTTATTTTATTTTTTTTTGAGATGGAGTCTCACTCTCATCGCCCAGGCTGGAGCGCAGTGGTGCTATCTTGGCTCACTGCAACCTCCGCCTCCTGGGTTCAAGTGATCCTCCTGCCCCAGCCTCCCAAGTAGCTGGGATTACAGGCAACCACCACCAAGCCTGGCTAATTTTCTGTATTTTTAGTAGAGACAGGGTTTTACCATGTTGGTCAGGCTGGTCTCGAACTCCTGACCTCAGGTGATCCACCCGCATCAGCTTCCCAAAGTGCTGGGATTACAGGAGTGAGCCACCGCACCTGGCTGGGTCAGGGGTCATTCTTATTGCTTTTCTGCCAACTGCCCACACAGGGGCTGGCGTCTTCCTGCCCCACCGTAAGGGCCCAGGGCTCCAACATGAGTCCTGAGTGTGGGGACACCTGAATGATGGCATGGCTGTCAGGACAAGGCCTCCCAGCCTCTGAATGTCTGGCCGTGGGAAGGGGAGAGCCTCAGCCACAACACGAGCCTGCTCTCGGCTCATGTGTGGCATGGTATGGACATGGCACCTTCCCATAGCCAAGACAGCTAGGCTCCCTGCCCACCACTGAGCTCAAACCTGGGCTCCACCATCTCCGTAACTGGAAAGCAGAAACAACACCGGCACCTCCTCCTGGGGATGTAGGGAAGAGTCAGTGTCTGGTGGCTCCCGGCGGCGGAAATTTGTCCCATCATCGCGGCTTACCAAGGGGAAGGTGAGGCTCTGCGGTGTAAAAGGCTTGTCCCAGCCCTGGCCATTCCACAACTCAGTTGGGCCCATTTCCCTGTCTCCACTGCCCTATCACCAGAGTGTCCAGGGAGAAGCTGGATGGCAGGGCAGGGCACCGAGGACCCCAGGAGCCCAGCTGTGGACTTTGGATCTATCTCCCTCCCTGCTCCCGACACCCTTGTCCTCAGTACTCAGTTGTGGGTTCTGCCTCCTCAATCAGATCCCAACTAAAAAGTCACCTCTGCAGAGAGAAGAGGTTCCTGCAGGGCTCTCTGGTGACCTTCATCTGTGCTTGCAGCCCTGCCTGAATCACCCTCCCATTTTATTTTATTTTCATTTTTATTTATTTATTTATTTTTATTTTTATTTTTTGACACAGAGTCTCTCTCTGTCACCAGGCTGGAGTGCAGTGGTGCGATCTCGGCTCACTGCAAGCTCCATCTCCCGGGTTCAAGCCATTCTCCTGCCTCTGCCTCCCAAGTAGCTGGGACTACAGGCACCCACCACTGTGCCCAGCTAGTTTTTTGTATTTTTAGTGGGGACGGGGTTTCACCGTGTTAGCCAGGATGGTCTCGATCTCCTGACCTCGTGATCTGCCCGCCTCGGCCTCCCAAAGTGCTGGGATTACAGGTGTGCACCACCACGCCTGGCCCATCGCCCTTCAATTAAAGTGTCACCATCTCCCTTGCCAGCAGGTCTTAGCATGAGAACTGTGTCCAGCTGACCCTGGGCACCTCCCCAGTCCTCAGCAGAGCCTGAGCCGCTGGAGGTGAATCATGATGGGATTTCAATGAGCAAGGCCTCCGCTAGGCTCTGAAGGCGACCCCTGAGCCCAAGACGAGTGCAGGGGCTGTGGCCACTGGAAGTGTGACCCCGGGGGCCTGATGGCCTTCATTCAAGTCCTACCCAAGGCCACCCCAGGCCACACCTGCCTGAGGAAGAGATGCTTTAGTCTGGGGGCACTACCACAACCTCACCTCCTGGGCCTCAGTTTCCTGTCTACAAATGGTGTCATGGCACTGCTGGCCCCACAAGGCCACTGAGGGGGCAGAGTGGACATCTGCAGGGCTTGGAGCTGGTGGCCCAGGCTGTATCATAGGAGGATCAGCTACTGTAGTTCTATGCACCCAAGACCCCAAACCCCTGAGTCCACCCTTCCTAAACCCTGGACAGTGAGGGATGCTGGGACCGGGTTGGCATCTTACCACTGCCCAAGGTCCCTGTCCTCACTGTGCCACATGAGGGGAGGCTGCTGGAATGACTTGGCACTTAGTTCATACCTGGGTTCCTGCCAGTCACAACCCCATCTCACAAGTCACCAGGCAACCTCCTGAGAGGCCCAACTCCACACAGGGATCAGCAGAAACCCCCAGGCCTGCCCATGCCCCTCCTCATGGCCCTCAGGCCTGCCAGCAGCTCACTGAAAGGGACACAGCTTTGGGTGGTTCTGCAGCAGGGCCACTTGTAACACAACATTAATTTGTCATTCTGTTGAATACGTTAATTTACTCAGAGATATTGTTTGTGACTTTGGAATTGTTTTGAAAATGTGCATAAGTTGTACATGACACAAAAAGTCAGGGTGGTCAGGTCTAACCTCCAGTGGATGCAGGAAGCCCCTCCCAAGTCCCTGACAGGTGTCTGCCCAGAGGTGCCTTACTGCATTCACATCTGTCGTGTCACTGCCCTGGGACAGTGAATAGCCCTGCCTCTGCCTGCACCGCCCGGCCCCTCAGTTGTGCCTCCCTGGACACACTGCCGACCACCAGATCGGCCATTACATTCCAGCCCAGAGAAAGAATCATGGGGTGAATGAATGAGAACATGAATTAGAAAGGTCAAAAGTTCTGGAAATTGGGCAGAAATGCGTAACAACATCCTGGAGGTTGCCAAGAGGCCAGTGTTGCAGGGAAATGCCCAACCATCCGCTACAAAATTCTCAAGCTGAACAACACAGTTTACCGAGATATAATTCACATAGCATAAGTTTCATCCTTTTAAAGTATATAATTCAGTGTGATTTAGTATACTCATAAAGTTGTGCGACCATCACCACCAAGTCCATAAGATTTTCATCACCTCTAGAAACCCTGTACTCATTAGCAGTCACTTCCCATCATCCCCTCACCAGCCCCTGGCAACCACTAATCTACTGCCTGTCTATAGACTTGCCAATTTGGCACATCTCATATAAATGGAATCATACAGTATGTGGCCTTCAGTGTCTGGCTTCTTTCGTCTGAGCTGCTTCCAAGTCATCTGTGTTTAGCCTGCATCAGTACTTCATTGCTTCTTGTAGCTGAATAATATTCCACTGAATGGATAAATCACATTTTGTTCATCCATTCACCAGCTGGTAGACATTTCAGTTGTCTCCACTTTTTGGTGATTGTGAACAGTGCTGCAATAAACACTCATCTACTGTGTTTTTGTACATGTCTAAGTGGAATTACTGGGTCAAAAGGTAATTCTTTTTTTTTTTTTTTTTTTTTCGAGATGGAGTCTCACTCTGTCACCCAGGCTGGAGTGTGCAGTGGCGTGATCTCGGCTCACTGCAACCTCCAACTCCCGGGTTCAAACGATTCTCCTGCCTCAGCCTCCCGGGTAGCTGGGATTACAGGCGTGCACCACCACCACACCCAGCTAATTTTTGTATTTTTAGTAGAGACGGGTTTCACCATGTTGCCTAGGCTGGTCTCGAACTCCTGACCTCAGGTGATCCACCCACCTCGGCCTCCCAAAGTGCTGAGATTATAGGTGTGAGCCACCGTGCCCAGCCATCAAAAGATCATTCTATGTTTAACCTTTTGAGAAACCTCCAAAATGGTTTTCCACTGTGGCAGCACCATTTTACATTCCCACCAGCAATGTGTGAGGTTCCAGCTTCTGCAGGTCCTTGCCAACACTTGCCCTCTGCCTGTTGGTTTTGGTTTTAATGCCGGCACTCTGGAGGATGTCACCTGCCATATGCCTGTTTTTTTGTTTTGTTTTGTTTTAGACAGAGTCTCGCTCTGTTGTCTAGGCTGCAGTACAGTGTCGCAATCTCAGCTCACTGCAACCTCCGCCTCCCAGGTTCAAGCGATTCTCCCGCCTCAGCCTCCTGAGTAGCTGGGACTACAGGCATCTGCCACCACACTCGGCTAATTTTTGTATTCTTAATAGAGACAGGGTTTCACCATATTGGCCAGGCTGGTATTGAACTCCTGACCTTGTGATCTGCCGACCTTGTGATCTGCCGCCTTGGCCTCCCAAAGTGCTGGGATTACAGGCATGAGCCAACGCGCCCGGCCTGCCTGTTGGTTTTAATGTCGGCATACTGGAGGGTGTGGGCAGTATTGTGCTGTGGCTTTGGTATGCTTTTCTTAGGTGACTGATGATGTCAAGCAGCTTCCCCGTATTCGTTCTCCATTTGTATCTCTCCTTTGGAGAAATGTCTATTCAGATTATTTGCCCAGTTGTGAGTTGGGTTGTTTGTCTTTCTGTTGTTGAGTTTTAAGAGTTCTTTATGGGCTGGACACAGTGGTTCACGCCTGTAATCCCAGCACTCTGGGAGGCCGAGGCGGGTGGATCACCTGAGGTCAGAAGTTCGAGACCAGCCTGGCCAACATGGTGAAACACCGTCTCCACTAAAAATATGAAAAAAAATGGCCAGGCATGGTGGCGGGCTCCTGTAATCCCAGCTACTCGGGAGGCTGAGGCAGGAGAATCGCTTGAACTCAGGAGACAGAGGTTGCAGTGAGCCGAGATCGCGCCACTGCACTCCAGCCTGGGCAACAGGAGCGAAACTCCGTCTCAAAAAAAAAAAAAAAAAAAAAAAAAAAAGAGTTCTTTATATTCTGGATACTGGTCACCTATCAGATATAAGATCCTTGCAAATATTTTTTCCCATTCTGTGGGTTGTCTTCTCAAAAGTTTTTAATTTTGATGAAATCCAGTTGATCTATTTTTTTTTCTTTGGCTGCTTGTGCCATCAATCTTTTGGCCAGACCGCCACACTCTGGCCGAGGCCCTGCCCCTCCCCTCTGGGCCCCTGGTCACCTCCTTTCCCCTCCCACACCAGGCCTGCTCTCAGAGCCCAGGTGCGCTGCGGCCCCTGCTGGCGGCTGTAGGCATCGCCAACCCTGTCGTCCCAGTCCTGGGACGCGCCTGCTGCCCTCCCTCCCTGTCCGCGTGGGCTGGTTATCAAGGCTGACTGGCTTAATGAGGGGCTCTGAGAACATGGGAGTTAGAAATGATAAACTTGACAGACCAGCATCTGTGCTCAAGGCTACTGTCATTTTCCCAGGAAGGGAAGGAAAGGAAAACATTTCCCCTTCCCTGGTCCAGGTTCAGCACTAGACCACAGCCATTCCTCATTTCATGCTACCCCCACCCTGTGAGGTCAAGATTCTCATCCCCATTCAACAGAAAAAACCAAGGCTCAGAGAAATGAAGTGAGTGCTCAAAGTTCTAGGGTTACTAAACTCTAGAACAGGGACTGACTGACTGACTCACTCATTCATTCAACAAACATTTGTGAGGATGTGCCTCATACAGACCCCCTGCTGAGCCCAGGCACGTGGCAATAAAGAGAAACAGAGACCATGTTCTGGCTAGCTCACAGTCTTGGGAGGCAGACAGCAAATAAAAGCCATAGGGGAAGTTCGGCGAGGTCTCTCACGCCTGTAATCCCAGCACTTTGGGAGGCTGAGACGGGTGGATCACTTGAGGTCAGGAGTTCGAGACTAGCCTGGGCAACAGGGTGAAACCCCATTTCTACTAAAAATACAAAAATTAGCCAGGTGTAGTGGTGCACGCCTGTAATCCCAGCTGCTTGGGATGCTGAAGCAGGAGAATCGCTTGAACCCAGGAGGTGGAGGTTGCAGTGAGCCGAGATGGCGCCACTGTACTCTAGCCTGGGTCACAGAGTGAGACCTATCTCAAATAAAATAAAATAGCCATAGGGAAGTCCAGGCAGGACCCCCAGGAGCCAGGTTCTGGAGTTTAGAGTTGGGGATCTGTTGGGGGAGTATCGGAGAAGGGATGTCACTCTCCTGGAGCCCACAGCCCCATGCTGACGTCTGACTGTAGGGACTGGAAGCTTCGTGGTCCTGCTCCTGCTGCAAGCAGAACCTATTGCCCAAGATGCCCCCCGACCCTCCAGGGGCCTGCCTAGTGGTTCTGTTACCAAACAGAAGAGTCACAGACAGAAGCAAAGTGCGGGACTGAGAGAAGGCCCCTACCCTTGTCCATCTGTGTAGATAGACAGCCTATGTTTGTGTTTGCTTCACACATCTACAAAAAGACATTCTGGAAGGAAACCGAAGACCTAAATACATAAATAACCATGGCTGCCTGGGTGGGGCAGTGGGGACAGGCATGGCTGGGAGGCCTTTTGAAAATGTAAACAGTTAAACATCAGTCTTCAAAATTTAAAAATAGAAAGCGGCCAGGTGTGGTGGCTCACACCTGTAATCCCAGCACTTTGGGAGGCCGAGGAGGGCAGATCACCTGAGATCAGCAGTTCGAGACCAGCCTGGCCAACATGGTGAAACCCCATCTCTACTACAAATACAAAAATTAGCCAGGCATGGTGGCGCACACCTGTAGTCCCAGCTACTCGGGAGGCTGAGGCAGAAGAATCACTTGAACCCAGGAGGCAGAGGCTGCCGTGAGCCAAGATCACGCCACTGAACTCCAGCCTGGGTGACAGAACAAAACTCTGTCTCGAAATAAATAAATAAATAAATAAATAAATAAATAAATAAATAAATAGGAATGATGAAAATGTTCTAGAATTTTGGTGATAGATGTACCACTCTGTGAATATACTAGAAAGTACTGAATCATACACTTTAAACGGGTGCATTGTATGGTATGTGAATTATATCTTACTAAAGCTGTTTAAAAAGGAAGTGGGGGCCAGCTGCAGTGGCTCACGCTTGTAATCCCAGCACTTTGGGAGGCCGAGGCAGGTGGATCACTTGAGCCAGGAGTTTGAGACCAGCCTGGCCAACATGGGGAAACCCCGTATCTACTAAACATACAAAAATTACCCAGGCGTGGTGATGTGTGCCTACAGTCCCAGCTACTTGGGAGGCTGAAGTAGGAGGATCCCTTGAGCCCAGGAGGTTGAGGCTGCAGTAAGCCATGATCACATCACTGCACTCCAGCCTGGGTGGAAAAAGTGAGACCCTGTCTCAAAAAATATAAATAAATAAATAAATAAATAGGAAGGGGAAGGCCAGGTGTGGTGGCTCACACCTGTGATCCCAGCACTTTGGGAGGCCAAGAGGGGGCGGATCACCTGGGGGCGGATCACCTGAGGTCAGGCGTTCGAGACCAGCCTGACCAACATGGTGAAACCCTGTCTGTACTAAAAATACAAAATTAGCCAGGCGTGGTGGCGAGCGCCTGTAGTCCCAGCTACTCAGGAGGCTGAGGCATGAGAATCTCTTGAATCCAGGAGGTGGAGATTGCAGTGAGCTGAGATCCTGCCACTGCACTACACCCTGGGCAGCAAAGTGAAACTCCATCTCAAAAAATAAAATAAAATAAAAATAAATAAATAAACGAATAGAAAGGAGAAAACTAACAGTGCTGAAAGTTGTTCACTGAAATGTGAGAGTGGTGCAGATGGGGGCCAGGGAGACCTACAGATAGACGTATCAGCCTGATTTCGCACAACCCGGGGATGCTCAGCAGGCATCAGAGCCCCCAGCAGGCTTGCTAAAATATAGACTCCTGGCCTCACCCTCAGACCTTCTAAATCAGTGGGGTGGAAGAGGCCAGGGCCTGAGAATCTGCATTTCCAACACGTTTCCAAGGATGCTGGCATTGGGTCCTGGGATCCTCTTTGAGGGCTGCTGGCCTAGATGGCCTTTGGTAGCACTGGGCACCTTGGGGATAGGAGAGGGAAGGAAAGGTTAACCATACACCATTTTGAATTTCATACTGTGTGATTAGTCTATAACAAAAATATATAAATAAGATTTAAACGTTTAAATATTACTAGAACTTATGGAAATTAGGTGTGTGTAGCTGAGATGGCTAAGTGTCCTCCGCTATTCATTCTCTTTTTCTTCCTTAGGCATAGAAACCCTGAACTTTAGTTGAGAACATGGTTGCCTGGAGTAGAAACTACATCTCCCAGCTTCCCTTGTAGCTAGGTATGGCCACGTGGTGAAGTTCTGGCCACGACACATGAGTGAAAGTGTCCAGAAAGCTCTGAGAAGTGTCTTGGAGGGTCAGAGCACACCTTTCTTCCTCCCTTCCTCCTTCCTACTGGCTGGGATGCAAGCTTGATGACTGGAACTCAAGCAGCTATCTTAGGTCATGAGGTGGAGGCTACACGTGGAGAAAGCCAGGGCAGGAAGCTGGGAGGAAACGGGTGCCTGAGAATGTGGAGCTGCCACCGCAGCCGTGTACAGCATGCCTCCAGACATCATTTGTGTAGTAAAGAAACGTCTGTCTTGTTTAAGCAACTGGTACTTTGCCGTTTGTGTCACTCATAGCGACACTTAGCCCTGAGTGACAAAGCATATAGAGCCCCTGGCGCAGGGCCTGGCTCATGGCAGGTGCTCCAGCTGAGCATCCCCCAGTAACCCCGTACCTGCAGCAGGGAGAAGGGAACCCAGGCCTGAAGCCTAGGGACTCCCGTGAGCCTAGGAGAGAAGCTGACCCAGAGGAGGACATAAACTCCCACCAGCCCCGGCCTGCCCAGCTGTTGGTTGTAGGTCACTGGCCTTCAAAGGCCACACCACCCACGGTTTCTAGCACTTACTGTCCCACTGGCAGAGGGCATTGCCCTAAGAAGATGACATGTGTCCAGCCACATGCTTCCCTGACTGCAGATTCTACCAATTGAATTAGATTTTCCTCTGGTTGATGTTAGTGTGAGTCTTCATTTCCTGACCATCTGCTGTTTGGGTGGCAGGAAAGCCCTCTGGGTGCCAAAGGGATGGCAGCCCAGAATGGAAAAGGCTCCACAGATGCCAGTGAACAAAGAGGCTGAAGTGACGTTCTGCGGAGGCCCCACACTGGGCTGCCCCCTCTGCGTAGGCAGCGGTCCCACACACGGGGTTGGGCACTCAGCCGCTTCCGAGCCCAGTGCCTGAGCCTTAGCTTAGTCAAGAGCACTTCTCACACTGAACACTTGTGAAAATAGGTTTATAGTCAACTAAGAGGGGAGTGGCGTGTGAGAGAAAGTGTGGAGGGGAGGCAGGGAGGTGGATAGCACAGTACCAATGCCTCTTGGGTCCCAGCATGACCAGCGCAGAAAAAGCACAGCCTCAGGCCGCACTGCACTTGTTTGCTTGTCTTCTAAATCCTAAACACCATGTGCTGGCTTTGGACGGCTCCATTGACACCCTTCCCCCATCACCTCCCGGAGCCTCAGTGCCCCGTGTTAGCACTGAGCAGGCACTGGGAAGTCATCTCCTTATTGCTACCTGCCGCATTCACTGACATATTTTCTTCTATCTGCACACCCAGGTTCACAGCAGCATTATCCACAGAGCCAGGATACGGAAGCAACACAAGTGTCCAGCAACAGATGAGCAGATAAACAAAATGTGGCGTCTCCATATGATGGAATGTTATTCAGTCTCAACAAGAAGGACATTCTGGCACATGCTACACACGGATGAACCTTGAGGCCACTATGCTAAATGAAATAACTTGATCACGAAAGGACACATACTGCATGATTCCACATATATGTGATACCCAGAGGAGTTGCATTCATAGAAACAGAAAGTCGGATGGCGGCTGCTAGGGCCTGGGGGAGGGAGGAATGGGGAGTCAGCATTGAATGGGGGCAGAGTTTCAGTTTGGGATAATGAAAAAGCTCTAGAGATCTGTTTCATAAATCTGGATATATTTACACTACTGAACTATACACTTAACATGGTTAAGGCCAGGCGCGGTGGCTCATGCCTGTAATCCCAGCACTTTGGGAGGCCAAGGCGGGTAGATCACCTGAGGTCAGGAGTTCAAGGCCAGCCTGGCCAACATGGCGAAACCCCATCTCTACTAAAAATACAAAAATTATCTCGGCGTGGTGGCACGTGCCTGTAGACCCAGCTACTCAGGAGGAGTAGCTACTCAGACAGGAGAATCGCTTTAACCTGGGAGGCAGAGGTTGCAGCGAGCCAAGATCACGTCATTGCACTCCAGCCTGGGCGACAGAGCGAGACTCCATTTCAAAAAAAAGAAAAGAACAGAAAAGAAAATATATGAAGAGCTAATGAACATGAATTTGTGTGCAATACCACTAGTCACCAGGGAACGGATAACTAAAACCTCAGTGAGTTACTACTTCAAACACATTATAATGGCTAAAATCTCAAAACCTGGAAAATATCAAGTGTTAGGACACGGAGCAAATGGAACACACAGCCACTTTGGAAAATGGTCTGTCAGTTTCTTATAAAACTAAACATACATTTACTATATAATGTGGAAATTTAATTCTGTTTACTCAGGAGAAGTACTTGTTTGAGTAAACAAGTACTTACACACCAGTGTCTTAAGGAATAGATTTATTTGTAACAACTAAAGCTGAACAACCCAAACGTCTATTCCCCAGATACATGGATAAACACACTGGGGTGCATCCCAACAATGGCGTGCTGGTTAGCAGGGAGAAGGACTTCAGAACTGCTGATCCAGGTAGCAATATGGATGAGGCTCAAAAACATTTTGTGGTGGGGCAAGGTGGCTCATGCCTGTAATCCCAGCACTCTGGGTAGGACTGCAGGTAGCACTCCTACCTGCAGTCAGGAGTTCGAGACCAGCCTGGCCAACATGGTGAAACTACTAAAAATACAGTCTGTCTCTACTAAAAATACAAAAATTAGCTAGGCGTCATGGTGGGCGCCTGTAATCCCAGCTACTCAGGAGGCTGAGGCAGGAGAATCGCTTGAACCTGGGATGCAGAGGTTGCGGTGAGCTGAGATCATGCTATTGCACTCCAGCCTGGGCAACAAGAGCAAAACTCCATCTCCAAAAAAAAAAAAAAAAAAAAAGAATGAATGAATGGATACTGGATATATCCATTCTCTGCCCCAGGGGACAGCATATTCAGTCCAGGTGACAGGTCAAGATGTGGCCAATTCAGTTCCATATTTCCCAGCCTTCCTCGAAGATAAGGGTGGCCCTGAAACCTAAGGTGCAGTCTACCGGGGAAATTTAGGGCTTTTGCTTTTAAGAGAAAAGGGGGCCCATGTGGCTTGTGATCTCCTCCCTGTTTCTCCCTGGACTGCACACAGACATGCTGTCTGGACCTCAAGCAGCCCTATTGTGACCAGGAGGCAGCAACCCTGAGGAGAAGGCCAACAGCATCCCAGAGATGAGGCCCAACTCTGGCAGCGTGCCCAAGGATGAATTCTCTGGCCACCATCTCCCAAGGTCAGGCTGGACACCAGAGGGAGGACACACATTTGGTGATAAGTTGTGATGCTGCCTTTAAAACATTCACTCTCACCTGACCTGGAGATGAAGTACAAGCATTTCACCTACCTCCGTATCTCCACGACCAGAGGCCTCATGTTGCTTCTGGAACCCATCTTGGGAAGAATGGGTGCCTCCCTCATTCCCAAGTGGGCCAGCACATGAGCCCAGTATGGAGAGAAGGAAGAAAAATGATAATCAGAGTCCACTTTAATTGATATTTATGTTTAAAGCAAATTCACAGAAACAAGGGGGAAAAAAGGAGGGAAATAAATGCTGCTATTTTCTACTATGGTTAGAATTTTTAACAGAGAAAAGAGCTTCTGACTCCTCTGTCCTACAGTCTTGTGGACACCAGGGTTAAGGGCAGACACTGTAAGCAGATCCTAGTGACAGTAATTGCTCCCTGTCTTTCACCACACCCCAAGGACAGCAGTGAGTCCCAGGGAGTGAGGGCAGCTGTTAGAACCCGCTGGAGCAAGCATTGCCACCTGACCCCAAGGCCTCTGCGAGCTGGTGCCTCACCCCAGGGGTGGCCCCCACTTCAAACTCTGAGTGCAGGGATGGGTGATGGTTGTGGTTACTGGCCTTTGGTGATGATGTGTCCTGTACCAAAGCCAGAACTGCCACCCTAGTTGGGGAGCTGGACACTCATGTCCAACGGCCACTGGGAGAGAGGAAGGGGGCCAATCCTGGCCAACGATACCTGTTGCAAGGCTGCGGGAAGCAAGCCCTCATGTCACAAGGGCCCAAGCCAATCACTGCAGATGGGGGCGCACTGGTTGTGGACAGCTCTACTTGCTAGAGGGAGCTCATGGTCACTGTAGCCCTAGCAAAGTCAGCAAGAAGGTGGGCAGCGGCCTCAGGGGACAACCAGACCATGCAGGTGTGCTGGGGTCGGGGAGCAATGGGAGAGGCTCGGTCCCCATCACCCCTTTTCCTCCCTCCCTCTCCCTACTCCCTTCTTTCTCTCTCTCCACACTCTCTCTTGTTTTTGTCCTCCTCTGTGAAGCTTTCCAAGAACTCTATGTTCTTCAGTCTTTTCCGTACTCAGATCCCACGGTCCTGACCCATCATGGCACAACTGTGAGGCCCCACTATTACTGCCTCGCCTGCCTGCATTTGCAATCCAGGACACTGAGTCAAAAGGAACCTCTGTGCTGGGCGCAGTGGCTCATGCCTGTAATCCCAGCACTTTGGGAGGCTGAGGCAGGTGGATCACCTGAGGTCAGGAGTTCAACCTCACCAACATGGTGAAACCCCGTCTCTACAAAATTAGCCGGGCGTGGTGGCGGGTGCCTGTAGTCCCAGCTACTTGGGAGGCTGAGGCAGGAGACTCACTTGAGCCCAGGAGGTGGAGGTTGCAGTGAGCCGAGATCACACCACTGCACTCCAGCCTGGGCAACAGAGTGAGACTCCATCTCAAAATAATAATAATGATAATAATGTAGGAAGTACACATGGCACTGCACCAGAGGCAAGTCCTCTGAAGAAGGGCATTTTTGTTATCTAACAAATAAACAGATGGACAGGGAAAGACCAGCAGGGCTACAAATGTGCCATGTGCCCCCTGGGGGAACTGGGAAAGGACGGCAAGGGCACAGAGGAAGCAAATCTCATCCCATCACCCAGAGGACACCACTGGTAACATTTCAATGTTTATTTCCTATGTATCTGCATTTACATCATTGCTGATTATTCAACTCTGCAGTCTTTTCCAAGAAAGGCTGTAGAGTCAGCTTTGACGGGCTCCACTGTACTTCCTGTAATGCTTGCACATATTCTATCATATGGAGGTACCGTAATTTATCTTTTCTCTGGCATACATCTAAGTTGCCTACAACTTTTCCTTATTTCGTATAATGCCATGGTGAATTATGCATAAAGCTTTTATCTTATTAAAAAATATCTCCCTGGCTGGGCGCAGTGGCTCACGCCTGTAATCCCAACACTTTGGGAGGCCGAGGCAGGGGTATCACAAGGTCAGGAGATAGAGACCATCCTGGCTAACACAGTGAAACCTCATCTCTACTAAAAATACAAAAAATTAGCCAGGCGTGGTGGCGGGCGCCTGTAGTCCCAGCTACTCAGGAGGCTGAGGCAGGAGAATGGTGTGAACCCGGGAGGCGGAGCTTGCAGTGAGCCGAGATTGCGCCACTGCATTCCAGCCTGGGTGACATGCGAGACTCCGTCTCAAAAAAAAAAAAAAAAAAAAAAAAATATATATATATATATACACACACACACATATATATATATATATCTCCCTATAATAGATTCCCAGAAGCAAAATTATTTGGGTCAAGGAATATAAATATTTTAAAGGCTGTTGATAAATCTTGCAACTTTATCATCTGGAAAAGTCAAGCCTGTTCTTATTCCTACCAGCTGTGTATGGAAGTGTTTATCCTGTAGCAATTGTGGAAGTTTGGATATTCTCAGATTTCAAAAAGGGAGTTTTGTTTATTCCATAGGAAGTGAAAAATCATGAATCAGTTTCAATATGCATTTCTGTACTTCTGGGAATTTTTACTTTTCAAATACATAGTAGTCACTTTCGTTTCTCTTGATTCACTCTGGCAGAGGCAATACTAAAAGTTTATTTAGTTATATTCTGGGGCATACAACTAAACTATGTTTCTTGGCCCCATGCTCCTGGGTGTGATAACACAGCTTTCTCACCACCTGAATGTGAGAAGAAGTGACCTGCTTCTAGGTGAAAATACTCTGCATCCCTGGGACTTGAGTGCCAAGCAGGAGAGCCCTCCTACCCACATCGGGTGTAAGTGAGTATGAAATAGACCTTATTGTATTAGCCATCAAGTGTGGTTTATTTGATACTGTAGCAGAGCCTGGCCTCTTTTGACCAAAATAGTCACCATTTAAGTTATCATTCCTGCTGTATAATAAATTAACCTAAAACTTAGTGGTTTAAAAAACAAGAATAATTTACTATCACTAGCAATTTGTATGGGCCAAGAATTCAAGAGAGACTCAACAGGATGGTTCTCTGGGTCTCTCAGGAGGCTGCAGTCAGGTGTTGGCCAGAGCTGTGGTCTCATCTGAAGGCTTGGCTGGGACAGCAGATCCACTTTCAAGGTGACTAACTCACACATGGGCAAGTTGGTATTGGCTGCTGACTGGGGGCCGAGTTCCTCCCCAAGGGATTGGTTCTCCTCAGGGCTGCTTTGTCCTCATGACATGGCGGCTGGCTTCCCCTAAAATGAGCAGTCCAGAAGGGAAAGTCTGAAGCCACAATGTGCTTTATGACCCAGCCTTAGACGTCACACACCATCTACCTCTGCTGGAATTTACTGGCCACATGCAGTCTCCCTGATTTACTGGGAAGGGAGACTAAGCTGGTTATGAATACGGAAGCAAGGATCATTGGGGGCCATCTTGAGGCTGGCAATTAATTCTTAAATCACTCAAGTATGTGTGCAGAGATTTATATACCAGGAGAGGATGGCCATTATAGTGTTGTTTTCAGAAGAAAAAAGGAAGGATGCCAGGCACAGTGGCTCACACCTGTAATCCCGGCACTTTGGGAGGCCGAGGCAGGTGGATCACCTGAAGTCAGGAGTTCGAGGCCAGCATGGTGAAACCCGTCTCTACTAAAAATACACAAATTAGCTGGGTGTGGTGGTGGGCACCTGTAATCCCAGCTACTTGGGAGGCTGAGGCAGGAGAATCGCTTGAACCCAGGAGGTGGAGGTTGCAGTGAGCCGTGATCGTGCCATTGCACTCCAGCCTGAGTGACAAGAGGGAAAATCCATCTTAGTAAATAAATAAATAAATAAATAAATAAATAAATAAATAAAGGAAAAGATAAATGTCCATCAGGTTGAATAAATCATGATATAACCACAAAATAGAATTGCAAGCAGTCACATGTTGCAGAAGAATTTTTATGACATAAAAAGATGTAGTCATACATATAACTGAGTGGCAAAACAATATGTAGAGTGATTCTGATTGGTAAAGAGTGTCTTTATTTAAAAAAGCATAGGAAAAGTGTGAAAGGGTATATACCTGGGATATTTTGGTCATCAATCAGCAAGTGTCCACACCCCTCACCTCCCACTGTGGGTGAAGGACCCTTTCCCACAACACTGGACTTGCTTTGGTCAATGGAAAGTGGAGAGCAGTATTCATGGTCAGTTCTGAGACTACGCCATCAGTTGACTTGCATGCTCCACTTGCCTCTATGGCAGCTTCTGACTTTCCATATGGGAGGAACATTTCCTGAGAACCAGGTGGGCCCAGGAGAATGAGAGACACACAGAGCAAGGCCACAGCCTGGGACCAAGTCCACCAAGATCAGCCAAATGCCAACCAACCCACAGGTGCAAGAGCAAGACATAAATACTCACCCTTGGCTGCCTCTGAGGTTCACGGTTGCTGTTACTGAGGATACAATATCAAAACATGGACAGTTTTTATTTCTGGGCAACAGAATTATTTTTTTTTCTTATCTTTGTTTTCTAAACTTTTTAAAATGAACTTACTTTTTAAAATAAGAAAAATGTTATTTGGCTGGGCACGGTGGCTCATGTCTGTAATCCCAGCACTTTGGGAGGCCGAGGCAGGTGGATCACTTGAGGTCAGATGTTCAAGACCAGCCTGGCCAACATGATGAAACCCCATCTCTATTAAAAATATCAAAAGTTAGCTGGGCTTGGTGGCGGGTGCCTGTAGTCCCAGCTATTCAGGAGGCTGAGGCAGGAGAATCACTTGAACCCGGGAGGCGGAGGTTGCAGTGAGCTGAGATTGTGCCACTGCACTCCAGCCTGGGCAACAAGAGGGAAACTATCTCTCAAAAAAAATCATTTAAGCCTACATGTATTTAAAGCAAGCTTTTGGAAAGTTTAAAAAGAAAACCTTGCCCACAAACTCACCCTATGTCTCTGTTCTGCTCCTCACCCAGATGTATGGTAATCTAGTGATAATTCCAGTATGCATACTTGGATAGTCTATCTTTTCTCTAAAGATACATTGTAAACACTCTTCTATGTTGGTACACATCCTCCATGACTAACATTTACAGTGTGTAGTGTGTATTAGTCAGTTTTCATGCTGCTATAAAGACATACTGGAGACTGGGCAATTTACAAAAGAAGGAGATTTAACCGACTCACAGTTCCATGTGGCTGGGGAGGCCTCACAATCATGATGGAAGGTAAAAGGCACGTCTCACATGGTGGCAGACATGAGAAGAATGACAGCCAAGAGACAGGGGTTTCCCCATATTAAACCATCAGATCTCATGATCCTTATTCACTACCACGAGAACAGTATGGGGGAAACCGCCCCCATGATTCAGTTATCTCCCACTGGGTCCCTCCCACAACACAAGGGAATTATGGGACCTACAATTCAAGATGAGATTTGGGTGGGGACACAGCCAAACCATATCACAGTGACTGACAGAACATTCCACCAAGTGAATTTCAGAACATAGCATGCTTGTGTTTTTCCCACTCTTGGAAATTTCAGTTGTTTCTGATTTGTCATGCTTAACAATCAGGGGGCAATGGATATCTTCATGCATGTGCTTCTCCACCTTTCTTTGGGTTTCCCAAACATAAAGTCACACACTTGAGACTACGTGAGAGGAAATGAGTATTTGAATCACTCTTGGCATATATTTTAAAATTTGCCATCCAGAAGAATCAGCCACTGCCCCTCTCCACCAGATGTATTTACAGGTGCTGACCTGAGGCAGACAATGCAGATAACCCATCTGTGTTCCGCAGGAAATGAGCTCTGATTTTATTCTGAGGGACACTGTACCTAGCCTACCTTGTAAATAGTGGTAGCAATGAAATGTAAGAAGAATTAATTGAGAGGGTCATCTGGAAAGCTCCATAAGAGGGGACAGACAACTGGAAATGAGCCCTGCTGTTCTCCCAGCATCCGCTTCCTGCTGTGATGGTTGGCTATCCAGCAGCCCTCATGGACCATGAGGCTACTTTGAGGATGGAATTTATACACTTTGCAAAGCAGAAAAGAAAGATCCCCAGTAACATTATGGGGGCCGAGCATGGTGGCTCACGCCTGTAATCCCAGCACTTTGGGTGGCCAAGGAGGCAAATCACTTGAGGTCAGGAGTTCGAGACCAGCCTCACTCACAGGGTGAAACCCCCTGTCTACTAAAAATACAAAAATTAGCCAGGCATGGTAGTGGGCACCTGTAATCCCAGCTACTCAGGAGGCTGAAGCAAGAGAATTGCTTGAACCCAGGAGGCAGAGGTTGCAGTGAGCCGAGATTGCCCCACTGCACTCCAGCCTGGGAGACAGAGCAAGACTCTGTCTCAAAACACAAAAACAGAAACAAAAGAAACAGGCCACACAGCTGGGCGTGGTGGCTCACGCCTGTAATCCCAGCACTTTGGGAGGTCGAGGAAGGTGGATCATGAGGTCAGGAGATCGAGACCATTCTGGCTAATACGGTGAAACCCCTTTCTCTACTAAAAAGTACAAAAAATTAGCTGGGCGTGGTGGCGGGCGCCTGTAGTCCCAGCTACTCAGGAGGCTGAGGCAGGAGAATGGTGTGAACCCGGGAGGCGGAGCTTACAGTGAGCCAAGATCGCACCACTGCACTCCAGACTGGGCGACAGAACGAGACTCCGTCTCAAAAAAAAAAAAAAAGAAAGAAACAGGCCAGGCACGGTGGCTCAGGCCTGTAATCCCAGCACTATGGGAGGCCAAGGTGGCTGGATCACTTGAGGTCAGGAGGTCGAGACCACCCTGGCCAACATGATGGAAATCTGTCTCTACTAAAAATACAAAAAAATAAATAAATAAATAGCTGGGTGCGGCAGCAGGCACCTGTAATCCCAACTACCCGGGAGGCTGAGAAAGGAGAATCACTTGAACCCGGGGGCAGAGGTTGCACTGAGCCGAGATTGCGCCATTGCACTGCAGCCTGAGTGAAACTCCATCTCAAAAAAAAAAATTACGGGGGTACCATGCTGGCCTTAGATTGCCTATCTCCAGGCTTTTTTCATGTGAGAGAAAAACACATCCTAATTAGTGAAGCCTTTGAATCTTCAATCTCTGTACTGGCAACGAGACTGCTTTTTACCTCTCCAAAACCTTACTATCATTGGTTTTTTAGTATATTACAATGATAGAAATTATTTATAGGTATCAAAAGGGGCTTAATTCTTTTGCAATCTGGATATTTTGAGAGTCATTATAGGCAGAAGAAATAACACAAGCAAAGTTGTACAAGCTGGGAAAGACAGGCATTTTCAGGGACACATCAGTTACTTCCTGGAGTGTCTGCCTGTCTGCTCTCACCTTACTAAGAGAAAGAAGGTGAAGTCATATTGTGGAGACCGTTGCGGCCAGGTGAGACATGAATTCCATTCCCATCATGGAGAACCATGGAGGCAGGGTGTCGCAGTGGAGACAATCTATGTTTCCATCTCCCTCCCTCTCTCTCTCTCGTTTCTTCCATCCCTCCCTCTGTCTGTCTCCATCTGTCTCCCTTCTTCCTTCTCCCTGCAAGTCTTCCCCTTTCCCCTCCCTGCTTCTCTCCCTCCAGTTGCAGCAGGAGTGTTCTCAGGGAGTGCCCTGTCTGGGACAGAACAACTCACTGGGGAACATGGACGGGTCGCACAGCTTGGAGAAGGAGTTGGAAAGCCGACACCCTCCACAGCAGGCGAGCCCAGCCCTGCTGGCGCTCTGTGAAAGGTTATTTCTGTGTTTCCTGTGTTCAGACCAAGACATGCCATCCCTGCCTGATAAATGCCCCTTTGTGCTGGAAGGGTTCTCATAAACCCATGAGATGCTCTCAGCCAGACCCAACTGCACGTGGCCCTGAGCTCTGCCCGGCAACAGTACTGCTGGGGCCGGGACCCCTGCCAGCCTAGACGCCATCAGAGCCAGAGACAGGAAATGTGGCATTCTGGGGAGCCGCCCCGGAGGCTGTGTGGCTTCTACACAGCACAGGCAACATCCACAGGCGGGACAGGCAGCCATGCCACAGTGAGGCCCCAGGTCACATGCAGAGGCCTGGCTCATGGCCAGACCTGCCTTAAATGTGGAGCTGGGAACTGAGGGGTCTGGCGACTCTGCTCCTTGGGATCCACTTCCTGAGCAGCAGTGGCCACAGGACGAGTCCCTGTGGTCGTTTGGCCCCACCCACCCCATGTCCGGCCATGAGGACACACCTTACATCCTACCTGATCTGTGTGTGTGTGTGTGTGTGTGTGTGTGTGTGTGTGTGTAGACAGAGTCTCGCTCTGTCGCCCAGGCTGGAGTGCAGTGGTGAGATCTCAGCTCACTGCAACCTCTGCCTCCTGGGTTCAAGCTATTCTCCTGCCTCAGCCTCATGAATACCTGGGATTATAGGCGCCTGCCACCACGCCCAGCTAATTTTTGTATTTTTAGTAGAGACGGGGTTTCACCATGTTGGCCAGCTGGTCTTGAACTCCTGACCTTAGGTGATCCACCCTCCTTGACCTCCCAAAGTGCTGGGATTATAGGCGTGAGCCACCGCGCCCGGCCCCTGCCTGCTCTTGACAGGAACCAGGGGGTCCCAGGGGCCGTCCCCTGCACAGTGCCACTTCCCTGGCAGCACCCCCACCCCCAGAACTCCACGTCCACCTTCCTTGGACTAGCATATTTCAACTTCCGAATTTTTCCTATAGGCTTTGGTTAAAAGGAAGGAATAGAACCAGAGGTTCACCGCCAAAGCAAGATTCCAGGGAAATTTGGAAGGAGAAGCAGCTGTGGAAACCAGCGTTTTCAGACCGTGAGGCACAGGTGGCCTTCAGATGAGGCTGACAGTGGCCGGGGCAAAGGGCAGAGGACAGAGAGCGAAGGGCATGCCCCCCTGCTTGCTGTCTGCAGTCGCATTCTCTGCAAATAAGGTCGTCTGGGACCCCTGCTTTTCAAGGTTGTTGTCCCAGATGATGTATCTTTTTTTTTTTCTTTGAGACAGGGTCTCACTCTGTCACCCAGGCTGGAGTGCAGTGGCGAAATTTCCACCCACTGCAACCTCCGACCCCTGGTTCAGGCAATTCTCGTGCCTCAGCCTCCCAAGTAGCTGGGATTACAGGCATGCACCACCACGCCAGCTAATTTTTGTATTTTCAGTAGACATGGGGTGTTGTCATGTTGGCCAGGCTGGTCTCGAACTCCTGACCTCAAGTGATCCGCCTGCCTCGGCCTCCCAAAGTGCTGGGATTACAGGTGTGAGCCACCACGCCTGGCCCCTGATGACATATCCTTGACCAAAATGAAGGCGACACTCGCTTACCTGCTGGCCTGAATGTGCTCACCAACCCTCTACTTGACCCAGTGAGGACATCCCCAGCCTGAACACAATGATCCCAACCAGCATGAAAACATGTGGGCTGACTCTCTCGGGCTTGGGACAGAGTCCTCTCTAGGCCTCGTCCCTTCACGGATTTATGCAAGGAAAATAACTAAAAATGGTATGTTTATAGTACGTTTGTACCAACATGCCACACTGATGACTCCTGACTTTTCCACAGTGGAGGGACACCTGCCTCATGCTGAGGGACAGTGGGAGGGCTTGTGGGAGGCACTGGGCCCCGGACTTACGGGGGGCAGCTGCTCAGAAGCAGGCTCTCCCCTACCTGTGCCCCTGCGTCAATCCTCAGCTTGGCCCACATCCCTGCCTCAGGACTTGCAGGGACAGCTGTGCCCAGTGGCTTGGAGTAGGGTTCCTGGGCCAGCAGCATCAGCCCCTCTGGGCTGGTCCCAGTGAGCTGTGCTCTCACAGAGTTCTGATGCATGTCCAAGTTTGAAAACCGCAGGCCCAACCAGAAACAGGACCAGACAACTCCCTCTAGGCCGGGAGTGATGGTGTTCTACTGGTGTGAGCTCATGCTCAGAAGTCTCAGGCTGACCCCTGTCCCCTCCCTGCCACAGCACAGGGAGGGAGTGGGGACAGGAGGCTTCCACAGCCTGAGCCTGAAGCCCCCGCCCCACCGCGGGCTCTTGTGACATTCACAGAGGTCTCCCCCAAGGAAGCTACGGGTAGCCTTGGGCCTGAGGTGGGCTGAGATTCCCTAGGCAGGACAGGAAAGGGCTTTGGCTTGGCTGCGAGGTAGCTCCTGGCACCCAGCCACAGTAGGCAGAGGGTGCAGTGTGGACTCAGGCAATCTGGGTTTGAATCTCAGCTCTCAGAGCCCCAGTTTCCCCGTCTGTAGAAAGGACACAACAACACCATAATGAAATCATGCACACCCCACCTGGGCTACAGTATGCTCAGCAGTGACTGCTGTTGAAATCCAACCAATAGTCCCATAGACAGTCTTTCTTTTCTTTTCTATACATATATATATATTTTTTTTCTTGAGATGGAGTCTTCCTCTGTCATCCAGGCTGGAGTGCAATGGTGAGTTCTTGGCCCACTGCAACCTCTGCCTCCCAGGTTCAAACAATTTTACTGCCTCAACCTCCCAAGTAGCTGGGACTACCGGCGCCCGCCACCACGCCCAGCTAATTTTTTTTTTTTTTTTGAGATGGAGTTTCACTCTTGTTGCCCAGGCTGGAGTGCAATGGCACGATCTCAGCTCACTGCAACCTCAACCTCCAGGTTCAAGTGATTCTCCTACCTCAGCCTCCTGAGTAGCTGGGATTACAGACATGCACCAACACGCCCGGCTAATTTTGTATTTTTAGTAGAGACGGGTTTTTCCATGTTGGTCAGGCTGGTCTCAAATTCTTGACCTCAGGTAATCCGCCCGCCTTGGCCTCCTAAAGTGCTGAGATTACAGGCATGAGCCACCACACCCGGACCTATTTTAATTTTTTTAGTAGAGACGGGGTTTCACCGTGTTCTCCAGGCTGGTCTCGAACTCCTGACCTCAAGTGATCCACCTGCCTCGGCCTCCCAAAGTGCTGGGATTACAGGTGTGAGCCACTGCCCCCACCTTCTTTTTATTTTTTTGAATAAATCACTGCAACCAGACAATGAGATGGCTGACCCCTTATTCACCATGACCCTTTCTTGCCCCTCTCTAGTTCCTGTTTTCTTACGCATTGTTACTTTTTTTCCCTGCTCTATGAACCCCTAGTTCTAGTCAGTCAGGGAGATGGACTTGAGACTGAGCTCCCGTCTCCTCAGCTGCAACACCTGATTAAAGCTTCTTCCTTGGCAATGCTTGTCTCAGTGACTAGCTTTGTGTGCGGTGAGAAGCAGGACCTAGACAGAACCCTGGTGTTTTGGTAACACTTCCATACTCAGCCTCTCAGTGGTGGTGGTGTCACCACTTTTTCAAAGAAAATTTTTTTTTGAGATGGAGTCTCACTCTGTTGCCCAGGCTGGCATGTAGTGGCACGATCTTGCCTCACTGCAACCTCTGCCTCCCGGGTTCAGGCGATTATCCTGCCTCAGCCTCCCAAGTAGCTGGAATTACAGGCACCAGCCACTATGCCTAGCTAGTTTTTGTATTTTTAGTAGAGACAGGGTTTCGCCATGTTGGCCAGGCTGGTCTCCAACTCCTGACCTCAAGTGATTCGCCTACCTCGGCCTCCCAAAGTGCTGGGATTACAGGCATGAGCCACCGTGCCCGGCCCTCAAATTTTTTAGGAAAACAGCCATAACTCATAGCTCTGGACACCCCAACAGCCTGGGACGGGTGGGAAAATGTCTTCGAGGCTGTCAGGTGCTAACAGAGGGAAACAGCTCCCGTTCAGCCCTCTGAACTTCCTGGGTTCCATCGAGGGGGCTGAGGGTGGGAAGGGGAAGCCTGTGGACCCCAGTGGACCTAGTGAGGAGGCATGTTTGTGCAGAGAGGATGCCTTCAGGGGCATCTGGGGGTTTCTTGGAGGAGGTGCCCCAGACTTGGAGAAGGACTTTGGTCCCAGGCAGAGGAGGCAGGAGAGACGGAGCCTGCTGGCTGGGTGCACAAGCCCCACCACCATCTGATGCAAGCTCACACTGGCCCGTTAATGGCTGTGCACTGAGCCCTGGGCCAGGTACTGAGCTTTGAGACCCAGTTGACTAAGGAGATGTTACCTAATTGTAGCCCCAGGGTTGGGCCTTCAGCCCAGCTGGCTCCCTGGATGGGCCAAGGCCAGCAGATGAGGCTACGCTGGGAGCTCGGCCTGGGCTCTTGGGAGAGGAAGGGGGAGGTACCCAGGCTGAATCTGACTCGCAGGTGGATGTCTGTTTGCCAAACCACAGACCACCTGCCCCGCCAGAGGCCCATTCTTGCTCCCACCCTCTCTGGCCCCGTGGCTTTGTGGCCTGAGTCAGCGGTTGATGTCAGGACCAAGAATAAGAAGCCTGGGCGGCCCCTGTCATTAGTGGTTTGCTGGGCATGGGCTAGGCCGAGCAGGCTGGACAGAGGGACGCCTGGGAACTGCGTCTGGAGGCTGGCAAAGAGAACGTGGCCAGGCCATGCCCCGGGCAACCACCTGGGTGGTGGGCAGACGGTAGGCAGCACCTGGGGGCTTTGAAGTAGATTTCCCTCCCTCTGGGTCCACCGCCACTGAGATGCTGGCCTTTTGGGGAGAAGGGCAGACAACACTCACACAAACACTGGCACTGACCCAGGTGCAGACACGTGGTCTGCACTCAGGTGACGATGGGAAGGAGCCAGTCATGTGGCTATCTGGCGCAGGATATTCAGGTGGAGGAAATGGGGAGGACAAGACCCTGAGGTAGAGAAAAGTCAACAGAACAAAAGAAGGGGATGGCCAGCATGGAGTGGGTGAGGGGAGGGCAAGGAGTGGGGCGATGTGGGGGCTCAGGTATGCAGGGGCCAGGAGTGAGGATGGTCACGGGGAGCCTTCAGGGAGATTTAAGCTGTTCAGTCACATAATCTAACTCACTTTTCCAAAGTAGAATTGACATCAGCTCTATTAGAAAAAAACTAAATTGGCCGGGCGCGGTGGCTCACGCCTGTAATCCTAGTACTTTGGGAGGCCAAGGCGGGCGGATCACGAGGTCAGGAGATCAAGACCATCCTGGCTAACATGGTGAAACCCCGTCTCTACTAAAAATACAAAAAATTAGCTGGGCGAGGTGGTGGGCGCCTGTAGTCCCAGCTACTTGGGAGGCTGAGGCAGGAGAATGGCGTGAACCCAGGAGGCGGAGCTTGCAGTGAGCCGAGATCACGCCACTGCACTCCAGCCTGGGCGACAGAGTGAGACTCTGTCTCAAAAAAAAAAAAAAAAAAGAAGTAAAAAACTAAATTATAGCAGCCTCTGAACAGGATAGTTGTTTTTTTGTTTGTTTGTTTGTTTTTCCTTACTCACATCTAAGAAGTCTGGAGGTGGGCAGCCCAGGGAGGCCTGTGCTGCAGGCATTGTGGATGCAGGTTGCTTCTGTCTTCAGCTCCACTACTTGAGGCTCCCATGGCCAAGGTCTCCTCACGGTCCAACATGCTGTTGGAGCTCCAGCCATTACATCCACTTTCCAGCCAGCAGGATAGAGGAAGTAATAAAGAATGGCACACCCCTTCTGTTTAGGGTTCCTTCCCTGATGTTGCACACAACATTTTCATTGCCAGAATGTAGCCATAAGGGTACCTCTAGCTGCAGGGGAGAGAGAAATGCAGCTCTGATTCTGGGAAGCCACTGGTGCAGCTCAAAGTCAGCAGCCTGTGACTGAGCGGGAAGAAGAGAACAGATAGTGGGGGATGAATACTCTCCCTGCCACTTTGCTGTGGCAGCCGGGGACAAGAGCTTTGCTAGGCACAGATGTCCATAAATGCAAAGTGGCATCAGCCCCAGCCTGGCCCCTGGGAGCCCCAGTGGGAGAGACGGATGCACAAACAGGCAGGAACAGAGCAGTGTGTCAGGGTGCAGCAGAGGAAGCAGGGGCCAGCCTCCTGCTTCTGCCTGTTCTCTGCCCGCAGTGCAGCTGGACCCCTCCACATCTGCTGGCCTGGCCTCGCTTGCTCTGTAGACGATAGCATCCCACTCCCGAATGCAGATGGCCATCATCCACTTAGCCACTCCCTTGTGGTGGACGTCCACTTTGTTTCTGTTGTTCTGTGGCCTTCTAGGGCCAGCTGTGCCTCGCTGTGCAGCCTGGACACATTGCTTCTCTGTGGTGGACAGCATGAGAGGCTCTCATACCTGCGTGGTGCTCATCTCCCATCACCTGGCCCCTTATCATCCTTGACCTGGCTGTGCCTCCCCTCCCACTGAGCCCTGCCTGGTGACCTTGGCGAGTCCCTCGGCTCTCTGAGCCTCTGCCATCCCATCTTTAGTGTGGGGATGATGGCATGGCACCTCCTCACAGGCCTGGGCTTCCTTCCTCTGTCCTTCTGGAAATGGGGTGGCCACGCTACACACCCGCCTCCCTTACCTCCCTGCTCTGTACACTGACCCGGTGAGAGCTGTGGTCCCTGGGGACTGCCTGATAGAAATGCAGACTCCTGGGCCCACCCTGATGCCAGGTAACAGCTCCTTCAGGTGGGTGGGGAATGGATGGGCCACGCCTGGTGCTGGCAATACCACAGGCTTCCAGGGAGTTGCCATTGCCCTGGGCCGACTGCCAGCCTCGTCCTCCTCCCGCTCATGTTAGCAAGAGCATGTGCAGGCAGGCAGGTGGGCATGCAGAGCTGGGTCGCCTCGGGCATGCTGCGCCACCTTGCCAGACTTGCTTTCTCCCTTGGTGACGTGGAAACGGCATCCCTGCCTGCAAGCCTCTCCGAGGTGGAGGAGGCCAGGGACTGGCTGCTTCTGAAGGCTTTCTGTGGGTGAAAACATGGTCCATCTGACCCATGGACCTTTCAACAGCTTGGTGCTTTCACCGCATGTTCCCCCAGGTCCGAGAGACACAACTGTACTCCCCATAGTACGTGGTGGGGCTCGCTTAGACCATGCTTAGTCCCAGCTCCTAGGACAGTGGGTGAGTGGAAGGTCCAGGCCTCCGGTGTGCCTGTTCTCTGCCCCACTGGGGTCTCATTCTTGGTCAGCGGGATGGAGCCACCTGCTTGAGGTGGCACTGTGAGGAGCACGCTGGGGTGACGCCTCCGTGGTCCTCACATGCCATCTTGCCATATACCCACTTTACATATGAGGAAGCGCATCCCAAGCCAGAAGGGGCAGATCTGAACTCTTCTGCCAGCCCCAGAAGAATCCACGAGAGTCTTTGATGGGGGAGAGGGATGCACCAAGCCTCCCCGGGCACCAGAGAGGCATCCTGAGATACCCTGTGGGCTCCTCCACAGAGGCCTGGGGACCTCGTACATATACAGTGTTTGTGTGTGCACGCCCACCCACACATAGGGCTGCTCTCCTGGGGCACCTGCCAGCCCGTTCCTCCCAGCCACACCCCTCCTCTGTGTCTCTCCTGGGGACATGTCCCTCAGCTCAGGGTCAGCATCTAGAAACTGGTCTTGGACAGCTCATGCACTCATGGTCTCCAGGACAACTTGAAAGTAGGTGGTTGGGCCCGGTGCAGTGGCTCACGCCTGTAATCCTGCACTTTGGGAGGCTGAGGTAGGCAGATCACAAGGTCAGGAGATCAAGACCATCCTGGCTAACACGGTGAAACCCCGGCTCTACTAAAAATACAAAAAATTAGCCAGGCGTGGTGGCGGGCGCCTGTAGTCCCAGCTACTCTGGAGGCTGAGGCAGGAGAATCGCTTGAACCTGGGAGGTGGAGCTTGCAGTGAGCCAAGATGGCGCCACTGCACTCCAGCCTGAGCGATAGAACGAGACTCCGTCTCAAAAAAAAGAAAAAAAAAGGTAGATGGAGGTGACACGGGGTACAGTGTGCCTTTAAGACTTGTCCTGGGTTGGATCCAGCAGAGAACAGTTGGGTAAACAGCATTGAGCACAGTGGGGAAAACAGACACTACATACTCAAATGAGGATGATGGAGCAGACGAGGGAACTCCAGCGCTGCAGCCTGCCTGAGCCCTGACACCCACACGTCCTCCCAGCAGCCCCAGGAGCTGAGGAAACTGAGGCTGGGAGAGGGTCTCAGACGGCCAGCACAGAGCAGGTTTACAAACCCCGAGGCTGATGTCCCAACTGTCACTGGTGCTGCGACCCTCCCGGCTTCCTCTTAGAAGGTGGGAATGGGGCCAGCCGCAGTGGCTCATGCCTGTAATCCCAGCACTTTAGGAGGCTGAGGCGGGCAGATCACCTGAGGTCAGGAGGTGACCTGGCCAACATGGTGAAATTCTGTCTCTACTAAAAATACAAAAATTAGCTGGGCGTGGTGGCGCACACCTGTAGTCCCAGCTACTCGGGAGGCTGAGGCAGGAGGATGGCTTGAACCTGGTAGGTGGACGTTGCAGTGAGCCGAGATTGTGCTACTGCACTCTAGCCTGGCGACAAAGCAAGACTCCATATATATGTAAGGCTGGGCGCGGTGGCTCATGCCTGTAATCCCAGCACTTTGGGAGGCCGAGGCGGGTGGATCATGAGGTCAGGAGATTGAGACCATCCTGGCTAACACAGTGAAACCCCGTTTCTACTAAAAATACAAAAAATTAGCCGGGCGTGGTGGTGGGCACCTGTAGTCCCAGCTACTCAGGAGGCTGAGGCAGGAGAATGGTGTGAACCTGGGAGGTGGAGCTTGCAGTGAGCCGAGATCGCACCACTGCACTCCAGCCTGGGCAACAGAGCAAGACTCCATCTCAAAAAAAAAAAAAAAAGGATGGGAATGATGAACCACACTGCAGGAGCTGCCGCATGGCACAAAGGAAAGAATACTCTCGTCTCCACCTGCCAAGCCCTCCCACCTCGGGGCTTCTCTACGCACCCTTGGCCTTCCGAGGTCTCAGGGCTCCCCTGCAGCTCCCAGGGCCCTTTCTGGGTGTGACGTATTTTCTCTGTGGTCCCACACCTCCTGCCCCTCTGGGAATTGAGCCCTCATGGGCGGGCACTATCCCCCAGAATAGGAATTTGTCCCATACTGTGAGAGAGTTTTTTGTGTGAATGGTGCTGGATTTTCAGCTGCTGGTGAACACTCAGGTGTGCCAACAGTGCCCTGACTATGCGAGGACAACAGCAATCATCCCCATCGTAGGCCACCGTGCCAGACCCTGTCCTGCAGATCCCCTCTGAGGCAGAGCTGGGGCAGTGACAGCCTGAGCCTCAGTTTCTCTGCTGTGAAGTGGGCCAACGACAGCTCCTCCTTCATGGGATGACCCCATTTGGAGGATCCGGGCAAGCGCAATCCTGCTGCCCTGCCCATGCCCACTCACTCCTACCTCCTGTCCCAGTGGCAGCCTGGCTGGACAGAGCCTGGGGTCTGAGCTGGCCTTCCTTCCACTGCCCTTCTGGAAATAGAGTGGCCACACTGCCGCAAGCTGACTATGCTGTGGTCAGGATGAACTCCCTTGGCCTCCCAGGGTGGCCGCCACATGCTCTCGACCCCCAGGCCCCCAGGTGGGCAGTGCTGAGGAATGAACATATGGAGAAACAGAGACCAAACAACCACTTCAGTCATACAACAGGTGGGGGCCCGCCTAGCATCTGGCCAGGGCTCTGGGCACTGTCCTGCCCCCAGCCCACCCCCTGCCACAGGTGGCACAGATGGGCCCATGAGTCAGCGCACGTTCATCCCCTTTGTGCCTCCTCCAGCCCCTCCAGGAGTCTGTGCTCTCATAACCCCCATTTCCCAGGCAGGAAAACCTAAGGTCAGGGAGTGGGAAGCCCTGTGTCAGCGTGGCCCGCAATCAGGGGAACCCCGGACTCTCTGACGCTGTTACTAGGGGCGCAGCAGGCGCTGTGCTGGAGCGATCTGCGGTTCCCAGGGCGAACCCCGCCTGGGAAAAACCCAACGTGGGCGCCAGCGGCAACGCCGGCTCGCTTTCATGCAGTTTGCCTGGTGGCCAGGGAAAGGTCGTTCTTGGCCTCATTTTGTGGATTAAAAGTGTCCGCGACGGAGGTTCAGAGCAAGACGCAGGCAGGGTCCTCTGGGGCCATCGGCGTCGCGCCCCCTCCCTTGTGGGGCCCCGCGAGAGCGTCTCAGGCCCGAGAGGTTGGGGTCGCCCCAAACTGCGCGCTCTCAGCGTACAGCCTCCACGCCCCGGGCCCGCCCCGGGTGGAGGCGGAGTCTGGGGCAGCCGCTAGCCGCCGGGCGGGCCGGGGGCGGGCGCGCAGCTGGAGCCTGCGGCTGAGGCTCGGGCGCGCTCAGGCCCGGATCCTGGCGGCCTGGGCGGCCGCACCATGGACTCGGGAACCGAGGAGTACGAGCTCAACGGCGGCCTGCCTCCGGGCACACCCGGCTCCCCGGACGCCTCGGTAAGAGCTTCCCCCCACCGCTGCATGATCTTGCCAGGCCCTGTCCTTTCGGGGCGCGGCTCCCCGGGCACCTGTGGGCTCCGGGCCGAGTGTGCGCCGCGTCCGCACTGCAGAGTGGTGGGAGACGTCCCGCTCTAGGCCAAGTCGTTCCCGCCCCATCAGGGTCAGAACGATGCCCCCGGGAGCTCCAGCCACCCCCGGCAAGTGGGCGGGACGTGGGGGCGTGGGGGCGCAGGGCGGGCTGGCGTCCCCAGCCCCACTAAGCAGCGCCCGCGCTTGGCTGCGCGGTGGAGGGGGCCTCGGCGCAGCTCCTCGGGCTAAGGACTGCCGGCGCCCGGCTTTCCCGACCTCCCCCCACTCTCGCGCGGGCCTCTCTAACTTCAGCCTCGCCGTGCCGGCTCCTCCGCGCACTTTGCCCGGGGGCGGGCGGAGGGGAGTCACAGCCTCCGGGCTCCAGACCAGCTGCATGCAGACAGTTACGTCACCCCACGCTGACCACACAATCTGATGCGTGCCTTGATGGGGGAACTTGGGGCCCGCTGTGGTCCCTATTCCACTCACCTGCCTTGAGAAATAGAAACGTCACACAGCCTTCAGTGTATGCCCCCACCGGCCCTCCAGAGCTTGCCCTGCCCGGCCTGGGAGGGTTGTGGGCAGGGGGCAGGCCCTGGTAGTGGTCCCGCTTCAGAATTCTTCATCCCAGGACTCGGCACTTACTGAGCACCTTGTGTTTGTTGCAAGGTCCTGGCATGGCCCTCTGGTGACTTGTTTACTTTGAACATTCTTTCCTTTTCTAACCCCCTCAGGGATGGGGGCAGGGAACAGCAGCCTGTTGGGTTTTTCCAGGCCTCTCCATGGCGTGGACCAGACTGGGGCAAAGACACTCTGCCCACTCGCTGGTGAACAGTCCTAGGCCGGTGCTGTGGGGACAGGCCATGTTCGGGGAGGTGGGGCCCCATGAGCCACGGGATAGGATGGCCCTGGGGCTGCATGGACACTTGTTCCTAGGTTAGAGAGGAGCTGTCGCACTGCAGGACTTGACCGGTGTGCGGGACCCCAGCGACCTGGCCCTACCCCAGTGTGTGAGCACTTTGGAGCAATAGGCAGGGGCCTCCTCTGGCTGTGTGTCCTTGGGAAGTTGCCACACCTCGCTGGGCCTTTCAGACATGGTCTTATAAAGAGAGAACAAAGGGTCTCTCCTGCCTTCAGGGAAGTGGGGAAAGCAAGTCAGGTAATAAACAGGGCAGTGGCTTGGAAGCGCCTTGGAAAGGGAGGGATACTGCACCTCCCCCAACCTTGACCTTGCCCGGGCAATGCCCTCCACTCAGAGCAGTCTCTGCTCACTTCTGCGGGCGGCAGGATAGGCTGTGCCTCCTGAGATGGGTGCATCTCAAGCCCAGAGGAGATTGGGTTGGATTTGTTCCCGGATCACTGTCTTGGCTCTGGGCACCAGAGGGAGAGAGACACAGCCCCACCCCACCAAGCCGCGGTTGGAGAGCAGCCCAGCCCAGACAGGGCAGGAGAGGCCAGAGCAAAGCAGGGGGTTCCCTAGGGGCTGGGAGCCCATTGTGGGGGGCGGGGCATGGTGGTCAGGGAAGGCTTTCTGTGGAGGTGGGGACATTGGTGCTGAGCCCTGGAGGGCGGGGAAGGTGGGTGAGCAGATCTGGCTCTCTGAGATGTGTGGAAGGACATCTAGGCAGAGGGAACAGCGGGAGCAAAGGCTCAGAGGCTGGACCACAGAGCACATGAGGGCCGGGTAGCAGGTGGGGGGATGGGAAGCCAGGCCGATGGGAGGGGCCTTGCAGGCCTGATCACGGTCTGGTGTCCAGGGAGCTGTGGAAAGGCTATGAGCCAGTGTGAGGATGAGCACATTTCCCCTTGAGGGGTAGAAAACTTGGAGGGCCGCTCTGCTCACCCAGCCTGGGGGCCCAGGACCACCCTACACACCTGTTCCTCTTCCCACCCTCAAGACCTTGCTTCTCCGTTTCTTGGGCACATCATGTCAGCACTCTGTGCCTCAGTTTCTCATCTGTGAAATGGGTGTGGTTGCGGTGCCTGCCACAGAGGGTGGTGAGGACTCAGTGGCTGATGTATATGAAGTGCTTAGAGCCAGGCCAGCACTCAGTGCCCTCATCCTTCTGCCTGCCACGGAGACCCTCTCCCACTGGTGACCCCTGGCAGTGGTTTGGAGAGGGCAGCGCTTTGCCCAGCTCCCTCAGTTTCCTTTTCTGTAAAATGGGGCACAACTGCTCACCTCCCAGGGTGGACGAGGCTCAGGGAGGAGCCACACGTGGAACTCCGACCTGGGTGGGCTCTGTTGGGCCACGCCCGTGGGAAGCTCTCAGGTCTCCCCCACCCCGTGTGCCCTGCGCCCCTGTGGCCCTTCATGTGAGGGCCCCCATCAGTGTCCAGGGATTGAGTCAGCTCACTTGTGGCTGTCAGCAGAAGGAATAGTAAACAACAATGTTAATGTGAAAATGGCCTGAATCTGTTATCCCCAGGGTGTCTCAAGGCAGGGAGGTGGTGGGGATGGGGTTAGGACACGGCCATCTGGTGCCAGCTACACCTTCCTGCCCCTCACAGCCCGCAGGTTGAAGGTTCCTGGGGCCACATCTGGGCCGAGAGGCATGGTCCTTGGAGGTAGGTAGCTGTGCCCTGTATACCTGCCGTCTGGGCCGTGCATGGCCTCAGCTGCCCAGGAGGAGGTTTGCTCGTTTCCTCATTTCTGCTTTCCTGGCAGATCCTGAGGCTGGCAGGGTCTGGGCCAAGTTCTAAAAGGCAACCCTAACATGGTCTCAGGGCCACTCGTGGCCAGTGCTGAGTCCGCGGGAAGTGGGTCTGCCTGGCCCAGCTGCGGTGGGAACCCCGCCTTCCAGCACTTCCTGCTGTCTTGCTGGGGTTTCCTGCCAGGAACACAGACATGGAGCTGGGAGACCCTCTCAGGGCCTGCTTCCTGGGCTGGCCAGTAGGAGACGGTGCAGGGCTCCAGTGCCAGGCCCTGCCTGTCTGTGTGGCATCTGGGGAATGGGCACAGCAGCTCATGCCCACACTGGTGGGTCAGACAAGGGATGCTGGAAGCACCAGGCAGGTCCTAGCATATGGTGGGGTAGAAGAGGGGTGCCTGATTTTCAGGTCGCCCCACCATCTGCCAATGCCTGCTGAGTCCAAGGGTTAGGGCCAGTGAGCAGGACAGGCTGCGAGCAGCCAAGGTGTAGACTGGGACCCCCCAGGCACCCAGGGCAGGCACCTCGTCCCTGTTGTCCCCCTGGGTCCTGCTCAGCACAGGAGAACCTGTGCCCCAGGCTGTCCTTTCTTTGCAGTGTGACTGTTTTGTGAGCCTGTTCAGCTGCTTTTGAGTCAGTGGAGTTGGTCGGGGAAGCAGAGTCTTTCAAAACAGTGAGAGCCAGGCATCAAGGAAAACAGCCCTGCCACCCACTGCCATGCGCTCCACCAGCCACGGGGCATCTGAGACCACCCCATTCAGTCCCCTCCACATCCTTGTCTACCCATTTTACAAATGAGGAAACTGAGGCATAGAGTGGTCAGTGTTGAGGCAGGACTGGGGAGGTAAAGGAGGTGCTGTGGCAGCTTCCAGCCCTACTCCTCACAGGCCCTTGGAAAGGGCGACTGATATGCATCACCACATTTGTGGGCCCACAGCCCCCGACCCTGTCTCCTCCCATCCAAGCCCTGGGTGAGCCAGAGCACCCATTATGCTATGGCCAGAGCCAGGCCGGTGGATGCAGCAAGCCTGGTTCATATCCCACTTCTGTGCCAGCCCCTCCTGCCTGAGCTGAGGATGCTCACTGAAGTGGCCCTAGGACCGACCGTGTGGCCCAGCCCCAACACAGGCAGCCTGCAGTGGGGAGGCCAACCATCCACAGAAGGTTGCATGAGGAGCCAGCCACGCCCCTACACAGAGCTGACCTCCTCACCAAGCCTCCCTCCTAGCTTTCAGAGGAAAAATATCTGGCCTGGCCCCAGGCCCCGAGTGCTGCTGAGGTTCTGGGAATATATTAACCAGGGTGTTTATTCCCTGCCCTGCCCAAGCCATGGGCACTGGTCTCAGCAGGGCTTAGCTCCTGGCAGCTCCTGCTGGCTGGTCAGGACCACAGGGCTCCCTCACCTGTGGTAGCTGGGTCCCCCGGCCACCCTCAGGCCCATCCCAAGATAGAGGCAAGTGCCCAGGACTGGGGGAGAGTGGGATCGTCCTCCCTGGGACCCTCCTGTGTGGTGGTCAGCTCAGGGCTCCAAGGCCCAGAGCACCAAGGTTAGGGACAGGGAAGCAGACTGGCCCTGCTGCCCTCCCCTCCACATGATGCTCCCAATGTGGCCTGCTGCCTGGGGTGGTTGCCAGCTATGCTGTATCCTGGGGCAGCCCTATGCTTTGGGACACACAGTCCTGGGAGGTGGCTCTGGGAAAACCTCCTCTGAGCTGCAATCTGCTGGTCTGTAGAATGGGAGAGGAACACAGCCTCTCCCTTGGTAAGCAGAAGTTTCCCAGGTGCAACCCTAGATATACGGAGCAGGAGACTGAGGCCAACGGAGGGGGAGCTTGCGTCAGGGCCACGGGCTGGGCTGTGGTGAGCCAGGGCTTGACCTGCATGCAGAAGCTTCCCTAGCTGCAGGTTGGACAGGAAGCAGATGGCCGGATGGGCTGGAAGTGCCCTTCACCAGCAGGGGTGCATGGTCAGGGCATTTGCTGGCCACTCGGGGCTCAGAGGCCATCCTGGGGCATCTGCTCCACAGCCTCGTGGTACACATGGGAGACTGAGGCACAAAGTGGGGCTAGTTGTCCGGACACAGCTGGAGCCTGAAGCAGGGAGCCATTGAGAGTTCAGCCCCTAAGGGACAATGGCATCAGCTACCAGAGCTTCTGAGCCCCGGGGCCTGGGTTCAAATCCTAGCCAAGCCCTCACTTGCTATGTGGCTTTGGGTAAGGAACCGCCTTTGCTGGGCCTCAGTTTACCCACCTTAAATGGGCATGAGGACAGCAGGGGCACAGGCTCCTCGTGGCTGGGGGTGCTGAGAGCTGAGGCTTGGGGAGCTGCAGGCTCTGCGCAGATGGTGCTTTTTAATGGATCTGAGTGTTCCTCGTGACTGCATGGCTGTGAAATATTTAAATGGTTCTGCAGAGCTCAGAAAAAAAGGGAATTCTTCCTCCTGCCCAGAGGCCAACACAGTTAGCCTGGGCTTGTGTGTCTGTTTATGTACGTGTGCATATGTATGTATGTGCATGTGTATTTGTGTGTGCTGTATTGTGTGCACATGTGTGTCTCACGTCTATGTGTGTCTTTCTGGGGGATGTGTGTTTCTGTGCTTTTGTGACTAGGAACACGCACATATATGTGTAGATGCCCCCAGAAGGTGGAAATCCTCACGGGGTCTGCACGTGGCCTTCTCCCAGCACCAAGTCCTGGGATGGAGACCCGGATGAGCATAAGGGTGGCCTTGAAGGAAGGCACTTTGGCACTTGAGGTTTGTGAAACTTAGGAGCACATGCCCACTGTGGCCAGCAGCCCCTGGGACACTGCACCTTGCGGAGCACACGTGTGATGGGGTGTGGCCCACTGGGCAGCTTTGCAAGAGCAGAGCTGGAGACGACCTCAGTGCCAGGCACAGGCCCTTGTGTCCGGGCTGTCCTCACCCAGACCCTGGGCAGCCTGGGAGGAAGCCCCTAAGTGGACAGTGGTGGGACAGGGACTCTGGGAGGTGGCTCTGGGCAAACCTCCTCCAAGCTGCAATCTGCTGGTCTGTAGAATGGGAGAGGAACACAGCCTCTCACTTGGTGAGTGCCCTGGCTGTGCTGGGGCCTGGGGGAATCCCAGGGAGTGCAGCGTCAGGCCCAGGGTGGGAGAGGCAAAGTAGACACCCCATAGAGGCTTCGGGGTATGCATGGAGTGACCCAAGAGCACACCAGGGCCCCAGGGACAGCGCTGCTGGGTGGCCCAGGTGAAGGCGGCTGTCCCTGTGCGCACATGTGTCCACGTGAACTTGCTACTTAGAGAGCAGCTGATGCTGAAGGCAGGTTGTTGGAATTCCCAGGCCCAGGTGTAAGCAGCAGAGCCCACCAGTGTCCCCTGACGCCCAGTCTCTTCCTCCTGGGCACATAATTTTAGATGAAACTGAAAAACACGCAGCATGAAAGCAAGGCCCCTGCCCTCTGCTGGTTCTGTATTGGCTGCCTCGTGTATTTTTCCAGCCTGCAGAAAGTCGATGCCTGGATGGATACCATGTCCGCCCCTCCCTGTGGCCCTGCGGCACCCCGGCCTCCCGGCCTGCATCTTTCATGAGTCTGGAAACAGGATCTCCCAGAGAGGGCCCCAGGAGGTTGGCTGCCAGCAGTGGGTTCTCACAGCTGCCTCCAAGCAGGTGACCAGTCCTGGGAGGCTGTGGTCTAGGGCCTGGCAACTCAGGGGCTCCTGTGGACAAAGGGCTGGGCCAAGGGGCTGGCAGGTTTGTCCTGAGTGACTGAAGAGGGGCCCCACCAGGGCAGCTTGAGAGGGGCAGACTCTTGCTCCAGAGAAAGAGGAAGTTTGGTACTTAGCTTGGAATGAAGGGCCAGCCCTAGAGAGGACCTTCCTGTGGCAGGAGAGAGGGCCATGTCCTGCCAGGGGAAGTCCTGGGAGGCTTCCTGGAAGCAGTGGCCTCTGTGTGGGGCCTTGGAGCTTGAGAGTGTCTGGCACCAGGGAAAGGCACTGGGGGCTTCGAGAGAACTGCAGGGGGCCCTAACCAGATAGGCCCCTAAGGCAAAGAGGATTCCATCAGAACTCGCATTCCCATTTTATTACTCTGGGAAGTAATGGGGAAGCTAAGCTCCACTGTATGTCGTATGCTGAGGCATCTATTGAGCCTCTGCTGTGTCGGGGCCGGGCTCTGGGTGGCCCACCTCAGTGAAGGCTTGCTGCTAATGGCCGAATAGTTCTGCAAGGCCTGTGCTGAGGCCTGGAGGCGAGTGGCCTGTTGGGCCCCAAGGCTGGGAGGTTGGGAGGTGGCAGGGGCGATCTCAGCCCTTAGGTCTGGCCCAGGAGGACTTGTTTCTTGCCTGGGCCGGTGTGCACAGATCTGTCCGCCCACACGTCACTTCCTTTCCTGGCATCAGGAGCTCAGACTCTGAGGGGAGGGGGAGAGGAGGCCGGGGGCACAGACGGGTAGGGGCGGGCAGGGAGGAGCAGCCCCGCCTATGGCAGGAAGGGGAGGATCGGGCAATGCTTTCCAGTGGAAAATCAGAGTGCGTGTGCTGAGGTTGCTATGTCGTTTCCTTTCTCTCCAGGACCGTATTCCTAGGGGAGGTTTTATAAAGGCTGAGCACATTCTCGCAGCCTCTCCTTAGGGTAATAAGCACTTCTGTCTGAGCACTTACCAGGGGTGGGGGCAAGGGAAGCCCTCACCTGCAGGGCCCGGTGACCCCCAGAGCCCGACTCAAGCACAGCCCTTGCCCCCCTCCCCCACCCGCCTTGCTGACCATTCCCCTCCCTGCAGCCGGCCCGCTGGGGCTGGAGGCACGGGCCCATCAACGTGAACCATTACGCCAACAAGAAGAGCGCAGCCGAGAGCATGCTGGACATCGCGCTGCTGATGGCCAACGCGTCCCAGCTGAAGGCCGTCGTGGAACAGGGCCCCAGCTTCGCCTTCTATGTGCCCCTGGTGGTCCTCATCTCCATCTCCCTTGCGCTGCAGATCAGCGTGGGGGTGCTGCTCATCTTCCTTGGTAGGTCCCCAGGTGGGGGCAGCCGGGCCACCTGCTCACCTTGCTGGCATCTGCTCGCATCCCCTGGGACAGGTGCCCACCACCTTGCACACTTGGCTCTCAAGGAGCTGCCAAGTTCCTGGCCCTCATCACCCAGACATGCAGTCCAGGAAGTGGCACCCCCCCTCCCCCCGCCCTGCACTTTGGTTTTTGTCTTGTTTTGCTTTGTTTTGTTTTTTGAAACAAGGTCCCCCTCTGTCACCCAGGCTGGAATGCAGTGGCGCAGTCTTGGCTCACTGCAAGCTCCATCTCCTGGGCTCAAGTGATCCTCCCACCTCAGCCCCCAAAGTAACTGGGATTACAGGCGCTCATCACCATGCCCGGCTAATTTTTGTATTTTTTGTAGAGATGAGGTTACGCCATGTTGCCCAGTCGAATTTTTGAGCTCAAGTGATCCAACAGCCTCAGTCTCCCAAAATACTGGGATTACAGGCATGAGTCACCACGCTCGGCCTTGTTTTGTTTTGTTTTGTTTTGTTTTGTTTTGTTTTGTTTTGTTTTTGAAACCGGGTCTTGCTGTGTCTTGATCACAGCTCACTGCAGTCTCAACCTCCCAGGCTCAAGCGAGCCTTCTGCCTCAGCCTCCCAGGTAGGCTGGACCACAGCTATATGCCATCATGCCAGCTAATTTTTTTATTTTTGGTAGACACGGGGTCTTGCTATGCTGCCCAGGCTGGTCTCAAACTCCTGGGCTCACGTGATCCTCCTGTCTCGGCCTCCCAAAGTGCTGGGATTACAGGTATGAACCACTGTGCCTGGCCCCACCCTGCACTTTGAAAGAGCACAGAGTGGGGTCAGGGCCTGGCCTGTGGGCATTAGGGCAGGTGTTTCACCGGGTTCTTGTTGACCCATGCCATGAGATGGCCTCAGTCATGCCAGTCCTCACCTTCTGGGCCCAGGGTCCTCTTCATGGCTGCGTAACCTTGGGCAAGTGGCTGAACCTCCCGGGCCTCACTTATAAAACAGGCATCATAATAGAACTGCAGCTTGTGGCAGGAATCACTAGATTAAGGCATGCAAAGGGCTCAGTGCATTTGCCCAAACCTGGCCTTTGGTTGACGTCCATAGCTTCAATTCGTATAAGGAAAATATGGGGGCTACAGAAGGTGGGGTCATAGACCGTGGGGTTGCCCAAGCCAGGGGCACTGTTGTCCATGTTTCAGCAAAACAGACGTATTTTTCTCTGGGCGACAAAACTCATCCTAAATGCGACTGAGGGCCCTGTAATGTCCCAGGACAGCTTGACCGCTGGGGTGGGTCCCCTTCCACTGTCCCAGGCTGGGGCGCTGCGTCTGGGCTGCCCTTGGCACCATCCACTCCTCTCTTGCCCACAGTCAAGTACGACCTTAACAACCCGGCCAAGCACGCCAAGCTGGACTTCCTCAACAACCTGGCCACGGGCCTGGTGTTCATCATCGTGGTAGTCAACATCTTCATCACGGCCTTCGGGGTCCAGAAGCCCTTGATGGACATGGCACCCCAGCAGTAGGACACCCAGGTGAGCTGGGAGATGGGGCGCGAGGCCTGCAGTCCTGGGGTTGCTCGCTGTTGGAGGCTCTTGCAGTGTGGTGAGTCCCTGGCCGGCCAGCCTTGGACACCTTCTTAGGCCATGGGCATCCTCGTCCACATCTACAAGGCCAATGCCTGGCCACTGCCTTGAGGCCAGCCCTGCCACTGGTGCTGGCCACCTGGGGTCCTGTGGTGACAGTGTTTAGATGGAATGTGTGTAGGAGCCACCATTTGAACATCCTGGAGAACTCACTTAAACGTAAGATTTCTATACATTCAGAATGTCTGTCCGAAAAAAAAAAAAAAAGATTTCTGGGTCAGGCGCGGTGGCTCATGCCGGTAATCTCAGCACTTTGGGAGGCTGAGGCGGGCAGATCACTTGAGGTCAGGAGTTCGAGACCAGCCTCGCCAACAGGGTGAAACCCCGTCTCTACTAAAAATACAAAAAGTGGCCAGGCATGGTGGCACATCCCTGTAGTCCCAGCTACTCAGGAGGCTGAGGCAGGAGAATCGCTTGAACCCAGGAGGCAGAGGTTGCAGTGAGCTAAGATCGTACTACTGCACTCCAGCCTGAGCGACAGAGTGAGACTCTGTCTCAAAAAACACCCAGAACCCAAAGATTTCCGGCTTCTCTTGATAAGTCAGGGGCTCTGCACCCCTTATCAGCTCCACTTAGCAGGTGAAGCTTCCTCCCAGCCCTCGTCTGAGAAAAAGGGACCTTGGTATGACCGCCTGCCTGACATGCCCACCTCACTGTGCCACTCTGACCAGGACGGTGGGATTCAGGATCTTGTCACGTGGAGCCCTTGTGACTCTTCAAGTCTGCCCCTTGCCGGGCCTCGCAGAATCTGTTAGCTGCCTGCCTTAGGCTGGACCCTGGCTGTGTGCAGGATGCAGACTGAGGCTGTCTCTACAGGACGAGGCACCCAGTGTAGGAAGACTTCTCACACCACATACAGCCTCTCCCTGTGTCCTTGCTCAGAGAGGGTGAGCGTCTGCCCAGTGACACAGCCTGGGAGCAGGATCCACAGGAAGGCCTGGGATGCAGCCATGGCCAGGGCCACATGGTGCACACACTACAGTCCATGCAGCCAGGCCAGGGCCACACACCACAGTCCCCGCGACCTTAGGCCTAGGGGTCACCCCTCCGGTTTGTAGCAGAGGTGGAGGTGAGTTGCTAAGGGAGGGGTGGGCACTCCTGGCAGGTGGCCATCTCTCCACCAGTGGTGGCCCCTGGCAGAGTAGACAGGAGCAGTGCTCTTGGGGCAGAGCGCCTGTGTGTCAAGGATATATAAAAATTTCCCCAGGCCAGGCGCGGTGGCTCACGCCTGTAATCCCAGCACTTTGGGGGGCTGAGGCAAGCGGATCACCTGAGGTCGGGAGCTTGAGACCAGCCTGACCAACATGGAGATAGATACCCTGTCTCTGCTAAAAATACAAAATTAGCCAGGCGTGATGGCGCATGCCTGTAATCCCAGCTACTCAGGAGGGTGAGGCAGGAGAATCGCTTGAACCTGGAAGGTGGAGATTGCAGTGAACTGAGATCACACCATTGCACTCCAGCCTGGGCAACAGTGTGAGACTCCATCTCAGGAAAAAAAAAAAAAAATTCCCCAAGAGGGCATAGTGAGGATGAGGTGGGGCGCTGGGGCCAGCAGCTGGGTTGGGAGCACCCTGCATCCACCTGGCCTCACCCCTCCCCACACGGGGGCCAACGAGTGACCGCTGCTCGTAGTGGCCCATGGCCTCTCAAGCTCCCCTACCACACCCATGGCCATTCCCCCAGTGGGATCACGCCAGCCCCCAATGTCCCGGCCGTGGAGCCTGAAGTCACCCTTCTGAAAGGACCTGGATCTGGGCGGCCCCATGTGGGGTCCGAGTCACTGTCCAGATGCTGCCTCCAGTTTGTAGTTAAGTTGTCCTCTTCCAGAACACCTAGATGTCAGCTGCTCCCTGGCTTGGGCATGTGGCCAGGCCATTTATTAATCACCTGCTGTGTGTGCTGAATGCAGTCCCTAACTCTCCCAAGCATGAGTTATCTGCCTGCCGGGAAGAGGGTGCTGCGTCTGTGGGCCACGTGGGGACCCAGCAGTGGACCTTAAGGCTGTCCTCAGAGGCTCGGAGGCCAAAGCTGCTGTGTGTCCTGCGTGGAGCAGTCAGAGAGGTCTCAGGCTTCGTGGGTGGCTATGGTCACAGCTGCCCAACCCGAGCCCCCCATGCTGGGCCAGGCCTCTAAGTCCTGGCAGTAACCCAGCCATGCTATATTCATTCCATTTTCAGAGGGGAAACTGAGGCATGGAGTACTTTGACACCTCTCATGTCAGAATCAGGCTCTTCTTCCTGAGTCTGGGTGTGCAAATGGCCCTGACACTTGGGGCTTGTCACAGCCTGGCTCAGAGCCTCTCCTCTCCCTCCTTCCCAGGCTCAGACCCTCTCCTCTCCCTCCTTCCAGGCTCAGACCCTCTCCTCTCCCTCCTTCCCAGGCTCAGAGCCTCTCCTCTCCCTCCTTCCAGGCTCAGAGCCTCTCCTCTCCCTCCTTCCGGGCTCAGACCCTCTCCTCTCCCTCCTTCCGGGCTCAGACCCTCTCCTCTCCCTCCTTCCGGGCTCAGACCCTCTCCTCTCCAGCCTTCCGGGCTCAGAGCCTCTCCTCTCCCTCCTTCCAGGCTCAGACCCTCTCCTCTCCCTCCTTCCGGGCTCAGACCCTCTCCTCTCCCTCCTTCCGGGCTCAGACCCTCTCCTCTCCCTCCTTCCGGGCTCAGAGCCTCTCCTCTCCCTCCTTCCGGGCTCAGACCCTCTCCTCTCCCTCCTTCCAGGCTCAGAGCCTCTCCTCTGTCTCCTTTCCAGGACCCTGGATGCTGCCTGCCCTGCAACTCAGCTGCCCGACCCCAGGAGTCGCCATACCTGTGAGGTGTCCACCTCCCTGCACATGGCACTACCCAGACTGCCAGAGCCCAGGCTGGCCTCATCTGCACCATGTCCCCGGACCAGCCCTTGCTCTGACTGCAGCCAAGCACCACGCAGGAGGCCACTCTTGTCTCTCAGCAGCTGTTCCCAGGAGGCAGCTCCCTCCTGGCACATGGGGGCTGGCCACAATAGCCCAGAGGGTCAGAACTGGACAGCTGCAGAGACCTGTGCCCAGAGAAGGGTCTCGACCCACTCAAGGACACACAGCAGGTCCGTGGATGGGCTGGATGAGTGACCAGGGCCAGCCTCTGTCTCAGGACATTCCAGAAGGACAAGGAGATGTCTCTCCCTCTCCCAAAGCACCAGCGTCCCTGCCTCCCGTGGGCCCTGTCCGGGTTGCCCTGGTGACCCCAGCCTCTGTCCACTTCCTAACCCAGGGACCCTGCACAGCCAGAACTGCCTTTGGCCCTACGGATGGCCACTGGCTCTGGTCTTAAGTGCCTGGGCTTGGTGGCCATCAAGAGGGAGCCAGTCAGGCCTGTGAGGGCCATAGACCTTGTATATACCCTGCACCAGCAGTGACCGGGCAGAGCCCAGCCCCCTCCATGGGGATCCCAGCACCCACTTTTCTAATCATGAATGAACAATAAAGCCCATGCTCTTTGTCGGGCTCCACATGCCATCTCCCTGTTCCCGGGGCTGGACCGGCCTTGGCCTCCCTGTCCCCTTTCCAGCTGCCCTGCAGGGGCGTCAGAAGCACACGGTTCTGGCCAGGGCCGCCTTCTCCAGAATCTTGGCTTGGGGAGCTCTTTGGCTCCTGACATCTCCTGGGGTGAGGTTTGGAGGCACAGAGGTGGAAGCCTGAGGTCATTGGCATCAGCAGCCCCTAGTGACCTCTGACCCAGGCAGGGTCAGGTGGGGAGCAGCGTCGTTTTCCCCCTCACATGTTTCCAGCACTGTTTCCTGTCCCCGCCTGTGGACAGGCCTTGAGGTGCTGCCCCTGAGTCTCTCCTCTACCAAGTTTGAAGTTGCTGCTTCCCCGCAGTGGTGTCCAGTGATGCCTGTGGTCAGCGGGGACATTCTCTGGGCACAGGGGAGCTGGGAGCCATGCCGGGACCAGGCCCTGGACTCTCAGGGCCCACCTGCCCCACAGGACCCCTCACCCAGTGGAAACCTGGCTCCCGGGCCGCCAGTGTCTGGCGCTTCACTCTCTTCTCCTTGGTCCCCCATCCTTCCCCAACCCCCCACTACCCATTCTGTTCTCCCCATCGCCCCTCCCAGCCCCAGCCCCTCATCTCCCTGGATGTGGAGCATCTGGTGGCCTGAGGTGGGAGTGGGGCCAGCCTGCCCCATCCACCATCCCGCACTGCCTCTGCGTCCCTGCTGTGGGTCCCCCGACCTGGCCCCTCCAGGTGAGGTACCTGTGCATCTCCTGCCAGCCTCTGCCCTTTACTCCTCCAAGCAGCCTTCCAGGGGCACAGGGGAGGGGGCAAGGCCTCCAGCACTGCCGAGGCCCCCACTTACTTCCTCATCACTTTTCTTCTGTCCCCATCTGGGCTGAGCCCCGTGACTTGGGGTGGCTCCAGCTCCCGTTCCTCGGATGGATGAGTGGCCCCCACCCTGCAGTCCTGTGTCTGGGCTGACATCAGGTCTGCATAGCCCCATTGCTGAAGTGACAGAAAGCAGAAGCACTCCTGAGTGAGGGGGTCTAACTGGGCTCTGCTCTAAAGCACTCCCGGGGGAAAACAACAGCAACTACTGAGTAGGTGGACCGCGTGGATGCCGAGAAGCTGAGCTCGTGGCACTGCTCTCTCCGCTTTTGTGTTTGTCCCATAGAGGGTTTGAAAAGTAGTTGATATGGGAATGAGTTCTGAGATGTGCTGAGTTGAAAAGGAAGCTGCGAAGGTATATGGTGGGTGCGAAATGTGCTCTTGACAGGAGGCACTGTAGCATTGGCCGCAGGTTGCGTGGCCAGGGCTGACTCAGATGCATGCCGCCCAGCGCTTGGTCCCTGATTTGGCCGTGGCCTGCAGTGTGGGCTGGCTGGCAGCCAGGCAGGAGGGAGGGCCCCCCGTGTGCCTGGCCTCACACACCAGCAGCCGGATGTTGGCCAACACATGTCTTAGCTCCTCCTTTGGCCAGGAGAGGAAGTTCACTGGGACCGAGGCGGAGGGGTGAACCCAGATGACTGTGCTGGGCCCTGGGCCATCCCCAGTTGGATGTGTGCGCCCTGACCCCCTGCGGTCCCAATGCCCAGGTGGCCTTCCCTACTCAGACGCCCATGCTGGCCGCCCCCAATCTCCCTGCCCACCAACTCCCAGGCTTATTCACCAACCACTCCACCAGCTCTGACCCTGACTTCTGGGGTTCCCATCTCAGTCCTCAGCCTGTGCTGCTGCCCCCCTGAAGAGCATCCTTCCAGGCCCCCGTCGGCTGGCCGGGGCTTAGCTCTAAGGTTACTCCAGAGGCTGTCCTGACCAGTCTGATGCCGCCCCTCCCTGATCACTGTCTTGGCCCCATTACAATTTAGGCTCTGGTGCCTTGGGATAGAGTCACTGTCCATGTTGCCAGAGACAGTGCGGCCAGGTGGACTCTCCCCTGGAGCTGGAGTCTGAGTCCAGCCCAAGTCCAGGGCAGGCACTCCGAGAATGAGTGTTCTGCCCGCTGGGTCTCCTGAGGGCCAAGGGGCTCTGCTGGAGCTGGGGGCATGGCTTGGCACCCACATCCCTGTCTGTGCTTCTCCTACTTAAGGATCCTTTGTCTGACCTGGTTCTCCTACCAGATGCCATCACCTATCTGCAGCCTGTGTCCTCAGCACTGTCCAGCATATAGTAGGTGCTCAGTAAATGTCTGGGGCAGAACCCACTCACTTGCCTGTATGTGCTAGGCCCTGTGCACATGTCACAGCAGCCAAGGGACAGACAAAAAACAGGCCCAGGAGCTGCTCAGAGCCAAGCTACATTCTGGGAAGGTTTGACAGCGCCTATGGGGTCCTGGGACCTGATGTATCCACTCCAGCCAGTCCTGCCCGTGGATTCAGCTCTGTTCTCATGGGGGACCTGGAAAGTGAACAAGATGCACCCACGAAGTTGGGTGGTGGGTGGGACATGGAGGGACACACAGGGACCTCAGGAGGAATGGGCAGGGAGGTCAGTAGGTGACCTGGGATGATGGCGAGGGGCCATGCAGAAGTCTGGGAAGAAGGTTTGAGGGCAAGGAAGCCTGTGCACAAGTCCTGTGAGCTGGGCTGGTGTTGGGGAAGCAGTGAGGTGCGGGGGCAGGTAGGGGCAGTCGCATAGAGCTGGAGATGACCAACTGGGCAGAGTGTGATGGGAGGGTTTCTTAACCTCTTTCCTATAACAGACAGATTATTAGATAGATTGATAGATGGTAGATACGTGGATGGATGGATGGATGGATGGATGGATGGATGGATGGTTGGATGGATGGATGGACTGACGGATGGACGGATGATGGATGGATGGTCAGATAGATTAGATAGATTAGATAGATAGATGATGGATGGTCAGATAGATTAGATGATTAGATAGATTAGATAGATAATAGATGATATATGCTGGATTGTCAGATTAGATGATTAGATAGAGATGATTGATAGAAGCTGTTGTATTTGATGGAAAAGAGTAAAAGATGAAAAGATTGACAGATGAGAAATAGATGACATATGGATAGCTCGATAGATGATGGATAGAAGATAGATGTGAAGGCAGGCATAGATCTCAGTGGGTTGTTCCAAGGTGAAGAGGTACCGCTGTGCCAGCCCGAAGCCCAGTCTCGGCCCCTCACTCCCTTACAGGGATCCCTTGCTCAGGTCTCTTCATGGCTTAGGTGCCCTGTGCGTGTCCTTGACACTGCTTATTCCTGCCCACCTAAAAGCACTGGAAGTGTCTTCTAAGTCTTGTTGGATCTACAGGCTCCCTCTCCCAGGGCAGTGCTTTCTGTCTGGTTCATCCTTGAAGGACCTGGCCCATTCATTCCACATGTGCAGAGTAAGGATGAGGGCAGCTCATGTCAGATGAGTGGGGAGGCAACTGGACCTCCATTCAAGGTGCTGGGCCCAGGCCTGGTACGGCCAGGCAGGGAAGAGCACCTGATTCTGGGTGTATTGGCCATTTGTGACAGAACCCACGCCACACCCTACGCCCAGCCCTCCCCTCCGTTTCCTAGGGCCTCCTCTTCCACCCGTGTTCAATCAGAGTGGAGTGCCTGTTTCTTCACTGCATTATTCTTTTTTTTTTTTTTTTGGCACTGCATTATTCTTAACAATCATAGGACTGGGCCCAGCGTGGTGGCTCACGCCTGTAATCCTAGCACTTTGGGATGCCTAGACAGGTGGATCACCTGAGCTCAGGAGTTCATGACCAGCCTGGACAACATGGCAAAACCCTGTCTCTACTAAAACTACAAAAAAATTAGCTGGGCATGGTGGCACATGCCTGTAATCCCAGCTACTCAGGAGGCTGAGGCACGAGAATTGCTTGAACCCGGGAGGTGCAGGTTGCAGCAAACTGAGATCGCACCACTGCACTGCAGCCTTGGCAACAGAGTAAGAGATTTCTGTATCAAAAAAAAAAAAAAAAAAAGGGTCAGGCACGGTGGCTCATGCCAGTAATCCCAGCACTTTGGGAGGCCAAGGTGGGCAGATCACGAGGTCAGGAGTTCGAGACCAGCCTCGCCAACATGGTGAAACCCCCGTCTCTATTAAAATACAAAAATAAGCCGGGTGTGGTGGTGGGCGCCTGTAATCCCAGCTACTCAGGAAGCGGAGGCAGGAGAATCATTTGAACCTGGGAGGTGGAGGTTGCAGTGAGCCAAGCTTGCACCACTGCACTCCAGCCTGGGAGACAGGGCAAGACTCAAAAAAAAAAAGGGCCGGGCGCGGTGGCTCATGCCTGTAATCCCACCATTTTGGGAGGCTGAGACGAGAGGATCACTAGGTCAGGAGATCGAGACCATCCTGGCTAACACAGTGGAACCCCTTCTTTACTAAAAAAAAAAAAAAAAAAAAAAAAAAATAGCTGGCCGTGGTGGCAGGTGCCTGTAGTCCCAGCTACTCGGAAGGCTGAGGCAGGAGAATGGTGTGAACCTGGGAGGCGGAGCTTGCATGAGCCAAGATCGCCCCACTGTACTCCAGCCTAGGCGACAAGAGCCAGACTCCATCTCAAAAAAAATAATAATAAATTAGAGGTCCGAATGCTTTCATATTTTTCCTCTCTTTCTCTCAAATACTTTACTTTAGAGGAAACACTAACTCCAGGTGCTGTTGACCTGTTGTGACCGCAGGAAGCTGCCCCACCAGCTGCAGCCTCTGTGGCCCCCAGCCCAGCACGTCCTCGTCCTTCCAGCCAGTGAACAGCCGGGTTCTCCCATCAGCTGTCTTCAGGCCAGTTTTAGGCCAGTGTAGCCCACTCCCTCCACACCTGTGGCTGCAGTAGGTTCTGTGGAGACCCACCCCTGGTCCCTCACCCCCCTGCAAGGTAGTGCTAGGGTCCCCTCCCCAGATCTGATCAAGATTTGGGGTCCCACTGCAACCCCCATCCAGCACTTGCCCAGCCAGGCTGCGGGAGGGTGGGTGTTCCTCCACTGCCAGAGTCCCCATTCTCATGCTAACGTTACAGCTGGGGGGACCAAGGCTCTGGGCTGTGACATGACCCCAGCAGGCCGTGGTGACAACAGCATGCCCCCAGTACTCTGTCTCCCGAGTGCCCCTCAGGTGTGGGGGACAGTAGGGCGCACAAAAGGCTGGACCCCCTCCCAGATTCTGAACCTGTCTGCATGAGGGTGGGTGTCCAGGGCTCACCCAAGGAAGGCCAGAACCCTGTGGCTGCTGAGACCCAGGGTTTGTGCAGAGGTGTGAGAGGCACTGAGTGGGCAGGACCCCTGTGAGCCCTCTATGGAGGAGCCGCCGGCCCCGGTCACAAGGCACTGAGCCGGCAGAACTGGAAGCAGCAGCACAACAAAGCTGCGTCAGCACCCCCAAAACCCAGCCTGTGTTTGTAGTCAGCAGGGTCATTTCTCCCAGACCGGTACCGTGGATTGTGCAAGACCAGCTATACTTCCGGCCTCTGAGCTCAAGTGCCCTGTGTCCTTGCTGACCTGTGACAAATATACTCCTGGGTTCCACACTAGGTCCCCCAACACCCCTCCCTCACCCCTTCCTCACCCCCACCCTCACCCCTCCCTCACTCCCTCCCTCCTCCCTCAATTCCTTCCCTCACCTCTCCCTCACCCCCTGTCACCTCCCTCCTTCACCCCTCCCTCACCCCCCCATGCCCTCCTTCACTCTCCTTCACCCTCTCCTTCACTCTCTCCTCCCTCAACTCCTTCCCTCACCTCTCCCTCACCCACTTCCACCTCCCTCCTTCACCCGTCTCTCACCCCCCCACCCCTCCCTCACCCCCTCCCCCACCCCTCCCTCACCCCCTCCCTCACCCCTCCCTCACCCCTCCTTCACCCCCTCTCTCACCCCTCCCTTATCCCCTCCCTCACTCCTCCCTCATCCCCTCCCTCACTCCTCCCTCATCACCTCCCTTACCCCTCCCTCACCCCCTCCCTTACCCCTCCCTTACCTCTCCCTAACCCTCTCTCACCCCTCCTCACCTTCTCCCTCGCTCCCTCTCTCACCCCTCCCTCCCCCCAACTCCTTCCCTCACCTCTCCCTCACCCCCTTTCACCTACCGCCTTCACCCCCCTCACCCCTCCCTCACCCCCTTTCACCTACCGCCTTCACCCCCCTCACCCCTCCCTCACTTCTCCCTCACCCCTCCTTCACCCCCTCCCCCACCCCTACCTCACCCCCTCCCTCATCTCCTTCCTCACCTACCTCACACACCCCCTCATTCCCCTTCCTTCATCTCCCTCCCTCATCCACACCCCCTTCCTCACTACCCCTCTTTCCTTCACTCACTCTCCCTCACAATCCTCTGCATTTCACCTCCAGCTCTCCCACAACCCCTCCCTCACACCAAAGCTTTGGTAATGGGAGTTCCCTCGACCCCAGCATCTCCTACCAGCTCCTGCACAGTTCTGGATGTGAGAACAACATCCCATGTTCAGGTGTGGTAGCTTGGAGGAAACTGCTCTTCTTACTGGGATATCATGAGGGCTTCCTGGAGGAAGTGGCATTCCTGAAGGATGAGTTGATGAGAGGGGCTGGTAAGGAGTCCCAAGCCGAGGGAGCAGCACGGTTTTTGCCTGAACACCTGCAGCACAGGTGTGGAGGCGCAGGACACGGCCATCTGTGGGTGTAGTGTGGAAGCGGAGACTCAGGGCAGCCAGGAGGGCCTCATGTGCCCAAGGGTGCCTTCCCCTCCCCTGGGGACCTAGTTCACTGCTGGTCACAGGAACTGGTTGGCCCAGTGGTTAGCAGAGCTGGGCCTGATGGGCGGCTGAGGTGCAGACATGGGCGCCTATCATTCTCCCTCCTCCAGGTTCCAGCCTCAAAGGGTGGGGCAACCACCAGGCGGGAGGCGGCAGATGCAAGAGTGGGCCTGGCTGGTGGTTGAGGATGTCACAGACTCAGCCCCAGGCTTGAGTCCAGTTGGTCAGGGATGGAGCTGGGGGTAGCTGGGCGCTGGGAGGGCAGTCCAAGGACAGTGGGGCTCAGGACCTGGCTGACATGGGCCTCGGGGCAAGGCGGTGGGTGCACACAGATGGACGGGGAGTCAGCAGTCCTCGGGCCAGGCAGCCCCTCACTGAGGAATGACACCCTGCCCACACGGCCTGGGGAGTCAGGGCCTCAGGTCATGTCAGGCAGCCCTGAGGAGGTGCGTGTATCCTCCACGGCCTCAGGTGGGGCCACCTAGGACTTGCCCAGGCCACACACTGGCCTGCGCCCTGCCTGCCTCGGAGGTTTCCTGCCTTCAGCTGACGCAGTCATAGAATGTTACTGTCCCTGGAGACCCCTCCTTCACCCTCCAGGGGCAAGTCACACCTGTCTACACCCTTCACCCAGACACCTGTCACCTTCACTAAGTGTGTGTCTCCTTTACCCAGGCATTAGAGGCATCTGGAGCAAGGTGGTAAATTCCTAAAAGGATTTCTGAGGGGGAGGGGGTGCTGTGACAGAGCGCAGGCTCAAGGAGGAGTCCCGAGGGAGGGATCCCATTTCACAGGTAGGCAAAGGGGCTGAGACTGGAGCACAGGCCCTGGCCCTGTGGCTCAGGGTGGAGGAGGGAGAGGGCAGCTAGGGCTGTCCCCCGGCCACCCCACTCAGTGGGCGCGTGGCAGCCTGGCAGGTGGGAGGGCTCTGAGGCACTGGCTTTCCTTGCCCCCTGGCCCTCAGTTCCCTGAAGGGGCAGGCACTGTGATGACCCAAGCAGCAGGGCTGCATGGTAATGGGACGTCATGTCCTGGAGCTCCATACTCCACTGGCAGCCTGGTTCCCACTGTCACATGCGCTGGGACCCTGCGACTGAGCAGGGTCCCTCCAGGAGCTGCGCCCATAGCCTCGCCCTGCCAGTGGCATCGCCCCAGCATTAGGGGTTCCCAGCACCTTCTGGGGCAAAGCCTGGGTGCCTCCAGAAACCCCCTGGAAAATGCAAACTCATGATGATTCTGTGGGTTGACAAATATTCTCATTTCCCCACAAAAAGGCTTGGGGGAGGAGCTGACAAGGGGAGGGAATCAGGTCTCCTCCGGTCCAGGCTCAGCAGCTGGGTGTGTGTGTGTGTGTGTGTGTCACAGGTGTGAGGAGGGGGCAGTGTGGGGGATATCTGAGGTGGGGAGGCAGTGCCTGGGGGCTTATCCGAGGCAGGTGAGTCCATGTGGAGGGCGTCCTGTCTGGGGGTCTGTGCCAGCAGCTGGATGTGGGGATGCTGGGAATACCAGGGCCAGCCCCAGCTGGAGCAGCCATAGCTGCAGTCATCTCTGAAACACTCCTGAGACTGAGGAATGAGGCAGGCTGAGAGAACTTGAACATTTAATATGGTCAGCACCTTGTAAGGTGAAGGTGTGTTTTTTACACAAATTATAAATAATGAAAAATATGCATTTAGAAAAAGAAGCAGCAGTCCCCTTGGCGGGCCGGCTCGAGGACTCTTTGGTTGAGTGGCAGGTGAGGCCCTGGGTCCGGGGTCTGTCAGAGCCCCCCTAGGTCATCTGCCAGGAAGGCCAGCAGGTAGCGGCTGACATGTCTGTCGATGATGACAGGTGAGAAACCGAGGACGCGCCGGGTCCCTGGCAGGCCCTTGGGGTCTAGAAGACAAAAGGGGAGGCAAAAGCTCAAGAACCAGTCCCAGAGGTGAATTCTGTGTTTCCATCCCTCCTGCGGGGGTGGTTGGGAACGGGCACTGGGACAGGGTGCTCCCTCCCAGTCATGGTCTCAGCTTGAGTTGAAAAGACAAGAATTAGGGCAGATTCCAGAGCCCCCAGCTCCCACCCGAGTGACCCACGGGCCTTTGAGTCCTGCCATGTGTGCCTGTGTCCCCGCACCCAGTAAGCCTTCCAGCACAACAAACTCAGGCATCACAGAAAAGGGAGACGGGGCAGGCCAGGCTGGGTGCCAGTAGAGGGGCCCTGGAAGGTTCCTGTGCATCAGGCCTGTGGCTGCTGGAGAGACCCAAGGCCCTGGGGCACGTGACCTGCTCAAGGGCCCCACATGGTTCAAGGTCACAGATGTGGCAGGGCTTTGTAACACCCAGAGTCCTGGCTGCACCCCTCCTCCCGCTAGAGGTCATCATTCTCTGGTTCCCAAGGGTGGCAGGGGCCAGTGGACGCTGGGAGCCTCCTCACATCCCCTTTCTCAGGAGCCCTGCGAGGTGACACCATCCCACTGCACAGGTGTGGACACTGAGGTACGGAGAGGCCAAGGGGTCCCAAATTGGGCAGGGTCTGGGGCCCTGGCTTGGTGGCAGAGGGGAAGCAGGCCCAGCCCCATGAGGATCCGCTTGCACCCACCTGGCGGATAGCAGTACAGGAGCAGGGCCAGTCCCACAGCAAGGCCCAGGCCAGCCAGGAAGCTCATGGGTCCTGGGGAGAAACCAGCGTGAACAGGGCTCCCCTGGGCCTCAGAGGGGTGGGGTCCTGAGGCCCGGGGGCTGCGCAGGGGAGTGGGGGTGCCAGGCTGAGGTGCTGCCTGAAGAGCCCCCAAACGAGCACCTTAGGGGGTCTGTCACCAACAGAAGGCCAGGAATGGAGCCAGACTTGGGGTGGAGAAGCCCCTGAGGCGGAGATGGAGCCTTGGGGAGGGTAAAGAGAGAGGGAGAGAGAGGGAGGGGCAGCAGGGAGGTGTTACCCCTGTTACTCAGCTCGCCGCTCTGGCTGCCCGAGTCTAGCTCTGTGCAATCTGAGTTCTCTGGAAACAAAACCACAGAGCATAGTTAGTCAACGGGCAGGGCCGGAGAACAAGGTAGTCACCCCGCAGGAAGCCCAAGGTTGCTGCTGCCTCCTGGGGCCGCCAGGCCGAACCAGGCTGTGGCACCTGAGGCTAGCCCTCCTCAGGGAACTATGCACAGTCTGGGTCTTCTCCTCTGGTCCAACTCCTGGACGGGCCTAAAGGCACCCGGGAGCCACAGAAGGTGCTCTACCTCCAGTGGGGCCAAGGCTTGGCCCTGCCTGGTTTTGAAAGCCCCCTGTGGCATACTCGTGGCTGGAGAGGGAGAGCCAGTCCCACCTGCAGGGCTGGGCCTCCCCTCGAGCTCTCCCCGCCCACCGTCTGCACTGTGTTCTGTGAGGCGTGGGGAGGCCTCCAGGGGGTCAGAGACCACAGCCCAGTAGCCTGGGACAAGCCGCCCAGTCCCTCTGGTCTCTGGTCCTGTTGTCTAAGGGCAAGGGGCAGTAGCCCCTCCTCCAGGGGCCCTGAGCCCAGAGGCGTCAGATCAGAGTTGCCATCTTCAACTTGATATGCCCCCCACGTCCCGGCAGCTCTGTGGGCCCAGGCTACTGGCATCCACATGACTCCCAGGGCCTGAGTCCACACTGCCTGAGGACAGGAGCCTCAAAACTGAAATGCACGTGCTTCGGACCAGCCATCCGTGCCTGACAATGCCCTATGGAAACACCCACACGTGTGCAGATCGCTGCAATGAAAGGGTCCGTCATGGGGTTGGGTAATTCCAGCTGGGACCGCCTAGGAGCGCCATGCAGCTGTGGGAATAAGGCTGCTGTCCACACAGACGTGAAGGGATCCCCGTGGAATGAGGTTAGAAAAGGAAGGGCAAGAGTGGACGTACAAGATGCCCCATGCTGTGTGAAAACTGCCATGAGAGAGAGACGGAGGAAGGGGGAGAAAGTGGGAGACAGAGACCAACATCTGCACTGCCTGTGCCTGCCACACTCTCCCCTCGGGGCCAGAGGGTGGCCTCTGGGGAGGGGCTGAGGCGAGAGGGGATGCCAGGCCTGGGCTGCAGCAGACTTGGGTGGTCATGGAGGACATCCATGCCATCAACGGCAGGCTGGGGTGCCCTCCCCGGGCCAGCACCAAGCATGCATGGTTGGTGATGTGGAACTTACGCAGAGCGTGGCGGCTGGGCAGGCGGCTGTGCAGGGGCTGGGCATGGATATACAGGGCTCGGTAGAACTCCTGGCAGTCCCGCTCACCGCTCCGCTGCAGGTGGCTCAGGAGGTCACAGAGCCGCACACGCAAGGATGCCTTGGGGTTCCGGAACTGAGGGTACAAGGGGGTGCCAGGGAAGATCAGGCCAGGGGGGCTGGCTGTGGGTCAGGGCAGGGCACCAAGGTCAGGCCCCCAGCCTCAGCTTCCCTGTTGGGTGTCAGGACACCTGCTGGATGGCAGCTCCTGTGACAACCTGCCCCTTACCCACACCACATAGTGCCTGGCATTGCCTCTGTCACAGGCATCACTGCTACTCCTCATACTCCCTGTGGGGTGGGAGGTTGGGAAACAGGCTGGGAGCGGTCACAAAGAAAGCACAGGGCTGGCCGGGTGCGGTGGCTCATGCCTGTAATCCCAGCACTTTGGGAGGCTGAGGCAGGCAGATCACGAGGTCAGGAGATCGAGACCATCCTGGCTAACACGGTGAAACCCCCGACTCTACTAAAAATACAAAAAACTTAGCCAGCTGTGGTGGTGGGCACCTGTAGTCCCAGCTACTCGGGAGGCTGAGGCAGGAGAATGGTATGAACCCGGGAGGCGGAGCTTGCAGTGAGCTAAGATCGTGCCACTGCACTCCAGCCTGGGCGACAGAGCAAGACTCCATCTCAAAAAAAAGAAAGCACAGGGCTGGTGACATCATTCCAAGTGTTGGGACATAGTGTGGCTTCCTGTGTGACCTTAGCCAGCTACTCCACCCCTCAGAGACTTGGTTTCTTCATTTGTAAAAAAGGGATAATGAACCCTCATGGTAGGCTGTGACAGGGAATTAATGAAGTGATGGTATAAGTGCTAACTTCTGTTATTTTTCAGTCTACAGAATGTGATTCAAGTTTTAAAGAAGTAAGTTGAAGCCAGGCGCGATGGCTCATGCCTATAATCCCAGCACTTTGGGAGGCTAAGGCAGGCGGATCAGGAGTTCCAGGTCAGGAGTTTGACACCAGCCTGGCCAACATGGTAAAACCCCATCTCTACTAAAAGTACAAAAAATTAACTGGGCATGATGGTGCATGTTTAATCCCAGCTTCTTGGGAGGCTGAGGCCAGAGGATTGCTTGAAACTGGGAGGCAGAGGTTGCACTGAGCCGAGATCACGCCACTGCACGCCAGCCTGGGTGACAGAGACTCCATCTCAAAAAAAAAAAAAAAAAAAAGACAAAAGTTTTGGCTCTTTTGATGTGTATGACAGAGAAATGTGTGGTTCTCAAGGTCAGTGGACAGGCCACTGGGCCTTGACCTCCAGGACCTGGAGTCTGTGGCCTGGTGCTGCCACCTGGTGGCAGCATATCATTCTACACAGCCACAGGGAACTGGAGTTAAACCATGGCAGTGTGAAAATGGCAGGCAGATGGGTGGCAGGAGCTATGGTGTCTGTGAGGAAGGAATGTGCTTTTTCTTGTATAAACGTCTGAAACTTTCTAAACTTTTTAAAAGTGAACATGCATTAGACTTCAATTGCAATAATAAGAGATTTGGATTTGAGCTCCTAACTTTTAAAATTACTGTACCACCTTCAAAACGGAAGAAGCACCTGAGCCAGTAGCAGGGCCCGTGTTGACTCCTGTTCTGTCGTGGGCCAACCTCATTGTTCCAGGAGATGCCCCAACCCTCAGGATAGCCCTGCACGTGGCACCTGTCAAGGAACAGGTGGCTCAGTAGGGGCGCCAGAGCCACAGATGTGGGTAGGGTCAGCAGGGTGTGGCTAACTCTCTCATCCAATGTCCCCTCAGGGCCACCTGGCACTGGGGTGATGGAGCAGAACAGACCTCCCAAGACAGAGCGCAGGAATTGCATCTCAAATGCCATCTCCAGCAGAGCCACCCTGGTGTGCCCAGCTCTGCAGCTCTGAGAGGCCAGGGCCATGTGACAGAGTGACAGCCACTGGCCCTGGGCACTTTCCCAAATAATAGGATGAACTCAAGATGTGGCCTGACACTCCTGAAATGAGTGGCCCTGGGCAAGTGGCTGCCTCTTGAGCCTTCGGACCACCTCTGTGAGATGGGGTGATGAGCGTGGCTGCCCACAGGGCTACAGGGCCATCTGGCGACAAGGGCTCTCGGGCAGGCATTTACCCGGCTCAGCTCAGTCAGTCCTCACCACACCTGCCAGGCAGGGGCTCTCGGTGTCCACTCCACACATGGGGAGGCTGGGGTTCTGAGGGGACCAGCCCGCTCAGCACTGCTGAGAGGGGCAGACTGGGGCGCGGCTGTGGGGTGGGTCAGCATCTGCCTTCCTAGAAGCTCGGCTGCCTACCTGTGACATGCTGGGCTTTCCAGCCTCGTACAGTAATATAGAAATTAGAGAAAAGGAAGCAATTGTTTGCCCGCTTTGAACCTTCGGAAGATGCAGAGTGCAAAGCCCTGTGGCACTGGGGTGGGCCAGGCCCATCCTCTGTTCCCCATCCCACTTCGGCTCTCCCTCTGCCTCCTCCCTCCTCACCCCTCCCTCCTGCCCTCTTTCTCGCCTCCCTCCATATCTTATACTGTCGTGTCCTTCATGTATTGTCACATGTTATCTCCTGTAACCTCCCAGCAACTCGGGAAGGGGACAGCAGACCCAATGACATATGAAGAAACCGAGGCACAGAGAGCTGATGTTCCGGGCCTGTTTGGGCTCACCCCAAAGGGCCAGTTTGTAGCTCAGGCAGCCTTAGTAGCCAGGTCCAGATGTGTCACCTCTGAATCCTGACATACCTAGTGTGTCATCCCATGAGAGAATGACCCAGGGCTGGTCACCAGCTTCTCCCAGCCCAGAAAGGAAGGGAAACTGAGCAGTGTCTCGGGCACCCCCCTCACCTCCTCAGCACCTTTTCCGCCTCCTTGTTGGTAAGGATCTGTGGGTAGTAACGGTTCAGCTGGAGGATGATCCTGTCCACCTGCTGCTCACTCAAGCGCCCGTGGCCTGTCAGGAAAGGTGTGTCCTGCACCAGGCGGTCACAATAGGTCTGATCTAAAACAGATAGCACAGGGGCATGAGCCAGCACAGCCCAAGGGGACCAGAGACGACAGCCTCGTACTGACACTGACCACAGGAAGGCATCACCCCCAAGGTGGGTGCCCACCAGGAGGGTGAACCTGCAGAATCACAGCCATCCCAGCCTGTGTGGTGCGCGTTGCCCAGCTGAGAGCTGCCCCTGGCCTGCCAACCTGCCTCTCCAGAAGATGGAAGTGAGGGGTTGTGGTGGAAACCCACTTTCACAGAGCTTATCACAGAAAACAAACTCAGAGGGGCGAAGAATCTACTTTTCATGGGCCACCTGCAGGGCCATCAGGAAATAGCTCAGTTCTGGGGAAGGTACAGGTGGCACAGGTGGCTCAGAATGCCCAGGGCCAGGCACGGTGGCTCAGACCAGTTGCTATGGCTCACATCCGTAATACCAACATTTTGGGAGGCTGAGGTGGGTGGATCACTTGAGCTCAGGAGTTTGAGATCAAGAATGCCCAGATGTGCGCTCTGCAGATCTTCACAGTGGCACAGATACAGGGACACAGGGCTCAGGGTGGCCCGTGCTGAGATCACCATGGGACACAGTGTGTCTGCAAGGCCTTAAGAAGCTTCTACCAACAGTAAACCAGTGAGTTCTTCCAGAGGGCTAGAAATGCTTTTCATTTGCCTTTTTTTTTTTCCAGAATCACCATTAAAATATCATTGTACCACCTTTTCCATTAAGAATGTTTCTTACAATGGCAGATGTTTAAGGCTGAGCGGTGGAGTGATGACGGAAGGGCATGGAGAGGATGGGGCACAGGACCCCCACAGGGACTGAACAAGTGCATCACCTTACATACTTGTGGCAGCTTGTCCTGTTTCCCCATGTACACAAAGAAAATATTTATAGAATATAACACAAAAGAAACTGAGAAGGGACTCTAAATGTGTTACTATAAAATATCAACAAAACACAAAAGAAGGCAGTAATAGAATAAATGAGGGTCAAAAAAGCTACAAGACATACAGGAAACAAATAGCAAAATGGCAGTAGTAATACATTCCTTATCAGCAATTACTTCAAATGCAAATAGGTTAAACTTTCTTTCTTTTTTTTTTTTTTTTGAGATAAGAGTCTTGCTCTGTCACCCAAGCTGGAGTGCAGTGGCCCAATCTCAGCTCACTGCAACCTCCGCCTCCTGGGTTCAAGCAATTCTTCCTGGGATTACAGGCATGTGCCACAACACCCAGCTGGTTTTTTTTTTTTCTTTCTTTTTTTTTTTAGTAGAGATGGGGTTTCACCATGTTGGCCAGGCTGGTGTCAAACTCCTGACCTCAGGTGATCTGCCTACCTCAGCCTCCCAAAGTGCTGGGAATACAGGTGTAAGCCACCGCACCCAGCCAAATTTTCCTATCAAAAGGCATAGATTGGCAGAGTGGATTTTTAAAATATGATACAACTAAGTGCTGTCTACAAAAGACTCACTTTAGATCTAAAGACACAAAGAAGTTGAAAATGAAAGGATGTAAAAAAAATCCCATACAAATAGTAAACAAAAGAGAGATGAGGTAAGTATACTAATATCAGACAAAATAGACTATAAGTCAAAAACTATTACAAGAGATTAAAAAGTACATTATGTATTAATAAAAGGATAAATTCATCAATAATATGTAACAGTTATAAACATATATGCACCAAATATCAGAGCTTCAAAATATATGAAGCAAACACTGGCAGAATTGAAGGGAGAAATAGATATCTCTATAATAATATTTGGAGACTTCAAAACACCACTTTCAGTAAGAGACAGAACCACTAGACAGAAGATAAATGAGGAAACAGGACTTCAACAACACCGTAAGCCAATTATACCTGGCAGACATACACAGAACACTCCATCCCACAATAAAGAAGAGAGATTTTTATCAAGTGCACATGAAACATTCCCCAAGATAGGGCACAAAACAAGTTTGTAGCCACAAAATAAGCTTTAATATATTCAAAAAGGTTGAAATCATATAAAAAATATTTTCTGATCACATAGAATGAAACCAGAAATCAATAATAGAAAACTAAAAAAACTCACAAATATGTGAAAATTAAACAGCCAGTGGGGCCAGGCATGGTGGCTCACACCTGTAATCACAGCACTTTGGGAAGCTGAGGCAGGCAGATCACTTGAGGCCAGAAGTTTGAGACCAGCCTGGCCAACATGGCAAAACCCCATCTCTACTAAAAATACAAAACTTAGCCGGGCATGTTGGCGCACGCTTGTAATCCCAGCTACCTGGGAGGCTGAGGCACGAGAATTCCTTGAACCTGGGAGGTAGAGGTTGTAGTGAGCTGAATTTGTGCCACTGCACTCCAGCCTGGGTGACAGGGCAAGACTCTGTCTCAAACAAACAAACAAAAAACCAATGGGTCAAAAGAGAAATCATGAGGTAAATTAGGAGGTAACATGAGAAAGGCAGAAACACACACACACACACACACGCACACATGCACGCATGCACACACACACACACACACACACACACCCTACACCACGCTAAAACCTAAGGGATGCAGCAAAAACAATGCTGAGAGGGAAAATTATAGTTGCAAATGCATATATTAAAAAAATCTTAAATCAGTAACCTAACATTACACCTTAAGGAATGAGAAAAGGAAAAAGTAAAGACCAGAGAGCTTGAAGAGCAAACTAAACCCAAAGCTCACAGAAGGAAGGATATAATCAAGATTAGAGTGAAGACAAATGAAATAGAGAATCGAAAAACAGTGGGGAAAAATCAAGAAAACCAAAGTTGATTCTTTGATAACATCAATAAAAATGACAAAACTAGCTAGACTGACAAAGAAAAACAAGAGAAGACCCAAATTACTAGTATCAGGAATAAAAGTGAGGACATTACCATGAACTTTACAGAAATAAAAAGGAATATAAGAGAATACTATGAACATTTGTATACCAACAAATTGGATAACGTAAATAAAATGAAAACATTCCTACAAACACAATCTACCGAAACGGAACTGTGAAGAAATAGAAAATCTGACCAATAACTAGTAAGATTAAATCAGTAATCAAAAATGTCCCAAGAAAGAAAAGCTCAGGACCAGATAGCTTTGCTGGTTAATTCTACCATACATTTAAAGAAGAACTAATACCAATCCTTCTCAAACTTACAAAAAAAACTGAAGACGAGAGAACACTTCATAACTAATTCTATGAGGTCAGCTTTACCCTGATACCAAAACCAGACAAAGTCACTTCAAGAAAAGAAAACCACTTTGGGAGACAGAGGCAGAAGAGTCACTTGATGCCAGGAATTCAAGACCACACTTGGGCAATACAGCAAGACCTTGTCTCTGTGAAAAAAGAAAAATGGAAAAGAACACTACAGACCAATACTCTTTATGAATATTGATGGAAAAATCAATAAAATCCAGCTAATCAAATTCAGCAGCATATTAAAAGAAGTATACATTGATTTATTCCTGGAATACAAGGATGGTTTAACATGTACAAATCAAAAATCAATCAATGAAATATACCACATTAATAGAATGAAGGAAAAAATACATGGCCATTTCAGTTGACATAGAAAAAGCATTTGATAAATGTCATCATTCTTTCTTGATATAAATATTCAATTAATTAGGTCTAGAAGATGCTATGGTTTGAATGTGTCAACAAGCATGTATTGGAAACCTAATCCTCAAAGTAACAGTACTGAGAGATAGAGCCTAATGGGAGGTATGTAGGTCATGGTGGCTCTACTGTCATGAAGGGATTAATGCCAATTATAAAAGGGCTTGAAGTTTCAAATTTGTTTTCTTCCTCTCTTGCTCCCTCTCATTCTCTCTAGCCCTTCTGCCTTCCACCATGGGATAACACAGCAAGAAGACCCTTACCAGATGCTGGCTCCCTGATCTTGGACTTCCAAAACTCTAGAAGCATGAGCCTATAAATTTCTGCTCATTATAAATTCCCCAGTTTCAAGTGTTCTGTTATAGCAGCACAAAATGGACTAATACAGAAGGAAATTTCATCAACATGATAAAGGCCATAGAGTTGGCACTCTATCTCTGCAGTTTCCATAGCCAGGGATTAAATCTACAGCAGATATAAAATATTTGGGGAAAAGCAATACAAAATAACAATACAACCAAAAAAATACAAGTTTTAAAAATACAGTACAACAACGATTTACATAGCATTTACATTGTGTTAGGTATTATAAGTAACCTAGAGATAATTTAAAATATACGGAAGGATGTGTATAGGTGCAAATATTATAGCACTTTATATAAGGGATTTGAACATCCTCAGATTATTTTGAGGGGATTCCTGGAACCATCCCACCTCATATATTGAAGGACATTTTTATATGAAAAGCCCACAGCTAACATCATACCTTAACGGTGAAAGACCGAAAGCTTCTTCTTTAAGATCAGGAACAAGATAAAGATGTCTGCTCTTACCACTTCTATTCAACATAGTACTAGCAGTTCTAACCAGAGCAATTAGGCAAAAAAAGGAAAAGGGAATAAAAGGCATCCAAATTGTAAAGGAAGAAGTGTAAAATTTTCTCTGTTCACAGATGACATGATTTTATATATAGAAAACCCTAAAATCTTTTTCTTTAAAGTCAGAGCTAATTAAAAGCATGCAGCAAGGTTGCAAGATACAAAATCAACACACAAAAATATTTCATCTCTACATATTAACAATGAACAATCCAAAAATTAAGAAAACGACTCAATTTATAATAGCATTGAAAAGAATAAAATACTTAGGAAAAAATTTAATCAAGAAGGCAAAAATCTTGTACACTGAAAGCCACAAAACATTGCTGCAAGCACTACCCAGAGCAATCTACAGATTCGATGCAATCCCTATCAAAATCTTAAGTGTTTTTTGCAGAAATAGAAAAACCCACCCCAAAACTCATATAGAATTTCAAGATACCTGTATAGCCAACAACAAAAATCTTAAAAAAAAAAAAAAACAACAACAGGGTTGGAGGACTCATATTTCCTGCTTTCCAAACTTAGTGTAAAAATATACAATAATGAAAACAATGTGGTACTATCATAAAGACAGACATATGGGTCACTGGCATAGAATAAGAGAGTCTAGAATTAAACCCTATTTTTAATTAAAAGAGTGGAAGAAAAGAAAGTGAAAAAACAGTTCACATAAATGAAAGAAATATTTGCAACGCATATATCTCATAAGGAATTAGTATCCATACTCCATAAAGAACTCCTACAACTGAACAGCAAAAGACACAGAGAACCCAATTCAAAAATAGGCAAAGAACTTGAATAGACATTTCTCTAAAGAAAATATACAACTAGCCATCAAGCACACAAAAAAATGGTCATCAGGCCAGGTGCAGTGGCTCACACCTGTAATCCCAGCACTTTGGGAGGCTAAGAGGGGCAGATCACCTGAGGTCACCTAAGGTCAGGAGTTCGAGACCAGCCTGGCCAACATGGAGAAACCCTGTCTCTACTAAAAGTACAAAAATTAGTCGGGCATGGTGGTGCGTGTCTGTAATCCCAACTACTTGGGAGGCTGAGGCAGGAGAATCACTTGAACCCAGGAGGTGGAAGTTACAGTTAGCCGAGATCGCGCCACTGCACTCCAGTCTGGGAAACAGAGCGAGACTTGGTCTCAAATAAAAAAAAAAAAAAAAATGCTGATCATTAGTCATTAAGGAAATTCAAATAAAAACCACAATGAGATATCACTTCGTACTCATTAGGATAGCTATATATTAATATAACAAATGTTGGTGAGGATATGGAGAAATTCAAACTCTTCGGCATTAGTGGTGAAAATGTAAAATAGTGCAGCCACTGTGGAAAAAAACAGTATAGCAGGTCCTCAAAAATCTAAACATAGAATTATCATGTGATGGCCGGCACGGTGGCTCACACCTGTAATCCCAGCACTTTGGGAGGCAGAGGCAGTCAGATCATGCAGTCAGGAGATCGAGACCATCCTGGCTAACATGGTGAAACCCGGTCTCTACTAAAAATACAAAAATTAGCCGGGTGTGATGGCGGGCACCTGTAATACCAGCTACTTGGGAGGCTGAGGCAGGAGAATCGCTTCAACCCGGGCGGTAGAGGTTGCAGTGAGCCAAGATCATGCCACTGCACTCCAGCCTGGGCAACAGTGAGACTCCGTCTCAAAAAAAAAAAAAAAAAGAATTACCGTGTGATCCAGAAATTCTACTTCTAGGTATGTACCCTAGAAAACAAAAAGCAGGAACTCAGTCGGGGGTGGTGGCTCACACCTGTCATCCCAGCACTTTGGGAGGCTGAGGTGGGCAGATCGCTTGGGGTCAGAAGCTCAAGACCAGCATGGCCAACATGGCGAAGCCCCGTCTCTACTAAAAATTCAAAAAGCTAGCCAGGCGTGGTGGCACTCGCCTGTAGTGCCAGCTACTCAGGGGGCTGAGGCACGAGAATCACTTGAACCCAGGAGGCGGAGGTTGCACTAAGCCAAGATCACACCACTGTACTCCAGCCTGGGCAACAAAGTGAGACTCTGTCTCAAATAAATAAATAAATAAATAAATGCAGGAACTCAAATGGATACTTGCACACTGGTTTTCATAGCAGCACTATTCAAAATAGCCAAAAGATGGAAACAGTGCAAATGTTCACCAAAAGACGAATGAATTATCAAAATGTGGTATATACCTATGTACAATGGAATATTACTCAGCCCTAAAAAGGAAGGAAATTATGATATGTGGATGTTACAACATGGACGAACCTTGAAAACATTATGCTAAGTGCAATAAACAAGGCACAAACGGACAAATATATGATTCCAATTATATGAAGTACTTAGAGGGGTCAAATTCATAGAGACAGAAAATAGAATAGAGATTACCAGGAGGTGTGGGCAGAAGGAGAAAGGGGAGTTATTGTTTAACGGGTACAAAATTTCTGTTTGGGATGATAAAGAAGTTCTGGAAATGGCCAGTGGTGATGACTACACAACACTGTGAGTGTATTTAGTATCACTGAAGTGTACACTGAAAAATGGGTAAGAAGGTAAATGTTATGTTTCCGTATATTTTCTCACAAAAAAATGTAAATGGATAAACTCTGGTTTATCCATACAACGAATATTATTCAGTGCTAAAAAGAAATGAAGGTTGGGCGCGGTGGCTCACGCCTGTCATCCCAGCACTTTGGGAGGCCAAGGCAGGTGAATCGTTTAACCTGGGAGGCGGAGGTTGCAGTGAGCCGAGAGTGCACCACTGCACTCCAGGCCAGGCAACAGTGAGACTCTGTCTCAAAGAAAAAACCAAAAACAAAAACAGTGTCGTCATGTTGAACACAGTGGGGCCCCCTCTTGGGTTTCCTCCTTGAGGCACAGACTCAACAGATTGTTTTACTTTGTCATGTCTCTTTCCAGTTGCCACTTCCTCCTGGCTGGTCTTTCTGCACCCCAGAATGTGGACCCGCCCCAAAAGCAGCCATGCTCCGTGGGGCCCTGTGCAGACCCTACAGACTGAGGCCCAGGTGAGAACAGCCCGTCTCAGTACGCTCGCCCTGTGCCGGGCTGGGGACCACGGTGATGGGCAGATCCATCCTCCAGGGGCTCACAGTGTAGGGGTGCGGGCTGGCATTCACCAAGCAAACCCACAAACGTATCCTTAACCCCGGAGATACGTGCCCTCCAGAGAACAATAGGGGGGCCATCCTGGTTCACAGGGCCCCTGATGATGCCCACATTGAGGCCATCAGCCACTCCATCATCTGGCTGAAGCCACTCACCGTGGGCCGTGCAGGGAGGCAGATGGCTGGGGGCTGGAAAGGTTGGCTCAGCCCTCACCTGCACTGAGTCCCACAGCAGCCTATGCGGACTTGCCAGCAGCCCCATCATGGTGAGGAAGCTGAGCACATGGACATCAAGTGACCTGCCAAGGCCACATGGACAGGCCCAGCTGGGCAGTCTGGGTCCAGTGCCTGCAGCCCTCTCGTTAAATAACTAAGATGAATTAGCCAAAATTCACAGAGCAATCCCATATGTCTGGCACTCTGTGAGCCCTACGTCACCTACGACCTTCATCCTTCCAACAGCTCTGCAACATAAGGACAACCACCAGCCCCATTTTCAGGTAGGGAAACTAAGGCACAGTGAGAAGATAAGGTACCTGCCCAAGACTGCAACCAGATATGAAGTGACAGATCAAGATCCAGGCCCAGGCACAGCCGTGTTGAGGACCACCTCTTGATATTCAGACGTTCTGCCTCTCTAATTAACATGGAAATTCACTGTAATCAGCTACAGCAGTCTACTCCCTGCCAGACCAAAAGCACGCCCAAGGCTGTCCTCTCCAGCATTGCCCACTTGGCTGAGCACCCAGTAGGTGCTCACTAAAGAGTTCTGCAGGCCGGACGCGGTGGCTCACGCCTATAATCCCAGCACTTTGGGAGGCCAAGGCAGATGGATCATGAGGTCAGGAGTTCAAGACCAGCCTGGCCAACATGGTGAAACCCCATCTCTACTAAAAATACAAAAAAAATTAGCTGGTCGTGCTGGCACACACCTGTATTCCCAGCTACTCAGAAGGCTGAGCCAGCTACTCAGGAGGCTAAGGCAGAAGAATTGCTTGAACCCGGGAGGCAGAGGTTGCAGTGAGCCAAGATTGCACCACTGCACTCCAGCCTGGGTAGCAGAATGAGACTCTGTCTCAAAAAAAAAAAAAAAAAAGTTCTGCAATGTATGGTCCAAGACCCAGGGGCAAGGGCTGTAGGTGGACCATGGCCAGCATCCTGTAGTGGCTTCCTCCTGCCCTGCAAGCCGCTAACCAGGCGGAGCCTCCGCTGCTGCAGAGCCATGAGTCACCGTGAGCCGTGAGTCAGCTGGCACAGGCCGCACGGTCCGGGGGCTGAAGCCGGGCTCTGCGGCTTGGGGGTCCTGTGCTTCCTGTGGTTGCGAGTTGTGCACACAAACAGGCAGCACTTGGAAGCCAGAAGAGGCACAAGAAGGGAAACCATCTCGGTGCCAGCTCCCGATAAACAAGTCCCCGAACTGTTTTTACAGGACAAAGGAAGATGGCTCGCTCTGGCACAGACCCGGCAAGCCTTCACCACACCCTACATCCCCTTCCTTCTTGCCAGGCTGGCACCAGGACTATGGACCCCCCACTCAACCACCCCAATATGAACCTTCTTATCAGCCCAGACTGATGCCCTCAGCCTGGCATTCAAGGCCCCGTGGGAGCTGGCCCCACCCACTCTCACCGGGCCCTCTAGGCCCACAAGACTTCCTGCCTGGCAGTCCCCAACAGCACCATCCTGTCTGGGACCTTCGCCCCAGGCTGAGAATACCTGTTCCTTGGTTTCCACCTGGTTAATTCATGTTCACCTTGCTGTCCTACGTGCAAAAGGCCTTCCTGAGTTCCTGTCATCCCCAACCAATTGGAGTCCAGACACTTGGGCATCAACCTCCTCTCCCGAATTTCTTCCAGGAAACCCCTTCTCTCAGTGCTCAGCCCAACTAAAACTGCTCACTCCCCGGCACAGCCCAGGAGGTAACTTGTCAAGCACCTGCCCCACGCAGACACCTCCTCAGCGTTCTGCAGGCACTGGCTCACATGCGCTGCTCACAGCGAGGGCTGGCGCAAGGCAGGACCCCAGTTGGTGCACGGAGGCAGTGAGCCTGGGACTATGGGTCTGCAGCCTCGCAGGGCTGTCCATATGACCCTCCCAGAGCTGTGCTCCATGGGCCTTGGTTCCCCATCCCAAAACCTAAGGGTTGTGAGGGAATGTCTCCAGGCCCAGTGAGCAGACATAGCAGGTAGGAGGCATACACTGGACAAGGTGAGGCCTACAGTCAGAGCCTTCAGGGACCCCTGCCTGATGTGGTTTCCCAGCTCCAGGGTCCTTATGCAAGGAAGCTTCCCTGACAGGCAGCAAGGGACAAGGTCCCTTTGTGCAGGAAGGCTCCTTAATGGACAGCAAGGCCTCAGGCTCTGCCAACACCCAGTCCCTGGGACAGGGCTCCCTGGAGACCAACACAGCTCTGAGTTGTGTCCCACGCATTCTGATGAACTCACTAAGGGAATTAGGGAATCCCAGCCTGGGCAGGGCACAATTTAAGACTTTGTTTCCCCATCTGTACACAGACGAGATATTCCAGGTGTCCCCATCTGATCATTTTCAAACAGGAATCACCCAACACAGGGTCCAATGCACAGTAAGTGCTCAGAAATGAGAGCCACAAATAAGAAGAGTTAGAAGGGAGGACAAAGGGGAGCAGGTGGCAGCTGGGGTCTCTTGTGGCCTAGGCTGGAAGTCTCTTCTGGCCTGGTGTCCTGGAAGTCATCAGTTTCCAGCCCATGAGATCCTATTTGTGCGCAGGACCTAGGCTGAGACTCAAGAGAGCGAGCACCGAGAGAGGACTAGGGACTTCTGGGGCTACCCTGAGCTCCTGAGCCAATTCTGCTCCATGAAACAGAACAGTAAGAATGAAATGTAGCTTCTGGAAACCTCCATACTCCCTGGCCGGGCTGCTATGGGGTCCTTTACCAGCCCATCACCCTCATGGGGCTTCTCCAACAGGGAAAGGTCCACAGAGCAGAGTCACCCTGTTTGGGATCAGGAGGATGGTGGGCAGGTCCCCAGACCAGAGAGGCCCTGCGGAGGAAGGCTGGGCTGGGGCCACTAGCGTGGAGCACAACAACCTTGGGGGGTCCAGTCGCTGTCCCCGATTCCCTTAGAACTAAACAGGGGCAAGAGCGTCGTGGACCACCGAAGGAGTCTGGGAGACTCCAAGAGTCCCACAGGAATCACATGCCGCCGAGGAACGCATCGCCTGTCCCGCGACCTCGTTGGGGTGGTTGCAAGAATGGAGCGTTGTTTCCGTGGCCAGAATCACAGCAGGACCGCTGTGAATTCTCTCCGGTGTCATTTCTACCAGCTCCCACTCTTTCAGACCAAATTCCCCACCACGGGACACACACACATTGGCAGTGGCTGAGCCCAGACCGCGGCTGTGCAGCCCCACCCTGGAGCTGCCTTGTAGCCCCCGCCCTCTTCGGGCCCCGCACCTGGCCACCACCCATCATGCCCGGCACCGCCTCGGCTGGCATGGCCCCCCCGGGGAGAAGCCCCGGGACACCCACCACTTCGCGGGGGTGCACTCGCGCACTAGCGGCAGCTGACGGGCCAAGGTCACTCGGCCCCCGCTGCCCAGGCGCGGCCTGCAGGCGACTCGCAAGGCAGCCGGACCCCCGGGCCGGGCCACCCATCCAGGGCGCCCGCATCCCTGCCGCCCAGCCGGCCCCGTGCCCACCTGTCATGGCGACGGACACAGCGCCGCCCGCAGTCCCCAGCGGTCTGCCCCGCCGCGCGTCCGCCCCTCGGTCAGCCAGCCGCCCGGTCCACCAGCTCCAGCGAACGCCGCCCGCGGGCCGTGCTCGCCCGCCCCTTTTGGCTAGGCCAGCCCCCCGGCTTTGGCTGTGTAGCCTCGGGGACTCTAAACCCCGCCCTTCGACGAGCCCCGCCCCCTACCGTTAGGCCCCGCCCCTACCGCGCCCACTACGCCTCCGCCAGGGCTCTAAACTCCGCCCCTCTCACTCGAGTCCCGCCCCCTTGCCGTCCTGGGATAGGCCGCTGCGAGGATCCTGGAGCCTTGCCCCTCACTCGAGCCCCGCCCCCTCCGGCGTCGGCTTCCGCGCCTCCCGGAGTTCTGAGCCCCGCCCTGCACCTGAACCCCGCCCCCTCCGACGACGGCTTCCGAGCCACAAGGAACCCCCCCTCCCCGGGCCCCGCCTCTCACTCGGGCCCTGCCTCCTCCGGCGTCGGCTTCCGAGCCTCCGGGAGCCCTGGGCCCCGCCCCTTACTCGAGCCCCGCCCCCCTCCGGCGTCGGCCTCCGCGCCTCAGGGGCCCTGAGCCCCGCCCCTTCCTGCTCTACCCTGCCACAGCGGGCGTGGGCGGGCGCCACCGGACTCCCGCCCCTCCCAGCGTCAGTTAAGACGCCGCGAGGGGCCCAGAGTCCCTCCCCTCGCTGGGCCCCGGTCCCGCCGGCGTCTATAACGCCGTCACAGCGGCCTTAAACCCCGCCTCTCACTCGAGCCCTGCCCGCGTCCAAGTCCTGCCCTCAAGGCGGCCTCAGCTACGGCCGCCGCGCGCCTCCCTGGAGGCGCCTGCTCCTGCCCGGAGCCCCGCCCGTCTTGGGCCCGCCCTTCCGGGCCCTGCCGCGTTGAGTGGCGGAGTCGGGATCCAGGTGGCCCGCCGGCCGGCTCAGTCCACCGCCCCGCCCCCGGCCTCGCGCCCCACCCCTTGGATGAGAAAACTGAAACAGAGGGGACGTGACTGATCCAAGGTCATACAGAAAGTCAGGCCCTGGGGAGTACAGGGCCAGGCCTGGGGCAAAAGGCCGGTGGGCGTCCAGTACGCCACAGGGACCAGCCAAAGGAGGCAGTGCCCAGTGATGCTTTCCCAAATCCAGGGGAGAAGGACTCAACGGTGTGACCTCGCTCGGCGGGGGGGGGGGAACACCTTCTTGGGGGACCCCAGTCCCCCACCTTCAAAAGAAGACACTAGCTTGACAGTGTGACCCTAACTAGAGAGGTCACTTAACCTGCCTGAGCCTCAGTTTCCTGGACTGTAAAATGAGTGACCTTGGGCCAACTCCACTTCCCTCCCGCTTTCCCTCCTGCTTTCCCTCTCGTAGGCCTGGCCTTTCCAGCTCCGGAGACCGCCACAAGAAGCCCCTAGCCCCACATGATGTGAATGCATTGGGCCCCAGCCAGGAAGTGGAGACCCGTGAAGGAAGGAATAGCAGCACTCTCCCAGCCAGCAGCAGCAGTTTCCCTTCCTCTTTCCTTCCCTGCCTGTGTGGGCCGTTCCCCCATAGCAGCTCTAATTTGAGATGCCAGAGCCTGACCCGGAATGGGGGCCCAACTCAGTGTCCCCTTCTCGGACAGCACAGTGGTCCCTGCAGTCCATGCGCCGTCTGTCTCTTTGCCTCAGTTCTCCCCTGTGCCATGACCTCCCATCAGGGCCGGCATAGGGGGCATCAGGAGAATGGGTGCAGTTGTCACCTGGAAACCTCAAAATTCTTGGGGCCCAGTCATGGTCACTATACAGCAGCCACCCCTGTCCCCAAACACTGAAGGTGAGCCCCGTCCATGCTCCCCAGGAGGCCAGGCTGCCATCAGACCCAGCCAGCCCCAGGCCCATGTACAGGGCCGTCCCAGGGAAGGAGGGTAGTGGCCCAGCCTGTGGGTCCCTGCAGGCCTCTCATCTGCTTGTGTGCCTGGGTGAGTCCAGGCTGGCTCTGGGCTCCAGGTGCTCCCCTGGAGGACCCAGAGGGCCTCTTTTGCCCCAGTGGGATGCAGCCTGACCCCAATTCTTCTGCATCCATCACACTGTTATGGCGTCTAGTACTTACTTCTCTGGGTATATTTTGCAGACACTTCTGCCCCTGAGTTATGTCAGAGCCATAAGGGTGGCGACGGAGTGGAAGGGGGACACAGTGGGGACTGCAGGGGCTCCAGGCACTGCCCACCTTCAGGGAACCTTGACCCCAGCCCCTTTTGGGAAAGGTAGCATCCCACCTTCACATCCACTCCTGCACCCTCAGGACTGCCCCTGGCCATGTGATGAACAGGGAAACAGGTTTGGAGCATGAAGCCCCTTGCCCAAAGTCTAGCAGCCAGATGTGGGCTCCCAAGTACAGGTCACTGTTCCTCAGCCACCTGAGGGTTTGAAAAGGATTTACTTGAACCCAAGCTTGCATGCAGGGACTGAAAGCCCTGTGCCCTCTGGGATGTGCCCTCCAACCCTATGAGATGGAAGGCCACGGCAGAAAGCAGGGCAGCTGCTGGTGCAGCCAGGGGTGTACAGCCTGGATGCCCACCACGGGGGCTGCAAGCAGGCACGGGCACCCCATGGTCAAAGGGCAGGTCCTGGGCATTCCCCCTCCCCCAGGCATAGCACACGCATCCTCCCTCCGGGCTAGCTCTTGCCAGCTGTGGCTGCCCGGACCCCAAATGGAAAGTGAGTTCTTGGGAAGGTGGAGAGGCCCCTTAGAAGGAGTGAAGTGAGGTGTGACAGGAAGCCCCGCCCTTGGACACTATCAAAGAAAAACCAGAGCTGGACTGTGGTTACAGATGTAGAAACAGATTTTTATTCGGGACTCTTGTGATAGGGGAAGAGAGACATCAGCAGAGAACTGGGCTCAATTCCAAATACAGCAAGGACACTTGGGACAGGAGAGGGCTTTGAGGATGGAAAATTAGGAAGAGGAAACATCAGGGTGAAGGGGATTCCGGCTGACAGAATTCTTGCAAAGACAGCCTGGGCTTACGAGACCTCACCCAGGGGATGGTGGGGGTAAGGACCCTGATTGGGTATCAAAGGTGATCAAGTATCCAGGGTGGGGAGTTCTTGCCAAACTCATTAGGAGGATTCTTTGTTGAAACTGGATTTTACAAGGAAGTTCACAGATGGGCCAAGGAGAAAGTTCAGGACCCTGGCTAAAGTTTGTCAAGCACAGAATCTTTGTCAACGTCACAGAAGCCAGAGTCCTGACACACACACACACACACCCACTCCTCTGAACGGCCTCCACCTTACTATTTGCTTCTTTCAGATTTTCTTGCCATCACATGCTTGATCTCATTAGAAAGCAGGCACAATTTTAAAATTATACAGGCAAAGCTAATTTCCACAGGGGTTCTTTGCACTGGGTTGGGTGGGGGCACTCCCCCTGGTTTTCATAGGGCCAGCCATTCCTCAGGCCTCTGCTCACCTGCACCCTGCCCCTGTGGGCTCTGCCTTCCAAGCCCAGCCCTGCTCCCACCTCAGTGACCGCCAGCCCTGTTATCTCTTGCCTGGAAGGTGGCAGCTGCCTTCTCACGTCTCACTGGTTCCCTGCCCCATCCCTGTCCCCATGGCCCAGTACCCACATAGTGGCCACAGGGGTCATAACACTGAGTCTGACCGTCCTCCTCCCTCACCCCGGGCTCATAGCCTTCCAGTTCCTCCAGCAGCCACCTCTGCCATTTACAAATCTTCATGTGTGCTGTGACCACCCAGAATGCTCTTCCCAGCTCCGTGCCTAGCATCCTCACCCCCCCTTGGAGTCTGGCCCTTCTGGACCACGTCACTCGCCACTGCACCCCACCCCCCGTCTCTGTTCTTCAGAGTGCTAGCCTTGCCCTATGATGGCTTCTCCACTGACCATCATCTGTGCTGCAGTGTTCTCTCCACAAAGGCTGGCATGCAGGAGGCACTTAATGAATGCACACAGATAGTTCTATTGATGATTAGGGTTAAGGATAGGAGGGCAAGGACAGATGCTATAAAGATGACAGGGTGGCCTCCCTGAGAGGCTGATGCTGAAGACCGGGTGTTCCTAGGCCAGGGCAGGAGGCATGAGGCCCCCATGGGCTGTGGGAGACCTTCATGGCTGAAGCTGACTGTAACCAGGCCAAGAGGTGATGGTAGGTGATGAAGGGCCTGAACACCGAGGAGCAAGGACATTCTCCTCCCATATTCTCACATGGTCAGGGACCATCATTTATCCATTCAGTCACTCATTAATTCGTTCAACAAATATCTCCTAAACATAGGTCCAACCCAGAGCTGGATCACAAGGAAGACTGGAAGCTCCACCCCCCCATGGAGCTTCCCTGTTACCAGAGGACACAAACACACATCTGCATGTTGATCTGGTAAGAGCTAGGGAGATGAGTCAGGCAAAGAAAGAGGCGGAGGATGCCTGTGAGGTTGCCAGCCTCCAAGGTGGCCCCAGCAATCCTCACATTCCAGGTCATGCCCTTGTGTAGTCTCCTCCCACAGTCAATCAGGCTGGTCTGTATGGCCAGTGAAGTGTGGCAGGGGTGACAGTGTGACTTCTGAGGCTGGGTCACAGAGGCATCATGGTTTCAGCCTTTGCATCTTCAGATAGCTTGTTCTGGGGCGAATCAGCTACCATATTGTAAGGATGCTCAACCTGCCTTGCAGAGAGCCCTGTGTGGAGAGGAACTAGGCCCCCAGCCAACAACCAGCAGTGACTCACTGTGAGAGAGTGAATCATCTTGGAAGTGGATCCTAAGCCCCAATAGAGACTTCAGATGAGACTGCAACCCTGGCTGACATCTGACTGCAGTGGCATAAGAAACCCTAAGTCAGAATCACCCTGCAAAGCCCAAATTCTTGACCCACCAAGTGAAAGAGAATAAATGACGATTGTTGTGTTTGAACTCCCATGTTTTGGGGTAATCAGTTCCACGGCAATAAATAACTAATGTACTAGACATCTGAGCAGAGGCCTTGCTGCACTGCGGAAGCTAGATGATAGCTGGGGAAGTGTTCCAGATGAAACAGGGCAGGCGGGAGCCCCGAGGTAGAAATGAACTTGCTGTGCCTGAGAGACAACCATTGTGATATTGTGGCTGGAGTGGAGTAAGGGGAACAATAACAGGGAGTGACTGGGCATATTAGGCAGGGTCATGCAGGCCAGGTGGCTGGGAGCCCATGGTTTGGGGGCTGTAAGCTGGGGGAAGGGCATGGTGATTTGCTCTGATTTACATATTTTAACAACCCTCTGTATACACAAAATAACTAAAAGCAAGGTCTCAAAAGAGGTTATCTGTACACTGATTCACAGTAGCCAAGAGGTGGATACAACCCAAGTGTCCATCAAGAGATGAATGGATAGGCTGGGTGAAGTGGCTCACGTCTGTAATCCCAGCACTGTGGGAGGCCGAGGTGAGTGGATCACTTGAGGTCAGGAGTTTGAGACCAGCCTGGCCAACATGGTGAAACCCCATCTCTAGTAAAAATACAAAAACTAGCCAGGCGTGGTGGCAGGTGCCTGTAGTCCCAGCTATTCAGGAGGCTGAGGAAGGAGGATCACTTGAACCCGGGAGGCGGAGGTTGCAGTGAGCCAAGATCATGCCACTGCACTCAAGCCTGGGCGATGGAGTGAGACTCCATCTCAAAAAAAAAAAAAAAAAAAAAAAAACCGGTGAAAGGATACACAAAATGTGGCCTTAATCAGCCTTAAAAAGGAAGGAAATTCTGACCCATTCTACAACAAGGGTGAACCCTGAGGACATCATGCAAAGTGAAACAGTCTAGTTACAAAAAGACAAATACTGCGGGACTCCACTTATGTGAGGTATCTAAATTAGTCAAATTCATAGAAACAGAAGACTGGATGGTGGCTGCCAGGCACTGGAGGGAGGAGGGAATGGGGAATTAGTGTTCCATGGGGACAGAGTTTCAGTCTGGGAAGATGAAAAAGTTCTAGAGATCGACGGTGGCGACAGTTGCACAGCAACGCGAATGCACTTAATGCCACTGACCTGTTTACCTAAAATGATTACAATGGTAATCACACCTGTAACCTCAGCACTGTGCAAGGCCAAAGCAGGAGGTTCACTTGAGGCCAGGAGTTCAAGATCAGCCTGGGCAACACAGTGAGACCCTGTCTGTACCAAAAAAAAAAAGTAAAAAAGTTAGCTGGGCGTGGTGGCACTTGTCTGTAGTCCTAGCTACTTCGGAGGCTGAGGTGAGATCCCTTGAGCCATGGAGGTCAAGGTGGCAGTGAGCTATGATCATGCCACTGTACTCCAGCCTGAGTGACAGAGCAAGACTGTCTCAAAGGAAAAGGTGAACTTTTTGTGTATTCTGCCATAATTTACAAAACAAACTTTCTGGCAGCTGTGTGTAAGTTGACTCTGGTCGGGGACTTGGCTGGAGGGAGACCATGAGGAGGCTACTTTCACGGTCCAGGTGAGAGGCCTGAACCGGCGCGAGGGTGCTTCTCCCTCCCACAGCTCTGAGGTGGGGAGGAGGTGCGGATTCTGGATGAAGTTTGAGGATGCGCCAAAGGACTTGCCGGAGGATTGGCTGTGGGGCCTGAGAGAAAGGGAAGGGCTCTGGCCTGGGGGCAGGGAAGGAGGGAGGAAAACTGAGTTCTCCTCTGTCCATGCTGAGTGTGAGATGTCTAGGGGCATCCAAATCTGAGCTCTGGGAGTGCCTGACCAATAGAACATCGTGTTAGGCCCAGGCCTTAAGGAGCCGGCAGCTCCCACTTGCTGTCTCTTGGGGTGCTTACTCTTGAAACCCAGTGAGTGAACACGCGTCTGGGAGATTCTGCCTTGGCCACTGTCTGACTGCAACCGCATGTGAGAGGCACAAGCCAGAACCACCTAGCTAAGGAGAAAGCAAGCCCACAGAACCAGGAGCAAGCAGGATAACATGGCGGCGGCTGCCGCTTTTAGCCAGAGTTTTGTAGTGATTCACTATACAGTGATAGAAAAATGAAACACATAGGTAACCAAGTTGCTCAGGAATTGGTTCAGGAGACACGATTTTTTTCCCCAATCACTTACATTCTACTGAATAAAGATGTCTTCTTTTGACACCTTAAGCCAATTTTCTAACTTTTCAGCCACTTCTGGTTATCAGAATGGCACTATTCCTGTATTTAAGGCTGACTCATGTTTCTTCGATAACTTAGCTTTCATCTCAACTGAAAAACATGGGTCTCACCAACACCGAATTTGAAAGACAGCTGAACCAGGCCTCAGTGGTCTTGAAGCGACAAGAAGGATGCCATCGTAGCCTGGATGTTGCTCATGGCTGTTTCCCCACTCCTTTACCACCCCTGGAGAGTGAACCCCTGGTGACTTTGTGGTGTGGCTTAGTCTGATCAACACATTATGAACAGAAGTGATGTGTGCTCCCTCCAGGCCAGAGCATTTTATTGCTGGTGCAAGCACCCCCTACCCTTGTATCCTCTTCCATCCTGGGCCTAGCACAGAGGCCATGAGACTGTGGATTGTATCCTCTTCCCCTTCCACGAGACTGTGGACTCCCATGCTGGAATGGGGGCTTCTCCACCAGCCGGGGTCCCTGGTGACCAAGGAAATAAACTTGGTGGTCTGACCCCCGAGATTCAGGGGATTGTTCGTTTCAGTAGCATAACCTCACTAGTCCTGATGGACAGAAGTTACTGGTTTTTGAGCTGAGAAGGTGAGTGTGGGAATGTGCCATGTGGCCAGCAAGGGCCAAGCATTCCAGGCAGAGGGAACAGCGTGTGCTAAGGCCTTCAGTGGGAGTGAGCTGGGTGTGTCCGGGAAATTCAGAGCGGTTGGTGGTCCCTTTTCTTTGTTCCCAGTACTAGTGGGAATTGGGCGTCTAGGGTTTTTTGGGGAGATTTGGGGCCAGCTCCTTGCCTTGGGAGCAAGGTGAAGGGGGAGCTGGCCCCAAATCTCCCCAGAAAAATCCTAGAGGCCCAGAGAGCCGAGTCCTCTTACACGCATTGTCAGACCATGCCTGCGGGAGTACTCGGCTTTCTGCTCCCTAGCTGTACCATCTCTCGGTCCAGCTGAGACCCCTAGGCCATGGCGCAGACGTGGGGGGATCCAGCATGCTGCACTGTGAGGGGCTTATGCCCCACAGCTCTCCTGGGCAATGGCTGTGCCCTGCCACGCCCCATATCATTTCCTCCCCTCTGGCCCCCCTGCCCAGTGCAGCCCCTTCATGGCCATCCGGACACCCATTTCTGTAACTGTCAGCTACTGGGAGCTGGAGCCCTTCACCCCAGTTCTCCTGTTCTGTGCTCCAGTAGCCCAGGGTCAGCCACCTGGGCACAAAACACCCATTTCCTTTGCAGGCCCTTCAAATTTCAAGGGAGGCCTCTGGGCTCCCCTTAGCTCCAGCCACCTGGCCTGTCCCGTCCTGCATGGTGGTGATCTACAGCCTCCACCTACCTGGTCCCGCTTCACAACGGGGGTTAGTGGTAGAAAGGGCTGAATGGGGACTAGAACTTAGAACAGGAGAGCCCGGAGCCTTTTGTCAACAGCACCAAACCTTGGTGCTGCTTAAGTCCTATAAGGAGCTAGAAGTGATTCAATATCCCTGGTATCCAGATAAGCAGTGGCACGCTGGGCCTGTGGGCAAGCATGCCACCCCAGGCCCTGACCCTGACCTGCTGCTTAGCCTACAGGTCCCCTGAGGCATGCAGCCAAGGGACACCATGTCCCACTCCCATAAAAGCCAAGGAAAGGCCGGGTGGGGTGGCTCACGCCTGTAATCCCAGCACTTTGGGAGGCTGAGGTGGGCGGATCACGAGGTCAGGAGATCGAGACCATCCTGGCTAACATGGTGAAACCCAGTCTCTACTAAAAATACAAAAAAATTAGCCAGGCGTGGTGGCGGGTGCCTGTAGTCCCAGCCACTCGGGAGGCTGAGGCAGGAGAATGGCGTGAACCCGGGAGGCGGAGCTTGTAGTGAGCTGAGATCACACCACTGTACTCCAGCCTGGGCGAGAGAGCGACTCCATCTCAAAAAACAAAAAACAAAACAAAACAAAACAAAGCCAAGGAGAGCTCTCCTGAGCCTGTCAGGAGCCCCAGCAGAGGAAAGCTGCACTGGCCTGGTGAGGGCTGGATCTGCGCTTCCCCTGCCTCAGTGTCCCTGTGTGCCCACAGAAGCCCTGAGATACTCCAGCACTTGACAGGAAACCACCAGGCACACTCTCTGGCCTCACAGTCCCACTCCAGAAATCCACCCAAAGGAAATGGCATCCCAGTATCAAGGTGTCTAGAAATGTGAAGGCCAGAAATGTGAAACCACCCAAGCATCCTTTGGCTGGGGATGTGTCACATAAATCATGGGACACCTGTCAGATGGACGACTCTGAGTAGCGTGAATCACAAAAGTATCTGGTTCTAAGGGACATGACAAGTGTGGCTTCAGCCCGCAAGGAGCCATATAGAGTAAGGGCTTCTTCCTCCTGACCTTTGGCTTCTCTTCCTCATGGCCCCAACATGGCTGCTGGGCTCCAGGCAGGAAGCAGGGGAGGTCAAAGCGCAAACCCAGTGGCTTTTCTCAATGGCCAGAGACAGGTCACACCCCAAATTATGGGAGGCTGAAGGTGTAGTTTTAACTGGCCCAGGACAAATGTGGGGCTCAGAGTTGAGAGAGAGGGTAGGGCAGAGAGCTACAGAATGAGCTCCGAGTTCATTTTAAGTAGAAGCAAACAAGAGGTACAGCAGCAGGTAGAAATGTCTAAAACCACACCTGCAGTAGGCATGGCTATGTACACACAGGCCTGCAGTACAAATAACCCCTCTGGGAGTGAAGCTGGGAGAATAAGAAATTAGTCTTTTTTTTTTTTTTTTTTGGAGACAGAGTTTCACTCTTGTTGCCCAGGCTGGAGTGCAATGGCGCCATCTCAGCTCACTGCAACCCCCGCCTCCCGGGTTCAAGTGATTCTCCTGTTTCAGCCTCCCAAGAAGCTGGGATTACAGGTGCATGCCTCCATGCCCAGCTAATCTTTGTACTTTTAGTAGAGACGTGGTTTCATCATATTGGTCAGGCTGGTTTCACACTCCTTACCTCAGGTGATCAGCCCTCCTTGGCCTCCCAAAGTGCTGGGATTACAGGCGTGAGCCACTGTGCCCGACCAAAATTAGTCACCTTTTATAAAATTGCTTTGACAAGTGATTGGGTTAAAGGTGACTGTGATCCTTGAACCCAGGAGGCGGAGGTTGCAGTGAGCCAAGATCGCACCACTGCACTCCAGCCTGGGCGATAGAGTAAGACCTTGTCTCAGAAAAAAAAAAAAAAAAGGTGACTGTGATGGTCGTAAAGTGTGTCTGCCAATTCTCTTCTCACCAGTCAACACTCTTCCCACCTAGCAGTGGAGTCCACCTCTCTGCCCCTTGATTAGAAGGCAGCCTTGACTCCCAGTGAACAGACACAGCATGACTTTCGAGGCTGGGATCTGAAAGGCAAAATGGCCTCCACCTGGTGCTCACATTGCAACTCCACCTTGAATGCCGGCTGCCATGTTGTGAGGAAGCCCAGGCCACATGAGGCTGCCATGTGGGGGTGCTATGGCTGTGAAATAAAATCTTAAGCCCCACTGACTGACTGAATGGACCTGTCTTGGCCAAGGAGAACTGCCCATGACTAAGACAGGTCAGTCATGCCTCAGTACACTCCTTCCTCGCTAACCAATACCAGATTTTTTTCTTCAGAGTTAAACAGAAACTAGCTCTGAAAACAAACAAACAAACAAAAAAAGGGAAGTCTCCTCTGCTGACTCTAACATCAACCAACCACTGTTACCTTTGTATTTTTCAGTATTAGAAATAATTATTTAGCTGGGCACGGTGGCTCACGCCTGTAATCCCAGCACTTTGGGAGGCCGAAGCAGGTGGATCACGAGGTCAGGAGATCGAGACATCCTGGCTAACACGGTGAAACCCCATCTCTACTAAAAATACAAATAATTAGGTGGGCATGGTGGTGGGCGCCTGTAGTCCCAGCTACTCAGGAGGCTGAGGCGGGAGAATCGCTTGAACCTGGAAGCGGAGCTTGCAGTGAGCGGAGATTGCACCACTGCACTCCAACCTGGGCGACAGAGTGAGACTCTGTCTCAAAAAAAAAGAAATAATTATTTAGTTTTACTTCATACCCCTCAACTGCACTTTTACAGACAACAGATGCAGAACCCTCCATGGGTCCTTGCTTGGAAGCAGTACATCCTGTGGAGGAAGATGCTGAGGTAGTTTTCTGTAGTTGCTGAAAAGAAGTTTATTGCTATTTTCTTATTTTATTATACAAAACTAGATTTGCTTAAAACATTTCCCAGTCTCTTTAAAGGAATGCTAGTTAGTGGGAGGCCACAGCTGGTAAATTACCCTCAGTAGTGGTTTCAAGTAGTCCATAACTATAAAAATCGTTACGGCCAGGATATGTCGGAACAGAACACTCCCCACTGGGGTCCTCAGCCTTGGATGTCAGCTCGGCCCCTCAGGGGGTCCCTACACCTGGAAGCTGATTCCACTCATCAGTCTCGAGCTGGGCGCATGTGGAGCTGATGTGGAGTTGTAGCTGACTGGCTGGTGGGGTCAGCCTGGCCTCCCAGTGTGGAGCATGGGCACCAGCCTCACTGCGTGGTCACCCTAGGGCATATGCTGCGGGCTGTTGTGGCATTCCTGTGGCCAGCCCACAGGCAGGCAGGGGCTGTCTGGGGTTCGCCATGTGCACCATCACCTGGGCTTGGGGTGAGCTGGAGGAGCCACTGAGGCTCAGAGCTCTGGGGATCCCAGGGTCCTTGTCCACGCTGCAGGTCACACTGGCCAGCTTGCTGGTGCTCTCACCATGGTCTCTGTGGAGAGAGGAGGCATAAGTTGGCAAAAGAATGTGGATAGGGTTTAATCCCCAACTCCATACCTTCCCAGGTACCCAGGCCCTCCAGTGGGCCTGGGGCAACTGCTCCCCTGAGCACTGGGGAGCCCGTTTCCTCCTGATGGGAGCTGCCCTGCACCCTAAGGTGCACAGAGGTCACTCCATCTCCCTGCTGGGCCCTGTTGGCAAGTGGGTCCTTCATCTACACAACCAGGGCGTGGCCCAGGAGTCAGACACTTGCCCCCCTAAGGTGTGGGAAGGGACTTCCTGGGGCTCATTCAGAGTGTGCAGAAACCACCAGGAACCCAGCTGTCTGGCCAGGGCCTGGGATGTCCCAGGCAGAGAAGGGACGCTGGGGAGCAGGAGGTCAAGGGGAGGACATCTTCCCTCCTGCCAGGCCTGCCTCTTTGGTAGCCAGGAGCTGGATCACCCACCTGCTCCACCCTCAGTACTCTTGTGGCTCTCCAGTCCCCCAGATACAAACCAAGCCATTCCCCAGGCTGACCAGACCCTGGCCCTGTCCCATCTCCAGCCTCCACACACACACTGGCCTCTGCTCCATGTGGGCTGCCTGGCGGCTCCCACCTCCAGCCCTTTGCATGTCCTCTCCTCCCCTCAGAGGCTGTCTCTCTCCCCTCCCAAAGCAGGCTCTCTTAGTCCTTTCACTTCCGGCATCACCTCTTCCAGGAAGCCTTCCTGGATCACGGCTCCCACCCACAACTAATTCTCAGAAAAACTCTAGTAAGTAGTAGGAATTAAGAAATGATCTGCTTATGCAATGAGTAAGTGAAAGCATCAGTAACTGGTGGAGACGAAAGGCAGCTTTGGGGAGGCAGGAGCCAGACTGACTTCACCCAGCCTCACTTACTGGTTGTGTGGGAGTCTACACAAGTTTCTTAACCTGCCTAGTTCTTCACCTGGAAAATGGGATAAAAGTAGTACCCACCCCTAGGTGAAAAGAGTTAATATTTGGAAGAGTTCAGAACAGTGCCTGGCACATTGCAAGTGCTGAGAAGTACTTATGAAATAAAAACAAGGTCAAGAGGCAAACCTCACCTTGCTAAAGGCAATTTACCACCTATGGAGGCAGCCTGGGCCCTGCCTGAGGGGTGGGCAGCCCCAGCACAGGCATATCCCGAGGATCCTGCCTGGGAGCCCGGGGCCCAGGGCTGGGGACTCAGGGAACTCTGCCTCCATCGGCTTTGTAGCCCTGGGCAGGACCTGCCTTCTCTGAGTCCCCACGAAGCTGGGCTGAGTGCTCGAGGTCTCCATGTGTGAGAGAGCTCTGGGAAGGGGCTCTGCCCTAAGGGTCCCCCTTCCAATCCCCCTCAGCCTCACCACCACTTCCTGCCTCTTGAGCTGACTATCAGAGTGGCCCCTAAGCCGGCCTCCTCCAGCCTCTCACGGCCCTGTCAGGGTGCCTCCCTCCCACCCTGGCTCTCTCACTCCCCAGAGGGGGTGAACACAGCCCTGTACACAGATCTGTGGCCACTCTTGGACAGGACGCACACGTCCGACCACACACTGCGCAAGTTCCCACAGTGTAAGAGGCGGTGTCTGTGGCGCTGGGACCAGGCAGAAGTGTGGCCCCAAACAGCACCCCTGGGAGCCCCTCAGCATCATGCTCTGGCTAGCAAAGCCCCTGCGGCAGCAGCAGCAGCAGCTGTGGCTGCCATCATCCTGGACACCATGTTGCCTTGAGAGGCAATTGTTCCTTCCCCCATTCCATGGGCACTTTCCCAGTTATGACACAGGACGATCTGGTCCCAGTGCTGTAATGGGGAGTGGGGATCACAGGTGGGGCAATGGAGGAGCTCTGAAAGTGGCTTTGGATATCTCACTACCCAAAAGGAAAGGCATTAGCCACCATGGCCCCAACAAAACTAAAATAAAAAGGAAAGGGGGTCAGGCACGGTGGCTCACGCCTGTAATCCCAGCACTTTGGGAGGCCGAGGTGGGCGGATCACGAGGTGAGGAGATCGAGACCATCCTGGCTAACACAGTGAAACCCTGTCTCTACTAAAAATACAAAAAATTAGCTGGGCGTGGTGGCAGACACCTGTGGTCCCAGCTACTTGGGAGGCTGAGGCAGGAGAATGGCGTGAACCCGGGAGGCGGAGCTTGCAGTGAGCCGAGATCGCGCCACTGCACTCCAGCCTGGACGACAGAGCAAGACTCCACCTCAAAAAAAAAAAAAAAAAAAAAAAAAAAGGGAAAGAGGCCTAAAAAATGTACAGCCAATTGATGGGTCAGGTGCCCTCCCACGACACGTGGAACAAAACATTAGAAGGTAATTCAGCAGAGAAAACAGAAAATGACTCATGCCAGCAATGGCACTGGTGAGCCAAGGCTGGAGAAAACATTCTTCCTCGACATTAATCAAAGAAATGCTGACGGAAACTACCCACACAACTTGTAGCTACTGTAAGAAACAAATGATAAACAAATGGTCAGCACTCAGTGATGATGCAGTTACCAGAAAAATATGGCCACATTCACTTGTACCAGAGCTCCCAGGGAAAGAATGTGGTCATAAAATATTCAGACTGTTGGGCCTAAACAATCGATTCCTAGGATCAGCCCCAAGAGTTGTGGTCTTGAAAAAGAAAAACAGCACTAAGCAAAAAGACACTGACCACGCCTGACCACTCAACAGGGGAGGGTCTAGCAGATATAGGAAGCTTTGGAATAACGGGCTGCTGTAACGAATGATAGCCTGGAGGCCTTCAGACCACCATGGTGACCTGGAACGTGTTGCTAAGTGCAGAAGTATCAATGGCAGCATTTCGGCTACATCCTTGTTGATGTAATACACACCTGAAGCGCCAGGAAAGGAGACAGAAAGGTGAATTCCTTCCCTGCAAGTGTTGGCCAGACCCAGCACGGTGTGTGTAACCCAGGGCCACAGAGACCACCATCTCCTGTGCCTCAGTTTCCCCATCTGCATAAGGTCGTAAGAGTGGCAACAACAGTAACAGCCAGTATTCAATGAGCTCTCACCCTGGGCCTGGCGAGAGAGGCACACACCTGGACTCAGGTAACCTCAACAACTTGAAAGGGTGAGCGCTACTGCAATCCTCACTTTACAGGTGAGGAAACCGAGGCATGGAGCTGTTAGTCATACAGTTAGGCCATGAGGGCTGGGACCAAGTGCACTGCAGCCTCGAAAGACTCCAGCGGGAGGGCCTGAAGGAAGGGAACACAAGCTCAATGATGTTGTCTGGATGCCCGCCCAGACCCCGGTGTCTAAGCACTGTTCTCCACCCAGAGAAAGAGGGCTCCCAGAGCAGTGGCCAACTGCAGAGATGGGCACAGAAAGCATGAGATGGGCCTGGAACATCTTGTGCAAGGCAGGAAGCACTCACAGACTGATGGGGATGGATCAGAAGGACACAGGCCATGGCTTGGCAGAGCTCCTACTGCCAAGAACTGGAGCCCACAAAAAGTGTGCTTGAAAATAATGTGGGGGAAGGGGCATGAATGAGGTTGCCTGGCTTAGCTGGTGACCATGAGAATGGGAAGCAGGGACAGGAGATCCGTGACAATATTCTACTTTTGTGTATTTGTGAACTTTTCCCAAAGGAAAAGTTTCAGAAAAGAATATTCATGAGTTCATGTGATGCTAAAACAACAAAACAAAATCGAAAGAAAGGAAAGAAAAAAACAGCTCATCCTCATCCCTGATAGAAGGAATGTCAGAAGTGCAACAGAATTAACAAAGTCACCATTCTGTAATGCCCAAGGCAAGAGCGGATCTGGCAGGATCAGCCTTGCACGCTGAGACCACAAGTCAGAGGCCGCTGAGACAGTGGAGGGACGCTTGCAGAGCCCCTTCCTCAGGCTCTGACAGTGGAGGGACCTGGGGGGCTTCGCCTCAGCGAAGAGACCCCATTCCATGTGGCCTGTGGGGGCAGCCTGGCCCATGTCTGTGATCTGCACATGTAGCCCTGCACCAGAAATGCAGAGCCGGGCCTGGTCACACAGAAACACCAGACAGATGCAGACAGGAGCCTCTGCATGCGACCACTGGCCTGGAACCCTCAGAAGACTATGCCATGAAAAACTGAAGGCCCATACCAGTTTAAGGAGCCCAGAGACCTGGTGGCTGAGTGCTGTGTGTGATTATGGACGTTCTCCACTCAACAGGCCACGTGCAATCAATATTAGATTTCTGTTGGTTTTTTTTTTTTTTTTTTTGAGATGGAGTCTCGCTCTGTCGCCCAGGCTGGAGTGCAGTGGCACAACCTTGGCTCACTGCAAGCTCCGCCTCCTGGGTTCAAGTGATTCTCCTGTCTCTGCCTCCCAAGTAGCTGGGATTAAAGGCACACTCCGCCACACCCAGGTAATGTTTGTGTTTTTAGTAGAGACGGGATTTCACCATGTTGGCCTCGAACTCCTGACCTCAGGTGATCCTCCCACCTCAGCCTCCCAAACTGCTGGGATTACAGGTGTGAGCCACCAAGCCTGGCCAATCAGTATTAAATTTCTGGACTCAGAAAAAGAATGTCCTTATATTGGTTCAGGGCAAAAAAATGTATGTGTGTACTAAGAGAGAGAGAAAGGAGAGGCACAGAGCACGGGAGGAAGAGCAAGTGACTGCAGCTCAGTGCAGAGCCCTGCTGGGTGTGGGTGGAGGGAACACAGGTGTGTAGAAGCTTCAGCTTCCCTGGAGGGTGGACCCTCCAGATGAAAACACTGCTGGGGGCAGTTCTGAGTCCTAGAATGTCAGAGTCCAGACAGAGTGCTACAAGGACCACCAGCCTCTTGTTTTAGAGATGGGAGTTAAGGTTCTGGGTGGGCTAGGCGTGTGGGAGCAGCAGGCGGCCCGGGACCTGACCAAGCTGGACCCCTTGTCCCCCAGCATGTCCCCTACCCAGACCCGGGCTCACGTGGTGAAGCTGTGGTTGTCGTGCGCCTGGCTGGGCCCGCTCACGGGTTTGTTGAAGTGCTTGAGGCCAAGGTATGCAGCCTGCACCGTCTCCAAGTCCTCATCTTTCAGCTGGGACCACAGCTGGGCTGACCTGGAGGAGAGTTTGGGAGGAAGGACTCTGAGCATGCAGGTGTATCCCTGACGGTGGTGGAAACGGGCTCCATGTAGGCCCGGGGCACCGTCTGCAGGACCAGTGCAGGCTGGCAAACCTCTCAACGAGCTGGGCAGTGGACGTTTTTGGTGCGGTGAGACACATGATTTCTCCCACAGCTAAACTCTGCCATTGCAGCCCAAAAGTAGCCACACACCAGCAGACAATGAACATGGCTGTGTTCCAATAAAACTTTATTTACAAATACAGGTGGTGGAAAGTTCTAGGGCTGGACAGTGCTAATGGCTGCACTACATCGTGAACATACTTAATGCCACTGAACTGTAGACGTTAGAAAGGTTAAGTTTTGGCCAGGCGCAGTGGCTCATGCCTGTAATCCCAGCACTTTGGGAGGCCGTGGCAGGTGGATCATGAGGTCAGGAGCTCGAGACCATCCTGGCTAACACGGTGAAACCCCGTCTGTACTAAAAATACAAAAAAAAATTAGCTGAGCATGGTGACGGGCGCTTGTAGTCCCAGCTACTCGGGAGGCTGAGGCAGGAGAATGGCGTGATCCCGGGAGGTGGAGCTTGCAGTGAGCTGAGATGGAGCCACTGCACTCCAGCCTGGGCGACAGAGCGAGAATCCGTCTCAAAAAAAAAAAAGTTAAGTTTTATGTATTGATATTTTACCACAATAAAAAATAAAAACAAAAAATAATAATAAATTACCATGGGGAAAAAACCTGACAGAGAGCCGGACTTCGCTGGTGGGCTGTGGTTAACCAGCCCTCCATCTGCAGTGACAGTGACTCCCTCTCAAGGTTTAGGGGGCGTGTGTGGCAGCCCTGCAGGCCGTTAAAACAGCAGAGTACATACTGCATATGTGTGCAGGTTTAAGAATAAAACGGGCCGGGCGCGGTGGCTCACGCCTGTAATCCCACCTCTTTGGGAGGCAGATCACTGGGCGGATCACCGGAGGTCAGGAGTTCAAGACCAGCCTAGCCAACATGGTGAAACCCCATCTCCACTAAAAATACAAAAAATTAGCCGAGTGTGGTCGTACATACCTATAATCCCAGCTTCTAGGAAGGCTGAGGCAGGAGAATTGCTTTAACCCAGGAGGCGGAGGTTGCAGTGAGCTGAGATCGTGCTACTGTACTCTGTCGCCTGGGTGACAGAGCAAGACTCCATCTCAAAAAAAATAAATAAATAAAATAATCCCCCGTGAACCCATAGCCTGGCCTAAGAGCAGGGCCTTGGGGGCCCACATGCCCCCCAGCTGTGATGCTGCCCCTGGCTGCTGCGTGGGCCGGGAGCAGCACTTGGGGAGACGCAGGCCCAGAGCAGCTGTGGTAGGAACGGGTGCCCTGAGGGCAGTGCCGGGGTTCCCATGAAACACTCTGCCCTTTCCTCCTCCCATGGTGCCAAGAGGCGCCCCCCGGGAGGACCCTGAGATCATGAGGCCACCATACCTGTTGGAGCGCCGCCACTCACTCTTCTTCACGCACTTGAGGAGGCAGCAGGTGAGGAAGGCCATGGACATGAGCAGGATGATGGCACAGCTCACAATGGAGGCGATCACGGCCACCTTGAAGCCAAAGGTCTCGTGTGGTGGCACCACTGTGTGGGAGACAACCACCAGCTCCTGGGCGAGGTTTGCCCAGATCTGCCTGGCCTAGGGGTTGGGGGTCTCAGGGGTGGTACAGGTAGGGCCTGGGTGTAGACAGGGCCTGGGCAGCCCTCAGTGAGCCCTGTTGCATGGTAAGGGGGCAGTGAGGTGCTGGGGGCTGAGGCAAAGATCTGTGCAAACTATATTTGGAGGTGGGACTATCAGAGAAGACTCTCCCCAAGAAGCAGGTATTTGAGCAGGGTGTGTAGGAGTATGCAGAGTGGCTATTTAAAGGGGGTATTTAAGCAGGGTTTTCCAGGGTGTGTAGGAGTGTGCAGAGTGGCTAATTGAAGGGGGTATTTGAGCAGGGTTTTGTAGGGTATGTAGAAGTCTGCAGAGTGGCCAATTACAGAAGTTCTGGCAGGGAGTTCAGAGTGATGGCCTCCCTGGCTCCTACCCACTGGAGTCCTGCCTGAGGAATGAAGGAAGGGCGGGCCACAGAGAGGAGGTGACAATAGACAGTGCTGAGGAGGCCTTGCCCAGCCCATGGTCTGGGTTTTCACAATGCCCCAAGGTGGCAACATTCTTCAGGGGGCCTACATGCCTTCTCAGGTCACTTTCCAGGAAGGTCCAAAATACTATGTATCTGCTGTGTGACCTCAGCTATGCTCCAAAAACTAGTTCCATCAGATTCTACTGGATGTTCTGGCTAAAAAAGGCCTCGGAATCCTAATTTGAGCAACACCGTTTACTCCCTGTAACATGGAGAACATGGCCCTGTCCCCTGCCCCATTTCCCATGCTCCCTAGTGCATCCTGGCCACCCAAAATGGAGACTACATTTCCCAGTGGTCACAGGACCATGTTCTGGCCAGTGGAAGATAAGAAGTGATGTGGGGCAACTTCTAAGAACCTTCCCTGAGACACTGGGGCCTGCCCTTTGGCCCCAGGGCCCCTCACCCCATAACAGCTGCCTGGAACACAGCTGCTGCCACCTTGAATCATGAGGCTGAGGCCATGCCCAGCAGAGCCATGCCAGGGAAGGGACCTGCCTCCCACTGCCATGGAGCCTATACAGATCTGCCTGCCCACCCTGAAGGTTGAGCTCCATCATAGTTAATCCTAGTATTTTGGGTTTTCTGCCTTTCAGAATCTAATCCTAACACTCGCATCCTCAGAGAATCACCTAGCACATGAACATTTGAAAGGCTCTGAGAAGTCCTGCAGCATAAAAACCCAGAATCTGCCAAACTATTTTGACTCTGAGCCCTTTTTATGCACAAAACACATGAACATAACACACATTGCTTCATTTTGGAAATGTCATGCTGGGCACTGAAAAGGGACTATCTTGTGGACCTTTCAACACCTGTACAAGAAATACAACCAGAAAACCATCTCCTCCCACAGACTGGGAGCTCCAGGGCCAGGCACGTTATGACCTTCCGTGTTGCCAGTACTTAAGATTCCTGATACGTGAAATATCCTATTAAAGTTGGCCATGTGCACGTGTACATGAATGAATGAATGAATGAACAAACATAGTTTCCTGCTTAACAGATGAAAACGTGCTGGCTCAGAGAGCATGCACAGCCTCTTGGCGGTGAGGGGCTGAGTCGGTAGCAGAGCCAGGATTGGAGGCCCGCTACTAGGCTTTGGGTCCGTGCTGCCAACATGGCACTGGGAGGGCTGAGGGCCTACAGCTGGCTGCTGACATGTAAGCAAGCTGTCAGTGTTGGGAATGGGACCCTACACACTGGCCTAGCTGCTTGTGAGTAGACACCCACGCCATCCCCACCCACACCATCCCAATGACAGGATTTGGGGCCTTCCCCCGCCCCCAGAGCCACCGAGCTGAGAGAGGGGTCCTTACGTTTGCACACTGGGGACCCTGAAGACCACTCAGCGATGCTCCCCTTCCAGGTGCAGGTGAGGAGCCCAGACCCCACCATCTGGTGGTTAGAGGGGCAGCGGAACATGAGCACGGTCCCCACGGAAGCACCATTGCCACGAAGGACTTGGAAGGTTGCTTGCGGGGGTAGCCGCAGCTTAGCGCAGGTGCCTGGGGAGAGAGGCAGGTATGAGGCATGGGGGGGTGGGCACGCAGGGCAGGGCTGGGCAGGACCCTGGAGTGAGGAGCTGGCACAGCATTGGGGAGCACAGGGGTGGGGTGCAGCTCCAAAGGCCATTGGATGCTCTAGAGGTCACATGGGGTCATCCAGACCGGGGGACAACGCAGAGCTGGATCCCTCCATGAAGTACATGCCAGATGTTGAGGATTGGAGCGTTAAAAAAAGAAACAAGTGTTAGAAGACAATAAAAGCAAACATACCTTCCCTGAGACACTCCCTGAGACACTAAGGCATGGCCTTTGATTATGACCTAAACACAGCTCCAAAGGCAGAAATCAGAACAAAAAAAAAAAAAAGAGGGACAGAGAGAGATCAACAGATTTGACTGCATACAAAGCAGAAAGCAAAAGCTTCTGAGGCTCCCTAATAATGGAAAACAACCAACTCAGGTGAAAAATTCGGGAAAGGATATTTGGAAAGCATAGGTCAAAGGTTGGTTCGATAGTCTTAATCTATGAAGAGGTCTTACACATCAATGAAAACTGAATATTCAGTTTAAAAAAAAACCAACAAGTTCTAATGTGTGAACAAGCAATTCACAAGGATACCAGTGGCCCACAGTCATGAAAAATGCAGACCCACAGGCAATTGAGGAAATGTTGATTCAAGGGAGAGCTCATTTTTCCTGCATTGGTGAGGTAAAGGCAAAAAGAAAACAGTGTGCAAGTTGGCAGGGCCTGGGAAGCCCTGTACCCGGGCTGGGGTACAGATCCAACCTTTCTGCAGAGCATTTGGTAAATGCAATAAGCACCCTATGTTGCATATGAACCTTTAGCCACAGGAAATAAGAATCTGCTGGCCAGGCATGGTGGCTCATGCTTGTAATCCCAGCACTTTGGGAGGCCGAGGCGGGTGGATCATGAGGTCGGGGGATTGAGACCATCCTGGCCAACATGGTGAAACCCCATCTCTACTAAAAATACAAAAATTAGCTGGGCATGGTGGCACGTGCCTGTAATTCCAGCTACTCCCAGGAGGCTGAGGCAGGAGAATCGACTGAACCAGGGAGTCGGAGGTTGCAATGAGCCAAGATCACTGCACTCCAGCCTGGCAACAGAGCGAGACTCCATCTCAAAAAAAAAAAAAAAAAAAAGAATCTGCTGCCAAGATTTCTCTATGAAGAAGCCCACCTCAGAACCATACGTAATAGTGAAAGGCTGAAACAACCCACGCCTCCAGCAGGAGGGAATGATTCCCTCACCCGGGTCCATCCAGACATTAAAATACCAGAGAGCACTTACAGTGATGTTCTTTTTTTTTTTTTTGAGTCAGAGTCTTGCCCTGTCGCCCAGGCTGGAGTGTGCAATGGCGTGATCTCAGCTCACAGCAACCTCCACCTCCTGGGTTCAAGCAATTCTCCTGCCTCACCCTCCCGAGTAGCTGGGATTACAGGCATGTGCGACCACACCTGGCTGATTTTTTGTATTTTTAGTAGAGACAGGGTTTCACCATGTTGGCCATGATGACCTCGTGATCCGCCCGCCTTGGCCTCCCAAAGTGCTGGGATTACAGACGTGAGCCACCACACCCGGCCAGTGATGTTCTTAAATAAGGACACAGAGATGCTCTGGATGCAACAGCAATCAAGAATTTTTATAAAATTATAACGACAACAGCTGGGACTGAGAAGATTACTGTGGCTGGATGCCATTGCACCTACCTTACATGTGCCATCATCTATCGGCATAGCAGCCTACCCAGGGAGAACCATCATTATCCCCATCGACAGATGAGCAAACTGGGCAGAGGGTCTTACGACACTTTTTGCAGTCACACAGCTCTTACGCTGCAGGGAAGACTTAGAACCAGACAAGGAGGCTCTGGTCTAACTTCACACACATTCATACACACACAGACACACACACACAATGCACCTGAGTCGTGCTATGCATATATCAGCAGCTGGTTACTTTTCACAGCAGTGAAGTGTTCCATTGTGCAGATGGGCCTCAGTGTGTGTCCCTGTTCCCTGCGTCTGAGTTGTCTCTGGGGTTCAAGGACGTTCAGTGAAACTGCTAAGGACATTACCAAGCAGGTCTCCTGGTGTCCAAATCCAAGAGGCTCTTCCTCCTGCTTATCTGGTATTTCCTGATTTTTGGGCATTGACAGTGGACCGCTGGTGCATCACAGGTAAAGAACAGGGACAGGCCGGGCACAGTGGCTCACGCCTGTAATCCCAACACTTTGGGAGGCCGAGGCGGGCGGATCACGAGGTCAGGAGATTGAGACCATCCTGGCTAACATGGTGAAACCCCGTCTCTACTAAAAATATAAAAATAATTAGCCGGGTGTGGTGGCGGGCGCCTGTAGTCCCAGCTACTTGGGAGGCTGAGGCAGGAGAATGGTGTGAACCCAGGAGGCGGAGCTTGCAGTGAGCCGAGATTGCGCCACTGCACTCCAGCCTGGGCGACAGAGCGAGACTCCGTCTCAAAAAAAAAAAAAAAAAAAAAAGAACAGGGACAGCAGGCCGTGCTGATGCATGGTGTGTGCAGAGGCAGATACTGACCAGAGGCAGCAGTGGTGAAGGGCCACCTGAGCATCTCTGTGCCTGTCTCCCTCGGCACAGGCAGGGACTGACACCCAGAGATGGGGGTGATGGCAGGGACAAAAACTGGGGCATGCAGAGTCTGAGGGACCCCATTATTCCACACTGACCTGCTACGACCTTCCTCTGTCCTCTGTGTGCTACATCTCCAGCCAGGACCATGCCCTGTGTGCCAGGAATGGAAGTCCTACTGCCCACCGAGCCTGAGATGGGACATAGCCAAGCTTCTGAGCTCCCCAAACCTGCTCACCATGTGGCTTCTCCTCTTATAACTTTAATTTAAATCAGCAGTCCCTCCATCCTTCAGTTGCTTGGGCCCTAAACCTTGAAACCTACTTTCTCAATCCACAACCAATTGGCCAGCAAACTCTGTGGACTCTAATTTTAAAATGTTTACCAAAGACATCTGCGGTAGGCTGTATACCATCCCCCAGATTTATTCACATCCGCCCAGGAGCAGTCACGTGGGCTGGCTGTGTGCCCAGGCAAGGTCTTTATCTGCGAGACTTATCACTCCATTTCTTACCCCACATCTGAATTCACAAGCCCATCTGGGGGGAAACTGAGGCTCAGAGAGGTCACACCACCCCTTGCCCCAGCCATGTGTGCCACGGCTATTAATGGGCATCAGCAGAGCTGGGCTTCAGGCCAGGCCCCGAAGTCTGGTCTGGGATCTGGCAAAAGTGGAGGCTACCAGAGGCTCTGTGCCATGGTAGTGACAGTGAAGGATGGCATTTGGCTGCAGCTAGCCAGGTCACATTGACCCACTCCCCAGCAGCACCCAGTGGTCCCCCTGCCCCTGGCCTCTGCATGACCGAGGACCCCAGGGCCTTAACAAGCTGAGATGCTGAGGGCGAGTGCGCGGAGGCAGGGGTGGCCCTCAGGAGGGGTTGAGGCAGACATGCCCCACCGCTTTGGGAGGGTCCGGCTACACTGCTTCTGCCCTGAGGATACTTGCTAGCAAGGGAAGAGGTGTGGGAGGGGCTTATGGTTTGTGTACTTTTCTGGGAGGGATGGGGGAGGGACTGATCTAACACAAACAACACTGGGGGCCTAATGGGTGCTGTACTGCGTTATAGCCCTATGAGAAGGGTGGTCTACCCCTACCTTACAGATGGGGAAACTGAGGCACAGCAAAGCTCAGTGGCATGCCCAAGGTCACTCAGTGGGAAGGTGGTAGGGATGGAACTGAGACCCAGCACACTGTTTCAGGAGCCCCACCTGATGGCCAAGCCCAGTGGGTGGAATCTGCCCCATCTCACCTCATCCTGGGCAGCTGCAACTCTAGTTCCCACCCCTGGCTGTGGTTGCCTCTAGTATCCCTTCTCCCCATCCCAGAGTTGCAGCTGGAAATGTGATCACCACTGAAAACTACATTTCCCAACCTGCCCTCCAGGGAGCAGTCACGTGACTGAACCTGGCCAATGAGGTGTGAGCATAGATACCGTGCCACTTCTGCATTGGGGAGTGTGATGGTTAATATTGAGTGTCAACTTGATTGAATTGAAGGATGCAATGTACTGTCACTGGGTGTGTCTGTGAGGGTGTTGCCAAAGGAGATTAACATTTGAGTCGGTGGACTGGGAGAAGCAGACCCACCCTTAATCTGGTGGGCACTATCTAATCAGCTGCCAGTGAGGCTAGAATACAAGCAGGCAGAGGAACGTGGAAGGACTAGACTGGCTGAATCTTCTGGCCTTCATCTTTCTCCCATGCTGGATGCTTCCTGCCTTTGAACATCAGACTCCAAGTTCTTCAGCTTTTGGATTCTTGGACTTAACACCAGTGGCTTGCCAACGGCTGTCGGGCCTTCTGCCACAGACTGAAGGCTGCACTGTCTTCCCTACTTTTGAGGTTTTAGGACTCAGACTGGCTTCCTTGCTCCTTAGCTTGCAGGCAGCCTATTGTGGGACTTCACCTTGTTATCGTGTGAGTCAATACTCCTTAATAAACTCCCCTTTATATATACATCTATGCTATTAGTCCAGTCCCTCTAGAGAACTCTGACTAATACAGGGAGCAAAGATAGTAGACGTGTGAAAGGACAGACCAACCTCTCGGATCCTAAGAAGAGACAGCAATAAACTCCAGCTGGAGTTAGGCCACTGTTTTCTTGCGGATTTGTTAAGTGGACTGGCTCAAATCTGGTACAAAGCTTCAGCAACACGTCTCAGCCCAGTGCCCTATTTAGCGCTTGGGATTCTGGCTGGTCCACTTGGGGCCCCAAGGTAGGAATATCAGCAACAATAATAGAAGGAAGAATAATGCCCAGGCTCTACTCTGTGCTGAGCGCTTCAGCAGCTGTTGGGTGACAGTACAGAAACAAACACACGGGTTCCAGCCTGTGGGGCTCCTAGTCCACCTCCACCACACACATTTGGGGGCCCAGGCAAGGGAGCCTGCCCTGGCCTCAAAGTCAGCACAGCTGTCGTGCCCACCTTGGACTGGGGTGCTGAGGAAATGAGGTGTAATGCCAAGGCATCTGGAAGGTGGTTGTGCCTGGTACACATGAGGGCAGGAGCCATGATGTCCTTGGAAGAACTGTCTCCCCAATTCTGCAGCCCCAGAAACCATGGCTCAGGGACACTGAGGTCACACAGCCAGTTTGTGGTTCCGCCAGGGTCAACCGCAGGCACCTGGCTCTTTATCCCCGGGCTGCCCCCATCCTTTCTGCCCCTTCAGTATCTGGGGAAGGCCAGCCTCTGGCCTGGGCAGGGCCATTCTGACTGCTCCCTGTCTATGGATCCTCAGCATTTGCACAGCTACTAACAATAACACTGCATGTATGGATGGAATATTCTGTTCAAGAGCACCCCACATTCTTTATCTGTATTATTACAGATAAGGCTCAGAGAGGTGGATTCACCTGCCCAAATGCCCACTGATAGCAGGGAGGGAGCCACCACTAGATGCGGTGTCTAAGATTCTTATATTTGTAACATATATGTAATAGGAGATTTGCATCCTCTCTACATAAACAGCACTTATATATTAATAAGCCAGTGACAAAAATCACAGCAAAATGGGTAAGTTAGAAAAGAAAAACAAATGGCTCGGCCAGGCATGGTGGCTCATGCCTGTAATCCCAGCACTTTGGGAGGCCGAGGCAGGTGGATCACTTGAGGTCAGGAGTTCAAGACCAGCCTGGCCAACATGGTGAAACCCCATCTGCAGTAAAATCAAAAATTAACCGGGTGTGGGTGGCACATGTCTGTAATCCCAGCTACTTGGGAGGCTGAGGCAGGAGAATCACCTGATCCCAGGAAGCAGAGGTTGCAGTGAGCCAAAATCGTACCACTGCACTCCAGCCTGGGCAACAAAGTGAGACTCCATCTCAAAAAAAAAGAAAAAAAAAGGAAGAAGTAAAACAATCTCCATTAGATGACATGATTTCGTATATATGTAGAAAAGCCTCAGAAATCCACTAAAAGCTATTATAAATAGAAATTAGTTCAGCAAGGTTGTAGAATACCAGGTCAACATACAGAAGTCAATGTATTTCTGTACAGTAGCAGTGAGCAAATTGAAAATTAAGAAAAACATTTTATACAATAGCATCAAAAAGAATAAATTAGTTATAAATTTAATAACAGAAGTGCAAAACACATACTCTGAAAACTACAAAACGTTGTTGAAAGAAATTAAAGACCTAAATAAATGGGAAAACATCCTATGCTCATGGATCAGAAGACTTAATATTGTTACGATGGCAACACATTATGGTAGTCCGTCCTTATCCTTGTTTTCACTTTCCATGGTTTCAGTTACCGGTGGTTCCACAATCAGAAAACAGTACCTCACAACAGTTGTGTTTTGGGCCATTATTAAGTAAAATGAGAGTTGCCTGAACACAAGCACTGCAGTATCAGGGGATCTGATAACCCAGAGGGCTACTAAGTGACTGACAGCAATCCCAGGCGGGGTGGAGCGGGATGGGTGAGATTTCATCACAACACTCAGAGCGGCTCACAGTGTAAAACTTACAAATTATCTCTGGAATTTCCCATTCCATCACAAGGCCTATGTTTTTCATCTCACTTCATCTCATCATGTAGGCATTTTATCATCTCACATCATCGCAAGAAGGGTGAGTACCGTCTATTAAGATATTTAGAGAGAGAGAGACCACATTCACATTACTCTTATTATAATATATTGTTATAATTGGTATAACATTACTAGTTATCATTAATCTTTCACTCTGTACAATTTATAAATTAAACTTATCATAGGTACATGTGTTTAGGAAAAAAACAACATATATAGTATCTGAAGTTTCAGGCATGCACTGAGGGGTCCTGGAATGTATCCCCCTTGGATACATTGTATCTACTATATTCACTGTATCTACTGTATTCATTGAATCTACTGTATTCATTGAATCTACTGTATTCCCCAAACTGATATACAGATTCAACAAAATCTCTATCAGAATCCAGCTGCTTTCTTTCCAGAAATCAACAAGCTGATCCTAAAGCTCATATGGAAATGCAAAAGACCTAGAATAGCCAAAACACTCTTGAAAAAGAACAAAGTTGGAGGGTTCACACTTGCCAATTTCAAAACTTACTACAAAGCTAGAGTAATCAAAACAGTGTGGTACTATCATGAGGACAGACATAAAGGCCAACAGAATAGAACTGAGAGTGCAGAGGTAAACCCTTACATTTATAGTCAAATGATTTTCAACAAGGGTACCAAGACAATTCAATGGGAAAGGAATAGTTTTTCAACAAACTGATGCTGGGACAACTGAAGCTGGACCCCTAGCTCATACCATATACTAAAATTAACATGAATCAAAGACCTAAAAGTAAGAGCTAAAACTATGAAACTCTTAGAAGAAAACATAGGGGAAAATCTTTGTGAACTTAGGCAATGGTTTCTTAGATCTAACACCAAAGACAAACACCAAAAGAAAAATAAAAACAGGACTTCATCAAAATGAAAAATGTTTGTGCTTTAAAGGACATTCAATAAAGTGAAAAGACAACTTACCAATAGGGAGAAAATACTTGCAAATCATGTATCTGATAAGAGGCATGTGTCTAGAACATATAAAGAATTATTACAATTCAATTAGAAGACAACAAAATTGAAAAATGGCCAAAGGATCTGAACAGACATTTCTCTGAAAAAGATAAGTTAGCAGCCAATAAGCACAAGAAGATTCTCAAAATTATTAACCTTCAGGGAAATACAAATCAAAACCACAAGGAAGTCTGTCAAAAAGACAGGCAATACCAAGGGCTGGCTGGGTGCAGTGGCTCACGCCTGTAATCCCAGGACTTTGGGAGGCCGAGGTGGGTGGATCACTTGAGGTTAGGAGTTTGAGACCACCCTGGCCAACAGGGTGAAACTCTGTCTCGACTAAAACTACAAAAATTAGTCAGGCGTGGTGGTGGGCCCCTGTAATCCCAGCTACTTGAGAGGCTGAGGCAGGAGTATCACTTGAACCTGGGAGGCGGAGGTTGCAGTCAGCCAAGATCAGGCTACTGCACTCCAGCCTGGGACAGAGCAAGACTTCGTCTCAAGAAAAAAAAAAAAAAAAAAGACAGACAATACGAAGTGTTAGGAAAAATGTGGAGAAACTGGCACCTCAGATGCTACTAGTTTGGGAACAAAATGGTGCAACAGCTTTGGAAAACTGGTGGTTTTTCAAACAGTTAAGCACAGAATTACCACATGATCCAGTAATTCCACTGCTAGGTAATCAGCCAAGAGAAATGAAAATACCTGTCTACACAAAAATGGGTACACGAATGTTCACAGCAGCATTATTTGTAATGGCCAGAGAGCTGAAACACCTAAATGTCTGTCAACCAATAAGTGAATAAACAAAATGTGGTTTATCCACACCACAGAGTACTATTAAATCATCAAAAGGCATGAAGTGCTGATCCATGTTACAACATGGATAAACCTTGAAAACACTGTGTTAAGTGAAAGAAGTCAGACACAAAAGGTCACATGTCATATGATGACACTCACATGAAATGTCCAAAATAGGCAAATCCAGAGACAGAAAGCAGATTAGTGGTTGTCAGAAGCTGGGGGAAAGGGAAAACTGGGAGATGGCTGCTAAGGGGTATGGGATCTTCTTATGCAGTGATTAAAAATATTATAAAATTGACTGGAGTGGCTGGGTATGGTGGCTCACACCTGTAATCCCAGCACTTTGGGAGGCCAAGGCGGTCAGATCACCTGAGGTCAGGAGTTCCAGACCAGCCTGGCCAACACGGTGAAACCCCATCTCTACTAAAAATACAAAAATTAGCTGGGCGTGGTGGTGCATGCCTGTAATCCAGCTACTCAGGAGGCTGAGGCAGGGGAATCGCTTGAACCCGGGAGGCGGAGGTTGCAGTGAGCCAAGGTTGTGCCACTGTACTCCAGCCAGGGCAACAGAGTGACTCCATCTCAAAAAAAAAATAATAATAATAAAATAAAATAAAATAAAATAAAATTGACTGGAGTGATCGTAGCACATATCTGTGAATGTACAAAAGCTACTGAGTTCTATGATTTAAAAAGGTAAATTGTATGGTATGTGAATTATGGCCCGGTAAAGCTGTTTAAAAAATCAGGGGGAAAATATGTCAATTAAAGAAATACACATTTAAAACTGAAGATACCTGGCCGAGCACGGTGGCTCACACCTGTAATCCCAGCATTTTGGGAGGCTGAGGCAGGTGGATCATGAGGTCAGGAGTTTGAGACCCGCCTGACCAATATGGTGAAAACCTGTCTCTACTAAAAATACAAAAATTAGCTGGGCATGGTGGCGTGCGCCTGTAGTCCCAGCTACTCAAGAGGCTGAGACAGAAGAATCCCTTGAACCTGGGAGGTGGAGGTTGCAGTGAACTGAGATCATGCCACTGCACTCCAACATGGGCGACAGAGGGAGACTCCATCTCCAAAAAAAAGAAAAAGCAACTGAAGATACTTTTTTTGCTTCTTATCTCTGTCAGGGTTAAAAAGATCAGCCCTCCAGATTGGGGAGGCTGCAGGGGAGGGGTGCACAATTTCTAGGGGCGGTACACAGAGTGGGGAGGGCCTGAGGAGCTGCCCTGCCCTTCAGGTGGATGGAGGGCAGGGTGGGCAGGACTGAGATCAGCAGGAGGCAGAACCTCCCAGGGATGCTGGGCGGATGACAGCTGACGCTGAGCATACCTGTGTGTACAGCTCTAACCCCTGGCCTGGGCTATTTCCTATAACCCTGGGCTGACTCTCGCTGGCCTTGGGTCACCTAGCTCCCAGTGGCACAGCTAGGACTTGAATTCTGTCTCCAGGGTTGGGCTCTCCATCAACTACCATGCTCCATATCTGCAGACATCAGTGCAGGAATGAGTGAATGAATGAATGCAAGAACAAAGGAATGGAGGACTGGCAGCCTCACCTCACAAGCAAGAGTCGTGATCAGCACTCCCCAAGGGCCAGGGACCACTTTGCTTTTTCAGGATCTTGGGATCTGGATATGCACTGTCCTTCTGGCCAAGGAGGTGGCTATGGGATTCTGGAGCCCTGGCAGACACAGCAGGGCAGCCACGGGCTGGCCACGTGGCCCCTTCCCCAGGGCCGCCAGGCAGCCAACACTTCCCAGTCCTTAATTTAGAGCTGCGACTTCTGCATTCCTCTGTGGCTTCCCAGCCCACTGCGGCCCTTGCAGAGAGGAGGCCCCACCAGCCAGAAGTTTGGGAGTAGCCGTTGGCGGATGGGAGGGGAGGTTGGTGAGGGTGAGTGTGTCCAGCACCCACAACAGCGCCTGGTTGAGTGTCTGCCCAGTGAGAGGATGAATGGATGAACGTGAATTCATTCTTTAAAAATAAAACTAGAACTTCATTAGAATAATGAGATGCCTGGAGGGGTGGACCAAGGGATGGAGACAGATATGAGAAAGCAGGCACAGCGAAATGCGAAGGGTAGAATCAAGCTGGTGCGTGTCCAGGCATAAAATTCTTTCAACTCTGCTGCACGTTCAAAAGAAAAATGCTGGGGGAAGACCTTGAGCATCCCCACTGCTGACATGTAACTGATCCCCTGGGCACATCCCCTTCCCACCCACCGGGGTCCCAGGGAAGGGGTGGCCATACCACTCCCCATCCAGGACCCAGACATTTAACCACTGCTGAGCTGTCTGGGCACTGGGCTGATCCCTAGGACTTATTCTACTGAGACTGTGTGTCACCGCGGGGACATAGCTTTCTCTCAAACAAGACGGATGTGACCGCCAGGGCCTCCCATGCACCCGAGGCAGCCAGGACCAGCTCTGGAGCCAGAGGACCTGGGTTTGAGGGTAGGCCCGGCCTTTCCAGAAGACCCCAGTCACTTCTCCACCCTGGGCCTGTGTCTCCACCTACAAATACCACAACAGGCAGGGTGGGGCGAGGACTGGATGAAATGATGATCGTCCCAGCAAGGCCACCTCCACAGCTGACTTCCTCTAAGTGTGTTTTAGAAGGAGCAGCTCCTCCCCCTGCCCGCCCGTGTGTTGTGCTGAGCCCTGTGGGGAGCTCATGACTAGCCATGTCTGAGGTTGACCAGTCGGCTCTCACCTAGCTATGTCTGAGGTCGACCAAGGTCTTGTCTTGGTTTACACTTCATCTGCCAAAAGCCACATCCTGTGTTCTCAGCCGCCAGGTTCTGCTATAGTGAGGGCTCTTGTCCTCAGACAGCAACTGCAGGTGGTCATCAACAGCAGGCAAGCTGTTCCCAGCATCCCCTTCCCAGCATCCCCAGAGCCTGTCCTGCCTGCATCATTGAGCCTCACAGACGTGGGGGATAAAGGGTGAAGTCGGCTGGGTGCAGTGGCTCACGCCTGTACTCCCAGCACTTTGGGAGGCCAAGGTGGGCAGATCACAAGGTCAGGAGATCAAGACCATCCTGGCCAACATGGTGAAACCCTGTCTCTATTAAAAATACAAAAAGTAGCTGGGCGTGGCGGTGTGCGCCTGTAGTCCCAGCTACTTAGGAGGCTGAGGCAGGAGAATTGCTTGAACCAGGAGGCAGAAGCCACAGTGAGCCAAGATCATGCCACTGCACTCTAGCCTGGTTGACAGAGTGAGACTCTGTCTCAAAAAAAAAGGTGAAGTCACCACCCACAACCAAAGAAAGGGGACCAGCCAGCGAGGTAACACTGACCTACAAGAAGTCCGGGATGCGCCGTCAAATTTAAAACTCAAACAAAAGTATAGAACTATTTGGAGTACAAGCCCAGTAAAATTGATGCCAGCCCAACTGTCCATGAGCAGAGAAGGATGGTGCCTGGTGGGGCTGGGGGGCCTTAAATGCAGTCCTGGCATCAGACCCTGCATTTCTAGCCAGCTGACCAGAAGGGTCTCATGCCCAGGTCCTAATGTAAGTGCACTGCTGGAATGGCTTTCCTTTATAAGTCAAGCAGAGGGTCTGGGGGAAGTAACTGGTAGGAGGGAGGGTAGGGTGAGTCCTTGCTCAAGGCTCACAGCCCTGACCTGCCTCCTCAGGGTGGCCAAGAGGTCCAACCTCCTTTAAGCCCTCAGCTAAGAGGGCACAGGGAGGCAAAGTCATGTTCCTGTGGCCTCTCCTGCTGCAGGGGCCACAGAAAGAGAAGCCACTGACCGGCAATGCCCCCTCTTAGCCCCCAGTTGGGTGGGCAGGCTTCCTGGAGGGCTAACCAGTAGGTTCCTGGGGTCTGATTCTGACAAGACCCTTCCCAGCAGCAGGTCTTGGACCTGAATTTCTCACCTGGCTCAGCCTCAACTTCCCCGTCTGCAAAACTGGTGACTTGCCCGCCTGGGGTCTGGGAGGAGCAGGACTGCCCTATGGAGATCTTGGAGCAGGATCTGGTGCACAGGATCACTCCCTAGGTCAGGGCTTGAGCAGCCCAGGACATGAGCCCTACTGGGGCCCTGGGCCTCAATCCCCAAGGTCCATGGAACCCAGGGAAACTTCAGCCCTTAGCCCTTGATCCCCAAGGTCTGCAGCATACAGGGGACCTTCAACCCTCCAGGCACCAGTGGGGTCTCCTGTACTCCTTTCCTGAGCCTGGGAGGCCAGGAAACACTTTCTCTGGGCTGGTTCCATTTTCCAGATGAGGAAACTGAGGCCCACAAACCTGCCCAAGGCCCCTGGCTACACGATGGCAGTGCCAAGAGTAGGAGGCTGGACTCCTGTCCCCTTGGGGTAGCCCTTTCCATAGGATTCACAGTGAACTCACAGCCAGGATTCCGTAGGATTCACAGGGAACTCACAGCCAGGATGGGGCAGGCAGGCAGCACAGTGCCAGGAGCTATGGTCTACAAAGTCTCTACCTGCACCCAACTCCCAGGGACATTCCAAGAAATCACCAAGGCATGAGGATGGAGCTGGTGGATCACCCTTGTCCCTAACCACTGTAGAGCCAAGTCCTGCTCACACAGAGACTCCCGGACTCCCAGGGAACCCAGGGCCACCCCTCACTGACCTCCTGAGCCCCTCCCCATGCCTGATGCATGAGAGGCAGATCCCATCTGTCCCCTGTCCCCTCCCCTGCTTCAAATACTCATGAACTCCCAGCTGCCTGCAGATGGCCCTCCTGTGCCTGACCCATGCAGAGGACCCCACACCCCAGCTGTCTTTGAGGATGTCTGTTCCCTAAAGCTGGAGGCAGAGGCCTTGCCTCTCTGGATCCGTCCTGCCCTCCAGCCCCATCCTACCCACCTGCTGTTCCCCAGCCCATGGTTGTGGCTGCCCTTGGTCTGCCAGCCTAGTGCTGGGGCATTTCTTACCTGGCACCCTTTAGATCCCTTTGCATGTAAATCTTAAAGAAGAGGGAAAAACAACAGAAAATGGATTTGATGCAAACAAGATACAAAATAAAAACACACGAGGCCCTGCCTGGCCCTCCCACGGCTCAGGGGCAGGTGGAGAGGACCAATGGGTACCTCAGGGCCACACCTGTGTGATGCCTGAGCGGCCCTCAGCCCACATGCCGCGCCTGCGCCTCTGCCTGGCCACCTGCTGCAGCTGCACTTCCTCCCTCCCTGGCCTTATGTACGGAGGGGGGCAAGCCTGACCGGGTGGGTTCTCATCCTCCCAGCCTGTGAGGCCAGCCGGGCGTCTGAGAACAATCCGTACTTGTTAATCTTTTATCTGGAACCTTGGAACCCAGGTCGGCCCTTCCATCCTCCCTCCTGGGATTCGCCACACAGCCCCTATACCCTGACCTCGCCTGCTATGGGATTAAGTAACTATGTTCCCTTTTATGCTGGCTGAGGCTGTGGGAGAGAGTGATAGAGGCAGGCTGCTGAACCCAGTCTCACCTAGACTCGATCCCCACCTGCCAGTGAGTCCCTGTGTGACCTCAATCTGGGTCTCAGTTCCCCCAAATGTGAAACAGGAACCTTCAGGAGGAATTTCTCAGAGTTTAAAGGGGGTGACTTTTGCACATAGAGGTGCTTTGAGAACAGGACCCCCAAGACCCTGGCAGTGGGGACAGGCCTGGCCCCAACACTACATGTGGGTGTCCCACAGCCCTGGCTGTGTGTCTTCAGGTAAGTCACTTGCCCTCTCTGAGCCCACCTCCACATGGAGGGTGGGCACAGGCTTCAGAGCCACTTCTGCCTTCCATCTCCAGGCTGAGCAGCAGGGTGGCCTCAGGATGTGGAAAGCACACAATCCTCCAGAAAAGAGCTGGGCTAATTCCAAATGAGGAACATGTACTCCCACATCCCTGGTGGAAAACCGAGGGTCCGGGAACCTATGCCTTCTACCAGCAGCTCTTTCGATGCCAATGGGTGGCAGGAGGCCATAGCCAGGCATCACAGGGCGTGTCTGCCTTGCTTTGATTTACACAGGCATTCATGGGGTCTCAGTTTCTCCTCTGTAAAATGGACACAGTCCAGTTCTGGGGCAGGAGCTCAGGGGTGAAGCCAAGAAGGCACCAGCAGAGCATGCCTCCTGCTACCCCCTCTCCAGGCCCTTCCTCCAAGGCCCTTCCAGGGATGCCAGGGGGGTTACCTACAGCCACTGGAACCCTGCTTTCCTGGACAATCTCCCAGATCAGGGAGTGCTGGGGCTGACCTGGGAGCAGGGCCAGGGGCCAGTCATACAACAAACATGATAAACTCCTATTCTGAGCTAGTCTCCCCCGCGCCCTGCCCTTCTCCCAGGGCGCTCATGGGAGATGAGGGAAGACCACTTCCTGCCTCTCAGGAAGACGAGTCTGTCCACACTACTGTGCTCTTCATATCCACTCTAGGAAAACCAGTAGTAATGGCCCCATTTTAAAGATGGTAGGAAAAACACACATCCCCGTGCTATATTTTTGGTTTTGGTTTTGTTTTGAGACAGAATCTCGCTCTGTTGCCCAGGGTGGAGTGCAGTGAGGTGATCACAGCTCACTGTAGCCTCAAACTCTGGACTAAAGCAATCCTTCCACCTTTCAGCCTCCCGAATAGCTGGGACTACAGGCGCATGCCACCATGCTCAGCTAATTTTTTTTTGCATTTTTTGTAGATACGGGGTCTTGCTATGTTACCCAGGTTGGTTTCGAGCTCCTGGACTCAAGCAATCCGCCCGCCTCAGCTTCCCAAAGTGTGGGATTACAGGCATGAGCCACCACTCCTGGTCAGTGGTGTTTTAGTGTCAAATCCTCTCCAAAGGCTCCCAACCCCCAGCCTCTAACTTCGCAGCACATTTCACAGAGCAAGAAACTGAGGTCACATGGCAGGGGAGTGATGGAGTCCAGATGATGGCATCATCCCTGCACCAGAACAAGTACCCTCCCCGGGCTCCACTGGGCCTGTCCACAAGCTTGGGGGCAGGTATACAGTGGGGAAACTGGGGCACATGGGGAAACTGAGGCACAGAGGTACAGCGACTCACCCCAGGTCACGGGGGGGATCCTAACCCAAAACTCCAACAAGGGGGCCAGTGCCTGGGAAGTGGTCATGGTGGTCAGAGGCAGAGCCAGGGCCAGGCAGGATGAACAAGAGCACAGGGTGCCAGACTAAGCTCCATTCCCAGCACAAATTCCAAGGCAAACAGCATTTTGTATGCAAATATGCCAGAGCCTCCAGATACTCCCTGGCCTTGGGCTGACCTTGGGCAAGTCAAGGCTATCCAAAGGGCACTGGCACCCACGCCCCCAGGCTGTTGTGCCAGTAGAAGGGGCTCCTCAGGCAGTACCAGGCCCTGGGCAGGCCTTGCTCAAACACAGGAGCAAAAGTGCTCATCACCCCAACACCAAATTAGGGACTCTGGACATTAGGCTGCCAGAGTCAAACTAAATAAACCAAATCCACCAGCGCCAGGAACGAGTCTCAGCGCCCACTTGGCTGAGCTGCGGACCTCTGCTCGTTGAATTAGCTCCCTGAGCCGCAGTTTCCCCATCTGTGAGAGGAAGCCATTCTCCTGCCACCTTCCTGCCAGTTCCCTGGGGCTGCAGCCTGACAGTGTGACCTGGTCCAGCCCACCCCACTCCGGGCCTCAGCTTCCTCCTGCGCAGAGCCTTAGCCCCGCAATGCCTGAGACGCCCAGGACCCTCAGGCCTAACGCTCGTGGGCAGTGGCCGCGGAAGTAAGCTTTTGGGATATCTGAGACCCAGAGTTCCGGTTTGGTTCCGTTTCTAAAAGGGTTAGACTTTAGAATCATTCAAGGAGCAAGGCCAGCATTCGAACCCCGGAGACTTGGGCACGGGAGCAGAAAGCTCTTTAAGCACATTCTTGAATTCAAACACTTAAAAGTAAAATAAAAAGCAGCCTCTCTTCCTTCCAAAGGCCTCTGAGCCTCCTCCGAGACAGCCGAGGCGATCCCAAGCCTGGCTACAGGGTGACCTCGGACAGCCACTCCCCTCTCGCAGGCTCAGTTTCTCCATCTGTAAAGTGGAGCTGCGCTGGTCACCAAGGAATCGTGAAGATGACACCTCCCTCAGGCGCAGAGAGGGCTCCCGGCTCCCCCCTCCCGCCCCCGTGCCGCCCGCCCGCCAGGTGAGGCCGGTTTCGACTTCCCCCGGAGGGGCGCGGAGGGGCCCGGACCCTGCGGCGTGGAGAGGCTTGGCCGGCCGCGCTGTCCGCAGACGCCCGGGACCAAGGCGCCGCGGCCACTCGGGAACGGGCGCGCGGGCTGCTGCGTGCAGCCGCCTGGTTTCGAACTGCTCGCTGCCAGGCTTCGGCTCCGCTAGGGCGCCTGCTGGGCCGGCGGAGGGTCGAGGAGGTTCATCCTCGGGGCAGATCGTTGTTGTGGCCCCCACCCACGGCTGTGCGGCCCCGCGACCCCCTCCCCTCGGCTTTCCCGTCTGTGAAATGGGCGCAGAGCCCCGCACGCGGCCACTCGGCCCCAGCCCTCACCTGTGCGGTTCCCTGGGGCAGGCGTGGTGACCCCGGCCCGCCCCCGGGGCCTCGCCTTGCCACGGAGGGTGGCGGCCGCCCAGCGCATCCTGCGCGCTCCGAGGCGCTTGGCGGGGTCTGCCAGGGGAGTGAGCCGGGCTTGTGGGGGCGGGGCCTGGGCCTGGGCCTGGGTGAGGGGCGGGGAGGCCCCGCCCTCCACGCCCGCCCAGGGGCGGTTCCATGCAACTTACAGACCACGCCCACACGTTGGACTGGGGCCAAGGTCCGGCTGGGGGCGGGGGTCGGGGGCCCCTGGGGAGACCAAATACCCAGCGGGCCAAGGCAGCAGGCTGAGCGGAAAGTGTTGCTACTCCGGGGCGTTGCACGCGTGGCTACCTCTGCCCAACACCCTTCCCCCATCCCTTCCTGTTCTCACCTCCACTCCTAGTGTGGTTTTTCCATGTGCTTCTGTGTTTTTATTTTTTGAGCAGGATTTTGCCTTCTCAGGGTGCCGGATTCGGCCGGTACCAAAGAGCAAACAGCAAAACGCCTCCCCGGCCTGCCCCTCCCATACCCCACTCACCCCCAGAGTCCTGTGTGGACCCAGCCTTCTTTCCCTGTCTCTCACTGGGCCAGGCCGTCTGAGGCACCCTGAGGTCTGGGTGCCCTTGTTGTCTTCGGTTCTCACTGAGGGGCCCCCGGTTGGGGGAAACAGGATTGAAAGCCCTGAGGTCTGTCTTCAGGGCCCACACACACCGGGAGGCCTCCCTTCTCCTGGCTTCCCCTTCCCACCCAGCTCCACTTGCAGCAGGCCCAGAGCTGTGATCCGGGCTCTTTCTCTCCCTCTGACCCCACCCAACCCAGGCTTAGCCCCCTGCCCAGGCAGCCACCAAAGGGTGGGGTGTGGTGTCAGGCCTCAGACATCCTGGATCTTGGGCTGCTTGTGGGAGGCCACCTGAGCCATGCCTATTCCTGTGGAGCTGGCAAAGGCAATCCTGGCAGAGGGAACAGCAGGTGCAAAGGCCCTGGTTTGGCAATGTGTGGCAGCAGAAGCCCAGTGCGGCTGGCTTAGGCATGCCTCCAGGAGCGCAGAAGGTGGCCCAAGTGGGCCAGGCTGGCTCCAGAGTGCCTGGCAGGTGACCGTGAAGAGAGTGGATGTTCAGGTGGACCATGAAGCAGGGTTCCAGCAGGGCAGCCCCTCCCCGCCTCTGCTTTCCGAGCCCTCCAAAGCTGAGGTTCAGTGTGAAACGTGAGGGGCCCTCCCCCTTTCGCCATCAGGGTTGGCGTCACCCCTGATATGTTCTTCCCACTTGGACTTGTGGGTTACACACGATGACTTACTTCAATCTCCTTTATTCAAAATCAAGCATGTGTATTCTTTCTGCCATGTCGGGAAGGGCAGGGCCATCAGCAGTGCCCACTCCAGACCACACTCTGGGACCCCAGAATGTCTTGCCAAGTGGCCCCTAGCCCACCTCTCAGGCCTGTGTGGTCCCTTCCCTGGTTTTGCCCACCATGCACCACCAGGCAGAAGGCAACTGCCTGAGGTGCATGGACAGGGCTGGGAGGGAGGTCTGGGGCAGCCCTCCAATAGCTGGGTGGAGCTAGGTGGGGATGGAAAACACCAGGCTGCCTGCAGCTCTCTAAGCCACCACGCTGTGACCCAGGCCTTCAGGAGCCTTCAAATGCTAAACACCTGGCCATTTAGAAAGTGTGTTTCCTAGAGCTGTGTAACATAGTACCCCAGACTGGGTGCCTGAGAACAACAGAAATTTATTGTCTTATGGTTCAGGAGGCCAGAAGTCTGAGATCAGGGTGTCGGCAGGCCTGCAGTCCCTCCAAAAACTCCAGGAGAACAGCCTTCCTTGTATCATCCAGCTTCTGGCAGTTCCTTGGCCGGTGGCAACTTAACTCCTGTCTACACATGGCGCTCTCCCTGTGTCTCTCTGTGTTCAAATCTCTCTTCTAAGGACACCAGTCATATTAGATTAGAGCCCACCGTAATGTCCTCATCTTAACTTAAGACCCTATAAAGAGTCTGTAAAGACCGGCCAGGCTCAGTGGCTCACGCCTGTAATCCCAGCACACTGGGAGGCAGAGGCAGGTGGATCATAAGGTCAGGAGTTTGCGACCAGCCTGGCCAACATGGTGAAACCCTTTCTCTACTAAAAACACAAAAATTAGCTGGGCGTGGTGGCGCGTGCCTATAGTCCCAGTTACTTGGGAAGCTGAGGCAAGGAGAATCACTTGAACCCGGGAGGCGGAGGTTGTGGTGAGCTGAGATCGTGCCACTGCACTCCAGCCTGGGCAACAGAGCAAGACTCCATCTTAGAAAAAAAAAAAAAAAAAGAAGAGTCTGTAAAGACCTTGTCTCCAAATAAGGTCATATTTGGAGGTACTGAGGGTTAGGACTTAAACATATAGATTTTGGGGGACACAGTTCAGCCCTGACAGGTGGGATCAAGGAGGACAGAGCATGTTTTTCTGAGCAGTCTGTCGCTTGGTTGGGTTGTGGACATTCAGGCTTGTGGCACTGGGCCTCCATTTGTACTGTTAGGGGACCTGGAGGTGGCCTAAGGACCTCTGTCATGTCGTTTCCACAGGGAACCGTACGCCTTGCTGTGACTCAGAACACCCATTTGCTGCCAAAAGGCCATCTTCAGGAGCTATGGGAGGGATCTGAGGCTGGTTCTGGAGGTGGGCCTGTCACCTATTTGAACACTGATCAGGGCCATCTTGTCCACCTTTTCCCAGGCCCTTGGAATGGTTTGCTCCTAGAAAGCCCAGCTATTCTAGCCATGCACATGGGCGAAACTGAGGCATGTGAAAAGAACGGTACTGGCCCACTAGGGACAACCACCTGGGGTGCCCCCTTCCATGGTGAGAACCATGGCTCTCTGACTGGCTTCCCTGATCCCTGGGGCAGGGGTGGGCACCCTTGCACTGAGTCTTCGTGTTCTCATCTGAGGGGTGGACATGGTCCTGCCACCCTCTCAAGGCAAGTGAGAGACTGTGATATGCTCAGGATGGAGTGGTGGCCTCTAAGCTGGATTGCGAAGGCCCGTCAGCTTTTGAGCTTGGCCCACCCGCTCAGCTGTCCTAGTTGCCTGGTTTCCCAGACTCTCCAAGTCTAGGCACAAACTGGGAGCAGTGCTTAGGCTTTGCCTGCTTGGGTGTGTCTCCTTGCCTTCCTTACCCTCCTCCTCCATGGAGCCCTCCCTGATGGCACACCCTGTCAGAGCCATTTCATGCCGCCTGTCCTTAAGGCCTGCTCAGCCTGTGTCATGTCTCTGAAATGAAGAGGACATGTGGCCAGGTGTGGAGCTACGGACATGTAGCCGGATATGGCCGAGAGGATCACTTGAGGTCAGACACACCTGTAATCCCAGCTACTTGGGAGGCCGAGGCACGAGAATTGCTTGAACCTAGGAGGCGGAGGTTGCAGTGATCTGAGATTGCACCACTGCACTCCAGCCTGGGTGACAAAGGGAAACTGTGTCTCAAAAAAAAAAAAAAAAAAAGCAAAACATATGGGCTTCCCTGCTGGAGGAGGCAGGGGAGGAGGCTAGGAGGAATGGATGGGCTGCTGGCTGCTGGTGAGGCAGGCCGGGAGAAGGAAGCAGAGTCAGGCACAGCCTGAGGAACTGACCAAAGCCACAGCCTCTTCCCAGCTCCATTTGCAACTGGGAGCACACAGTGCACTGTCAGTGGACACTTGTTGGATGGAACCTGGGAGGCAGGGGAGGCCTGCTAGCCCTGGGGCACAGTGTTCCGCTCTGTAACATGGGGGTCTCGTGCGCTGCCAGAGGTTTCCAGAGGAAGGTGAGGGTCTGGCTTGGGAGTTTCCTCTTTCCTCAGACCTTAGCTGAGGTGTTGCCACCCCCAGGAAGCCTTCCTCAACCCTTGATTTGCCTGACTCAGCACCCATGGGCCATGGTGGCCTGGGAGGGGACCCATGCAGAAGTCTGGTGGTGGCAGAGTTCTTGGCTTGGCGAGTTTTTCTAAAATTAGATAATAATTGTGGAAATCTAAAACAGTTTGTTTTGCCTTTTTTTTTTTTTTTTTTTTTGACAAAGTCTTGCTCTGTCACCCAGGCTGGATTGCAGTGGCATGAGTTCAGCTCACTGCAACCTCCACCTCCCGGGTTCATGCAATTCTCCTGCCTCAGCCTTCCAAGTAGCTGGGATTACAGGCATGCACCACCACGCCCAGTTAATTTTTGTATTTTTAGTAGAAACAGGGTTTCACCATGTTGGTCAGAGTGGTCTTGAGCTCCTGACCTCAGGTGATGCACCCTCCCTGGCCTCTCAAAGTGTTGGGATTACAAGTGTGAGCCACCGCGCCCAGCCTGTTTTGCTTTATTCTTGATTTTAGTTTTTACTCAATAGAAAAATGAGATTTTTGTTCTGAAAACCTCTCACAATAGACCACGTCCAGAAAGTTCTTTTGCAAAATGATAAGAGTCAGGGAAGCATTGGTGGCCTCATGGGTGTCCTCTCTTTTTAAAAACTGTATTGCCTTTTAAAAACTAAAAGCAAAAAAAGAAAAAAAAGTAACCTGACCTTGAAGTCCTAGCAGGCCAGATGTTTGCAGAGAAAACAATTTTCCCAAAAATGTTTTCTGCTGGGCCATCTGGAGCCCTCAACACACACCACTTATCCTCCTAAAGCAAGGCAAGAGCCCTGTCCCCACTGTGCAGAGCGACAAAGGCCCCTCCCCGGGGGTACTCCCCTGCTGGGGCCTGAGCTGTGACCATCAGACTGTCCTACCTGGCCGCAGCCTGCACAAGCAGATCAGTCAGCCTGGGTGACATGACATCAAGCTGCCGCCCTCAGGTTCAGAAATGGTGATGCAGAGACACAAAGCAAGGCGCCCGGAGGGCAGAAGAAATGACAGATTCATGGAACAGCTACTACCAAGCACCTACTGCATGCCAGGCCAGTTTAGAAGCTGGGATACAGCTGGGCCTAGGAGGGACAAACTCTGGCCAGGGGCTGCTCCCCCCATCCTCATCCTGCACACCAAGGCCTTTACCTGGCCACCACTGGGCTGGCAGATAGCAGGTCATCTTTTTTCCCACCCCTCAACTCTTTTTGTACTTTCTGAATTTTCCACAATGAGCATGTATCTATTCTCTGATAAGAAACAAGGATTTTAAATGCTTTGTAAATGTAAACTATTGCAAAATTTCCCACGACCATTCTGATGTTCACTTGTCGGGAAAGATGTGGACTGACCCGGGTCCTCGGCTGCTAGGATTACACGGCATTACCATGCTCTAAGGAGTTACAACCAAGCATAGGATTTCAGGTGGGGGGTTGTGCTTTCATTGGCCTGGAGCTGTTCCCAGTTAAGCTGGCAGGTCAGGGGGTGCACAGGTGGGTCAAGTGCAGCCCGAGGCTTAATGCTCAAGAGCCAGTTAAGCTTCTTTGATGCCCGGCACCTGCGCAGTGAGCAGCGTGGGCCGCCAAGTGCCTGGTCACTGGAGAAGGGTGAGAGCCTCGCCTCCTCCCTCTCCACAGGCTTCCTGCCAGCTCCCACCCTGCCCCCGAAAGAGCAGTGGCTGCTCTGCCCTCACCAGCCCCCAGGCTCAGCATGTTTTCATGTTTTCATCCTGCCTCTTCACCAGCCCTCTGGTGGCCTCAGGTAAGCCCACACCCCCTGGGCTCCAGTTTCCCCACCTCCTCTTAAAAAGGGCTGAATCAGAGGGTCCTGACAGCCTGGGGCAGGTGCAGTGTGTCTGGCAGCCATGCCGCTGAATCTCAGAGTCTCTGCTCAGGCCGCTGAGGTTCCCTGGCCTACCACCTGGCTTATACCTTTGGAGGAGGCATTCCTGCCCGCCCCCCCCCCCCGCCAGGGGGGGTGGGGGTTACATCTGGATATGGCCCCCGGGTGGCCTCTCAGTGGCCTGTAAGGCTGGCTGAGACTCATCCATACAGAGACATCAGAGAGACTCAGCCTTAGGAAGCTCCTTGGAAGTCTCCTGTTTTACAGATGGGGAGACTGAGGCCTGCGGCGAGGGGAGAGTCTCCCTACAAACCAGGCTTTGGAGCCTGTCTGGGGTCAGCCTGTGGGACCTGGGCATGTGACTTGGGCTCTCCTTGCCTCAGTTTCCTCCCACTCCCCCACAGAAAATGGGCATGCTAGGACTCCTGTCCCAGGGCCAAAGGTGGAGCCCATGATAGATGGAGCTTTGCTGCATCTTTGGAGGAAAGTGGAGAGCAGGAAAGGCTGCTGGCGGCTCCCTGTCTACACTTGCCTCTCCCTCTGCCTGCGCTGGCAGCTCCAGTTTTCTAATAATCACCCAGTTACGTTGATGAGGGTTTCACCATCCCCATTTTACAGATGGGAAACTGAGGCTTAAGCTTGTGAGTCACATATTTGCTAAGTGGCTGCCTTAGTTGCAAAGGACAAAAACCCAAGTTAAACCCATGGATAAATAAGGAGGCAGGTTGTGGGTGATGGGGAAAGGTGTCTGCAGGGCTCCATCTGTCTCTCCATCGCTCAGCATGCATTTCTCTGTCTATCGGCCTCATTCCACCCCACCATGGATGCTGCAGCTTTGGGGTTCTGAGCAAAGACCTCGCAGCTCACAGTCCTAGAGGCAGGGCAAGGCTCTCTCCCAGGATCCTAACATCTCATCCCAGGATGGATCACCCTCATCACTGTGGCCAGGCAGAGGCACTTGGCTGGGCAAGGGTTCCAGTATCTCTGTACCTGTCACTGGATAACCACAGATACTTCTTAGAATGGCAATAATCCTTTCCTTTGCTCACGAACCTACAATTTAGGCAGGACCCAGCATCTGGTCTCTGCTCCACGGGGAGGTTCAGCTGGAGCATAGATCCATTCCCAGGCCGGCTCATCACAGGCCGACACTCTGGTGCAGGCTGTTGACTACTCTCCCTAGGGCAGCTTGAGCTTTCTCACAGCCTGCTGGCTGGCTTTCCAGGAGCAAGCATTCCAGAGGACAGGAAGTGGAAGCTGCCAGTTTCTCAAGGCCTCAGCCCAGAAACGACACTGCTGTTATATTATTTTCACCAAGCATAGAGCTCAGAGTCAAAGACCTCACTTTCAATGGGAGTGTCAACAAATTGAAGTGCCACTGTGCTTTGGATACGAGCACCAGGCCAGGTTGTTCTCAACCACTTCTTGAGTATCTGCTGTGCACCTGAGCTCCAGAAGCCTGCTCCACATTAGAACACCAAGATCAAGCTGAGACCCAAAATGTAAGCATGATCCCATGACTTTTATTTTCTTTTTTTTGAGATGGAGTCTCGCTCTGTTGCCCAGGCTGGAGTGCAGTGGCACGATCTCGGCTCACTGCAAGCTCCGCCTCCCAGGTTCACACCATTCTCCTGCCTCAGCCTCCCGAGTAGCTGGGACTACAGGCGCCCACCACCATGCCTGGCTATTTTTTTGTATTTTTAGTAGATACGGGGTTTCACTGTGTTAGGATGGTCTTGATCTCCTGACCTCATGATCCGCCCGCCTCAGCCTCCCAAAGTGCTGGGATTACAGGCATGAGCCACTGCGCCCAGCTGCTGCCCAATTTTATTCCATCCACTCATTAATACTGACAGGCTCTGCCTGTCTCCGTGCTCCAAGCTGCTGGCCCTGGAGATCTCCCAAATGCACAGGGCCCAGGAGCAAAGTCCTCACTCCCCAGTGAAGCAGGAGACACCCTCCCCCAGCCTGTCCCTACAGTGTTCCAGCTGCAGTGACTTTCCTCCCCCAGCCTGTCCCTACAGTCTTCCAGCTACAGTGACTTCCCTGCCCCAGCCCTGTCCCCACTGTGTTCCAGCTGCAGTGACTTTCCTGCCCGCTCTGCTCAGCTCTGTGGCCCTGCTAGTGCTTCAGCACTCAGCTCGGGCACCACCTTCTTCAGCAAGGATTCTCTAGCCATCCAGGCTGGGTTGGGCTGGACCACAGGTTTGCTCCCTCCTCAAACCCCCTGCAGACAAATCATACCTCAAGGGCAGGAACCATACCTGGCTCATCTCTGTGGCCCCAGAGCCCAGCATGGGGCCAGGCACAGAGCAGGCACTGGTGACGGTCTGCGAAACATGCAAGTGAGACACAGTCCGAATAGGTAATGTGGTCAATGACACTGGAAAATACCTGTTTTTCTTTTCTCTCCTCTCACCAAATCGAGCTATAGTTCAGAATGTGGAATTTGGCATCAGGCCGCCCTGAGCTGAAACCCTGGTCCTGAGCCAGCTGACTTTGGTCTGGTCACCTGTAGCAGATGCCGTCTGTGCCTGCCATGTCTCCTCAGCCATGCCCACTCGGGGGGCCCTCAGCCCAACTTCTAGCGGCTGGAGACTCCCTCTGGGGGCCCATATTAATCATATTTTTTTATTTTCTGTATTCTGATGCTTTGACATCTTGGGGACTTGCTGACCTGGAGTGACAGCCCCTCCCAGGGATAGCCAGTCCCTAGAGAGTAAAGGACTTGCCTGTGATCATGCCTTTCAAGTGCAAACCAAGCAACCCAGAGCCCACATCTTACGCCTCCTCTCCAGGGCTACCACACTCTGGGCCACCATCCCCCTGCACTCCTCACCCTGAGGCAGGTACCAGACACTCAGCAAGAGCCTCTGTGCCCCAGAGCCCACTGAAATGATTCACACCAGCCAGTACTCAGCCTGCTTACCCTGCCTTGCCCATGCCTTCCTTCAAAACCACAGTAAAGGCTCCGGCCCACACTTCCCCCATTCCCTCTGCCTCCTGACCAACCCTGGTGCTTCCCTGTGTGGCCCTGCAAGGGTGGAGGCCTCTTCCACTTGGGATCTGTGATAGCAAGCTATCTTCTCAATGGTAGTTGTCTACTGATCTGCTGGCCTCACCATACCTGAATAATAATCAAGCCGGAATCATTGTCAAACAGGTCCAGGCCAGGCGCAGTGGCTCACGCCTGTGATCCCAGCACTTTGGGAGGCTGAGGCGGGCGGATCACGAGGTCAGGAGATTGAGACCATCCTGGCTAACACAGTGAAACCCCATCTCTACTAAAAATACAAAAAATTAGCCGGACATGGTGGCGGGCGCCTGTAGTCCCAGCTACTTGGGAGACTGAGGCAGGAGAATGGCATGAACCCTGGAGGCAGAGCTTGCAGTGAGCCGAGATCACGCCATTGCACTCCAGCCTGGGGGACAGTGAGACTCCATCTCAAAACAACAACAACAACAACAACAACAACAACAACAACAACAACAACAACAACAAGTCCAAAGCCCCTCTGCTCATGCAGGGCAGGCCAGAAATGTGGGGGAATGAATTAGTGGTCCCAAGAGCAGCCCTCAACCAGTGTCTCCAAGTGTCTCCTGGTGTCTCCCAGGTGTTGGAGGGTAAATGCCCAGCTGGACGGTACCGGGGTGACTGTCTACCCTGTGAGAAGCCAGAACTAAGCTGGCATTCACAGCTCCTGTTGAACATAAACAATCTCACAGGGCATCAATATCAGACAAGACCACTTCAACATCTTGTCTTGGCACAGAAAAAACAAAGTCACAGGCCAAGTGTGGAGGCTCACGCCTGTAATCCCACCACTTTGGGAGGCTGACGCAGATGGATAAACTTGAGCCCAGGAGTTCAAGACCAGCCTGGCTAACATGGCGAAACTCCATCTCTACTAAAAAAATACAAAAATTAGCTGGGCATGGTAGTAGGCACCTGTAATCCCAGCTACGTGAGAGGCTGAGGCAGGAGAATCGTTTGAACCCGGGAGGCAGAGGTTGCAGTGAGCCGAGATCATGCCATTGCACTCCGCCTGGATGACAGAGAAAGACTCAGTCTCAAAAAAAAAAAAAAAAAAAAAAGGAAAAAAGTCCCTGGAAAGACGATACCAATATCCTGGGTGATACGAGTGGCTGCTGTTTCATACCAATTGCAGCTTGAGCCTCATTTCATTCCTCTGCTTTCTGATGGAATGTATTAAAATACCCAAGCATAGAATTGCTCCCGATAGCATCCAGTGCAGACTGGCTTTTGAACCCCCTTCAAAACCACCTAACACAGCCCAAATCCTACTCTATGTCCTCCCTACCAGCATCCCATTGCAATGCCCTAGGCTTTCCCAACACATGTGCTCCCGCTTATTGCAGTAAGTCTGCAAATCCAACTTTGTTCATCAGCAGATGTGTTCTGGGGCTCTTAACTGGAGGATGGAGTAGTAGCTACCAGACTCCCCAGCAGACTAAGTTCCAGTTGCCTCCAGACCTAATAGCTTAATTACCCACCCTGTGTGTTAGTGTCCCAAGGTCACTGCAACAAAGTACCACAAATCGGGGCCTCAAAACAAACGCATTCTTGGTACTCCTTGGCTTGTAGCTGCACCACTCCAATCTTTACCTCCACCACCACATCTCTGTGTCTTTTCTTCTTATTGGGACATTAGTTATTGGATTTATGGCCCATCCTAATCCATTATGACTTCTATATCTAACTATATCTGCAAAGATCTTATTTCCAAATAAGATCACATTCTGACGTTCCAGGCAGACATAAATTTGCAGGTACACTATTCAACCCACTACAGTTGGAACTCCCAAAGGTTACTGTGGTCCCATGTTCAAAACACATTCACCTCATCCTCCAAAGTCTGAGCGCCTTCCAAAAGGGAGAAAAGGGGCCAGGCACGGTGGCTCATGCCTGTAATCCCAGCACTTTGGGAGGCTGAGGCGGGTGGATCACAAGGTCAGGAGATTGAGACCATCCTGGCTAACGAAACCCTATCTTTACTAAAAATACAAAAAATTAGCCGGGCATGGTGGTGGGTGCCTGTAGTCCCAGCTACTCAGGAGGCTGAGGCAAGAGAATAGCATGAACCCGGGAGCCAGAGTTTACAGTGAGCGGAGATCGTACCACTGCACTCCAGCCTGGGCAACAGAACGAGACTGCATCTCAAAAAACAAACAAACAAACAACCACAACAAAAAACAAAAGGGAGAAAAGGGAAGAAACGAAAGGATCACTTGGTCCTAAGCAAGTCTGAGGCCCAGCAGGCAGCCACCCTCCTGCCACACCCCCCCACCCCACCCCTAGCCTGTCTCTGCACCCATGTCTGCTGTCCTCCAAGACATTCTTCCTTCATTTCATCCCATCCCCATGCCTTTCTTTTTTTTTTTTCTTTTTTTTTAGACGGAGTCTCGCTCTGTTGCCCAGGCTGGAGTGCAGTGGCGCGGTCTCGGCTCACTGCAAGCTCTGCCTCCTGGGTTCACGCCATTCTCCTGCCTCAGCCTCCCAAGTAGCTGGGACTACAGGCGCCTGCCACCACACCAGGCTAATTTTTTTGTATTTTTTTTTAGTATAGACGGGGTTTTCACTGTGTTATCCAGGATGGTCTCCATCTCCTGACCTCAAGATCCACCCACCTCGGCCTCCCAAAGTGCTGAGATTGCAGGCATGAGCCACCACGCCCAGCACCCCCATGCCTTTCAATCCAGGCTGGCAGCATTTCTGCTGGTGTAACATTCTCAGAAATCTTGTTGGTCTCCTGTGTAGTTTACAGGGACCCATGCCATCAGACAAGAGGCTCTATCCACAGATCATTCCTGGATAACCTCATCTCTATTCCTCAATTCCACTGAGATGGTTGATTTGATCCACGAGTCACATTCATAATGTCTTCAACAAAATGTCCAACAACACCCTTGGTGTTCTCTTCACACTTTCTCTCCTCATTTTCTCAATAGTGAATTTGCTAATTTTAGCAATCTGGACAGGCTAAGAGCTTCTCAGATTACCAAGTACAGTTCCTTTTTGCTTAACAGTTCCTTCCTCAATTTATCTCTTTTCTCTTAAAAGAGATAAATTGCTACAAGCAGCAAAGACAAACCAGGCCATACCTTCTACACTGTTTGGAAATCTCCTACTTTCTTTTTTTTTTTTTTTTTTTTTGAGACGGAGTCTCGTTCTGTCGCCCAGGCTGGAGTGCAGTGGTGCGATCTCGGCTCACTGCAAGCTCCACCTCCTGGGTTCATGCCATTCTCCTCCCTCAGCCTCCTGAGTAGCTAGGACTACAGGTGCCTGCCACCATGCCCGGCTGATTTTTTTTTGTATTTTTAGTAGAGACGGGGTTTCACCGTGTTAGCCAGGATGGTCTCGATCTCCTGACCTCGTGATCTGCCTGCCTCAGCCTCCCAAAGTGTTGGGATTACAGGCGTGAGCCAACACGCCCAGCTGGAAGTCTCCTACTTTCTACCCAACACTAGAATGTAGTTCAGCCAACTTCTCTACCACTCTATAACAAAGATCGCTTTTCCTCCTCTTTCCAATAGCATGTTCCTTACTCTCTTCTAAGGCCTCACCAGAAGCACCTGTGATGTTCCTATTTCTACCAACATTCTGTTATTTTTTTTTTTTTTTTTGAGATGAAGTCTCGTTCTGCCGCCCAGGCTAGAGTGCGGTGGTGTGACCTCAGCTCACTGCAACCTCCATCTCCTGGGTTTAAGTGATTCTTCTGCCTCAGCCTCCCCAGTAGCTGGGACTACAGGCGTGTGCCACCACACCCAGCTAATTTTTGTATTTTTAGTAGAGACAGGGTTTCACCATATTGGTCAAGCTAGTCTTTTTTTTTTTTTAATTTATTATTATTATTTTTTGAGATGGAGTCTCGCTCTGTCACCCAGGCTGGAGTGCAGTGGCCCAATCTCGGCTCACTGCAAGCTCCGCCTCCTGGGTTCACACCATTCTCCTGCCTCAGCCTCCCGAGTAGCTGAGACTACAGAAGCCCGCCACCATGCCCAGCTAATTTTTTGTATTTTTAGTAGAGACAGGGTTTCACCGCGTTAGCCAGGATGGTCTCGATCTCCTGACCTCATGATCCACCTGCCTTGGCCTCCCAAAGTGCTGGGATTGCAGGTGTGAGCCACCATACCCGGCCTGTTCTTGATGATATATATATTCTTTAAGATGATAGATTTTGGTTGGGCATGGTGGCTTATGCCTCTAATCCCAGCACTTTGGGAGGCCAAAGCAGGTGGATCACCTGAGGTCAGAAGTTCGAGACCAGCCTGACTAACATGGTGAAACCCCCATCTCTACTAAAAATACAAAAAATTAGCCAGGCGTGGTGGCAGGCGCCTGTAATCCCAGCTACTCGGGAGGCTTAGGCAGGAGAATTGTTTGAACCCAGGAGGCAAAAGCTGCGGTGAGCCGAGATCACGTCATTTGCACTCCACCCTGGGCAACAAGAGTGAGACTCTGTCTCAAAAAAAAAAAAAAAAACAATAGATTTCTCTACATTTTTCTTTGATTTTAAGCCTCATGAGGAACACCTTAAATAAATGTCCACTTTTCTACCAACGAGCACTTGAAGGCCATCTAGGCTTTTTCTATCAAGCACCTCAAAACTCTTCCAGGTTCTACCCATTATTCAACTCGAAAGCTACTTTTGTATTTTCAAAAATTTGTCACAGCAGCACCTCACTTCCTGGTACAAAATCTGTATTAGTTTTCTAGGGCTACTGTACAAATTAATTCTCTCACAGTTCTGGAGGCCAGGAGTCTAAAATCAAGGTGTTGGTAGGGCCAAGACCCCTTTGAAAGCTCTAGGGGAGGAGGATCCTTCCTTGCCTCTTCCTAGTCTCTGGTGACTCCCAGAAATCCTTGATATTCTTTGGCTTATAGAGGCATCACTCCACTCTCTGCCTCTGCTGTCCCATGGCCTTCTTCCCTGAGTGTATCTCTCCTCTTCTTTTTTTTTTTTTTTTTTTTTTTTGAGACGGAGTCTTGCTCTGTTGCCCAGGCTGGAGTGCAGTGGTGCAATCTTGGCTCATTGCAACCTCCACTTCCTGGGTTCAAACGATTCTCTTGCCTCAGCCTCCCGAGTAGCTGGGACTACAGCCATGCACCACCACACCAGTTAATTTTTGTATTTTTAGTACAGATGGGGTTTCACCATGTTGGGCAGGCTGGTCTCGATCTCCTGACCTCATGATCCACCCCCACCTCCCTTGGCCTCCCAAAGTGCTGGGATTACAGGTGTGAACCACTGCACCCGGCCCTCTCCTCTTCTTATAGGGGCAAAAATCATTGGATTTAGGGCCTTTCCTAATCCAATATGGCTGTTATAACTCTCATTCATATTAATGCTGCCTCAGCATCCATCTTGTCCTGTCCCTGGCTTGTCACACCTGATGTACATATTTTGACACAGTCTCCATGCAGTTCCTGTTTTTGCATTTTGGATAGATAAGGTCTCATACTTTGTACTGCAGGGTCACCTTACTTCTGCTTTAAGTCTGGTGAACTTGACAGTGTAGCCAAGTTCCAGTGCTTACCCTCACACTCCCTTTAAATCAACCAATGAGCCCCTGACTCAGGAAACGCACGTAGGTAACACCCTGGACCCCAGTAAAGACTTTGGCCCCCAGATCCCTCTCTTTTTCTCCTTACCTGCTGCTGAGCACATATGTCCCAGACGTCCCCTCCCCTTCCCATGGGCCTTGTGAACCATGCTGCCCTCTGCTCCCTGGGCTTTGTGAATTAGAAACTCAATCCTTTTGCCATTTTGGTCTGAGGTCCCCCACTGACTAAACTGAACCTAACCTAAATGCCTCACTTAAGTGACAAACAGTGACCTCATCTTAATTTAACGAATTGCATCTTATTTCCAAATCAGGCCATGTGCTGAGGTTCTGGATGGACATGAATTTGGAGGTGACATTATTCAACACACTGTACCTTGAAAGGCTTTCAGCCTTTCTCTGCCTCAATCTCCACTCCCCTATTCGGTTTCCTAGATCACTTCCCAAATAAACTCCTTGCATTGAAATCTACATAGCAGGGCCTGCTACTAGGAGAACACGCCTAAGGCATGGCCTCCCCATGCTGAGCTGCACGGTCCTTCTCTCCATGCAGGTGAGGGCAGTAGCCCTTTCCTCTGAGGTTTTGTTGAGGGCAGAGGAGAGAATCCTGTTGTCTCACAGAGCAAAATATTCGTTTCATGACTCTGGGAAGAGGAGTGCTTTGAGACTATACCCCAATATAATTTTTCTTTTCTTTTTTTTTTTTGAGACGGAGTCTCATTCTATCGCCAGGCTGGAGTGCAGTGATGTGGTCTCGGCTAACTGCAACCTCTGCCTCCCAGGTTCAAGTGATTCTCCTGCCTCAGCCTCTTGAGTAGCTGGGACAACAGGCGCATGCCATCATACCCAGCTAATTTTTGTATTTTTAGTAGAGATGAGGTTGTTTCACCATGTTGGCCAGAATGGTGTTGATTTCTTGACCTCATGATCCGCCTGCCTTGGCCTCCCAAAGTGCTTTACAGGCGTGAGCCACCGCACCCGGCCATGATTTTTCTTAAATGTGAATGGGCTATTCAGGTGTCAGCAGTTTTTCAATGTCTCTTTGGGACAGATGTTGTTGGAAGGGGTGGATCTTTTTTTTTTTTTTTTTCTGAGATGGAATCTTGCTTTGTTGCCCAGACTGGAGTGCAGTGGTGCAATCTCGGCTCACTGCAACCTCCACCTCCTGTGTTCAAGCAATTCTCCTGCCTCAGCCTCCTGAGTAGCTGGGATTATAGGCATCCACCACTACGCCTGGATGATGTTTTTGTGTTTTTAGTAGAGATGAGATTTCACCACGTTGGCCAGGCTGGTCTCAAACTCCTGACCTCAGGTGATCCGCCTGCCTTGGCCTCCCAAAGTGCTGGGATTACAGGCGTGAGCCACCATGCCTGGCTGGGGGTAAATAATTTACGTGAGTTTTGATAAGGTAAAGGGAAAGCCAAGCTTCCTTTCTGAGATGGAGATTCATGAGGAAGTTGTGTGTAGAATTTATAGTGGGCAGCACTGGGGCACTGAAGACTGAGCTCTCCAAGGGGGCCAGGCCTGGCCCCGGCAGAAAAGAGGAAGAGATGCTATAAGCCTGGATGCTGGGTGGGGGAAATATGGCCAAGGCAGGAATTTTGGAGAGCAGAGGCTGATCCCTGCAACACAGTGGCTGCTGGGTGGACAAGGACAGCAGTTGGCAGAAAACCTGACTCCACGTGAAATTTATTGACTCATGTAACTACTCTAGATGAAACCAGAGATCTGACTTCCTCCAACCTCTGTTTGGGCCTCACTGGGAGGCTCTTCCAGTTCCAAGATGGCTGCCCAAGCTCAGCAGCCAGGCTCCCTCCTGCCATCAAGGGGTGGGGAGGCCATCTTGGGCCATGTGACCACACAGACCAATCACTGTGGCCAAGGGAATGAGGATGCTGATTGGCTCGGGTCAAGTCACAGGATCCCAAGAGGTGGAGTCTGCTTCCTGAAACACCTTGACTTTCCAGAAATTCGGGGCTCAGCTGACACACACCCAGCCTCTAGCTCTTTCTCTCTTAGGTGATGATACCCATTGCTGTCCCCAAGCCTCCAGGGCACAGCCTTGTGTTTGCCCCACCCTGGCTAGACAGGGAGGGTTGAGTCCAGCCTGGGGCCAGTACTGGGCATCCGTCAACCAGGGTGGGAGGAGACCCCAAGGGAGCAAGGACAGACGCGTGCAAGTGGGCAGGCTGCTGCCGTCAGGGACTCTGGGAACACTCACATCCAAGGCAGCACTAAGGCCTGCACCTCCTGTGGCCCAGCTGGAAGGGGCCTTAGTGCACAAGGGGTTCAGGGTCCATGGAGCCTGACAGCTGGGAGATGGCATGTAGCTGCTGTCTGACCACACAGTTGTCATCCTGGCTAAGCTGCAGCCTTTTGGAGGCTTGCGGGAGCCTCTGTCAGAGCTTCCCACCTAGGAGCAGGGCACCAAGCCCAGAAATCCACCAAGGCAGTGTGAGGAGAGCAGGGTAGGCCCTGGGGCTGGGCGGCCCAAGCGGCTGCTTTCCAGGATAGAATGTGTAGAATGTGGGGTGCGGGCCTGGCTGCTCCCCAACGGCCTGCCCTGCCTCCCTTTTTGGCCCACCCAGACCTCCAGGTGTATCTAACAACCCTGGAACTGAGGGAGGAACCCTGGAGGTAGACTGGAGGTACACTGGAGCCCGTGGCTTCCAGTGGCTCCCTTTCCCCAGCCTCAGTTTTCTCCCCAGTAAATGGAGAGCAATCCTTTACCCAGAGTAACGATGTGAATGATGTTGTGGGCAGGGAGCAGCCTGGCCTCTTGTCGCAGCCAGCTGCTGCAGGGACCACCAGGTGCCCCTGGGGAACCATGACTGCTTCAATCTGGGGCGAGAGGGAGGTCCTGAGGGGAAGGGTGGAGGCGCCTGGACCATACCTGCCCAGTGCCAGGCGTTGCCTGCATGGACATAGTGTTTCAGCTTCAGAGCCAACCGCCGCTGGCCCTGCCTACTGAGGCCCAGAAAGTACGGTGTCTTGGGGTGGGTGCCTGAAGGAACGGGCTGTGGGGTCATGATGCAGCCGCCCCCAGGCACCGGCTGGGCCCAAAGCTCTCCCTGGATGTCCCTGGAGGGATCGTCCAGAGGGAGTTTGTTGGCAGAAACAGAGCAAGCAACCCCAAGGGGAGGTGAGCCCACCCTTCTTCCTGCACGCTCACTGCCAGAACTGGCTGCTCAGAGGGGCTTGGATTCTGGGAAGTGAGAGATGCTCCTGGGGCAGCTGGTGATAAGACAGAGTTCTGGAGGGCCCCATGGCTGCAGGGAGGGCAGGGCTGGGACCACCCAAAGGCCTGGGCTCTGGCCTCTGGGGTAAGCCGCCCTCTTAGGCTGGGGCTTGTGGGGGCCAGTGGCTTTTCAGAGGCCCTGTCCTACTGCAGATCCTGCTGCCTCTGTGGGACGGTGGGAGGCAGGCACAGCGGGAATTGGACTGACCTGCATCCCAGTCTCCCTCTGCCCATGTCCTGGGGGCATGGAAGCTTGTCTGGGTCTTAGTGTGCCCATCTTTACAACAGGACCAACTATCTGAGAAGGAGCTGACTCTGATGTCCCCGAGACCCAGGATGGTGAGTGAGGCAAGGGAGCACTGAGCCTTTATGACCTCAGGCAGCCTCTACTTTCCCATCTATAAAATGAGGATTCCAGACCCAAAGTGCTCAGGGCCCCTATGGCAAGGCAGGAGTCACTGAGCCTTTCCAAGGCTATGGACAGGTATTCACTGAGCACCTACTGTGGGCCAGGCACTGCTAAAGGGGCTGCTTCCTGCCCTCTCGGAGCTTCTATTCTATGTGGGAAAAGAGAGGTTAAACAAGAGAGCAAATGGATAAACAAAAAAGTGGAAAGGCTGGAGGGCTGTCTGCAGAGGCGGTGTCTGAGCACAGTAAGCGTTGAGGAGGCGGCCCACAAAGCCCTGCAGGAAGAGCCCCCAGGCCCAGGGAACAGCATGTGCCAAGGCCCCAGGGGGAAAGGAGGCTGGCGGTTCTGAAGGCCAGGTAGCTGCAGCCTGGTGATGGGGCTAAAAGTGTGACTCTGGCTGGGGCTACAGGTGGTGTTTTGTCCCGTCCCAGAAATCCAAATGATGCTCAGTGCACTTGCTTCCCTATGGGATGGGCACTTGGGAGGCCCACCTCCCCTATGTGGTGGCCCAGGCTGAGCCCCCAGAGAGTCTGCTAGCAGTACCTGGTGCGTGAGCAAATGGAAGAAAAGTAAATTAGGGGCCGGACGCGGTGGCTCATGCCTGTAATCCCAGCACTTTGGGAGGCTGAAGTGGGTAGATCACCTGAGGTCAGGAGTTCCGGACCAGCCTGGCCAGCATGGTGAAACCCCGTCTCTACTAAAAATACAAAAATTAGCTAGGTGTGGTGTGGTGGCGCGCACCTGTAATCCCAATTACTCAGGAGGCTGAGGCGGAGGGTGCAGTGAGCTGAGATCGCACCACTGCACTCCAAGGCTGGGTGACAGAGTGAGACTCCGTCTCAAAAAAAAAAAAAAAAAAGTGAATGAGGGAATCCTGGACAGTCCCTAACTCACTGTATGACCTTGGGAAAGTGCACTTCCTTCTCTGGGTCTCAGTTTCACTATTGCCAAGACGCCTTCTCAGCCGTAATTCTCCTCTCAGGCAGCTGGGGAGTACTGGGCTTGCAGCAGGCCCTCCTGGAGGCTCATTCATCTTCTCCAGGTCTGCCAGGCTGCAGCCAGCACCCTGCTCTGGGCCTAGTGACGTGGGGTGTGCCGGGTGGGGAACCTGCCCATGGCAGAAGCACACTCCCTCCCCTCCGCCCTGGTTTGCTCTCTCCTCCCCGCCCCCGCTCTTGCACCTGTGAAAGCCTTTCTGCTCTGGTGTCCAGTGTGCTCCAACCTCAGGCCCTGGGCTGGTACCAGGAGCCCCCATCCTGCAGGCTGTGGTGCAGGGGAGCCTCGGAAGGGCCCCCAGCCCAGTCCCTCCCTGACACCTGTGGTAATGGACTCCCCAGACTCTGTGCTGCCCCATTCGACGTTCTTCAGGCCCGAGACCCCGGGAGCCACCTCCTACTCAGCCATAGGCATCCCTTCCCCCCACCCAGGGGGTGGTCTCCTATGCCTCTGGAGGGGGGTGGCCTTGGGGAGAAAGGGGAGGGAGGATGGTAAAGAGGCCAAAAGCCAGCATGCGACCAGCCAGCATGTGTCCAGGCTCTGCCACTCCATGGACGGGCAGTGGAGTGTGCCCAGGCCCTGGGCTGTGGGATGGGAGGGCTGGAGCTGGGGGCGGGGCAGTGTGTGGCGAGAGGCCAGGCCCAGGCAGCCAGCTCCCCAGCAGCATCCTTGCTGGGGTGTCCCGCAGGAGGAGTCTCTGGGGACAGACCCTAGGAAGGCCAGCTCTGTAAGGGCACAGCACGCAGGCTCTGCATGCTGGAGGCCTCTCACTGCCCCTGTCTGAGCCTCAGCTTCCTCTTTTGGAAAAAGTGGGAACAGACTACAGCCACCAGTATGACAGCAAACAAGCTCCCATCAGCACTGGCCTCACAGCGGGCGGCAGAGTCTGGGGGCACACCCTGCCCCCAGGCCTGCGGTGACAGACCTTGTCTCTGCCTCCCAGCGGACTAGCCAGGTTGGTGGGTGCAAGAGAGAGGGCTCGAGGCTAGGGGACTCTCCATGGCGACCACACAGCACAGTCCTTGGCCCCAGCAGACACCTGCCCTGTTGGATTTACCATGGCCGGCAGGCCAATTCCAGGTGCCTGCTCGGTTCCGGAGCTGTGGGGCTCTGGGGGTGTCCTCTCTATGACTCAGTTTCCTCAGCTGTCAAGTGGGGATTTCCTGGAGTTGTGGTGAGATGGCAGAAATAGAACTACTGAAGCAGGCAGAGGACGGAGTCCTGACCCTTCAAAGAAGGGCCTTATTAGGGCTGCAGCCGATGCTCAGTAGACGTGTGCGAGGGAGCGGCTCCGGCACTGCTCTGTAGGGGATGAATGTGGGTCAGAGCTCAGCTCTGCAGGGGAGAAGGCAGGGCCAACGGGCTGGGGTCCCCTCGAGGCCTCCTCCACCCCCTGCTCCAGCCTGAGCTGGGTGAGGGGCTTTGCTGCTTCCTTGGGCAGCAGCTGGAGCCGATTGAGATGCTGCTGTGCAGCTGAAAGGGTCTGATTCCATCTCCCCCTGGTGGGCACTGTCCAATGTGGAAGCATGCAGGTTGTTTAGCATCCCTGAGCCTCAGTTTCCTTAGTGTGAAGTGGGACCAGAACATCCAGCATAGCGTGGGAAGCTGTGGCAGAGGCCCAGGTAGCCAGCAGGGGCTCCGTGTGCAGTGGCTGCAGCAGCATCCCAAGCATGGCCCAGCTAGAGCTCGCGGGAGCTCACCTGTGCCCTCACCTGTGCCCCCATCTCAGCTGTCCCCGCCTCACCTGTGTTCTTATCTCACCTGTCCCCCCCATCACCTGTGACCAGTCTCCCATTTCTGGCTCTTCCTCCTGCCCTCTCAGTCCCCCAGGTAGCTGCCCTGCTTGTCTTCCCAGCTGTCTCCACATGGTGCTATATGGATATTAGAGGGGCGGGGGTCCTGACCAGTGAGCACCCCCAATCACTGGTCCCTAAATTCCCCCACTCTCTCCCAGAGGCCCTCAGGGCTCTGGTGCAAACAGCACCCCCACCCCAGTAGCCTTTGCAAGGTCCCCACTGGCACCATCTTGAGTGCCCTGCACCCCACCCTCCCCATCTCTGAGCCTGGCCATCTTCACCTGCCACCTGCCCACCCCCTGGCAGGACAACAGATGCAGAACTGCTTTCCAGGTGGTGTGTGGCCGATGTGATTCCATCACCCTTGTCCCTCAACCCTTTATCAGCCAGCCCACCTTGTGGGGGGACGCTGCTGAGGGGCTGGGGAGAGATCACCGAGGCTGCGCCCACTGCTGGTGGCCAGTGTTTATTTAAGCAGATAAGCACTGTGTGCCACTAGCATCAGGAACAGCCACAAATCTCATGCGCCTGCCACTCAGTGGCTGGGGTAAGTCCTAGCAGAGCTTCTGAGCGTGGTTATTTAGGAACAGTGAGTCCAGCTAGGATGGGGCAGGCCCACCTCCTGGGGGCCGCAGGCAGAACCTCAGGAGAGGACAGAGAAAGGAGGTGGGAAGCGAGTCACGATTCAGCTCACACGGTGTAGACAGGCTGGGCAGAGGCGGGGCGGACCACGCTGCAGACCAGCAGGATGTGGCTGTCCCTGGCAGTGCCCATGCTGCCTCTTTCTGCCTTCCGGGCCAGCATCACCACACGGCCCATATGGATGATGGTTACTTTGGCAGTCGGCCCCTGCTCTGGGCCACACTGCTGGGGCTGGAGGCCAGGCTCTTAGCCAAAACTTGCTGGGTGACCCTTGGCCAGTGGTTGCCCCTCTCTGGGCCTCAGTTTCCTTCCCTCCAAAGCCAAGTGTCCTGAGCTCTGGGCTGTTGGCCCACCCTCAGCAGTCCAGGGCGCTCTTCACGGGGCCTCCAACACCACCTCCCAGGACAGCACAGGTCCAATGTGGTGGTGTGCAGGGCAGTGGGGGACTCAGCTCACGGAGCAGCTGCGCCCATAGGGACCTGAAGCTGCAGGGCCCCCGGGCTGTCCTGGGCCGTGTCTCCATGGGCAGCAGTGCTTAGGGTTTCCAGCCACCGCTGCTGCAGCTCTGCGGAGGAGGCGCTCAGGTACCAGGACTGCTTGGCCCACTGCAGCTTCCACACATGCCCCGAGTCCAGCCTCTCCTCAGGGTCTGGCACACTCAGTTTGCAGCTGGGGAGAGGGATGGTGCGGGGCAGCCGGCCGTCCTGCAGCAGAGGAGCAGATGGTCAGTGGGGCCACAGCTTCCCGGCCTCGGGCTCACCTCAGTGATGGGGGCCTCTCCCAGGAGGCCACTCCCAGACCCTTGCAACGCAAGGCAGGTGCTGAGCCCGAGGGATCTGGTGGCTGTGCCTGCACTGCCTTTTGTCAACAGGAGGACAGTCGGTGGGGGCATCCACTGGTTCTTCCCGAGTGAGATATAGGGAGGGGGATGCCTTGCCCACCTCACCAGACCCCCAGACTCCATGGCCTTCTTTGGGCTGTCTGGCCCCTGGGAAGGCGAGGCAGGACAGGCCAGCCCCTGTGACAGAGTAGCAACTGGGGCTCCAAGGGGCCAGGACAGGTCTGTGTGGGTTCCTGAGTCTCACCTGACAGGTTCTGCGGCTCCTGGCCACCCTTTGTGCCCCCTTGGCCCACCCCTCCTTGCACCCTGGCTGGCTCTGGGGTCCACCCAGATGCCAGTAGGTTCTGTCTCCTGTGACTGGCAAGCAGAGGGAATCCTGCGCTGCTGGGGAAACTGAGGCCCCAGGTAACACTGCTCAAGCAGGTGGACCCCAGCTGGTGGCACAGGCCTGCTGTGGGTGCCTCAGGCCTGAGGCTCTGGGCTGCTGGCCTGAGGGCCTGGTGGGGTTGGGACACGTACCTGGCTGCCTCCCTGCAGGTGCAGCACCTGGGGATCTGACATGGGGATGGCGGCCCACACCTCACTCCAGGTCTCACCGCTCTCTGACAGCCGCAGGGGGCCACAGAGCAGGCTGGGCTGGGGGTCTGCAGTGGGTGTCTTCTGGGGACACAAAGACACAGGTTAGGGGCAGTCTCCCCTGCAGTGGTCACCCCTGTTCTGAGGAGGCTGGGGTAGGGCCAGGGCCACTGCTTGGGAGGAGCTGGCTGTGGAGACATGGCCAAGGCCTGCACAGAGACTGGGACCTGCCTCACCCGGCTTTCAAGGGTCACTAGAAGCCTGCAGGACATAGGCATGTGTGGTATCAGATGGGGTTTGCAGGCTGGGCCCTCCAAGGGGAGGGCATCCATATGCTGGGTCAGGACACATCAAAATCATAGGAAAACCCAACAGCAAGTACCTGAGGGTGGGTCACGGGACAGGGACTTCAAGCGTGTCAGTTCTACACACACCATATACATGCACGTGCGTGCACACACAGCACACACACACACACACCACACATGCCACACACACAGGCCCTCCCTCTGTCATGTCACTGTTGGAGCTACTGTCCACCATTTGGACATGGCTTAGACACCCCCTGCCAGAGCTGGACCCCTCAGACCTGGGCCCCCCTTCGAGGCCAGAGTCCACCTTACAGGGCCCTGGAGGCCCATGCCCCAAGGACCTGGGGCTCTCAGAACACACCTCGGTATTCAAATTGCAGGCATGAGGGAGCTCGGTGGGCAGTGCAAGGTCCTTCTTCACCATCAAGACCATTCAACACTCAGTCCTAATAGACTTACATCCTTGACTTCTTAGACCAAGGACCTAGGTCAGGGCTCCAACCACAGCTGTAAGTCAGAGCAGCTGGGACTCTGAAAACACACTGACCCCCCGATCACCTCACTGAGCCTCTAGGAGGGAGATCAACACTAGAAGCTTCCCAGGAGACCCCAACGTGCAGCTGGCACTGCAAACCGCAGGCTGTGTCGAGTGGAGAGAAAGGGCGATGTGCTTTTCGGGGAACTCATGTTTTCTTTTTCAGCTTTCCTGCAACCCCCCAGAATAGACTATATTCTTGAGGAAGGAAGGCAGGGAAAGCAGCAGCTACTCTCAGAAAGAGGAGTGGAGGAGGAAAAGAGGAAGAGAAGGAGAGGAGTGCCCGGGAGAAGAAGATGGGGAGGAGGAGAAGGGGAGGGGGAGGAGGAGGGAGAGAAAGGAGGAGAAGGAGAGGGAAGAGTAGAAAAAGGGTACGGGGAGGAGAAGGAGCAGGAGGAGGAGGGAGAGGAGAAGTAGAAAGACAGCGAGGCGGAGGGAGAGGAAGAGGAGAAGGGGACGGGGAGGAGGAGGAGAAGGGTACGGGGAGGAGGAGGGGGTGCCTGCCTCCAGGGGCCTGCTCACCCTCTGACAGCTGGAGGTGAGACAGGCAGAGAGAAGGGCAGTATCTCCCCTCAGGTGGGCCTCAAGGCCTGGACTTGAGGGCAGCTTCAATCCATGCCCTCCAACCAGGTGACCAGGAGTGACACTTGTTCCCATCTAACTCCTGGATGCAAATGGTTCCCAAGCCTTGGCCCTGGCTGGTCCCGAGAAGCCAGCGTGCACACACGGGATCTTCCGAGTGTGTTCCCAGCCTGGGGGCCCCACTGAGACACACCCACATCTATCCTGGTCCCAGGGACACTCCGAAAGCAGAGGCAGCTGGAGCTGCTGGGGCACAGGAGCAGGTGTCTGGAGGCTCTGCCGCGCCACCAGGAGGGGAGCAGGAGCTGGGAGCACCCACCTCTGTGCTCTCGGGGGCCACTGGCTGTGTCAGGAAGCACTCTCTGCAGACACGGCTCTGCCGGCTGTTCTCGGCCTTGAACTCGGAGCACTTCCCACAGATGACCTGCCAAACAGAGGGCACGTGTGACCCCAGTGCCCTGGGACAGAGGATTATCCAGGAAGACACCAGAGGAGAGGTAGAGTGGGCGGGAGGTGGAGTGGGCGGGAGGAGACTTAACACAGTGTGGCGAGGGGTAAGAGCTTCTCCTTGAGGGGAGCCCTGTCTGAGGGCAGAGAGCAAGGCTGGCCCTGCTGGGCATCTGGTACCCACCCTCCTGTCCTGGAGGGTCCAGAGTCCAGGAGTCTTGTGTGCATGGGAGGAAGAGTGGGAAGAGCCACCAAGCACACGGGAAGATGCCCCATCACTGGCCATCAGGGAAATGCAAATCAAATTCATAACCAGAAACCACCTCTCACCCCTCAGCATGGCTATTTTCCAGACAAACAATGACAACAGTGACAAAAAGAAAATAGTGTTGGCACGGATGTGGAGAAATTGGAATCCTTGCACTGTTGGTGGGAAGTAAACTGGTGCAGCCTCTGTGGGAAGCAGTAGGGTGGTTCCTCAAAATGTTAAACACAGAGTTACCATATGATGCAACAGTTCCACTCGGGGTATGTACCCACAAGAACTGAAAGGAGGATCTGAAGGGATGTTTGTACATTCATGTCCATAGCAGCGTTATTCACAATAGCCAAAAGCTGGAAGCAACCAGTGTCCATCGGCAGATGAATGGATGAAGTTGTCATGGTCTGTCTGTACAGTGGAATGTGATTCAGATGCATGGGTGGAGCATGGGAATTTAGCCAAGGAGTGCTCCTCAGTGACTTTTCCAGAGCTTTTCCTACCCTGGACACTCCCAGCAGGCCCCTTTGTGCCCCCTCCTCTGGCCCCTGCAGCTGCATCCCATCGGTGGTCCTGTCTCTCTCTGCCTCGGTCTCCCTCCCTCTGCTGGATCCTTTTCCCAGCACAAAGAGGCTCCTGCTGTCTCAGGGCCACCCACACCCACTTCTGCATCTGCTTCTCCTGTTCCATCCTGCCCCACGTACTGAATGTTGCAGAGGACTTGGAGGTCCTTGTTCAAACCTTGGGAAATTCTAGTTTGAATCTAAACCTGCGGGCACTGGCTGCTAAGGGACCATGGCACTCAAACACTGAGCTCATATCGCAGGTCTCAGGAGCCACGGCAGAGGGGAGATTGCTCTTTTTAAGTAGATGGAAGGCACCCTCTTCTGGAGTCCTACTTTTATGAGGATTTTATTTTTGGAATTTCTCTTTTCTCTATCACTTCTTGTGTGAGGAAGCAGGAATACTGGGCAAACCAAGGCAATGAAAGCCAAGCTAAGCCCCAGCAGGCTGACACGGAGATGCAGTGATGTCACTGAGGGCACTGAGCCACCTCTGCTGGGGAAGTCCAGGTTGGCCATGAGGACGCTCACTCCAAGGAAGATTAACGGAGGCCGCAGCTTCTGATCCTGAGCAGTCACAAAGCCTGAAGCCTGGAGCTGAGCAGGGACCTGGGCATGTATTCTGAGGATGGCTCTTAAAGCAACAGATTCTCCTCAGGCCTGATGGGGAAACCAGGTTTTGAGTTAAATCCCCCAATTCTAGAGTACAAACTGGGCCCAAACTGAGAGTTCTTTAAGAGGCACAGATCACATTTCCCATTTGCCTGCCCATCCATCCTCTACCATCCATTCATCCATCCATCATCCATCCATCCATCATCCCTTCATCCACCCATCCATCCATCCACCCATTCATTATCCACTCATTCATTCATCCATCCATCCAACCATTCATCTATCCACCCATCCATCCATACTTCTGTATGCCATCCAACTATTCATCTGTTCATCCATCCATCCATCAATTCTCCAGTCATCCACTTATACTTCCTATATATCCACTTCCATTCATACTTCCATATGCCATTTATCTAACTACCCACTTATCCATCCATCCCCTCATCCATCCATCCACGCATCCATCTACCTATCGATTCACCCACCTCTCCATCCACTCATCCATTCATCCATCCTTCTACCCACCCACCCATCCATCATCCATCCTTCCAAGGACTCATCTACTTATTCCCCTCCCCCTGCTGCCCCCCCGCCATGTGGCAAAGGTATGACAAGCAACATCAACCGCTTCAGGCACAGGTTGCTGGTGCCCTTTGGAAAAACACCTCCAAAGCATTCTGTGCTGAGATCCAGTTGCTAACACAGATTCAACTTTAATCTCTTAACCTAAAGATACTTAAATGATCAGTTCCTTCCTCAGGGATACTTTTACATTCAACATTAAGCATTGAATTTTCTCCATTCTCAGGAGAAAGGGCTTTGGAGTGAGGGGAATGGAGATGGTGTGCAGCTGGGGCGCCAGTAGGAAGCATTGCCTCATCACATGGGCCCACCAGGCCTTCAGCACCACTGGAGCGCTGGGGCAAAGGCCAGCAGTAGGAGCTTCCAGCACAGCCACACCCTTCACCCGTCTCCAATACACCTTGCAAGGAATGAGGACTATCATCTCCTTGTTCTCAAGGTCACCCAGCTAGGGGTTCTCTGGTTCCAAATCCAGCACTTTTTCAACCACAAGTAGTGTTTGTTGAACACCAGAGCTGACCAGAGAAAAGTGATTTGATTCTACTTCGGACAGGACAGTTTTGCACTCAAGGGCATCTATATCCATGAGCCAGGATCAGGAAGCCCTTCCGTGCAGGGCTGGTGTGCATGGCTGGTGTGCTGCTGGTGAGGACTCAGCTGCTCTGTCAGAGCAGAGGACAGGGTGGCCTCCTGTCCCTGTCCCCCTCTCCCGGGACTCACCGCCCCGCACAGCTTGCAGTGATGCCTCCTCTTGGTGATGGAGTTGAAGGTCTCACCACAGCTCTTACAGCTCTGCTTCTCCTTGTCACGTCTGGTCTTAGAGGATAGTTTTCTGGGCTCGAGCTATAAGGAGGCAAATAGATGCCATCAGCTTCCGAATCATGTGTGCACCCTACCCCACACGGCAGTGGAGTGGCAGCTCTCGTGACTGTAAAAGCCACACAGGCTCAAGGCAAAAAGTGGAACATGCAGAAGGGAACGAAGTGAAGAGCCAAGTCAGCCACGTCTCTCTTCCCTCCCTCACCTCCCAGCGGCTGCCTGTGCCCATGGCACCGAGTAAAGATTTTAAGTGGATCAAGATCTTCATGTTTGGAACAACTTGGCCAATTACTTTATCTGGTGCATCTGAGAAACTTGAAAGGAGCCACAGCTGGAGGAACACAGCACTTACTAGGGTGGGCAGTGGGCAGCACAGCCATGGCCTGCAGCCCTGGGGACGGGGGCATCCCTGCCTGCAACTGGAGCCGTGTGGCCATGCGCCTGCTCTATGCTGGGCACCGGGGGCCACACCCTCCAGGCACGCCACATGGATGAATATAGGTGTGCACCCACATGCCTGAGTGTGCAGACAAGCATGGCAACATTTTAGGGGGAGGCTGGACGCAGTGGCTCATGCCTGTAATCCCAGCACTTTGGGAGGCTGAGGCGGGCAGATCACTTGAGGTCAGGAGTTTGAGACCAGCCTGGCCAACATGGTGAAACTTCATCTCTACTAAAAATTATACAAAAAATAGCCGGGCGTGGTAGTGGTAGCGGGTGCCTGTAATCCCAGCTACTCAGGAGGCTGAGGCAGGAGAATTGCTTCAACCCAGGAGGCGGAGGTTGGTTGCAGTGATGCAGCGAGCCGAGATCCCACCATTGCACTCCAGCCTGGGCTATAGAGCGAGACTCTGTCTCAAAAAAAAAAATAAAAAATCTGTGAGGACATGTGAGGAAGCCATGAAGAGCTGAGGCCAGGGTCAGGGGCTGTACCCTCCTCTATCTCCTGTGCCTGAACTGCCTACAGAGGAGGGTGGTGTGGAGGCTGGAGCAGGTGTAGCCTGGGGCTGCCCAGTCCAGCCTTGGTTTCCCTGTCTGATTATGAACAGTGCCAGGTGGAGAGACCCCAGTCTCCTGCCTCCTGTCAGCCCTGTGACCCTGGATGACTCACCTCTCCTTTCTGAGCCTCAGTTTCCTCACCTGTAAAATGGGATGGGTGACTGGTCCCTGGGTCCTAAGCCTCATCACAGTACATAAAACCCCGACTGCGTTTGGCAAGTTGCTAATTACCGTTTCCTGTTACAATAGCCTGCAACCCCTGGAAAGGCCCCATCATTTGATGAAATAACTTCCTGGGCTTTTGAAGCTTGGTCCACACCCAGCATTTCCTCTCTGGGGAGGAGGTGCCTCCCTTGAGACACTTTGTTATGGGTGCAGAAACCACTGTTAAGAAGACTTTAGGAAAAGGCAAAGATATGTATCGAGTTCCCCAGGATGTCAGAGCTGGAGCTGCCACTAGAAATGTTTATCTCAACCTCTCAAGTCAGGGAAACTGAAGCCTGCAGGTGTTTTTCTTTCTTTCTTTCTTTTTTTTTTTTTTCCTGTTTAAAAGAAAACTACCTAAAATAAGCTTACCATTACTGTAGCTGAGCAGAATAAAAAGAGGTCTGGGATATGCTTTAAAATATTACAGAAAATAGAAGTGTGTGTGTGTGTGTGTGTGTGGCGGGGCTGGGGGCTGAGGGGCCATAAGAACAGCACCAGGCTGAGGTTTCTGGAGCTGGGGAGGGATACTCACTGCGGTTATCCCCACTTGTATGGGTCCAAAACTGCCTTAGGAAAATGCTAAACAACATACGCTTAAAAAAAGTTTAACATAAACTCTTCAGGTTTAAGGAGAAGGAGGGCCAGGCGCAGTGGCTCGCACATGTAATTCCAGCACTTTGGGAGGCTGAGGCGGGAGGGTTGCTTGAGGCCAGAAGTTCGAGACCAATCTGGGCAACATAGTGAGACCCCGTCTCAACAAAAATCCAAAAAATTAGCTGATGTGGTGGCACGTGCCTGTAGTCCCAGATATTTGGGGGGCTTAGGTAGGAGGATCGCTTGAGCCTGGGAGGTCAAGCCTACAGTGAGTTGTGATCACACCACTGCACTCCAGCCTGGAGAGCACAGCAAGATCCCAACTCAAAAAAGAAAGAAAGAAAGAAAGAAAGAAAAAGATGAACTGAACTGGTTGGGGGTGAAGAAGCAAGAAAGGGGTGGCTCAGATTGGGCATAAGCATTGGAGGCTGTGATGGGCTGAACTATGTCCCCCCAAATTCGTACATTGAAAATATAATTCCCAGTAACTCTGAATGTGACTATATTTGGAGACAGGGCCTTTAAAGAGACATTAAGTTAAAATGAGGTCTTAGGTTGGGCCCTGATTCAATCTTACTGGTGTCTTTATAAGAAAAGATGAGGACACAGAGACACAGAGGGAAGACCATGTGTGGAAACAAGGAGGAAACTGACATCTCCAAGCCAAGGTGAGGCCTCAGGATAAACCAACCCTGCCCACACCTTGATCTCAGACTTCAGCCTCAGGTGGTATTTTGTTCCGGCAGCCCCAACAAACTGACACCAGTGCCTCTGTGCAAATTCTGGCCGGGCACTTCCAGCTGTGTGGCCTGGTCTGTGGTCCCCCTTCATTGGCCCACCTGCAGGTCCCCCCAGCACCTGCCCTGCTTAGCACAGGAGCCCAAGGGCAGGGCTGGCTTGAGGGTGACAGGGACTCTCACTCGCTGTGCTGCAGCCCCCGGCACCTCTGTTGAATGGGCCTTGCTCCAAAGACACAGGTGAGGTGGCCTGGGCTCCCTCTGCAGTTTCTCTCACACCCAAGACCACAGTGGGGGCTCCAAGCACACTAGGTGGGGAATGGGCATCACTGACCTGGCGGCAAAAACCTCTTCTCCAGGTGGGCACCCAGAGAGGCTGGGAAGTGGGAGTGATGAGTGGAAGGGCAGCCCCGATGTGCACCTCAGCCCAGAACTGCCTGCTCTTGACCCCGGAAGGGGGACCCCGGCCACGGCACCCAGGGGCAGCACTGCATGGTAGCTGAGAACAACACAGGGCGTGCCCATGGGGCAGGGGGCAGCAGGGGCTGAAGGAGCAAAGAACAACCATGTGGGAGGACAGGTACCTGCGGGGCTGGGTGCACAGCAAGAGCTTGGCCTCTGAGGACCAGAGGGACCGGGTCCCAGTGAAGGGACAGACGACAATTCTGGAAGCAGCGAGTGTGGCTCAGGGCTGAGGCAGTGCCGGGAGTCCCACTGGCTTCCTTTATCTGGCAAATCTTCCCAGCTATGGAGCTGAGCTGAGCACTTGGGGTGGGTCCTGGCCCTGCACCAGCTCCCATGGAGCTGAGGTCCGCAGCCCGTCGAGGCCAACCCTCCAGCTCCCATCATCAAGGTGTGGCTGAATTTGTAGGCATGACCCAGTAGCTGAGAGGCAAGAGGCCCACCTTAGTAGCAAGGGATGGTCTCTCGGCCATGCACACGCCCCTTTGTGAATGAAGTTACCACGCAGGTTGACCCAAAGAAGGGAGCTCAGGTTTTCGTTGTGGATGTCGGGATATCAGAAAAGCTGGGCCCAAGTCTCTCCAGGAAGATGGAGAACTGTGGCTTCCTCAGTATCTGACCGAGTGACTTCACCCCCAAAGCGCCCAAAACACACCAGCGTTGACCCAGAAAGTGGTCTCCACCAAGGGCCAATGGGGCTGCCCCCTCCAGCATTTTTTCTTGAGCAAATTGAGCTGCACATCCAGGAACGGGGGGCACAGCTGAGTTACACAGAATTGGAGCCCAGTAAGTGGCCCTGATGAAACCAAGTCAGTTTCATCAGATGCTGGAAATGACCCAGCAGGGGACACAAGCTGTGAGGCGCAGGCACTGCCTGGGGCTATTCCAACGGGAGGGTGGCCAGGCTGAGGCCTGATGCCTCTGCTCCAGCCCTGCCCTGGAGCCCCGAGGGTGGACACAGGGTGTGGCCTCGTCCCAGGAGGGGCAGTGCCTGAGAAGAGGCCCTGGCACTGGCCTGTCAAGGGTGCCCTTAGATGCCTCGCTGGCTCCTTGGAGGGGTTCGTGTGTCACCCATGGTGGGTCTGAGGCCCTAAGAGACCTTTTGGATTCTGACATTTTGTGTTTCTGTTAAGAGCAACTCCACACTTGCCCATCAGGGAAGGCTTTGAATTCTGCAAGGCCCCTTGCAAAACTTCCTGGCTTGGGTGTAGCTTCTCCTAGGAAAGGGGCTTACAGGGACTATACCACTGAATAAATTGGGCTCAGGAAGTAAGCTGAAGTTTGGTATACTGTAGCAAAAATCACTGTTGTTGATGAGAGAATTAACTTGCTTTTGAGTGCTTTGTAAAACGCACACTGAGCTCACCTCCATCACACCACATTCACCCTGTGCAGCTTGACACAGACACTGAGCTGTCCCAGCTCCTACCCTAGTCTCAACTCTGCTGTTTTTGCTCACAGGAAGACACCAGTGAGGAACACAGGGCCAGGCCAGGCCACATCCACTGTGCGTAGGGAGGCCCTGGGCTGGAGCTGAGGTCTGTTGTTGTTTGGTGGTCTGTCGTGGGCCCAGCTCTGGCTTGGTGTGGGTAAGGGACAGAGACAAGAGACCGGAACTGGAATTGTGACCCTGAGTACCTAGCTCCCCAGGCTGCTGCGGAACCTGAGGCAGCTGAGCCCTGGGCCAGGGGAAGTAAAGGGAGTGGGGCAGGCGGTGCTGTCCACCCAGCTGGGCGCACCCATCGAGGCACAGCGGGTCTGCTGGCCACAGCCTGGTCCAGCAGGTGCCCGGACACTGACTGAGGCCCTGAGCCCCAGTTACCTTCTCGCCTGTGACAGAGGCAGGCGGCCAATAGGGGCATCGCCTGTGTGGCCAGCAGCGCCTGACAGCTTCTCTGATCTCTCTGCCCAGAGCCAAGTGAGGCTCAAGAGGCGGCATTTGCTCAAAGCCCTGCTCCAAGGCCATCTCCAAGCTGTGTCTTCCCACAAGTTAAAACATTTTAAACAATGGCCTTGCAGGTTCTTCCAGCTAGAACATTCTCCTGTCTGGGCACCAACCCGGGGTTAGACTCCCCAGGACCCTGTCCCACACGCAGACGCCCTGTGTGGATCCCCTCAGCCAGGCCTGGGCTCCTGCTGTTCCTACAACCCACCCAGGTCCTGCCCACCCAGGGCATCCCTCAGCATGTGGCCTCCACCCACTTCTGCTTCCTTGCCTACCCAAGACACTGAAGGTGTCTCTCCATGTCGTATGGGCTCACACCAAGGACAGATGCATTCACAAACGACAGGTGGCTCTCACTGAGCCTTGATGCCTCTGCGGCAGGACTGTGACCACGGATGTCTCCATAAGCCTGGCCCAGGGCCCGGGGCTGGACATGGAGGGTCATCGGGCAGAGGCCAGCCAAGTTCATTCCTTATGTGAGCTGTGTGTGTGGGAGGCAGTGCTCTGTGCCAGGGCATCACCTGGAAACTGTCAGGGATGTCTGCCCTGGCTGTGGGATGCCAGGCAGTGGGGCTGATCAGGCAGTGCCTCATATGCATGGGTGTGGGCTGTCACGTCCCCACTGTGACCCTGCGATTGTGTGTCCACTGTGGGCAGCTCAAGCTTCTGTGGCTGCACTCACACTATGAGTACACATTGCTTTTCATAACTTTCCTAAATGCTCCAGAAAAGGGCCTAAAGAGCTCTGTGAGTCTGGGGCACAGCCAGCCTCACACTTACTGTTTGGCAATACAAAAAGTTGCTGACGGGCAGATTCCCATCATAGGCTGGGCACGGTGGCTCACGCCTGTAATCCCAGCTGAGGTGGGCGGATCACAAGGTCAAAAGATTGAGACCATCCTGGCCAACATGGTGAAACCCCGTCTCTACTAAAAATACAAAAAATTAGCTGGGCATGGTTGCACGTGCCTGTAGTCCCAGCTACTGGGGAGGCTGAGGCAGGAGGATCACTTGAACCTGGGAAGTGGAGGTTGCAGTGAGCTGAGATTGTGCCACCGCACTCCGGCCTGGGCGACAGAGCGAGACTCCGTCTCAAAAAAAAAAAAAAAGTTGCTGATGGGCGGGTTCCTGTCATTGAGACATTTTTATCAGGGTCCCCCGGGGCAGGCTACGGGGCTTCATAGACTTGGACAGAGCAAACAGCAGGTGTCAAGGCCCTGGGGCCTAGCAGGGCAAGGGGAACCCAGGGCATCTCAGGGGAGGGTGGCCAGGAAGCTGGGTGAGGCCAGACACAAGAAGAAGAGACAAGTGAGAGGAGATTCTCTCCTAGGAGGCCAGGGCACCACTTTCCCCCAAGCTGCCCAGCCCGTGTCAGACTTCCTCGTTTCAGTGTTAATAAGATGTCCCTGCAGGGTGCCTGTCTGCTCTGCAGAGGCCAGGTGGCTGCGCTTTGTGAATCTGGGGTCTCTCCTCTTGCCCGTTCGGATGTATGTGCAAGCCCCCTATGCCTCCACACTCCGTCGTGCCCCTGAAGCACTACATCCTTCCCGAGGCCTCCTGAGTTTCTTCATGGTTTCCCAATGCCCGGCCAGCCCAGATCATGATGGGTGGGGCCTGGTAAAGCTCAGGTCATGGGAGGGGGCAGCCAGCGGCCAGCCCACCTGAAAAGACCCGTCTTGGATGGGGCTAGGGCAGCCATCTGGGGCCATGTCATTCCTGGGCCTGCACAGCATGGGGTGAGGCGAGGAGCCTGGAGAATCACCCTCCTGCATCTGGGCGCAGCAGCCACATCGGGGTGCTCCACGGTGATGTTGCTGTCAGCGTTGGTGAGTGCCAGGCCTGGGCACCAATGATGATGGCTCCAGGTACAGATGCTCTCGGCCCTCATCCTCTTTAACTTCCCAGATTAAATGGAGGGAGGCAGGCCTTATCCCAGTTCCCTGTCCCCTGGCAGGCGGGCGTGTGGACACAGTCTGCCTGGCCGGAGCAGCACTGTTGTGGGCTGGCTGCCATAAGGCACACGAGAACACAGACGGGGAGAGGCAGGGAGGCTCAGGCCTCCCTGGCCGCGGCTTGGGGTGAAGGACTTAGCAGTCCTCTGCATTACCGAGCCGCCTAAGGACCTTACACTGTTAATACATGCTTTATGGGACGATTCACACACGTTAAGAGCATAAATGTTCACTTGGAGCTCAGAGGATTCTCACATGTGTGCCCAGCTGTGTGAGCACCTCCAACCAGGTAATGGACATCCCCACACTGACAGGCCTCTGCGTGCCCACCTTACAGAGTCCCCTGCAGTGACCACACAATTCATCAGTGCCTGGACTCAGGCATAGCTTCACCTCCGCACACCCAGGCCCCCAGTCACAGTGAGCAGGGCAGACTGGCCCCTCAGCCCTCCGCCTCCAGGAGGCCCTGGTCTAACCCTCCCTCTCCATCTTCCCTATAGGTCATCCTGGTCTGACCCCCTGCTCCGCCTTTCACCCCTGCTGACCGCTGAGCATGGGGCACTTACCCCTGCTGCACCCGAACCACCTTCGGTGGTCACCACAGGCTCCACAGGGCTGGTGCTCGTGATCTGGAAGGGACACAGAGGCCGAGTGAGAGGAGATTCCAGGGCCACGCAGCCACTGTGCAGCGGGGGGACAGTTCCTGAAGCCCCCAGCACCTCTGTGCATTGAGGGCAGGCTCGGGAGCAGGAATTCCCAGGCCTAGGATTTGCTGTGCCTCTGGGGAAGCTGCTCCCTCCCTGGGCCTGGCCTGAGCTGGAGGCCTCTCCTAGAATGAGCATCTCCCAGTCAGGTGGGTGGCTGGTGGGTGATGCCTCCCTCTGGCCTGCCCTGTTCAGGGGCTCTAATTTACACCAAGTCACCCAGTGAGTAAGGAGGGTCCCTTTGGGTTCTCTCTCATCCTCCAGGGTTCCTTGTGGAGTCTCTGCAGCCCCCCGACTTTCTCAGCACAGTGAGGCTCTGGGCTCAGCCTCTGGACAGAAAGGGCTTGGCCAGACTTAAGGACAGCCAGGCTCAGTGTCTCACATTCCCAGGTCACCTCCACTCAAGGCAGTCCCAGGACTCCTTCTTTCTGGATGGTGCAAAGTTCTTGCAAAGTAAATGCAGAAAGCAGAAAAAACCTAGCGGACTTGATACAAATATGAAGTGGATATGGGGGAGGTGGGCTGTGCCAGGCAGACCCCTGGAGGTGGTAGGGAGGGTAGAACCAGCCTGGAGTTGGGATTCAGGCCTGTGGGGTCTGGATCAGGCGGTGAGAGTTGGGGCACCCTCACTCTGAGTCATGCCTGGTGCCCCCGTGAAGGCTGGAGCAGAGGGCCTGGCATAGGGTTCAGGGCACCGTCTCTCCTGGGTGCCTCCCTGGATATGTCCTTGCTACACTTCCAACCACTATGCCTTGTCCAGGGCCAGTGACTCCAGGGCCTTCCTCACAGCGGGCAGAGATCGGCCTCCTCACCCAATCCTCTCTCCCTGACTCCAGGGAAGCCCCGGGGGGAGAAATGGCCGAGGCTTGGCCCTGGGGCTGCAGCCCTGACTCCCTGGCCAGGCTTCTCGGCAAGGACCCTGCAGCCCCACCTCTTTCCCAGCCTAAGTCTCCATGTGAAATCCCCCTGGGCCCTTGGGGCAGCTCCAAGTGAGGATGGGGAGTGAGATGCTCCTATTGCTTCCCTCAAGGGGCTCTGAGCCACCATCTCCCAGGGCACAGGGGGCACTGGGGGGGAAATACAATCACAGAAAGGTGTCTGCAGTCATGGGCTGTGCTGGGCCACACAGAGTGGTATGCGGGCAGTGCACCACAGCCCTGTGATGCCAGTTCCACCACCCATGGCCTGGGGACGTCACAGAGCTCCTCAGACTCAGTTTCTGTGGGGATGATGTAACATGCCTTGGTGTGTAGGATGCTGTGCAGAAGGCACTAGACAACCAAACAGGTCATGAAGGAGCGCTTCCTCCACGCCCACATCCTGCTTTCCCGCCCAGCTGGGCGCTGACCACGGGCCTGGGGCCCAGCGGGCTGCAGCGGCACTTAGTGGAGGGTGGGTAGGGGTGAAATTAAGTTCAGCCTAAAGCTGCCATGGAAAGGTGGCCGACTGTTCAAACCATGTTCAAATAAGGCAAACGCGGAACTGTAACCAACCCAGCTGTTTCTGTGCCTCACTTTCCTTTTTCTGTCCATAAATCCTCTCCGACCACACAGCAGCACAGGAGGCTCTCTGGACCTATTCTCGTCTCAGGGGTTGTAGGGGGCGGGTGCTATCCCATCCACAAATAGTTGTTTGCTCAATTAAATTGTTAAATTTAATTTGTCTTAAGTTTTTCTTTTAACACAAGGGAGTGCCCGCTGTCCTGGTCCCTGGTGTAGCAGGAGGAAAGCCTGGAGTTCAAGCTGCCCACCCAGACGCCAGTGCCTTCTGCTCTCCACAGGCAGCCCGTCCCCTGGAGGTCCCTCTGCACCCCGGGCCACTGACTCACAGGCATGTCTGGAGAGAGGCTGGGGTCCTCATCCTGGCTGAAGGCGCCACCGAAAGCCTTGAAGGTCTCGCTGTTCTGTTTGTGCTTCTCGATGGTGGCCTGGATGATCTGGACACAGCAACACAACAGTGAGGACTATAAAGGGGCATAGGAGGATGCTACCCACAGGAGGGACGCGCCTGCCTCTGTCCCGAGGACGGGCCTTGGCATTCCCAGAACAATGCCCAGGCCACTAGTCATCTCCCTTCCCCCCTACCAATGATGTGGTCTCCCCTTGGAGCTGTCCAGATTGAGGAGATCCACCCTGAGCGGGGAACCTGGCCTGTGACTCCACCAGGCCCGCTCATGTTTATTTAGGAGACCTCAAAGAAATGAATGGGTTGAAGGGCTTGTGGCATCTGAAGGTGCTTATGAAGGCACAGTGTGGTCACTGCATCCCTGCAGGGTGTGGCACAGGGCCAGCAGTCCCGGAGGCCAGGGCCCCCACCCTCTGCCCCAACATGAATGGCCTTACTGCTCAATCACTTGGTCATTTGGTTACTTTACAACTTTAGAAGCTTCACCTGAATCCATTCTTTCTTCTCTTCCTCTGTCCTAAAAAACCAAAACGGTCTTGTATTAATCCAGTCTTGGATACTGACTCTAAATGACCAGCCCTCTCTCAACCCTGCAGCACACCCGAGCCACGCACTGGCTTGTCAACACAGCTCAAGGATTGGAAGATTGGCCCCAAGGGCCTCAAAACACTCGTGGCCTGGTGGGGCCAGGTGAGCCATGTGGAGCCCTCTGCAGTGGCTGTAATTCAATGCCTCCTTGGACCATAATGGGTCATTATGAAGATCCCACTGCTGGTGGGGTGTGGGAGAACAGAACTCCCATGTATGGCTAGTCAGAGCACAGCCTGACATCACCTCAAAGGGTAGTGTGACAACAGCCACCAACATTTCAAACAGATGCACTACCCTGTGACCAGCAAATCTATGTCAGCAATCTATCTGATGGCTACAATTACACATATGCAGAAACACCTAAAAACAAGGACACTGCTTGCAGCAGCATTTGTGATGGCCAGGTTCGGGAGGAGCCCAGGTCCTCGTCAGTGGGAACTAGCTAATGATCACAATGGAAAATTATGTTGCTTTAGGAATGGTGTGCAGATATGGGATGATTCTTGACAAATTAAGTGAAAAAGCAAGGTGCAGGACAGGTTATACAGTAAACAGCCATCTGTGATTTAAAACATAGATATATGTGCATGTGCATAGAAAATCCTAGAAGGGGCTGGGCGTGGTGGCTCACACCTGTAATCCCAGCACTTTGGGAGGCCGAGGGGGTGTGGATCACCTGAGGTCAAGAGTTTGAGACCAGCCTGGCCAACATGGTGAAACCCCGTTGGGTTTTTATTCAAACAAAAAAAGCATGGCGTGGTGGCGGGCGCCTGTAATCCCAACTACCCAGGAGGCTGAGGCAGGAGAATCACTTGAACCTGGGAGGTGGAGGTTGCAGTGAGCCGAGATTGTGCCACTGCACTCCAGCCTGGGCAACAAGAGTGAAACTCTGTCTCAAAAAAAAAGAAAAGAAAATCCTAGGATACTCAAGAGAGGACTAAGAATGTGCTGGGCCTGCTGAACAGGAGGTGGGCAGAGGCTTAATTTTCATCAGCTTCCCTTGGTACTGAAACCGCCCCGAGTCCCATAGATAGTTTATCTGATAAACATACAAATTGACCCTTCTGGTCTTGAAGCTTGAAAGTTAATATTTGTTTTATCTGAGTTCCTTCCTCAGAAAACACCTTCAGGCCTCTCAAAAAAACCATCAAGGGACTGAAACTCATCAGGTCACCACATCCAGACAACGAGATGCCCAGACCCTTTATTCGTCATGATTGCTTCCTTGCCTCTCCCTAGTTCCTGTTTTCTTACACATTGTTATATTTATTCCCTGCTGTGTATGCCCCTAGTTTTAGTTGGTCAGGGAGATGGATTTGAGACTGAGTTCCCATCTCCTCGGCCAATTAAATCTTCTTCCTTGGCAATAATCATCTCAGATTGGCTTTCTGTGCAGCAAGCGCAGGACCTAGACAGAACCCTGGTGCTTCGGTAACAGTACTGTTAAATTTTAAGCCATGCATAAATAAAAATATATTACAAGGTTAACCAGTTTAGAAAAAGAAGACATGAGGTCGAAGACATGAGGTCAAATACATTCACTAGAAACAGCCCGTTCCGTACCGCGTCTGCAGCTCCAGGGACCTTTTTCTTCCCGTTATGATGAACGTATGTGCTGTGTTTGGCTTGACGATATCCTGCACCTGAAGGGGCAAGAACAAAGAACAAAGCAAACCCAAGCTGGTCATTTTAGCTCCAGCCTCATGTTTTCTGACTTAGAAGTGTTTCCCCAAGGAGGTAACAGAGGTGAGCCTACAGCCCCACAGTTCTGCAGGGAGAGGGGTGCAGAGGCTCAGGTCAGCGTGGCTGCTACATGAGCTGGTCCATCAGGGACAGCGGGCCTCCCATCCTGCTCAGACACAGCTAGGACCGCTCATCTTCTGTGCTTGGAACTCTGCTGACCAAACCCACCCCCCCGACACCCAGCCCGTCAGGCCTCCTCCCCATGTCGCCCCATCCATCCTCCTTGAAGCCAAGCCATTCCCCACAGGCACCACTGGGCACTGCTCCCCACAGCAGCCACGTCCCCTTAGGATGGAAAGGGATCTGATGAGAAGAGCGAGGATGGCCTTAGCCACCCTGCAGAGTCTGAGCCCCTGAGCAGGTGCGCCCTGAGATTAGAGATGTAAATAGGACAATGTGTGCCCAGAACTAATGAAAATGGGGTCACTTCTTCATAGAACCGCAGCCACAGATTCCATCCTCTTCCATCAGGATAAGACCACAGAGACCATGGCCGGGCGCAGTAGCTCACGCCTGTTCCATGTCTCATTGCAGTGGGGTAGTTGGGGGACTGGAATGGGTCCCTGTCCCCTGTAGGGAGGGCTTTGAATTAATGGGTGCTCCAAAAATATTTGCTAAATCAAAATATGTAATCATTTGCTTAATGCCACCAAAAATCCCTTCTTACCTTGAAATTCTCTGAATTCAGGTTAAGAAAAAAAACACTAACTAGAGAAAATACCTTTTTTTTAAGGTTGTTTCATTATTATTTTTAAAATTATTTTTGAGACAGGGTCTTGTCCTGTCAGCCAAGCTGGAGCACTATGAGTGGCACAATCATAGCTCACTGCAGCCTTGACCTCCTGGGCTCAAGCAATTCTCCCACCTCAGCCTCCCAAGTAGCTGGGAATAGAGATGTGCGCCACCATGCCTGGCTAATTTTTTATTTTTTATAGAGACACGGTTTCACTACATTGCCCAGGCTGGTCCCGAACTCCTGGGTTCAAGTGATCCTCCTACCTCAGCCTCCCAAAGTACTAGGATTGTAGGCGTAAGCCAGCAAAACTACGTGCCCAGCTTTTTATAGTAGTTAGAAGAAACCACTTTTCTAGTGTTTCTCTACAAAAAATCGGTCATGGCTGGGCACGGTGGCTGACGCCTGTAATCCCAGCACTTTGGGAGGCCGAGGTGGGTGGATCACGAGGTCAGGAGTTTGAGACCAGCCTGACCAACATAGTGAAACCCCATCTCTACTAAAAATACAAAAATTAGCTGGGCGTGGTGGCGCGCACCTGTAATCACAGCTATTCCGGAGGGTGAGGCAGGAGAATCCCTTGAACCTAGGAGGTGGAGGTCGCAGTGAGCGGAGATCACGCCATTGCACTCCAGGTTAAGAAATACCATTAAAAATAATGACTAACTAGGCTGGGTGCGGTGGCTCATGCCTGTAATCCCAGCACTTTGGGAGGCCGAGGCAGGTGGATCACAAGGTCAGGAGTTCGAGACCAGCCTGGCCAACATGGCAAAACCCCGTCTCTACTAAAAATACAAAAATTAGCTGGGCGTGGTGGCACGCACCTGTAATTGCAGCTACACGGGAGGGTGAGGCTGGAGAATCCCTTGAACCCAGGAGGTGGAGGTTGCAGTGAGCCAAGATCATGCCATTGCACTCCAGCCTGGGCGACAGAGCGAGACTCCATCTCAAAAAAAAAAAAAAAGGTGGTCATTCTGGACCATGCTACAGATCTGCCTGGAATCCTTCCCCGGCTCCGGTGCAGGAGGACAGGAAAGAGCTCGGGACCCAGGAACCAGGCAAGGGAAGCAGGCCCCTGCCCCAGCCAGGATTTCTCCCTGCAACCCTGGGCTTCATGTTTGGGTTTGTAAATAGGGCCCCGAGTCCCAGTCTCACAGGTGACAGGGTTCAGTCCAGGTCCTGGTGCCATCCCTACTGCCCCCTGCATCCTCCAAGGCTCTGCAGAAAGGGGAGTTGGCAGCAACGTGGCAGGTGGGCCAAGCAGAGAAGGGTGGAATCCTGCCCTTCCAGCCTGGGGCACCAGGACTGAGACAATGCCTTGGTCACAGATAGGGTCTATGGCTTGGAAAAGCAGGTAGGGGTGCCAGGCTGCACAGAGGTGAGTGCCTCAGCGGCCAGAGCCCGGTGTCCCCAGTCCTGCTCAGTGCCCCTTCCAGGGGGACAGGTTTGAGATGGAGGAGCTCACCCACCTGGAGGCCTGAGATGTCCATCTTCTCCCGGACGCTGAACTTCTGGCCCATGAGCCGCAGCTTGGGCACACAGTAAAGGATCATGCTGTTGAACTGCAAGAGGGATGGCACAGGTGAGGAACGAGAGCTGCCCGCAGGCCACCCCAGGGGCCCCAGTGAGCTTCTCACATGGGATCCTTTTCATTTTTTTTTAATGTTATAAAGTGAAAAATATTTTTAAAAGATATGTGCAGTAATTTTAACTACGGTTACATCTTTGAGTGAGGAGACTCTAGTCGCTAGCTTTATTTTTGTTCATTTCTATTTTTAAATTTTTAAACCATGAACATGAGCTAATTGTATAATTTTAAAAAACCCTTTTTTTAATTTTTTTGAGATGGAGTCTTGCTCTCGTTGCCCAGTCTGAAGTGCAATGGCGCAATTTTGGCTCACTGCAAACTCCGTCTCCCATGTTTAAGAGCTTCTCCTGCCTCAGCCTCCCGAGTAGCTGGAATTACAGGCGGGTGCTACCACGCCTGGCTAATTTTTGCATTTTTAGTAGAGATGGGGTTTCGCCATGTTGGCCAGGCTGGTCTCAAACTCCTGACCTCAGGTGATCCGCCCACCTCAGCCTCCCAAAGTGCTGGGATTACAGGTATGAGCCACCACGTCCAGCCAAACCAAATCTTTTGAATGAGCTACTGATACATTCACCAACATGGATGAATCTCTCAAACCCACATGGTGAGCTAAAGGAGCCAGACTCATCTCATGGCATTGATGTGACATTTGGGAAAGGCAAAATTCTAGAAACAGAGAAGAGATCCATGGTTGCCAGGGCAGGCGAGCGCTTGCCCACAAAGGGGTGGGACAAGGGAACTGGGGGGGTGGGCGGGGGCAGTGATCAAATTGTAACTTGGCCAGGTGAGGTGGCTCACGCCTGTAATCCCAGCACTTTGGGTGGGTGGATCACCTGAGGTCAGGAGCTCGAGACCAGACTGATAAACATGGTGAAACCCCATCTCTACTAAAAATACAAAAATTAGCTGGGCGTGGTGGCGCACACCTATAATCCCAGCTACTCAGGAGGCTGAGGCAGGACAATTGCTTGAACCTGGGAGGTGGAGGTTACAGTGAGCCGAGATTGAGCCATTGTACTCCAGCTTGGGTGACAGAGCGAGACTCTGTCTTAAAAACAAAAACAAAAACAAAAACAAACAAAAAAAACTTGTTCTGTAACTTGATTGTGGTCACAACTGTATTAGTCAAAACTCAGAACTGTAAAGCAAAAATGAGTTTTAGTTAACGTAATTTTTAAAAACTTAAAAAAAAACCTTTCAAAGAAATAATTGTTTATTCAAGGAGAATCCGAAGCTAGAGGAAAATGGAGGAGGAAAGAAGAACCACATCTGTTTCTACCGCGCCATGGCACCCGGGGGGTGGGTCTCGAATTACACTTCCATCCCACCTTCCCCCTCCCTCCCGGCCAGGGTTTGGCTCAGGAATAGTTGAAACTGTGATTCGCTGCTACAGTTCTCTGTGCTGTCCTGGTTGCTACAAGCTGAAGTCTGCTCAGTTCTGGGGAGGAAAGAGGTATGGGCTACGAGGGATTAAAAAATGAGGTATTTGCAGCAAATGGGGAAGAGCCGCTGGCAAAAGTTTGGTGTCTGGATGTGGAGGAGGGAGGCTCCCTATGGCTGGGGGAGGGATGCTGAGGGTCTCAGAGGGAGCCACAGTCCCAGTAGGAGAGGCCACAGAAGAGCCATGTCCTTGGGCAGCCAGAGCCCTCCTGGCACTGCCCTGGGCTTGAGGCAAATGGCAAGGGAGGCTCTGCGGCTGGGCTGGCAGGGGCCAGGCTCACCAGGAAGAGGTGGCGGTCCTGGGGGGTGCCGTTCTTGGCTGACAGCTTCTGGATTTGGCCCTCCTTGATCAGTTCATTGGCCGGGTTGACAATGTCTTCTTCCCCACCCAGCTGCTCGTACACCTCCAAGAGCTTGTGCATTTTCTCCTGCAAGAGACATGGGACTCAGGCACCAAAGGTCTGTGAGAGTGGCTGGTGACCTAGAGATGTGTGGAGTCCTTCCCTGCAACCGTGGCCCAGAATCCAGAGAGGGCAATGAGCTACTGACAAGGGTGGGAGGGAAAACAGAGTGATGTTTGAGTTGGGTATTGAAGGATGAATAGGAGTTCACCATGCAGAGCATAAAAACAACGATAAACAGCAACAGAGCTAACCATTGCTGTGAGCCATGTGCTGTTCTACATGATACATGTTTTAACTCACCTAGTGAGGTGAGTGCCATTGTTATCTTCATTTTACAGACAAGGAAACTGAGGCACAGAGCGGTCAGTTGAGTATCTGAGACCCAGACTCAGACAATACATATGTCACCTTCCCCTGGCCATGGTGACTGGTGGGGTGGTCACATGGGTAACCAGCACCCAGAAGTGCGATGGGACAGGGTCAAAGCTCATGGTCCAGCTCTGAGCCAGACGCCAGTGTAGCAGAACGCAGAGCTGAGCCTGCAGCAACCTCGACAACAGCCACATGTCTGAGCCTGTACCTGCTGTGCCTTGGAAACCCCGTCCTTGGACCTGAGTGATCTCAGCCTGTACACCCTGGAGGTGGCTGGGTTTGGCTGACCCTTCCGTCTCTGGCACCAATGCAGGTAGGTGCAAGTGGGCACAGGGTGTGGGGGGCACCAGAGGAGCCAGCAGCAGAGAGCTTAGAGGAGCAGACTAGGGTAGGGGTGAGGGTCTTTTGAGAACTGGGGGAATGGGCAGGTACCTGGTATATACACAGGGGAGCTGGGTGTGCACCTGCCCACTACTGGGGGCTGGGTGTGCAGTTGGTGTGTACCAGGGGGGCTGGGTGTGAACCTGGTATGTACTGGGGAGCTGCGTGTGCAGCTGGTGTCTAATAGTGGAGAAATGCATGCACCTGGCATGTACTGGGAGGGCTGGGCAAGCACCTGGTGTGCACTAAGAGGGCTGGGTGTGCACCTGTCATGTCCCAGGGGGCTGGGTGAGCACAGAGCCAGTCCATGAAGGGACTAATGCAGCTTTAGTGAGTGAATGAATGACAATAACACTGAGCATTGACACTTCCTGCACCAGGCAGGTCCTGTTCTGAGCATTCTATGTAGATTGATTCTTCTTTTTTTTTTTCCCCCTACACCTGGTGGCTCACACGTGTGAGCCACCACACCTGGCTAATTTTTGTATTTTTAGTAGAGACAGGGTTTCACCATGTTGGCCATGCTGGTCTTGAACTCCTGACCTCAAGTGATTCGCCCACCTCGGCCTTCCAAAGTGCTGGGATTACAGCCATGAGCCACCACGCCTGGCCTTGCTGAGGCTTTTGAACACAAAAGTTGCCATGGGCTCAGGCCATTTAGGGCTGAGTTCCATGGTAATACATGGCTGACATTTTCCGGGGCAGGCCGGGGACCACTTTGTGGGGCAGGACTTGGGGCTGACCCTGGACATGTCGCAGCTCTCACTCTCCTTAGTGTTTTAGGAGTCATGAAACAGCTGTTCTCTGAGAGGTGTGTGAGTTTTGGGTGAAAAGACTCGGATTTGTATAATTAAATGAAACTGCCTAGGGAAAGTACCTGGAACATAATGGATACTTAGAAAACAGAGGAAATTCCTTTTTTTTCCCCCTGGTTTTTGTTATACATTTTTTTTTTTTTTGAGACAGAGTCTTGCTCTGTTGCCCAGGCTGGAGTGCAGTGGCGCGATCTCGGCTCACTGCAAGCTCCGCCTCCCGGGTTCATGCCATTCTCCTGCCTCAGCCTCCTGAGTAGCTGGGACTACAGTCGCCTGCCACCATGCCCAATTTTTTGTATTTTTAGTAGAGACGGGGTTTCACCATATTAGCCAGGATGGTCTCCATCTCCTGACCTCATGATCCACCCGCCTCGGCCTCCCAAATTGCTGGGATTACAGGCATGAGCCACCGCGCCTGGCCTAGAGTGATTCTTTTTTTTTTTGAGACGGAGTCTCACTCTGTTGCACAGGCTGGAATGCAGTGGCACGATCTCGGCTCACTGCAACCTCTGCCTCCTAGGTTGAAGCGATTCTTCTGCCTCAGCCTCCCAAGTAGCTGGGACTACAGGCATACACCACTACGCCCAGCTAATTTTTGTATTTTTAGTAGAGACGGGGTTTCACCATATTGGCCAGGCTGGTTTCGAACTCCTGACCTCGTGATCCGCCCGCCTCGGCCTCCCAAAGTGCTGGGATTACAGGAGTGAGCCACCACGCCCAGCCTGTAGAGTGATTCTTTTACTCTCCACAGATGCCCAGTGAGACAGGCTCTGTCGGGGCTCCCATTTTATAGATGGGGAAACTAAGGCATAGAGTGCTAAATAACTCACCAAGGACACAGGTCTATTATAGCAAGGGGCGGGGCGTCCAGCTGACCCCCCTGGGGATGGGGGTGGAAGGAGGTATAAAAGAGTCACTTGTGGAGCCCCCCCAAAGGATAGCGGCGAAGGGGCTGGCCCACAAGGGCCCCTGGCCCTCACTCTTGCTTCACCACCCTGCTGGTCACCACTGGAGCCCCACACTCACCACTTTCCGAATGGCGGCATTGGAGTGGTTGGCGGCTGTGGAGATGAGCTCCAAGGACCCTGCAGGAGGAAGACTGGTTTCAGCCTGGGGCCACGGTGGCTCCGTTTTTGCTTGCCTGAGGGGCTCCAGGGCAGCTGCCTCCAGAGAGAGGATCTGTCTCTGCCCTCAGCCTTTCCCAGGGTGCCTGGGCTACTCTAGAGGACTGGCCCAGAGGAAGGGGGTGACCCTGCCTCTGACCCTGCAGACACATCCCTTCTGGGGCCAATAGCAGGCAGGGGGCTCCCACGATTCTGCACAGATGCCTGTCCAGGCTGCCTGCCAGCCACACCAGTTGCTGCCCTTGGACCAGGAGCAGCCCCCACCAGCCCCATGAGGCCCATTCCTGGGGCCTAAGCTCTGAACAGGGCCAGCATTTAGTAGCACCTTCCCCAGACCAATGTCCACCCGCATACTTCAAGCAGGGGAGATTTTTCTCTGCCCTCAAAGATGCTAAGTCCCTTCCTGGGCTGCTAGGGGGCTCACTTGTTCTCTCTCTTTCTCTCTCTCTCCCCCTCCTTCCTCTGTCTCTGTGTGTCTCTCTCTCCTCCCCTCTGTCTGTTTCTCCCTCCCTCTCCCTCTCTTTCCCTGACATCTCCCTATCTCTCTCCCTGTCTCCATCTCTCTCCCTCCCCTGTCTCTGTCTCTTTCCCTCTGGTCTCTCTGTTTCTCTCTCCCCTACCCCCATGACCCCACGACTCTTTCTCTCCCTCTCTCCCCACCCCCAGAGTTCTTGGCAGGTGCCCCTGCACCCTCCTGGGAGCCCTTGGCCCCAGCTCACTCTCCGCATCCTTCCGGTCTGGGGCATCCTGCGGGAGCCTCTTCAGATAGTCCTTGAGCAGCAGCTCGTACCGGGGGACCCTCTGCACGGGCTCCAGCATGTGGTGCTGCAGCGTCAGGTTCCCGCATACCTCCTGCTTCTGTGGGGACAGAGGGAGCATTGGGCACCCCAAGGACACGTGTGTGGATGCCAGCCCCACCGGCTTCTGGCCACCACAGCCCCAGGAAGCTGCCCAGAACTGGCTGCCCAGAACTGACTGTCCTTCAAGACATGGCTGACACAGACCACACTTTACAACGGGGGAAACTGAGGCTCAGAGAGACTGACCAATGGAGCAAGAACTGGAACCCCAGGCAGGCTGGCCCTTGGCCCAGAGCTGGCTCTCTTATACGCATCCTCGGTGGAGAAAATAAATGCCTGGACAGGACTGTCTCCTCCCGTCAAGAGTGGCTTTTCCCCACTCTCACCCACCCATGGGCCTAAGCAGGGCTCCTTCGACCCCTCTGCTGAGAAATCAGGCAGAGCTTCGCCCAACCATCCCCACTGGGTATCGGGCCAGGGCTTGTCCTTATGCCTAGAAACAGCTCGGGGAGTCCTTCTGCAGATCGCTCTCGATGTAAACGCACCAGTGTTCCAATCAGGTGCTGAGACCCTCGTGCTCCACGTGTACCCAGCTCTGCTCACCGGCTCCCTGTGCCTCCCCTCCCACCCTGCAGCACCTCCTTGCTGCCATGTCTCCATCTGGCATCTGAACCCCAGACACGTGTGCTGAATGCTGCCCACCTGTCACCTCTGTGCTCCCCAATCGGGTCCTCCTGCCCGGGCCACTTTGCCTCTGCCTCCCCTGACAATGCCCACTGGGCAGCCTGTGAGGGCCTGCTGACTTTGTCGTCCTGTCCACCAGCTTCCCCACCCACCTGCCAGGAACTCGAGGGCCTCAACCACCCTCACCTGGCTCAGGGCCCAGAAGAGAACGGCTTCCAGCTCAGATGAGCTCAAAAATGCCTGGGATACAACAGGGTGAGAGAAACCCAAGTTGACAATCTTCATAAAAACAACTGTCTCTGTCAAGATATTCACATAATCTCCAAGTATCTCCCTACAAGAAACTTTTTTTTTTTTTTTTTTTTTGAGACGGAGAGCCCGGCTCTGTTGCCTGGGCTGGAGTGCAATGGCGCGATCTCGGCTCACTGCAACCTCCGCCTCCCAGGTTCAAGCGATTCTCCTGCCTCAGCCTCCTAAGTAACTGGGATTACAGGTGCACACCACCACACCTGGCTAATTTTTGTATTTTTAGTAGAGATGGGGTTTCACTATATTGGTCAGGCTGGTCTCGAACTCCTGACCTTGTGATCTGCCTACCTTGGTCTCCCAAAGTGCTAGGATTACAGGCGTGAACCATCGCGCCTGGCCAAAACTTTTTTTTTTTTTTTTTTGATGGAGTCTTGCTCTGTTGCCCAGCCTGGAGTGTAGTGGAGTGATCTTGGCTCACTACAGCCTCCGCCTCCCCGGCTCAAGCAATTCTGTCTCAGCCTCCCAAGTAGCTGGGATTACAGGTATGAGTGTGCCACCACACTCAGCTAATTTTTGTATTTTTAGTAGAGATAGGGTTTCACTATGTTGCCCAGGCTGGTCTCGAACTTCTGACCTCAGGTGATCCGCCCACCTGGGCCTCCCAAAGTGCTGGGATTAGAGGCGTGAGCTACCACAAGCGGCCAAGAAACTTAATAGGGGAAAAAACCCAGCTTCACCTGAAGAGTCCTGACAGACACGCCCTTTATCAAGTGAATATCCCCAGGAATGGGATGCAGAGACTGCGTCACCGGGCAGGACGCGGGGAGAAGAGCACAGCCTCACTCCAGGAAAAGGCACGGCCTCAATCAAACTGTGGACAAACAGCAGAAAAACCCAAGCAGGCAGTCTACAAGTAACTAGGCTGCACCCCTCAAAAAGACAAGGACAGAGGCCTGTTCCAGACCCAAGAGGACAAATACAATAATGAGCGCAATGTGTGGCCCTGGGTTGGGTTATGGATCAGAAAACAAGAACGTTATTGGGACAATCGGTGACATCTGAGTGTGGGCTGCGGAGTAGATAGCACCAGGACGTCAGTATAAAATCCCCGATTTTGATCACTGTGCTGGGAGTACGCAAGAGAATATCCTTGTTCACATATTTAGTGATAAAGGGTTACGGTGTCTGCAACTTAGTTTCAAAACGCTCAAAAGTCATCATCATCTGTATGAGTTTAGAGAGAATAATAAAGTAAGCCAGACAAAATGTTAATAATGCATAACAATGTCATTTTTGCAACTTTCCTGTAAAGGTTTAAAGTTATTTCAAAATAAAAGTTTAACGTTTAAAATATGCTTTGATTAAAGGAAGGAAACCTGCAAAAGGCCATGGGCAACTTGATTGTCATGCGATCCTGTTTTGTCCACACCAGGGCTTCTCAGCCTGGGCACTATGGACATTCGGGTTGGAGAATTCTCTGCGGTGGGCCATCCTGTCTGCTGCAACGTGTTTTGCAGCATCCCCAGACCCCACCCACCAGATGCTGGGTGCACCCAATGTCTGAAGATATGGCCTGGGATCCCCGGGGGGCAAAGTCACCTTCAGGGAATGGCTGGATGGTACTGAGTCCAGGTGGAGAGCCCTCCCCACAGCCTGCCTGACCCTGTGCCCAATCTGCCTAGGATGAAGGGATGCACAGACCAGTGGCTGGCCTGCAACCAGGGCTGTGTCTGCCTCGAGTGTCCCCAGGCAGATGTCATCCAGGACATGGCAGGCGCGATCTCAGCTCACTGCAACCTCTGCCTCTCGGTTCAAGCAATTCTCCTGAATCAGCCTTCAGAGTAACTGGGACTATAGGCATGCCACGCCCAGCTAATTTTTGTATTTTTAGTAGAGATGGGGTTATATAGTCTTGGGTAGTGGGAAATGCATTTAAAAATAAGCTTTACATTTTAAGAAGTGGTGAATGGAGGTACTTAAAAATAAAAAAATCTGGGCCAGGCGCGGTGGCTCACGCCTGTAATCCTAGCACTTTGGGAGGCCGAGGTGGGTGGATCACAAGGTCAGAAGATCGAGACATCCTGGCTAACACGGTGAAACCCCGTCTCTACTAAAAAGTACAAAAAATTAGCCAGGCGTGGTGGCGGGTGCCTGTAGTCCCAGCTACTCAGGAGGCTGAGGCAGGAGAATGGCGTGAACCTGGGAGGCGGAGCTTACAGTGAACTGAGATCGCGCCACTGTACTCCAGCCTGGGCTACAGAGCGAGACTCCATCTCAAAAAAAATTAAAAAATAAATAAATAAAAATAAAAAATAAAAAATTCTGTATGGCAAACAACACCATAAAGTTAAAAGATCAGGCTGGGTGTGGTGGCTCACGCCTGTAATCCCAGCACTTTGAGAGGCCAAGGAGGGCGGATCATGAGGTCAGGAGATCGAGACCATCCTGGCTAACACAGTGAAACCCCATCTCTCCTAAAAATACAAAAAAATTAGCTGGGTGTGGTGGTGGGCGCCTGTATTCCCAGCTACTCGGGAGGCTGAGGCAGGAGAATGGCATAAACCCTGGAGGCAGAGGTTGCAGTGAACTGAGATCGTGCCACTACACTCCAGCCTGAGCAACAGAGTGAGACTGTCTCAAAAAATAAAAATAAAATAAAAAAATAAAAGATCAGTGGGGGAAAATAATCTGTGACATGCATGACAGAAAGCAGTTAATGTTCTTAGCATATAAAAGCCTTGTGAATCAAGAAGAAAGAGACCAGCCCTATAGGAGACAAGAGCAGCCAGGGCTGTGAGGAGGCTGTTAGCAGAAAGTGAAAAACAAAAAAGCAATGTAACATTTTAACAAAAATGCTTGCAGTAGATATAGAGGGACACTGTGCAATCAGACTGTCCTTTGAATTCAGGTTCCATCAGATAATAGCTCATGATGCTGTAGCTTGCACAGCCTCTTGAGCCACGATTTTCCGATGGGAATGCTGATTCATCTCTGGGAGTTATTGGAAGGCTCAAAGCATCAACAGAACATCTGGGCACATCCCATAATTTTCCTAATTTTCTCTATGTTCCAAAATTTCAGTAATGTCATATTACTTTTTGGAGTAAAATATACATATATATATATGTTTTTAAAAAATAAAACACCAGGCTCTGTGCATCTTGAGAACATCTGTGTCCACACTCCCACTGCCCGCCTTACCTGGATGCTGTGGACAACGTCTTTAAACAGTGGGGAGCGCTGGGTCCACGTGCTCACCAGCCCTACGGCTCGGTCAAAGTTCTTGACGTACTCGCCGTACATCTTCAGGAATGGGGCCAGCTTCTGCAGGATGTCCCCGAGCCGTGGGTTTGTGTCCCTTCGTGGAGAAATGAATCATCAGAGAAATAGCTGGGTGCATTGGGGACTCTGAGGTTAGTGGACATGAACTCCACCAGGGGGGTGTGGGGTGGAGGCCAGCTCTGTGTGATGGTGAGCAAATTGGTCACCCTCTCTGAGCCTTAGCTTCCTCCCCTATGTCATGTAGAGTAGAAAATAGTTAACTGGGCAATTAAATGAAAGATGCCTGTAAAACAGTTAAAAGTGCAAGCTGCAAGCTTAGAACCAGTGACCCAGACACAGGAGATAGCAGTAGTAGCAGAATCGCTTGAATGATGAACCACAGTTATCAAATAGAACCAACAAAATACCATTATGCTCCTTTTAAATGGGCAAGGATTAGAAACAATGGTTCTATCCAATGCTGGTGAAGTCCTGGGGAAAGTAGCTCTTTGTAGTACTGATAATGAAAAAAGCTGCTTTGGACAGAGATTTGCAAATAATTTTCAAGAAACAGAAAAATATACTAATCGTCTTTGACCTTAGGACTGTTTCAAAAAGAAAGAAAAAAGCCACAGGCACAAAGCCATCACTAAGGCATGACTGTGAACTGCACTCATACATTTAATTTAAAGGTCCAGGCCGGGTTTGGTGGCTCATGCCTGTAATCCAGCACTTTGGGAGGCTGAGATGGGCGGATCACAAGGTCAGAAGATCGAGACCATCCTGGCCAACATGGTGAAACCCCGTCTCTACTTTAAAAAAAATACAAATAATTAGCCGGGCGTGGTGGCGGGCGCCTGTAGTCCCAGCTACTTGGGAGGCTGAGGCAGGGGAATGGTGTGAACCCAGGAGGCGGAGCTTGCAGTGAGCTGAGATCGCGCCACTGCACTCCAGCCTGGGTGACAGAGTGAGACTGTTTAAAAAAAAAAAAAATGTCCAAAGGGCAGGGTGGCTAAGTCATTGGACCCCTGTGCTGTTATAAAAGTTGCAGAGGAGGTCACACATGCACTCATGAGTTAGCAGTCTCCAGGGCCTTGCAGGAGAAAACCTGTCTCTACCAAGCATGGATTTTTGTCAGCCAGAAGGCTGCATCCAGTCCTGACTGCCTCAGGGACACAATGTAAACGTGTTCGGCAGCTGGACCATGTGCTTGTACAGATTTATAAATTGACATAGCCCCTCCCTGAGCAACAGGTGAAAGGACTCCCCCTGGCCTCCCATTCCAGTCAAGCCTCTGTGGTCTCCTGGGTTGCAGCTTAGAGAACGGGCTGGTGGGACACAGAATGGCCAGGCTCCTGATGCAGAGGGAAGCCGGGCCTGCGAAGGGCACAGGCAGCAGAGACCCTAAGTCAAACAGCAGCGGCACCCAGAATGAGGGGAAACGCAACACGCAACGTGGGGAACTGATGAGTCTGGGGGCCAGCCTGGGATGTTTCATGAATTGTGACTTGCACTGAGCTGTCCCTCTGCTAATGAACAGAAGCAGCAGTGGGACAGAGGGACAGGCCACAGGGACAGCAGGAGGAGGATCTGAGGTCCACTGTTGAGAGGGAAAAACAGCATTTTTAAAACAAAGGTGGAGTATAAGCTAGGAGGGAAAAGAAAACCAACTAGCACTATCCACTGTGTGGTGTTTCCAGATGTCAAACCTCATTTTAGTTTCAGAGCCCCAAGTGGGGCGTTAAAAGCCCTTCATTCCGCATCATCTGCTTTCTCAGGAACTAAGCCTTGGAGACCGTAAGTGGCCGGTCAAGGTCACCAACCAGGAAGAGGTGGAGTCTGGATCAGACCCAGGACCGTGCAGAGAAGGGAGGCGCCCAGCCACCATGAGACAGTCCCCCAGCACTTGCCTGGCTCTCAGGCACATGAACCCAGGTCTAGAGACCACTTGAGGGGCCCCATGGGCATCCGCAGATGGTACTCACCACTCCTCCGTGATCCGCGTCTTCAGCTCCGGCAGCAGGAACTGCCCGTGGAAGCGGTGGATGGAGGAGATGTTAGAGAATATGCCCATGATGACTTCTGGAGGAATCCCCGCATCCATCAGCCTGGTGCAGAAAACCTGAGCATACAGAAGCCCACGTGTGGCCAGTGAGCCTCTTCTTCCACTGAGCACAGTTGCCGCCCCGCTTGGGCCACAGGTGAGGGCGCTTGGGAGGGGCCGCTGCTGCCACCTTGTGTTTTCTTAATGAATTTCAGAATTATTGTCCTCCCTTTTCATCCAACTGGTTCAGACAACCTCATGGTCTTAATGCAAGCTCATTTATGACTTACAAATGTGGGTGAGGCAGGGACAGTCGCCTGAGGACAGGGAATGACATCTTTCCTCAGCCACCTCTCATGCGAAATGGAAGGTTCAGACTTCCTTTTCTTTCTCGTGAGATAAAAACAGCAGCAGCAAAACCCCAGCTTCCATGGGTGCTTTATTTCCTGTGCTCATAAACCCCACGTTGTTATGTGGATAGAGATAAGTGGCAAACCCTGTCCCAAGTACTTATGCAGAAAAACATCCAGAAGCCATTTACATGCTCAGATCATGCAGCTGCCAAGAAGAAATGTCCCACAGGTGACTTGGCAAAGCCTTTTCCTCAGAGCTACAAGCACTGAAAACAAAAAATAAGTTTCTAGGACGGGCGTGGTGGCTCACGCCTGTAATCCCAGGACTTTGGGAGGCTGAGGCTGGTGGATCACCTGAGGTCAGGAGTTCAAGACCAGCCTGACAAATATGGTGAAACCCCGTCTCTACTATAAATACAAAAATTAGCTGGGCATGGTGGCATGTGCCTGTAGTCCCAGCTACTCGGGAGGCTGAGACAGGAGAATTGCTTGAACTGGAGAGGCGGAGGTTGCAGCGTGCCAAGATCGCGCCACTGCACTCCAGCTTGGGTGACAGAGTGAGACTTTGTCTCAAAAAAAAAAAAAAAGTTTGTAGACCAGACTTAAATTTGTCTGAGTTTTAGTATTTAAGTCATTCACACTGCACCTATAATGCCCAGCCAATGCTAAGAGATACTGAAACTGCCCCCAAGCCATGTGGGCTACCTGGTCCAGCAGGTGCAGCCGCTTCACATAGGTCTCCTCGGTGTGCAGGAGCTCCTGGGCAATGTGGAGAAGCTTCTGGGGGCCAGAGTGCTGTGGAGAGAAGAGATGCAGCTCACCTGGGGAAGATGAGCCTTGGGGAATTGGCACCTAACGGTCTGCCACTGTGTGCAGGAGAACCAGGGGCCACGGGGGTGGCAGGAGGCCACTGGGGCAGGAGGAGGGGCAGGAGGGGCCACTGTGATGGCGATGTGGTGCTCAGTTCTCATAGATGGGCCTTTGACTACAGAGCAGTTGCAGCGACCACGTCAAAATATATTGCACAGTGATGTCAGCAAGATGATGGACTAAACAGCTCTCGGCCCTCCTTCTGCGCAGAGACATAAGGTTAACAACAATATATGGGCCAGAGCACCTGTGTGAGAATTCCAGAGACCAGTTGAGAAGCTACAGCACCCAAGCCATTATAAAGCCAAGAAAAGGTTTCAGTAAAAGGTGTAGGGAAATTGGTGATGTTTGGCAGGCTTGTCTTAGTCCATTTTACCTGCTCTACATGCGTACCACCATGTCCAGCTAGTTTTTTTCTATTTTCGTTTTGTAGAGATGAGGTTTTGCCATGTTGCCCAGGCTGGTCTTGAACTCCTGGACTCAACCTATCTGCCCGCCTGAGCCTCCCAAAGTGCTGGGATTACAGGTGTGAGCCACCGTGCCTGGCCTCCTCCTGTTTTTGACATTGGGCAGGCTAACAACCCTCTGTAAGTTTCAGTGACCCCAAATGCAAAACAGCAGCGTCACCACCTAGTACCTACATCACAGGGATGTTATGAGGATGGAGTGGAACAACACATATGAAACACTTCATGCAGGACAGGGCACAGAGTATGAGCTAATCAAAGCTGGAAATCATCACTATGGAAGTTTTCACTGAAAATGCCTGAGACTGGGTAATTTCTAAACAAAAGAAGTTTATTTCTCACACTTCTGAGGGTTGATTTCTGCTTCCAAGATGGTGGCCTGAACACTATCCCCTCACATAGTGGAAGCAGTAGAAGAGAAAAAGGGAGATGAAGGCTGTGTCTTCACATGGTGGAAGAGCAGAGAGCAAACCCATGAACTTTCTCTTTTATAAAGGCCCTAATGTTATTCATGATGGCTCTGACCTCATTACTTAATCACCTCCTGAAGGCCCTATTGTGGCAGGCCAATTCTCCCTGACAATCACATAGACAGGCCTGCATGACAGTCACACAGACAGATTTCCACAGCATGGCCTTAACATGGAGCAAGTAGTTAAACCTAGGGAAATCAGTGCCCAGACACCAAAGCTAGAAATAAAACACAGTCAGTAGGAGCCTTGCATAAGCTTCTCCCTAACCTGCAGCAAGTCAAAATAATGGAGGCAGTCTTACATTCCTAGTGCCAGGACCCATCTTGGGTCAACGGAATCTGAGACAAGTCAAGGTAACAGAGGCAGCTGTTTGAATAGATTCATTGGAGAGTCTAAGGCAGCTCTCCAGACCAAGCTGTAAAGAAGATAAGATAGAAATAATCACTCCAGTACCACAGTAGACAGGCCTTGAAGGTACTGGGGCTCTTTTAATCAGACTTAGCAAGCATTTTTTGCTTCTGACCTTCTAGATGAAACAAAATTAGCTACAAAGAAACAGAAAAATGTAGCCCAATCAAAGGAACAAAATAAAAAACTTCAAAACTGATCTTAAGGAAACACAGATCTATGAGCTGCTTGAGAAAAAACATTGAAATAGTTGTCATAAAGATGCTCAATGAGATAAAAGAGAACAGATAGATGACTTTTAAAAAAATCAGGAAATGATGCATGAACAAAGTGAGAATATCAACAAAGAGATAGAAACTATTAAAAAGGACAAACCAGACATTCTGGAGCTGAAATACACTTTAATTGAACCGACAAATTTTTAAGAGGGGTTTGACAGCAGACTTGATCAGGCAGAAGAAAAACTGGGCAAACTTGAAGAGAGGTCATTTGAAATCATAGAGTCAGATAAGAAAAAAAAAAGAAAGAAAGAAGAGCAAGGAGAGCCTAAGGGATGTATGGGCCACTATCAAGTAGATCAATATATGCACTTGTAAGTTCCAAAAGAGAAGAGAGAGAAAGGGGCAAAGAGTTTATTTACAGAAATAATGGCTGAAATTTTCCCAAATTTGAGGAAAGCAATGGACTTAAAAATTCGAGAATCTCAAAGACCTCCAACTGGGGTAAATCAACAGAGAACCATACCAAGACATATTATAATTATATAACTGTCCAAAGTCAAATACAAAGAAAATCTTGAAAGCAGCGAGAGAAAAATAATTTGTCTCACGTAAGGGGTCTTCCATAAGATTATGAGAGGATTTGTCAGTGGTAACTTTGCAGACCAGAAGGCAGAGGGAGGATACATTCAAAGTGCTGAAAGAAAAAAAAAACTGTCATCAAAGAATATTGTATTTGATAAAACTGTTCTTCAAAAATGGAGAAATAAACACTTTTCCAGTTAAACAAAAACTGAGGGAGTTCTTTGCCATTAAATGTGCTCTAAAATAAAAAAGATTAAGGAGTACTTTATGTTAAAACAAAAGGATAGTAAAAAGCAACACAAAACCACAGGATAATATAAAGTTCTTCAGTAAAGGTGAACACATGGATAAATACAATAATTTGTACTATTATCCTTTTGGTGCATAGAATTCAATCACAAAAACATTTAAACATTTAAATCTATATGAATAAATAAAGATGAATTCATGACATCAATCAGAGCAGGGAGAGGGAGGTGGAATTGTAAAAGAGTAGAGTTTTTGCATGTGATTGAAGTTGTTATTAGTTTAAAATAGAATGCTATAACTTTAAAATGTTTTATGTAATTGCAATGGTAACCACAAATAAAATATCTATAGATAAAAAAGGAAATGAGAAAGAAATAAAAGCATATCACTACAAAAAAAAATCAATGAAACACAAAGAAAGATAGTAAGAGAGTAAAGGAGGGACACAAAAAACCTATAAGACATCCAGAAAACAACCAAATGGCAGTAGTAGGTCCTTTCCTATCAGTAACTACTTTAAATGTAAATGGATTAAACTTCCCAATCAAAAGACATATTGGCAGCCAGGTGTGGTGGCTCACACCTGTAATCCCAGCACTTTGAGAGGCTAAGGCGGGGGGATCACGAAGTCAGGAGTTTGAAACGAGCCTGACCAACATGGTAAAACCCCATCTCTACTAAAAATACAAAAATTAGCTGGGCGTGGTGGCGGGCACCTGTAATCCCAGCTACTCAGGAGGCTGAGGCAGGAGAATCGCTTGAACCTGGGAGGCGGAGGTTACAGCGAGCTGTAGTGCCACTGCACTCCAGCCTGGGAAACAGAGCAAGACTCTGTCTTTAAAAAAAAAAAAAAAAAAAAAAAAAGAGGTTCCAAGATGGCTGAATAGGAAAAGCTCCAGTATGCAGCTCCCAGCATAAGCGACACATTAGATGGGTGATTTCTGCATTTCCGATTGAGGTACCGGGTTGATCTCACTGGGGCTTGTCAGACAGTGGGTGCAGCCCATGGAGCAGGGTGGGGCATTGCCACACCCGGGAAGCACAAGGGGTTGGGGAATTCCCTTTCCTAGCAAAGGGAAGCCGTGACAGACGGTACCTGGAAAATCGAGACACTCTCACCCTAATACTGTGCTTTTCCAATGGCCTTAGCAAACGGCACACCAGGAGATTATACCCCGCGCCTGGCTCAGAGGGTCCCACGCCCACGGAGCCTCACTCACTGCTTGCACAGCAGTCTGAGATCGAACTGCAAGGCAGCCGCGAGGCTGGGGGAGGGGCACCCGCCATTGCTGAGGCTTGAGTAGGTAAACAAAGCTGCCGGGAAACTCGAACTGGGTGGAGCCCACCACAGCTCAAGGAAGCCTGCCTGCCTCTGTAGACTCCACCTCTGGGGTAAGGCATAGCTGAACAAAAGGCAGCAGAAACTTCTGCAGAGTTAAACGTCCCTGTCTGACAGCTTTGAAGAGAGTAGTGCTTCTCCCAGCACAGAGTTTGAGATCTGAGAATGGACAGACTGCCTCCTCAAGTGGGTCCCTGACCCCCGAGTAGCCTAACTGGGAGACACTTCCCAGTAGGGGCCGACTGACACCTCATACAGCCGGGTGCCCCTCTGAGACAAAGCTTCCAGAAGAAGGATCAGACAGCAACATTTGCTGTTCTGCAATATTTGCTGTTCTGCAGCCTCCACTTGTGATACCCAGGCAAACAGGGAGTGGACCTCCAGCAAACTCCAACAGATCTGCAGCTGAGGGTCCTGACTGTTAGACAGAAAACTAACAAACAGAAAGGACATCCACACCAAAATCCCATCTGTACGTCACCATCATCAAAGACCAAAGGTAGATAAAACCACAAAGATGGGGAGAAACCAGAGCAGAAAAGCTGAAAATTCTAAAAATCAGAGCACCTCTTCTCCTCCAAAGGAATGCAGCTCCTTGCCAGCGACGGAACAAAGCTGGAAGGAGAATGACTTTGGCGAGTTGACAAAAGTAAGCTTCAGATGACTGGTAATAACAAACTTCTCCAAGCTAAAGGGGGATGTTTGAACCCATCGCAAAGAAGCTAAAAACCTTGAAAAAAGGTTAGATGAATAGCTAACTAGAATAACCAGTGTAGAGAAGTCCTTAAATGACCTGATGGAGCTGAAAACCATGGCAGGAGAACTACGTGACGCATGCATAAGCTTCAGTAGCCGATTTGATCGAGTGGAAGAAAGGGTATCAGTGATTGAAGATCAAATGAATGAAATGAAGTGAGAAGAGAAGTTTAGAGAAAAAAGAGTAAAAAGAAACAAACATTAAGCCTCCAAGAAATATGAGACTATGTGAAAAGACCAAACCTGTGTCTGATTGGTGTACCTGAAAGTGACGGGGAGAATGGAACCAAGTTGGAAAACACTCTGCAGGATATTATCCAGGAGAACTTCCCCAACCTAGTGAGGCAGGCCAACATTCAAATTCAGAAAATACAGAGAACGCCACAAAGATACTCCTTGAGAAGAGCAACTTCAAGACACATAATTGTCAGATTCACCAAAGTTGAAATGAAGGAAAAAATGTTAAGGGCAGCCAGAGAGAAAGGTTGGGTTATCCACAAAGGGAAGCCCATCAGACTAACAGCAGATCTCTCGGCAGAAACTCTACAAGCCAGAAGAGAGTGGGGGCCAATATTCAACATTCTTAAAGTATTTTCAACACAGAATTTCATATCCAGCCAAACTAAGCTTCACAAGTGAAGGAGAAATAAAATCCTTTACAGACAAACAAATGCTGAGAGGTTTTGTCACCACCAGGCCTGCCTTACAAGAGGTCCTGAAGGAAGCACTAAATATGGAAAGGAACAACTAGTACCAGTCACTGCAAAAACGTGCCAAATTATAAAGACCATCAATGCTAGGAAGAAACTGCATCAACTAACAAGCAAAATAACCAGCTAACATCATAATGACAGGATCAAATTCACACATAAGAATATTAACCTTAAATGTAAATGGGCTAAATGCTCCAATTAAAAGACACAGACTGGCAAATTGGATACAGTCAAGACCCATCAGTGTGCTGTATTCAAGAGACCCGTCTCACGTGCAGAGACACACATAGGCTCAAAATAAAGGGATGGAGGAAGATCTATCAAGCAAATGGAAAACAAAAAAGCAGGGGTTGCAATCCTAGTCTCTGATAAAACAGTCTCTAAACCAACAAAGATCAAAAGAGACAAAGAAGGCCATTGCATAATGGTAAAGGGACCAATTCAACAAGAAGAGCTAACTATCCTAAATATATATGCACCCAATACAGGAGCACCCATATTCATAAAGCAAGTCCTTAGAGACCTACAAAGAGACTTAGACTCCCACACAGTAATAATGGGAGACTTTAACACCCCATCGTCAACATTAGACAGATCAACAAGACAAAGTTAACAAGGATATCCAGGAATTGAACTCAGCTCTGCACCAAGTGGACCTAATAGACATCTACAGAACTCTACACCCCAAATCAACAGAATATACATTCTTCTCAGCACCACATCACACTTATTCCAAAATGGACCACATAGTTGGAAGTAAAGCACTCTTCAGCAAATGTAAAAGAACAAAAATTATAACAAACTGTCTCTCAGACCACAGTGCAATCAAACTAGAACTCAGGATTAAGAAACTCACTCAAAACTGCTCAACTACATGGAAACTGAACAACCTGCTCCTGAATGACTAATGGGTACATAACGAAATGAAGGCAGAAATAAAGATGTTCTTTGAAACCAATGAGAACAAAGACACAACATACCAGAATCTCTGGGACACATTTAAAGCAGTGTGTAGAGTGAAATTTATAGCACTGAATGCTCACAAGAGAAAGCAGGAAAGATCTAAAATTGACACCCTAACATCCCAATTAAAAGAACTAGAGAAGCAAGAGCAAACACATTCAAAAGCTAGCAGAAGGCAAGAAATAACTAAGATCAGAGCAGAACTGAAGGAGATAGAGACACAAAAAAACCCTTCAAAAAAATCAATGAATCCAGGAGCTGGTTTTTTGAAAAGATCAACAAAATGGATAGACCATTAGCAAGACTAATAAAGAATAAAAGAGAGAAAAATCAAATAGATGCAATAAAAAATGATAAAGAGGATATCACCACCGATCCCACAGAAATACAAACTACCATCAACGAATACTATAAACACCTCTATGCAAATAAACTAGAAAATCTAGAAGAAATGGATAAATTCCTGGACACATAACACCCTCCCAAGACTAAACCAGGAAGAAGTTGAATCCCTGAATAGATCAATAACAGGTTCTAAAGTTGAGGCAATAACTAATAGCCTACCAACCAAAAAAAGTCCAGGACCAGAAGGATTCACAGCCGAATTCTACCAGAGGTACAAAGAGGAGCTGGTACCATTCCTTCTGAAACTATTCCAATCAATAGAAAAAGAGGTTATCTTCCCTATTTCATTTTATGAGGCCAACAACATCCTGATACCAAAGCCTGGCAGAGACACAACAAAAAAAAGAGAATTTTAGACCAATATCCCTGATGAACATCAATACCAAAATCTTCAATAAAATACTGGCAAACCGAATCCAGCAGCACATCAAAAGGCTTATCCATCACCATCAAGCTGGCCTCATCCCTGGGATGCAAGGCTGGTTCAACATACACAAATCAGTAAATGTAATCCATCATATAAACAGAACCAAAGTCAAAAACCACATGATTATCTCAATAGATGCAGAAAAGGCCCTCAACAAAATTCAACAGCCCTTCATGCTAAAAACTCTCGATAAACTAGATATTGATGGGACATATCTCAAAATAATAAGAGCTATTTATGACAAACCCACAGCCAATATCATACTGAATGGGCAAAAACTGGAAGCATTCCCTTTGAAAACTGGCACAAAACAGGGATGCCCTTTCTCACCACTCCTATTCAAGGTAGTGTTGGAAGTTCTGGCCAGGGCAATCAGGCAAGAGAAAGAAATAAAGCATATTCAATTAGGAAAAGAGGAAGTCAAATTGTCCCTGTTTGCAGATGACATGATTGCATATTTAGAAAACCCATCATCTCAGCCCAAAATCTCCTTAAGCTGATAAGCAACTTCACCAAAGTCTCAGGATAAAAAATCAATTTGCAAAAATCACAAGCATTCCTTTACACCAATAACAGACAAACAGAGAGCCAAATCATGAGTGAACTCCCATTCACAATTGCTTCAAAGGAAATAAAATACCTAGGAATCCAACTTACAAGGGATGTGAAGGACCTCTTCAAGGAGAACTACAAACCACTGCTCAACGAAATAAAAGAGGACACAAACAAATGGAAGAACATTCCATGCTCGTGGATAGGAAGAATCAATATTGTGAAAATGGCCATACTTCCCAAGGTAATTTATAGATTCAATGCCATCCCCATCAAGCTACCAATGACTTTCTTCACAGAATTGGAAAAAACTACTTTAAAGTTCATATGGAACCAAAAAAGAGCCCGCATTGCCAAGACAATCCTAAGCCAAAAGAACAAAGCTGGAGGCATCATGCTACCTGACTTCAAACTATATTACAAGGCTACAGTAACCAAAACAGCATGGTACTGGTACCAAAACAGAGATATAGACCAATGGAACAGAATAGAGCCCCCGGAAGTAATACCACACATCTACAACAATCTGATCTTTGACACACCTGACTAAAACAAGCAATGGGGAAAGGATTCCCTATTTAATAAATGGTATTGGGAAAACTGGCTAGCCATATGTAGAAAGCTGAAACTGGACCCCTTCCTTACATCTTATACAAAAATTTATTCAAGATGGATTAAAGACTTAAACGTTAGACCTAAAACCATAAAAACCCTGGAAGAAAAGCTAGGCAATACCATTCAGGCCATAAGCATGGGCAAGGACTTCATGACTAAAACACCAAAAGCAATTGCAATGGCAACAAAAGCCAAAATTGACAAATGGGATCTAATTAAACTAAAGAGCTTCTGCACAGCAAAAGAAACTACCATCAGAGTGAACAGGCAACCTACAGAATGGGAGAAAATTTTTGCAATCTACCCATCTGACAAAGGGCTAATATCCAGAATCTACAATGAACTTAAACAAATTTACAAGAAAAAAAATCAAACAACCCCATCAAAAAGTGGGCAAAGGATATGAACAGACACTTCTCAAAAGAAGGCATTCATGCAGCCAACATACGCATGAAAAAATGCTCATCATCACTGGCCATCAGAGAAATGCAAATCAAAACCACAATGAGATACCATCTCACACCAGTTAGAATGGCAATCATTAAAAAGTCAGGAAAGAACAGGTGCTGGAGAGGATGTGGAGAAATAGGAACGCTTTTACACTGTTGGTGGGACTGTAAACTAGTTCAACCATTGTGGAAGACAGTGTGGCGATTCCTCAAGGATCTAGAACTAGAAATATTATTTGACCCAGCCATCCCATTACTGGGCATATACCCAAAGGATTATAAATCACGCTGCTGTAAAGACACATGAACACGTATGTTTATTGCAGCACTATTCACAATAGCAAAGACTTGGAACCAACCCAAATGTCCATCAATAATAGACTGGATTAAGAAAATGTGGCACATATACACCATGGAATACTATGCAGCCATAAAAAATGATGAGTTCATGTCCTTTGTAGGGACATGGATGAAGCTGGAAACCATCATTCTGAGCAAACTATCGCAAGGACAGAAAACCAAACACCGCATGTTCTCACTCATAGATGGGAATTGAACAATGAGAACACTTGGACACAGAGTGGGGAATATCACAAACTGGGGCCTGTCATGGGGTAAGGGGAGGGAGGAGGGATGGCATTAGGAGATATACCTAATGTGAATGATGAGTTAACGGGTGCAGCACACCAACATGGCACATGTATACATATGTAACAAACCTGCACATTGTGCACATGTACCTTAGAACTTGAAGTATAATAATAATAATAAAAAGACATATTGGCTGAATGGATTAAAAATAACAGCATCCAACTATATGCTGTTGAGAAGAGACTCACTTTAGATATAAGCACACACATAGGCTGAACATGACAGGATGGAAAAAGATACTTCGTTCAAATGGTAACCAGAAGACAGCAGGAGTGGCCATAGTTAGATAAAATAGACTTTATAGCAAAAACTGTTACAAGGCTTGATGCAATGGTGTACACCTACAGTCCCACCTACTCAGGAGGTTGAGGTGGGTCACTTAAGCCCAGGAGTTTGAGGCTATCCTGGGCAACATAGTGAGACCTTGTACCAAAAAAAAAGAAGGAGAGTGATATCAGTAAGATGGCTGACTAGAAACACCTGGCATTCCTCCCCTCATCCCAAGAAGACTAAGGCACAAACAACTAAGATTTGGCTGGCGCTGGAGTGAGTGGTGGAGTAGAGATGCACCTGTGATGATTGAGAGAGCAGTGTGGAAGCACCCAGCCTCTAGTGGTCCCATCTCCCTCCAACCAGATAGCATCTATCCAGAGTCAGGAGGGACTTCCCTTTTCAGGGAAAAAGTATAACACAAGAGAATCCCACAGTCCTCGCAAGCCCCAAGCCCAGTTTGGAGAGTTGTGAGAATTTGCATAGCTACATCACCCGGATTAGGATCACAAAGTGTACACACCCCACCCCCCCAACCACCCACTGTGAACCAGGCTGCTGTGGCATGGCACCATCCTGAGACCAGAGCCACCTCCAGAATGCTCCAGGCAGTAGCTACTGTACCTCTCTAGCACTGGGCTCCATCTCCATTCCACCAAGACCACATGAGTGCTTGAATGCCACAACCCCAGATGCGTAGAGCTTGGGCCCAGGATCAGCTGTGACTCTATTCCTGCACAGCAGGGAAACCAACCCTCACTGCCACACTTTCAGCTAAAAGAACAGTCTGCCACTCCAACCCAGGAGGAGCTCAAGCAATCCTCCCAGCTATTCTTCAGAAAGGAATGAGGAATAAAATCTTTAACCAACAAGCAAAATCTAAGGGAATTCATCACCACTAGACCAGTCTTATAAGAAATGATCAAGACAGTCTTATATCTGGAAGTGAAAAGACAATAAACACCATCTTGAAAACATGTAAAACTATAAAACTCACTGGTAAAGCTGATACACAAAGGATGAAAGAAATGAATCAAACCTTATCACTGCAGAAAACCACCCAACTACAAAAATAAATAATGAGAAGAAGTAACAAAGTAACAAAACAACCAGAACACAATCAATAAAATGATAGGAGTAAGTTCTCACCAATCAATAATAATCTTGAATGTAAATAGATTAAATTCCCCTGTTTAAAAGATAAACTAGCTGAATGGATTAACAAACCAAGACCCAACTATATGCTGTCCACAAGAAACTCCCCTTACCTGTAAAGACACACATAAACTGAAAGTTAAGGATGAAAAAAGATAGTCCATGTAAACAGAAACCCAAAACAAGGAGGAGTAGCTATACTTATATCAGACGAAGAAGACTTCAAGTCAAAAACTATAAAAAGAAACAAAGACAGACATTATATAATAATAAAGGGATTAATTCAGGAGGAGAATATAATTGTAAATATATATGCACCAAATACTAGAGCACCTAGATATAGAAAGCAAATATTATTAAATATAAAGGGAAAGATAGACCTCCAATACAATAGTGGTTGGAGACTTCAACACCCCACTCTCAGTATTAGATAGATCATCTAGACAGAAAATCAAAGACACATCAGATTTAAACTACACCATTAGAACAAATAGACCTAACAGACATTTACAGAACATTTTACCCAATGGCTGCAGAATACACATTCTTCTCATGTACCCATGGAATATTCTCCAGGACTGACAATATGTTAGGACACAAAACAAGCCTCAGAATTTTTTTAAATCAAAATTATATTAGGTATCTTATCTTACCACAATGGAATAAAACTAGACATCAACAACAAGAGAAACATTCAAAGCTATATCAATATATGGAAATTAAATAACATGCTCCTGAATGATGAATGGATGAAGGAAGAAATTAAGAATGAAATTTAAGGGCCGGGTGCAATGGCTCACACCTGTAATCCCAGCACTTTGTGAGGCCAAGGCTGGCATACTGCTTGAGCCTAGGAGTTTGAAACCAGCCTGGGCAACATGGTGAAACCCATCTCTACAAAAAAATATAAAAACTAGCTGGGTGTGGTGGTGGGTGACTGTAATCCCAGCTCCTCAGGAGGCTGAGGCAGGAGAATAGTTTGAGCTAGGGAGGCAGAGGTTGCAGGGAGCCAAGATTGCGCCACTGCACTCCAGCCTGGGTGACAGGGTGAGACTCTGTCTCAAAAACAAACAAACAAACAAACAAATCTCCAAACAAAAAAAGTCCAGGACCCAGTGGGTTCACCACTGAATTCTACTGAACCTATAAAGAACAATTGATACCAATTATCAAACTATTCCAAAAAATTGAATCGGAGGAAATTCTTCCTAACTCATTTTACAAGGTCATCATAACCTTGATACCAAAACCAGGAAAAGACACAACAAAAAAGAAAACTACAGGCCAATATCCCTGATGAACATAGATGAAAAAATCCTCAACAAAATACCTGCAAACCAAATCCAACAGCACATGAAAAAGATAACAAACCACAATCAAGTGGGATTTATCCCAGGATACAAGGATTGTTCCATATACACAAATCAATAAATGTGATACATCACATTCACAGAACTAAGAACAAAAACCATATGATCATTTTAATATATGCTGAGACAGCATTTGATAAAATTCAGCATCCCTTTATTATAAACGCCCTCAACAAACTAGGTATAGAAGGAATATACCTCAAAATAATAAAGCCCATATGTGAGAAACCCACAGCTAACATCTTACTGAATGCAGAAAAGCTGAAAGCTTCTCCTCTAAGAATTGGAACAAGACAAGGATGCCCACTTTCCCCGCTATTATTCAACATAGTACTGGAAGTTTTAGCCAGAAGAGTTAGGCAAGAGAAAGAAATAAAAGGCATCCAAATGGGAATAGAGGAAGTCAAATTGTCCCTGTTTGCAGATTATATAATCTTTTTTGTTTTTTTGATACAGGATCTCACTTGTTGCCCGCACCACCAGACCCAGCTAACTTTTTAATTTTTTTGTATAGACAAGGTCTCACTATGTTGCTCAAGCTGGTCTTGAATTCCTTGGCTCAAGCAATCCTCCCACCTCAGCCTCCCAAAGTTCTGGGATTACAGGTGTGAGCCACTAAACCTAGCTGATGTGATCTTATATATAGAAAACCTATATTGTATCACAAAACTCTTAGAACTGATAAAAAAAATTTCATAAAGTTGAAGGGCACAAAATCAATATATGAACAACAGTAGTGTTTCTATACACAAACAACAAACTAGCTGAAAAAGAAATCAAGAAGGCAATCTCATATACAATAACTGCAAAATAAATACCTAGGAATACATTTAATGAAGAAGGTAAAAAAAAAAACAAAAAAACAAAAAAAAAAACCTCTACAAGGTGCGAAAGGAAAAAAAAACACAGGACCCCAATTCATAATGCCAAAAGAAAAAAATTAAGCTGAAAGCTGAGTCATGCAAGAAACTGCCTTTCCTTTTGTTCCTAAGCAGACAGCTATAGATGAAAGGTTAAATATCTCCACAGGTGGCTGCCCTATGTTTACCTCATCTTATGTAAAGTGCCGATTTACTGAGAACCAGATGAATACATAATTGACTATTCGCCTATCAGCTCCTTTTCTCTTGCAACATGTGGATTAACATACCTTCCCTTTCTCCCCTCCAGCCCACTTTTCCCCTTTAAATACTGAAGCCTTCAAAGTCCTCTTTGGAGAAAGGCACAGGCCACAGATTGTTTTTCTATGATTCCATGCTTATTTCTTCCAAGCATGACCTCAACCTTGGCAAAATAAACTTCTAAATTGATTGAAACCAGTCTCAGATACTTTTTGGTTTACAAAAGAAAACTAAAAAACACTGATGAGGCCAGGTGCGGTGGCTCACGCCTGTAATTCCAGCACTTTGGGAGGCCAAGGTGGGCAGATGAAGAGGTCAGGGGTTGGCCAGGCGTGGTGGATCACGCCTGTAATCCCAGCACTTTGGGAGGCTGAGGCGGGTGGATCTCGAGGTCAGGAGATGAAGACCATCCTGGCTAACATGGTGAAACCCCATCTCTACTAAAAACACAAAAATTATCCAGGTGTGGTGGCACGCATCTGTAGTCCCAGCTACTCAGGAGGCTGCGGCAGGAGAATCACTTGAACCTGGGAGGCAGAGGTTGCAGTGAGCCTAGACTGCGCCATTGCACTCCAGCCTGGGTGACAGAGCAAGACTCCATCTCAAAAACAAAACAAAACAAAACAAAAAAAAACACTGATGAAAGAAATTGAAGAGGATAATGTTTCATGAAAGGGCTGTGCTTGCAGAGACCCCTAAATGCTGAAGGAGTTGAGGAACCAAAGAACAAGGCGGACTAATGTAGTTTCTCAGCAGAGGGTGATTTATTGGGGAACTTACAGACAGGAGCATGGCCTTGGGTGGCCACAAAACAGGTAGATCTTCATGCTGTCAACCCCCAAACCCAGGACTTACATGCCATAGGGAAAGGGTATACAGTGCTTCAGAAGGAGTGTGTAGGACATTGAAATCAACCCCTCAGGGAAAGGCAAGAATGTTGTATTTATCATAGCCTAAGGGCAGGTTTTATGGTAAGTATGTGTTTATGATAATATCAAGGTTGTCATGACCTAAGGTTAAGATTTACAGTAAGTACTTGCTCTTATATAAGGAACAGTAATAAGATAGAAATCTTAGAGGCATTCCTGGAACTATGATTAATCAGAAGTCAACATGGCAGATTAGTGTAAGGTAGGTAGCCAGGCAGACATGATCAGGGGAGCAGGGGCCCCACCACACCAGGAATATCAGGTGACCATCATCAGGTGATGGTCTTGATAGATGCAGGAGGCAGATAAGAAAGGGTCCCTGGAGAATCTCCAACCTGCCCCACAAGCATTTATGCCAGATGTTTTTGTGTAGGTAAGGGAACCTGTGCAGGGTCTTGCCTGGGCATGCCCACAATGGACTGGAGGCCCACAGGTACTGGGGAAATGGAGTGGAGCTACCAGGAATTCGTGCCTTATGCAGGGGAGAAGCCTGGCCTCTTCAACTAGTGTGTGGTGGCCTGGTATTCAATCTGTGAGGTGGGAGCCTGTTGGCAGGACCCCCTCTTTCTTTGCTGAGAGCTTTCTTTTTGTCTAATAAATCCGCCCTCCTCACCCTTCAATGTGTCCTTGTGCCTAATTTTTCCTGGTAATGAGACAAGAACCCGGATTTTAGCTGAACTAAGGAGCAAAAAATCCTGCATTGGTCAGGTGGTTGCTAAACAGCCTCTCTAAAATAATAACTGGTTGCAGCCAGCACCAGGGAAATGCAGTCTCCCAATAGATAGAAAAACCTGAAACAGATCATCAGCTTCCTGATAAGATCTCAAGAGTTGGATAAATGGGCTCATGCATGCGCGCTAAGGGGCGAAATGGTGAAGTGTAATTGGTATATGACCGTCTAGGAACACTTGACAGGTACAGGAAGAACGGCTCAAGTGAGCATGCTGACAACTCCAGTAAACACACTACACATACGGCCCCTCCCAAGTGCTGGTGGGCCACTGGGCATGCAGACAGCCCACCACATGAAAGAATCAGGGGCGAAGGGATGTAACTCCCTGGAAGCATGCCAGTGCAGAATACCCCAAGTCAAAGGTTAAACGGAGCACATGAATCTCTCAAGTCAGAGAGGAGGGACCTTGCAGTCTGCACTGAGTAGAACTGAGGCACCCATGGCCCTCCTAGACAGGAGGCTCATGAGAGTGGTAGGGCTAAAACCTAACACCATGCAATGTGTATTGTTTCCTCTGCTTTTTCTTTTCTTTCCTTTCTTTTTTTTTTTTTTTTTTTTTTGAGACACAGTCTCGCTCTGTCGTCCAGGCTGGAGTGCAGTGGCACTATTTCGGCTCTCTGCAAGCTCCGCCTCCTGGGTTCACACCATTCTTCTGCCTCAGCCTCCCAAGTAGCTGGGATTACAGGCACCCACCACCACACTTAGCTATTTTTTTGTATTTTTAGTAGAGATGGGGTTTTACCGTGTCAGCCAGGATGGTCTCGATCTCCTGACCTCATGATCCGCCCACCTCAGCCTCCCAAAGTGCTGGCATTACAGGCGTGAGCCACTGCACACAGCCTCCTCTGCTTTTTCAACTAAAATTGGTTGTTTTCCAAAAACCCATACTGCCTATTCGCCTGTTTTCTCTGTGTGTATTCTGAAATGGCTTGTGTACTCACTGGACTGTCTACCTCGGAGGCAAGTCTGCCTCTTTGTTTTCACTTTGTATGTCACTTGACTTCTTAAACACACACTCCCTGTTATTCATGCACTCATGGCTCTTGCTGAATTTGTGTGGCAGCAAAGACACAGGCTCCCTTGGGGATACGCCATGAGATTTATACTTGTTTTTACCCTACCAGCTCGGATGTGACCTCTAACCCTTCCCCTGACTACTGGCACATGGCCAGGAAAGACACTAATTGGAACCCTGGCTCTGCCAGCTCCTTCTGACTTACCATGTGCTTTTCATTCCTGTTATGCCCCAGGGCCAAGTTTTCCAGTGGCTTTTGAAGCAGTTTGTCTGCGGGCACAGGGCCTCACTCTGTGGTCCTTTAAGGACCCTGCCTACTTGCTTTTTTGAGTTAGTACCTTTTTGGGATAAGGGAACATTCTTCCTTTGCCATTGCAAGTTCTTACCCCAAGCCCCAAGTCCTCCAGAGGTTCTTCTTTTATGTCAAGAGGGAAAATAAACATTGCCCTCTCAAATGGAAGGGCTGCTATTTTTGTAAGCATATAAAGGCTTTCCATGAGTATTCCTCTCACCTCCTCCCACTTCCTCCTGTAGCCTCCATTTCTCTAATCACTTCCACACCCCTCTCAACATGCATCAAGACCTTCAAGGTCATATTCAAAGGCAGGGGAGTCAGCCCCCTTGTGGCAGTTAGCTGAAAAACAGGCTTCTCATCTACTTAACATGAGAAATGGGACTCTGAGAAAAGAGATCATCATTTTGTTGCCAGAATGCTCCGAGCAAGTCACTATAAGGTCATGGAGATAAAGATATAGGCTGGCTGAAGTCCATAGGCACAAGAGACTCATAGGACAGAGATAAAGGCTGATAGATTATCATTAAAACAGAGATGAAGGCAAGGTTAGGGGTACATGGTAAGACCGGTTCATTCCAGAACCCCAAGGATGAGCAGGGGGCCCACTGTTCACTCTGGTATTTCCTCTGTTGTCAAGTGGGTAATTGTGATGAAATGGGACCAAGGTTAAGGGTACACAGTAAGACCGGTTCATTCTGGAACCCTAAGGATGAATGGGGGATGCCCTATTCAAGATAATAGGAAAGTAAGAAGGGACACATTTTACCTTTTTCCTTTTTTTCTCCACTGTTCTTTCTTCACAGATGGGTAATCACATCTCCATACCACAGGACACACCTCTCAGATGTATTCCCAAAAAGTGGGAAAAGTTTGATCCCCTAAACCTTAAAACAGAAAAATGGGCCAGGCGCGGTGGTTCATGCTTGTAATCCTAGCACTTTGGGAGGTTGAGGTGGGTGGATCACCTGAGGTGAGGAGTTTGAGACCAGCCTGACCAACATGGTGAAACCCCATCTCTACTAAATACAAAAAATTAGCCAGGAATGATGGCTGAAACCCGTAATCCCAGATACTTGGGAGGCTGAGGCAGGAGAATCACTTGAACTCGGGAGGCAGAGGTTACAGTGAGCTAAGATTGTGCCACTGCACTCCAACCTGGGCAACAAGAGCAAAACTCCGTCAAAAACCAAACAAATAAACAAACAAACAAAAATAGAAAAACTAGGTTTTCTTTGTAATACTGTTTTTCCTCAAAATTAACTGGGAAGAAATAACAAAAGTCAGCCTCAGAACCCAGTGCCTCCATGCAGGAAATCCTCAAAGTCACCTCCTCAGTCTTTTATAACTGGGAGTAGAATAAGGAGGACAGGGCTAAGGAAAAAGAGAAATGCAGGGACCAGAGGCAGGCTTAACTACTGGCTGCTCTGCAAGCCCACCAGCCTCCAGGTTGCCCTAAGGACACTCCTTCAGGTAACTGCCATTGGCGTGGGAAGCCAGGCCACTGGAAGGCAAACTGCCCCAGTGGGACAAACGGGAGGAAACCTCACATGGTTTGCCCTCTCTGCCAAAAGCTTGGCCACTGGAAACTGGACTGCTTTGAAGGCTGAAGGGCCCCCAGGACAGAATCCCAACCCCTGATGGCCTTGAGCTGGAGAGCTCTCTGCTCTAGCTGGCTTCCAAATCAGACATTGGCACTAACAGGAAAAAGCCAAGGGTGACTCTGGAGGCAGCAAATAAAATTATAAATTTCCCTTTTGGGTTCAAGAGCTGCCTACTCTGTGCTAATCTCCTCTGAGCAATTTTTCTCCAAATGCAGTCAGGTAATGTGGGCAAATAGCACTCCCTCCCTCCAAAAAAAAAAAAAAAAAAGATTCACACCCCTTTATATTATTTAAGAGACCAATTACCACTTTCCCACCAGTCCCTGGTAGTGTCTAAATACCCTACACCTCTTTGGGGCAAAAATATACTTCTGAATTCATCTTTATCTCTAAGAGCTCTATTTCTCCTGGGAAAGCCACCTAAATCTTTAACCAATAACTTTAACCTGGACAGTCTAACCTCAGGGATTTAGAAATAGCCCACACTTATTTGGACAAACCCTAGCAAAAATCTAACCAAGGCATCTCTCAAGGGGGGATAACTTCTACAGTATGTAGATAACCTCTTTGTCTGCTCCCCCTTCACAGGACCCATACAGCAACATGTAGTATAAACCATAACTTCCTAACAGAAGGAAAATTAATTTGTCTAATTCAAAAGTTATAAAGGTAAAGGTATTGTTGGTAAGGAAGGTTATAAAGAAAAGTGATTTTGCATGAAAAGGATTTTGTATGGTAAATTCTTGTCCCAAAGTAAAATAACTGGTTGTTTAAAAGAGGGATGTTTAGGTCAAGTCAGAAAGTCCAAGCATGCCGTAGATGGTCAGTGCAAGTTGTAAAATGCTTTATAAACTGCGATCATGACTCTTAACTGTACAATTTGCCTGCTTTACAGCTAGGTAAGGCCTGAGGACATACAGAGCTAGCTGTATCCCCTCATCTATGCTGGAAAGAGTCAAATCTTATCTGCATTTCTGTTGGATGTCCTAAGCTCCAAACCTAGTGCATAATTAGAATTGCTTACTTACCAGGTTTTTCACCAAAAGTAAAAGTTGCTAAGAGTTAACAGTGTAACATGTACTTGACACTACTGGAAAAACAGTTTACATGCAAGATGTGTAGGGAAAGCAGAATGTGCTTTTGGTAAAAGATTATAAGAAGGCATGGAAATGTGGATATTTTTGCCTAGTTTAGAGGGTTAAAGGATTGTTTTAAATTATATATGATAAAGATAAAGGTTAAAGCAAGTTGTGGAAGGTTTGTAAAAATTAATCTTGTAAAAGAAATTCTGTATGTGACCATATTGGCTAGAGTTAAAGGAGTATTCAGTTTTTCCATAAATTGAACATTGGAATAAAAGCACAACAGAGTTTTATTAAAGCATTATTCTGCTCCTTATAAATGTGTTATTGGTACATGTTCCAAAATTATGCAAAACTTCTATAATTATGACATAACTTACTATGTTATCACTAATAATAATAATTGTTTTTTGTTTTTTGTTTTTTTTGAGATGGAGTCTTGCTCTGTCGCCCAGGCTGGAGTGCAGTGGTGTGATCTCGGCTCACTGAAAGCTCTGCCTCCCAGGTGCACGCCATTCTCCTGCCTCAGCCTCCCGAGTAGCTGGAACTACAGGTGCCCGCCACCTCGCCTGGCTAATTTTTTTTTTGTATTTTTAGTAGAGACGGGGTTTCACCATATTAGTCAGGATGGTCTTGATCTCCTGACCTCGTGATCCACCCGCCTCAGCCTCCCAGAGTGCTGGGATTACAGGAGTGAGCCACCGTGCCCAACCAATAATGATAATTATTATGTTAAATTAGTGTGCCACAGAGATAACAAATTTCTTTTTCAATTGTGTCTTTGACTGTGGCACCATAAGACTTTTTGTCATCCACAGACAATTGTTGACTTGTTTTAATCCTTTTTAAAAGGTGAATTTTTTTTTTTAGACAGAGTCTCACTCTGTTGCCCAGGTTGGGGTGCAGTGGTACGATCTCAGCTCACTGTGACCTCTGCCTCCCAGGTTCAAGCAATTCTCCTGCCTCAGCCTCCCAAGTAGCTGGGATTACAGGCAAGCACCACCATGCCCAGCTAATTTTTGTATTTTTAGTAGAGACAGGGTTTGGCCATGTTGGCCAGGCTGGTCTTGAACTCCTGACCTCAGGTGATCCATTTGCCTCAGCCTCCCAAAGTGCTGGGATTACAGGCATGAGCCACCGTCCCTGGCCAAAAGGTGGTTTTTATAGTCAGCTATAGGACTCTAACAGGTGCTCCTAAATGCAGGTTCCTGATAACATTGGAGATTGTGATATTAGAATAGAGGAAAAACTTTCAGGACTCTTATGGAGAGCTGAAATGTTCATGATTATCAAGCAGAACAGGAGCTAACTGCATGAACAGTGATCTTGCCGTTGCACTCTAGCCTGGGTGACAGAGCAAGACTCTGTCTCCAAAAAAATAAATGAATGAATACATTCTTTTTAAAAAGAAAAACCATAGAACTACCATATGATCCAGCAATCACACGACTGGACATTTATCCAAAGGAAGGGAACTCAGTATATTGAAGGGACAGCTACACCTCCATGTTTATTGCAGCACTATTCACAGCAGCCAAGATATGGAATCAACCTGGGTGTCCAACAACAGATGAGTGAATAAGGAAAATGTGGTATATATAGACAATGTCATACTACTGAGTCATAAAAATATGAAATCCTGTCATTTGTGGCAACATGGATGGAACTAGACAACATTTAGTTAAGCAAAATAAGCCAGGAACAGAAAGTTAAACACCACATATTTTTACTCATACGTGGAAGCTAAAAAAAGTTGATCTCACAGAAGTAAAAAGTACAGCAGAGAATACTAGAGACTAGGAAGCGTAGGAGGAAGAGAGGGATAGGGAGAGATTTGTTAAAGGATATAAAATTGCAGATAGATAAAAGGAGTAATTTCCAGTGTTCTATGACACTGTAGAAGGACTATTGTTAACAATCGTATAGTATATAGTTTCAATAGCTAGAAGGAGGGTATTGAGTGTTCCCAACACAAAGAAATGATAAATGTTTGAAATGATGGCTATGTTAATTGCCATGATCTAATCACTATGTATTATATGTATCAAAACATCACTATGTAACTCAGGTATATGTACAGCTAGTATCTGTCACTTTAAAAAAAAAAAAGAATCACTGCTGCCAACTGGAAAAAAAATAACTGTTACAAGAAGCAAAGAACGACATTATATAGTGATAAAAAGGTCAAGTCACCAAAAAGATGTAACAGTTATAAATATTTATGCACCAAACCTCAGAGCTCCTAAATATATGAAGGAAACTTTGGCAAAATTGAAGGAAGAAATAGAGATCGGCAAAATAATATTAGGAGACTTTAATATCCCACTTTCAATAAACCAATAAAATAGACAGAAGATCAATAAGGAAATAGAGAACTTGAACAACTCTACAGACAGTTGAACCAAACAGACAATTACAGAACACGCTGCCCAAAAACAGCACAATATATGTTCTTCTCAAGTGTACATGAAACATTCTCCAGGATAGACCATATATTAGGCATAAAACAAGTCTCAACAAACACACAAAGACTGAAATTATACAAACTTTTTCTTTCTTTCTTTCTTTTTTTTTTTTTTTTGAGATGGAGTCTCGCTCTGTCACCCAGGCTGGAGTGCAGTGGTGCGATCTCAGGTCACTGCAAGCTCTGCCTCCCAGGTTCATGCCATTCTCTTGCCTCAGCCTCCTGAGTAGCTGGGACTACAGGTGCCCACCACCACGCCTGGCTAATTTTTTGTATTTTTAGTAGAGATGGGTTTTCACCATGTTAGCCAGGATGGTCTCGATCTCCCGACCTCATGATCCGACCGCCTCGGCCTCCCAAAGTGCTGGGATTACAGGCGTGAGCCACCGCGCCTGGCTCAAACTATCTTTTTCAATCACAATGGAATGAAACTAGAATTCAATAACACAATGAAAATCCACAGACATGTGCAAATTAAACAACACATTTTTTTCTTTTTTCTTTTTTTTTTTTTTGAGATAGAGTCTTGCTCTGTCGCCCAGCCTAGAGCACAGTGGCGGGATCTAGGCTCACTGCAACCTCCACTTCCCCAGTTCAAGCAATTCTCCTGCCTCAGCCTCCCGAGTAGCTGGGATTACAAGTGCCCACCACCACGCCTGGCTAATTTTTGTATTTTTAGTAGAGACAGGGTTTCACCATGTTGGTCAGGCTGGTCTCAAACTCTTGACTCAGGCAATCCACCTGCCTCAGCCTCCCAAAGTGCTGGAATTACAGGAGTGAGCCACCGCACCTGGCCTAAACAACACATTCTTAAACAACCAATGAATAAAAGAAAAAAATGAAATCATCATACTTATGGAATGCAGTAAAAGCAGTGCTAAGAGGGAATTTTACAGCTATAAATACGTACATTTTTTAAAAAAGAAAAATCTTGAATCAACAACCTAACTCTGCACATCAAGAAACTCAAAAGAGAAGAGTAAACTGAAACTGAAGCTAGCAGGAGGAAGGAAGTAATAAAGATCAGACCTATAGAGATATCTATATACATTAGGTATCTGCAATAGAGAATAGAAAGACAATAGGAAAACCAACAACATGAAAAGTTGGTTTTTTGAAAAGAGCAAAAAAATTGACAAACACTTAGCTAGGTTAACTAAGAAAAAAGGAGGCTGGGAATGGTGACTCACACCTGTAATCCCAGCACTTGGGAGGCCAAGGCAGGTGGATCACTTGAGGCCAGGAATTTGAGATCACCGTGGCCAAAATGGTGAAACTTCATCTCTACTAGAAATACAAAAATTAGCTGGGCGTGGTGGCACACGCCTGTAATCTCAGCTACTCGGGAGGCTGGGCAGGAGAATTGCTTGAACCCAGGAGGCGGAGGTTGCAGTTAGCACCACTATACTCCACCCTGGGCAGCAGAGTGAGTGAGACTCCATCTAAAAAAAAAAAAAAATCTATTCTATTGTCTAAATGTATAGATTTTTTTCTAAATGTTGTGATTTTTAAATAGACTGCCTCAAAAAAAAAAAAAAAAGAGAGAGAGAAGACTCAACTAAAATGAAAGAGGGGACATTACAAGAGGTGCCACAGAAATAAAAAGACTAAAAGAGAATACTATGAACAGTAATGGGTAAATTCCTAGAAACATACAGCCTGGGAAGACTGAATCATGAAGAAATAGAAAATTTGAAAGAGCAATAATGAGTATGCAGATTGAATTAGTAATAAAGAACCCCCAAATAAACAAATGTCCAGGACCAGATGGCTTCACTGATGGATTCTATAAACATTTTAAAAAGAAATAAAACCAATCCTCCTGAAATTCTTCCAAAACAATAGAAGAGGAGGGCATACTTCCAGCTCATTCAATAGGCCAGCATTATCCTGATACCAAGGCCATATAAAGACGATACAGGAAAATAAAACTACGGGCCAATATCCCTGATGAATATTGATGCAAAAGACCTCAACAAAATACTAGGAAATGAAATTCAACAGTACATTGAAAGGATTAATCACCATGATCAAGTTTATTCCTGGAATGCAACTCTGGTTCAACATAACAAAAATCAATTAATGTAATACACCACATTAACAGAATGAAGGACAAAAGCCACATGATCATCTCAATTGATGCAGAAAAAGCATTTGAAAGGATTCAACATCCTTTCATGATAAAAAACACTCAACAAACTAGGAACAGAATGAAACTACCTCAATATAATAAAGCTCATATATGAGAAGCCCACAGCTAACATCATATTCAATGGTGAAAGACTAAAACTTTTCCTCTAAGATTAGAAATAAGAGAAGGATGCCCACTCTTACCACTTCTATTCAATATAGTATGGGAAGTCCTAGCCAGAGCAATTAGGAGAGAAAAAGGAAGAAAAGTCATCCAAATTGGAAAGGAAAAAGTAAAATTATTTCTGTTCACAGATGACATGATTTTATACTAAAAAATCCTTAAGATTCCATTAAAAACTGTTAGGACTAACGAACCAGTTCAGTAAAGTTACAGAATATAAAATGAACACAAAAAAATCAGTTGGTGCTGGGCATGGTGGCTCACAGCTATAATCCTGACACCTTGGGAAGCCAAGGCAGGAGGATCACTTGAGGCCAGAAGTTTGAGATGAGCCTGGGCAATATAATGAGATTCTGTCTCAAAGAAAGGGAAGGGAAGGAGAGGGGAGGGGAGGGGAGGGGAAGAGAGGAGTGGAGGGGGGATGGGGGAGGGGAGGGGAGGGGGGTGGGGGAGGGTGAATGGGGAAGGGAGGGGAGGGGAAGGAAGAGGGGGGAGGGGAGGGGAGGGTGCGTGTAACATGCAATTCATGTTCACCTTGGGGTGGAGGCTTAACATTTAAATGTATTACAGTCAGGCTCTGTATGCCAAAAGGTCTTTTCAGGACACAAATGCATGCAAGTGTGCAGCCTCTGCAAACTGGCCAGAGCCAGTCCATACAGGGTCAGTGATCTTCTCACTGAAAGAAAGTTACTCAATCAGTCTCTTGTCCAATCAAAGCTGCAGTTATGGCTGGTGGAATGGGGGTGGGGTGGGGGGGGTGGGCGGTGGGAGTGTCAGTCAGCATCTGGTGGAGCTACAGTTGTTTTAATATTGCTTATTGCTTGTTTAGCTGCTAAAGAAAAAGAAAATACCTCGTGGCTATTAGAATATAGTTTCTTCTTTTTTTTTTTTTTTTTGAGATGGAGTTTCGTTCTTGCTGCCCAGGCTGGAGTGCAATGGTGTGATATCGGCTCACCGCAACCTCCACCTCCTGGGTTCAAGTGATTCTCCTGCCTCAGCCTCCCAATTAGCTGGGATTACAGGCATGTGCCACCACACCCAGCTAATTTTGTATTTTTAGTAGAGACAGGTTTTCTTCATGTTGGTCAGGCTGGTCTCAAACTCCTGACCTCAGTTGATCCACCCACCTCGGCCTCCCAAAGTGCTAGGATTATAGGCGTGAGCCACCTCGCCCAGCCAGAATATAGTTTATTCTTTAAGTGTATGGTGTGTACACTTGCCTGGTCCTGTTTATAATTTGGTATCTTATTGCCACAGAGTCTGTCAGTCTTCTGATCTCTATTTTAAGATTAATGCTGCTCAGTTGTGTGTAAACTACAAAAGTGAGGGAGTAGAATCAGGTGTGTCTGACCTCCCATTCCCATCATGGCTGGGAACTCAAGTTTCCCGCAGAAACCACATTACCGTCTCAGGCCCACAGTTCCCCCTCGAACCCTCTGCCTCCTGACTGACCCTGGGCTTCCCTGTGGCCCCACGGTGTGGTGTGACATGCCCCTTTCTCTTGGAAACTGAGGATGACAAACCATCTTGTCAATGGCAATGGTCTGATCCTTCCTACACCTGAGTGATAATAAAGCCTCCATTGAACACAGCCCTGGCCTCGTCTCCGCCAAGCCGGCTCACAGTGGTCCAGGCACCGGACTGCCCTTCACCTGCCCAGCCTGTCTCCCGATGGTCCCCGTGTCAGCCAGCAGCGTCCCCACCTAGGAGCCAGCAAGCCTGACCCGCAAAGCGCTCCCAGGACCTGGTCACTTGGCAACTTACCCAAGCTGTGCCCCCCATACCCACAGTTTCTCTGAGCCTGAGGCCATCTGCTGCCTCTCCATCTCCCCAAGATCCCAGCACCGAGCCAAGAGCCCCATAAACGCTAATGAGAATGCAAACAAACTCCCTCCATGCAGCTCCATCGTGTTGTGGGAACTGTCTGCTCTGGTCTCCACACTGCACTGCGGGCCTCACAGGTCCTGCCCCACCATGTCCTGAAGAGCACAGGGCACCCAGCCTGTGCCACACCCCATGGGTGACCCTGGCCAGGTACCATGCCCTCTGTGCCTCAGTTTCCCATTGAGGAAAACAGTTTCCCCACTCACACCGTCTCCTCCCAGGAGTTTTATAAAGTCAGCAGTGAGCACTGTGCAAAGGGCGGCTTTGGCAGCACCACCAGTAGGACTGACCATCATACCTTCCCAGGGTCGGGAGGTGCCCACTGTGCAGTTGTGGAAACTAAGACTCAGGACTGAGGTCACTGCTCAAGGTGTCAGGTGGGCTTGGCCTGGCCTGCATGGATTTTTCCCTCAGGCTTTTCTAGGGCAGACTGCATCCCAGGACCTCCCCTTGCACACAGCACAAGCCTGTGTGCCACATTCCTGGAAACAAGGTGTGGGATGACGCCCACTGAAAATCTCAAACCCCTCCTGATGAAAGGCCTGCAGCCCGCAGCGGGGACAGAGAAGGGGAAGCCTACCTGGGCCAGGCCGGCATCCTTGTCAGCCTTCTGGGGGGTGTTCTCAGAATCAGGTTCCTCACCCACGTCGCTGTCCGCCTCCTCCTGGGGGGTGACCTTCGGGACCTGGCTGTCCAGGGCCATCTCTGGGTGCACCCCCAGTACAGTGGGGCTTGGGCTAGCCTCCAAGCCCTCCTCGCAGGGGAAGTTCTCTCCAGCCACACTGGAGGATGGACTGTCGATCCCGCTGTCCCGGTTGGGGATCTTTAAGCTACCACTCAGCTCTCCCGTGGGGCCTGTGTCTGGAGAGCCGTCCCCTGCTGCAGCCAGGCTGACAGGGTCCCCACAGTGGGCTCTGGGCCCAACAGGGAGCGCCTGAAGCTTCCCTAGGGAGGAACTGCCAGGCCCAGTGTCTGGCATCCCTAGGGCAGCAATGGGTCCTGGAGGGGTTGAGGACCCCCCACCTGACTCCATCCTTAAAGCTGAGCTCACTGGGCTCAGGTGGAGGCTGGCCAGGGGCTTCCTGTAGGGGAGAAACAAGCCAGAGTCAGTGCTAGCCAGGCATGGACCAGCCCCCTCAGGTGCAACCCCCAAATGCAGCCCCCAGGCAGTACCCTCCACCCCCCACCAAAAGCCTGGAGCAGGTGGGCTGGGGGTTGTGTGTGAAGTGTGAATGCCCTGGTCAGCTTCAGCTGGGTCTTGTACAGACAGGCTTTTAAAGAACAGAAAATGGAAAATGTTTTGTTTTAAAATTGTTTCTTCCGCATAAAAAAAATTAACCCTGTGGTGTGAAGCTATCTGCTGTTCAATAAATTCAAAATAGATGCTCAAGGTAGTGACCATAACCAAAAGGAACACAGTGGCTTCTGTTTATAATGCATCCGTGGTGCTTTTCAATCCTCTGATACTCCCAGGACATGAGGCCGGTGTCCTCCTCCTCCTCCTCCTCACCACTGCCTACTGGACAGGTCAGAAAACAGCCCCCAGGGGTCCAGGGTCCCAGCTGTCTCTACTATCTCCCTCAGGGGAGGGCTGGGGCAGGAGGTGCGTCTTGCCGGAGGATGTGGACCAAGGTCTTTGCCCCAGAACTCCTCCTCCCTCCTGTGCACTGGAGCCACCTCACACTGGCCCACCACGCCTCTCATGGACCAAATTCAAGTGTCAGTTCTAAGTGCACAGAGAATTCACCGGGTGCCTTTGAGGAGGAGCAAAGGTGAGACGGGCCTAGAGGGAGACTGTCATCCCTCAAAATCATCCTCTTGAACCCAAGACGCAGCTGCCGAGGAGCCTAGGGGCTGCAAGTGGCGGTCACTTATCCCCATACCTGATGTCACCAGCCTTTCTGAGGAGGGTGCTGAGGGTCAGCGGGCACAGGTGCCTGGCTCCGTGCTGGGGTCTGGGGTTGGCCAGCAGGAGCTCGCACACGGTAGATGGTTTCCTTGAAAATCTCTTCCTTGCCCAGCAGGTTCAAAGTAGAGCCATTTAGGAGGTACTGAAAAGACATTAGTAGAGAAAGAAAACCACCTTCTCCAACTGGCATTTGGAGCAGCCAGAGGCCCCGGCTCTGCGGGGGTGCGGAGGAGGGAAGCTCCATGCCACCACTCAGCATGGTGGACCCCAGGATTGGGGAATGGCCATCTGCACAGTCATATCCTCAGCCCCCAGGCTGGCACACAACGCCTCCAAAAGGGTGGGGCCTGCACCAGCAGCCATGCACTGTAGGGTGGGCAATGTCTTGCTCGGCTGGAAACTCTGGGGCCAGGGCTGAGCTTGTCCCTTGCCATGCAGCATCCTGCGGCCCAGGGGAAGGGTCATCTTGAACATGCAGGCACTGTCCAGTGTGAGGTGAGCCGGTGGGCATCGCCAGGCCCCTCCCTAGCCCACACCTCACACCCTCCCCCAGGCACATACAGAGAGGCTCCCTCAAACACTCACACTGATGGGCTGGCTCACACTCACAGTCACACACGCACTCACACTCACAATTAGATATTCCTCTGCCAGCAGCTTTACATGCTCCTGCCTCACTTGCTAAGCGGAATAAAGAAGAAGCAGGCTTCACACAGTGACAGGCACACAGTGAGCTGGCCCTGGCTGCCTTGAGCCTGCCCTGGTTGCCTTGAGCAGGCAGGTGTGCCTCTGGGCAGGGCGTGGCGCAGGCCTGGGCTCTGGCAGCGTCCCGGTGGCTGTGGAGGCCGACCAGCTCCACGGTGGAGCACCCCCACCACACACAGTCTCCTGAGTGCTCGCTGTCTTGGGGCAAAACCCCTTTTGAGTGGATGTTTCTTTAAATGACTCCAGAATTGCTCAGGTGGGCATTTATGATTGGCTACTGCCACATTCCTAACGAGTTCAATGGGGGGCAATATTAAGATTTCTAAACAGAAAATACATGTTTTGCTGCATTCTTCTCATAGCACAAGAGATAAACTCAGGTTTCCAGAGGTCAAACATGGCACAGTAATAAAAATATACTGGATGGAATGTGAGCTGTGCTCAGGCTCGGTGTGTTCAAAGGTAGCTGTCTGGCAAGACAGAGCCTGGTTCAACCCCATCTCAGGGGAATTATGCTTCTGGTCAGGATGGAGTAATAGAAACCAGATTTACTCTCACCTGGAACAGCAACAAAAATGGACAAAACCTACGAAACAAGTTTGCAAGGCTCTACACCAAGCGGTAAAACACTGTGGTCCCTGAGAGACGGGAATGAATGAGGTGAGCCCTCCTATTGCCCCAGCTCACTGCCCGGAGACCATTTCTGGGCCATGGATCAGGGAAGGGGAGCCCTGTGGGGCCCAGTGGACTCTCTGAGTTGAGAAGACAAAACTGGGAGGCCAGAAGACTAAGGTGGCCAGAGTCCACAGCATGGAGCCCTGAAGATGAGAGAGCTGCACAGAGAGAGAGAACCCAGAGATCTCAGAGGGGCTCCTTGAGGACCGTTCAGCATGTGTGCGGTGGGGAGAGCACATGAGGCCAGAGAAAGAACCACCTGTGAGGACCACAGGGAGATTTCACAGGGCAGGGACACACCTATGCCCACCAGCCAGCCCTAAAAGCCCCACAGGTCACGGGGCATTGCGTTGAATACTCAGAGGGTCTTGCTTCAGGAATGATGGATAATTAGCCCTGCAATGATCACTGCTCTGGTCCCACCTAGCAAATATTAACAAACCTTAACAGGAAGAAGTCCATATGTTTACCCAACTGCATCCCTGAACAAAACTAAAAAATATTTATAGAACTACAAAAATATCTAGTGCACGGCAAGGTAAAATTCCCATAGTCTGGCATCCAATCAAAAATCACCAGGCAGAGGCTGGGCACAGTGGCTCACGCCTGTAATCCCAGCACTTTAGGAGGCCAAGGCAGATGGATCACTTGAGGGCAGGAGTTCGAGACCAGCCTGGCCAACATGGAGAAACCCTATCTCTACTAAAAATACAAAAATTAGCCAGGCATGGTGGTGCGTGCCTGTAATCCCAGCTGCTCAGGAGGCTGAGGCAGGAGAATTGCTTGAACTCAGGAGGCGGATGTTGTGGTGAGCTGAAATTGCACAACTGCACTCCAGCCTGGGCGACAGAGCAAGACTCTGTCTCAAAAAAGAAAAAAAAAAAATTACCAGGCATAAAAGGGACTATAAATAATGAAGAGAAAAAATTCAATATAAACTGACCCATAACTAACACAGATGTTGGAATTAGCAAAAAGGGACATTAAAAACTACTATCATGTCTGTGTCATCCTATGTTCTAAAATCCAGTAGAGACGTGGAGAATGTAAGAAGACCCACATTAAACTTCCAGAGATGAAAACTACGAAGTGTGAGACCAAAAACACACTGGAAGGAATTAACAACCAATTAGACATTGCAGAAGAAAAACTAGTGAATTTGAAGAGACAGGAACAGAAACTACCCAAAATGAAACACACACACACAGAGAAACTGAGCAACAGTGAAACGTGGGAAAACTTCAAGTAGTGTAATACATGTGTGATCGGAGTCTCAAAAAGGGGTGGACAGAAAAAATATTTGAGGAAATAATGACAAGTTTTCTAGATTTGATGGAAACTATAAATCTACACATCTAAGAAGCTCAATGTAAAAGAAGCACAAGAAATCCTTGTAGTTAAAACTTTTCCCACATGGAGAACTTCAGGCACAGAGATCTTCACTGGTGAATTCTACAAACATTTCAGGAAAATAATGATGCTAATTCTACACCTACATCTAATGATCTTTCAGACCTTTTTTTTTTTTTTATTGAGATGGAGTCTCGCTCTGTCACCCAGGCTGGAGTTCAGTGGCCACAATCTAGGTTCACTGCAACCTCCGCCTCCTGGGTTCAAGTGATTCTTCCACCTCAGCCTCCTGAGTAGCTGGGATTACAGGCGCCCACCACCACGCCTGGCTAATTTTTGTATTTTTTTTAGTAGAGATGGGTTTTCACCATGTTGGCCAGGCTGGTCTCGAACTCCTGACCTCAACTGATCCTCCCACCTCAGCCTCCCAAAGTGCTGGGATTACAGGCATGAGCCACCACATCCAGCCAGATCTTTCAGACCATTTTTAAAAAGGGAATAGAATACAGATGAATCTAGAAATAACTATGCTGAACAAAAGGAGCCACAGAAGACCTACTGTGTTTTCTCATTACTACAGAATTCTAGGAAGTGCAAAGTAGCCTATGGTGCTAGGAAGCAGATCAGTTGGGTGCCTGGAAGGAATGGGAGGGGCTGTGGGGTTGGTGTGGGGGAGGGGGGTGGATGGGTGGAGGGGCTGGGGAGGTGGGGAGTGCTTACAAAGGAGCACAAGAGCTTTGTGGGATGTTGCACACATATTCATTACCTTGATTGTGGTGATAATTTCATGAGCACACCCCATGTCAAAGTTTATCCAACTGTACACTTTAAACATTATGCATCAATGGTACGCCAAGTATACCTCACAGGGCTGATCAAGAAAAATCCCACCCTAGCCAGGTGTGGTGGTGGGCCCCTGTAATCCCAGCTACTCGAAAGGCTGAGGCAGGAGAATCGCTTGAACCCTGGAGGCGGAGGTTGCAGTGAGCAGAGATCTCACCACTGCACTCCAGCCTAGGGGAAAGAGCCAGATTCTGTCTCAAAAAAAAAAAAGAAAGAAAGAAAGAAAGAAAAGAAAAATCCCACCCTTATCGCCTTTGAACTGTACAAACTTGGTGAGTTTCAGACATTCCTGAGCATCATTTTCCTTACCACACAAGGGAGACTGGATCATGATGGATCATGAGGAGAAGTGAGGAGGTATGTGGTTGCAGCCTAGGAGGCCCAAGCAGCCCGGGTCCCCGGACATCCTGTCCAGAGGAGAGGGGTGCACTGTGCTCATCGGAGGCCCTCAAATCACTCCCATCTTGGAAGGGCTTTTGTCCAAGAGCAGATGAACCAAAACAAATGAAGGACACTCACCTCCAGCTTTGCGTTTGCAACTCTGTATTGCAAACACCTGTGTTATGGATCCTGTCGGTACCCCCCAATTCACACACTGAAGTCCTAGCCCCCAGTACCTCAAAATGAAGGCATGTTTGGAGACAGGGTCTTTACAAAGGCAATCAAATTAAAAGTGAGGTTTTTAGGGTGCCCTTGGTGGGGGCAACCTGGGTTGAGGAGCCCCTAATTGTCACTTCACTTCCTTCTATTCTGTTGCAAGGACTTTTTACATAGTATGCGTTGTTTTAAAATAAAAAAGGTAATGACAACAGAAAACAAAGAGAGCTGGATAGAGGGGCAGGAGAGGGATGAGCTACTTTGGGAAGTGTAGCTGGGCAGAGCCCCTCTGCGGCCAAAGGCTTTGCCAGCAGCAACCCTCCTGGGCTGGTGTGGCCACTGCCTGGCCTTCAAGGCACAGGTGCACGCACACATGCATAAACAAACACACATGTGCACATACATACACATGTGTGCACACGTATGCTGAAAAATAAAAAGACCTGTATCTGAGGAATGCCAGCCCCTTTATATAATCAGGCATTGAGAGGCGCTGTAATGCAACACAGTCATGTGTCACTCCCCATCGAGCAAAATAGGTCCCTCCTGAAACCACTTGCTATGCAGGCTTGAGACTAACAGATGCCAAGTAGCCCTAAAATGCCACATTCCCTGTAGTTCAACAGTGGCTGGCCAATCACTAGCCAGTGTTATTTCTGTGAACCAATGAGAGTTCCTGATGAACAACGGTCACCACCCCCTCTCCTGATTCATCCTTTCTTTTCTTTAAACACTTGAGCCTCTCTTTTGTTCTCCAGACATTCCTTGAGGCAACTTGGAAGTGTCTCCCTGGCTGCAGTCCTCAACCTTGTGCTTGAATAAACTCTCTTTAGACTATATTCTGATTCTCTTGATTATTTTAGGTTGACAATGCATACACACATATAAGGCAAGTACACCCATGCACACCCATGCACAGGTTCAGTGCTGAGCCCTTTCTCACACTCGCAGGGGACGTTTCTGTCCTTCATATGAGGACGCCGAGGCTCAGAGAGGCTGGCCCTGGCACACAGGTGCTGGAAGCCCCTGGGCTTGGGTCACTCTGGTCCGCCCAGGGCTATGCCTATGTTTCCACAGGGGCATTGAGGAAGCCGAGGTCAGTTCTCTGTATGCAGCCACCTCAGCTTTCCCTTTAAGAAGCCCTGAGCTACCTGAGGTGAGCAAGGCTGGAGCTGCTGACCCAGATGAGCCGTGCCCACTGTGGACTCAGCCAGGGAACAGGTCCCAGACACTCAAGGCTGCCACCTTGTAGCACGAGGAAATCCACAAACCTGAAGAAATTTAGAATGCCCCAGAATCCAGGGCGTCCTAGAACTGTTCATGTGTCTCCATCACAGCAGCCAGTGAGCAGGGGGACAAAGTGCTCTGGCCCCCGCCCCATGTCCCTCCACAGTGCAGCGGTCCCCCAAATAGGCAGGGCTGGTCCCACAGATGGGCCACCAGTCTGCCTACCACCCAGCTCTATCTGCCACCAGATGTCCCTTCCCGGGGGGCCGTGCGGGAGTCCCCCCCCATCTGAAATAAACCCACCACGGCACCTGTCCACTGTGCTGCCTAGAACCTAGCAGGCAGGGACCTCCCTTGTCCTGTCGCTGGAGTGGCCCAGTGGCCCCCGGCACACAGGAGGCTCCATAACAACGGCATGTTATGTAGGGAGAGCAGCAAACACGTTAGTGGTGGTTTTTAAACTGCCCGTATATTCTTTGATGCCACTTCAATCTAAAAGCGGACTCTGACATCCCTCCCCTAAATACAGAGCCCCTAAGAGACTCGCTGTAACTAGAGAGGGCAGCATGCGGGAGGCCAGGTCACGAGGGAAGACAGCTCCAGGCTCTCACACTTGGAAGCCAGCACCTCACTGTGAGGGAGCCTTGGCCACTCAGAGAGGCATGCGGGGGCATCCTCGCCGACAGCAGGTGGCAGCCAGGCCTGAAGCCTTTGGGGGAAGCCTTACGCAATGGGTCCCAGCCCTGTGGGCAAGAGCTGCCCGCTGCACCCGGGTGGCCCAGAATCATGAGGGATGATGACGACATGATCTCCCTTGTGGGTTACCCTGTGATAGAGAATCCAGGCAATACTGTAAGTGCCTCTAGGTGATACAATAAACCATGTGAACTGCCTATATCTGCTGGTCCCCATATGGCTTCTCACTGGCTTAACTTTGGTGCCTTGAGGTCCCAAACCCACTGAGGCCACCCACAGTGAGCAAGGCCCAGGGCACCCTGGCCATGCCCAGGTGTAATGCCCAATGGCAGTCAATTAAAGCCACCAGGCTGGGCGCAGTGGCTCACACCTGCAATCCCAGCACTTTGGGAGGCTGAGGCACTTTGGCAGACCTCCACCTGAGGTCAGGAGTTCGAGACCAGCCTGATGAATATGGGAAACCCCATCTCTACTAAAAATACAAAAATTAGCCAGGCGTGATGGCTTGCATCTGTAGTCCCAGCTATTCTGGAGGCTGAGACAGGAGAATTGCTTGTACCCATGAGGCAGAGGTTGCAGTGAGGAGATCACACCACTGCACTCCAGCCTGGGCCACAGAGTGAGACTCCGTGTCAAAAAAAAAAAAAAAAAAAAAAGAAAGAAAGAAAGAAAAAAGAAAAGACAACAAAAATTAAAGCCACCTTGTGACCTAGCGGTGCCTGGAAGCCCAGAGTAATTACCTTGGGGTCTCAGCCTGGGAAATGCCCTGTCTGCTGTGGGCGTGGATGGAGGGGGGGGGGTCTCCATCATCTCTGCTGAGAACTCAGTGAGGTGCCACATGCTCCTGAATTGGGATGGGGGTCAGAGGGGCCTCAGAGAGGGCAGGAAGTGAGGGCAAGCTGAGCAGGGAGAAGAGGAGGCAGATCAACGCAGCAACTCCCCGTTTGCAGTCATGTCATGAGCAGACACTCACAAATATGGCTCACACCGCCACATTTACAAGTTACTTCTACTGTTTAAGACTGTATGAGTCTTCATGACCCATAGCCCTGGCATGATGCTGTGACTGTGGATTGGGAGAACAGGCTGGACAGCCTGGAATCGGGGGCTGGTGGGCGGGGGGTATCTACCTCTCCCAAGGATGCGGCAGCTTTTCTTAGGGCAGCCACATTTACTCCAACACCAGTTTCCCATGTGAGTCCATCTAGTCAAGAATGTTTCTCCCAAAAGATTTGAAAGCAGGGTCTTAAACAGGTACTTGTACACCCACATACATAGCAGCATTCCCTACAACAGCCAAAGGGTGGAAGCCCCTCAAGTGTCCATCCCTAGAAACCTGGATAAAGAAAAGGTGGCCTCTCCACAGAACAGAATCATGTTCAGCCTTAAACAGAAGGAGGCCGGGCACAGTGGCTCATGCCTGTAATCCCAGCATCTTGGGAGGCCGAGGCGGGCGGATCACGAGGTCAAGAGATCGAGACCAGCCTGGTCAACATGGTGAAACCCTGTCTCTACTAAAAATACAAAAATTAGCTGGGCATGGTGGTGCATGCCTGTAGTCTCAGCTACTTGGGAGGCTGAGGCAGGAGAATAGCTTGAACCCGGGAGGCAGAGGTAGCAGTGAGCTGAGATCGCGCCACTGCACTCCAGCCTGGTGACAGAGTGAGACTCCATCTCATAAATAAATAAATAAACCAGAAGGAAATTCTGACCCATGCCACAACAGGGGTGGACCCTGAGGACATTATGCTAAGTGAAATAAGCCAGTAACAAAGGGACAAATCCTATGTGATTCCACCTACGTGAGGTCCTAGAGGAGTCAAATTCACAGAGACAGAAACCAGAATGGCGGCTGCCAGGGCCAAGGGAGGGAATGGAGAGGGTTTAACAGGGACAGAGTTTCAGATTGGGAAGGTGAAGATGCTCTGGAGATGGATGGCGGTGATGGTTGCACAGCAATATGAATGTGCTGAGGGCACTGTACTGATCACTTAAAAACGATGAAGGAGGCTGGGCATGGTGGCTCACGCCTGTAATCCCAGCACTTTGGGAGGCCAAGGCAGATGGATCACCTGAGGTCAGGAGTTCAAGACCAGCCTGACCAATATGGTAAAACCCCCTCTCTACTAAAAATACAAGAAATTAGCTGGGCTTGGTGGTGGGCACCTGTAATCCCAGCTACTTGGGAGGCTGAAGCAGGAGAATCACTTGAACCCGGGAGACGGAGGTTGCACTGAGCCGAGATGGCTCCATTGCACTCCAGCCTGGGAGACAGAGTGAGACTCCATCCCAAAAAAAAAAAGAAAAAAGAAAAAAGATGAAGGTGCTATGTTTTAGGTTATGTGTATTTTACTGCCATTTTTTAAAAAGAAAACTTTTTTAAACGTATGCAGAAGATTCTCATGAGAAGTTTTTTGAATTTGCACCAAAATGACAAGGTGTGAAGGGCAAGGCCCTGCACCAGGCCAGCCTCCTTGTCAACCTCCCTGCCCAGCTGGGGGTGTCCAGGGGAGGCGGGATCGTTAGTGTCCCTTTCTGAGGCTGCGGAGCTCAGCCCGCATTCACACACTCTTGCCCTCCTTCCTTGGTCCACATGCACAGCCACCGCTGCTCCTCAGAAGACTGGCACCCTGGGCAGAGGCCTCATACAGACTCCCAGGTGGGGTGGGCCCTGGGCCGGGCCCATGGGTACAGCCTCCAGGCCTGAGTCTGCGGTGCCCCCACCCGGGGGGTGGGGCTGGGGGACAGCACACCTTGTGGCACAGAGCGGGGGACCCTGTCCTGGAGGGCTGAGATTATTGTTAGGGGTTCAATACTTGCTTTCGGGGAAATGCAGCAACCATTTTCCTGTGGGCTACTTTCCTGAGACCAGGGACACTCACCGGCAGGCGGCAAGCTCAGAAGGAGGGAGTGGGGAAGCTCACGTGTGGGGAGGGAGGCACCACGGGCACAGGTTTGTGTCACTAGGCAGCAGGCAGCTTGTCCCCGGACCCAGACGTGGCTGCCCCCATTTCACAGAGGGCCTGCCCTGCACTGTCCTTGCAGCCAGCCAGATCAAACTGTGGCAGGTTCATGTCCCTGTCTCCCTCCTCAGACAATGGGCCCCTTGTCACCTACCAGGACCCACAATATCTGCAGAAAAGAAGGCAGCACACGGGGAGAAATGTAAGGGATGAATGAAGGTCCTCGTATCCTGTTTCCTTCCCGACCGGCTCAGTCCCCACAGCTGACGGTCGTCCCGCCTAGGGACAGGCAGGCACCACAGTGCCCGGCTCTGCTCTTCCTCCTGTCGTTGTTCATTGTTTTCGGCACATGCTTGCCTCCGAGCCTCCTTGTTCCATAAGCCCAGTCTCACCCTTGTCTAGGTTTCACACCTGCCCAGCACTGCCCTTACTGAGGGGCCTCAGTTTCCTTATCTGTAAACCAGGCTCCTGATAGACCTATTGGGGCGGGTGGGGAGGATGCTTCGGGAGCTCCCAGCACATGCACCAGTGACTCCCAGGTCACTCTTCTAGCCCAGGGACTAACCTGGGAGTCCTCAAGGGGCACAGGCCAGGAAGGTCAGGCCCATCCTCGGACAGTGGTGAGGCTTCTCAGGAAAAGGTCATTTCAGCTCTAACCTCTGTACAACACGACTGCAGGCCTCTGTGTGCAGGGCACTCGGCCTGCTGTCGCTCCAAGGGGTCTTGCTCACTGCGTGGTGCTGGTTTTTGTGTAGACGTGGACCTCCGCCCCCTGAGGAGTGGAACTGGGGCCTCCTCCGGCCTCCTGTAACAGCCCAGCTGGGGACAAACCACTTCCTCCCTTTCACACCCAGCCGGCCAGCCCCACCCGGCTCTGGGGCCACTGAGCAAGTTGTGAAGATTTGTACTGGGGCTCAGTCAGACACTTTGCAGGCTGGGGGGCCCAGGGCAAGTCAGCTGTGTGCCTTGGTTTCCTCCCCTGCAAGAATGGCTGACCAGCATCCGCCCTGGGCATTGGCAAGCACCGATCTGAATGGCAGTGGCACCTGCTGAGCACGTCCAGCCCTGAACTACAGTGAGCCTGGCACAACTCAGTCACCACTTTACAGATGAGTGTGGCCATGCTGTGTGACCTGAACATGCCTCTGCCCCTCGGGCCCACTCTGCACAGTGGGCACAATCACGGTGGCATCGGGTTGTGCCGCCACTGCCGCTGGGACCCTGCCATCAGTCCATGCACCTCTTGAGGTGGCCCCACCACTGTCCCACACTGCCAGGCACAGCACGGGGTGCTGAGGAGGCTTTGGTGGGTGCAGCACTCCTTCCTCACAGCCCCATGCTACACAGGCCCGCATCTGCTAATATCTAAACTGCAGAGTGCAGAGGAAGCTTCTGGAGCCACACTGTGTGGGAAAGCCTAGCACCCAGGACACGTCTGGGACCACCCTCCTCTGTTCAGGCAGAGGAAGTCTCGCGCTACCCCCCGCCCCCCAGGCCTGGGTGACATGAGAGGGGCTGGCCGTGGTCTCGATGCCCTGGCTGGTGCGCTGCCAGCCGATGGGAAAAGGCTCCCTGCATCTGGTCAGCCTCGGACCCGGGCCCCTGCCAGGCTTCGATGGGGATACAGGCAGGCACCGTTCATCTTGTGAGAGCCTAAGCCACCCCCAGACGATAGGCAACACTGTCCCAGCACTCAGCAGTTTACAAAGGCTTTTCACACTTGCCATTCAAGGCCCACAATAACTCTGAATTTTTATACATCATGCTACAGGAACCCAGAGAAAGACAACAGAACAAAAACAAGACACCATTCCGTGCCACCACAGCCACTTCCTGCCTTGAAAACATCCGTCTCCCTCAAATGGCTCCTGCCCTGAATGTTCCTACCACCCCAAAGCTCCACAAAAGCAGTTAGGATCTCGGGGCTCGGTCAACACCTCAGGACCAAGCCCACTCACCTGTCTTCTGAAGGCGAGCGAGTTTCTCCTCCGGGCTGAACTTCGTGCAATAGCGAAACACAACTTCCTTTTTTCTAATTTTCGCAATATGGGTCACAACATGATGGTGCATTTGCATTTCCGCATCATTACGCTGGGTGAGAGGAGCTTGGCTTGCTGATTCTAGAAGGTGCAACTTGCAGGGTGGCGGGGGCAATGGCAAACAAACATGCAATCCACAGCTCTCCACTGATCAGGTGCTAGGCTCACAGCTGCGGCAGCCGTGCTGGTTTAAAGGTTAACAGGGCTGCTCACAGAGGACCCACAACCACCATCCTCCTGCTTCTGCTGGGTGGACTTTTGTGAGTAGATCTGCTGTGTAGATCTTCAGGGAGGAGGGGCCCAGCAGGGAATGAGGGGGCCGGCCCTAGACCAGACAAGCCCAGAGTGAGCCCAGAAACACACCATCAGAGGCTTCCTCAGACCCTCTTGGTTGGAAACAATGAAATGGCCACAAGTTAGAAGGTGAAGAGGCCCCCTGCAAACAGATATTTCAAGATGCTTCCTGGGAGACCTGACCCACAAGGGCTGCTCCAGCAGGCCCAGAATCAATAACTAATAACACCAGGTCCTGAAGGGCTTAGAGTGCAAAGTCTGACTCAATTTTAATAATGCTTGTTAATCCAGCCTTATATTCATTTTTTTTAAAGCAATTTCTCACCTGGGCATGGTGGCTCATGCCTGAAATCCCAGCACTTTGGGAGGCCAAGGAGGGAGGATCACTTGAGGTCAGGAGTTTGAGACCAGTCTGGCCAACTTGGTGAAACCCTGTCTCTACTAAAAATACAAAAATCAGCTGGGCATTGTGACGCATGCTTGTAATCCCAGCTACTAAGGAGGCTGAGGTGGGAGGACCGCTCGAACCCCAGAGGTGGAGGTTGCAGTGAACTGAGATTGCGCCACTGCACTCCAGCCTGGGGGACAGAAAGAGACTGTCTCAACAAAAATAAAATAATAAATAAATAAATAAAAGCAATTTCTCTGGGCCTCAGTTTCCCTGTGCCAGGTGCTGCCGCAGGTGCCCTGTGAATGGTTACTCATTGGGCCCCTTCATGCCCCTGTGAAGTATGGTTATCCCCGTCTGACAACAGGGAAACTGAGGCTCACAACACAGTGGTGTGCCCCTCCCTCCCAAAAGCTAAAGGCTGAGGTGATGTGGAGTTTGTCCCTAAGTTCCCTGCCTTTGTGAGGATGCAGAGCTACACCCAGCCGTGACAAGGATGGGGTGGACAGTGTCACCTGAGCTCGGACGCATGGGTGCTGTGGCCTCAGCCACATTGCTGAACTTCTTCTTTTCTTTTTTCTTTTTTCTTTTTTTTTTTGAGACAGAGCCTCACTCTGTTGCCCAGGCTGGAGTGCAGTGGCGCAAAGTCAGCTCACTTCAACCTCCACCTTCTGGTTTCAAAGATTCTCCTGCCTCATCCTTCCGAGTAGCTGGGATTATAGGTGCCCACCACAATGCCCAGCTAATTTTTTGTATTTTTAATAGGGACTGGGTTTCACCATGTTAGCCAGGCTGGTCTCAACTCCTGACCTCAGGTGATCTGTCAGCCTCAGCCTCCTAAAGTGCTGGGATTACAGGCATGAGCCACCATGCCCGAACATTGATGAACTTCTTGAAGACTCCATTCTTCCTCCATGAAATGGAGAAAATGTGGGATGCATGTGGTGGAGTTTTTGTGAGAAATGAGGGCTTTGCCCATGGTAGGTACTCAAGGGATCCCAGCCACCAACATCTGAATCACCGTTGCTGTGCTGTCAATGTCCGGGCCCTGGAGTCTTGGCTCCTGCCCCCTGAGGAGGCAGCCCTGGACCATCCAGATGCTTCCAGCCCAGGCCAGGAAGGACAGCAGTGCCTGCCACCACCACCTGGTTCAGCCTTCTCCTCTACAGATGTCCCCTGTGCCAGAAGGCCAGCAGTGGGGTCCCATTAGGACCAGGGACACAAACCCAGGTACACTAGGAATACACAACTGTCGTCCTAAGAGGGTCAAGATAAATTCTGGCAGCACAGCAGCAGGCTGGCTGTGATGACCTGAAAGGTGAGGGGTTGTGGTAGGTGAGGAACAAAAAGAGGATGGGGAGGGGTTTGTGGCTTGAAAGTAGAACTGAGGCTAAGTGTCCTGTCGTCCCTGGTGGGGGTGAGTGGGAGGAAGTGGTGCCTCCACCTGGGAGTGACATCATTCGAAAAGAAACATGTTTGTGGCAGCCTGCCCCCCAATGGCCCAGTGATCATCAACTGCTGGTTATCTGCCCCTCCCACTGTGAATAGAGCTGACCTGTGGACACTACTGTACAATAGGACATTACAGAAATGATGAAGGTGACTTCCAAGGCCAGGCCATACATAACACTGCAGCTTTTGCCTTTCCTTGCTGAATCACTCACTGTGGAGGAGCTGGCTGCCATGTTGTGAGGATGCTCAAGCAGCCCTGCAGAGAGGCCCATGCGGAGAGGAACTAAGGCCCCAGGCCAACAGCCAGCAACAACTTGTGATGTGTGAATGAGTCACCTTGAAAATGATCCTCAGTTTCAGTCAGGCCTTCAGATGACACTGCAGCCCCAGCCACCATCTGTAGCCTCATGAGAGGTCCCCAAGCCATAGCCAAGCCACACCCCAATACTGACCCATCAAAACTAAAGAGTTAAGTGTTTCCTATTGTTTTAAAGTGATGTAGTATTTTCATCAGGAAAAAGGGCAAGGGTGACCTGAAGTTGGAGAATGGTGGGATCAGCCCACAGTGGAGAAGCAACCACCAGGAAGTATCAACATATATTCCAATTTCTCTGACCAATTATTTCACTCATGTTCCAATGGCTCAAATGAGTCCTCTACCCTGGAGGGCTCCTGGTGACCATGGAGGGCTCCTGGGGACCACAGTGACAATCCATTGGTGCTATTCAATCTCAAAGCCCTTGAATAACTTTGTGGAGTCAGAGGCTCTGCAGAGAAGGCCCTGTGCCTCCAGTGTCCCTTAGCCTGTCCCTCAGGGGTGCTGCTCATCCTCCCCCAGGTGGCTCACTTCATGAGGGGTGGGTGCCTCTGATGAGAAAGGGGGTTTCCCCAGGACTCCTGCTTTGTCCCAGGGACCCCCAGCCCTGTCTTCCAGGAAAGCTGGCCATGGCCAGGCAGAGGAGCTCTGAAGTCCAGGACCCAGAGGGGCCTGTGTGGGACCACAGAGGCCAGGATGGAGAGAGCCTATGGGCAGAGAACTGTCAACCAGGGGGAGTGCCCACCCACCAGGAGAGAGGCCCAGGGGGAGTACCCTACTAGGAGAGAGGCCTGGAGGAGCACCCACTCACCAGGAGAGAGCCCCAGGGGGAGCACCCACTCACCAGGAGAGGCCTGGGTGGAGGGCCCACCCACCAGGAGAGAGGCCCGGAGGGATCACCCACTAGTAGAGAGGCCAAGGGGGAACACCCACTTACCAGGAGGGAACCCCAGGGGCTCTACCCTGTTCAGCATCCCCTGGCCTAATTTCTCTCAGCTGGCCTAGGGGCTCTTCCCTGGTGGGTGAGTGCTCTCCCTGGGCCTCTGTCCTGGTGGGTGAGTGCTCCCCATCTGACTACAAGGAACAGAGCCCCCACAACTCTCCCATTGCCAGCACTGCACTATGACTAAGCCTGGGACTGTTACGGCACCCAGCTGGCCCTGGCTGTTACACCCCATTCCTTCCCAGGGTTGCTACAAGTTTATCCGCTGTGGGGGAAAGTGTCCATCTGACGTCTAGTAGTGACACCTGGGGTGCATTTTTTCAGGGACGCCATCTTACCCATGGTTATTCTGCAGCCTTTGAATGGAAGGTTTAAGGAGGAAGGCAGCTCATATTTACCAAGCACACAGCATAAGGCAAACTCTGCTCTGGGCTGGTTTATGGGTGACACGAGGACGTGGGGATAGGAGGGGTCCTCATGGGGGAATGAGGACATGGGGATGGGGGACTTGGGGACACGAGGGATATGGAGACATGCAGACATGCAGACATGACAACAGGACATGAGGACATGAGGATATGGGCATTTTGGGACATGAGAGCATGGGAAGTGGAGGTCATGGAGACATGGGGATGTGAGGATAAGTGGACATGGGAACTTGAAGACATAGGGACATGAAGACATGAAGACACGGGGACATGACATGAGAAAATGGGGAAAGAGGACATGGAGACATGAAGAATATGGAGATATGGGGCATGAGGACATGGAGACATGGGGATATGGAGACATGGGAACACAGGGACTCGGGGACATGAGGGATACGGGGACATGAAGAATATGGAGATATGGAGGTTATGGGGACATGAGGAATGAGAACACGCAGACATGAGGAATGTGGAGCCACATGGACATAGGGAAATGAGGGCATGGGGGTACAGGGGACGTGGGGACATGTGGTCTTGGAAACATGGGGGCATGGGGACACAAGGACATGGGACATGCAGACATAAGGGACACTCGCTTCAGCCATCGACCTTCCAAACCACCCACACAAATGAGCAAGGACATTTTATACAGTCTTATTAGCGCTGATTTTTTTTTTTTTTTTTTTTTGAGACTGAGTTTCCCTCTGTTGCCCAGGCTGAAATGCACTGGACCGATCATGACTAGTGCACTGTAGCCTCGACCTCCTGTGCTCGAGGGATCCTCCTGAGTATCTGGGACCACAGGCGTGTGGCACTATGCCTGGCTAAGTTTTTATTATTTGCAGAGACGGACTCTGGCTATGTTTCCCAGGCTGACCTTGAACTCCCAGGCTCAAGCGATCCTTCTACCTCAGCCCTGCAAAGTGCTGGGATTTACAGGCATGAGCCACCAAGCCTTGCCCAATGTCAGAGATGTGCTGAAGGTCCAACAACAGAGAACTAGTTCAACCAATTACCCTATTTCAAGACTTACTATAGTAATTCTATTTTATTAACTAAAATAATTTTATTATAGTAATTATTTCCATTAATAAAATAATTACTATAATACAATAAATTTTGACTGGGCGCAGTGGTTCACGCATATAATCCCAGCACTTTGGGAGGCCAAGGTGGGCAGATTGCCTGAGGTCAGGAGTTCGCGACCAGCCTGGGCAACACAGTGAAACCCTGTCTCCACTAAAAATACAAAAAATTAGCCGGGCATGGTGGCAGGCGCCTGTAGTCCCAGCTACTGGAGAGGCTCAGGCAGGAGAATTGCTTGAACCCGGGAGGTGGAGGTTGCAGTGAGCCAAGATCGTGCCACTGCACTCCAGCCTGGGCGACAGAGCGAGACTCCATTTCAAAACTAAATAAATAATAAAATAAAATAAATTTCAAAAGCAAGACAATGTGGTATTGACATAAGGATAAATCAATGGAAATCAATAAACTAATAGATTTTCATTCATTTGTTCAATTGATTTTCAATGAAGGTGCCAGTACATATCAATAGGGAAAGATACGTCCTTTCAACAAATAGTAATGGAACATTTAGATAGCCGTACCAAAATACGAACCTTGACTGCTTACTTACACTATACACAGAAAATAGCTAGAAATGAATCCAAACCTTAATTGTGAATGCTAAAACTGTAAAGCTTCTAAAAACACATAGGTGAAAATATTCATGAATTTGTGGTTGGTAATGATTTCTTAGGGTATAAAAGGCACTAAGCCACACACACAAAAAACTTTATAAACAACTTCTTCAACCTGAAAATATGTTTCATCAACATAGAAAACTTCTGCTTATCAAAAGGCACCATTAGGAACGTGAAAAGGCCGGCCACATATAGACTCCAAGTGATAATGATGTGTCAGTGCAGTTTCATCAATTGTAACAAATGTCTCCTCTGGGGAGGATGTTGATAAAGGGAGTGTCTCTGAACGTGTGGGGTCAGGGAATATATGGGAAATCTCTGTACCTTCCTCTCAATTTTACTGTGAATGTAAAACTGCTATAAAAAAAATTAAGTCTTTAAGGCCGGGCACGGTGGCTCATGCCTGTAATCTCGGCACTTTGGAAGGCCAAGGAGGGTGGGTCACCTGAAGTCAGGAGTTGGAGACTAGCCTGGCCAATACAGAGAAACCCTGTCTCTACTAAAAATACAAAAATTACCTGGGCATGGTGGTGCGCACCTGTAATCCCAGCTACTCGGGAGACTGAGACAGGAGAATCACTTGAACCCAGGAGGTGGAGGTTGCAGTGAGCCGAGATCATGCCACTGCACTCCAGCCTGGGTGGCAGAATGAGACCCTGTCTCTAAAAAAAAAAAAAATTAAACATTTTAAAAAAATTTCAAAGGCGGCCGGGTGCAGTGGCCTGTATTCCCACTACTTTGGGAGGCTGAGGTGGGCAGATCACCTGAGGTCAGGAGTTCAAGACCAGGCTGGCCCACATAGTGAAACTTCATCTCTACAAAAATACAAAAATTAGCTGGGCATAGTGGTGCACGCCTGTACTCCCAACTACTCTGGAGGCTGAGGCAGGAGAATCACTTGAACCTGGGAAGTGGAGGCTGCAGTGAACAGAGATCATGCTACTGCTGCACTCCAGCCTGGGCAACAGAGCGAGACTCTGTCTCAAAAAAAAAAAAAAAGAAAAGAAAAGAAAAGAAAAGAAAAGAAAAGAAAAGAAAAGAAAAGAAAATTTCAAAGACAAATCACAGATTGGGAGAAAACATTTGCAATACATATATCTGATAAAAGATTTGTGTCCAGAATACACAAAGATTCCTACAAATCAATGAAAAAAAAAGACAAATGATTCCATTTTTAAAATGAGAAAAAAAACTGGAACATATATTCGACTTAAGTTACCTAAATAGACAATAAGTATATGAGCTGGTGGGCAACACTGCCTGCCATCAGGGAAACTAAAAACCACACTGAGGAATGATTACAGCCCCAGCTGAATGGCTACAGTGAAAAAGACTGACAATGCCACCTGCTGGCAAGGATGTGGAGCAAACGTAACTCTCAGTGTGAAACTCTCATGCTGGTGGAAGCAGAAAATTGTACAACCACTTTGGAAAACTGTTTGGTATTTTCTCACAAAGTTAAATATACACCTTCTCTATGACCCAGCAATTGCACTTCTAGGTATCTACCCAAGAGGAAAGAAAACATCTGTCCACACAAAGACCTGTACACAAATGTGCAGAACAGCTGTATTCATAACTCAAAGCTGGAAAAAACTTCAAGTGTCTGACAACTGGAGAATGCGTAATAAGCAAAGTGTGGTGCAGCCATAATATGGATGGAACAGGATCCAGCAATAAAAAGGAGTAAGCCACTGATATAACAATGATGTAGAGCTGGGTATGGTGGCATGTGCCTGTAGTCCCAACTACTCAGAGGCTGAGGCAGGAGATTGCTTGAGCCCCGGAGGTCAAGGTTGCAGTGAGCTATCATTGCACCACTGTACTCCAGACTGGGAGACAGAGCAAGGTTCTGTCTCGAAAAAAAAAAAAAAAGAAAGCAATTATATGGATGGATCTCAAAGCCAGACACAAAAGACTGTTAGATGAAGTTCAAAGACAGGCAGAACTAGTTTCTGAAGTCAGAACAGAGGTGCCCTGTGGTACTCTGGAAGGCAGTGTCTTAGTTTATCCTGGTTATTATAACAAAGTCCCACAGGCTAGGTGGCTGAAAAGTCAAAAATTTACTTTCTCACATTCCAGGAGGCTGGAACTCTGAGATCAAGGTGTTGGCAGGGTTGGTTTCTCCTGAGGCCTCTCTCCCTGGCTTGTAGGCAGCCATCATATCCTTGTGTCCTCACGTGGTTGTCCCTCTGTGAGTCCTCAGCTCTTCTTTTTGGACACTAGTCATGACAGATCAGCACCCACTCTCAGCACCTCATTTTAACTTTGTTACCTCTTTAAAGGCCCTGTCTCCAACACAGTTACATTCGGAGGTACTGGGGATTAGGGCTTCAACATGTATTTTGCAGGGACATAGTCAGGCCCATAATAGTCCTCCAAAGTGAGAACAAGGCAAGGATGCCTGCTGTCACCACTCTTATTCAACACAGTGGAGAAGGTTCTAGCCAGTGCAATAAAACAAGAACAGAAACGAAAATGCATGCTGAGCAGAAAGGAAGAAATAAAATTGTACATGTTTGCAAATGACATGATTGTCTACAAAGAAAATGCCAAGAAGCGAAAACAAACAAACAAACAAACAAAACTCCCAGAACTAGTATGTGAATTTAGCAAGGTCAGGGATACAAAATCAAGTCACAAAAATCACTTTAATTTGTATATACTGGCAATGAACATGCAGACATGGAAATGAAAACTATGTTGTCATTTACACATTAACTGTGGTACATCCATGCCACACAACAGCACTCAGCAATAACAAGGAAACACTATTGACACACACAGCAGCCTAGATGTGTGATGATTCCCCTGCATGAATTCCCTTAGAGGAATCCCAAGGGATTATGCTGGTGGAAGAAAGATAATTTCAAAAGATTACATGCTATATGACTCCATTTATATAACATTCTCAAAATGACAAAATTGTAGAAACAGAGAACAGATTGGCTGCTGTCAGGGGCAGGCAGGGAGCAGGTGGACATCAAAGGGCCACAGGAGGCTCCCTGTGCTGGTGCTGTTCTGTGTCTTGACTGTACCAGTGTCAAGGTCCGAGCTATGATATGGTCCTATATTGTTTTGCAAGCTGTTACCACTGGGGAATCCCAGGTAAAGGCCCACAGTATCTCTGCATTATCTCTTATGTGTCTATACAGTCATTTCAAAATAAAAAGTTTAATTAAACAACTAGCTAGTGGCATCCCTTGGCTCTATTTTTTTTTATTTTTATTTTTTAGAGGGAGTTTTGCTCTCATTGCCCAGGCTGCCTCAGCCTCCTGGGTGGCTGGGATTACAGGCATGCGCCACCATGCCTGGCTAATTTTGTATTTTTTTTAGTAGAGATGGGGTTTCTCCATGTTGGTCAGGCTGGTTTCAAACTCCTGACCTCAGGTGATCCACCCACCTCAGCCTCCCAAAGTGCTGGGATTACAGGTGTGAGCCACCATGCCTGGCCATCCCTTGCCTCTTAAGAGAAGCAGTGAGCCTACAAGTGACTCACAGTAAAGCTGGAATCCTCAGCGTCATCTCAGAGTTGGCCCAGCTGGAACCTGGCCCTTGCAGCCTCCCAGCCCCATTCCTGGCCTCTACAATGATTGGGAGCACCTCTCCCTACCCTCACGGGCCCTGCCTCTCATGTCTGTTCCCTCTGCTCCTTGGCCACCTGACCACACCAGCTTTAGAGCTTCCCTCTGGGTGCAGCTGGCTCTCGGACACATAGACACCACGTCGCCATCACTCTCCAGGCAGACCGTGAGTTCCATGAATGCAGGCAACAATGCTCCAAGCATCCTCTCATTTCTCCTTTTCCAGAAGACAAAGCTGTGGTTCAGAGAGGTGGAAGAAATGTCAAGGCCATGACACTCAGAGCCTAGCAAGATGCAGCTGAGGTGGCTGGTCTCTAGGACACAGCCCAAGGTGCAGGACAAAGAGGAACCAGGAGGCCAGGGCTCAGGGGAGTAAAGAGCTTGGAAGTAAGAGTCCCATTCAATGACCTGGACACTGAGGTTCAGAGAGGCCAAAGTGCCGTCACTCAGTCAGTCAACAACCATTTGCTGAGCGGCTCCTAGGACACAAGAATCCTCGGCAGGCTTTGAAGATGGCCCCTGAGGAAGGAGCAGCTCTGGCCTGCAGAGACCCTCATGGCTGCCACTCCTCCTGTGCAAGGTGACCCCGGCCCCTGCCCTTCTGCTCACTTATTAGGGTCACAGCCAGTCACTTGGGCCACACGGGCACAGGACTCAGAGCCCGGCTGCTTCTCCAATCACCTGCCTGCTTTTGGGAACCGAGAACCACAGCTCTTGGATCCTTCCCAGAACCCTTGAGACCCAAGGATTGGACAAAGTGCCCATGTTGAGTTACTCTCATTCTTCTGACAAGACAGGGAAAAGCCACAAAAATACCACACTAGCTAGGGCAGGAAGTGGGTGGGACCAGAGTAGTCATTCCTGTGTGGCTTTGGATGGGGTCCAAGGGTGGTGCACCTTTGTCAGCGTTCAGGCTCCAAGACAAATCCTACTCAACATGTGACCTAACAATAGACAAGACCCAAGGAAATGAAAGCTCCCGGCAGAGAGGCTGTGTGAAACCCTGAGAGTGACCGTCTCTGGGTGGTGAGCTTCCGGGAATTTTCATTTGCTTCTTGATGCTTCTCAGTAACATATAAATTTCTACGTAGAACATTATATTTGCAGTTGGGAGGAAAGCCAACCTGTTTAAAAATACAAGAATCGAAGTTGCTCATTGGAGATTCCCAGCCAGGAACTATTGCCCAGTGAGCGCCAGCTGTCTCCATGTCTGTTTACATATGGAAAATTTAATTTCTACTTAGCTGTCCTAAATCTCTCTAATGAAAGATGTGGTTGAGAAACCAAAAAAAGAAGGGATACTGAGTGTAATTCTGCTTTCTGAAAACACATTTTTTGCAAAACATTTTCTAGGTTACTTTAAATTGAAATTACATTTGGTCCAAAGGCAGACAATATTTCCTAAACCTTGGCACTGCCCTTAACTTTACCTGCCTTCCTCCCAGGCAGGCAGCTGGGAGAGTGGACAAGCCCAGATCTGGAACTGTGAGGCCCGTGTGCAGGTGACATTGTGTGAGCCCCTTCACCCCAACATGGGGAAAATATCCCTGGACACCAAGTTCCTGGGGGCTCCCTGGGAAAATGTGTGTAAAATGCTACAGTGTGAGCAGCGAGGAGCTGGCTAGTCATCACTCACTATACCTCATTTCTTAAAAGTTGCTTTAAAAATATGTGATGCTTTAGTCATCTTGGCCAAAGTGGAGAGGCAATCCCAGCTTCAAACTCTTAGACCAAGTGGCATTTTGAGAGCTTTCCACTCAGGAGACGTAATTACAGAGCGGCTCTGGCAGTTGGCTATGATAACATTAGAGCCTGAAGTGGAAGCGATTGTTTCTTATCCTTAACAAAGAGCCCTGATGTGTCTATACTTACACAAAAGTGCTGCATCTGGGGCATTTTTTTTTTTTTTTTACCCTGTAGGAAAAAATTATCAATGTGTAAATAGAGAACGATATACATTAAAAAATAAGGCAATAAAGGGGTGGCCACGCCCCCACTCAATCAGGCCCTGAATAAAGGATAATTCCAGCATTGTTATGCAGCAGCTGCACAGCGTCAACCAGAAACACTCATATGCCCAGGGAGGTGCGGGTCCTTTCCTATGCACTCCATGTCCAATCCAGACATCACATTCTGCCAAGTGGTATTCTCACAATCACTTGGATCCACCGTTTACTATTCAATCCTTAGTCTAAGCTCCTGATCAACCAGAGGCTATTCAGAATGCAACAGCACATGTTTATTTAGGTTTCCTTTAAGGGCAGATACTGAGCTGGGGGACCTCGGGGGAAGAAGTAATCAGAAAGCTTAGAATTGGAGGCACCTAAGGGTGATCACAGCAGCACTATTCTAAAGAAGAAAAAAGGGAAAGAAGGAAGGAAGGAAGGAGGAAAAAAGGGAAGGAAAGAGAAAAGGAAGGAAGGAGAGAAAGAAGGAAAGAGAGAAAGAAGGGAGGGAGTGAGGAAGGAAGAGAAGGAGAAAGAGGGGGAAGGAGGGAGAGATTTGAGCCACACTTGCTCAACCTTCATAATGTTAAGGAGGGCCTTAGGATTGGAGGGTAGAGGATGGGGTGGGGGGGCCTTCAGCTTTAAAACAGTTTGATTTTCGGGCCAGGCGCGGTGGCTCACGCCTGTAATCCCAGCACTTTGGAAGGGCGAGGCAGGCGGATCACGAGGTCAGGAGATCAAGACCATCCTGGCTAACACGGTGAAACCCCGTCTCTACTAAAAAATACAAAAAATTAGCCGGGCGTGGTGGCGGGTGCCTGTAGTCCCAGCTACTTGGGAGGTTGAGGCAGGAGAATGGGGTGAAGCCAGGAGGCGGAGCTTGCAGTGAGCCGAGATCCTGCCACTGCACTCCAGCCCGGGCAACAGAGCAAGACTCCATCTCCAAAAAAAAATTTGACTTTCAACAATGATATGTGTATCTATCCTTTGCATACTTGAAAATAAACAGAGATGTGCTCTGGTCACCCCCTGCATTGACTCACATGAGTTGGAAACCAGGGATATTAAGAAGCCCTTGGGGAGTCAAGTGTGGTCTCTAATGGATGAATTAGGGCCACGAATTATTCCTTATGCAGCATAGTTTGTTCTGCAGACAAAATATTTTGGAACTTGTTTAAAAGCAAGATCAGGGAGCGGGTCAAAGAACCAGATGCCCCTTTTGCCACTGAAGATCTTAGACCCTCAGATTTTGTCTGCCCTGGAGCTGGGGGACAGGGGCGTCCTCTCTGCAGCCATAAAGTCAGGGTCTTCTGACTGGGATCCCCCCAAGCCTACTTTGCACCTACTTTGCATGGTCGAAGACCAGCAGTTTTATTCATTCAGTTTACCACCTCCGCAGCTACATGAATCCTTCAGGCACCAGTGTTTCAAGGACCAAGAACATGAGTGTGCTCAGACACAACCCTACATCTGGCAAAATCTACACAACTTTCATTAATTAATTAATTTTTTTGAGACAGGGTCTCGCTCTGTCACCCAGGCTAGAGTGCAGTGGCACAATCACAGCTCACTGCAGCCTCAACCTCTGGGTTCAAGCAATCCTCCCACCTCAGTCTCCCGAGTAGCTGGGACTACAGGCGCATGCCACCACACCTGGCTTATTTGTGTATTTTTTGCAGACAAGGGTTTCACCATGTTGCCCAGCCTGGTCTTGAACTCCTGGACTCAAGCCATCCACCCATCTCGGCCTCTCAAAGTGTTGGGATTATAGGCATGAGCCATCCTGTTTGGCTACACAACTTTATTTTAGGAAGTTACAAGTTCCACGTAAGACACATTTCAATGAAAAATTCTACCTTATGGGTTGTGTCTAGCTGGCATATTCTGGGAAGCAAAATAATTTACCCAGAGAAGGCAAGCTAGGAATACTTAGAATTACTGGATATCAGTAACTAGAAAAATAAAAGGCCTTCTTCATGTATTCATTCAACAAGCACATATTAGTATGCTATATACCATTTTCCTTCTAAAAGCCCCACATTCCTTAAAGGCCTGTTGGAATTCCCTCATGAACACACTAGACCTAGAGCAGGACCCCCAGAGCAACCTGGTGTCTCAGCAGCCCCTGGCCACAACCCTCAGCCTGCAGGGCTCCCACCACCTCTACCACCTTTCTCCTAGGCACCCTTGCCTCTCCTCATTCTCTTCAGGACCCAAGTAGGCCAGGGGCAGCCAGATCTCGGGGAGAAGCCAATCTCCAGTGCTGGACGCAGGGGATGTGGCACAACAAGGACCCTGGCTCCATTTCCATCTGCCTAGGCAGAAAGGGCAGCACTGTCCCTGAGCCATCCCCAGGTCACTTAGGGGCTGTTGTCCACAGATTCCTCCTGGGTGGACTCATCTGCACTGGATTTAATTCTTTAGACCAAATGTCACCAGGCACCCTAGCCACAGACTACCACAGCCTCCACAGTTCATGAGGGCCCCACCAGGGGTGAGAAGGGACTCGGGCTACATTTGCCAGCCTTGAATGAACCCCTCCTGCCCCCTTCTTTCCCCACCATCAGTCAGGGACCCAGGAGTTTTGGTCCAACTCCGGAATCCGCACGGAACAGTCCTGGCCTCTGTGAGCAAGGACTGCCAAGCTGCATGGGGCCGGAGCCTCCCCAGTGTCCTCAGACTTCGTCATCCCCATGACAAGTTCTGTCTGGCAAATCCAACCTGCTCTTCCTGCTCTTACTTTTTACCCATTGGCTTTTTTTTTTTTTGAGATGGAATCTTGCTCTGTCGCCCAGGCTGGAGTGTGTAGTGGCCCGATCTCAGCTCACTGCAACCTCTGCCTCCCGGGTTCAAGCCATTCTCCTGCCTCAGCCTCCTGAGTAGCTGGGACTACAAGCACCCACCACCATGGCCGGCTAATTTTTTGTATTTTTAGTAGAGGCGGGTTTTCACCGTGTTAGCCAGGATGGTCTCGATCTCCTGACCTCGTGATCCACCTGCCTAGGCCTCCCAAAGTGCAGGGATTACAGGCGTGAGCCACTGTGCCTGGCCCCATCTGCTTCTTTTTATCCTTTGCACTCTATGCTGAACCAGATCCTTCCTGGAATAACAGGTGAACAGATGAAGGGAGGAGAAAAAGAAAAAAAAAAGAGGAAGGAAAGAAGGGAGGGGGGAAGGAAGGGAGGAAAAGAAGGGGGTAGGAGGAAAAGGAGAAAACAGAGAAGAGAAAGGGAGTTGATGAATTAGCTGGTTGGTTAGTTGGTCAGCTGTTGGTTAGTTGGTTGGTTAGTTGAGCCTCTGCCAGTGGGCACAAGGCTCCTTGGCCAGCAGGACAGGGAGAGCTCCTCAGAGGGTTGTGGTGGGAGAAGGGAGCCCCACCCCTCACTGGCACACTCGAACAGGGGTGCTGTGGAGGAAGCCTGAGTCTCCCCTGTCCTTCCTGGCACATTTCTGCACACACGAGCACCTTGCCTCTTCTTGGACCACACAGATACACTCAGGGCCAAGAGCCGCTGCCTGGTGGCCCTGGGCAACCTGAGACTGCGGAGCTATGGCTACCACCCAAACCCATCCTGTCCCTGAGGGTGGGACCCTCAAGGAGGGCTGCTGGATATCCCTCGTTGGGATGTCCTGGAGAATGACGATACCCCAAGACCGAACTGATGCTGCAGGACTGAGTCAGCACTGTTGCTCATGAGCTTGGGACACGCAGGGATGATGGGGAAATGGGCCCACATGTCCCCATAGCCAGAGTGGATGGACGCCCCGCTGCAGACTGGCAGGCGCTTGTCAGACACTGTCATGGATGACAGGCTTCCGTATAGGTCACACACAGCGAAAATGCAGTCCTCAGCTCTTTCACCCAACAGCAAGCCACCAGTGGGTGACACATAGCCCCATTTACAAATGGAGAAACTGAGGCACTGGTCCACGGGATGAGGCCAGATTTCCTTCCACACTGCTCCCTTTTCCAGGCACCAGTCCCTCAGCACATGTGCTTCATGGTGACAGGAGGATGTATCCTGCTCTGACCTCCCCCAGATCATATGTGACCCCCTCTCTGGGGTGTCCAGAGAAAAGCCAGTACCACGATGGGCTTGGAGAAGGCTGCAGTCCCCTAGGAGCCCAACTAAAGGCCCAAGGGATGAGCTGTCATAACCCTCATTTTGCAGATAAGGAAACTGAGGCCTCCAGTCCCAGCCCAACCTCTGCCCAGTGAGTCCTGAGGTTTGAGGATGAGGAGGGGTACTTGGGACACAGCCCAATCCCAGAACAGATGGTGTGAGCCGCTAACTCTCAGTGAATGAGCTGGGACCCTGGGCACAACACAGAGAAGGCGTTGTGTCCAAAGCCAGCTGGCCTTCAGCTGACCACCCCCCGCCCCAACACAAGGGCCTGGGAAGAAGAGCTACGGGCAGTGGCCAGAAAGCAGCCAGGTTTCCCTGCTGTTGAGAAATGTTTAACCTTTCTGCACAATATGAAAAAGAGGGTCAACCTCACTGGGGCTGGAGTTTGCTGTCATCCTAATAGTTCACAACATTAAATCCTGTGCACACATACATAGATGTAACACACACACACGCACTCATTGTTTACACTTCAAACTGATTTTAGGCAATGATACCTGTATTTCCCAGCCATCCCAGAAAATGACAACATTCTAACTGCCCTAATTCACAGACACAGAGCATAGGAAACATGCAGTCAAAGAGCCGGAACAACCTGGATCCCCAAGGACCAGAGGCACGAACTACAAAAAGGGGCACGGCCAGCCTTGCGGCCTCTTTCGGCCCATGTCTATCCGAAGAACTGGAGGTCTTAATGAACCTCAAACTTCTGCCTAGCAGCGCCAAAGCACCCGCTTTCGCCCTGGTTTTATACTCTCCCTTATGAGAAGTGACACTTAGGGGAAATGCCGAGTGGCAAGAATAAGGTAACAAAAAGAAAAGACAATCTCAGCATCTGACATGGGGTCCCCGTTGCCATGGCAATCGCCCAGGCAATGACATGTGTTCTTTTTTTCAAGCAGACTATTTTCCTTTCCCATCCATTTGAAAAGAAATGGGAAGAATGGGGAAGGGTGGAGAAGTCCAGAAATAAAACAGGTCTCATCACAGTCCAGCCCAGCACTTAATCATTCAGTAGGTATCCTGGAGAATCCTGTTCCCGAGCCGGGGGTCCCAGGACCCACCGCGAGGACTGCCAAGGTGGTCTTCTTCAGCTCAGTCTCCACTGGGCTGTGCTCAGGAGGGGGCAGAAAGCTGATTAAAACCCCTCTTCAAACTATACACCAGGCAGTCACCTCCTTCTGCAGAAGGGTCTCACCAGCCCGCCCCCTGGAGAAGCCCTGCTCAGCCGCAGACACCCAGAAAACTGAGCCCACACAGGATCTCAAAGCCACCTGAAACAAGTGAAAATTGCCACCTTTTCCAATGTAACCTACTCACCGCCTTCCTCTGGGGACGAAAATTATTAACAAAGCAAACAGGAAAGCTGGAGGCTCCCCCAGCTCCGCACGGGCAAACTCGATACTTGCCGGAGCCGCTTCCAGAGGAGCCCCGGGGAGGTCGCTCACAGTGGGCAGCAGGAGGCTGGGGTCTCCTTGGGGACCTGGAGGGCCGGGCTGTGCTTCCCGCGCCAGTCAGCCCAGGACTGAAGCCCCTGGGGTTCTGAGGAGCGGTCCCGCCTCCCTGGCCCGCCCCTAAGGTCCGCGGCACCCACAGGCAGCCGCCCTGTCTCCTCCTCTCCCGGCAGCTGCAGGGACGCTGAGCCCTGACAAAGCCGCCTGCGGAGAGCCAGCGGGAGGGCTAGGGGCGCCGGCTCGGGTGCACAGGCCGCTCTCCATGACAACAAGGGCTGGGGGCTGAGGGCGGAGCGGGTCCCTTAGGCCAAGGGGGAAATGCTGTTTATTTTTCCTGACACCTCTGCCCGGAGCCATTACCTCTGCCAGACTTTCTAGAGGGTCCTGGGGCAGCAGTAACTTTCTTTGCTCCTTCACCACAAGGAAACCCCTTTTTAGGTGTGTGCACTTTCCTCCAGGCTTAGAGAGGGTGGAGTGGAAAATAGGCACTTGCTTAAAGAGGTGTTGGTGCAGAGGCTGTGCGTGCATGTGCATGTGTGTGCTGTGTGTGTGTGTGCTGTGTGTGTGTGTGCTGTGCATGCTTGTGTGTGCGGTGTGTGTGCAGCGTGTGGCATGTATATGTGGTGTGTGTATGTGTGGTAGGCTGTGTATGGTGTATCTGATGTATGGTGTGTGTAATGCGCTTTGTGGTGTATGTGTGTTGTGTGTACGTGTTGTATGTGGGATGTGATGTGTGTATGGTATGTTTTGTGGTTTTTGTGTGGTGTGGTATGTGTTGTGTTGTGTATGTGGTATGTTGTGTGTTGTGTGTGTGATATGGGGGTGTGTGTGCAATGTGTAGTGTGTGTTGTATGCATGGTGCGTGTATGGTTTATGTGTGCATGTTGTGTTGTGGTATGTATTGGGAATAGGCCCCCAAATTGGGCCATAAACTGGCCCCAAGACTGGCCATAAACAAAATCTCTGCAGCACTGTGACATGTTCATGATGGCCATGACGCCCATGCTGAAGGTTGTGGGTTTACCGGAATGAGGGCAAGGAACACCTGGCCCACCCACGGCAGAAAACCGCTTAAAGGCGTTCTTAAACCACAAACAATAGCATGAGCAATCTGTGCCTTAAGGACATGCTCCTGCTGAAGATAACTATCCATTCCTTTATTTCCCATAAGGAATACTTTTAGTTAATCTATAATCTATGGAAACAATGCTTATCACTGGCTTGCTGTCAATAAATATGTGGGTAAATCTCTGTTCGAGGCTTTCAGCTCTGAAGGCTGTGAGACCCCTGATTTCCCACTCCACACTCTATATTTCTGTGTGTGTGTCTTTAATTCCTCCAGCGCCGCTGGGTTAGGGTCTCCCGGACAGAGCTGGTCTCAGCAGTATGTGTATGATGTTCAAATGGCTTGAACCCAGGAGGCAGAGGTTGCAGTGAGCCGAGATTGTACCACCACACTCCATCCAGCCTGGGTGACAGAGAGACTCTGCCTCAAAAAAAAAAAAAAAAAAAAAAGCAATGAAGAGAAAACATTTTGAAGGAAAAGGATGTCCCTAAGTGCCAAAACCGAGGTCCGAGCCTCGGCCCACACCTCAAGCGAGGGGCCTTGTTACCCTCAGCTGTAAAGTGGACATCTACATCTAGCCGGGCCTCCTTCGGCATTGCCAGAGAATTCCATGGGACACAAATGCACACACGGCCCAGCTCCCGCTCATTGCTCTGTTCATGCCAGCTGGTACCATTCTACTACTCCAGTATTTACATGTGCTTTTTATTTTTTGATCAGACTCTACCAGGCCTGTTATTTTAGGTGTGTTTTTCTCACCCTGCAACATATTGCAACATTTTTGCTTTTAATAAATGTTCTCCTATGGCCATGGGATTCTTCCCACCCTGTCCTTCCTGGGTCCCAGCCAGTTCTTTGCTGGTGCTTCTCTACTCTTTGCCCTTGCAGTCCCTGACAGGAGGTAGACATGGGTGGAAATCAGCAATCGAGCGCTTTTTCCCTTCTCCGACAGGGGCCTCTCTCTCACCAAGCCCTGAGTCACAGACCCTACTCTGCCCAGATAGTCTCAAGGCACCATGAACAATGGCTCATTTTTATACTCTCACACGCCTATCTTACAGAGGGACAGAGAAATTCCTGCAAACCCAGGACACCACACACCACCCAGAGCATGTGGACCCAAGACCCTCCAGACCCATTGTTCTTTTTTTTTATTATTATTATTCTTGAGACGGAGTCTCACTCTGTCGCCCAGGCTGGAGTGCAATGGCGTGATCTTGGCTCACTGCCATCTCTGCCTCCCGGGTTCAAATGATTCTCCTGCCTCAGCCTCCAGAGTAGCTGGGATTATAGGCGTAAGCCACCACACCCTGCCCAGACCCCTTGTTCTTACAAGGGGAGCGCAGGTCTGTCAAGCTGAGGACCACCTGTGGGTCCGCATTTCTGGTTTGTTCTTAGGACTTGTGTTGGGCAAGAACCAGCAGTGTGGCAGGCAGCCTGCACCCCAGTCCCACAGGGTCAGCCTCACGGGGCTGCCAGTTGGTCACTACGTTCTCACATGGCAGGTGACTTCCCATGCAGTGTCTGGACCAAAAGGCAATGCCCAGGGATAGCTCTCAGGACCCAGGTAATCCTGTGCTTCTCATCCCTTCCCGTGGAGACAACTTTGGGTTCCACACTCTAGCTGTCCTGATCTGGCCTTCGCTATGCCGGGAAAAATCCCACAAATAAAAACATAGACTCGTGGTCTAGGAAAAATGCTGTCGTCTCACTAAATGGTTTTTTGCTCCTGAAGAGCTGATGCACAAAATACCATGTGGCTGTTAAAATAATCAGGAGTGTTATGTGGCAACATGGGAAAACACTGCAAACAATGAAAACAGAATCATGAAAGCTGCAATTACCACCTGGTCAAAACTATTTCTGCACATGTGGAGGGGACAGAGCACGTGGTGGGACTCTGTGCAAATATTCTTCTTGTTTTCTTTCGTTGTGATGAGAAATGTATAATAGGCCGGGTGCAGTGGCTCACGCCTGTAATCTCAGCACTTTGGGAGGCCGAGGCAGGCAGATCACGTGGTCAGGAAATTGAGACCATCCTGGCTAACACGGTGAAACCCCTTCTCTACTAAAAATACAAAAAATTAGCTGGGCATGGTGGTGGGCACCTGTAGTCCCAGCTACTCAGGAGGCTGAGGCAGGAGAATGGCGTGAACCCAGGAGGCGGAGCTGGCAGTGAGCCGAGATTGCGCCACTGCACTCCAGCCTGGGCAACAGAGCAAGACTCTGTCTCAAAAAAAAAAAAAAATGTAATATATAATAAACTAAAACCAGGGGGGAAAAAAGGAATTTCCTTTGTTTTCTAAGTATCCATTATGTTCCAGGTACTTTCCCTAGGTAGTGTCATTTAATTATCCAAATCTGGGTCTTTTCACCCAAAACTCACACACCTCTCAGAGAACGGCTGTTTCATGACTCCTAAAACACTAAGGAGAGTGAGAGCTGCAATATGTCCAGGGTCAGCCCCAAGTCCTGCCCCACAAGGTGGTCCCCGGCCTGCCCCGGAAAGTGTTGGCCACGTGTTACCATGGAACTCAGCCCTAAATGGCCTGAGCCCATGGCAACTTTTGTGTTCAAAAGCCTCAGCAAGGACAGGCGTGGTGGCTCAGCCTGTAATCCCAGCACTTTGGGAGGCCGAGGTGGGCAAATCACTTGAGGTCAGGAGCTCGAGCCCAGCCTGGCCAACATGGTGAAACCCTGTCTCTACTAAAAATACAAAAATTAGCCCGGTGTGGTGGCTCACACCTGTAATCCCAGCTACTGGGGAGGCTGAGGCAGGATAATCACTTGAACCTGGGAGACAGAGGTTGCAGTGGGCTGAGATCGCTCCATTGCACTCCAGCCTGGGTAACAGAGTGAGACTCCATCTCAAAAAAAAAAAAAAAAGCCTCACCAAAGAAAAGGTGTCTTCACTTGAGGTTTGAGCAATGTGGATTTCCCCCAGAAAAATGAAGAAACACTTCAATTCCAAGCTTTATTTGTTGGGTTTTTAAATATCCAAGTGGCTGCCCACACCAATAAGATAGTCCTCCTTTGCTACCTAGGAGCACAAAGGTGTGAGTGCCTCATCCCAGAGGGCTGGACATGCTCTCCTTTCTTTGCAGCTTTCAGCCATGAGCTTGTGACATTTCACAGGAGAAGCATCAATTGCAGCTTCCTGTCACTCCAGCGGATGGTCTCACACCCGCTCCTGCTAGCCTCCACCCTCCGGTCTGATTCTGGAGGAGAAGGAACAGGTGGTGGCACCAACTGTTTCCAAACTGCTGAGCCAGGAACAAGCTTCAGCATCTGGGCACGTGGCCACAGGGCACTGGCTGTGTCTGACCTGCCAGAGCCCAGCAGCCTAGGAATGGCAGCCTCCCTCTGAGAGCCTACACAGACATATAACACACTGTGCTGTGTTATATGTTATATAACATATAACACACCGATCAGTGGCCTGAGGTGAAAGCCCACCACAAAACAGAATTTGCTTTCTGTAGCAACTGGTCAAAAGGAGGAGTAAAGTATTACATACTAAATTGGAATTAAATAAGAACTGTTTATGAAATAACCGCATATCCATCTGTACATGGAATATATGATGAATACATAGTTCTAAATACTTTGTACGTGCCAGGCCCTCACACAAGGATATCATTTGCTCCTGGGTGGTCCATCATTAATTCTGTTCCACAGAAGAGGAAACTGAGACTCAGAGGAGGGCGTGGCTCAGCCAAGGCCCCACAGCTGGCCATCAGGGGCGCCCCACAGCAGCCCCTCTATTCCGGTCATGGAGACTGCTTGTCCCACTTGGCTCATCTCCGTCAGCGATGTGTAAAATCCTTCGGGAACAGCAGTTCTGGGTGAGGGTGGGCAGTGAGTGTCCCTGGACACGGGAGCTCCAAGATTCTCCTTCCTGGACTCCTGGGCTCTCTGACCTCAGTGCCAGCCCTGGTAGGCTCTGGAGCTGAATCGGTGGAGCCCTGTCAGCCCCTGGGGACACCAGGGTCCCTGAAAGAGAATGCTCTTCCCCAGGTGGCCTCAAGAAGCACTCCGCTACCTAGTCCAGTTTGCCCCTCCTGCCCTCTGGACTGCATCTGGAGGGGATGGCAGTTTTAATTTTCAGTGGCGATGGCTCTTGGAACACAGCACTGAGACCTGAGGATGCTGGCAGGTCAGAGTGCCGGTGGCCGCCACAGCCGGGTAAGGGACACCAGGGAGGGTAGACCTGCCAGGCATCCAGAGTGTGGGAAAGATGCTTTACTGACACCTGCGCTGCTCCAGAAACTCCCTTGGGGGGACCTCACTTGCAAAATGATGAAATGATGTCTCCTTGCCACCAGGGCCCTCCCTGTCAGGGCCTCACTGCCTCCCTACTCCGTCCCTGCAGCTCCACTTTCCAGCTCCACCCAAGGCTCCAGCACTCCGGGATGATGCATCCCAGATCCCCAATCCTATCATTACCAGCTGTGCAAACCCACGGGAACTAAACACAGGGAAACACACAGTGTTTCCACCCGGCTGAGGCAGGCTGCCTGCCCACAGCTGCTGGTCTGTGTATAGGCCCATGGCAGAATGATGGTAAGGGCAGCATCCGCCTGTCAATGTTCTGGGAATATGCTGTTTAAGACCAGTGCCAACTCAGCCTTGGTAAACGGCGTGTTACAAAACCTCAACTTAGACACTTTTTCCACTTTGCATCAGGGGACCCAGAAGCCCAGTCTAGTCCCCGGCCTGGTGTCCTCTTAGCTTTGACGTCTGGACTTTGTGAGAGAGAAGACTCCAAGCCCCAAGCCATGAGGGCAGCTGACAAGGTTCTCTCCTTAACCAGACTCTACTCAGGCTCCACTGAACTCTCTTTCAACCAAGCCCTGATTTAGGGGTTTCTATGTTTGCCTCTGCGTTGTCCAATTTTTTTTTTTTTTTTTGAGATGGAGTTTCCCTCTGTTGCCCAGACTGGAGTGCAGTGGTGCGATCTCGGCTCACTGCAACCTCCACCTCCAGGGTTCAAGTAATTATCCTGCCTCAGCCTCCCAAGTAGCTGGGATTACAGGCACCTGCCACCATGCCCAGCTAATTTTTGTATTTTTAGTAGAGAGGGGGTTTCACCATGTTGGCCAGGCTGGTCTCGAACTCCTGATCTCAGGTGATCCACCCTCCTCAGCCTCCCAAAGCGCTGGGATTACAGGCGTGAGCCACAGCACCTGGCCTCCATTGTCCAATTTTATCAAGGATCCTACTAAATCAATTTAGCCAGAATACTCCATCCTCAGTCATCTGGTCACCTTCACTAACTGGCCAGACTCCCCATCCCCTACCACACGCTGGGTGCTGTCTGGTCGCTGTGGCCAGCTTTCAGCAGCAATCCTGTTAGGCGGCTTGAGCCAGAATGGCCCTTCCCCCTGCTGTTTTCCCTCCGTCATTCTCCATCCGGCAACCCCCAACCTGCTCTTGGCTCTCAATCCCCAGTTGTCCATGCTGTGTTTGGAACTGAGCCAAATATCTCTCTCCCACTACAAGACCCTGTACCTATCTCAATGGGCCTGAACAAAGTTGGCCTTATGGGGTTTTAAAAAGCACCAGGAATATTTTTTCTTTAACACAGCTGATCCCAACATCCTCCAGCTCTCTGCTCCACCTCTGCAGCCCAACACTGCCCTAACCCAGAGTGGATCTCCACAACCACCCCCTCTTTGACCCTGGGGACAACCTGGACCTCACCCCTCCTTGTCCTGGAGGATGCTCTGATGTTCACCTTCAGGTACTGGCCAGAGTGAAGGTCACCACCACAGTTCCCTGTGCTGTGTGAACTCCATGCTCCAACCCTCTCCCAAGAGTCTGGCGTGCATGCTGGCATCAGCCCTACAGTAGCTCTTCGAGGGGCTGCTGCCATTGCCCCTGCACCTTAGGGAGACCACAGGCCTGGCCAAGGGCCCAGTGGAGGGTGATGGTGGTGACAGCACACTGGACCACTGGATCTGGCTATGTGCTATGTCTTGGGCCTGGAAGACCTCAAGGCTCCTGCCCTCCACATTCATCTAGCACAAGCTCAAGTTCCATCCAAGAGGGAATTGGGGCCCAGAAAAACTTCCAGGTTCCCCACACTGTGTGGTGGGTCAGGTCCAGGTCCCTCTGCCACCCTCACTGAGGGGGTGCCACTGCCACTCTTGCTTAGTGGGCTTCCTTCAACCAACCAGCCTGGTTGGGGCTTGGTTGGGGCTTCCTTCATCTGCAACCCAGCAGCTTCCATTAGCAAGACACCAGGTAGAATATCATTGCTGCACCAGGGCCACACAGGACCCTGCACACAGGAGAGCTCAGACAACTGACAAAATTTAAATGGGCTCTGCTCATCAGAGCAGCCAAACAATGACACCCTATAACAATGAGCATGCTTTGTGCCCACAGCTTGATCCCTAAGCACCAATTTCCAGTAATAGAAATCAGGGTTCTCAGGGGAAGTGACTGACTCCAGAGCTGGGGCAGAGAACATAGAAGACGAGCCTGGAGCATCTTGTATACCAGAAAGTGAAGAGGTACTAAGAGAAAGAAGGAAAGGAGGGGAGGGAGGGAGGAAGGGAGGGAGGGAGGGAGGGAGGGAGGAAGGAAGGAAGGAAGGAAGGAAGGAAGGAAGGAAGGAAGGAAGGAAGGAAGGAATTTGTCCAAATAGGACCCAACCCAACCTGAAGGAGCTCCTAATTGCCAAGGATGGAATAATTTGAGCAACAAAATAAAGGATGATATTAGATTTTAACCCACAGAATAGAATATCCATCATGCCGATATTAGTAATGGCAAAAATCAATAAACAAATGGAGAAGAGATGATGCTTCTTCACAGAATTCCAATGAAGAAATGAAGATAGAAACATTGCCGACAGGCAAACACCAGGAATAAAGGCTGCAGACACAATCCCACAGTAGAGGCAAAAATTAGTGTGTGAAATTTTGGGGGGAATGGAATGTACATAGCCTCCCCCAAGATAGTGAACTACAACAAGAAAGATGGTAATTATAAAGTGGAGAAATTTCATCAAAGTGTACAGTGTAGAAATTTCATCAACTTAACCCGGTGGTCAAGGTTCACATGGCGAGTATCAGACACACAGACATTCTGGGCCTCTCAGTAGGATGCACCAAAAAGGGCATATCGTTTCCGTGGTATTCAGATCAAGACCATCCTGGCTAACACGGTAAAACCCTGTCTCTAATTAAAACTACAAAAAAATTAGCCGGGTGTGGTGGCAGGCACCTGTAGTCCCAGCTACTCGGGAGGCTGAGGCAGAGGAATTGCATGAACCTGGAGGGTGGAGCTTGCAGTGAGACGAGATCGCGCCACTGCACTCCAGCCTGGGCGACAGAGTGAGACTCCGTCTCAAAAAAAAAAAAAAAATGCATACACATAGACGTAGAGTGTGGACTGATAGACAATAGACAGTTGGAAGCATGAGAGAGTGGGAGAGAGTGGGAGGGAGTGGATGATGAGAACTTACTTAATGAGTACAATGTACTTTATACAGGTGATGGATACTCTAAAATCCCTGACTTAACCACTATGTAATCTATGCACGTAACAAAATTGCACTAGTACCCTACAAATTCATACAAATATAAATAAATAATGCTAGAGATGCATGAGCAAGAGGAAGAAGGGGAAAGGGGTACAGACAAAGGGGAACGAGGAGTGACATGTTTTGTCTCATTTTGGTGGTTGGGTTGCTGCCTGGAGATAAAGTTGACAGGAACATTATCTTCTGACTTTCCCCATTAGGTGCAATCCCACAGGCAAGTGGGCTTGCCGAAGAGTCCTGCTCCTGACGCCCAAACAAAGATGAGCCTCTCCCTCTCCTTTCCTGAAAATCTCTTCTCTGTGGCTTGGACAAACTGTTACTGCTTCTCTAGAGGGAGACCCTATACAAGAAAAAGAAGGAATAACTTCCCTCCAGTCCTCCTCCTTACCATGAGGCAATAATCAGAATGGGATTTCAACATTCATGGGGTAAAATGTAAAATCAGATTCTGAAAGTGGAAGTTTGCATATTGACAGCATTTGAGATATTTGTTTATTAACGTCAACACAATTCCGAGGACTCTTTTGGAAAGTGGATTTTGAGGGTGATCCACCAAGGTGGGAGGAACATTATTTTACCTTAGCTGAATTTCTCCACATGGGTAGATTTAACAGAGATTATGCATTCAGAGTATTGTTTTGTACATCTGGATGTGATTCTACTAGTTTACTGAATTGGACAATAAATTACCCAATAGAGTTTTAGATGATGCAAAAGAAGTTTAGATGCCATAAAGCTCTTGACATCTTGCACAGACTTGGAAACATAAGAATGCTGGACTGTGCATCACGTATGCCCCATCCACACACTGTGTCCCTTAAGAGTACTGGGAAGATTCAGCCTGCACCAGGAGTGGTCCCCAATCTTTTTGGCACCTGGGAGAGTTTTCATGGAAAACAGTTTTTCCATGGATGGGGAGGGGATGAGGAGGATGGTTTCAGGGTGAAATTTTTCCACCTCAGATCATCAGGCAATAAGTTAGATTTTCATAAGGAACACGCAACATAGATCCCTCCCGTGCATAGTTTGCATAGGGTTTGTGCTCCTATGAGACTCTAATGCTGCTGCTGACCTGACGGAGGTGGAGCTCAGGCAGTAAAGCTGCTTCACCAGCACTCAACTTCTGCTGTGCTGCCTGCTTCCTAACAGGCCATCAACCAGGGGTGCCTGGGGGCTGGGGACCGCTGCTCGCCAGGATTGAGAAACATATCGATATGGGAAGCAGCAGTTCTTTTAAATGAGTTTTACCAGCTCTTCTAAGAAATTAAATATGTTACACAAGAAGACAAATGAGGGTTGCACAATGACCATGGGTTTTATTTTCTCTGTTCAGTGATTTTTTAATTTCACTAGTGGCCTCTGCATGCAGTAAAATTACTCACTCAATTATCTGAATTTTGATTTAGATTATGGTCCCTAAACAATTAAGAAATTTAGAAAGCGCCCTATGTTAATACCATAGAACACAATCACTATTGAAAATAAGCACTGATTGCGACACTGCACTCCAGTGTGGGCAACAGAGTGAGACTGTCTCAATACAAAAAACAAACAACAACAACAACAAAAAAAAAACAAAAAAAAAAGGAAAGAAAAAGAGAAAATAAGCATTTGTCAGAAAAATATGACATCTTGAAACTTTTCATCTTAACTCTGTAGATACACATATTTTTCCATTTTATCTGATACAAGAACCAGTTTATAAAGCAAATTTAGGAAGTTACATTTACTTTGCTGTTTAAAAAAATCTATATTCTTGCATGAGCTAAAATATCATTTTGCATTTTTATTTCTCACTGGGGAAAATCTCCAGATTTTCACACCACAAAGAACCATCTTTTACCCAAAATGTGCCCCCCAAATTTAATCAATCGGAGAGTTTGCCTTGATTTGGAATACAGAGTTATTAAAATATACTTCTCTCATTTTTCTCTTACTGAGTACTATTACACTCATCTATATTTTGATTAAAAGTCTAAATACAGGCCAGGCGCAGTGGCTCACACCTGTAATCCCAGCACTTTGGGAGCCTGAGGCGGGTGGATCACCAGGTCAGGAGATCAAGACCATCCTGGCTAACACGGTGAAACTCCATCTCTACTAAAAATACAAAAAATTAGTTGGGCATGGTGGCGGGCGCCTGTAGTCCCACTACTTGGGAGGCTGAGGCAGGAGAATGGTGTGAACCTGGGAGGCGGAGCTTGCAGTGAGCCGAGATCACACCACTGCATTCCAGCCTGGGTGACAAAGGGAGACTCCGTCTCAAAAGAAAAAAAAGTCTAAATATAAAGAGTTCTTTAAAGATTTTTGGCTGAGCACAATAACTCATGCCTGTAATCCAAAGGCTATGGGAGACTGAGGTGGGAGGATCACTTGAAACCAGTTCCACACCAGCCTATGCAACAAAGTGAGTCTCCTATCTCTACAAAAAGTAAAATACAGATTTGTTGAGGCACAGCTGTAGTCTTAGCTGCTCGGGAAGCTGAGGCAGGGGGATCCCTTGAGCCCAGGAGTTTGAGGGTGCACTGAGCTGGGATTCCACCACTGCACTCCAATCTGGGCGACAGAGTGAGACACTGTCTCCTAATAAGTAAATAAATAAATAAAAACATTTAAAGATTTTTTATGGCTAGGTATTGTGGCTCACACCTGTAATCTTAGCACTTTAGGAGACCAAGGCAGGCAGATCGCTTGAGCCCAGGAGTTTAAGACCAGCCTGGGCAACATGGAAGGATCCCATCTTAAAAAAATAAAATTTAAAAAATAAGAGTTTTTATGACCACTAATTGTTGGCATGATATAAATTCACATGTTTGTTCTTTAGCTTATAATTCAGCAGGAATGATTAGAATTTTCCTTTCACTCATCCAAAAGCTTTTGAGAGATAGAATGTTTTTAAAAATAAGAATACTGCGGCCAGGCGCGGTGGCTCACGCCTGTAATCCCAGCACTTTGGGAGGCCGAGGTGGGCAGATCACGAGGTCAGAAGATCGGGACTATCCTGGCTAACACGGTAAAACCGCGTCTCTACTTAAAAATACAAAAAAATTAGCGGGGCATGGTGGCGGGCGCCTGTAGTCCCAGCTACTCAGGAGGCTGAGGCAGAAGAACGGCTTGAACCCCGGAGGCGGAGCTTGCAGTGAGCCGAGATTGCGCCACTGCACTCAGCCTGGGCGACAGAGCAAGTCTCCATCTCAAAAAATACACAAATAAATAAATAAGAATACTGATTACATTTTTATTAATAAATTTGTATTAATTTGTTTTGCATAGTTATATGGATTTCATTTTTCCTTATCAGAACGTAATATTTATCTTTTAATTAAATGTCATATAACTTAATTCAGTAATATTTTTTCACTTAAAAATATCCTTTTTCAACATGAAAACCATAAGATTCTGTCCCTTCAAGACTAATTCAATTAACCTATGTAATATATTTCTGAAAGGTAATAAGTATAATTAGTGACTTGGCTCTCTTTTCAAACACTGAAGTTTTAAGATGTCTTTTTTTTTTTTTCAGATGGAGTCTCCTCTGCCTCCCAGGCTGGAGTGCAGTGGCGCGATCTTGGCTCACTGCAAGAAGCTCCGCCTTCCGGGTTCACGCCATTCTCCTGCCTCAGCCTCCCAAGAAGCTGGGACTACATGCGTCCGCCACCACGGCCGGCTAATTTTGTTGTTGTGTTTTTAGTAGAGACAGGGTTTTACCGTGTTAGCCAGGATGGTCTCGATTTCCTGACCTCATGATCCGCCCACCTCAGCCTCCCAAAGTGCTGGGATTACAGGCGTGAGCCACTGGGCCCGGCCAAGACGTCATTTTTTTTTTTTCTGACAATTATTACCTTTTCACCTGGCCTAGAGAGAATCTTTCTTAAAGATCATTATATGTAAAACATTATCAGTTTTGTTTTTAATTTTACTTAACTTCTACCTACACCCATAAAGCAGTCTTTGATATTTTTTATTTTAGGTTTTTATAAGCACTTACCAATTTCTTGGATTTAAACAAAATAGAAACTGTTTAATTTGAAATATCTTACAACCTTTATTTTCTAACACCTCCAATTCAAAGATGCTCTCTGAAGGAAATTATTTTTCTTTGTCATCCATGGAGTATACATAGCACTAATCCTTGGGGGAATTAACAACTTTGGCAAGCATACTATTCGTTACTAGAAAGGCTGGAGTCTCTACTGGGGTCTTTGAATTCTCTTAGAATTTCAATTCTCAATTCATATGGGTTTGGACTTAAGAAAAAAATATATTCAAATTGAAAAAATATTAAATTTGGTGGCAAGTTGGAGATAATATGGAATCTCCTCTTTCATGGAAAGGAAAGGGGTAACAGAAACTGCTATCTGTCCTTCACTATCCATTCTATCCTTATCCCATACAACTGAAAGTATAGCCTGTCACATGACTAGCCAGCTACACCATATTTCCCAGCATCCTTTGCAGTTAGATATGGCCACGTGACTTGGTCTTTTCAGTAAAATGCAAGCAGATGTGATGTCTGCCACTTGTAGTTCAACACCCTAAGACCAGACTGTGTCCCCTCCATTTGCTCTTCCTCATTCCTGCTGGTTACAACCCAGTTTTAATAAAAAAGATGAGTATAATACACTGGAGGGGAAGAAAGACAAGATGAAAAGAACCTGGGCTCTTGAATTGTGGAGTAGAGTTCTTCACTGACTTCTGTTCTAGCTACTTCATGTTTGGGAGCTCTCCATCATGGCAGTTTAACCTACTCTAAGCCCTAATGTTAGATTTTTCTCAGCAAGATAGAGCTTTAACAGTGTTCCCTGCTGGTTAGAAACACGTGGCAGAGGCAGGTGAGACTCCTGACTGATAATCAATCGTAGTAAAACTTAATTCCTTTCATTGCCTCATGCATTGGCTCATACTATCCTTAGTGCTCTACTTTCAGCTCAGTTTATCCAAATCACATCACAGCCTCAGCTGTTCATTTCAATGAGGCAAGACTGTAAATCTTTGATTAAATAAGAAATCTAGCCCAAGTCTTCTTTTTTCTTACTTCACACATGGAGGAGAAGGGAGAAGTGTCCATGACCCTTTTTGTGTTCACAAGTATTTATGCGTTTTGAAAAACACAAATGTCCATTTAAATATTTTTGCCAGAACAATATGCTATTAATTAAATCAATCAATCAGAACTTACAAATCTTCTAGAGGTTAAGGAACACTTTCACAGGATATAGCAATAGTATCTAAGTTCTAGTGACTTTTCAGACTACCTAGTTAAACAGAACATATACAGAAACAGTTTTATCATGCAGGATACCATCTGCCTTTCTCTACAACTATAAGGGAAGGAGGAATATTTTCTCTTATAGAGACTTTTTGTACCAACAGTTAGAAGAGCCTAGAGTTTCAAAGTCATGCAGTAAAGTTCCATTAGTAAACTTGGCCTGGGGAGACCAAAATTTACAATAGATAAGACAGAATAGGATTATTAGCAAGTGGAATACATAGCATGTAATATTTTACATCTATTTATCGATAGTTGATATAGGGTTGCTACTACAGGATGGATTTGAAGGGAAACTCGTTATAAGGATTACATGAAAGAGAAGAAATATTCAGGGAAAAGGCTGGGCGCAGTGGCTCACACCTGTAATCCCAGCACTTTGGGAGGCCAAGGTGGGCGGATCATGAGGTCAGGAGTTGAAGACCAGCCCGGCCAACATTGTGAAACCCTGTCTCTACTAAAAATACAAAATTAGCCGGGCGTGGTGGTGGGCACCTGTAATCCCAGCTACTTGGGAGGCTGAGGCAGGAGAATCACTTGAACCTGGGAGGCAGAGGTTGCAGTGAGCCGAGATCGCGCCATTGCACTCCAGCCTGGGCAACAAGAACAAAACTCCATCAAAAAATATATATATATATTTGGGGAAATTATGAAAAATTGATATCAAAATATAGATAAATGCAGAGCGCTATTGACATAAGAGGCAAACATCAGTAAAGCAATCGAATATAGGAAAAAAGAGAGAAATTTAGACTATGATACAGGAAGTTTCAAATTTGTGGAGAATGAGTGAACCATAAAATAAGAGAACTTGGGACATTTGGCAATCCACTATTTTCATAAGGTTAGTTCCTACCTAACGCCATACCCCAAAGTAAATTCCATGTGAATTTTAAAAACATCAAAACAGAGTAAATTATTACAAGAAAATATAAAGGTACCACTTTTATACTTCCAGCAGTACAACAAACTAGGTACTTTGAAGTACTCTCCACTACAATAAACAAACATGTTGCTACTACAATACCATCTGCAATACCAAAAAGTAAGGGAAGTCAGTAAGTATTGGTGACAAAGTAAGTAAGGAACTAAGTACAAGGAACTAAGTGTGAATGGTCCCAGTAAGCTAATGATCAAGAAGACCTTTCATGGACCAAATAAATGCCTGTTCTAGAGCTAGAACATACAGACTAAGCCCAGGACCATCTGCTAGACTGAGGCATCGAACCCCAGACTTGGCATTAGCTAGAGTCCCTTTAGCTAGAGCTAAGGTCATCTTAGGTGAGACGCACCCACCTTGACTCCTGGAATAAGCAAACTACAAATTATCTATGGGGAACAGCAATCCCAATTGAGGCCCTCAAAATTCCGACAGATTAACTTCCATCAGGTATAAGTTCACAATCAGAAACCATTTCACTCAGAAGAAAACAAACACACCATGAGTGAGAACCAGCAGAAAGAATGACTGCAGATTTAGTTACCCAGGGATTTCATATACTGGACTTAGATACGGAATACAAAATAACTATCTGTCAAAGCTTAAAAAAATGAAAGATGGAATCCAAAAAAATCAATAAAGAACAAGAGATTTAATTCCCAAGAAGTTTCAAAAAGAACTCAACAGAACTTTTAGATATAAAAATTGAATAGAATTCCACTTCTGGCCGTGACAAAGTAACTATTATCAGACCAGCCCTCCTGCTATAAACAACTTAAAAAATGAAACAAAATATGGAAGGACTGTTCACACATTGTATCACAGCCGTCAGAGGACTGTGGCCCCTGAAAAGGGGTAAGCCAGTGAAACGAGCCCTACAACCACCCCAGCCTTCTTCCCAGAGGCAGTTTCTAGACCGCAGAGCAGAAGAGGGGACACGAGCAGAGCACAGTGACTTCACTGTGCTTGGGAGAAACAAAACCAAGTCCAGGAAAGGGAAGGGGACTGAAATATACAGGAAGAAGTGTGAGAGAGAAGCCAGCATGCGGAGCAAAGGCTCCAGAAATGTGCGTAGGGGATTTGTACATGTTTCCTATTGCTGCTGTGTCAAGTCACCACAAACTCAATAACAACATAAGTTTATTATATCATAGTTCCGGAGGTCAGAAGTCCAACCTCCATGGACTAAAGTAAAAGTCTCAGCAGGACTGGTTCCTTCTGGAGGCTTTGGGGGTTCATCTATTCCTTGCCTCTTCAGCTTCTAGCAGCTTCTGGCATTCCTTGGCTCATGACTGCATCACTAAAACCTCTATTCCTGTCACCACATTGCTTTCTCCAGCTTTGACCTTCTTGCCTCTTCTCACAAGGAGCTTGTGATTACATTGAGCCCATCCAGATGATCTAAGATCATCTCCCCATTTTAAGATTCTTTTTTTTTTTTTTTTTTTTTTTTGAGACAGAGTCTTGCTCTGTCACCCAGGCTGGAGTGCAATGGCATGATCTCGGCTCACTGCAACCTCTGCTTCCCGGGTTCAAGTGATTCTCCTGCCTCAGCCTCCCTAGTAGCTCGGATTACAGGCACATGCCACCATGCCTGGCTAATTTTTGTATTTTTAGTAGAGACAGGGTTTCACCATGTTGGCCAGGCTGACCTTGAACTCCTGACCTCAAGTGATCTGCCCACCTCAGCCTCCCAAAGTGCTGGGATTACAGGCCTGAGCCACCGCACCCGGCCATTTTAAGATTCTTAATAACTTCTGCAAAGTTGCTTTTGCTATGTAAAGTAATATATTCAAAAGTTCTGGGGATTAAGATGTGAATATCTTTCAGGAACTATTATTCTGTCCTCTGCAGGGTTCCTTGAGTCTCTGTCTGAATACTAAGCTCCACAGCACAAGGTAAGACTCAAGGAATCAAAGAAAAGTGCAATTTATGGCAAACTATAAGCTTATAAAGTGAACCAAGCTCTCACAGGACTTTAGAGACAATCTAGTTCCCATTAGCCAGAGTGAAGAAACCTTGTTGAATACCTAGGCAATTTAGCAGAAACCCCAGAAAGGCAACACCTTAGCAATATGATGAAGCAAGCCCTAAACGAACCTTGAAAGGCTGAAGCTGCATAACAGAACAATACCTGACTTTTTTTTTTTTTTTTTTGAGACGGAGTCTTGCTCTGTCACACAGGCTGGAGTGCAGTGGCACGATCTCGGCTCACAGCAAGCTCTGCCTCCTGAGTTCACACCATTCTCCTGCCTCAGCCTCCCAAATAGCTGGGACTACAGGTGCCCACCACCATGCCTGACTAATTTTTTGCATTTTTACTAGAGACGGTTTCACCATGTTAGCCAGGATGGTCTGGATCTCCTGACCTCGTGATCCGCCTGCCTTGGCCTCCCAAAGTGTTGGGATTACAGGTGTGAGCCACCATGCCCGGACAATACCTGATATTCTTTAAAGAAGACCAAAAAATCCTACTCAACAAGATAGTATCCATAATGTCTAGTGTCCAGTTAAAAATTACTAGACATGACAGAGCAAAAAAAAAAAAAATGACCCATAACTTGGAGAAAAAAATACTCAGCAAAACAGCCTCAGAAATGATAAAGATAATGGGATTTGTATATAAGGACTTTAAAATAGTTAAAAGTATATATACTTTTTACTTATTTATTAAATAATAAATAGTTATGTTTGCATCCATAATAAAATGACTTATCCTCCCACTATAAACAACCAGAAAAACAGGACAAATATATGAGACAATTGTTTTAAGATATTTAATAGCAGGCAAATCAGGGCTGTAATCATGGAGGAAAAGAAAATAAATTAGATAAGTTTATGATAAGGTTTCTGCCTGAAGGCAACTGGGAGCCCAGGAACAAGGGACCCAAATAGCCCCCAGTGGACTCTCTGAATTGAGGAGACAGAAATCAGGATATAGGGAGGCTGAGACAGCTCCAAGTTACTGGACAGAGTTCTAGAGAGGTGGGACCAGTGCAGAAAAAATATTTCAAGTAATCTGCATATGGGCTGTGCGAGGTGATTCACATCTGTAATCCCATCACTTTGAGAGGCTGAGGCAGGCGGATCACTTGACAAGGTCAGGAGTTTGAGACCAGCCTGGCCAACATGGTGAAACCCCATCTTTTCTAAAAATACAAAAATTAGCCAGGCATGGTGGCAGGCGCCTGTAATCCCAGTCACTTGGGAGGCTGAGACAGGATAATCTCTTGAACCCGGGAGGCAGAGGTCGCAGTGAGCCAAGATTGTGCCACTGCACTCCAGCCTGGGTGACAGAGCGAGACTCTGTCTCAAAAAAAAAAAAAAAAAAATTCTGCATATGGATGTCCTTGAGTCATTGAAGAGTACAGGCTGGAGGCAAGGGAAACAGGGTGAAACTCCATGAGGACAGGCAGGCACTGGAGAGCTGAACAAGTCTCAGACCTCCCAAAGCAGGAAGATGAGTTCTAATCACCCTAAGTAAAAAAGTGCTCAGTGATCAGTCTTTCAGTAGAGAGCCCAGAAGAGTGGCACTTTGGCAGTAGCGCTGACCTATCCCGTTATTGAAAGCATTTGAATGCCATTCCAACAATGCTTAAAAACAGGCTGAAAGATGAAACTGATTTATCAACAACTTAACTCCTTACCACACTTGCAACAATTTAGAGGAAGACAAACAAACAACAAAATTCAGACAGTCCACAACATAATATTCCCAATATTAGGCATCTAATCAAAATTTAACAGATTAAAACAGACATTATAACCATATTGAAGTATTTATAGGAAAACATAATGAGGGGAGAGTGGAAGATACTAAAAAAAGGGGCAAATGAAACGCCTAGAGATTTTATTAAAACAATATTTGTTTCATCTGTCATAGTTGCAAAAAAAATCTGAAATAAAAATTCTACTGAACGTGATTAATAGCAGATTAGATATTGCAAAAAAAGGATGAGAAAGCTTGAAGACATAGCAACAAAGTCTTTTCAAATGAATCATGCAGAGGAAAGTCCTACACAGAACTTCGATGGCCTGCAGAGCAATATCAAACAGCCTAACACAGATATAATGTGAGTCTCAGAAGAACAGGGAAGTGGGACAGAAATTTTTGAAAACATAATACCTGAAAAATTTCCAAGTTTGATGAAGACTAAAGATTCACAGATCCATAGAGCTCAATAAACCCAAGGCAGGATAAACACACACACACACCCCTGACACAAAGGCACATCAAAATCAAATTGTAACAAACCAGTGATAGAAATGAACCTTAAAATCACTCAAAGAAAAGATACATTATGTACCATGTAATAAAGATTAAAATGTACCACATATGAAACAAAAATAACTCAAAATGGATTACAGACCTGAATGTAAATCCTAAAACTATAAAATTTCTATAAGGAAATACAGGAGACAATCTTTTGCTTGGAGTAGACAAAGATTTATTATACAGAACAGAAAAAGCATGAAACAATTTTTAAAATTGTTAAATTGGATTTCATCAAAATTTAAAACTTTTGCTCTTCAGAAGACATTAAGAAAAAAGAAAAGGCAAATTTGAAGATAATATTTGCAACACACGTGTCAGTCAAGGGATTTGTATATAGAATATATAAAGAACTCTTCCTACTGAATTAAAAATGAGACAAGTTACCCAATTTAAAATAGGAAAAAGATTTGAACGGATATTTTACACAAGAATATATTATAATGGTAATAAACACATGCAAAGATGCTCAACATCATTAGTCCTTACACAGCCATAATTGGCCAAAACTAAAAAGATTCACCATCCCAAGCATAGGCAAGGGTGTGGAACAACTGGAACTCTCTTTTTTGTTTGTTTGTTTTTGAGACGGAGTCACGTTCTTGTTGCCTAGGCTGGAGTGCAATGGTGCAGTCTCGGCTCACTGCAACCTCCGCCTCCCAGGTTCAAGTGATTCTCCTGCCTCAGCTTCCCAATTAGCTGGGATTACAGGTGCCCACCACCACACCTGGCTAATTTTTTTGTATTTTTAGTAGAGACAGGGTTTCACCGTGTTGGCCAGGCTGGTCTCAAACTCTTGACTTCAGGTGATCTGCCCTGCTTGGCCTCCCAAAGTGCTGGGATTACAGGTGTGAGCATCCGCTCCCGGCAACAACGGGAACTCTCATACACTGCAAGTGGGAATATAAAATGGTACAACCACTTTGGAAAACTGGCAGTTTCTTAAGAAGTTAAGCATCTACTGCCATACAACCCAACCATTCCACTTCTAGGTATTTACCCAAAAGAAATGAAAAAAACATATATCCACATAAAAATTTGTATATGAAGCTTAATTTGTATGTATTAGCTTTATCTGTAATAGCTAAAATCTAGAAAATAACCCAACTATGTTCCATTTTTAAATTGGGCTATCGTACAGTAAACAGATACACAGATTGTGGGATTTCTGTGCAAAGGAATACTACTCAGCAATAAAAAGAAACCGCAATGTGCAATGAAATGGATGACTCTCAAGCTCATGGTGCTAAGTGAAAGCAGCCAGACCAAAGAGTAGACATTGTATCATTCCATTCCTACAAAATACTGTAGTGTGCAAATTAATTTATCATAGAAAGCAGGTGATTGGTAGTCTGGGAATCAGAGTAAAGAGAGTAATGAATTGCCAAAGGACACAAAGAGTCTTCCAGGGATGCTGGAAATGTTTATTATCTTGATTGTGGTAATGGTTTCATGGGCATAGACATATGTCCAAAAATAATAAAACTACATATTTTAATTATGTGCAGTTTATTGTACTTTAATTCAATAAAGTTATACCTAAAGAAGGAAGAAGTTCCAAAGAAGAGAAACTAAAGCTGCCTCTACCTACACTCCTGACGTATAGTTAAATGTATCTTAACATGTAATAACATGCAATGTAATAATACCTTGCATTATAGTTGATGTCCTTTGGGAGAGAGCCAGCCACAGAGAAATAGTAGGCTATGAAGGCCAACATAGACGTATCTACAGAAGAATATAGATGTCTACTTTAAAAAGCCCTGGTAGTTATCACTGGATTACTGTATCTATGATTGAGTGTCACATTAATGTACCATGAGCTGTTAGATATCAAAACTGTTCAGCAGAGCTTCTCTGAGACCTGAAAGGGGTTCCTTTCGAGTAAAAAACATTTTTTTAACTGAGTGTCAGAATTACTTGCAAGCAGAGTAAAGGATGAGAAGAGCTGCTTTAGTCTATGTTTTTAAAAATTAATAATGTCTTTTTTTAAATTAAAGGAAATGCTGGGAGACATGTAGGTGCTTCTGGGGTGCTGGTAATGTTTTCTTTCTTGCCCTAGGCTGTTGCTACATGATTATCCTCTTGGTGATGACCTTTTGAGCAGTACATTACATTTTATGTGTGTGCGTGTGTGTGTGTGAATTTTTAAACTTTAGGATAAAAAAATCTTTTGCCCACAACTGCCTACATCCAAGGAATCATCCTTTCCTGCTCCTCCACACCTAATCTTTCTGATATCTTTTTTTTTTTTTTTTGAGACGGAGTCTCGCTCTGTCGCCCAGGCTGGCGTGCAGTGGCGACATCTTGGCTCACTGCAAGCTCCGCCTCCCGGGATGGTCTCGATCTCCTGACCTCGTGATCCGCCCACCTTGGACTCCCAAAGTGCTGGGATTACAGGCCTGAGCCACCGCACCCAGCCTCTGATATCTAAAGGGTGACCAAGTCCTTTATTCTGTCTTTATAGTATTTCTCATATCTTTTCTCTCCATTCTCATAGACACCCCCTGCCCGCAAGGTCACATTCTCAATAACTCAAGACCGAGATCCACATGGAAAGGAACAGGTAGTTCAAGGAGGAAGGGTGCTGCTGTATGGCATGGAGTGGTTAGGGTTTGAGAAGGCTCCTGGAGGTCAGGCCTGCTCTGGGCTTTAAAACACTGACGTCACCACTTTTCCAGCCATGACCTCTCCAATGCACGATTCCCTCTAACCTCGGGCACAAGGACACACCTTTCTGTTTCCCTGAATATACTATCCACGAACAACCTACAGTATGACTTAAACAGCATTTACCAATATCTGGCTTCAGCTATTCCCATCCCTGTTCCCATTCCCACCTCCAAACCTCGCTGCTCACTTTGGGTTCCCCGCCAAGAATACCCTCCACGTATTTACACCAAAGTCATCTTTTTTTTTTTTTTTTTTTTTTAGATGAAGCCTCACTCTGTCGTCCAGGCTGGAGTACAGTGGCAGGGTCTTGGCTCACTGCAACCTCTGCCTCCTGGGTTCAAGTGATTCTCCTGCCTCAGCCTCCTGAGTAGCTGGGATTACAGGAACATGCCACCATGCCCAGCTAATTTTTGTATTTTGAGTAGCTGGGACTATAGGTGCGTGCCACCATGCCCAGCTAATTTTTGTTATTTTTAGTAGAGATGGGGTTTCGCCATATTGGCCAGGCTGGTCTCGAACTCCTGAACTTGTGATCCGCCGGCCTAGGCCTCCCAAAGTGCTGGGATTACAGGCGTGAGCCACCGTGCCTGGCCCAAACTCATCTTTAAAGGACAGGGTAAGTATGGCTGAGAAATAGGTCACAGAGCAGAATCCAGGCAGCTGGGCTCACTCAGGCCTGCACCTCATTCCTCTGTCCATGGCAAAAGAGCAGGCAGTGATCCAGCAGTTCTGATGCATGGGAACAGGAAGGTAAAAATCCTACACTCTGTCATTCAGCCTTGGCTGGAAATTGTAACCAAAGACAGAGGTGCCCATTCCCAATAGGCAGATAAAGAGGAACCTTGGAAAGAATGCAAGGGCTTAACAAAAGGACTTTGAGAGAACTATGCACCGACCAGCAATTATGCTTTGCTAGATAAAAGTAAAATCTAAAGAATATTTGCAAACTTTTACCTTGAAAACACTGAGAATATAAACACTAACCAGGCTGGGATGAAGGCTCCTTCTTGAAATTGTGTACTGGAGGCTTGTTTGCAAGAATTTCCCTTAAGCGATTCTAACAAAAGTTTATTGTTATCTTCCATGTTCTACCACCCATCACGTTGAGGCTATGCTTCCTATGGTTTTCAATAACTTACTATAATTTCCATTTATTGGCTACCTATTTGTCATAAGAAAATATATTTGTTAGAATTAGTCTATTGTAAGAAATTGAGGCCGGGCGGGGTGGCTCATGCCTGTAATCCCAGCACTTTGGGAGGCCGAGGCGGGTGGATCACCTGAGGTCAGGAATTCAAGACCAGCCTGGCCAACATGGTGAAACGCCGTCTCTACTAAAAATACAAAAATTAGCCAGGTGTAGTGGCGGGTGCCTGTAATCCCAGCTATTCAGGAGGCTGGGGCAGGGAGAATTGTTTGAACCCGGGAGGTGGCGGTTGCAGTGAGCCGATGTCGCACCACTGCACTCCAGCGTAGGTGACAGAGTGGGACTCCACCTCAAAAAGAAAAAAAAAAAAAAGAAATTGAATGTACTCATCAAAAATCATGTAGCTCACTATCTGTCACCTGACTTTTTATTCTGGAACTTCACTGGAAGGGAAGGGCCATGGCTTCATGTGTTAGAGAACCTGAAGAGCATGTGTCTTAGTTTTCCCCGTGCAAGTCTGTTTGTAATAAACCTGAGGCTCTAAAAGATTTGTTTCCAGAAAACAATGAGAGTTGAGATTTTCTCTGTCAGGGACTGAGGAGAAAGTCTGTTGCAATGAATGTACTGAACAAGGAACCAGCAATGAGGTTGTGGCCCCCAAGGAAAAGAGGGTGTGACCCCGAAGAGAGGTGCATGGCCTGTAAAAAGGGTGTGGGCTCCAAGAAGAAGGAGGTGCCTCTGCAAGTTTGTCTTCCAGGACCCTAAACATGCTCTTACTTAAAACCTTTCCATGGCTGTTTCCCAAAGGTCAAGTCTAATCACCTGACATCATGAAACAAACTCTTCCCCGCTTTGCCACAAGACCTCTCGTAGGCCCTGCGCCCCACCGCACCACTCCCCAGGCTGGATTACTGTTTCGTTTCTGGTGTGGAGATCCTACCACACTCTCTTGCCTCTTTGCAGATTCTCCTAGATTCCAGTGTTAAACTCTGCCCCCACCTCTCTACTATTCATTTCCAATTCCTCCTTCAAGAATCAGACCAGACAGGCACAGTGGCTCATGCCTACAGTGCCAGCACTTTGGGACGCCAAGACAGGAGGATCGCTTGAGCCCAGGAGTTTGAGACCAGCCTGGGGAGACCCCATCTCTACAAAAATTTAATTAAAAAAAATTAGCCAGGTATGATGGCATGTGCCTGTGGTTCTAGCTACTTGGGAGGCTGAGGTGAGAGGATCGCCTGAGCCTGGGAGGTTAAGGCTGCAGTGAGCCATGGTCATGCCTGTACCCCAGCCTGGGCAACAGAGCAAGACCTTGTCTCAAACAAACAAACAAACAAACAAAATAATAAGACCAACATTCCTGCAATCCCAGCACTTTGGAAGGCCAAGGCAGGAGGATTGCTTGAGCCCAGGAGTTCCAGGCTGCCGTGAACTATGATTGGGCCACAGCACTCCAGCCTGGGTGACTAAGTGAGACTGTTTCTTTTTAGAAAAAAAAAAAAGCAGACCAAGCATCACCAGTATGTCTTCTGTGGAATTAAATAGAATCAGAGGCAAGAAGCATCTTTATTGTATTATAAAGGGAACACTTTTGGTTTGTGTGTACTCTTAGTTTCTGTTTTAAAATACCCACAGATTATCATATTAAGAAATAAAACTTCCAAGTTTATTTTCCCAAAATCTTAATGAAATACAGAAGTTAGAGTTCATTGAATGCCTTGTTGTACTCATTTTGGTAATAATGAAATTTTTAGTCTTTTTCCACTTAATGTTATTAGTTGGGAGCTTCCCAGCTGGTGAACTGCAGAGGGGTTAAGGTATGGATGCATGAGGCTGAAGTTCTGATGCCGAGTATCTCCAGCCAGGAGCAGCTTCTTCAGTTCAACCAGCTGACTTTCCATCAGTATTTTCTAAGTGAGCCATTACATGAAAATCTTGTGTCAAAAATTCTTGGGACTCACTGTGTTAATGGTTTGCTTTGTAGTGTGTCTGGCTTCAGGACACAAGTTAAATCCTATATAGTTAGAAAGAGAATTTTTTTATTTGTATTTGTATTTATTTATTTATGTATTTATTTACTTGAGACAGAGTCTCACTCTGTCACCCAGGCTGGAGTGCAGTGGTGTGATCTTGGCTTACTGCAAGCTCCGCCTCCCGGGTTCATGCCATTCTCCTGCCTCAGCCTCCCGAGTAGCTGAGACTACAGGTGCCTGCCACCATGCCCAGCTAACTTTTGGTATTTTTAGTAGAGACGGGGTTCCACCATGTTAGCCAAGATGGTCTCGATCTCCTGATCTCGTGATCCACCCGCCTTGGCCTCCCAAAGTGCTGGGATTACAGGCATGAGCCACCGCACCCAGCCAATTTTTTTTTAATTTTTAAAAACTTTTGTATTCTTTACCACATCAAGCATGTGAACCCAGATAAATGTTTTTGATGCTCTATATTCTTTTGCCAATATTTTATCTAAAATAATTCAGTTCTAGTTCTTTTCTATCATTAGTCTAAAATATCTTATTGTTAAACTGAATTTGGGTTCAAAATCATATTTCCAGCCCAGGCAACATAGTGAAACCTGTCTCTACAAAAAAAATATTAGCTGGGCATGGTGGCATGAGCCTGTAGTCCCAGCTACTCAGGAGGCTGAGGCTGAGGTGGGAGGATCACTTGAGCCCAGGAGGTTGAGGCTGTAGTGAACTAAGATGATGGCACCACTGCACTCCAGCCTGGACAACAGAGTGACACCCTGTCTCAAAAAAAATCACATATGATTCATAAAAGGTGTGGAATAATATGTATTATCTCCCTATTCGATCCTTGAAATGGTTTATATAATCGCGGCTGTTATTTGCCCTATAGATCTGAAGAAGGAGGAAGACAGGGAGGAAGGAATATATAGGAAAGGAGGGAGGGAGGGAGGAGGGAGGAATAAGGCCCCAGGTGCTGCCTCTACAGTAAAATGTGTTCACTGGGTGCAGAGACCATGAAAAGGTGTCCCTTTAGGGAGGGTGGGACATGAGAAAAGTGTGGGGCTTGGGAGGGCAGGACTGAAACCACCTGGGGGTAGAATTGTGGCTTGGGTGGAGGGCGACTGAAATAACCAAAGGCTGGTGACACTCAGATAGCCACACTGTTTTCCACCAGGCTGGGCCGCAGGTATTCATAGGGCATGTCCCGTGTAGCATTCCAGATCTCAGTTCCTCATCCAGGGCAGCCAGCTCCTCCCTGAACTTCTTCAGCACAGCCTTAGGCCGAGGGCCCGAAAAATACTCCTTCTTATGTTGGCCCACAGCCACCTGGGATGGAGAGGAAAAAACAGCTGAGAGCCTTATGACCCCCAGTTTGGGGTGCCACATGTCCCCACAGCTGCCTCCTTCCTTAGGGCCCTGGGCACTTTGCTGTCACCATAATGGGCTGGCGTCTGCTCAGCTGCCAACTGATGGACATCTGGAGAGGACATCTGGAAAGTTGGGCAGTGTTGCCATCACTGTCTCCAGCGTTGCATCCTTGGTGGTTGGCAGCCACATCGTGCAGGGTGCATTAGGGACCCAAATGTACCAATCCAGCTAAGGAAAGTCAGGAATCTAGAGTCAATGTCTGCTAAGCATGAAAACCCTGTGACCCACCTGCATACAGACTCCTCCATCACCCCAGGCCCCAAATTCCCAGCTGCCCATTTCTGGTAACTACCTGGTCCAGGTGGACGAAGGAGTGTCGGCCAGTGCAGGCAAAGATACACGTGGTGACAAAGTGGCAAACCTGGTCCTGAGACTGTAAAGAGACAGGAAACCCTTCAAGGGGTGAGGAGAGTTAGAAGCTGTGAGGCCAGGAGTAGAGCAGAGCTCAGAGGCCAAGGCCAAGAGAGGAGAACAAGAAGGGTGAGAAAGAGCAGAAGGAATGCTCAGTAACCCTTGTGGGAATTACCATGATAGCAAGCTTGGGTGGGGGAGTTGGGAGCTGACTGGGAGGGTCCCACTCAGTGGGGCACTGGTGCTGACTCATACTGGCTCACAAGAGTCAGTCAATGATGTTAAGATTTTTAGTGAGCTGGCCAGCATCACCTTGGTAGCCACAGTAGGAATATTTGTGCCATGGAAATGTGCAAATGTTACAAATTGGGACCTTTTTTTTTTTCCTGAGAGTCAGTTATTAAACATTTATGAGCAACCACTGGTTCCGCTGCATCTGGCATCTAAGAGGTTCTCAATGCATAGGATGGGGACCTGTCTCCAGCTGGGAGGGAATAGAATCTGAGAAGGCCTTTGGAGTTTTCACAGGTATTGGAAATGCTTCTGGAAGATTTCATAGAAGCACAGAGGATTCTGGGGAGGCCTCTTGCAGTTTTGTGTCTGAGATTTCAGGGCAGGAGCTCCTCTTAACTCGGTCCTGGGCAGCCTGATTTCAATGATCTCTCGACACCAGGTCTGCAGTTCTGGGTCACTGTTCACAGCCACGTCTGTCTTACAGTGGAGACTCATGATTCCTTCCACATACCGGCCAGCCAATGGGGCAGGGCCAGGGTGTTGAAGCCAGCTCTGCCCCTGTTCACATGGCCATGTCAGGGCCCCAGGCCCACAACCAGACACAGACCTCCTGCTCTCCTAGATTTCTTCTCCACCCCCACTGGCCTTCCCACTTGCCTCACCAAGAGATGATTTCCCAGAGCTGCAGTGCATCTTGGCAAAGAGGGAAGACTTGACTCCCAGGAGGCCCTGGACAGCCAAGTCATCAGGGGGACAGAAGGAGCTATAGGTTAGAAAGGCTCCAGCTCGCTTGAGCAGCTCCACATGACTTCCCCACCAGTGCTCACCACCTGAGAAGCAAGGATGGGCAGGGTCAGGCGAATTGACCAGCCCTGAGTCCAGAGTCAGAAAGAAGAGTGACCCAGAATCTCCCTTTCTCTCCCCATACCTGGTTGAAAACTTCCTGTTGGAGACCAGCCCAGTTCTGGCCCAGATGTTAATTTCCATGGTGTATTGCAGGTGGGGAATTATAAGCTAGAGGCAAAAAAGCAGGGAAGGGCAAAGTCAGAAGACAGCTGCACAGGTCCCTGCAGGAAATAGGGGCTGACAAACAGGAAAGATACCAGGTCTCCAGAAAAATCACAGACTCAAAGTTCAGTGACCTCTCAACAGTGAGTTTTCAGAAGTACCATTTGACCCAGCAATCCCACTACTGGATATATACCCAAATGAATAGAAATTGTTCTACCATAAAGACACATGCATGTGTATGTTCATCACAGCACTATTCACAATAGCAAAGACATGGAATCAAATCTAAATGCCTATCTACAATAGACTGGGTAAAGAAAATGTGGTGCGTATACACCATGGAACACTATGCAGCCATAGAAAAGAACAAGAAATATGGATGGAGGTGGAGGCCATCATCCTAAATGGATTAACACAGGAACAGAAAGCCAAATATGGCATGTTCTCACTGATAAGTGGGAGCTAAACATTGAATACACATGGACATAAAGAAGGGAACAACAGACACTAGCATCTATCTGAAGGTGGAGGGTGGGAGGAGGGAAGGATCCCAAAACTACCTATCGGGTACCATGCTTATTACCTGCGTAACAAAATAATCTGTACACCAAACTCTTGTGACACATAATTTACTGATATGACAAACTGCACACGTACCCCGAACCTAAAAGTTAAAAATAAGTACATAAATATAAATAAAAATAAACGACCAAGTTTTCAGTTGATTTGCACTGACTAACGTGTTCCACAAACCACTGACTTAGTGCTTTATGATAATTGAAAGAAATCATTCTCCTTTGCTTTTCATATTTTTTTCACAGGTCTAGACCAAAGTTTCTCAACTTTTTCTTCATTATCATTCTGTAAGTAGTCCTTTTTTTTTTTTTTTTTAGATGGAGTCTCGCTCTTGTTGCCCAGGCTGGAGTACAAAGGTGCGATCTCAGCTCACTGCAACTTCCACCTCCTGGTTTCAAGTGATTCTCCTGCCTCAGCCTCCTGAGTAGCTGGGATTACAGTGCACACCACCAAGCCCAGCTAATTTTTGTATTTTTAATAGAGACGGGGTTTCACCATGTTGGTCATACTGGTCTCGAACTCCTGACCTCAGGTGATCTGCCCGCCCAAGCCTCCCAAAGTGCTGGGATTATAGATGTGAGCCACCACGCCCGGCCTAAGTAACCTTTTGAGACATTTTTTCCTAATCTGACCCCACCTCATGAAATTTTAATGCTACATATATACTGTATATTCACTTATGTATTGCATCATATCTGTGATTTATACATAAAAATAATAAGATTTTTCACACATATTTTCCAACCATCTTCATCCCTTGGGGGACACTGTTGCCCCATTGAGAATGGATGGTCAACCACTGCCTCCCTCCAAAGCCTCCCCTTCATCCGTTATCCTCACCTTCTTCAGCCGCTGGCCTCCAACATGGGAGTTTTCGACGAGGTATGGGGAGAGAAAGGGAGATTCTGGGTCACTCTTCTTTCTGACTGTGGAGGCAGGGCAGGTTGATTTGCCTGACCTTACCCATCCTTCAAAGAACCGAAAGAAGCGGAGTTCATTCCCACCTCGATCCTGCACAAGCTGTTGCCTCTGCCTGGAACACTGTGCCCCTTTGACCATTTCAAGGTTAGCTTCTGACAGTCGCATTCTCGATGTCATCTCCTGCAAGGGAGCCTTTTCTGATCACCCAATCTAAACTTGCCATCACGTCACTCTGCTTTGATTCTCTGCATCGTACCTACCACAGCTGATATGTTACAATACAGTCTGTGTTGTTTGTTTGCCCTTGCTGGAAATGAAAGTCTCAAAAGATCAGGACCTTGACTATCTTGCTTACTGCTAGCATCTAGAATGGTTCTTGTCACACAGGAGGCTCCCAATACATATTTTTAATAAGTAAATACTTCGCTCTAATGGTCTGTAATAAGCCAGGTGACTGTTGTTTTCTGAGCCCCTCTAACTGGCCAGTATCACTATTTTAGAACTGATAAGTGACTGGCTGGAAAAAAGTATTCATATATTATTTGCATAGTTTCTTCTTATTGGATGGAATCCTTGGTCATTTGCATGTACTGTTTATGTACTGTACCAATATCTGTGCTTTGCACATAAAAAGAGTTAAGATTTTTTTCCCTACTTTCCCCAAGAATGATTTTACCCCTCTCCCCAAGAAAGGTGCTATGCACGGCCAGCCATGCTTGCACTCTTTTGCTCTGACATCTTCTATTCCTTGATTCTCTCCATACTCTGAAACTCCACAGAGAGGGAGCCTCCAGAGGTGGGAATGTGGCCTGGGGCAGAGATAGAGGCCTGCAGGAGGGAAGGGAATAAGGTGTTACCTTGAAGACAGGATGTATCGAAAGCACCTCATGGTGGCCACAAAAGTGACCTCAGCCATCAAGTGTCCCCTCAGAGGATGAGGCTACAGCTCACGGAGCTGGAAGTCAGAGCTATGGACCCAGCATTTGGCCAGAAGCCAGACCATTGCAGGATCCATGGGCAAGAAAAGCGTAAGTGGCTGGGATCCTGCGTTGGAGCTGGAGCAGGAACAAGGTGTAGGGAGAGAAGGGGTGAGTGCCAGGTGTTCAGCAACCCCCCTCCCTTGCATGTTTAACCTCTCCCTTCGTCCTCCAAATGTGTTTCACTGGCTCCATGTCACTGCTGCCACTCCCTACAGCTACCCCTCCCTTTCCTATCCACTTGGTGCATTAGCACCCTGCAAGCTGCTCTGCCTCCAACATTCTGTAGAAACTGCTCTTCTAGTGCCTTCTCCAGCCTCCACTTCCCCTTTCAGTCCCTGCAGTCTGGACAAGATTCAAACTGCCTGCTTCCTTCATCCCACACTCCTTTTTCAAAATCTCATCTTTCAGCCTCACCTTTACCCAAATGACTAAATCTCTAGTTCTCAGTTGCCTGCCAGACAATTTAAATGTCTTCCGGTAATCTCAACATTGGCCAGGCGGAAGCCTATGTGAGCACCCTGTCCTCTTTATTCGTGCTATTTCTGCAGGCACCTGGCCTGGCTTCCCTTTCCTTCCTCCTTGATCTCCTTCTAACCTCACATCCATCTGTCCTCTTCATCCCGATGGTCACTACACACATCTGAGCCCACCTCCTCCTGGGGCAAGTGCTGGAGCATGTCACCCTAATCCCTGTTTCTAGCATCTCCCCTCTCCAACCCATCCTAAACACAACCGCCTATACAGCGTGCCCACAGCATATTTCTGTCTTTTTTTTTTTTTTCTGAGATGTAGTTTTTGTTCTGTTGCCCAGGCTGGAGTGCAGTAGCACAATCCTGGCTCACTGCAACCTCCACCTCCCAGGTTCTCCTGCCTCAGCCTTCCGAGTAGCTGGGATTACAGGCATGTGCCACCACGCCTGGCTAATTTTGTATTTTTGGTAGAGACGGGGTTTCACCATGTTGACCAGGCTGGACTTGAACTCCTGACCTCAGGTGATCCATCCGCCTCGGCCTCCCAAAGTCCACAGCACATTTCATCACAGCCTTCTCCAGTTTCCCACATCACACTCCTTAGCCTGGCGTAGTCTGGCCCCCAGTCCAACTGTCCCCTAGGAATCTCCTGACTCCTCTGCCTCAGCCTCTCTGCCCAGACCGTCTTGCCCCTGAGGACAGGTCCTTTCCTTCCCTCCTGCTTGTCTGAGCCCTGGCAAGGCTCATGATACCCCACCTCCCCTGATCCCTCCTGGGCTGTCCTGTCCTCAGGGACTTCCTCAGTACCAGAGCTTCTTCAGACTGGCCCAGTCTGTCTCTCCAGCTATACTTCAAGGTGTCTGAATCACAGACTTTGCCCATTTCCTCCTTTAAGATGCAGATAGTGGGTGCCCAGTGAATTTCGATAAGGGCTGAGCTGAGAAGGCTGGATACTGGGAGCAGAAATCTCAAGTCCTCTCACCTGGATGACCATGGGCAAGAGTTTCCCAACAGACTGCAGCTTCAGCATGACTAGAGGGGCAGCCAGATGCTGCTGGCTACACAGAATGATGTTGGCCTTGATCCCATCTAGCAAGGAGAAGTCAGCTTCAAACAGTGTGCTCCCCTGGATGGGAGAAGAGGTGAAGGGCTGCTATCAGCATGAGGCATCTTCTTTCTTACTCTGATTCTTCTAGGGGAGAAGAGAGAGAAAGGAACTAACTTGTCTCCATCACCGACTTTGTACCAAGTAGGGAATCATGTGGTTATTGAGATATATATATATATATATATATATCTTACTCTATTGCCCAGGCTGGAGTGCAGCAGCAGGATCACCATGGCTCACTGCAGCCTTGACTTCCTTGGGCCCAGATGATCTTCGCACCTCAGCCTAGCTGGGACTATAGGTGTATGCCACCACACCAAAACTTACAGACACTAATTTTTGTATTTTTTGTGGAAATAGGGTTCCACCGTGTTGACCAGGCTGGTCTTGAACTCCTGGCCTCAGGCGATTATCTCACCTCAGCCTCCCAAAGTGCTGGGATTACAGGCATGAGCCACTGTGCCTGGGCTTATAATTCTTATACATAGTTGAATGAGCCTCAATTTCACAGAGGAGGAAACAGATAATCAGAGAGGTTGGGTATTTTGCCTGAGGTCACAGAGCTTACAAATAGCAGAACCAGGGTTCACATTCAAGCCTATCTGCCCTGTAATCCCATGCACTTCCTCTCTGTTGTTCTATATTGACTCCTGATTAACAGCCACAGCACTCTGACCCTGATTCCCTTACTCTGCACACTCCCTGAATCCCTAGCATCAAGGCCCAGTCACGTTTCTTCATTTGACCCTGTCCTATCAACCATTCCACCTTGCACACCCTCCCTCCACAGCATGTGGGGAGGAGGCTGTGCAGCTGAGCTTCTCCAGGATCCCCCAGGACTTCTGCAGAATCCCTCCTTGTTGACTGGCAGCAAGCCAGGCCCACAGTGGGTCCCACAGAAGTACCGGTGAGGCTAGCCCAACTCATTTCACTGTTGGGCCTCCCTGGGCCTCTGATGTCCATACCTCCAGCTCCTTCTCCAGCTGGGCCTGCAGTTCCTCCGTCCCTGGAGGGAACATGAGGTGGGTAGGAAGGTGAATGGAGGGCCTCAGCCCCATGGGGTTGGCACCATTAAGAAACTGGTACCCAAATAAGGCATCCTCCTTTCAAAAGTCCCACACATTCTCTGGGGAAGGCAGTTGTTGAGCAAGTTGTGGGATCTGAGTTCTTGGTCCTTCCAACCCCCACCAACCATGCCCACTTGACTCTAGCCCACCAGAGGGACCCAAGTCTCTGGTCTCCCCACCCTGGTTCTTTCAATTCCCCTGGATTGGGTGGGGGCTGGAGTAAGAGTCCTGGGAGGAGTATTGGGGTAGGGGGTCTGATCAGCTAGCTTGCCCTGGCCACACTAGAAAATCCGGTTGAAGTCATCCAGATTGTTCCAACAAGTCAGAACATTTACAGTCTTTGATAGCGAGGTCGGCCAGGCTTCAAGGAAGGTTGGGGCAAAGGGTTTGAGCATATTTTGAGACTCCAACATTACAACCACAGGCACCTATCTTGGGCTGATCCAGCACAGTGCAGCCTATAAGCCGCTTGGCTTCCACTAGACCAGAGCACCTCCCTCCCACCCAGCCTCCCCTTGCTGTCACCCATTGGCCAGCGAAGCCTCAAAGTCAACTCTCTTGTCTTCCAGAAATCGCTCATGCACAGGAGATCACATAGTTTGGCCCCAGCCACATTCAGAATTAACCCATCCTTCCAGCTTCCCCACCAGTGGGGAAGAATGAAATCAGGCACGGGTGCTGGAAGCAGCAGTTCACATGGGGTCTGGGGAGTAGGGTCACCGGTTACAGCTTCCTTCTCTCTTCCAGCTCCTCTTCCCTGTGTTTCTTTTTTTTCTTTTTCTTCTTTTTCTTTTTTTTTTGAGATGGAGTCTTGCTCAGTCGCCCAGGCTAGGGTGCAGTGGCACGATCTCGGCTCACTGCAAGCTCCGCCTCCTGGGTTCACACCATTCTCCTGCCTCAGCCTCCCGAGTAGCAGGGACTACAGGTGCCCGCCACCGCACCCGGCTAATTTTTTTGTATTTTTAGTAGAGACGGGGTTTCACTGTGTTAGCCAAGATGGTCTCGATCTCCTGACCTTTTGATCCGCCCGTCTGGGCCTCCCAAAGTGCTGGGATTACAGTTGTGAGCCACCGCGCCCGGCCTTCCCTGTGTTTCTTGAACAGGCCTTGAGAGTCCTCGGCCACAGTGCAGCCTAGAGTAGAGTGCAGTAGAGAGGAGGGATTGGGCAATGGCTTTTTCTGAGAGCCTCTTCTCGTCCCTGCCAAGAGAGCTTCATCACCCTGTCCTTCTGTGTGGCCCCTGCCCCTTCGGCACCACGCCCCACCCCCAGCCTCCACGCCACTCTGTGCCAGCTCCCGCAACCGCCCCTTCAACAACCTCCAAAGACCCCTGCGCTCCAGGTTCCAGCACCCCCATCCTCCACATCCGCATGCACCCCAGCTTCTCTTGCACTCCAGACGCCTCTTCACCCTTTCACACTTTCAGCCCCCGCTCTCACCAGTGCCTTCCGGTACGCTCAGGACGCCGTCGCCCTCCACCCAGAGGTAACAAGGGAACTTCACTTCCTCACCGGATCCGGGGCCCTGCACGGAGATACAGTTGCAGAACCAGGAGGCGTCCAGAAGGAGATGCCGTTTGCGCAGTTTCCCAAACAGCAGCGGCCCCAGGTGCTCCGGTACTTGAACCTTGAATTCTATTTCCCGCGGGAGACAGAGGAGGCTCAGCCACCGTGGGGCCACAGCTGCACCTAGTTGTTGGAGCTGGCACAGAGTGAGGCCCCGGTGGACACCCGGACGCAGTAGAGACCAATCTTGCTCAAAAACGTTTCGCTCCTTCTGGTGGGGAAGAAGGGTGGACGAGCTAACTCGCTGAGCCTGAGACCCTGCCCTCTCAGAATTCGCTTGGGGTCAGAAAGTGGGTGGCAGGTCTCCAACCAACTCCGCCTGGCTACCCGCTGGGGCTCCCAGGAGCTACCCGCTGGAGCTCCAAGGGGCAGAACTCAGCCCCATGCCAAAAAGGAGTCCTGGCGGGAGCAGGGAGTGGAAACCATTACTTTGACTGGTGGGAGAAGCAGAAAAGGATTTGGACAGAAAACACGCAGGAAGAAGGAATCAACGCCTCGTACAGGAGGCAGGTGAGGTGGGGGCAGGAGTTATGCACCAGTGTAAGATGCAGTTTCAGGCAAGCCTGGATGGCTAGGAAATCCCCCTCCATCTAAACGTGCGCGTGTGCGCGCGCGTCTCACAAGTTGGGCTACAGGAGGGGGTGAAGTGGGCGAGGAGACCCAGTCTTCAGTGACATTTGAGGAAGATACATTCAGGCCACTGAATTCATTGGACCAACTTTGCTTACTTGCCTTCCCTGTGCCAGGCTCTGGGATTCATTCCTTTTGAATGTAAACGCCTCTGCCTCCCTGTTGCCTGCGGAATAAAAATCCAAATTTGGGGGCATTCAATGCCCTTGCTAACCCGACCAGACCTCCTTGCCCCTCATCCCACTGCACCAGGGCATCTTCTGCTGCTTCACTTTGGGCTGGAGCCATGTGTTCCCTGGAACCCACGCGTCTTTCCCTCAAAGAACTTGCTCCTGGGTAAGCCTATTCATCCTTCTAAACCCTGATTCCAGTTTTTCAGCTAAGTCTTCCGTGGTTATTCCACCCCTCTCACCTCACCAGAGCTGATCAGCTTTCCTTTCTACCACTTTTCTCTTTGTGCACACTTCTATTGTTGCACACTTAATCCTGCGCTGTGATCGTTTGTTTGTATGTCTGTATCCCCCACTAATGCGAGTTTGTCCTAGGCAGGGACTATACACCCAGCAGGACTCTCACTTTTGTTTCCCCTGGATTTAGCACAGTATCAGGGCTTGTGGGTGTCAATCAGTGTTTGCCAAAACACATTGAGCTGAAAACTTCATGATAAATAAATACTTCCCTTGGGAGAGACACAGCTAAACAAATAACTCTCAGGCAATGTAAACAATAGGGGAATAGTAAAATAAACTCCAAGGCATAGATTGCAGTCAGCCTGGTAAGACAAATAAAGTTTATGAAAATATGTGTCTGATGCACTTTTTCTGGTTTGCATAATTTTTTAGTAGGAAGTACATCACATGATTCAAAATTCAGAAGATACAACGTGGTATTCACTAGTTTCTCCCTCCTCTTGGCCCCAAGCCACCCAGTTTCTCCACCCCTAGCAATCACTGTTACCAGTCTTCTCTGTGCACTACTATTACTGAGCAAACACTGCCTATTTTTGGTCCTTTTCCTGCACATTTTAGCATATTCCTTACACACTCTTCTGCACCTTGCTTTTTCCATATTGCAACATAAGTCAGGTCATTCCATACCCGCACATAAAGAGCTTCCTTGTTCTTCGTTAAGGCTGCCATCGTTTCGCTGTAGCATAATACATTCTACTAATCTGTTGTAAGTGGACACTTAGGTTCTTAGCAATCTTTCGTAACTATGAAAAAATGCTGAAAGAAATAAACCTCTCTGATAAGTGGAGACAGGCTGTTAGCAATCTTTTGTAACTATGGAAAAAAATGCTGAAAGAAATAAACCAGTGTATACAGCATTTCTCATATGAAAGCATATCTGTAGAACAAAATCCTAGAGATGGAATTTCTGGACCAAAAGCATATCTAATTTTGGCAGAAATTGCCCTCCACAGGAAGTTGTGCCAATTTATACTTCAGTAGTGGACTGTGTATGAGAATGCCTGTTCTTTCTCACTCTTGCCAATGGTGTGTTAATAACCATTATTACCTTAGCCAATCAAATAGGTGAAAAGTGGTACCCTGGTTTTAATTTTAATTTGCACTGCCCTTATTATAAGTAAGATTGAGCATCTTTTTATATTGTAGGAAATTTGTATTTCCTTCTGTGTGAACTGGCTATTCCATTTATCCATTGGGCTTTGGGCATTTTCTTTTTCTTTCTCTTCTTTTTTTTTGAGACAAGATCTTGCCATGTCACTGGAGTGCAGGGGTACAATTATAGCTCAAACTCCTGGGTTCAAGTGATCCTCCTCCTTCAGCCTCCCAAGCAGCAAGGACTACAGATGTATATGCCACCATACCTAGCTAATTACAAAATTTTTTTTTTAGTAGAGACAGGGTCTTGCTCTGTTGAGCAGGATGGTCTTGAATCCCTGACCTCAAACAATCCTCCTGCCTCAGCCTCCCAAAGCACTGGAATTACAAGTATGGGCCACCACATCCGGCCTTGGTCATCTTCTTATTGATTTGTAGGAACTATTTATATAGTAGGAACATTAGCCCTCCTACAGCTCTATCACTACTAAGAGGTGCCCAATAGCAACAAGGTCTTTTTATCATCGTCAATTCCTTAGAGCCTAGATTTTGGTCTATAATATAATTCTCCACAAAAAAAAAAAAACAACCTGGGCTCTTGGAGGGTGGCTGATTCTGTGTTTGGGGGCAGGTAAAACACAAGATAAGCCCGGAACATACCGATGTTGCTAAAAAGTAAGGGTGCTGAGGTAGCACAATCTTATAAAAAAAAGATAGCTCTTTGAGAGAAACTACAAGCATCAGAGCCCCAACCATGAAGTAATCTGCTGAGAAGCCCAAGTCTATAGCCTTGGTTGATCTGAGGATTGAGGATATTAGGTGATTTGGGTGGGGGTAGGGTCTGATAAGATTTTAGTAACACAAGGAAACATCAAAAGAAATAGTTTAGCAAATAAGAAAGTATCTTATACCTAGGGGAAAACACAAATAAAAACCAATAAAGTAATAAATTAAATCCATCATGTTGGTGTTTTAAGATAGATATAAGGATAATTATAGTAAGTCCTGTAATCATTGCATTTGTGTTTATTTTGTGTACTTTAAAAAGTATATTCGGACACAAACACTGCGGAAGGCCGCAGGGTCCTCTGCCTAGGAAAACCAGAGAACTTTGTTCACTTGTTTATCTGCTGACCTTCCCTCCACTGTTGTCCTGTGACCCTGCCAAGTCCCCCTCTGCGAGAAACACCCAAGAATGATCAATAAAAAAAAAAAAAGTATATTCAGGCTGGGCGCGGTGGCTCACGCTTGTAATCCCAGCACTTTGGGAGAATAAGGCGGGCGGATCACGAGGTCGGGAGATGGAGACCATCCTGGCTAACACGATGAAACCCCGTCTCTACTGAAAATACAAAAAATTAGCCAGGCATGGTGGCAGGCACCTGTAGTCCCAACTACTTGGGAGGCTGAGGCAGGAGAATGGCATGAACCCGGAAGGTGGAGCTTGCAGTAAGCCGAGATCGCACCACTGCACTCCAGCCTGGGCGACTGAGCAAGACTCCATCTCAAAAACAACAAAAAAAGTACATTCAAAAGAATCATATTAAATTTGTAATTATAGTTTAAATGGAAGGGAATTTAATGAAGTTTGTAATCAATCTTTGAATATTAAAAAAGTTTCAAAATGTTGTATACAGTATATGTTTAATAAATTGAGCATTAAACAAAACATGAATATTTGTGGGGTGTTCTCTCCATAGACAAAAATATCCTCAAACATTAAAAACTTTTTCAACAGTGAGCATGATCTCTGTCAACAATAAGGATAGGTAAATACTTGAAAATGTGTACACTCAAGTATTAGCAATGATTATCTCTAGAGGGTGGAGAGGAAGTATGGAAGGGATTTTCATGTTTGATATATTTTGGAATTTTAAAACATTTTTAAAGAAGCATGACTTATTTGGGTAATCTCAAAAACTTTATCTTGAATAAAATACAAGGCTATAAATGCTATTATGAAAACATTCACTATAATCAAGTGTGGTTATATGGGAAGCCCCAACATTCAAGAGCAAGTTTTCTTTTATAAATGAAATTCAGAAAAATCAAAATATAATGTATAAAATTCATCTTCTATAGAAACGGCACAAACCCAATAATTTTCTTACAGATTAAAAATGTGATTGAAGAGTTGGGAAGACCTCCAAAAGTAATTCACAGTAACTTGTGCTTTGGCACTCCACTGATGGGGGTGAGAGGTGGGAGGTGGGGAGGGGGCTGGCAGATGGGGATGGTTTTGGGATGAAACTGTTCCACCTCATGGGCCAGGCATGGTGGCTCATGCCTGTAATCCCAGCACTTTGGGAGGCTGAGGCAGGTGGATCATTTGAGGTCAGGAGTTCGAGACCAGCCTGGCCAACATGGTGAAACTCTGTCTCTACTAAAAATAAAAAATTAGCTGGGCGTGGTGGCACGCGCCTAGTGGCAGCTACTCGGGAGGTTGAGGCAGATGGGGTTATTTCTAAACAGAACTTGTCTCTAATTCGAATGTAACAGAAATGTATATGATAATCAGTATATATATATTTTTGCTCTGTCTATAAAGTAGCCATTCTTTATCTCTTTACTTTCTCAATAAACTTGCTTTCACTTTACTCCATGAACTCACCCTGAATTACTTTTGTGAGAGATCCAAGAACCCTCTCTTGGGGTCTGGATCAGGACCCCTTTCTGGTAACATCTTCCTGGCAACCATGAAGGGATGATACTGTGGAGACACCTCACCCAAAGGAAATAGACTGCAGCACTGATTGGATGACTTTGGGTAAGTGGTGGGGTAACTGGGTAAAGGATGGGATTGGGTTACAGGCTCGATTTAGGACAAATTCTCTCCTAAGACAGAGTGGGTAAAAGACCCCTCTTAATAAAAGGCAAGGGCGCTTGGCCAAACTTGGGTTTGAAGCCCAACTTAGGAGGGTTAGAGTCCTTCCTAAGATTTAGGGGGTTAGAGGCCCCTCTCAGTAAAGTCCCTCTTGGTTAAAAATGGATTTGGCATTATGGGATATTAACCACTTTTCTTTTTTGATTAATCTGTCTTGTACTCTTTGTTGACTGCTATGGGTGACAGGATTATGCATGTACAGGATCACTGGACACGGGAACCTTTTTTTTTTATCCCTAAAAGGGGAAACCTGAATGCTGATGGGACTGCTGGAAAGATCCCTTCACTACCGACCAGCAACCGCCTGAGCTTTTGATTCAGGGTCTCTGCAATGGATAGGTCTTTCTCTGGCCTCCCTGAGCTCCTCACCTTCCCTTCCCTGCTGTAGGCAATGCTTTTCTCCCTTTCTCTCTCCTTCCTTCCCTCCCTCCCTCCTTCCTGCCTTCCTGCCTTCCTGCCTTTCTCTCTCTCTCTTTCTTTCTGTCTTTCTCTCTTTCTTTATCTTTCGACAGAGTCTTCCTCTGTCACCCAGGCTGGAGTGCAGTGCTGTGATTTCTGCTCACTGCAACCTCCGCCTCCCAGGTTCAAGCAATTCTCCAGCCTCAACCTCCCAGGTAGCTGGATTACATGTGTGTGCCACCACATCCAGCTAATTTTTGTATTTTTAGTAGAAATGGGGTTTCACCATGTTGGCCAGGCTGGTATGAACTCCTGATTTCAAGTGAGCTGCCTGCCTTGGCCTCCCAAAGTGCTGGTATTACAGGTGTGAGCCACTGCACCTGGCCTCCTTTCCCTTACTTATCCTTTCTGTTACTTAGGGCGACTACCTTGCCCAGAGACCACATATTGGAACTCCTTCAATCCACTTTGAGTGGATCAGAGATGACAGGGTCCAACTGGAGGCAAGTTTGAGCCTTCCCAGGTTGACAATTGGTGCTAAGGAGAGTGGCTAATGCCTATGTTTTGTGGGTTTTGATTAGTGGGAAAAAGGATTCATGAGACTAGTCTGAGGCTGTAGAAAATCTGATGTACTTCGTGCTATGAATTTGTATTTCTGTGTTGTTCTATAAGGGAGAACGGTACCTTAGGATAGAATACAGGCCTAGGATCCCATAAGCTCTCTGTTCAAGATGGCCCAGCAAGCTGGTCAGTAACAAACTTCGCTACAGGTCCCTGAAACAACAACAAAAAAAACTGGATGAAGTTTTCCTCTCATCTTGTTTTATGTCCTTGGGAGCTTGACCTTGTAACCACGTGGTGGTACTTCCTTTTGGTCTTCGCCTTCCAGGGAACAGAAATTTTGGGGTTCATGTCATAGCCCTAAAAATTATCTTGAGCCATTAAAAGCCTTTACAAGCTCAAAATTAGCTGCCCTAGGCTCCTTCTGGGGAGAGCTATGGAGACTGCCCAGTGCATTAGCTTAGGAGGTAAGGCTTATTGGTTTCACCTGTGAGGGTACTTTTATTAACATTTAAAAGGCAGAAATATCTGCCATTTGGCCTGGGTAAAGAAGAATAATAAGAGATTTAGAGGGATTTTTTTTTTTTAAAGAGCACTATGGTTAAAAGTCAGCTTAATTAAAAGCAGATATTCAAGCTCTAACAGCCTGGGACACCTTGGGAAAAACAGAGGAGGCGCCACAGGCCCCATTTAGGGAAAAACCTCCATTTTCCTTATGGAACTCTGGGAATTGAAAGTGAATAGATCCCTCTCAAAATCTAAGGCTCTTTTCTGTTTTGCATTGCATTATCTGACATTTTTTACTTTCTGGGGTATCAGAAATTACTTCGCATTATGATAGAGCTTTGGCATATAATAACTAGGTAGGAAATAGAGTTTTGGAGCTAGATAATGGCAGTTATGGGGAGATACTCAGCTCTTTGCATGTTTGGATCACAGGGGAATGCTCCTGGCCATCTAGAAAGTATGGAAATGACCCACCCCCACTGAGAGATAAAATCCCATGGGAGATGAGCTGATACCCCCTTTTTTTGGGGACCCAGGATTTAGTATAAAAATGGAACCCTTGGTCAGGCACAGTGGCTCACGCCTGTAATCCCAGCACTTTGGGAGGCCAAGGTGGATGGATCACCTGAGGTCAGAAGTTCGAGACCAGCCTGGCCAACATGATGAAACCCTGTCTCTCCTAAAAAAAAAAAAAAAAAATTATCCGAGCATGGTGGTGGAAGCCTATAATCAATCCCAGCTACTCAGGAGGCTGAGGCAGAAGAATTGCTTGAATCTGGGAGGCAGAGGTTGTGGTGAGCCGAGATGGCGCCACTGCACTCCAGCCTGGGCAACAGAGTAAGACTCAATCTCAAAAAACAAACACCCAAAAAAATGAAACCTTTAATTTTGGTGGATCTGTTTTGCCTGCCAGTTGCCCTGCTTATTAAACCATAGAAACTGCATGCTTTAAAGAGAAACTTAAAAACTCGCAAATAAAAAAATCTTGAGTCAAGATGGCCAAATAGGAACAGCTCTGGTCTACAGCTCCCAGCGTGAGCGATGCAGAAGACGGGTGATTTCTGCATTTCCATCTGAGGCACCGGGTTCATCTCACTAGGGAGTGCCAGACAGTGGGCGCAGGATAGTGGGTGCAGCGCACCGTGTGTGAGCTAAAGCAGGGCGAGGCATTGCCTCACTCGGGAAGCACAAGGGGTGAGGGAGTTCCCTTTCCTAGTCAAAGAAAGGGGTGACAGACGGCATCTGGAAAATTGGGTCACTCCCACCCCAATACTGCACTTTTCCGATGGGCTTAAAAAACGGCGCACCACGAGATTATATCCTGCATCTGGCTCGGAGGGTCCTACGCCCACAGAGTCTCGCTGATTGCTAGCACAGCAGTCTGAGATCAAACTGCAAGGCGGCAGCGAGGCCGGGGGAGGGGCGCCCGCCATTGCCCAGGCTTGCTTAGGTAAACAAAGCAGCCGGGAAGCTTGAACTGGGTGGAGCCCACCACAGCTCAAGGAGGCCTGCCTGCCTCTGTAGGCTCCACCTCTGGGGGCAGGGCACAGACAAACAAAAAGCAGTAACCTCTGCAGACTTAAATGTCCCTGTCTGACAGCTTTGAAGAGAGCAGTGGTTCTCCCAGCATGCAGCTGGAGATCTGAGAACCGGCAGACTGCCTCCTCAAGTGGGTCCCTGACCCCTGACCCCCGAGCAGCCTAACTGGGAGGCACCCCCCAGTAGGGGCAGACTGACACCTCACGCGGCCGGGTACTCCTCTGAGACAAAACATCCAGAGAAACGATCAGACAGCAGCATTCGTGGTTCACAAAAATCCGCTGTTCTGCAGCCACCGCTGCTGGTACCCAGGCAAACAGCGTCTGGAGTGGACCTGTAGCAAACTCCAACAGACCTGCAGCTGAGGGTACTGTCTGTTAGAAGGAAAACTAACAAACAGAAAGGACATCCACACCAAAAACCCATCTGTATATCACCATCATTAAAGACCAAAAGTAGATAAAACCACAAAGATGGGGAAAAAACAGAGCAGAAAAACTGGAAACTCTAAAAAGCAGAGTGCCTCTCCTCCTCCAAAGGAATGCAGCTCCTCACCAGCAACAGAACAAAGCTGGATGGAGAATGACTTTGACCAGTTGAGAGAAGAAGGCTTCAGACGATCAAACTACTCCGAGCTACAGGAGGAAATTCAAACCAGAGGCAAAGAAGTTAAAAACTTTGAAAAAAATTTAGATGAATGTATAACTAGAATAACCAATACAGAGAAGTGCTTAAAGGAGCTGATGGAGCTGAAAGCCAAGGCTTGAGAACTATGTGAAGAATGCAGAAGCCTCAGGAGCCGATGCGATCAACTGGAAGAAAGGGTATCAGTGATGGAAGATGAAATGAATGAAATGAAGCGAGAAGGGAAGTTTAGAGAAAAAAGAATAAAAAGAAACAAACAAAGCCTCCAAGAAATATGGGGCTATGTGAAAAGACCAAATCTACGTCTGATTGGTGTACCTGAAAGTGACGGGGAGAATGGAACCAAGTTGGAAAACACTCTGCAGGATATTATCCAGAAGAACTTCCCCAATCTAGCGAGGCAGGCCAACATTCAGATTCAGGAAATACAGAAAACACCACAAAGATACTCCTCGAGAAGAGCAACTCCAAGACACATAATTGTCAGATTCACCAAAGTTGAAATGAAGGAAAAAATGTTAAGGGCAGCCAGAGAGAAAGGTCGGGTTACCCACAAAGGGAAGCCCATCAGACTAACAGCGGATCTCTCGGCAGAAACTCTACAAGCCAGAAGAGAGTGGGGGCTGATATTCGACATTCTTAAAGAAAAGAATTTTCAACCCAGAATTTCATATCCAGCCAAACTAAGCTTCATAAGTGAAAGAGAAATAAAATACTTTACAGACAAGCAAATGCTGAGAGATTTTGTCACCACCAGGCCTGCCCTAAAAGAGCTCCTGCAGGAAGCACTAAACATGGAAAGGAACAACTGGTACCAGCCACTGCAAAATCATGCCAAATTGTAAAGACCATCGAGGCTAGGAAGAAACTGCATCAACTAATGAGCAAAATAACCAGCTAACATCATAATGACAGGATCAAATTCACACGTAACAATATTAACTTTAAATGTAAATGGACTAAATGCTCCAGTTAAAAGACACAGACTGGCAAATTGGATAAAGAGTCAAGACCCATCAGTGTGCTGTATTCAGGAAACCCATCTCACATGCAGAGACACACATAGGCTCAAAATAAAAGGATGGAGGAAGATCTACCAAGCAAATGGAAAACAAAAAAAGGCAGGGGTTGCAATCCCAGTCTCTGATAAAACAGACTTTAAACCAACAAAGATCAAAAGAGATAAGGCCATTACGTAATGGTAAAGGGATCAATTCAACAAGAAGAGCTAATTATCCTAAATATATATGCACCCAATACAGGAGCACCCAGATTCATAAAGCAAGTCCTGAATGACCTACAAAGAGACTTAGACTCCCACACAATAATAATGGGAGACTTTAACACCCCACTGTCAACATTAGACAGATCAATGAGACAGAAAGTTAACAAGGATACCCAGGAATTGAACTCAGCTCTGCATCAAGCGGACCTAATAGACATCTACAGAACTCTCCACCCCAAATCAACAGAATATACATTTTTTTCAGCACCACACCACACCACACCTATTCCAAAATTGACCACATAGTTGGAAGTAAAGCTCTCCTCAGCAAATGTAAAAGATCAGAAATTATAACAAACTGTCTCTCAGACCACAGTGCAATCAAACTAGAACTCAGGATTAAGAAACTCACTCAGAACTGCTCAACTACATGGAAACTGAACAACCTGCTCCTGAATGACTACTGGGTACATAACAAAATGAAGGCAGAAATAAAGATGTTCTTTGAAACCAATGAGAACAAAGACACAACATACCAGAATCTCTGGGACGCATTCAAAGCAGTGTGTAGAGGGAAATTTATAGCACTAACTGCCCACAAGAGAAAGGAGGAAAGATCCAAAATTGACACCCTAACATCACAATTAAAAGAACTAGAAAAGCAAGAGCAAACACATTCAAAAGCTAGCAGAAGGCAAGAAATAACTAAAATCAGAGCAGAACTGAAGGAAATAGAGACACAAAAAACCATTCAAAAAATTAATGAATCCAGGAGCTGGTTTTTTGAAAGGATCAACAAAATTGATAGACTGCTAGCAATACTAATAAAGAAGAAAAGAGAGAAGAATCAAATAGACACAATAAAAAATGATAAAGGGAATATCACCACCGATTCCACAGAAATACAAACTACCATCAGAGAATACTAAAACACCTCTACGCAAATAAACTAGAAAATCTAGAAGAAATGGATAAATTCCTCGACACATACACCTTCCCAAGACTAAACCAGGAAGAAGTTGACTCTCTGAATAGACCAATAACAGGCTCTGAAATTGTGGCAATAATCAATAGCTTACCAACCAAAAAGAGTCCAGGACCAGATGGATTCACAGCCGAATTCTACCAGAGGTACAAGGAGGAACTGGTACCATTCCTTCTAAAACTATTCCAATCAATAGAAAAAGAGGGAATCCTCCCTAACTCATTTTATGAGGCCAGCATCATCCTGATACCAAAGCCTGGCAGAGACACAACCAAAAAAGAGAATTTTAGACCAATATCCTTAATGAACATTGATGCAAAAATCCTCGATAAAATACTGGCAAACCGAATCCAGCAGCACATTAAAAAAGCTTATCCACCATGACCAAGTGGGCTTCATCCCTGGGATGCAAGGCTGGTTCAATATACGCAAATCAATAAATGTAATCCAGCATATAAACAGAGCCAAAGACAAAAACCACATGATTATCTCAATAGATGCAGAAAAGTTCTTTGACAAAATTCAACAACCCTTCATGCTAAAAACTCTCAATAAATTAGGTATTGATGGGCTGTATCTCAATAATAAGAGCTATCTATGACAAACCCACAGCCAATATCATACTGAATGGGCAAAAACTGGAAGCATTCCCTTTGAAAACTGGCACAAGACAGGGATGCCCTCTCTCACCACTCCTATTCAACATAGTGTTGGAAGTTCTGGCCAGGGCAATTAGGCAGGAGAAGGAAATAAAGGGTATTCAATTAGGAAAAGAGGAAGTCAAATTGTCCCTGTTTGCAGATGACATGATTGTATATCTAGAAAACCCCATTGTCTCAGCCCAAAATCTCCTTAAGCTGATAAGCAACTTCAGCAAAATGTCAGGATACAAAATCAATGTACAAAAATCACAAGCATTCTTATACACCAATAACAGACAAACAGAGAGCCAAATCATGAGTGAACTCCCACTCACAATTGCTTCAAAGAGAATAAAATACCTAGGAATCCAACTTACAAGGGATGTGAAGGACCTCTTCAAGGAGAACTACAAACCACTGCTCAAGGAAATAAAAGAGGATGCAAAGAAATGGAAGAACATTCCATGCTCATGGGTAGGAAGAATCAATATCATGAAAATGGCCATACTGCCCAAGGTAATTTGTAGATTCAATGCCATCCCCATCAAGCTACCAATGACTTTCTTCACAGAATTGGAAAAAACTACTTTAAAGTTCATATGGAACCAAAAAAGAGCCCACATCACCAAGTCAATCCTAAGCCAAAAGAACAAAGCTGGAGGCATCACGCTACCTGACTTCAAACTATACTACAAGGCTACAGTAACCAAAACAGCATGGTACTGGTACCAAAACAGAGATATAGATCAATGGAACAGAACAGAGCCCTCAGAAATAACGCCGCATATCTACAACTATCTGATCTTTGACAAACCTGAGAAAAACAAGCAATGGGGAAAGGATTCCCTATTTAATAAATGGTGCTGGGAAAACTGGCTAGCCATATGTAGAAAGCTGAAACTGGATCCCTTCCTTACACCTTATACAAAAATCAATTCAAGATGGATTAAAGACTTAAACGTTAGACCTAAAACCATAAAAACCCTAGAAGAAAACCTAGGCATTACCATTCAGGACATAGGCATGGGCAAGGACTTCATGTCTAAAACCCCAAAAGTAATGGCAACAAATGCCAAAATTGACAAATGGGATCTAATTAAACTAAAGAGCTTCTGCACAGCAAAAGAAACTACCATCAGAGTGAACAGGCAACCTACAAAATGGGAGAAAATTTTCACAACCTACTCATCTGACAAAGGGCTAATATCCAGAATCTACAATGAACTCAAACAAATTTACAAGAAAAAAACAATGCCATCAAAAAGTGGGCAAAGGACATGAACAGACACTTCTCAAAAGAAGACATTTATGCAGCCAAAAAACACATGAAAAAATGCTCATCATCACTGGCCATCAGAGAAATGCAAATCAAAACCACAATGAGATACCATCTCACACCAGTTAGAATGGCAATCATTCAAAAGTCAGGAAACAACAGGTGCTGGAGAGGATGTGGAGAAATAGGAACACTTTTACACTGTTGGTGGGACTGTAAACTAGTTCAACCATTGTGGAAGTCAGTGCGGCGATTCCTCAGGGATCTAGAACTAGAAATACCATTTGACCCAGCCATCCCATTACTGGGTATATACACAAAGGACTATAAATCATGCTGCTATAAAGGAACGTGCACACGTATGTTTATTGCAGCACTATTCACAATAGCAAAGACTTGGAACCAACCCAAATGTCCAACAATGATAGACTGGATTAAGAAAATGTGGCACATATACACCATGGAATACTATGCAGCCATAAAAAGTGATGAGTTCATGTCCTTTGTAGGGACATGGAAGAAATTGGAAATCATCATTCTCAGTAAACTATTGCAAGAACAAAAAACCAAACACTGTATATTCTCACTCACAGGTGGGAATTGAACATTGAGAACACATGGACACAGGAAGGGGAACATCACACTCTGGGGACTGAAAATTAGCTAATTTTTGTATTTTTAGTAGAGTCGAGGTTTCACCATGTTGGTCAGGATGGTCTTGATCTCTTGAACTCACGATCTGCCCACCTTGGCCTCCCAAAGTCATGGGATTACAGGCATGAGCAACTGTGCCCAGCCGTTGTTTAACCTTTGTACCAATAAAACACCACTTTTCTAAAATTATGTATATCCAATAGACCAATATTATCTATTTTTATCAGATTACTCTAAACAGCATTACACAGATACATCCTCTATTATCTAAACTTAAAATAAGTAGGAATTTTACTTTATTTATGTGATTATTTTTCTTTTTAAGCAAACTTCATGTTATGTCTAGTCCCTAAAAATACTAAAGGCCACATTTTGTAAGTGATGTATTATTCTCATGATAATGTCTCTTGTTTAACTTGAACATTATTTTTTTTAATGTATTTTAGATGGAGCCAGACTGTGTAGAACAAATAATTACAGAAACAAAGAAAAGTATGTTTCCAAAATTTATTAATTAAATTTAGGTTTATTTTAGTAATAAAGTGTAAATAGCGAATGGCATTCCTTTTCATTATTGGGTTAGTAGATACTACGTTCAGTATCTTTTTCTTACACACATCTAATGAAAGATGTGAAAACAAAAACTTTCACAGTGAAGAGTATACTCATGCACCATTAATTCATCATGTCCCATAGCTTAAAAAATTCCCAAGAAGTGTATCCATCTCTTTTTTACTGGCGCTACAATTTCTTCACTTTTGCCATCCTCATGGAACTGTCAGCCAGCACACTGGAAGGATTCTCTGAAAACAAAGGCATCATCAAGTTCTCTGGGTTTTGGTAGAGATTGAAGGCCAACAGACCTCAGACTCATTTAGAAATATTTAGTTGAGGAATAACCCTTCATAAGCAGTCACTTGACAGGTGACATTTTAATTCTCCTGTCATTTACTGTGTCATTGGCTTACATCTGTTCTCAGGAAAAGTTCCAAAATTTTCACCATGAAATAAAAACACCCATGTCAATGTAATTCTTGTCAAGTTACTCAGCCTTATCTCTTGCCACTTACCTCACTCTGCCCTTTGCTCTAGCACCAAAGTGGACGGAGTAGAACTCTGTGGGGCTCTTCCTCACCTCAGGTTCTTTGCCTTCGCCTCGTCTCTCTATCTGGCAAGCTTTTCCTTGTCCTTCAGGTATCAACCTATGTATCTCCTCCACCACAAAGCCCATGATATTGACACAAAAGTGGGATAGATGTCCCTTCTGTGTGTTCCAGTAGTGCCCTGCTTTATACCTGTCATAGTGTCTATGACTCTATATGGACATTGCCTGCCTGTCTGTTGTTTTAGGTTATAGCATATGACTGTTGAGAGGTGGATAATGCCATCTTCATCTTGTAATTCCAGTACTGATCCTAGTGCCTTAGCACGTGGGTGTTGAGTACATGAATGAAGAATGAAAAAGCTGTGATATTTAACCACAATTAGAATTAATGCCATGTGTTAATTATTTAATAGTAATTTTGTATTGTAATTATACGTACATATTTCTCATTCTTATTAACTCTGATAACATTCTCAACTCTTTAGATTTTAAACTCACACTTAGTTAACTGAAATGTTTTGGGTAGAGAACATAATCCTTTCTTTTTCTTTCCAGCTTTTGCTGTGTTGGGCACTTGCTCCCGTCTACTTTCTTCTCTAGAATCCACTGGTAAGCCACATCTAATAAAGAGAATATTTAACCATAAAATCTTAAGGAAAAGTTGTGTGATTTAAAAGATCATAAAACTTTATTACTGGGCTATTTACACGAAATTTTAATTGTTTCTTATAAAATATATAACATCACAATCTTTACTAAAGTAGAATATTTTCATATCATATGTATGATGAAAATTTATATGGTATTTTAAATGATGTTTTTTAGCCTCCTTAAGTTTTAAGTGGATCTTGCAAATGAACACCAGTATTATGGAGTTTGACATACTCAAATTGCCCGAATGTCAGCTGTTTAAAAAGCCAAACAACCAAGTCATCCTTGATACTTTAGTAAAGGTCGTCGAAGGCTTCTTTGCATTTTGCAGGTTTTATTACTATATATAGTAGGAGATTTAAGGAGTACCTGCCAGGTTTGTCCATACTAATGTTATGAATTTCTTTTTGTAGGTTAACCGTATTTTGTGTGGAGATACTTTGAGGCTCTGTAAATATCTGGTTACTCCTAAAAACCCACTAGATTTAGCATTTCATTGATGTCTTGTCTTTGAACAAGTATTACTGTGATGGTTGCCAGATGATTATTTTCATATTCTCTTCTTTGTTCTACATGGAGAAATAAAACCAATAAATAAAGGAGAAGGGAAAGCTCATGATTCTGGTGCTCCAATTCCCCAAGATCAGGCCAGTGGTAGACATTTCTTTGTGTCTGACTTTATGTCTTTTTTATTTGTCTCTGTTACTCTTGTCAGCACCTTTTTACTTTCTGGCACAAGATGTTCTAAACTAATCTTGTATTTTCTCTGTCCCAGTCCTAGAATGAGTAATTTTTCTTAGAAGCAGAGTTGGAACCACCGAGGAAGCAGAGGTGAGCCTTCCCCAGCACACATTCACTAGTCCCCAACAGAAGAACTGTTGCTGCACCCACTGAGTTACCAAGAAACTAGCAAAGGGCCTTCTAGCTGTCTGGGCACAGTCCTTATGTGGCCCCTGGCTCAGCCTCAAGGGTTCTGGATTAGTTTCCCTGTAGCCTCTGTGCTGTGTCTCTGGATCGGGGCTCTGCGGGAAGGGCCCTGGGAGACCCAGCAGCACAGGGTGTCTCGTCTACCAAATGTCCCTCCCTTCCTCCCACTCTGACACTCAGGAATAGGCTACATGGCATGTCTAGGCAGTGCCAGGCCACCTCATTGTCTCCTTTGAGATGGGCCCAGAGGGCCTTGGGGGTTGAGTGTGAAGCTGGGTACCTGGAGCCTGAGGCTGACTGCCCCTCCCTGTGTCTTGGAGGAGAGTCCTTGGGGCCCAAGAAAACCCCCAGGGCCTAATCTCTGGGCACACATGCAGGGAGGGAGGGTCTGTGGGCTGATTGGGCCATTGTAATGAGATGTTGAGCACCGCTGCACAGGGGCCTTGTCAGTGGACCATAGTCAGAGATGACCTAGTTAGCAGGACCTGGTCAGTTGGGACCTGATCAGCAGGGACCTGGCTAGAGGGTGACCTCCTCAGTGAAGGCCTCACCAATGGGGACCTGGTGACCTAGTCATTGGAAGCCTAGTCAGTGGGGACCTGGTCAGTGGTGGCCTTATTAGTGGGGCCTGATCGGTTGGAACATAAACAATAAAAAACTGGTCGGTGGGGTCTGTTCAGTATATTAGGGGTCTGGTCAGTGTGGGGCCTTAGTGGCTTGGAGCCTGGTCAGTGATGGCCTGGTCAGAGGGGGCTCAGTCAGCTGGGGACTGATCCATGGAGAATTGTTCAGTGGGGGTGAGGTGAGGGGCAACCTGGTAAATTGTGGTCTTGTCAGTGGGAACCCAGTCAGGGGGGTCTGGTCCACGAGGCCTATTAATAGGGGCCTGGTTATGGAGATATGGTCAGTGGGGACTTGGTCAGTGGGACCTGGTCAATGAAGGAGTGGTCATTAGGGGCCTTGTCAGTGGGACCTGGTTGGGGGATGCCTGGTCAGTAGGAACCTGGCCAGTTGGCTGCTATGTGACCTTAGGCAGGGGGTTTGTCTGTGGAGCCTCCTTGCCTCCATCTGTAGGGAAGGTGAGTCAGGGCACCCTGGAGGGTTGCTGGAAAGAGAATGTGAGAAGATGTGTTGAATTCAGCACTGCTTGGCAGACCTCCAACTTTACACATGACCTGGGTTCCACCTAGAGAGGGTGCCAGCCCTCTCTGCTCTGCTCAGCGCCCCTCCTCTGTCTGCATCCCCAGGACCACCCTCTGTGGGGAGGGCAGAGATTGGGGAAGCACCTGTGGTGGCTCTAATCCTGGCCCTGGGCCCTGGTGGTGATAGTGATGAGGACCTGGGTGCACCTGTGAGTGAGCAGCTAGGTCAGGCCAGAGAAGCAAGACAAACACACCCATATGCACATACACACACACATACACACACATGCATGCATAAACACATTGCATGCACACATGTGAGTTCAGGGGATACAGGATACTGATTCTGGGCCCTCTTGACCCAAGCAGGCTCCTGTTGTGGTGCATTGTGTCACCCCATGATGTCACTGTTGCTGAGCTCCCATCGCCTTTGTGTTGTGGAGCAGTTAGAGACACACAGCAGTGTCTGTGAGTGGCTCTGCATGAAGGACCATTTTCTAGGTGAGAGGCACATCTCAGCACAGTTCACTGATCAGACTCAAGTGAGTGGAACCTGCTCTCTTCTCTTCCTCCTGGTTTAGGGACAGTCACTATCAGGTGGGTGGTTTTGGCCTCTGGGCAGCTACTGAAGGTAAACCCTGAGCACTCACCAGGTGCCTGTTCTGTGCTAACAGTCATCTGCTTCATCCTGGCAGCAATTCCATTCTGCATCTCCTCTGGACACCCACAGGACCACCAGGACAACCCCATCATGGCCCTGTCACCAGGCCCAGTCTGGCTTCATGATAACCAAGATGCAGGTCCAGAGACAACTGCCCTACTTGGTACCTGTATCTGACCCCCCTTGGTGGGTAGTGATGAACACAACATGGAAGAAGCCAGGGCAGCATGTGGCCAGCTGCCCTGCAGCCCCAGATGGCTCCTGGGCCTTGGGAAGTCATTCTCAAAGGGGAAGCTGGAAACTTTGATGTCCCTGGAGGGGAGGGTGAACGTGGCATCCTGACAACCCTGGCAGCCAGCAGCATGGCATACATCTTCTCACCCAACCTGTGGGACAGAGGCCCCCTCCTGGGAAACAAGATCCATACCTAAAGCGTCCTGGCCCAGCTGGGCCTCATTCTGGGCCCTAGGAGGGGAGGGGCACCATGGGCCCTCCAGCAGCAGTCAGGATTACCACCCAGGGGACTCAGCCTTCTGTGGCCCTGGCCAGACTTAGAATTTGGCCCAAGACAGGACAAGCTCGCTCAGAGCAGCGTGTCAGTACCCAGAGCCTGTGCATGCCAGGCAAGGCCATGCTGGCTCAAAGAGCAACCAGCCACCTCTGCAAGGGTGTGCCTGGAGAAGATGGACCAGCCACGAGCCTCACCCACTCAAGGAAACAGGGGTGGCCAGGTTCCCACAGCCTGAGTGGCTGCCACCTGATGGCTGATGGAGCAGAGAACTAAGGAAAAGCAGATGGCACTGGGGACCTACCTCCAGGGCAGAATAACTAATTTACCCTGACTGGCAGTGAGTGAGGTTCGTGGCTGGTCCACCTGCTCCTGGCACACCCTTGCAGAGGTGGCTGTTTGCTCTTTGAGCCAGCTTGGCCTTGCCTGGCATGCACAGGCCTCAGTGCAACAACTGTGCTACAAATGGAGCCACATAGAGGAAATGAGCAGCAGGCTCAGGAGCAGGGTGTGCGCTGCCTTTGGGGTTCCAGTCCATGCATCAGGGCTCCTACAGCACTGTGGGCTTCTTGGGTGCCAAGAGGCAGAACACAGGCCATCTTGAGGAGGACTCTATGTTCAAGTGCAGAAAGGGCCCAATCTGGTGGATGAACCATACGGCCAGCTTCTGGGTGCAGGCACAGTGCCACATCTTCTGTCACTTCCTGATGTGCCCCACCAGCGCTGAAAAGACAGCCTGGAGACAGGGCAAGAGGAAGGCTGAGAAGGATGAGGTGGTGAGTTCCAGCTTCTTCCTGACTCTGAGCCCACCCCCAGGGTGGCCCTCAACCTTTAGAAGTGGGAGAGCAAAATTGAAGGCTTCGAGTGCTTCATCAAGAAGATGGACAACAGGGCACTCAGCTCAACTTCACAGCCAATGAGTTGACATGCAAGTTGATGATGGTCAGAGGCTTTAAGAAAGAGCAGCAGAAGGCAGCCAGTTCTTCTTCCACCTTAGCCAGGTCTTGGATCTGGAACAGGCCATCACTTCACCAGAGATGCCTTCAACACCGTCTGTGAGCTCTTTGCCAATGAACCCAGCCAGGAACTGGACTCAGTCATGGACCTGTTAGTGCTGTCTCAGGGACACCAGACCAACATCCTGGACATCATCCACATACACAAGGAAGCTCTTACCAAAGTCATGGAGAGTAGGCAACATGTGGCAGAAGGGAGGACAGAGGTGCAGAGGCTGATAACATCAGAATCACAGGAACAGGATTTTTTGGGACACTTTGGCTGAAATTCACCACTTCCATCCAATTTGAGTGAGAGACATGAACTCACAGATACAGGATTTCTTGCAACTAGAGATACTATTTTTTCAAAAAGTCACCCAGGAATTGATAGTGTTGAATGACTAGATACTCCCCTGTGGACTATTTCCAGTTCAAGGATACTTTCTGCAGCAGAATAATAACACTAGCAAAGAGCTAGTGCTAGCTATTGGTGGTAGGACAAGGATGGTTTTGCTCTCAACTGAAACTCAGTTGAATGTAGAATTGTGTAGGAAACAGTTAATATGGTGATAGAATAGAAAGAGTAGCAAACATGAACTAAATCATGCTATGAATGCCTACACTACCATTGTAACTTTTGGAAGAATGATACCACTTATTTTATTGCTTTTTGAAGGATGAATATTTTAGTATATATGCTGTAGACCTCAAACCCTGTGAAGAGTCTCAAAGAAGCTGGCTGGATAAAGCCTGCTGTGGATGTCTTTATATTCAAAGATTGATGATGCAATTTGAATATGTATCCCCACCAAATCTCATGTTGAATTATATTTCCTAATGTGGAAGGTGGATCCTGGTCTAAGGTGATTGAATCCTGAAGGCAAATTTCTCATGAATGGTTTAGCACAATCCTCTTGCTACTGTCCTCACAATCATGAGTGACTTCTCATGAGACTTGGTCATTGAAAACTCTATGTCACCTCCCTACTCTGCGTGTTTTCCTCTTGCCATGTGAGACAACTCTCTCTCTCTCTTCACCTTGCACAAAGATTGAAAGATTTCTGAGAACTCCCAGAAGCAGAAGCCAATGCTTCTGTCTATCCTGTCTACCCTGTCTACCCTGCAGAACCATGAGCCAATTAAACCTCTTTTTCAAAATGAGTCATACAGAAAATGGCAAATGAGGACTGGAGCATTGCTATAAAGATACCCGAAAATGTGGAAGCAGCTTTGGAACTAGGTAATGGACAGAGGTTGGAAGAGTTTGTAGGGCTCAAAAGAAGACAGATAGATGAGAAAATGTTTGGACCATCTTCGATTGGTTAAATGGTTGTGACAAAAATCCTGACAGAAACATGGACATTGAAGGCCAGGCTGAGGAGGTCTCAGATAGAAATAAGAAGCTTTCTGGGAAATGTCTTCCTTTTGGATATGGAAAGCTTACACAATGCCTGTACCATCATTGTACCTTAGAAGCAGTGAACTTGCTTTTTATTTCAGAGGCTCATAGGAAAAAGAGACTGTAGCCTTGACTCAGATGAGACTTTGGACTTTGTAACTTTGAGTTAATGCTGAAACGAGTTAAGACTCATGCTGGCAAGGCATGATTGTATTTTGCAATGTGAGAAGGACGTGATGTTTCTGGGGTCAGGGATAGAATAATAGGGTTTGTCTCTATGTCCCTATCAAAACTCATGTGGAACTATACTCCCTAACATTAGAGGTGGGGCCTAGGTAGAAAAAAATTTAGTCATAAAATGGTGCGGGAAGGTCCTTCACGAATGATAAAGCACTGGGAGTGGGGAGTCGCCTGCTGCAGAAGCACAGCCCCGTGGACAACCTCTACTAGGGCAGTGCACCTGTGGCTTTGCAAGTTTTAGCCCCACGGCTGCTCTCATGGACTGGGCTAGTGTTGAGTGCCTGTAGCTTTTCCACACTGAGGGTGCAAGCTGTTGGTGGGTCTATGAATCTGGCTCTGCCTCTGCAGCAGGCTTCTGCCTGGAAACGGTGGGAGGTGGAGGTGGGTGTGGGGGTGTGGATCCTTCACCAGTGGTTAAGCACCATCTTTTTGATGCTGACCTTGTGATACAGAGTTCTGATGAGATCTGGTTGTATAACAGGGTGTGGGACCTCTTTCCTTTCTCAGTCTTACTTCTACTCCTGCCATATGAAGCATCTCCTTGGCCGTTGGACTTCTGGTATGATTGGGAGGCTTCCTGAGTCTCCCAGAAGCAGAAGCCAGTATGCTTCCTTTACAGCCTGCAGAACTGTGAGCCAATTACACCTCTTTTCTTTATGATTATACACAAAATTAGTGCTGTGAAGTGGAGCTATGAAATGCCTTCAAGGCCTTTTCCCCATCGTCTTAGCAATCAACACTCAGCTTCTTTTCATGCAAATATCTGAAGCCTTCGTGAATTTTCCCCCTGAAAATGGACTTTTCTTCTTTTACCACATTACTAGGCTGTGACAAAGATATCTTGAGAATGTAGAAGCAGGTTCAGAAGTGGGTAAAAGACAGAGGTTGGGAGAGTTGAGAACGCTTAGAAGACAGCAAGATGTGGAAAAGTTTGGACCACTGAAAAGAATTGTTAAATACTTGTGATCAGAAGGCTGACAGAAAGAGGGACAGTGAAGGCCAGACTTAAAAGGTCTCAGATGAAAATGAAGAATTTCCTGTGAACAGGAGCCACAGTTACATTTGATTGGCCTTAACAAAGAACGTGGCTGCATGGTGACCCTGTCCTGGAGATCTCTGAAACTATGAACTTGGGGGTGATAATTTAGGATGTATCTGATGGAATGAACATGTAGGCAGCATAGCTCCAGAGGTGTCTTGTCCACGTCGAACAGCCTGTGTTCTTATGTGCGACCTAAGAAATGACCTCAAGTTGCAACTTCTATTTAAATGAGAAGCAGAGGTCAAAAACTTAAAAAATTTGTAGCCTAGCCAAAAGGTCAAAAAGAAAAGCTGATTTTCAGGAGGAAAATTAGGGAACATTTAGAGTATTTGCATAAAAAAGAGCCCAGTGCAAATAGCCAAGTCAACGGGGAAAAGGCCTTGAAGGCATTTCAGAGACCTTTGCAGCAACCCTTGCTGTCACAGGCCCTGGGGCCTAGAAGAGATAAATGGTTTCCTGGGCCAGCTCCATGGCCTCCCTGCTGCGTGCATCCTCAGGACACTGCTGCCTGCATCCATGCAGCTCCAGCTCCAGCCATGGCTGAAAGATGCACAGGTACAGCTTGGGTCACTGCTTCAGAGGTGGCTCCAAGCCTTGATGGCTTCCACAGTGTTAAGCCAGCAAGTGCACAGAGCAAGAGACTAGAGGCTTGGGAGCCTGCGTCTAGACTCCAGAGGATGTACAGAAAAGCCTGGGTGTCCAGGCGGAAGCCTTTCCAAGAGGTAGAGCCTCATGGAAACCTTTACTAAGGCAGCAAAGAATGGACATATTGGATTGAAGCCCTCACACAGGGAGGCACCGTCCTCCAAACCCCAGATTCATAGACCCACCAACAGCTTACCCCCTCTGTGTGGAAAAGCTACAGGCACTCAACACCAGCCCTGTCCATGAGGGCAGCAGTGGGGACTGATCACTGCAAACCCACAGGTGCATATCTGCCCAAAGCCTTGGGAACCCAGCCCTCACACCCCTGTGCCATGGATGTGGGACAAGGATTCCAAAAGGATGATTTTGGAGCTGTAGGACTGAATGACTGGCCTGCTGCATTTTGGACGTTCATGTATCCTGTGAGTCCCATCAGTGTTTGTTTTTCTTTCAGGCAATTTTTCTTCAATTGGCTGGGAATGCTTACCCATTGCCTGTACAATCATTGTACCTTGGAAGTAGTTAACTTGCTTTATAATTCAGAGGCTTATGGGCAGAAGGGACTGTATCCTTGTCTCAGATAAAACTTTGGGCTTTGGACATTTGCTAGAATGAGTTAAGATTTGGGGGACTGTAGAGAAGGCACCATTGTATTTTGCAATGTGAGAAAGACATGAGATTTGAGTGGGCAGGGACAGAATAATATGACTTGGCTCTGTGTCCCACTAATGTGGAATTGTAATGGGAAATGTTAAAGGTGGGGGCTGGTGGAAGGTGATTTAATCATGGTGGAGAGTGGAGGTTGGAAGGTGGGGGTGTCGGGGAGAATTGGGGGGAATTATGGTGGCATTGGGGGTGAAAGACAGGGGTGGGGGCAGATCCTTCACAAATGGTTAAATACCATCTCGTTAATGCTGTCCTTCTGATAGTTCTCGTCATAATTTTGTAGCTGTGAGATTGAATACTGGTCTGCTGGGTTTTGGATGTGCATTGGGCCTGTGGTCCCATTTGTGTTATTTTTCTGGGAAATTTCTTCCCTTTGGATTAAGAAAGCTCACCCAATGTCTGTACCATTGTTGTACCTTGAAAGAAAAGAACTCCGTTTTAACTTCAGGGACTCATAGGCAGAAGATACTGTAGCCTTGTCTCAGATGAGACTTTGAACTTTTTATAGTTGAGTTAATGCTAGAATGAGTTAAGTCTTCTGGAAACTTTTGAAAAGGCATGATTGTATTTTACCCTGTGAGAAGAACCTGAGATTCAGAAGGGTCAAGGTCAGAATAATATGGTTTGGCTGTGTTTTGCTAGAAAAACTCATGTGAAATTGTAATCCCAAATTTGGGTGGTGAAGCCTGGTGGGAGGTGATTTAATCATGAATGGGAGGTGGGTGGGGGTGTAAGGAGAAAGGGGTTGGGAGGGTGGGGAGGAATAGCCTGGCCGTAGGGTGGTGGGAGGCTGGTGGATAGTAGGAAGGTGGAGTAACCTGCTGCAGGGGCAGAGGCTCATGGGAAACCTCTACTAGAACAGTGCACCTGTGGCTTTGCCGGCTTTAGCCCTCATGGATGCTTTCATGGGCTGGGCTGGTGTTAAGTGCCTGTACCTTTTCCATACTGAGGGTGCGGGTTGTTGGTGGGTCTATGAATCTGCGGTCTCTAGGATGATGGCCTGCTGCATGGGGCCTTCAAGCCCATATGTTCCTTCTGCACTGCCCTAGTAGAGGTATTCCAAGAGGCTCTGCCTCTGCATCAGTTTTCTGCCTGGAAACAGTTGGGGGTGGAGGTGAGTGGGGTGGTGGATCATTCACCAATGGTTAAGCACCTTCTTCTTGATGCTGACCTTGTGATACTGAGTTCTCATGAGATCTGGTTGTATAACAGGGTATGCTATCTCTTTCCTCTCTGTCTTGCTCCTACTCCTGCCATATGAAATATTTTATTGCTGCTTGTCTTTCTGGTATGATGGGGAGGCTTCCTGAGTTAGTTAGCCTAGCCAACTAAATCCCTTTTGTTATGATCATACAGAAAATTAGTACTGCGAAGTCAAGCTATGAAATGCCTTCAATGACTTTTCCCCACCGTGTTCTCTATTAACACTGGTCTTCTTTTTAATGCAAATATCTGAAGTCTTCTTGAAGTTTGCCCTGAAAATGGCCTTTTTTTTCCTTCTACATTGCCAGGCTGTGACAAAGATAGCTGAAAATATAAAAGCAGGTTCAGAAGTGGCTAACAGCCAGAGGGTGGAGAGTTTGGAGGACTTGGAAGAAGACAGGAAGATGAGGGAAAGTTTGGACCATTGTAGAGACTTGTTAAACAGTTGTGATTAAAATGCTGACAGAAAGAGGTACAGTGAAGGCCCTCATTGTTGCACCAGACACTTTTCAAGGTCTGTTGATCAATTTCTCTGTCTCTGATGGGACAACTCTGGCTCTTGAGGGTGGCTTGCTGACTGCTGGCCGCATAGCTCAGCATTCTGCTGTGTTCTGAGTAGAAGGGGTGCCTGTGGTTGCAGGGAAATCCACAGACTGGGGCTTGAAACTGCTGTTGGTGCTGATTTCGAGGCATGGCGCGCATGGCAAAGTGGTATTTTCTCCTCCAGTATCTGTCCAACTGCTGTCATGAGCCGCTGAGCTTCAGCACTGCTGCCGTACATGCATGATCAGTTTTTTACTGGCTTTTGGCTCTCGGCAGTGACTGGTGCTGGCTTGCTTTTTTTCTCTGATAAAAACCTCTGAAAAAATTGCTTGATGTTTTCTCCAAAGTGGCTTATTGAAGGAGGCTGTTTCTTTGATGGCAGTAGCTGGACGCCTTCATTCTGATGGGTGTCTTCTGTCTTCCTGCCTGGGGTAAGTTGAGGAGTCCTCAATCCTTGAAACATTTCTTCATGTTTATCTAAGTTGGGCTTCCTAGGGTTCTCCCTCTTGTGAGTAGGGGGAAACATCGGCCTTTGGCTCTGGCATGAACCTTGACAGTTTGGGTTTCTGGGCTCCTTGTGCCCCGGGTTGCTCCTTCTGGCTGCCGTGAGGTCACGTAGCTCCTGGGAAGCCTGCATGTTCCCAGTAGGCATGCTCTGGAGATGGCTCTGGGGCACTTGAGAAGCCAAATTCTCTGAAGCATGGGGCACAACAGATGCTTGCCCGTCTGGAAGGAGCACAACAGTGGCAGAAACTTGAGGCTGGGTCTCTGACTTCATGGCCATTCCAGGCTCAAATTCACTAACAACCTCCTCCCTAAGACACAGCTTTCTTGGATCTTGGGAGGCAGACATTCTAGGGAGGAGAGAGCTTTTGCTGGCCCCTGGAGCCTCAAAACCATGCACATCCTCACTTGTGGCTTGGAGGTTTGCCAACATACAGGTTGCCAAGGGGACTCTGGGTTGTGGCACTGCCTCCCTGGTCTCTCCCGCCCTTGAAGATTGGGCTCCTAAGCTCCTGCTCTGCTGGGTGCTGCCTGTGAGGCTGTATGTGAGGGGCTTAGATGGCCACCTGCCCTCCTGTCCAGCTGTAGGAGCCTTCAAGGACCCATGATCATTCCAAGATGGGATCCCTCGTGGGGCCCTCTGGAACTGCTTACATGCAGGTGAGGAGGCCTGAAGCCTCTCTGGCATGTGAACAGATGCTTTGGTCAGCACCTGCTTTCTCAGACTTGCCATTGGTGGCTTTCTAAGGAACGTGGCCACCTCAACTTTTGAGCCAGCCCCAGATTCACAGGTGGCTGAGGACGGACCGGCATGCTGTGTATTGCACAAGGATGAAACCAGTTTAAAGCACTGAATGGGCTTGAGGACCCTGAGGGGTAGACCCCACCTGTGTTTGGCCCAAAACCTCAAAATGTGGGCTCCCAGTACCTGTTGAGTACACTGCTCAAGGAAGGAAAGCACCTGGGGCTGTGTTCACACAGGCTTTCCCACTTTTTGGGGGTGCTAGATTGCTGGTTTTCATGTGGGTGTTGGACACGGGAAGAGCCTGGTTGACAGCAAGCCAGGATCGATGCATACTCACGGGGATCAAGCCCTCGGCCTGGCCCAACCTCTTACCCATGTGGGCTTTCAGGATGTTTTCTATATGATTCCTGTCTGTGAGTCTTAATAAATCCCTTCCGAGTCACTCCTCAAGGGCTTCCTCAAGTTCCTTTCTGACTCCTCAGAGGTCACCCCCAGAGTCTTCCCTGGGAAGCTTTCTATGCCCCTGGATAGATTTTGCGGGGCCTCACCCAGAATTTGCCCCAGATGTGGGCACAGGTCCCTCTCTAGCTGGAACTTCACCTTCTGTGCCTCCTTGCTGCTTTCACCTGTGGACATGGAGGACTGCCAGGACCTGGGTTTGCCCTTGGCCTGACTTGTCCCTGGCAATTCATCCCAAAGCTGCATCAGATCCAGAGACTCTTGAATCTTGCCCTGGTGTTGAATGAACCACTTTTCAATATGTTGCTCCAGAGTTCAGGACTGACTGGAAAGTTTTCAGGCAGAATGGGTGTCCCCTTTCCTGGGGAAGGTTAGGAGTGGAAACACTAAAGATGTCCTGAGATTTTTGGACCCTAGGGGGTAAAGCCAACCCACCTTCTAGTTGTTTCCTCAACAAAGGCCATTCAGGGTGCTGAGTTTCAGGTAGGGAGAGAGCTTGCACTTTATTCTGCGACGCAGGGCAAGCTACTCCAGTGTTCTTCATTGGGGATGGAAAAGCAGGAGATAGGACTGGGAAAGAGGATTGAAGATGGGCCTGAGCCATAGGTGTGGGCCAGAATTGGGGTGTGGATGAAATAAAGGGTTGGGACTCAGGCCCCAGATGGGACAGAGGCTGGGCCTGGAAAAGCAGTGGGGACATTGTAGTCTCCCTTTGAATTGGGCAGACATTGGACATTTCATTGATGTAAGGATGTAAGACCAGTCAGTGACCCAGGCATTAGCCACCAGAGATTCACTGTGCAGAGAGGGGAGGCCCCAGAAAAGCTGGCTATAATTCTTCTGAAAACTTTCCTGCAAGAGCCTAGGATCTGAGAGCTTCTGAGGACTGGGCAGCTATTTTGAGTTCTCTCCCATGTTCCACAAGGGTTTTGGGGTTGTGGTGTCCTGCTCAGCATCCAATGATTTAACCAAATTCCCCAAAGCATTCAAGTGCTTTTGTGGGCTGTTTTGGAAATCGTCCATCATTTTCTTTTTCCTCTCAAATGTTGATTTCTGTGACTTGTATCCCCACGACATCCTGGCCATCAGAGCTGAGCAAAAATGGTCTACCAGCTTCCATCTGACAGGTCTCTGGTGGGTGGCGGGAAAGATGATCTTGCTGGACTGAAAAATTGAAGACACACCAGGTTCTGGTAGTCTCCTGCCACCAGGAGAAGGCAGAAACTTGACTATTTGAGCCGCCAAGACCTGAGATGGCTGGGACAGAAGCTGCCAAATCCTCACGTGGAGACAAGCTTTGAGGGACAGTGCCCAGTGGAAATGCCACTGAGTCACAGTTAGATGGAGTTATCAGAGTGGAGTCCCACAGGTGAGGAGCAGTGAAGCCTTTTGGAGGAGGCGGAGAGCAGGCCAGAGGATCAGGAGTGCATGGTGGGTGAGGGAAAAGTGCAGGTGGCTCGGGTGAGGGATGTTCTAGGAGAAGGGAAGGTTCTGGTGGCTGGGAGGCACTTAGGGAGGAGACTGAGGTGGTCATTGGGCCTGGTGGTGGGGTGGAGGCCAGATCATGAGGATGCTTGGTTCGAGGATCCGGGGAAGCTAACAGGGAGAGAATGGGAGCAGCATCTTCCATAGGCTCATGAGAGGACTGGGAGGCTCTATCAGGTGCTCTTTTGCCCACCTCACCTGGGGGGTCTGGACCGGAGAGCTGACCAAAGTCACCTTTTTCAAGGTGTGGCCCCAGAAGGCTGCAGGAGACAGGAGGCACAAGCTGCAGCCAGGAGCAGGTGGGTTCGGAGGGCAGAGTGGGCGCTCGGGCCACAGCCCCTCCACCACCCCACACCCTGACTGCCCAATTCTCCTGCTACCCCTTGCCCCAGGCCTTTACTCTCATCCTCTGTCCCCCCGGTCTCCCCATCCCAGGTCAGCTCCAGGCTGCCTATGGCCCTGAGGTCACATCCCAGCCCTGGTAGGAAGGATGCAGGGAAGGGGAAGTGCCTCACCTCTGCAGTTGTGAAATCAGGTCCCAAGTCTCCTCCAGGCCTCTCAGGCACTCTCTACAAGCTGGAAATCAGACTGGGTTAGGGCAGTGAGGGAGGGGCTTGGGATCTCACAGGAGGCTGAGTGTATGTTTCTTTAGGGAAGACCATGGGGGAATTACTCACTGGAACCCACCCATCTGTGTCCAAAGCCACATGGCCCCGATGGTAATAGCAAGGCATGGAGGACAGGGCTTTGTCATTCACAAAGGGCTTCACAAACAGGCCCCCCACCCCCATAGTCCTCACAACTGCCCTGTGGGGAGAAAGGACTGGGGTGTTCTCAAAGAGGAATCAGCCTTAGCAGAGTTGAACAGCTGTTCCCAGGGAGCGGGAGGACCCTCACCCCCCTCCGCATCCAGGCAGGCATTGGTCTCCCCAGGACACACACACTGCCCCCTGCTGGGTAATGCTCAGTCCCTGACCCACCATGGCTTCATTCCGGCATGGAATCTGAGAAGGACCCGGGGTTCTGATTTCCTTCCTAGGAGCCCCCACCTCAGGCTTCTTCAACTGACTTCTTCAGAGTCAGTTCCCTCAGGGACAGACGAGATCAAATTAACTATAGTGTGCCCTGGCAGAGCCTTACCTCTGAAGACTGTGGTTTTTCATCCTGCCTCTGGGCATCCCCCTCTGCCCTACTGGACACTGGGAGACAAGATGACGCATGGAGACAAGATGACACTGGGAGACAAGAAATGGCGAGGAGCTAGGACCGGCTCTCCCTCTCCACCCCCAGCCCAGCCGCAGCACTCTGCACTCATGAACCGCATGGCTCTCTCTGTCTTGCTCAGGGAGCTCTGTGTGCTTCCTCCCATTCATGTTTAAATGGATGATAAACTGCTTTTCTTCTTAGAAAAACAGGAAGAAGGGGCCGGGCAAGGTGGCTCATGCCTATAATCCGAGCACTTTGTGAGGTCGAGGTGGGTGGATCACCTGAGGTCAGGAGTTTGAGACCAGCCTGGCCATGGTGGAACCCTGTCTCTACTAAAAATACAAAAACTAGCCAGGTGTGGTGGCGGGTGCCTGTAATTCCCAGCTACTCAGGACGCTAAGACAGGAGAATAGCTTGAACTCTGGAAGCAAAGGTTGCAGTGAGCAGATATCGCTCCATTTCACTGCAGCCTGTGCAAAAGAGCGAGACTCCATCTCAAAAAATAAAATAAAATAAAATAAATAAAAATAACACACGCACACACACACACACACACACACACACAGAGGGATTTTCAATATGAGGTCCACCATGGACGCCATCAGTCCCTGTTCCTCTGCTCCTGGAACACCCAGGCTCAGGCCCGCAGGCACCACTGAGCTGTCAGGTAGGATTCTGCTTCCCAGGAGACAAGAGGAGATGCCAGGCCCCGGTGGGAGGCCCTCGGGGGCCCAGCACAGGCCCCATATCACCCCACACAGAGGAGGCTGGGCCCCGAGCCACCTGCCCCAGGAAGGGGCTGATGAGCCAGGGCTTAGGGCCTGGCCTCGGACAGAGACCTCCCCTGTCTCACGAACAGAGACCTCCCCCGTCTCATGACCAGAGACCTCCCCCGTCTCATGACCGTTCCTGGCCGCTGAGCCCACGGGTTTGATTTTGCCTTCACGCCTCCTGCGCTCCCCAACAGATGGACTGAGGGCTTGGGATGGAAATCCCTGTACACAATCTACCCCTACCAACCCATGGCTGCCCTGCCTCTCCCTGGAAGCATGATGTTCCGGTCTCTCCTGAGACTTCCCATCGCAGAAGTCCCTCCACTGGATTTGGAAAAGTGGAACTAATAATAAAAAGAAAGGAGAGAATCAAGCTCTGTGGGTCTGGACTGAGGGCTCCTTACCTTTCTCTTCCTAGGCGATGGTGAGGGTGGGTCGTCACAATGGAGGTAAGATAAGTAGGGGAGTAACAGGAAGAAGAACCCCAGGGCAATCACCAAGGTGAGGAAGATATCCAACACCCATGGTGTGGAGCTGGGGGTGTTTAGTGATGAGGGACTAAGTAATTTTAGAGGAAAGGGAAGATTCTCCATGTGAATAGGTGCATTGCTTTCAAGCAACTGAGCTCTGGGCATCCCCGTGGAGACTAGGGACTGGAGCCCAGGCCTGCATCACAGAGCTGGGCCTTCACATCACAAAGGGCTCCTTTGTTGGGGAGGGGCAGTAGGAGGCGGAGGCTGAAGCACAGCCCCTCCCCACCCCCCAAGCCGGGGATCCCTCCACCCTCCCACCTTCCAGATCCCTCCTTCCTGCTAAGTTTTGTCAGTGATAGAACTCAGCCAATTTTCTATTCTTTCTCCCTGGAACACATATTACCTGATTCCTTTTATCTGTTGGAGTCGGTGGCTTGAGGTTACCTATTTTATGGCCCTTGAAAATCTGAAGTTGACTCTGAAATTTTGGCTATGTACCAGGGATTTTTATTCTCAGAATCTCATTTGTCCTCAACTCCAGCTTTCCCACACAATGTTTTTGTCTTATATCAATCCAGGGACAAAATGTAAAGTTATTTTACTCTTATTTAGTTTTGCAAATTTTGAATAGTAAGTTTTAAAAAATTATTTCTATCTCACTTTCCTTTTTTTTTTTTTTTTTTTTTTTTGAGATGGAGTCTCTCTCTGTCGCCCAGGCTGGAGTGCAGTGGCCCGATCTTGGCTCACTGCAAGCTCTGCCTCCCGGGTTCAAGCCATTCTCCTGTCTCAGCCTTCTGAGTAGCTGGGACTACAGGCGTCCGCTGCCACCACGCCTGACTAATTTCTTTTTGTATTTTTAGTAGAGATGGGGTTTCCCCGTGTTAGCCAGGATGGTCTTGATCTCCTGACCTCGTGATCTGCCCGCCTTAGCCTCCCAAAGTGCTGGGATTACAGGTGTGAGCCACTGCTCCCAGCCTTCTATCTCACTTTCAATCAAAGGGACCTACCCACATACAATTAAGATTTTTTTAAATTCTATTTATGTACGTATGTGTTTATTTTAAGTTCAGGGGTACATGTGCAGGACATGCAGTTCTCCTTTTTTTTTTTTTGAGACAGAGTCTCACTCTGTCGCCCAGGCTGGAGTGCAGCGGCGCGCTCTTGGCTCACTGCAAGCTCTGCCTCCTGGGTTCACGCCATTCTCCTGCCTCAGCCTCTGGAGTAGCTGGGACTACAGGCGCCTGCCACCGTGCCTGGCTAATTTTTTGTATTTTTAGTAGAAACGGGGTTTCACCGTGTTAGCCAGGATGGTCTGGATCTCCTGACCTCGTGATCCGCCCGCCTTGGCCTCCTAAAGTGCTGAGATTACAGACGTGAGCCACCGCAAGGGGCCTGCTGTCTTATTTTAATGTCTCTCTGGGCTTGATAATTTAAAAGGACTGACATTCCTCTGATAAAAGTTATTTTATTTTCTCATTTTCCATCAATATATCCTGTTCAGTGAAATATCTGTTCATGCCTTTAGCCCATTTTCTAATTGGATTGTTTTTCCTTGTTGTTGTTGTTGTTGACTTTTGAAAACTTTAAACAGTATTCTAGATATGACCTCTTTGTCAGATATGGTTTATCAGGTGTGGTTTGCAGTTTTCTCCCAGTTTTTACCTTGTCTTTTTATTAACAGGTTCTTATGCAGGGCAAAAGTTTTAAATTTTGATAACATCCAATTAATAAATTCTCATAATTAATTGTGCTTTTCTGGTGTCATGTCTAATAATTATTCATCAAGTCCTAGGACCTGAAGAATTTATCATTAAATTTCATATTTTTACATTGAGATCTATGATCTTTTTTTTTCTTTTTTTGAGAGGGAGTCTCGCTCTGTCACCCAGGCTGGAGTGCAGTGGCGCCATCTCAGCTCACTGCAAGCTCCACCTCCTGGGTTCACGCCATTCTCCTCTCTCAGCCTCCCCAGTAGCTGGGACTACAGGCACCTGCCACCACGCCCAGTTAATTTTTTTGTATTTTTAGTAGAGACAGGGTTTCACCTTGTTAGCCAGGATGGTCTCGATCTCCTGACCTCGTGATCCACCCGCCTTGGCCTCCCAAAGTGCTGGGATTACAGGCGTGAGCCACCACGCCCGGCTGATCCTTTTTTTTTAAAATAAAGACATGAGGTTAGATTGAGGTTCATTGTTTTGTCTATGGTGTCTAACTGCTCCAGAACCACTGTACCATTGAATTGATATTGCACCTTTTTCAAAAGTCAGTTGGTTGTACTTGTATGGAAATATTTCTGAATTCTCAATTCTGTTTTATTGAACTGTCTATACCCCTGCCAATACCACACTGTCTTGATTTCTGTAGCTGTGTAAAAAGTTAAAAAATTGGGTAGAATAATTCCTCCCACTTTATTCTTCTATTTCAGACTTGTTTTGTTGAGCTGTATCATAGAAAAAACTATTCGTGACACCTGTTAAAAAATAGTAAGACAAACGTTATTCAGAGGGATTATTGCAGTGGATATAGAGATTACTGCAATAGGGTCTTGCAGTAATCTCCAGTTTCCATATATTCAGGTTTCCCTCTGAATAGAAATGTTATAGCCACAGAGCAGGGTGGAGGGGTGGTAGTGTACAGAAAATTACCAATAGGAGGGAATCTGGCTAAACTGACCTCACAGAATTCTTGCTGAAGCCATGCCAGAGTGATCAGATATCACCTGGGGATGGTAGACAATAAGAAAACCAATTAGATATCAATGGTGATCAGATACGAAGATGGAGGATTCTGACTAAATTGCCTTGCTAGGATTCTTACTAATATTGGGCAATTCATAGACAACACAAAAGCCCAAAAGCCAGGGTTTAGTTGACAAGAGAGTTCAAAGGAGCATGGCTAGAGTCTGGTTATGGAGAGAATTTTTGTCAGCTAGCTGGGTCTTCCAGAGCTGTGTAGAATAAAAATGATGAGCACAGACATATTTTCCTTCTTCCCAAACTGAACAGGAAGGCATTCAGTCTTTTTCATCTTTTAGTTTGATGTTAGCTGTAGATTTTTTTCTAACTTAAAAGTTAGAAAGTATACCTCTGTTCCTAATTCCTGAAAGTTTTTTTTCATTATAAATGGGTGTTGAATTTTCTCAAATGCTTTTCCTGCATTGATATAATCATGTAATATGCTTATCTTTAGCTTGCTAATGTGGGGGGTTACACAAATTGATTTTTGAATACCAAAACAACTTTTTATTCCTGGAATAAATATCACTTGTTCATGGTTTGTAGTTATTTTTATATATTGTTGAATTATTTTTGCTATTATTTGGTTGAGAATTTTTCCATCTATATTCATGAAGAATACTGATTTCTTTTCTTCTTCTTCTGTCTTTAGCTCTGATATCAGAGTAACACTGGCCTCATGAGTTGGGATATCTTTCTATTGTCTTCTTTCTATTCTTTATTCTGGAAGAGACTGGATATAATTCGTGTTAACCTTTAAATGTTTGTTAGAATTCTCTGATCTAGCTATCCAGGCCTGAAGATTTCTTTTTCAGATATTTCAAATTATGACTTCAGTTCTAGGGCTATTCAACATAACTATTTCATGTAAGAGAGAATTTGTGCTTTTTCAAGAATTAATGCATTTCGTCTATGTTGTGAAATTTATGTTTGTAGAGTTGTTTGTAGTATTCTCTTTATTCTTTTGATTTCGTCATGGTCTACAGTGGTATCTCCTGTTTCATTCTGGATATTGATATTTTGTGTCTCCTCTACAGATTTGTCAATTTTATTAACATCTATAGAACGAGCTTTTGTTCATCGGTTTTTCTCTATTTTTCTTTTTACATTTTATTGAGTCATCTTCTTATCCTTATTATTTCCTTTCTTTCACTTGCTTTAGGTTTATTTTGCTCTTCTTTTTCTAGTATGTGAGTGAGCTTGGTTATTGCTTTGAAATTTTTTTCTTTTCTAATGTAAGCCCTTAGTGGTATACATTTTTCTCTCACCACTGATTTAGCCACATCCCACAAATTTTGATATGTTGTATTTCACTGTCATTCATTTCAATGTATTTTAAAAATTCATTCACTTTCACTTTCATTCATTTCAATGTATTTTAAAAATTTGAGACTTTCTCTCTGAACAATGGATTATTTAGCATGTGTTTTCACGTGTTTGGAGATTTTCCTTTTATCTTCCTGTTATTGATTTCTAGTTTAATTCTATTGTGTTCAGAGAACAAACTGTATGATTTCAGTTGTTTTAAATTTGCTGAGATTTGTTTTATGGCCCAGGTTACTTCACATCTTGCTAAATGTCCCATCGACACGAATAAAATGTGTATTCGGCTGCGTTTGCGGTGTTACATAAATGCTGATTAGTTCCTGTTGATTAACAGTGTTGTTGTGTCCACAGAAGCATTGGAGAAAGACTGTAACCTGAGGTGATAGGCTTTGATTGTGTCCTGGCTTAGTATGATGGGACACACCTCTGCTTGCTTCCTTTCCTTTGGACAACCCTCAGCCCCTCAGTCTCTACATGACCTCAACATGGCCGCCCACAGGCCAGAGTGTCTACATGGGCGCCGCCATACTGGCGCCCAGCCTAAGCCGCTGAAACGGGAGCCTGTTTGGCAAAGCGCCATGTTGATTACTGGCAACCTTCAGGCCATGAAGACTGCTGAGCATGCGCAAACCCAGGCAGCGCTGTAAGAAGTACCTCTAGGCCTGGGAGGCATTGAGAAAAAGGAAGTGGGTCCTGTTCTGGTTCTTGCGACTAAAGTCACCTCCCGAGGCAAATGACCACTGTCCTGAGAGGACGTGGGTGAGGGGCAGGTGAGTAGAGGGATGGCAGCATCTGTGGACTGAGCAAGAAGAATCTCTGATGTCTGTTCTGAGCCTTCCGGTCAGTGATGGGGTCGGTCAGTGGATGGAATAGTGGAAGTCGGAGCGATCTCTGATGGTGGATCTGAGGGAGGAGTGAGGGGGCATTGAGGGGTCTCTGGTGGTGGATCTGCAGGCGGAGTGAGGACGGATTGGGGGTCTCTGTCTGGTGGTTGATCTGAGGGCAGAGTGAGTGCGGACTGTGGGGTTGTGGGGGAGGATGACTGTGGGAACTAAGGAGGGATCTGAGGAGTGTGAATGATGCACATCTTAATTAGTTTCCTCTCTTTTATACGTACCGATCTGTTTATATTTTCGTTTCTGTTTCATTATAATGATATATTTTGCTAAAGATTTAAAGAATATATTACATAGAATTGCATGTTTCCATTTCCATTTTGTTCTCTTTCATATCCAGACTAGTAGCTCCTTTATCATTACGGTTATTATATTTATATATCATTCATTCTTTCTCTATTTAAAAAGAATCAAGCGTCTGAAAGGTTTATCTGTTTTATTGGACATTTTGAAATGTCCAATAAAATACTCCCTACTCTTTTAATATTAATTTTTTTCTCTTTTTCTTTTTAGGTACTTTCTCTTTTTCCCACTTTTTGATGTAATTTGTTGTTCTTTCCCTTATTTTCTTAAGTTTTATGCGGGATACATTTAGGGTTGTAAAGTTTCTTTAAGTACATCTTTATCTATGAAATGCGTAAGTTCATTTTGATGTTTCCCTTTGATTCTTATTTAGGAGAGTTTATTCATTCCCAAATTATTAAAGTATGTTTTAGCTGTTTTTTATTTTATCGTATTGTCAGAAAATGCAGACTATCAAGTCTCAACTTTTAACAATTTATCAAGATTTTCTTTGAAGCCAAGTTACTCAATGAACTTTGTTCAACAGATATAAAAGAAAAATTATATTTTGTTGTATGGACCAAAATTCTCTTTAATTAAGTCTTGCTTGTTGGTATTTTTCAAATCTTTATCTTTCCTAATTTTGATCTACTTGTTTCATATTCTGGAAGAGATACAATAAAAATCACTTTTAATAGTTCATTTTGCAGTTGTATGTGCTTTTTTGCTAATTTTATTTGTGCATCTGAGGGATGGGCATACATACACTTAATGGTTAGTGCATTTTTTATCCTTTTTCATGTATTAAGTGGTATTATAGGATCCCTTTTTTCAACCAAAAAGAAAAAAGAAAAACACTTTTTAACATCGAATTCCACGTTGATACTCACATTGCCACCCTTGTTTTTACTTTCATTGCATTTGGATGATGTCTTTGCCCAGAGCTTTATTTTGTATCCTATTTGTCTCTGTGTCAGATTACCTATTTGTTTACAATAGATACTTTTGCTTTTTTCAAATCCAACTTATAGTCTCTGTTAATAGAATTTTACATCTCAGTTTAGTGTGATAATGATTTATCTGATTTTATGCCTTCCATTTGATGTTTACTATTTAGCTCTTTTTATTTTCTGCCTTTTCTTTACATAATATTTTCACTGGATTGATGAAATTTCTGCTCATTGTTTCCATTCTGCACCCCATTTTTTCTGTTTTTTTTCCTGAGATTATTAGGAATGTTTTATCATAGGGTATTATTAATTTTCTCTTTAGTGGCCTCTTTATCACATTGTCACATTTTCCTTTTTTATAATTATAAATCTTTTGCAAGAATTACTGCTAAACAATATTTTCCTATTCAAGATTTATTGTGTGGTTCATTTTACATTTATTTGGACTACTTCTTCCAGTGTTTCTCTCAAAGATAGAGATACTCTGCAAGTGCTTTTATTTCTGAAAATGTCTCTCTGGCCCTGACAGAGAAGTGGTCTTTTAGATGCTATTTCCGACATCATTTAGCTTTCAGTACTGCAGATGAAGAGTTTTCTTCTTTCCTTCATTTTTCCTCTATAAATAGTCTGGTTTTTCACAATTAGATTTAGAAGTGTTTTCTATTTATAAATTTATTCTGTACATGCAAGAATTTCCCCTGATTTGTTCATTGATTGAGTTCCTGTTTGTGTATGTGGAGGAGCTTATAGCCTAGTTGTGTCAGTGGTGGGAGATGTGTATGTGTGCTAAGGCCCCAGTGCAGATACAGGTGTGCCTAGGATTGGGACTCTTGGGATGGCTGATGGAGATGCATGATGGGTAGTCATACAGGCATAGAGGCCAGTCATGGGGATGTGGGATTGATTGGTAGAGAGCCAGGACCAATAGGGTAGAGGAATTGAAGACTCTGTGATCAGGTATTGTAGGATGAGTGATGCAGGGCTCATGGGCAGCAAGGCATGGAAATCAGTGAATCTGAGGTTTCAGTAATGGCTTCTGGGAGTAGTCTCTGGGCACCAATTGACACTTAGAGCAGATTGAAGAGTGGTAGTGAGGAGTTAGGTACCAGGGTTGATGATAACTTGAAGGGCCTGTGAAATCAGATAGTATAATAACGTAATAGAACAGTGTATCCTTTGGATATTTTATAAAGTATTTAAGCAATCCACAATTATTGAATATCTAAACGTTTCTAATCTTTCTTTTTTATTAACCATGTTATGGTACAACTTTTGCACTTAAATCTTTGTACAATATGGGATGGGATGATATTTTAATGTGGTAGTTCCAGAAATAAATTTTTGAGTAAGGTGCAAGGGCACTAAATGATGTATGTGTCCATGTGTGACATTGGCACAGTTCCTTCTCTCATGGGTACCTCTACCCATCTGTTTTCTCAGATCTCTGCCCCTTTGTCCGAAGAGCCAAAAATGACCAAGTCCCTGGTGAGTTCTTATTTGTTCATCTGTTTATTTGTTGCTTTCTTTTACTTTTAGTGGATTTTAGGAGACATCTAACAATCCCTATAGTAAGATGACAAGACTAAATAAATAAAAACTAAGATCAGATAAAATGAAGAAGAGACTGTCAGCCCCAAGTCAAGTTTAGAATATATGGTCTTACACAGTCATGAACTTTGAACTGTTAAATTGTCTCTGATCTTCCTGAAAGACATAGCAATAATGGAAATTGGATACATAGTTTATATTAATAAAATTAACAAGTAATTTATTTCATCTGTAGTAAAGATGTCATGGTTCTTGATGTTTGAGAAATTTTTTGATAGATCTTCAGATGGTTAATGACAGAGCAGTCTTCAACAACAACCCTACTGAAAGTGCACTAACAGGCCAGGCGCGGTGGCTCACACCTGTAGTCCCAGCACTTTGGGAGGTCGAGGCAGGTGGATCACATGAGATCAGGAGTTCCAGACCAACCTGGCCAACAAGGTGAAACCCTGTCTGCACTAAAAATACAAAAATTAGCCAGGTGTGGTGGCGGTCGCCTGTAATCCCAGCTACCCAGGAGGCTGAGGCAGGAGAATTGCTTTAACCCAGGAGGCGGAGGTTGCAGTAAGCCGAGATTGCGCCTTTGCACTCCAGCCTGGGCAACAAGAGCAAAACTCTGTCTCAAAAAAAAGAAAGAAAGAAAGAAAGAAAGAAAGAACGTGCACTAACAGTTTTTCTGTTGCTGTCTTATAGAACAGTGCTTCTGACACTTTACTTGCATTTGAATTCAGATTCTGATTTAGTAGCTATGGGATGGGATATGAGAATTTTTATTTCTCACAAATTTCCACAGAACATCAATGCTCCTTGTCCAAGGACCACTTTCTGAAACAACCTTGAGGTTTTATCGTGAATGGGAGTTGAATTTTGTTAAATGCTATTTCTGTACCAATTGACATGATCATGTGATTTTACTTCTTGAGTCTGTTGGTATGGTAGATTACATTGATTGATTTTTTAATATTGAACCAGCGTTGCATCCATGGAATAAACTCCACTTGGTTGTGGTATATACTTTTTAAATTATTTGTATTTGCTAATATTTTGTTAAGGGTTTTTGTATCATATTTATGAAGGATATCGCTTTTTTTTTTCTTTCTGTCTCTCTGTTTTTTCTTTTGGTACTATTTCTGGTTTAGGTATCACGATAACCCTGGCCTCATAAAATAAGTTGGAATGTGTTCCTTTATATTGATTATTCTGCCAGAGATTGTGTATAGTTTGTGTTTTCTTTTTCTATACTTTGTCCAGTTTTTGTGTCAGGGAAATCATAGCCTCACACAATAAACTGGGAAGTATGCCCTTCTCTTCTGTTTTCTGGAAAAAACTGTGTAGAATTTATGTTAATTATGTTAATTCTTCAAATATTTGGTAGAATTCTCCAGAGAAACTGTCTGGGCCTAGAGATTTCTTTTTTGGAAGTTTTAAGATTACAAACTCAGTTTCTTTAAGTGTTACAGGGCTATTCACATTGTCTATTTAATATTGAGAGGGTTGTGGTAGTTTGTGTGTTTTCAGGAACTGGTCCCTTTCATCTAAGTTGTCAAATTTATGTGTGCAGAGCTGTTAGTAGTTGTCTTAGTCAGCTCAGGCTGCCATAACAAAGTACCACAGACTGGGTGGAATAAACAACAAAAATTTATTTTCTCACAGTTCTGGGAGGCTGGAACTGAGAGATCAGGGTGCAAGTATGGTCAGGTTCTGATGAGGGCTCTCTTCCTGGCTTGTAGATGAAAACCAGATTCTCACTATGTGCTCACAGGCCATTCCCTAGTGACCGCCTGCCTGCCTGCCTGCCTGCCTGCCTGCCTGCCTGCCTGCCTATGGAGAGAGAATCTCTCTCTGTAAGGCCACCTGTCTTATCAGATTAGGACCCCTACCTTGTTTAACCGTAATTGCCTCTTAAAAGCCCTATCTCCAAATACAGTTACATTAGGGGTTACAGCCTAAACATACGAATTTTTGGAGGACTGAGAATGTCTTGATTTCCACATTCTCCTGAAGGATATTTTTGCCTGATCCAAAATTCTAAGTTGATAGTCTTTTTTTTTTTTTTTTTTAGCACTTGAAAAATGTGCTACTTCCTTCTGGCCTCCAAAGTTTCTGATGAGATATTAGTTAAAACTGCATGTTAATTTTCTATTGCTGCTGAAATAAATTATCAAAAATTTAGTTGCTTAAAAATAACTTTTTTTTTTTTTACAGTTCTATATTTTAGAAGGCCAACATGGGTCTCACTGAACTAAAACCAAGGTGTCAAGAGGGCAGTATTCCTTTCTACAGGCTGTAAGAAAGAATCTGTTTCTATTTTCTATGACTTTTCTAGCTTCTAGTGGGTGCCCACATTTCACAGTTTGTAGCCCTTTCCTCCAACTTCAAAGCCATCAACATTGTGTCTCTCTGACCACTCTTTTGTAGTCGCATCTTTCTCTGACTCTCTTTTATTGCCTCTGCTTTAACTTTTTTTTTTTTTTTTTTTTTGAGGCAGAGATTTGCTCTTGTTGCCCAGGCTGTAGTGCAATGGCGCGATCTTGGCTCACTGCAACCTCCGCCTTCCGGGTTCCAGCGATTCTCCTGCCTCACCTTTCCGAGTAGCTGGTATTACAGGCATGTGCCACCACGCCCTGCTAATTTTGTATGTTTTAGTAGAGACGGGGTTTCTCCATGTTGGTCAGGCTGGTCTCAAACTCCCAACCTCAGGTGATCCGCCCACGTTGGCCCTCCCAAAGTATTGGGATTACAGGCATGAGCCACCGCGCCTGGCCCTCCTGCTTTAACTTTTAAGCAAATTTGTGATATATTCAGCCCACCCAGATAATCTAAGATAATTAATCTTCCTATTTTAAGGACAGCCGATTTAGCCACCTAGATTTGATCTGAAACCTGAATTCCCTTTTGCCATGCAACCTAACATATTCACAATTTCTGGGAATTAGGATGTGAACATCTTTGGGGAGCCATGGTTCTTAGTATCTCACATTGTCATTCAAATTGTTTTTCCCCTGTGGGTAATGTGTAGTTACTCTCTGAATGCTTTCAGCATTCTTTCTTTGTCTGTAGTTTTCACAAGTTTCACTATAATTCTTTCTTAGTGTGAATTTCTTTGGTTTTATCCTTTTTGGGATTTGCCCAGCTTCTATCTGTAAGTGTATATCTTTCGGGAAGTTTCAGAAATTTTCATTCATTATTTCTTCAAATACTTGTTCAGCCCCCATTCCTTTCTCTTCTTTTTCTTTTTCTGGAACTCCAATGACACAAATGTTAGATTTTTTGTTATTGTCCCACATGTCTCTGAGGTTCTGTTCCTTTTTTTCTCAGTCTGTTTTCTCTCCATTCTTTAGATTAGATCATTTCTATTTTATTTTCAGGTACTCAGAATATTTCTTCTGTTGTCTCCATTCTTTTGAGCCCATCTATTGAGTTTTTAATATTGGTTATTTTTTAATTCTAAAATTTTCATTTGGTTTTTTCATCTCTTCTCTATTTCTTTGTTGAAGTTTTTTGTTTCAAGTGTGTTCATATGCTTGTTAAAACATTTTTATGAGGACTACTTTAAAATCCTTATGAAATAATTCTGATAACATGCATCACTTCAGTTTTAGTATCGGTTGATTGGTTGTTTCCTTATTCAAGTTGAAATTTTCCTGGTTCTTGGTTTTACAAATGATTTTGTAATGTATTGTGGAAACCTTGGGCATTATGAGACTCTAGATCTTATTTGAGTCCTCTTTTTTAGCAGGCGTCCTCTGGGCCAGTGTGGGAATTGGGGGGCCTTGCTGTACTACTGCCAGGTGGATGTGAATTTGCAGGTTCCCTACTTGAACTCTGTTGACAGTCTGTGGGGAGAGAGACACCTCATTACTGCTAGTTGGGGTTGGCAGTTCAGGCTCCCCAGTAGACCTCTGGTGACATCACCTTGTCTGAAAGGAGAGGGTACCTTGTTTCTGCTCTTCATGCTGTCTTCTCTGATATTGTTAGGTTGGATAGGGCCTCATTACCTCTCAGAGTGAAGAAGGTCTTGGATTTTCATTTGACATCTTCTCACACCACATCTGTCGTGATGGGAAGAGTGTCGCATTACTGCTAGGTAGGAATGGAAGTCCAGCCCTGAGGTGGCTCCCGCTGGCATGGCAAGAAAGCTACCCATTACCACTGTGCAGAGATGAAAGTCCCAGCTCCCCAGTTGGCTTTTCTCATACTACCTTATTGCAGTGGAGGGGCATCACCAGGCAGCCAGGCAAATACAGGAGTCTAGGCTACCCACTGAGTCTTTGCTGATGAGAGATGAATCAAGCCCACAGTTTTTTGTTGTTTTATAATCTGTGGTATTTGGTTGGAGTAGGTTTTGTCTAAAAGTTTTTAATTTTTCTCTGTTGCCCCTTTCCTGGTCTTTTAGCTAGAGAAAACACTTTTTTCCAGGCCTTTTTGTATGCACTTGTTGATGTTTCTGGATTGTAGGTTTTTCAAACACCTGGTCAGAGCTATCTATATGAGGCCGAAAGACACAGAGAGCTTATTAGTGTTTACTTCCCTGGTTCCTGAGGCCCCTAGCCAGGGTGCCTATTTTTCTTTACCTTTCAGAGTCTCTGTATGTTGGTTTTTTTTTTTTCTAAAAACTTTCTTTTTTATTTATTTATTTATTTATTTTTATTTTTTATTGATCATTCTTGGGTGTTTCTCGCAGAGGGGGATTTGGCAGGGTCACAGGACAATAGTGGAGGGAAGGTCAGCAGATAAACAAGTGAACAAAGTTCTCTGGTTTTCCTAGGCAGAGGACCCTGTGGCCTTCTGCAGTGTTTGTGTCCCTGGGTACTTGAGATTAGGGAGTGGTGATGACTCTTAACGAGCCTGCTGCCTTCAAGCATCTGTTTAACAAAGCACATCTTGCACCGCCCTTAATCCATTCAACCCTGAGTGGATACAGCACATGTTTCAGAGAGCACAGGGTTGGGGGTAAGGTCACAGACCAACAGGATCCCAAGGCAGAAGAATTTTTCTTAGTACAGAACAAAATGAAAAGTCTCCCATGTCTACCTCCCTCTACACAGACACGGCAACCATCCGATTTCTCAATCTTTTCCCCACCTTTCCCCCCTTTCTATTCCACAAAACCGCCATTGTCATCATGGCCCGTTCTCAATGAGCTGTTGGGTACACCTCCCAGATGGGGTGGTGGCCGGGCAAAGGGGCTCCTGACTTCCCAGTAGGGGCGGCCGGGCAGAGGCGCCCCTCACCTCCCGGACGGGGCGGCTGGCCAGGCGGGGGGCTGACCCCCCCACCTCCCTCCCGGACGGGGCGGCTGGCCGGGCAGAGGGGCTCCTCACTTCCCAGTAGGGGCGGCCGGGCAGAGGCGCCCCTCACCTCCCGGACGGGGCGGCTGGCCGGGCGGGGGGCTGATCCCCCCACCTCCCTCCCGGACGGGGCGGCTGGCCGGGCAGAGGGGCTCCTCTCTTCCCAGTAGGGGCGGCCGGGCAGAGGCGCCCCTCACCTCCCGGACGGGGCGGCTGGCCGGGCGGGGGGCTGACCCACCCCACCTCCCTCCCGGACGGGGCGGCTGGCCGGGCAGAGGGGCTCCTCACTTCCCAGTAGGGGCGGCCGGGCAGAGGCGCCCCTCACCTCCCGGACGGGGCGGCTGGCCGGGCGGGGGGCTGATCCCCCCATCTCCCTCCCCGACGGAGCGGCTGGCCGGGCAGAGGGGCTCCTCACTTCCCAGTAGGGGCGGCCGGGCAGAGGCGCCCCTCACCTCCCGGACGGGGCGGCTGGCCGGGCGGGGGGCTAACCCCCCCACCTCCCTCCCGGACGGGGCTGCTGGCCGGGCGGGGGGCTGACCCCCCCACCTCCCTCCCGGACAGGGCGGCTGGCCGGGCGGGGGGCTGGCCCCCCCACCTCCCTCCCGGACGGGGCGGCTGGCCGGGCAGAGGGGCTCCTCACTTCCCAGTAGGGGCGGCCGGGCAGAGGCGCCCCTCACTTCCCCGACAGGTCGGCTGGCCGGGCAGGGGGCTGACCCCCCCACCTCCCTCCCGGACGGGGCGGCTGGCAGGGCAGAGGGGCTCCTCACTTCCCAGTAGGGGCGGCTGGGCAGAGGCGCCCCTCACCTCCCGGACGGGGCAGCTGGCCAGGCGGGGGGCTGACCCCCCCACCTCCCTCCCGGACGGGGCGGCTGGCAGGGTGGGGGACTGACCCCCCCACCTCCCTCCCGGACGGGGCGGCTGGCCGGGCGGGGGGCTGACCCCCCCACCTCCCTCCCGGACGGGGCGGCTGGCCGGGCAGAGGGGCTCCTCACTTCCCAGTAGGGGCGGCCGGGCAGAGGCGCCCCTCACCTCCCGGACTGGGCGGCTGGCCGGGCGGGGGGCTGACCCACCCCACCTCCCTCCTGGACGGGGCGGCTGGCCGGGCAGAAGGGCTCCTCACTTCCCAGTAGGAGCGGCCGGGCAGAGGCGCCCCTCACCTCCCAGACGGGGCGGCTGGCCGGGCGGGGATCTGACCCCCCCACCTCCCTCCGGGACGGGGCGGCTGGCCGGGCGGGGGGCTGATCCCCCCACCTCCCTCCCGGACGGAGCGGCTGGCCGGGCAGAGGGGCTCCTCACTTCCCAGTAGGGGCGGCCGGGCAGAGGCGCCCCTCACCTCCTGGACGGGGCGGCTGGCCGGGCGGGGGGCTGACCCCCCCACCTCCCTCCCGGACAGGGCGGCTGGCCGGGCGGGGGGCTGGCCCCCCAACCTCCCTCCCGGACGAGGTGGCTGCCGGGCGGAGACGCTCCTCACTTCCCAGACGGGGTGGCTGCTGGGCGGAGGGGCTCCTCACTTCTCAGACGGGGTGGCTGCCGGGTGGAGGGGCTCCTCACTTCTCAGAGGGGGCGGTTGCCAGGCAGAGGGTCTCCTCACTTCTCAGACGGGGCGGCCGGGCGGAGACGCTCCTCACATCCCGGACGGGGCGGCAGGGCAGAGGTGCTCCCCACATCTCAGATGACGGGCGGCCGGGCAGAGATGCTCCTCACTTCCAGGATGTGATGGCAGCCGGGAAGAGGTGCTCCTCACTTCCTAGATGGGATGGCGGCCGGGCAGAGATGCTCCTCACTTTCCAGATTGGGCAGCCAGGCAGAGGGGCTCCTCACATCCCAGACGATGGGCGGCCAGGCAGAGACGCTCCTCACTTCCCAGACGGGGTCGCGGCGGGGCAGAGGCTGCAATCTCGGCACTTTGGGAGGCCAAGGCAGGCGGCTGGGAGGTGGTTGTAGCGGGCCGAGATCACGCCACTGCACTCCAGCCTGGGCACCATTGAGCACTGAGTTAACGAGACTCTGTCTGCAATCCCGGCACCTCGGGAGGCGGAGGTTGGCAGATCACTCGCGGTTAGGAGCTGGAGACCAGCCCGGCCGACACAGTGAAACCCCGTCTCCACCAAAAAAATACGAAAACCAGTCAGGCGTGGCGGCGCGCGCCTGCAATCGCAGGCACTCGGCAGGCTGAGGCAGGAGAATCAGGCAGGGAGGTTGCAGTGAGCTGAGATGGCAGCAGTACCGTCCAGCTTCGGCTCGGCATCAGAGGGAGACCGTGGAAAGAGAGGGAGAGGGAGACCGTGGGGAGAGGGAGAGGGAGAGGGAGAGGGACCTGTATGTTGGTTTGATGGATAATGTCTATGGTTTGTAGATGAACTTAACAGGATGAATAGAGACAAGTGCATCTACTGTAACTTTCCAGGAGTGGAATCCAGTTTATTGAGTTTGAACAGAGGACTTCATATATTAAGCATAGTCTTATATGTTTTGTTCAGTTATAACTGCCTCTTTGTCCTTTGCATTTGAACTTTTAAAAATACGTGAAAGTTTTACCTATATTTACTTAGTCAAATTGTTCTTTGTGGTTTCTTAGAATAAAACAGTTGTCATCTGCTCTCTTCCTCTTCAAATTTCAGCTTCTCAAAGGTAATCACTTTGAACTCAGTTTAGTATCTTTTGCTGTTTACTTTCATATGTCTAAATAACATGTTTGTATTGGTATTTCTAGGCTTTCAGTTTTAAGCAGTTATCTACAGACAACACAATGGAAAGAAGGAATTAGCTCTCTTTCAGACACTCAGGCCCTTGACACTCAGGTACACATTTCTCATGTACCCTCCGTCTAATATGGGTATTTTATTTATTTATTTATTTATTTATTTAGTAGAGATGGGGTTTCACCATGTTGCCCAGGCTGGTCTTTGAACTCCTGGGCTCAAGCGATCTGCCCACCTTAGCCTCCCAAAGTGCTGGAATTATAGGCGTGAGCCACTGCGCCCAGCCTAATATGGGTATATCATAATTTGGGGTAAATCAATAGGCTGCATTTTATTATGATGATTATTTTAACAATATTCACAAGTGAGCCATTTACTTTTTATGCAGTGCTTTTTGTTTTACCTGAAATTATAAGTGTCTGGCTTAATCATTTGTTTTGTTTTCCATACATACATGTACAATATATATTATACATATCAGTAATTCATCTCTAGTCTTCCCAGGTATATAAATACCTTCTCAATATATTAAAATATATTAAATAATAACAGTAATATAATATAAACATTAATATAGTGCTTACTATATACCAGGCACTATAAGCATTCTCTATTAACTAATTCAGTCACAACCCCTACGAGTTTTTGCTATGGTTTGGATATTTATCCTCTCCAAATCTCATGCTGAAATTTGATCCCCCAAGCCAGGCGCGGTGGCTTGTGTGTAATCCCAGCTATTCAGGAAGCCAAGGTAGGAGGATCACTTGAGGCCAGGACTTTGAGATCAGCCTAGGTAATATGGCGAGACCCTGTCTCTTACAAAAATAAATAAATAAAAAGAAATTTTAAAAATAAAAGAGAAGTTTGATCCCAGTGTAGGAGGTAGGGCATAACGGGAAGTGTTTGGGTCATGGGGACAGATCCCTCATGAATAGATTAATGCCCTCTCTGGGGAGGTGGTGAGTTCTCAATCTTATGAGTTCCTGAGAGTTGGTTGTTGAGAAGAGTTTGCCACCTCCCATTCGCTCTCTCTTTCTTCCTCTTTTGCCATATGATCTCTGCACACACCGGCTTCTCTTCCCCTTCTTCAATGAATGGAAGCAGCTTGAAGACCCTCCCCAGATGCAGATGCTGATGCCATGCTTCTTGCACAGCCTGCAGAACCATGGGCCAAATAAATGTCTTTTCTTTATAAATTACCCAGGCTCAGGTGTTCCTTTATAGTAACAGTAAACAAAGACAGCTATCTATAATCATTATTCTCATTTTACAGAGGAGGAAAACTGTTACACAGAGAAGGAATTTGCCCAAGATCATACAGCTCCTGAATGATGAAGCCAGGAAAATAAGACCCAGGCCGTTGGCTCTAGATTACATGCTATTCATTTCAGCTCTTTAAAGAAACTCCTCTTGGAGTTGTTGACCTGCTCATAGTTACTCTCTATCTGATACTCAGCTACTGGCATGGGCTGTCCCTTCCACATGATACTAGGAATTCTCCTCATGTTTCTCAAATGTTAGATCTCTTGAGTCTCAAGAAGCTGGGTAAGACATAGAAATGGATTGTCCTGTAGAGTCTCCAGAAGGAGTGCAGCCCAGCAGGACCTATTTTGGATATATGACCTCCAGAATAGTGAAAAATTTGTGTTGTTTTAAGGCCAAAGAATACAGGTGGCCTCTAGAAGCTAGAAAAATCAAGGAAATTGATATTCCTTTAGAACCTCCAGAAGGAATACAGCCCTATTGACACTCAGATACAAGCCCAAGTAAAATTATTTAGGCGTCTCTAAGACTACCCTCACTTATGACAGAAACTGCAAGCTCAGGAGTCTCCAAGACCACCCTCAGTTTCAATAATTCATGAGAAGGACTTACACAACTCAGGAAAGCCATTATACTCATGCTTATAGTTCATTACAGAAAGAGGACATGGATTAAAATCAGCCAGAGAAGATGTGCTCAGTGCAGCATCATGGAAAGTTTCAGGTTACTGAGTTTCTCATTAATATTATATTTTTAATTTCAAGGACTCTTCTTCACTTCTGAATGATCTTTCTAATATTCATGGGTGCAATATTTTCTTTTTTTAAAATTTTACTTTAAGTTCCAGGATACATGTGCAGAACGTGCAGGTTTGTTACATAGGTATACGCGTGCCATGGTGGTTTGCTGCACCTATCAACCTGTCATCTAGGTTTGTTTTTTTGTTGTTGTTGTTGTTTTGTTTTGCTTTGTTTTTTGAGATAGAGTTTCGCTCTTGTTGCCCAGGCTGGAGTGCAATGGCGCAATCTCAGCTCACCACAACCTCTGCCTCCCGGGTTCAAGGGATTCTTCTGCCTCAGCCTCCCGAGTAGCTGGGACTACAGGCGCCTGCCACCAGGCCTGGCTAATTTTCTTTAAATTTTTTTAGTAGAGACAGGGTTTCACTGTGTTAGCCAGGAGGGTCTCGATCTCCTGACCTCGTGATCCACCCGCCTCAGCCTCCCAAAGTGATGAGATTACAGGCTTGAGCCACTGTGCCCGGCTAATTTTGTATTTCTAGTAGAGACACGGTTTCTCCAGTCAGGCTGGTCTCAAACTCCCGACCTCAGGTGATCCACCCACCTTGGCCTCCCAAATTGCTGGGATTACAGGTGTGAGCCACCACGCCCGGCCCCCATCATCTAGGTTTGAAGCCTGCATGCATTTGCTATTTGTCCTAATGCTCTCTCTCCCCTTATCCCCCCACCCCTCGATAGGCCCTGGTGTGGCTTGTTCCCTGCCCTGTGTCTGTGTGTTCTCATTGTTCAACTCCCACTTATGAGTGAGAACATGCAGTGTTCGGATTTCTGTTCCTGTGTTAGTTTGCTGAGAATGATGGTTTCCAGCTTCATCCATGTCCCTGCAAAGGATGTGATCTGATTCCTTTTTATGGCTGCATACTATTCCATGTTGTATATGTACCACATTTTCTTTATCCAGTCTATCATTGCTGGGCATTTGGGTTGGTTCTGTGTCTTTGCTATTGTAAATACTGCTGCAGTAAACATACGTGTGCATGTGTCTTTATAGTAGAATGATTTATATTCCTTTGGGTATATACCCAATAATGGGATGGCTGGGTCAACTGGTATTTCTGGTTCTAGATCCTTGAGGAATTGCCACACTGTCTTCCACAATGGTTGAACTAATTTACATTCCCACCAACAGTGTAAAAGTGTTCCTATTTCTCCACAGCCTCACCAGCATCTATTGTTTCTTGACTTTTTAATAATAGCCATTCTGACTGGCATGAGATGGTATCTCATTGTGGTTTTGATTTGTATTTCTCTAATGATCAGTGATGTTGAGCTTTTTTTCGTATGATTGTTGGCCACATAAATGTCTTCTTTTGAGAAGTGTCTGTTCATATCCTTCACCCACTTTTTATGGGGTTGTTTTTTTTCTTGTAAATGTGTTTTTAAGTTCCCTGTAGAATCTGGATATTAGACCTTTGTCAGATGAGTATTTTGAATGGGTAATACATGCATATGATTTAAAAGTAAGAAAATAAGTACATAGTGAAAAATCTCCCTCTTTCTTTTCCTATCAGCCCATGTCCTCAATCTGGATAACTAATTTTTTTTAGTGTGTGTTCAAAGTGTCATTATATAGACAAAAACAAATAGGAAAAGTATTATGTTCTTTCCACAGAAGATGGTATACCATATGCATTTCTGTACCATTATTATTTTATTTTCATTTATTTTTAAGCCTTTACTATGGAGAAATATAAAATGCATTATGAAATATGCTCTTGTGAACATTTCTTTCAGAAGTTATTTCTATCCAAAGGCAAGGTGTTGCTCTGTCACCCAAGCTGAGTGGAGTGCAATGCTGTGATCCCAGCTCACTACAGCCTCAACTTTCAGGGCTCAAGTGATCCTGCTTCCCCTGCCTCCCAAGTAGCTGGGATTATAGACGCATGCCACCATGCCTGGCTAATTTTTTTTTTTTCTTTTTGTAGAGACGGCGTCTTGCTATGTTGCGCAGGCTAGTCTTGAACTCCTGCTCTCAAGCAATCCTCCTGCCTTGGCCTCCTAAAGTGCTAGGATTACAGGCCTGAGCCACTGCACCTGGCCCCTCTCCAACTTTAGTATATGATGTCATACAGCTTTGCAAAGTTTGTTACGCCAATTTGTATTCCTACCAGTAGTGTGCAGATATGTTTACTACTTTGTATCTTTACCAGTACTTGGTGTTTTCAATCTTTACAATTTTAGCCATCTTGGGGAGTTTGCAGAGGTATCTCATTTTGGATTTAATTAGCATTTCCCTGGTTGCTAATGTGATTGAACAGTTTTTCAGAATTTCATTGTCATGTACACTTCTTTTGAGAATTGCTTGATTCATTCCCCCCTTTTTTTTAACTGAGTTGTCTGTAGTTTGTATTGCTTTTTGTTGTTGTTTTTGTTTTGATTTTTTATAGAAACAAGGTCTCACTATGTTGCCCAGGCTGGTCTCAAACTCGTGGACTCAAGCAATCCTCCTGCCTTGGCCTCCCAAAGTACTGGGATTACAGGCATGTGCCACTGCACCCAGCCTGTTGTTACATTTATGTTCTTTTTACATTTTGTGTACTATCACACTGTCATTCATGTATGGTCCCCTAATATAATGATGAATATACTCTCTCTCGTTCTCTCTCTCTCTCTCTTTCTCTCTCTTTCTGTGTGTGTGTGTGTGTGTGTGTGTGTGTGTGTGTGATTTCTATCTACATCACAAAAAGCTTATTTGTGTTGTTCAGATCTTCTGTATAATCCTTATTTTTTGAGTATTGCATATTTGTTTTATGTGTGAGATCTCATCTCCTTTGTAACTGGCTTGTCAATTTTCTTGCAGAAATTTTCCTATATGTGCCAAATTTTTGTTGCTATATCTAGTGATTACTGAATGTAATCTGGTTAAAATCTCTGAGTAGGGAGGGGGAGTTGGGAAGTCTCCCATGCGTGTGTAGGTTTATAAATTTCTCCATGTAATTTTGTCAACTTTTGTTTTATGTATTTTAGATTGTCATTCAAAATATGAATTATATTTTCCTGAAGTACTGATCTTTTTGCTATTACGAGGTACTGAATTTTTTGCTTAAAAGCTTAAGAGTCTGTAATTGCAACCCAGTTTCTATCTATTTTATTAGAATTGTCTGGCAAAATGCATTTTAGTATAACAGAAATCTAAAAATTACGGGCTTAAACACAAAAGAAGCAAAAGAAGTCTGAAAGTATTCATTCAGGGCCTGGTGTCTTCACAAATTCATACACCGGTTTTTTGTTGTTGTTGTTCTCTATGTCATTCTCATTTTGTGATTTTAACCTCACGTCACTTGATAGTTCCCGAGATTTGCTGGGGTTGCATTAACTGAGTCAGCGTTCCAGGCCAGCAGCATGGGGAAGTTAGGGAGGAAAGGGGCACTCACACCTTCTCCTTTAAAAAATGCCATCTCAGAAGTATCGCCTGTATCTCTGTGGCCAAAGTATAGTTTTCTAGTTACATTTAAGGTGGGCTGGGAAAAGAAAGTCTTACTCAGAGTAGCCAGCTAAGAATTCATGTTCTGTTATTAGGGAAGAAAGGATGAGTGTATGTTGGAAGACAACTAGCTATCACTGTCACATCTCCTAAATACAAAAGCCAAAATTTATCTGTCTTTTGCTTTTTTCATCCATCTTGGCATTCAACCCCATCAACTAATCCCCACATACATTCTAAGACGTTACTCTCTCCTGGCTCTGTCCGATTTCTCAGTTTTTATTGCTGACACCTCTTCTTCAATGCTGGTAACTTTTTCAGATTCTTTCCTTTACATTCTCCTTTATCAGGTGTCTTCTCAAGCAGTCTCATTTACTCAGATGATTTTAGTTATTAATTATCTACTGGTGACTCCCAAATCTTTATCTCCACTCTAGGCCTCTGCCTAACGTCCTATAATATGCCTGCCTACATGTTTAATCCCTGTAATCTCAATATGTGCAAAACATAAGTGATTTCATCTGGTTCCCTTTCTCCAACCTTTTCCATTCATCAATCTCTACTTCAGTATATGACACTATAATCTCAGAGTATACAAAACGAATAATTGAGAATTTCACTTTAGTTCCTCCTTTTTCTTACTCCATCTATCAATTCTAATTACCTATTATCTACACCAATTTCTTTTTCCATATTCCTGTTAAATAATATTTTCTCCCTAACTTAGGTGTTTTAATTCTTTCACATGAAATATTGCCTAGACTTCCACTCTTGCTCATTCAAATGTATTCTCCCTGCTGTTTCTTGATAGTCTTTTTTTATTTTTTATTTTAAGTTCTAGGGTACATGTGCAGGATGTGCAGGTTTGTTGCATAGGTAAATGTGTGTCATGATGGTTTGCTGCACCTATCAAGCCATCACCTAGGTATTAAGCCCAGCATGCATTAGCTTTTTTCCCTAATGCTCTCCCACCCCGCACCCTTCCCCAACAGGCCCCAGTGAGTGTTGTTCCCCTCCCTGTGTCCATGTGTTCACATTGTTCAGCTCCCACTTATAAGTAAGAACATGTAGTGTTTGGTTTTCTGTTCCTGCATTAGTTTGCTGAGGATAATGGCTTCCAGCTCCCTGCATGTCCCTGCAAAGGATATGATCTCATTCCTTTTTTTGGCTGCATAGTATTCCATGATGTATATGTGCCACATTTTCTTTATCCAGTCTATCACTGATGGGCATTTGGGTTGATTCCATGTCTTTGCTATTGTGAATAGTGCCGCAATGAACATATGCATGTGTGTATCTTTATAATAGAATGATTTATATTCCTTTGGGTATATAACCAGTAATGGGATTGCTGGGTCAAATGGTATTTCCAGTTCTAAATCTTTGAGGAATCACCACACTGTCTTCCACAATGGTTGAACAAATTTACATTCCCACTAACAGTGTAAAAGCGTTCCTATTTCTCCACAACCTGGCCAGCATCTTCTTGGCAGTTGTAAACATAAATCTAATCATCTTTTCTCTATATATAAATTACTTTAATGGCAGTCCATTATCTATTGGAGGAAAAATAGTTGCATGATCTCATGCCAGCATACTTCTACTGAAATTTCCTCATAAACACCTTTCCTTCACTGCATACAGACTTCTCATTATGCAGACTAATTTGTGGTTCCCTGAATTTATCATGTATTTTCCTGTCTTTATACCTTTGCTCATGCTGCTCCCTTCTAAAAATCACTTTGCCCTACTCTGCTTGCATTAAACATGTCATCTCCCAAGATTAAGCTTAAGTTTCATCAACTCTACAGAACTTAGTCTTACACTCCATGTAGAATTTTCTTCTCTCTATTTGGGGTCATGCTATGCTTTGCACATCTCTTATGCCCTTTATAATATCTTAGAAAGTTGTTGTTAAGTTCTTTGATGTCTTGAAGCATATTGTGTAAAGTTGTGAAGATGTTCACAACATAAAGTTCTGAACATCTTGCTTAGTAAATATATGGCAGGTAATTCCTAAGAATTACCTAAGTAATTATGCTTAATAAATGTATGGCAGTTAATTCTTTTTTATTTTTTTTTTCAGACTTCTTTCTCAACTACCAATGGCAGGTAATTCCTCAGAATTAAGTTTAAGAGAATTTAAACAGAGCCTATTTTATTTTCACTGGATATTGAATTCAATATTGACAGCTCTTTCCCTTCAGCACTTAAAAAATATGGTCCCACTTCCTTTTGACATCTGTGGTTTTTAGTGAGAAAGTCATTCTTGTTCAAATTGCCCTTTCCCTACATGTAATGTGTCATTTCTCTCTGACTGTTTTCAGGTTGTATTCTTAAATTTGGATTTTATAAATCTTACAATGTATCTAGACATGGATTTATTTGAGGTTTTCCTTTTGGAGATTTGGTCAGCGACTTGAATCTGTACATTTATGCCTTTTACCAGATTTGGGAGGTTTTCAGCTATTATTTCTTCAAATCTTTTTCCAGTCTCCCATCCTACTTTTTCATTCCTTCTAGGACTGCTGAAATGATTGTTGGCTGTTCTGTTATTGTCCCGCTGGATCCCTTAGGCTGAATACAGCCTGAGGGAATTGATGAAACAATCATTTCATCAATTATTTTTTCTATTGTTCAGATTGGATAATTTCTATTTATCTATCTTACAGGTAACTGAGGTAACTGATTCTATTCTTTGGATCTCCATTCTGCTGTTGAGATCATCCAGTGAGGTTTTTAATTTCACTTACTGTATTTTTTGGTTCTAAAATTTTCATTTTGTTCTTCCTCATACCTTCTATTTCTTTGCTGAGAATTTATATATTTCCACTTGATTCAACACTATTTACAGCTGCTTGTTGCAACACTTTTAGTTAGCTACTTTAAATCCTTGTCAAATAATTCCAACATCTGATTCATCTGAGTGTTGCTATCTGTTGATGCTCTTTTCTCATTTGATTTCAGATTTTCTTGGTTCTTAAGATGATGAATAATTCTGGCTTTATTCAGGACATTCTGAATATCATGTTATGAGATTCTGTCTTCTCCTTCAAATCCTCTATTTTAGCAGTTGTCAACACATTTAGGTTTAGAGTGCATGTCTTAGTCTATTTTTATGGGCTGTATTTCAAATTCAACTTAGTTTTGAAAGTCTTTGCAGTTCTATTTTGGTCTCCCTCATTTTTGTGCTACCCAGAAGCTAATTTGAAACCTGGACAGTATCCCACACCCTAGTTCAGCCCTGAAAGCTTTTTCTATGTTGATTCTGATTCATTTTATACATGGGCTGCTCGTAGGTGTGCCCAGGTCATCATACATGTATTTAAAGAACCCCTTTTTATAACTTTCTCCATAATCCATCCTCCACTCTCTATTGGAAGGAGAAGGTAGCTACTTCTTCTTTACTGTCATTCACTTAATTTGGGGTAGGGTTAGCCAATACAGTCTATATAATGCCTGCTGGAGAGGCAAGAGGGGTGCTACCTCTCTTTGAGCTAATGCAGTTGGGATGGTTGAGAGAGCTCCACCCCACCATCTTTGGAGTCACATTGTTTGTGAAGAAGGCAAAGGATGCATCTTTTGTAGTTTTCACCTCGAGTATACTGGGTTTTTTTTGTTTGTTTTGTTTTTTGTTTTTTTTTTTGAGATGGAGTCTTGCTCTGTCGCCCAGGCTGGAGTGCACTGGTGTGATCTCAGCTCACTGCAAGCTCCGCCTCCCGGGTTCACGCCATTCTCCTGCCTCAGCCTCTCAAGTAGCTGGGACTACAGGCGCCCGCCACCATGCCCAGCTAGTTTTTTGTATTTTTTTAGTAGAGATGGGGTTTCACCATGTTAGCCAGGATGGTCTCGATCTCCTGACCTTGTGATCCGCCTGCCTCGGCCTCCCAAAGTGCTGGGATTACAGGCGTGAGCCACCACGCCCGGCCTCAAGTATATTGTTGTGCAGTAAAGGATTAACTTTGCCCAAAGAGAGGTTTGGCCTTTGCACTCAGCTCCTGGGAGGTAACCTCTAAATCTTTGAAATGTCCTGCAGGCCTTGCTTGGGCCATGCAAGATAGTATATAATGACAGTGTGATTTATGGTAGGAGCTTTGGGCCACACTGAATATTCTATGCCAACATGTGGTTTATAGTGGGGTACCTTTGGCCATGCAATATCAGCTCTGGAGGGGCTGGAGACTAAGATCAGCCACAGTGGGAGTCATTCATGTCCACATGATCAAGTCTCAGTAAAAACTCTGGACATCAAGGCTCAAGTGAACTTCCCCAGTTGGCAATACTCAATGCATATTATCATCACACATCATTGCTGGGAGAAGTGCTGTCCATATGACTCCACTGGGAGAAAACCACTGGAAGCTCACACCTGGAACTCTCATTGACCCTGCACTAAGCACATCTTCCCTTGGCTGATTTTGATCTGTATCCTTTCATTGCAAAGCCACTATATAACACCATAGCCACGAGTATTATGGCTTTTCTAATTTCTGTGAGTTCTTCTGTGAATTGTGGAACCTGAGGGTGGTCCTGGGGACCCCTGACTTGGAATTGGTGTCAGAAGTACAGGTGATCCTGGGAAATCCCTCTGCTTGCAGTAGGTGTCAGAAGTGAGGGTGTTCTTTGGTACTTTGAACTTTGTAGGTATGTGTAGTCAAAAGGTCCCATCCTGCAGTGCTGCCCTATTTCAAATTATTTGGCTGGAAAATGTATGCTTTGGGGAGGCCTTTTTTGTCTGTGCTCATTGGTTCTTCCAGGTTGCAAGCTCCTCTAGTACTCATTTTGCAATATGTAGGAGCTCCCTCTCTCCCTCTAAGTTCCCTCTAGGGAACTCACTACTGTGTTGTTTTTTAAGTCCTTAGGTTCTACTTTCTTTTCTCCACCAGTGAGTCTTCTGATAGATGCTTTATGTATTTTTCTAGATTTTTAGCTAATTAGCAGGAGGAATTGGGTGGAATGCACTCTTTTTTTGTTTTGTTTTTTAGAACCAGAAGTCTCAATCCTTGCTTTTAACTTGAGTGTTTAATGCATTTACACTTAATGTAATTACTAATATACTTGAATTTATATATACCACCTTACTATTAGTTTTTATTTTATTTTATTTTATTTTTGAGATGGAGTCTCGCTCTGTCGCCCAGGCTGGAGTGCAGTGGTGCAGTGGTGCAGTCTTGGCTCACTGCAACCTCCATCTCCTGGGTTCACACCATTCTCCTGCCTCAGCCTCCTGAGTAGCTGGGACTACAGGTGCCCGCCACCACACCCAGCTAATTTTTTTATATTTTTAGTAGATACCGGGTTTCACCGTGTTAGCCAGGATGGTCTCGATCTCCTGACCTCATGATCTGCCTGCCTCAGCCTCCCAAAGTGCTGGGATTACAGGTGTGAGCCACCACGCCCGGCCTAGTTTTTATTTGAACTACCTATTTTTTCATTCCTTTCTTGAATTCTTATATTACATAATTTTTTTACTCTTTAATTTTTTCCTTTGTTTACTTGTTATAATTCGTTTACTGTTTGTTACCCCAGATATTAAAACATCCATCTTGAACTTACTATTTTATCTCCTTAATAATGCTAGGATACTAAAACACTTTAATTCTATTTACTGCCTCCCATTTTTGCATTATTATTTCCATTATTTTAAATTTTGCATACATTTTAAACCTCCCAGAATAGTACTGTTACTGTTTTGCATAGTCAATACTTGCAGTTTTGTAAAGAGGTATTTGAAGAGCTTCTTGAATCCTAAGGGTTGATGTCTTTCATAGCCATTACTTCTTCAAATATTGCTTCTTCCCTGCACTCTCCTCTTTAACTTCTCAGACTCTGATAGGTTATACCTTTTTACTATGTCACACATGTTCCTAATGCTCCTATGTTTTTTTCTTTAAAAAAAAAAATCTCTGCTTCAGTTTGGATATTTTCTATTTACTTGTCTTCCATTTCAGAAATTCTGTATTTTGCTGTTAAACCTGTATAAGGACTTCTTAATTTTAGATTTTAGATTTTTCAATTTTTGAACTTTCATTTGATTCTTTATTATAAGAACCAGCTCTCTAAAGATAGTCCTCTTTTCATCTAACTCCAATTCGCTGTGTGACTGTTTCTATTGAATTTTTTCCTTCTCTGATTTTGGATATGTGGTCCTATCTTTTTGGATGTGTAGGATTTTTTTTGTTTGTTTTAAACACTGTGTATAATAAGTTGTAGGCAGGGCTCATACCTGGGAGGCTGAGGGGGACAGATCACTTGAGCTCAGGAGTCCCAGACCAGCCTGGGCAACATGGCAAAACCCATCTCTACAAAAGATAGACAAATTAGCTGGGCATGGTAGCATGTGCCTGTAGTCCCAGCTACTTGTGGGGCTGAGATAGGAGGATTGCTTGAGCCCAGGTCGAGGCTGCAGTGAGTCATGTTTGTGCCACTGCACTCCAGCCTGGATGACAGAGCAAGACCCTGTCTCAGAAGAAAAGAAAAAAAAAATCTTTCTCCACAGAGGATTCATCTTTCCTTATGTTAGCAAATGGAGGGAAGGGAGAACACGTACATCCAGTCAGGCACTGTTGATGTTGAAATAAGGCCGGGTTGAAGCTCTGCTAAGACTCACTTTACCTTTGGATCACCCTGGCTCCTGAGAATTTTCAGCTGAGAGCCCTTTTGTCCTCTAAAGACCCTCTTCCTGATAGATGCCCAACTATTTTCTTAACAGATACTAGACTTTTGCTCTGTTCTTCAAAGGCTGTTTGCTTACATTTTTAGTCTTCTGCCCTATATACCCTAGAATTCAGCAAATATCCTGAGGGGAAAATGGCCATCTGTTTGAGTTATGTTGGTTTCTCTGTCACCCAGCTGCAGCCTTCTACTGCATTCTCCAGTAGACAGGACAAAATGAGAATCCATGACAAAAGCTGGATTCTCAGCTTTTGTCCACACCCAGAATTGGTAAATGCTCCCACTGTCAGAGTGACTGAATAAGTCAGCTTCAATCTTTAATATTCTCTCCTCTCCAGTCTTAGCCCCTGTATTTCTTGCTACCTCAGCAGCTTTCCAGTGCTTTGAAACAGATGATTTCAAGTATTGCGTCTGGCATTTACAGTTCATTGTTGAAGGAAGCACTGGACTGCCAAGCTACTGCATCTGATCTGGAAATGGCAGTGCCAAAAAAGAGCCCTCTCCTTCATACACCACACACAGTTTACCATTTAAAGTGTACCATGTAGGCTGGGTGTCGTGGCTCATGCCTGTAATCCCAGTACTTTGGGAGGCTGAGGCGGGCGGATCACGAGGTCAGGAGATCGAGACCATCCTGGCTAACACGGTGAAACCACGTCTCTACTAAAAAAAAATTTAAAAATTAGCTGGGCGTGGTGGCGGGCGCCTGTAGTTCCAGCTACTCGGGAGGCTGAGGCAGGAGAATGGCGTGAACCCAGGAGGCGGAGCTTGCGGTGAGTGGAGATCGAGCCACTGCACTCCAGCCTGGGTGACTGAGCGAGACTCTGTCTCAAAAAAAAAAAAAAGTGTACCATGTATTGATTTTTAGTGTATTCACTCAGTTGTACAGCCATCATTATAATCAATTTTAGACATTTTCTTTATCATCCAGATGGGTGTGAGGTAATATCTTGTAGTTTTAATTTGCATTTCCCTAGTGATTAATGACGTTGAGCATCTTTACATGTGCTTGTTAAATATTTGTATATCTTCCTTGCAGAAATGTCTATTTAAGCTTTTTACCCATTTTTAAAATTATTTTGTTCGTTGTCGTTGAGTTGTAGAAGTTCTTTATAGTATATTGTATCACATTAAAAATAAGGTCCTATCTTGTTTCCATTCTGTAATCTTGATCCTTCACATTGAAAGGTTTTTTTTTTTTGAATTCAAATATATTCTTTAAAAAATTATTTTAAAGTTTTTTTTTTTTTTAACAGGAATCAGTGTCATTCAAGGACGTAACTGTAGACTTCAGTAGGGATGAGTGGCAACAATTAGACCTTGCTCAGAAAAGCCTGTACAGAGAAGTGATGCTGGAAAACTATTTCAACTTGATCTCAGTGGGTAAGCACGGCTCTGCTGGGTATAGAGTAGGCTGCACCTAATTGAGTATATTTTTCTTCTCAGTAGAATTGCTGAAGTCTGTGTTTTCTGAGGTATGTGGGACTTCTAAAGACTGCAGGACATCTAAAGTGTGTAATGGTTTTGTCCTTATTTTGTCCCATGTTCTTAATAATCTCTTTCGGGTAGTGTGAATATTCCTCTGTTCCCAGTGAACTTTTTTGGAAAAAAAATGGAATGCTTCATTGTATGGCCTCTGAAATCAAGTCCTCTATCATCCCCTGTTAACAGGATGTCAAGTTCCCAAACCAGAAGTCATCTTCAGCTTGGAACAAGAAGAGCCATGTATGTTGGATGGTGAGATCCCCAGTCAGAGCCGTCCAGGTGAGAAGGGAACCAAGAGCATGGTAGACAGTAGGACTCAGCTGCATTTGTACTGGGAGAAGCTGTGCACAACTTTGCCCAACTTTGATGTGTCATTAATAATGACTTTTAGAACTGCTTGGAAGAGCAGTTATTAGACAAGGACCCTTGGATAGCTAAATGCTAACCCCACTTAAGATCCCTTCTCATATCAATGCCTTCTTCTTTGCTTGGCTTTTTAGGAGGGAATATGCTACAATTACTGGTTCTTTGGATCATGTCACACTCTACTTTCTAGGGTCCTGTTTTCTTGCTTTTTTCTCTCTTTCCCTAGAAAAGTTTTATTCTTTCTACCTCCATCAAGGTCTTAGATCATTTCCTTATGCATTCAAATACTCATACATCTACCTTCTGAAAACATTACTGTGCATTACAACTTCAGTTCCTGCTGTTTCTTCTCATTTTGTCTCTTTCCTCTTAGTGCCTCACAATTGTCATCTAGAGATGGGCTTGTCTGAAGTCCCCCCATGCCTCTTCTCTGATTGTTGACTTTGAGAGTACCATTGACATTTTCTTCCTACTTGGCTAGTGCAACGCAACACTGACTTGATCTTTCTAATTTATTTATTTTCGTATCTTACACAAAGTTTTTTTTATCTAGTGTACAGGTATATCCTGTACAGAAGATTGAGTTAATAATTATAGCCTTAGTTTTTAGTCAATATCATCATCAATGTGTTTAAGGCTCCCCTCTTATTTATTCTTTTTAATCCTCAGTCTCCATACTCATTTTTATCCTTCCAAGAGGCAACCGTTCTAATATATTTGACATGTTATGCCATTTATCCTTGAATTTGTGGGATATTTGTAAAATCTGAGTTGTTGGCATTGTTAATTTGTAGAAATGGTACTGTATTATATATCCTACTCAAGTTTTTTTTTTTCTCAAATTGGTCTATGTTGCAGTGCATTATTCTAATTTCTACATATCATTCTGTAGTGCACATATATACCCCATTTTACTTGTCCAGTTTTTCAGCTACTACGAACAGTACTGCAATACATTTCTTCATGAATTATTCTTACTGGAAATTATTTATTTATTTATTTATTTATTTCTGAGATGGAGTTTCGCTCTGTCCCCCAGGCTGGAGTGCAGTGGCATGATCTCAGCTCACTGCAAGCTCCACCTCCCAGGTTCACGCCATTCTCCTGCCTCAGCCTCCCGAGTAGCTGGAACTACAGGCGCCCGCCACTGCACCCAGCTAATTTTTTGTATTTTTAGTAGAGATGGGGTTTCACCATGTTAGCCAGGATGGTCTCGATCTCCTGACCTCGTGATCCACCCGCCTTGGACTCCCAAAGTGCTGAGATTATAGGCGGGAGCCACCACGCCCAGCCGGAAATGAGAATTTCTTAAGGAAGAGGAGTGGGATTGCTTTATCATTGGGCATACTAATATTGAATATGATGAGGTATAAGCACATTATTTTCCAGATTGGCTGTGTCACTCTATAGTCCCTGGAACTTTGTACAAGGGTATTAGCTCCCCACATCCCTACCTATACCTAGTGTTATCCAAATTTTTAATATTTTGGCTAATCTGATGGGTTTTAATTTCTAATTATTATTTAATTTGTATTTCCCTAATAAAATACTTTGAACATCTCATTCTGTATCCTTCATTTTTGATGTTCAACTGCTGACGTTTTCTAAGCCTCATCTCTCTCTCTTTTTTTCCTGGACAAACTGAGAAAAAAGCCCATGGGTTCCCTCCATTGGTGCTGGGAAATTCCAACTACATAAGGGAATAGTTAGCCCAGCCCCACCCACCCCTGCCATAAACTCCCAAGACAGTCCTTTCCTTGCTCACTCTAGCCCCATCTGGACCTGCTTGGCGCTGTCCCCAGAAAGCCTCATTATGTGAGTAACGAATCTTTTTACACCCTCTTATTGTGTGTGTCTCATCATCACTCTTGACATCTGAACCAAGTTTGGGGTGGGGTCCATTTCTCCTTGCAGGTCATTTACAGCTGGGGCAATAAGCAGGATGTCAAGGCAATGACCACCCCCACAGGGGTCTTTCTTCTCTTCCCAACTGGTTATACTGCCTGCTGGCAAGTATGCACTTTGCCTCTGTCCTATACATAACTAACCTACATTAGAAGTTATCGTGGACATTTAGAGACAGGTGTAAGGGCTTTGGGCCCTCCTTAAAGTTGCCCAGGGCCATGTGTCTCAGCCCAGCATAATCTGTGTCTTAGATTATGTGTCTCAGCTGCAGCATAAGCTCTGAGTGATAATTGGCTCATGGGAACAACTTTTACTCTGTGACTGTTATTTGTATGTCTCAGTCAGGCATTGGCCCTGTTGTATACAGCACTCAGGGGAAAGACCAATACTGTTTGCATTTAAGGGTCTGGCTGTTTGTGTGAAGGAAGACAAGATACAATGTAGCATGTAAAAGCAGGTGGCTTGCCTTTCAAAATGTTGTCATCTTCTCTTGGAGTTTTTTTACTTTTCCCTCTAATCCATCTTCTCAGATAATTCATTCTGCTTTTCTACTTATTTTTCTCATTTACAAAAGCCTCTTTCTTACCTCCCAGTCATATCACCTACAACCATGTCTGTGTTTTCTCATGCCTAGATTATTCTAATCCTATTTGTATGTGATAATCCCATTCTTTCTTTTTCACTATTTCATCTCAGATGCTGCTGATAGATTTCACTACTTAAAACATTGTGTGCTGTGTTTATCCTGTCATAGCTACATGGAACAAAACTAAAGTTACTACTTAATATCTAACATGTGACAGATTCTCCTCTCAGTAGGTTTGTAAGCTAGAGAAAGAATATGGCCTCATATTTGCAATTCACATTTGTCCCTGTTTTCCATAACCATTTCTATCCTATTTTAAGATTTTCTTTAATTCTCCCTTTTCATCGAGCCCTTTGATTATTATGTTATCTATCTGTGTATTCAAATAATACATATATTTTGGCCGGGCACAGTGGCTCACGCCTGTAATCCCACCACTTTGGGAGGCTGAGGTGGGTGGATTACCTGAGGTCAGGAGTTTGAGACTAGCCTGGCCAACATGGCGAAACCCCATCTCTACTAAAAGTATGAAAATTAGCCAGGCGAGGTGGCAGGGGCCTGTAATCCCAGCTACTCAGGAGGCTGAGGCAGGAGAATCACTTGATCCCAGGAGGTGGAGGTTGCAGTGAGCTGAGACCGCGCCACTGTACTCCAGCCTGGGTGACAAGAACGACACTCCGTCTCAAAAAAAAAAAAAAGGCCGGGCGTGGTGGCTCACGCCTGTAATCCCAGCACTTTAGGCTGAGGCAGGTGGATCACAAGGTCAGGAGATCGAGACCATCCTGGCTAACACGGTGAAACCCCGTCTCTACTACAAATACAAAAAAAAAAAATTAGCCAGGCATAGTGGCAGGCACCTGTAGTCCCAGCTACTTGGGAGGTTGAGGCAGGAGAATGGTGTGAACCCAGGAGGCGGAGCTTGCAGTGAGCCGAGATCGTGCCACTGCACTCCAGCCTGGGCAACAAAGCGAGACTCCATCTCAGAAAACAAAAACAAAAACAAAAACAAAAAACCAAATAATACACATATTTTGTGCTCAGCTTTCACTTCTTGAATTTGACCTATTGCAGCATACAACCTCCAGAAATTCAGAGAAACCTACATTAAATTACATGATAACTGAGGCTTTTACTCTTGTACATTAAAACACAAAGTTTCTGTAGAAAATAGTGAAATTAAATTCCTGAATTTGTGTTATAAGCAAAGGAGGTCGTTTTGCTCTATTTCAGAAAGACTTTAAAATTTTTCTTTTAGGAGCAATTCAAAGGGCTAGAAAAACTAATTGGAAAGAGAGGATAACTGCATGAAATCTTGAAAATTTCAGTCTTTGTGCATTACACTTTTGTTAACATGCACATCTATGCCAATTCAAATATAAATATGAGTGGTTCAGAGTACCTTTTTGTTGTTTGTTTTTAAGTTAAAAGAGAGCCTCTCTAGAGTTGTGGTGAAATTTGAAATTAGCTTTTAAAGCAGAGAACCCCAAATGATTAATGAAGAACAATGAATTTTCGATAGAAACAAAAGATCAGAAAAAGGAAGCTTAAATGGAGAAAATGAAAAGACTGTATGTTTGGGTTCACTGATAAAATAGACTGCAGTGACTAATGGAAAGATATGTGTTAGTCCCTTTTTGATGGCCATAACACCAGGCAACTGTTTCCATGGCTGTTCAGGGACAAAGTTTCTAGAAAGTCATTGTACCACCATCCCCTAGGGCAAGGGCTGACAAATTTTTTGTAAAGGCACAAAAGTAAATAGGCTTTGTGGACCATATGGCTACTGTCACAACTGCTTATTTCTGCAGTTGTAGCCCCAAAGCAGCTATAGACAATACATCAATGTATGGGTGTGGCTGTGTTCCAATGAAAACTTTATGGACACTGAAATTTGAATTTCATATAATTTTCATATGTCGTGAAGTAGTATTCTTCTTTTAATTTTTTGACCATTTAAAAATGTAAAATACGTTGTTAGCTTTTGGGTAGAGGCCTGGATTTGGCCCAAGGGCTCCAGTTTTCTGACCCCTGCCCTAGGGCATTCCAGCTTCATAGAACTGGGTGCTGCCAAGTTGGAATATACTGGTGGGAAAAGAAGAGGTTTGTGGGAGACAAACCCACTTTCTTAAGACATTGGCCTTATCACTTCCACTGATTAGTGAAAAAGAGTTACTCAGTGCCACCTAGTGACAAATGAAGCTGGACAAACCTAGTGTTGTGAAGCAGCCATGTGCTTGGCTACAAGCTTAATATTGTGAAGGAAGGGCACAGGTTTGATGAACAACTTTCAGTCTCCTCTTCTGATGTCTAGTTCTTTCCTGCTGTGTCTTCTACCAGATGCATTTATCACATCAGTACCCCAAACCAGGGATGAAGAATTGAACCATAGGCCAGACACGGTGGCTCACACCTGTAATCCCAGCACTTTGGGAGGCTGAGGCAGGCAGATCACTTGAGGTCAGGAGTTTGAGACCAGCCTGGCCAACATGGTGAAACCCCATCTCTACTAAAAATACAAAAATTTGTATTTTTACAAATACATGTATGGCGGCACATGTCTGTAGTCCCACCTGCTCATGTGGCTAAGGCAGGAGAATTGCTTGAACCTGGGAGGCGGAGGTTGCAGTGAGCCGAGATCGCGCCATTGCACTCAAGCCACTCCAGCTTGGGTGATAGAGTGAGGCTCCATCTCAAAAGAAAATAGACCAATTGTTACATAGAGTTGATTCAAGGCAAACACAGATAAATGAGAGAGGCTATATAAATATAACAAATGTATATAAATTTTTCTGTTTGGCCAAGTTAGGATGACTAAGATATCGTAATTTTATTGTAAACATAAATACATTGGTATTTAGGGCACAGTGAATCATAGGGAGAAGAGAAAACAGGAAGATTGTGAAGGTTTACAGATTAAGGAAAAGAATCTAGACTCAGAAATACTTCTTTTCACAGAGTTTATCACTTTGTTCTTCTGACACCTCACTCACCATGTAGTTCTACTACATTTGCACTGAATTGCAATCTCTTCTTCCCCAATTACTAAACATTTGATTTGGGCAAATTTAACTAAACTCTTCTGTGGCTCAGTTTCCTCATCTGTAAACTAGAAACAATAATAATACCAACAGCAAAGGGTTGCAATAAAGTGTTTTTTGTTTTTGTTTTTGTTTTTAAGAGACAGGGTCTTGGCTGGGCTTGCTGGCTCACGCCTGTAATCCCAACACTTTGGGAGGCCGAGGCGGACAGATACTTGAAGTCAGGAGTTTGAGACCAGCCTGGCCAACATGGTGAATCCCCGTCTCTACTAAAAATACAAAAATTAGCCAGGTGTGGTGGCACGTGCCTGTAGTTCCAGCCACTCATGAGGCTGAGGCACAAGAATCCCTTGAACTCAGGAGGTGGAGGTTGCAGTGAGCTCTGATCATGCCATTACACTCTAGCCTGAGCAACAGAGTGAGACCCTGTCTTAAAAAAGAAAAAAAAAAAAGAGAGACACAGAGTCTCACTCTGTCACCCAGGCTGGAGTGTAATGTTGCGATCAGAGCTCACTGCAGCTTCAAACACCTGGGCTCAAGTGATCCTCCTGCTTCAGCCTCCTAAGTAGCTGGGACTATAGGCATGTGCCACTAGGCCCAGCTAATTGTTTTTTCATTTTTCTGTAGAGATGGAGGTCTCACTATGTTTCCCAGGCTGGTCTCAAACTCCTGGGCTCAAGCAATCCTCTCATCTTAGCCTCCCACGGTGCTGGGATTACAGGCATGAACCACCATACCGGGTCGTGATAAAGTTTAAGTGAATTAATATAGAACTTAGAACAGCACATCTAAATGATAGTTTATCATGTTATAAATGTAAGTATTAATATTATTACTCTACATCATTGTATTACATATTATATATAAATGAGTTATTATACCTATATATTTATGTATATTTAAAATACTTATGTACATTTGTTATATTTATATAGCCTCTCTCATATCTCTGTGTTTGCCCTGAATCAACTCTTTTTTTTTGGAGATAGAGTTTCGCTCTTGTTGCCCAGGCTGGAGTGCAATGGCAAGATCTCGGCTCACCGCAACCTCTGCCTCCTGGGTTCAAGTGATTCTCCTGCCTCAGCCTCCTGAGTAGCTGGGATTACAGGCATGCACCACCATGTCCGGCTAATTTTGTATTTTTAGTAGAGATGAGGTTTCTCCATGTTGGCCAGGCTGGTCTTCAACTCCCGACCTCAGGTGATCCACCTGCCTCAGCCTCCCAAAGTGCTGGGCTTACAGGCGTGAGCCACCACACCCGGCCTGAATCAAAGGTCTATTGTATTTTTATTTATTTATTTATTTATTTATTTATTTATTTATTTATTTATTTTGGAGACAGAGTCTTGCTCTGTCACCCAGACTAGAGTGCAATGGCGCAATTTCAGCTCACTGCAACCTCTGCCTTCAAGCCATTCTCTTGCCTCAGCCACTTGAGTAGCTGGAATTACAGGCATGTGCCACCACACCTGGCTAATTTTTAGTAGAGAATATTTTTAGTGTTTTTTAGCAGAGACAGAGTTTTTCTATGCTGGCCAGGCTGCTCTCAAACTCCTGGCCTCAAGTGATCTGCCCACCTCAGCCTCCCAAAGTGCTAGGATTATAGGCATGAGCCACCACACCTGGCCTTATTTTCTGTTAATTGTTCTTTTTGTCAGTCTTATCTTTTCTTTCTTTTTTAGATGGGGACATTGGTTTTGGACCTTTACAACAGAGGATGTCTGAAGAAGTTTCTTTCCAGTCTGAGATTAATGTTAATCTCTTCACAAGAGATGACCCATATTCCATTTTAGAAGAATTGTGGAAAGACGATGAACACACAAGAAAATGTGGAGAAAACCAGAACAAACCTTTAAGTCGTGTTGCCTTGATTAACAAGAAAACACTAGCTAATGACAGCATCTTTGAATATAAGGACATTGGGGAAATAGTTCATGTAAACACACACCTGGTTTCCTCAAGAAAAAGACCCCATAACTGTAACTCGTGTGGAAAGAATTTGGAGCCTATCATAACCTTATATGATAGAAACAATGCAACAGAAAATTCTAAGACTATTGGAGATGGTGATATTTTCACTCATTTGAATTCTCATACAGAAGTGACTGCTTGTGAATGTAACCAATGTGGGAAACCTCTGCATCATAAGCAAGCTCTCATTCAACAACAGAAAATTCATACTAGAGAGAGCCTCTATTTGTTTTCTGACTATATAAATGTTTTCTCCCCGAAGTCACATGCCTTTGCACATGAGAGTATTTGTGCTGAAGAAAAGCAGCATGAATGCCATGAATGTGAGGCAGTCTTCACTCAGAAGTCCCAGCTTGAGGGCAGTCAGAGGGTTTATGCAGGAATATGCACTGAATATGAGAAGGATTTTTCCCTCAAGTCAAACCGTCAGAAAACTCCTTATGAGGGGAATTACTATAAATGCAGTGACTATGGAAGAGCCTTTATCCAGAAGTCAGATCTGTTCAGATGCCAGAGAATTCATTCTGGAGAAAAACCTTATGAGTACAGTGAATGTGAGAAAAACCTCCCTCAGAATTCAAACCTTAATATACATAAAAAAATTCATACTGGAGGGAAACACTTTGAATGTACTGAATGTGGAAAAGCTTTCACAAGGAAATCAACACTAAGTATGCATCAGAAAATCCATACAGGAGAAAAACCCTATGTATGTACTGAATGTGGGAAGGCCTTTATCCGGAAGTCACATTTTATCACACATGAAAGAATTCATACTGGAGAAAAACCCTATGAATGCAGTGACTGTGGGAAATCCTTTATTAAAAAATCACAACTCCATGTGCATCAGCGAATTCACACAGGAGAGAATCCCTTTATATGTTCAGAATGTGGGAAGGTCTTCACTCACAAGACAAATCTCATTATACACCAGAAAATTCATACAGGAGAAAGACCCTATATATGTACTGTATGTGGTAAGGCCTTTACTGACAGGTCAAATCTCATTAAGCACCAAAAAATTCATACTGGAGAGAAACCTTATAAATGCAGCGACTGTGGAAAATCATTCACCTGGAAGTCTCGGCTCAGGATACATCAGAAGTGTCATACTGGAGAGAGACATTATGAATGCAGTGAATGTGGGAAAGCATTCATTCAGAAGTCAACACTAAGTATGCACCAGAGAATTCATAGAGGGGAAAAACCATATGTTTGCACTGAATGTGGTAAGGCCTTCTTCCACAAATCCCATTTTATTACACATGAGAGAATTCATACTGGAGAGAAACCCTATGAATGCAGTATTTGTGGGAAATCCTTCACTAAGAAATCACAGCTCCACGTACATCAGCAGATTCACACAGGAGAGAAACCCTATAGATGTGCTGAATGTGGAAAGGCTTTTACTGACAGATCAAATCTCTTTACACACCAGAAAATTCACACTGGAGAGAAACCTTATAAATGTAGTGACTGTGGGAAAGCCTTCACTAGGAAGTCAGGTCTCCATATACATCAGCAATCCCATACTGGAGAAAGGCATTATGAGTGCAGTGAATGTGGGAAAGCCTTTGCAAGAAAATCAACACTAATTATGCATCAGAGAATTCATACAGGAGAGAAACCCTATATTTGTAATGAATGTGGGAAATCCTTCATCCAGAAGTCACACTTAAATAGACACAGGAGAATTCATACTGGAGAGAAACCCTATGAATGCAGTGACTGTGGCAAGTCTTTCATTAAGAAATCACAACTCCATGAGCATCATCGAATTCACACAGGAGAGAAACCATATATATGTGCTGAGTGTGGAAAGGCCTTCACCATCAGATCAAATCTTATTAAACACCAGAAAATTCATACTAAACAGAAACCCTATAAGTGCAGTGACTTGGGGAAAGCCTTAAACTGGAAGCCACAACTCAGTATGCCTCAGAAATCTGACACTGGGCAAGTAGAGTGCTCCATGCCACAATTATGGTGTGGGGACTCAGAAGGTGACCAAGGCCAACTTTCTTCTATCTAGTTAGAATTATGAACATCTGGATCATATAGCTGATGTGTAGTTACGCATATGGGGAGACACTTTTGAGAGTGTTTAAGCAATGTATAGTGGCCATCTTTGGTTACTTCATATTGGTGTTGTCAAGCTCCTGCAAATAATAGTAAATGTGCAAGGAGATGATTGGCAGTCTTTCTTGTTTCACTTTTTGGGCAAACAGTTTTATAAATTCATGGCTGTTGAGTTTTTCATGTTCTGGGTACCACAATTATTCAATATTGACCCCAAAAAATTCATAATGAGTAGTATGATGAGATAATTTTACATTGTCTAAGCAGCCTAAGGACACTGAGATCAAGGCAAAGGGAGGGCAATTTAGGTCTATAATGAAAGTGAATCAGCAGTTTTTGTGAAAACACTAAAGACAGAAAGGACTCTACTTTTTTTTAAATTTTCTTTGGGAAGTCACCATTATTTATTGTTATATCTGTTGGCGTATGCTGGGGCAGCAGTTAGCCAAGAGGTCTGAAATTGCTCTTTGCCTATTTCTCAAAAGTCTATATTATTACCTTAGAACTGGCCCTACGATCATGGAACTTAGATACAGGGACCCAGGTCTAGATAGCAGCACTTTAGATCCTCAGCTTTCGCCACAGAAACCTGCACTTTTTTGATGTTGTTGTTACCAACTCCTGTTTGAAAAATAGGACAAATTAAGAAAATGGATATCAAATCCTAAAATTTTTTCCCACTAATTTTGTTAGTACATTCTCTACATGTTCGTTACTTGCTAGATTACCATGAGACACAAGCATCTTGAATTTTAGTTTGTGTCCTTAGAAGATAAAATATAGTTGAACATTTGGAAGACTTCTCCTTTTATCTCCTCACAATCTCTACAAACTAATCTTAATTAATTTTGTTTTTCAAATTCTCTGTATTTGAATAGACTTTTTTGTCTTTTCTTCTATCAAATACTGAAAGAACTGTGTTGTAATTTTACAAATAATTGTGAATTTGTCTCCTTTAGAGCTACTAATTTTTGCTTTATATATTTTGTCTTTGATTTTACATACAATTTAGAATTGTAATCTTCCTGGTTAATTGACACATTATCATTATTAGATGTTTCTTTTTATCTCTAGTAATTTTTTGCCTTAAATGTACTATGTCAGATACTAATTTACATATGGATTAAAAGCTAATGTAAATTAGTACTAACATTTCTGGACAAGGGGAGAAGTTATAACATTAATTTCATTTATTTGTCTCTCATATGGTATTAATTTTGTATATTTGGATTCTGTACATGGTGAACATACCCAATCATTATTTGAGTCAATATCCATTTAAATTAACCCACATATTTATCATTTTAATTACTTTTTTATTCCTCCCTGTCCTTTAAGTTTTCCTCTAGAATTATTTTGCTTCTTACTGAAGAACACCCTTTAGTATTTCTTTTACTGTGAGTTTGGTGGTGACAAATTGTTCTTCATTTGTTGGCAGTGTTTTATTTTGCCTTCATTTTTGAAGGATACTTTTACTGAATATAGAATTCTAAGTTGAAAGTTGTTTTCTATTAGTATTTTGATGATATTTTATTTTGGTTTGTCTTTTATTGTTTTATTGAGAAGCTTTATATAATTACCTTTGCAGGCAATTTGCTTTTCTGTCTCCTTTGAAATTTATCTATTTGTCTTTGTTTTTCAACTGTTGCACATTGATATGCCTAGGTGTAATTTTTCCATGTATTTATCCTCCTTGAAGTTTATAATGTTTTTTAAATCTGTGGTTTAGTGGTTTTGGGGTGTGTGTGTGCATGTGTGCGTGTACGTGTGTGCACACGTGCATTTGGGGAAATTCCTAGCTATTATCTATTCAAATTATGTATCTGCCTCATTCTCCTTCTCTGTTTCTTTTAGGGATAGCCTTATTACCCAGTTCTGTTGGCCTGTTTTCTAATGGTTATTTTTCTTGAATTTTGCTGATGTCCTATCTCCTCATATGGTGATTTTTATATCACTTGCCAGACAATATATATTAAAATTTTAGAGGTAATAAGATGGTCTGGATAATATCTTCTTCCAGAGAGGATTTGCCATAGCTTCTAACGTAGCTTCTTAGGCTATGATCACTAGTAATCCCTGACTGCCTTTATCGAGTCATGTATTAAGATTATTTGAAACTGGGCTTGAGTCTCTGGAAGACTCATCTTATTTTATTATATGTTCAGAATGTGAACATCTAAACCTTATTTCTAGGATACTTTTAGGACTTAGGAGTTTGGGAGGTACATCAGGCCCCACCTCTTTGGAAAGACTTGAATTCTAGTATTTCTCCTTCGGTCACTTGAATTTGTCAAAAATTCTCTCCAGCCTCTCTTGCCCAGTATTTGCTGTCAGAATTAGCAAATACCTCTTAGTAATAAACAGTTTCAGACATTATGTCCCAAATATGAGACTTTATGTCTTGTCTCCAATTTTATTCCTGCAGTTTCTCACTGCCGTGGTAGCTTTCTTATGCCTTCAAAAAATTAAATGTGTTTAATATTTTCATTCACCTTTTTTAGTTCCCAAAGGAAGTACTAGTCTGTACCACCTACTCTGCCACTGGCAGATGTTTTTAATTCGTTGAGATAGCTACTTGTATTTAAGAAGTATCAAGACCAAAAATATATTTTCTTAATTTCCAAAATTACTGACTTGTAAATGAAAATGCTTAGATTTGCAGCATTACTTTATTCCAATCTTTTGTTGCTAAAAGTCTTAAGGCATTCACCCATTTGTTAAAACCTTTACAGCCAGGCGCGGTGGCTCACTCCTGTAATCCCAGCACTTTGGGAGGCCGAGGCGGGTGGATCACGAGGTCAGGAGATCGAGACCATCCTGGCTAACACGGTGAAAACCTGTCTCTACTAAAAATACAAAAAATTAGCCGGGCGTGATGGTGGGCACCTGTAGTCCCAGCTACTCGGGAGGCTGAGGCAGGAGAATGGCGTTAATCTAGGAGGCGGAGCTTGCAGTGAGCCAAAATCGCAGCACTGCACTCCAGCCTGGGCGACAGAGCGAGACTCCATCTCAAAAAAAAAAAAAAAAAACCTTTACAAACTTTGATACGTAAGAGAAAATTACCTCTGGTGGTTTCAAATTTTATTGTGGTAGCTGCCAAATTTAGCAAATGGAAGAGATTCACTAAAAGCTTCTCAGATGTCTTTTTTAATACTATGGCTTTTCCTTTGTACAATTAATAGAAAATGGGGTTAATGAAGACTGGTATAGAGTCCCAGGGTTTGAAAAATTAACTTAGTAGGATAACTGAGATAGTGATTCTCAACCTTTATTCTCAGGCACGTTTTAAAAAATAGAATGTTATACTCCCAAGAAAAAGAAGAAACTATAAAAGAGCTACTTGACCTTTTGTCAACACAGTATTAATCTCTAGAAGAAAGAAAGACTTTCTTCTGTGAGATTTCTTGCTTCTCAAGGGGCACTTGTGAACTGATTGAGGAATAAATGGTGGAAAACTATAAGTGAATTGGGAGAGCTAAATGTTAAGTAGAACTCAAAGGTCAGTATAGATTGGAAGCATGTGGAATATAGACTTTACTAGGGAAAACACTGTAGGTTAGCCGTATCTTTTTTATTTATTTATTTATTTTTTTGAGACAGAGTCTTGCTCTGTCACCCAGGCTGGAGTGCAATGGCGGGCAATCTTGGCTCACTGCAACCTCCACCTCCTGGGTTCAAGTGATTCTCATGCCTCAGCCTCCCAAGTAGCTGGGATTACAGGCATGCACCACAACGCCCAGCGAATTTTTGTATTTTTAGGAGAGACAGGGTCTCGCCATGTTGGCCAGGCTGGTCTCGAACTCCTGGCCTCAAGTGATCCACCCACCTCATCCTCCCAAAGTTCTGGGATTACAGGCATGGCCCAGCCAGCCATATCTTTTTATGCCAGCACTCTATTATAGTTCATTTACAGCAAACTATTTTAAGACAGTTTTACAGTTTAAATATTTTAATAAAAATGCATTTTATTCTATTTTATTAATTTTAATTTTTTTTTTTTAGTGACAGGGTCTCACTCTGTCACCCCGGGTGGAGTGGTATGATCATAGTTCACTGTAGCCTTGAACTCCTTGGCTCAAGCAACCCTCCTGCCTTATCCTTCCAAGTAGCTTGGACCACAGGCATGTGCCACTACACCTGGCTTTTTTTTTTCTTGAGACAGAGTTTCCGCTCTTGTTGCCCAGGCTGGAGTGCAATGGTGCAACCTTGGCTCACTGCAACCTCTGCCTCCCGGGTTCAGGCGATTCTCCTGCCTCAGCCTCCCAAGTAGTGAGGACTACAGGCATACACCACTATGCCCTGCTAATTCTTTTCGTATTTTTAGTAGAGACAGGGTTTCACCATGTTGGTCAGGCTGGTCTCGAACTCCTGACTTCAGGTGATCCATCCGCCTCAGCCTCCCAAAGTGCTAGGATTACAGGCGTGAGCCACTGTGCCCAGCCCTTTTTGTTTTGTTTTGTTTTTTTGTTAGAGATGAGGCCTCACTTTGTTCCCCAGGCTGGTCTCAAACTCCTGGTTTCAAGCAGTCCTCCCACCTTGGCCTCCCAAAGTGCTGGGATTACAGATGTGAGCCACAGCACCTAGCCAAAAATGCATTTTAAATTAATTTTTAAAAAGTGAATCATACTGTGTATTCAGAAAATATACGAAAACATACACTCAAACATTTACGTATGCATCAGATAATTCATAAGGGAGAGTAATTTTCTGTTTGTACTGAATGTGGGTAGGGTTTTCTTTACAAGTCATACCTCATTACATATCAGAAAATTCATGCTTGAGAGAAACTTTATGAATATGATGACTAGGAAATCTTCCACTGAAAAGTTAATGACCTGAACATAGTAAATTCACACATGAGAAAAAATAATTCAAATCCCATTATACACTAAAAACACAATTTGGAGAACAAAGCCTATAAGAACAGTGACTGGAAAACACTTCACTTGGAATATATCAGAAAGTTCCTACCAGAAGGAGACAGTGTTAAGAGCAAATGTGGCTGTAGCTTCACACAGAAATCAGGTTTTAGTATTCTTCAGTATTTACACGAGTGAAACTGTATTTCTTGAAAGTGAGAAAGTCTTTTCACAGAAGTCAGAACCAGTTTTAAATTACTCATACTACAGAGAAGCCCTGTGATTACTGTACATTATATATTGTATATGGAAAAATCTTCATCCGTGAGTCACACCTTACTGTATACCAGACAAGTAATTGTTAAGAATAGGTTTTGTAAGAATATATCATTTTATTAAATGCCATAAAATTCAAATAGAGAAGAAGCTCTATTTGATACATTGGAAAAGGTCTTCCTATAGAAGCAGATTTCATAATAAATATAGTTCATTTTGTTTACTGATTTAACCTCAAGCCCATGTCTCAAACCAGTGGAGAAAAACAGACCATCCAACACTTTCCTTTCTATTAAAATAAATATTTACGTACACACACACGTGCATACATATATAACTTGGCATAAATGTGACTTTATTTATTTACTTTAGAGACAGGATTTCAATCTGTCGCCCAGGCACCCAGATGGGAGTCCAGTGGCACAATCCTGGCTCACTGCAGCCTCGACCCCTGGGCTCAAGTGATCCTCCTGTCCTAGCCTATCGAGTAGCTGGGACTACAGGCACACGCCACCACACCTGCTAATTTTTTTAGTTTTTTAGAGACAGGGTCTTGCTATTTTTCCCAGGTCAGTCTCAAACTCCTGGCCTCAAGCAGTCCTCCTGCCTCAGCCTCCCAAATTGCCGAGATTATAGGCATGAGCCACCACACCTGGCCTAACTGTAACTTTTATAATGTATTTTATGTCTTCTTGATTTTTGAACTTCCATTCATAGCAATTCCAACCACTCCAACAGTCTGTCAACAGATAATCAATTGGACAAGGACAATCATGCCCTTACGTACTAGAGATTATTTTTTTCTGTAGCATATATGCTTGTAGGAGTGGGACTGATCAAATGGTATGTGTTATTTTATTTTAACAGATGTTGCCAGATTTCTTTGTCCTAAGACTGTAGCTTTCTATGTTTCCAATATTAGTGTATAAATATACCTCTTTCCCCCACTACAAGTAGCTGTTACTCTTTTTTTTTTTTTTTTTTTTTTTTTCTGAGACTGAGTCTTGCTCTATTGCCCAGACTGGAGTGAAGAGGCACAATTTTGGCTCACTGCATCCTCTCCCTCCTGGGTTCAAGCAATTCTCGTGCCTCAGCTTCCCAAGTGGCTGGGATTACAGGCACCTGCCACCATGCCCAGCTAATTTTTGTATTTTTAGTAGAGACAGGGATTCATTTCGTTGGCCAGGATGGTCTCAAACTCCTGACCTCAAATGATTCACCTGCCTCGGCCTTCCAAAGTGCTGGGATTACAGGCGTGAGCCACCGTGCCCAGCTGCTGTTACTCTTTAACCTTGAGAAATTTTACAAGTTCCAAATGATAACTAATTGTAATTTGTATATAAATATGCCTCCAAATGTGTCTTGGCCATTTGAATTTGCTATTCTGCAAATTGCCTTTATAAAGCATTTATTTATACATTTCTCTTTTTGGATTGTTTATCTTATTAATTTAAAACAGCTTTTTATGTTAAAGGGAGTAACTCCTTTTTTAAAAAACATCTATTCCTTGTCTCGACTTTGCATGTGATATTATTCCATTCACATAATTTTATTTTCTACATGTTTAAATGTGTATTCTTTTACAGTTTCTGAATTTTTAATCTTAAAACTTAAGCTTCACATATGATATTTTAAAGTGGTCTTCTGTATAGTTTGTGTATCTTTTGGGAAAATGTTGCTTTGCTGAACCAGCGTGCAATCCCCAAACTCCTCTCTCACTGCTTTTTTTTTTTTTTTGAGACGGAGTCTCACTCTGTCGCCAGGCTGGAGTGCAGTGGCGCAATCTCGGCACACTGCAACCTCTGCCTCCCAGGTTCAAGTGATTCTCCTGCCTCAACCTCCTGAGTAGCTGGGACTACAGGCACCCTCCACCATGCCCGGCTAATTTTTTGTATTTTTAGTAGAGACGGGGTTTCACCATGTTGGCCAGGATGGTCTTGATCTCTTGACCTTGTGATCCACCCGTCTTGGCCTCCCAAAGTGCTGGGATTACAGGCATGAGCCGCCGTGCCCGGCTTACTTTATCTTTTTTTAAATTTATCTTTTATTTTAAGTTCAGTAGTACCTGTGCAGGTTTGTTACACAGGTAAACCCATATCATGGGGGCTTGTTGTACAGATTATTTCATCACCCAGAACCCATTAGTTATTTTTCCTGATCCTCTCCTTCTTCCCACTCTTCACCCTCCAGTAGGCCCCTGTGTGTGTTGTTTCTCTGTATGTGTCCATGTGTTCTCATCACTTAGCTCCCATTTATAAGTGAGAACATGTGGTGTTTGGTTATAAGTGAGAATATGTGATGTTTGGTTTTCTGTTCCTGCGTTAGTTTGCTAAGGATAATGGCCTTCAGCTCCATCCATATCCCTGCAAAGGACATGATCTCATTCTTTTTAATGGCTGCATAGTATTCCATGATGTATATGTACCACATTTTCTTTATGCAGTCTACTATTGATGAGCATTTAGGTTGATTCCATGTCTTTGCTATTGTGAATAGTGCTGTAACATCATCATCTTCTGAAACTGGTAGTGGCCAAATGACCTCCCTCAGCCCAAGAGAAGCAAAACACTTAAATGTATCCTAGGAAAACCTTTATTTCCTAAGAAAAAAGACAGACTTAGCTGTCACCATCAATTCCATCCCTTTTCCTGCCTTGTACATTATGCCTCCAGCAGTGGTGATCTTCTTTCAAGCATTGGGGAAAGGCCAAAAGATTCACCAACACTGGTCTTGATGTTATTGACTCAAAAGTAGCAGCAACTTAACTACAGACTTTAGCTGTGTGATAAAAATAAACATGTTTGGCATAAAGCATTCCATTTTATGTCTTTCTTATTGTACCCGAAACCATACCTAAACTTATTCAGGCAATGCAATTTATAAAATAATCCGTCCTTTTCCTACTAAAATGAATATGAAAATATTTTAAAACCTTAGTAAACTAAATACCTCACATAAACCCGAGTAAGGTAAAGAGATAAGAGAGAGCAAAATTATGTAAGATTTGTAATGAGTAAAAGGAGACATGGATATTGAATCATTTCATATCTACCTACATGCAAATGTAGGTAGATATGAAATGTAGTAGGAATGATATGAAATGTAGTAGGAAATGATATGAAATGTAGTAAGTAGATATGAAATGTAGTAGGAAGAGAATACTACCTACAGTAAATGGGTGATCTCCTAGTAAGATACAATTGATCAAAATTAATGAAAAACTAAAAAAAAACCCCATAAGTTATAAATATCATTTATAGAGCTATCATTTAAAATTTACCAAGACTATAGGAAAAGATTTTTAAGGTAGTACCCTTTCCTCAGGTGTCCCGCGTCCGCCGATTCCTCCTCCCTGGTCGTCGCGTCCTTGGCAGGCGTCAGAAAAATGGCTACAAACTTCCTAGTACATGAGAAGATCTGGTTCGACAAGTTCAAATATGACGACGCAGAAAGGAGATTCTACGAGCAGATGAATGGGCCTGCGGCCGGTGCCTCCAGCCAAGAGAACGGCGCCAGCGTGATCCTCCGTGACATCGCGAGAGCCAGAGAGAACATCCAGAAATCCCTGGCCGGAAGCTCAGGCCCCGGGGCCTCCAGCGGCCCCAGCGGAGACCACAGCAAGCTCGTCGTCCGGATCACCACTCTGAAAGTGGAGAACCAGAGCCCGCGCAGTGTGGTACAGGAGCTGCAGCAGGTCATCTCCAAGCTGGAGGCCCGCCTGAACGTGCTGGAGAAGAACTCGCCTGGCCGCCGGGCCACGGCCCCACAGACCCAGCACATGTCTCCCATGCGCCAAGTGGAGCCCCTGGCCAAGAAGCCATTCACACCAGCAGAGGATGACGACAATGATGACACTGACCTGTTTGGCAGCGACAATGAGGAGGAGGACAAGAAGGCGGCACAGCTGCAGGAGGAGCGGCTGCAGCAGTACGCAGAGAAGAAGGCCAAGAAGCCTGAACTGGTGGCCAAGTCCTCCATCCTGCTGGATGTCAAGCCTTGGGACGATGAGACTGACATGGCCCAGCTGGAGGCCTGTGTGCGCTCCATCCAGCTGGAAGGGCTGGTCTAGGGGGCCTCCAAGCTGGTGCCCGTGGGCTACGGTATCCGGAAGCTACAGATTCAGTGTGTGGTGGAGGACGACAAGGTGGGGACAGACTTGCTGGAGGAGATCACCAAGTTTGAGGAGCACGTGCAGAGTGTCGATATCGCAGCTTTCAACAAGATCTGAATCCTGAGTGTGTGTGTGTGCGCCCGTGAATCCCTGCCAGGATTAAAGACTGAGACCGGCAAAAAAAAGAAAAAAAAAGATTTTTAAGGTAGTACACATAAATAATGAACTATAAAAGACAGAAATCATAACTTTGAATTTTCAAAATTAAAAACTCTTGTCCTTTGAAAGCACTTAAGAAGGTTAGAAGGAAAGACTCAGAAGGGGAAGAAATAGTTGCAATAAATTTCTGACAAAAGATTTGTTTCCTGAAAATGTAAAGAAATTTATAACCCAATTGTAAAAGGACAACTCAATAAAAATGACAATATACTTCAATAGAGATAATTCATAAAATAAGATATGAAATGGTCAATGGGGACAAGAAAGGATTTCAACATAAGCCACCAGGGAAATACAAATCAAAACCATAATGAGACACTTCTACACACTCATTAAAATTAATGAAATTAAAATGATCGACAGTACCAAGTGTTGGAAGATGTTGAGCAACTGGAACTCATGCGTGGCAGGTAGGGATGTAAAATGGCACAAAGACTTTGTAAAATACTTTGGCAAATTCTTAAAAAGTTAAACACATAGCTACCATACAACCCAGCCATTCCACTCCAGTATTTAACCCAAGTGAAATGAAAACTTATGTCCAAACAAAGACTTGTTGTACATGAATGTTGACAAGACTTATATTCACAATAGCCTCAAACTGGAAACAACCTACATGTTTATCATCAAAGTGAATAGATATAATGTGGTGTATCCATAACTAGAAAACTACTCAGCAATAAAAAGGAACAGACTAATGATACATGTGACAACATGGATGAATTTCAGTCATTTTGAGTAAAAGATGCCAGACATGAAAGAGTATTATGTACCATATGGTTGTATTCATATAAAATTCTAGAAATGCAAACTAATAGTGAAGTAACAAAATTCAGATTAGCAGTTGCCTGAAGCTAGGCCAGAGACAGGGATGGCCAGCAAAGGGGCACAAGGAATCTTTTAGAGTTGATAAAAATGTTCTGTATTTTTATTGTGTTGGTGGTTTCATGGGTGCACACACTGTCAAAATGAACACTAAATAGATACAATTATTGTATGTAAATAATATCTTGCTAAAGTTGATTTTTTAAAATACAGAAGATAGATCCATATCTGAATATAGTTCATGTTTAAAGATCAGATCATTTTATTAATTGAAATCATTTCAAGTTATAGAGAAGTATATACCAATATTTTATTTCTTGTAATTGCTTCATTGCAACTTTAAAATACATCATCACTCTTAGACCATCATAGTAAGTACAGGAAAAAAAAAAACAAACAAGAAATTATTGACTCAGGTCATTTATACCCACAGATGCAAAAATTCTAAATAACATTGTGGTGAATAGAATATTGAAGTATATTTGAAAATTAGTAATGATTTTAATTCTAAAATTCAAAAGTGATAGACTATCAAGAAATTGAGGTTGGCCGGGCGTGGTGGCTCACGCCTGTAATCCCAGCACTTTGGGAGGCCGAGGTGGGCGGATCACGAGGCCAGGGGATTGAGACCATCCTGGCTAACATGGTGAAACCCCATCTCTACTAAAAATACAAAAAATTAGCCGAGTGTGGTGGCGGGCACCTGTAGTCCCAGCTGCTCAGGAGGCTGAGGCAGGAGAATGGCGTGAACCTGGGAGGTGGAGCTTGCAGTGAGCCAAGATCATGTCATTGCACTCCAGCCTGGGCAACAGAGCGAGACTCCATCTCAAAAAAAAAAAAAAAAGAAAAAGAAATTGAAATAATTTACTACTATAAATTAAAAGAGAAGGTAATATATTTATATCAGTAATCACTGAAAGGTATTTTATTAATTCAGCATTTTTAATAAAATAGGCCTGGTAGAAGGTTACCTAAATATAATTATTTAACTAAATGCAACAGCAATTTTTTTTGAATTTTTTTAAATTGATGAATGACATTTGTACATATTTATGGGGTACATATGATACTTTGTTAAATACATAGAATGTGTAATGATAAAGTCAGGGTGTTTAGGGAATCCCTCACCTTGAGTATTTATCATTTCTATGTATTGGGAACATATTAATACATGTTCTCTTCTAGCAATTTTGAAATATGCAATAAATTGTTGTTAAATATAGTCACTCTACTCTGCTATTGAATGTTAGAACTTATTCCTTTTAACTATATGTTTGCACTCATTAAACAACCTCCCTTCGTACCTCCCCCAACCCACATGCCCTTCCCAGCCTCTAGTATCTACAATTCACTCTCTACCTCATGAGATCAACTTTTTTTAGCTCCTACATATGAGTGAGTATATGTGATATTTGTCTTTCTGTGTCTGGCTCATTTTTCTTAACATAATGACCTCTAGTTCCATCCATGTTGCTGCAAATGGCATGATTTCATTCTTTCTTATGGCCAAATAGTATTTCATTGTGAATATATACATTTTCTTTATCCATTTATCCATTAATGGACACTTAGGTTGATTCCATAACTTTGCTACTGTGAGTAGTGCTGCAATAAACATGAGGATGCAGGTATAGTTTTGATATGCTGATTTCTTTTCCTTTGAATAAAACCCCATTAGTGAAACTGCAGGATGTGGGAGTCTGTCCTCCAGACCCTGACCCAACGACAGATGAATAAAGTACACTGAAACACAGATGTTCTGCTTTGCCAGTCCAGCCTAGCGTCCAGGCCACTTAGTCACAGCCGCGGCCTTGATCAGTCAGCAAGACTTGCATTTATTCAGTAAAGATTAATTGACAAAGGTTGTGAGTAAACACCACTAGAGGGTAATTGACATTGCAGACTTCCCGGACTTCCTGAGTAGAAAGCAATTAAGCACCTGTGGTAGATCAAAGGTTAGTCTTAGGACCACATGAGTAAACAAACTAGTCAGGTAAACTACTCTACCTTCCTTTGTACCCACTTTAAGCTATTTACTCAAGGTATGGATTAGGTTGCCTTCAGACATAACCTTATCCTGAGACTTTTGCAAAACCCTTCAGGCCTTCCAAGAAGGTTTGTGGCTTATAATTTTCCCCACCATCCTGACTAAACCCCTACAGCAGGACCGAATGGTAATTCTATTTTAGTTTGCTTTAGAAATCATACCGTTTTCCACAGTGGCTGTACTATTCTTTTTCTCCACATCCTTGCCACATCTGCTATTTTTTGTCTTTTTAATAATAGGCATTCTGATTGGGGTAAGATGATACCTTATTGTGGTTTTGATTTGTATTTCCCGGATGATTAGTGGTGTTGAGCTTTTTTTTTTTTTTTGAGACGGAGTCTCGCTCTGTCACCCAGGCTGGAGTGCAGTGGCATGATCTCAGCTCACTGCAACCTCTACCTCCTGGGTTCAAGCGATTCTCCTGCCTCAGCCTCCTGAGTAGCTGGAATTACAGGCATGCACCACCACACCCGGCTAATTTTTGTATTTTTAGTAGAGATGGGGTTTCACCATGTTTGCCAGGCTGGTCTCAAACTCCTGACCTCATGTGATTCGCCCGCCTTCACCTCCCAAAGTGCTTGGATTACAGGCATGAGCCACCATGCCTGGAGCATTTTTAAATATCCCTTTCCTTTGCCCACTTTTTAATGAGGTTATTTGGGGGCAGGGGTTGTTTGTTTGTTTACTGTTGAGCTGTTTCAGTTCATTGTATATTCTGGATATTAGTCTCTTATGAGATAAATAGTTTGCAAATATTTTCTCCCATTCAACTGGTTGTCTCTTTACTCTGTTGATTGTTTTCTTTGCTGTGCAGAAGGTTTTAGTTTAATATAATCACATTTGTCTAGTTTTGTTTTCGTTGCCTGTACTTTGAAGTCTTTGCCATTAAGTATTTGCCTAGGCCAATGTCCTGAAGTTTTTCTCCTACGTTTTTTCTAGTAGTTTTACAGTTTCAGTTCTTAGACCCCCTTAAGTCTTTAATCCATTTTGATTTGATTTTTGTGTATGGTGAGAGATAGGGTCTAGTTTCATTCTTCTCCATAGAGTTATTCAGTTTTTGAAGATAACTCTCCTTTCCCCCATGTATGTTCTTGGAGCGTTTCTTGAAAATCAGTTGGCTATGAATATGAGGATTTATTTCTGGGTTCTTCTATTCTATTCCATTGATCTTTGTGTCTGCTTTTGTATCAATACCATGCTATTTTGGTTACTACAGCATTGTAATGCTTTGAAGGTAAGTAGTGTGATGCCTCCAGCTTTGTTCTTTTTGCACAAAATTGCTTTGGCTATTTGGGCTTTTTATTGGTTCCATATAAATTTTAGTAATTTTTCTATTTTGGTGAAAAAAAGACATTAATATTTTTATAGAAATTGCATTGAATTTGTAGATTGCTTTGGGCAGTACAGTCATTGTAATAATATTAGTTCTTCCAATCCATGAGCATGGGATGTCTTTTCACTTGTTTGTGTCCCTTCAATTTATTTCATCAGTGTCTTGTAGTTTTCCTTGTAGAGTTTTTAACCTTGTTGTTTAAACTTATTCCTAGGTATTTCGTTTTTTGTAGCTATTTGAAATGGGATTGGCTTCTTGATTTATTTCTCATCTATTTCATTATTGGTGTATAGAAAGGCAACTGGTTTTTGTATGTTAATTTTGTCTCCTGCAACTTTACTAAATTTACTGATGGGAGATTTTTGGTGAAGTCTTTAGATTTTTCTAAATATAAGATCATATTATCTGCAAAAAAGGACAATTTGACTTCCTCATTTCTTTTCAGTGGCAGCAACTGTAAGCAGGTGGCTGGGGGACATATGTGTCAGCTCTAGGTGGTGGCTGCAGGTGGGGTAGCCAGCAGGGCACTTGTAAATGTGTGGTGGTCCTGCTGCTTGGGAGTGTCAGGATTGCTGCCAGTGGCTCGCACTTCAGCTCTGATGGCAGTAGCCAGCAGTAGTAATGGCTGTAGATATGGGAAGTCAATAGATCTCTAGAGATGTGAAAATGTAGGGACTGTTGGGCTCCAGAGCAGGATGCAGTCTGGTGATGGCTGGACTCTCAAAATGGCTCCTTAGAGCTCAGGAGATGTATGCAATGCAGCATAGACTCCCTCTTTGGAGCAATGCCATCACACAGTCTCCAGGCAGCTCCCTGTGTTAAGTCTTAGGGCCCACGAGTGTCAAGGGGCTCTCCTGTGGCTAGAATTGCAGGAGTTTGTGGTGGGAGTGTAGACCAATGGGGGTCTCTTACTTACCTTTTTCCCACATTGTGGAGCCTCTTTGAGGTTCCCAGCCAACCCTAGCCAAGCAGGCTGCCTCTCTTCCCTCTCTTTCCTTGCGTTAGGTGTTTCCTGTTACTTCTCTGTTGAATTCCAGTATTCTTTTTTAGATTATCTATTAGAAGTGTGATTACTCACTATTTTGGTTCTTCTTTGTGGAGGAGGCAAGTGCTAGATGCCTCTAGTCAGACGTCTTGAATCCCTTCATCACAAGAGCACATATTTTACATGGAAATAATGAAGATAATTAAGATCACTAATTAGGAGCTAGCTGCAGTGACTCATGCCTGTACTCCCAATGCTCTGAGAGGCCAACATGGCAGGATTGCTTGAGGACAGGAGTTCAAGACCAGCCTGGGAAACATAGGGAGACCCTGTCATCACAAAAACATTTTTTTAAATAATTAGGCAGGTGTGGGTGGCACACACCTGTAGTCCCAGCTACTCAGGAGGCTGAGGTGGGAGTATTGCTTGAGCCAAGGAGTTCAAGGTTGTGGTGAGCTGTAATCACACCACTGCATTCTAGCCTGGGTGACAGAGTGAGATCCTGTTTTTTATTTTTTTTTAATCAGTAATTAGAGTATCCCATTGGAACTGTAACTATTTAACTCAATATTGGAAAATATGGTATATAAAGTACTATGAAAGGTACAAGTATTAATATAAATATTGAGAGTAAATAATTAAAAGTAGACTATGTTAACAGGAGGTTTTAAAATAGGCATTAAATTTTGTGAAAAGTTTGGTTCATCTTTTATTGATAATATATATGCTTGATTAAAATATTTAAAGCATTACAAAGAAATATGCAGTAAATGCTATCTTTCTATCACCACTATCTGACAGTTCCCACATTCCTCTGTCAATTATAAGCTTTCAAAAATTAGCAGAAAATAGGCATGGGAAGTTGTGTAGATATATATTTACACACATACATCTTTGTTTTTTCACCTAGCATACCTTGGTGACTAGTCTATATTAGTACACATATATCTGTGTCACTTATTTTGTAAGTGTTATTTGTAGATATATTATATGAATTAATAATGGATGTGCCATCATTTACCCAAGCCCCTACTGATGGCCATTTATTTTTAGCTAGTATTCTTACATTTCAAAGTGCATAGTATTTATAACCGGGATTTTTGCATTGGAGAAATTTTAATTTTATACATCAAAGACATTAAAGGGCTCTTACTTTTCTGGCAGCTGGATAACTGAAAAGACTAATTATATATACATATATTTAACTATATTCTAATATGGTTGTGGTAGAGTTTTCTGCGTGAGTGCTTTAGAAGCCATTTTTGTTTATGGTGAATTGTCTTCTTGTTTTCTTTTCCTATTGCTTTACTGTCCTATCTTTTCTTTGTTGATTTCATATATTTATGAAATAATCCCTTTGTCATGTGCCTTACACATATTTCTTATGAATCTGTCATTTATCTATTGATTTTTGTTATGATTTACTTAACTGTGCATTTTTTCTTTTAAATTTGTATTCTGACATAATTTCAGTCTTAAATTTATGAGAACATTACAAAATTCCCATATATCCTTCACACAGATTCCCCAAATGTTAACATTTTTACTACATTTGCTTCAACTCTCTGCCCATTAACATAAGTGCATTTACACACACTCAAACACACATTACTTTTTTCTGAGCCTTTGAGGGTGAGTTGCAAACGTTATTCTCCTTGACTTCAGATTCTTCTTTTCGTATTTTCTAATAACGAAGACATTCTCCTATATAACCATGTAAAATTATGAAAGCAGGGATTAACATCGATTTAGTGCTATTACCTAATTGACCTTCCCAGAGTGTATGTATTTGTCTACTTGAGAGGGATGGTGATGGGGCATCACCAGCAGCTCAGTAATGCCAGAAAAAGGAGCAGACAGAGAAAGGGCTGCAGATGGAGATTTGGGCAGAAGCCAGTTTCTGAAAGCCTTATATAAACCAACAACTATTATTGTCATTTCTTAAGTTTATAAAAAAAGCAAAACAAATTAGAAAAGCATAATTCCAAGAAAAAAACCAACATTTTATTTTATTGTATCTTGTCTTATTTGACTTGATTTTTCTTAGAGATGGGGTCTCACTCTGCCACCCAGGCCACAGTGTAATGTTGCTATCATAGCTAACTGCAGGCTCAAACTTCTAGGCTCAAGTAATTCTCCTGCTTCAGCCTCCCCAGTAGCTGGGATCACAGGTGCAGAACACCACACCCAGCTACAGTGTTTGAAAAAATAGACACGGGGTCTGGTGATGTTGCCCAGGCTGCTGGACCTCCTAGCCTCAAGGGATGCTTCTATCTCAGCCTCCAACACTGATGAGATTACAGGCAGGAACCACCATCCCCGGCAATACCAATATTTTCAAATGAATAAACTGGAGCTCCATCATTTTATTTTATCATGGATGGGTGAAAACTTTGTAATAGACTCATGTACTCCATGGATTTGTGACAAGGAAACTATAGCATTAACTATGGCTGAAGCTTCCCTTGTCTCCCAGCCTCTTTACGTGGTTAAGAGTAGAAACACTCACATGTCTTACCTTTTGCACCTTCTTGTCTTTTTTTCAAAATTCAAGGCTTCATAGCTGCTGTTTCTGTCAAACATGCAAGCTTGTTAGATATTCTTTCTGGAAAACATCATCCCTCTGCCTCTTTACCTGGCAAAGCTTCACTTACTCTGCATGCTTCCCCTAAATCCTACCCATTTTTTTAGAAGCTTGCAGTCATCACCACAAATTTAAAAGTGCATGGCATCTAATGAACATAATAAACACCTTGTAAATAATAACTACATGCTCCCAGGTGACATCTATCCTCCATCTACCCTCTACATAATGGATCAGCGCACTGTAGACCACAGGCCAAATCCTGCCTACCATGTTTTTTCTCAATGAAGTTTTATGAGAGTACAGTCATGCCTGTTCACTGACTTGCCACCTATGACTGCTTTCACACTACAATGGCAGGGTTGAGTAGCTACGACAGAGCTACTTAAGGCCATTTAAGCATGGCCTTCAGCTGCTTAAATCATTTTTGAAAGAGAGAGAGACCACATGGCCTAAAATATTTCCTATTTGGCCCTTTACAGAAAAAGCTTGCCAATCCCTGCTTTATACCCTGAACAGAATGCCCTAATTCTCAAATCGAATCTAATGCCTCCCCTGCTCACAATTTTCCAATGAATTTCTAGAGCAAATACAGCTGGCTCCCTACCCAAGAGCAGTTCCTTGTTGTTTCTTGCTGGAGAATCACAAATTTATTTGGGTATTTATTATCCCAATACCCCTCCCCAGCTTCAAAGGATAAGTGATTATTCTAAGCTAATCAGATAACTACCTTTGCTTTCCCAGTGCCTGGTTTAGGAAGGAGCATGTGGTGTGACCCAGCTAATAAAATATTACAAAAAGGGCTGAGCACGGTGGCTCATGCCTGTAATCCCAGCACTTTGGGAGGCCAAGGCAGGCAGATCACGAGCTCAAGAGACCGAGACCATCCTGGCCAACATGGTGAAACCCCGTCCCTACTAAAAATACAAAAATGACCTGGGCGTGGTCGCAAGTGCCTGTTGTCCCAGCTCCTCGGGAGGCTAAGGCAGGAGAATTGCTTGAACTTAGGAGGCGGAGGCTGCAGTGAGCCAAGATCGTGCCACTGGACTCCAGACTGGTGATAGAGCGAGACTACATCCCCGGAAAAAAAAAAAAAATTACAAAAAGTCCCCTGCATGCTTCTGAGTTTTCTCCCAATTTAAAAGACACATGTGAAGAAAAGCAGCCCTTCCAGCCTTTAGATACTGTCTTGTGATAACATGATGTTTGGAGCTGTTGCTAAGTAGCCAACCATGAAAGGAGACATGAACAAGACACTGCCGACAGCATAGCTGAAAGAAGAAAAAGTGGGATCCAATAATATCGCTGGACAACCAAAACAAGTCTGGTTCTTATAGTTTTGGCCACTGTTAGGTCTTCTAGAATTTGCAGCCAAAAGCATTCTACCTCAGAAGTTTCCCCTGGCCTACAGGATAAGATCTACTCATTTCTATACTATTAAAGGTCTTTCATTGAACTTGTTTCTAGAAACAGGTAAAACAACAACAAAGTCTTTCCTAAGCTTGCCTTCACTGACACATACTAAACATAATAAATACATAATAAATAATAACTATAAGCTATTTTCACCTCATTACCAAGCACTCCATATATATTTTTTTGCACTAGTAAATTTGAACTGCTCATAAACTCTACAAAGTTCACTCAGATGTCCTATCTTTTGAACTTGCTCCTTGTGTTTTAAAATTTTCATTCTTCGTGGCTGCTGCTTCTGTCAAACATGCAAGCTTGTTAGATACTCCTTCTGCCAAGCATCATCCCTCTGCCTCCTTACCTGGCAAAGTTCCACTCACTCTGCACGCTTACCCTAAATCCTACCCACATTTTAGAAGCTTGCATTCATTACCACAAATGTAAACATGCCTGGCACATACTGAACATGATACATACATAATAAATAATAACTATAAGCTCCCAGATGACATCGGACACACAGTAAGCACTACTTAAGGTAGTAAATAAAATAAATAACAGTGGTAATAACAATCTCCTAACTGTATTTTTTAAATGTATTTTGTAACATTGGAAAAATGCTTAGTCTATAAAAGATACATGATGGTTATTTTTTAAGTGGACGAGTATATGAATGAATTAAAATATTTTTCTTAAAAATTCTGTTGAAAAAAACACAAAAATTAAACAGTTATCTATATTCTATTATGAGCATCTTAAAGACAAAAACTATGTCAATTCCATCTTTGTCTCCTACAATTTGCCAAACCTAACTTATAGAAGTGGTTTGATAATTATGTACTAAATTAACGGTGTCTTTATACGGTTCAGACTGTACAATGCATTGGGTGTCATGTTTTTGTTATTGTGAACCATTTTTATAATTTTATTATAATTTTTTTCATTTTTTGAGCCTAGAGTTTGGCTATTAGAATATTTATTATGATCATATCTTGCCTAATGGTAACAGAGTATCTTTTTTTTTTTTTTTGAGATGGAATCTTGCTCTGTCACCCAGGCTGGAGTGCAGTGGCGCATTCTCGGCTCACTGCAATCTCCACCTCGCGGGTTCAAGCAATTCCCCTGCCTCAGTCTTCCGAGTAGTTGGGAATACAGGTGACCACCCCCCATGCTTGGCTAATTTTTGTACTTTTAGTAGAGATAGGGTTTCACCATGTTGGCCAGGCTGGTCTCAAACACCTCACCTCAAGTGATCTGCCTTCCTTGGCCTCTCATGTGCTGGGATTACATGCGTGAGCCACCACACCCAGCCTGGTAACAGATTATCTTCTTCCAGCAAAATTACTATTATTATGATAATTATCCAGCACATAAAAACACACAGCTTGTTCTAAGAAGTGAATATATCTCATGAGCTTCCAACTTATGGTGAATAAATTACAAATAGACCTTGTTTGTATAGGAATACATAACATAACTTCTGCTTCTCGGGAAGGAATTACTTTTCTGTCTTCTGCATTCAGTAGGTATCTTCAAAAATAATCTCCTATTTGTATGGGTGCACACTGGCTCAGTTTTATGGTTCTTATTGCCATTTGTTTATGGTATCAGAAAGGGATTGTTGAATTCCTAGTTCTAAAGACAGTTACTTTCTTAGTGACACAGATTCCTGTGTAATACAGTTGACCCTTGAACAACAAGAGTTTGAACTGCAGGGGTCCACTTATATGCAGATTTTTCTTCTGCTTCTGCAACGCAGAGACAGCAAAACCAACCATTTTCTTCCTCCTCAGCCTAATCAACCTGAAGATGTTAAAGATGAAGACCTTTGGGAGGATTCACTTATGTTTATGGATAGTAAGTATATTTTTTCTTTTCCATGATTTTCTTTATAACAGTTCATTTCTCTCGCTTACTTTATTTTAAAAGCATAGTATATAATAATGCAACACATATCAACTATGTGTTCATCGACTGTTTATATTATCAGTAAAGTTTCCAGTCAACAGTAGGCTATTAGTAGTTACATTTGGAAGGAGTCAAAGTTATACTCAGATTTTCAACTGCACAGGGATCAGAGTCCCTAACCCCCACGATATTCAAGAATCAACTGTAATTAACATTTATTTACTAAATATAAACCATTTACTATAAAAATTAAATAGAAGATCCATTTGCAATAACAAGTCCAATTTGTAACAATGTAATTATAGAAGAAAATGCAACATATTAACTTAAAAATCTAATTTCTTATTTCTATTAATACAAAAATATCATGTAGAATTTCAGGGATCATAAGTAGGTAAATGAATTTTTTTCAGACAATACTGTTTGAGATTGAGAATTAGCTACAACTAACTTCTTAAATAACTGAATTCTAAAGAAATTAAATTTAAAAAATTAATTTATATATAAATATATATATTTTAAACTGCTCTTTTATGATTAAAAATATGTAATCTTACTTTTTTTTGTTTTTTTTTGGAGATAGAGTCTTGCTCTTTCATCCAGGTTGGAGTGCAGTGGTGCCATCTCAGCTCACTGCAATCACCTAGGTTCAAGTGATTCTCCTGCCTCAGCCTCCTGAGTAGCTGGGATTACAGGTGTCCACCACCATGCCCAGCTAATTTTTGTATTTTTAGTAGAGATGGGGTTTCACCATGTTAGCCAGGCTCGTCTCAAAATCCTGACCTCAGGTGATCCACCCGCCTCACCTTCCCGAAGTGCTGGGATTACAGGTGTGAGCCACCATGCCTGGCCTGTAATTTTGCCTTTTAAAATCAGTAAGATAACCAAGAGAAATGAGAAATTTACTATCAGAAGTCTTACCTTGATTATCATTTCAAAGATGATTTTTAAGTATCTTATTTTTATGTTCCAAAATTTGTTGTTGAATGCTATGCATAATAAATGTAATAAATAAAATTAGTATTTTAATAGTGATATGAAAAATATTTACCAAACATATTAAATTCTTAAAGCATTTCAGACAATATCAGAGCTAATATCGGAACTCTAATGTCCCATACACTTTAAAATTTTAAGCTCTATAAACTTATTAAGCTTCTAATTAAAGAAGAAAAACAGGAAGTACTCATAAACCAAGAAAAGCATAGCTCAGTAAATTAATTCTAGTTAGCTAGCTTAACAGCCTGGAAACTGTCTTGCACTCAGAGTAAGTCCTCACTCTGTAACTAATAGGTATTTTGTTTTCAGACGAGTTGCTTCTCTTAGGCTCCATGGCTTCTTCTAAAAAGTAGAGATTTTACTATTTGACTTCACTAGGTTGTCAGGAGGATGTAATGAGATAACATGTTCAAATGTTCAGAGAAATCGTAAAGCAATGGAAAAATTTACTCTTGAACTGTATTGCTGAAACCATTTTGGAATCTCAAACAAAACCTGATGGGTGTTTTTTCATAGGTTCTAATATTTGGATGTCACAGTTTTCAGAGAATGTTACTAAGTGCTAATTTTGGTTATTAGTTCTATTCATTGTGGCTTGTAGTTCACAGCATTTTAGCTAGTTCATAACTTGTAACTAAATTTCTACATAAATATATTATTATCTCATTAAAACATATAACCTAATTGTCCCCCATTACTGAGCTCATCAGTCACACCAAGGGCAGAAAACTAATAGGTGTCAAAACCCGGCTGGGATAACTACCATTCCTTCTCTACCTCCTCAAACTCGGAGCCAGCAGGTCTGTGTTAGAGGCTGCATCTTCTGGGTCCTCTCCGACTGACATACAAGACAAAGCCCTGCTTGTATTGTTTTTTGGTTCCATGAAAGAGATGCAAGTTTATGTTTCCTCATTTCCAAGTCATGTACTAACAACATATTTGCATGTAACATCCCATATGCTACTCAGCTCTGTTCTCATTTCACAGATCACCTTATATGAATACTTTCATAATGATCATAATAACAATTTCCATATCGGGTGTCTCCTGTTTTGGTTTGACTCACATTGTTTCCTTGAAGCTAGTTAACAAATAGTCAAACGACCTTCTGGGTACTGTGCAACATGTGGAATGCTTTCTGAATTTGCGTGCCATCCTTAGGCAGCAGGCATGCTTATCTGTTCTGTATTGATCCAATTTTAGAATATGTGCTGCTAGGGCAAGTATAAAGCCCTGTTTTATACATGGATACTCATAAGTCATGGATGAGGCTTAGCTCTGTGAAATACAAATTACTTACTTTAGATACAGAGAATTCTATCAAATGACTTCCTGTGAGGTAGAATTTTAAAATGTTCTCACTCATAGGTGGGAATTGAACAATGAGAACACATGGACACAGGAAGGGGAACATCATACACCGCGGCCTGTTGTGGGGTTGGGGGAGGGGGGAAGGATAGCATTAGGAGATATACCTAATGTTAAATGATGAGTTAATGGGCGCAGCACACCAACATGGCACATGTATACATATGTAACTAACCTGCATGTTGTGCACATGTACCCTAAAACTTAAAGTATAATTTAAAAAAAAAACTTGAGGTAGAGATGCAAGTAGCCTTAGAGATTTTCATTACTGTGGAAACACATTACTTGAGGGGCCAACGGCAAGTTGGTGCCCACTGTCTATTGGAGGATAATGTGGAACCTTTTGCTATCTAACAAAAGCTGCTACACAGGACAGAAAAAAGCCTCAAGGTACAGATGTGATAGCAAAAGGCAAAGGGACCTCTTCTCTCTTCCTGCAACATTATTTGAACATCCCTGACTGTTGAGTACAATCCCAACTAATATTTGCTAGAGAAAAGATGGACACTGGCCTCAAAGGATTACTTACCATGAAGGACTAGGGTAAGCCTAGCTAAGACGTGGGCTACAAATAAAGTTTTTAGTATTGGGGAAAGGTCAATTTACTCACTATGTGTGTGGGTAAAGCCAGGAGGCCTTGCTGCCAGAGCAGGGTGCTGGGAACAATGGCTGAGCCTATGTACATGAACTAAAAAACATTGCAGCTGTGGACTCTGTGTATAAGTCACCATGAAGAGTGAGGGATCTGAATCAGTAACAGCATCCTGGTGGCAAAAGTTAATCATTACCAGATTGCAGGACCAGTTACAATGGCAGCAATACAGCAAGTGAATCAATGGAAACAACAGAATGACTAGAATGGCCTTTTCCCCCCTTCTTCTGACTTGTAAAGTAAGATTGTCTTCCTTGGACTTAGAGAACCCCTTAGCTTTTTGAAAAATTCAAAGGAGGAAGGCATAGGAGATAGCCCCAGGGGACAATACAAGATTTTCTGCTAAACTGGATATTTCAAGACCCAATAACTAATTAGAAAAGTCAGGCCAGGCATGGTGGCTAGCAGTTTGTGAGGCCGAGGCAGGAGAATCACTTGAGCTCAGGAACATGGGCAACATAGTGAGACCTTGTTTCAAAACAAAAGAAAGAAGAAAAAAAGTAAAAGATGTGACGTTATTTATATCTCACATATGACGGTTATACTTGGAATAAAATGAACAACACTGAGATCCCTAGGGATAAAGGTCTTTAAAAGTCCTGAAAGAATCTTGCATTCATTGCTACTTCTAACTAATCTAGCTTTCTGTTTGATTTCTGGCTAAAAAGTGGACTAACTTGTTGCCATTCCAAACTACCTCAAACAAACTATGAACTGTCACCTAATGTATAAGATGCAATATTTGTAATTATTTTAAACCTTAATTTAGTATTAACTGGTCTTTTAATATAAGCACATACCTTCTGAAATTATAACAAACAGCATAATCCTCGGCAGTCTGGCCAAACAGGTCTTGAGAAAAGATATTTATATTTTGTTGAAGGAGGAGGCTGACGATATTTGACGAGTTATGCTGTACTGCAAGCATGAGGGCTGTTCTAAAATAATAAAGAAATAACAGCACTCAAGAACTTTAATAAAGATATTTCATTAGCAAATTGGATACACTTCACCAATTTCATATCTTGCCTGTCAGGATAGACATAATAACCATTTACATGTACTAGCTTATGTGTATAAGCGTCTTGGGTGCTCAAGTGTTCACCTTGGTAAATTACCACCAAGACTAAAAGGTAGGGACAACAAGGAAGCTTCTTGTCCCATTGGGGTATGACATAATACAAGCTGCTAATTTATAGTCCTTTGATGGCCAAGAAACTATACTGAGGTCACTTATCTAAAGTAGGCAAAGATTTAGAGGAAGATTTCCCCATTGCTTTCCTAGTCTGATACAGTGTAATTCAAAATCAGCTAGGGATCAAATAAGTAAGAGCTATCTGCAGGCTTAAAACAACAGCAATAATAATAATAATAGTAATAATAATAATAATGGTAATAGTAGTAGTTGTAAACTGAAAGTTAAAGTCTACGCTTTATAAAATTAATAAAATACAAAACCCCTTTAGCTAATATAAGATTACAGGACCAAAAATATCAGATTACAAGTAACAGTCTATAAGAGAAGATGAATCCTACTATATACTGTTTTTTATGTTTCTCAGTCCAAATAACTGCTTTTCTACCTAACTGATTATTCATGTTATTTTTTACTATATGCCAATAGTTATAAGTTAATCTTATTAACATTTCTGACTTGAGTGACTGTTACCACTCTAGAACATTCAGGTTTTTAGGAAAAAAACAAAAACAAAAAACAAACAAAAAAACCAAAAACTATTGCACCTTCTGAAATTGTCAACGGCATGTACATTTGCCTGGTTCTTCAACAAAAATTCCACAATTTGCTGTCTCCTAGAATTTATAGCAAACAAAAGTGGAGTGTTTCCCTCCTGTAAAAAGCAAAAACAATTTATAATTCACAAAATTACGTATTTCTTAACTGAACTAAAAATCTTCTATAAGATGCTATGAACTTAAACATGCAATATAGAGAGAAAGTAAATGCAAAGCAGTCCCGTCCTTTTCACTCCTCTGTGCTTTCCCACACACTGCCTTGAAACACCCCTCCTCTGCCTCCCCACGTTAACTTCGGTCATCTCCAAAACTCACTATATTTACCAGTCCCCAAAATCCTTGCTTCTATCTCAGCATTTAGCACAGTACATTGTAATTATTTCATTGTTTCCCACTGAAACCAAGAGCTTCTTGAGGGCAAGGGCTGTATCTTTTTTCTCTATAACCCTAAAACTTAAGACATAGTAGCGAATGCTTTACGTTTTTAAAATAAATTAATGATCTAAATTATTATCTTTAGAGCAGTGTTTCTTAAACTATATTTCAAAGAATATTTGTTTTACCAGAAGAACTGTACCCCAACAAAAAGATTCCACGATCATCTGCATTTGAGAAGTATTACAAAACTGTATTACATGGCCAACAATCTAGAAATCCCTTGAACTTTGCCTAATCTCAATTTGACAATACTTTTTGTGGCAAACATTAACATTTTAGGAACTAGAGTTTCAGGGATCCTGTTGTCAGAGCTTCCCAATACAAGTGGAGGTTTCCTCTGGGTGGTACAAACTTGCTTGATTCACTTCTATCAATGGTGTCAGGATGCCAATGTCAGGCACTCCTGGTCCAAAGGGGCCACTAAGGAAATGAGCTCTGAATTAGGAGAGATTGGCTTCAAATGCACTTATTTTCCTTATTATTAAATAGTCCATGGGATTTTTCCTAATACAAGAGGATAGATTTGTATCTTAACTATTAGAAAGTTCAGTATGTTCTGTGTAAGAGAGACCAGTTAAAAATTTTTGAAAATAAATATTAAAAAGCAAAGCTCAGTAAGAAATTTTATTCTCAATTATAATGATAGTCCTGGGATGCTAATGCAACTTTACTTTTTAAATCGATTTGTATTGGTTTCCATTTAAATTGCTATTTAACTTTTTTTTACTTTAGGCAAAATATAAATCAGAAATAAAAATACAATGGCTTATCAATAAAAGTTCTAATACTGATGTATAGGGCTTATTTCTAGCATAATAAAAGCCAATAAGTCACTTGCATTTTTTTTTTTGAGACGGAGTCTCACACTGTCTCCCAGGCTGGAGTGCAGTGGCATGATCTCCGCTCACTGCAAGCTCCACCTCCCGGGTTCACGCCATTGTCCTGCCTCAGCCTCCCAAGTATCTGGGACTACAGGCGCCTGCCACCATGCCCGGCTAAATTTTTGTATTTTTAGTAGAGACGGGGTTTCACCGTCTTAGCCAGGATGGTCTCGATCTCCTGACCTCGTGATCCACCCATCTCAGCCTCCCAAAGTGCTGGGATTACAGGCGTGAGCTATCGTGCCCAGCCGTCACTTGCATTTTTAAGGGAAACTGCTGAGAAGAAAGATATAATGCCTGCAATATTCATAATCTATCCACTTCCCAGCAGGAATAACCTAAAAAGGCTTCTAGGCATTCCTATAAGCAGATGACTATTTGTGGTATAGATATAAAAAAACAGTTAAAAAAAAACTTCTGAATTCTAAAATTCAACTCTATAATTGAGGGATTTATATAAACTATAGACTATATATTATGAACCAATATATGCTGTCTTGAAAACCTTGAAATCTTTATGAAAACATACTATAAAAAAGGAGTTGTAAGCTCAAATACTTATAAGGATGAAGGAGGTTACCTAAGTAAGTGAAGTACTCAGGTGGGCACAGTAGCAAACTGGAGAATATGTGCCTCCTACACAGGGCAACCTCTGCACAGCAGACCAAGAAGTGATGCGGTCCAGGGGACACTAGATTTGATTCTTAAGACAAGCCTGAGGTCCAGATTTCTGCATGAGTCTACTAAATTTTACATGTTGACTCAATTTAAAGAGGCAAAGAACAAATCTATATGCCACACTTAGACTATAGCCCTTGTGTTTTTATATTTGCTATGAATGTGTTGCTAAATGATTGTGTATAAACCAAGTATTTGCATGTGGAACTTTTTCTTTCTGTAGTAGCATATGTTTAATAAAAAAACTCAGGCCCTGATATATACATAATAAAAATTGCTGTTAAGACTCATAGTATCCACCTCAAGAATTTTCCCAACATTTATTCATTTGCAATCTATGTGTACATAGTTTTCCCAGATTGTTAACCAAATAGATAATTAGTTCATAGGAATGCTGAAACTAAATTACTAAAAGAATTCCTATTGTATTCTCACTGACTTCAAGGATTTCCGTGTTTAAAACTGACATCCTGATTATGCCAAAGCTCTATAAACTTAACAGACATACCGAGATAGTCCCTAATACAACTTCAACTGAAAAAAAAAAAAGTTCAGGATTTGCTGCTAATCTAATTGAGAAAATCTCACTTGTAATGAACATTTGTTGACACATAATTACTTGAATGGTGACAAAGGAACATGAAATTGTGAAAGGGTCAGCCTCTACTTATTGAAAGATTACCCACAAGTAAATTGCTAAAGACTTTCTGAATGGCAGTGAATGATTCCTGGTGGGAAGCAAAAGGTGTTATTCTATAAGCTGAGAGATATTGCCAATGATATTTCCTTTCACTTCCCAGTCACAAATATAGAGAAAGACAGATAAGTCAGGCTAATGTTATTGGAAAGGAGAACTTTGAAGAAAGTAGCACCTATCAAATGCCAACTCTTTTAGAGATTTCTTATGTCTTTGAGATATGGGAATTTATATACTGCACTTATGTATTCTGTGCTTCTTAATCAGGAGTGTATTCGAACGCTGAGGTATTATTATTATTTTTTTCGCTCTTGTAAGAGACAAGAATCTTACTATGTTTCTCAGGCTGGACTCAAACTCCTAGGCTCAAGCAATCCTCCCACCTCAGCCTCCTGAGTAGCTGGGACTACGGGAACATGCCACTGTGCATGGTTCAAGAAAATATTTTTAACCATACATGTTCAGAACTTATGATCTATTACATCAAAATCCTCAGGGGAAAGCCTACACTTGTAGACTTTTAACAAAATTTCCCCAGGTCACTGTAATGCGCAATTCTAGCTGAGAATTACTGCAGCAGACAATCGCTTCAGTTTCATCTCTCACCCACGTGGCCAATATCCTTTATCAGCTTGGGATGTGGCCAGAAAGAGAAAAGAGTATGAGATAGAGTTATTTATTAAAACTCCAGTGAATTTTCCTGGGTGTGGGTATAACAGGGATAAGTAAACTCAAAATCCCAGTTGATTTTGCTATTTATAAGCTCCTTATCTCCCACCTTCCCACCAAGACATTCTAGATTTGAAAGGAGAGTTTAGACTCTTATCTAAGTGGCTGTTTTTGCCAGGATGGGTAATAAGTCAGTTACTAATTTGTTCCACCTTTTGCTGAAGTGTTTCTCACTTCATCACCATATATTCACTGCCAATCTGGTTTCCTCAGAGTCCTCTAAAAATTAATCTTTAGGCAAGTTTCAATCCCTCTTTTACCAAACCAAAAATGATTACCCCAAAGCTGAAGAGTGCTTTGTCTCAATACATAAACTGGAAAAACAACAAACTAAAAAACAAAACCTCTTCTTGGTATTTTCCCTCATTACCTAATTTTCAACTGACCTGCATGTTTTTGATTGCTCCCCTTTTCCCTTCCCATTTTTCCCTCTTAAACCTTGCCAATGAAAGATACATCCATTTTGTTAGAAAACCGTCAGCAGCAGCAAGACTTCCATTTATTTTAAGTTGCTGTTTTGGATAGAATGAGCTTGGTGTTTGGATTCAGTTAAACTAGGGCTTGAGTTCTACTTTGAACTTGGTCATGTACCAGCTATTGCTGGTTTTAAGATAAAGCCTATTTCCAGGGTAACTTTTTTCCTGTGATTTTTTAAATACTAACTAGAAAAATAAATACACCTGGGGTAGGAAACAAATACTTGAAGAAGTTTTAGCTTAACAAATTCACAAATATTTCCCGTAAGTGCACTAAAAAAGCTTCTTTGTATTTAAGGTAAAATTTTAGACAATTAATTTATTTCAAAATATTTTTATTCAGGAACACTTGAGTTCCAAATATGAAAAACTGACTCTTACTTATGTCAATGTTAAAACAAGTATTTTGAAAAGAAAGTTGATTGATCTGTACCTCGTTTAGTGCTTCAATTTTTGCATGGTGGGAAAGCAGTTTTTCTGCCAGTGAAGTCCCCTCATTATACACAGCATAATGGAGAGCAGTGTTGCCGTAGATATCCTTAATGTTTGGATTGGCGCCATGTTCCAGGAGAATAATGGCACAAGCCTCTTCCTGGCAGTGTACAGCCTATTAGTGCCAGATAAAAAAACTAGACTATAAATTCTAAGAATTCAAAATACATATTCCACAGGTTTCACCAACTAGTTATATTTAAATGAGATAAATTCATTTTAATTCTATGTATTTAAATCAAATCCATTTCATGCTGAAAGAGTTGGCTACTATATACCTTCATTAAAGGTGTCCTGTTTAGTCTATCACAGATGTTGATCTGGCATCTTCTGCTCAGCAAGAGGGTGACCACTTCCACACGGCCATGGGCACAGGCCAAATGTAGAACAGTCCTAGGAGGGCGAGAGGAATTTTCAGGAAATGGTAGTGCAGTATCTCAAAACGTACAATGGTTCATGTAATTGTAAACAGTGAATAGCAAGTTATTCCTCTGCCTTCAAAACAAATAGTTTTCTTTTGAAGAAAGTACAATATTTATTAGCTCTTATTGCTCCCTACCTTAAGGAAACAGCAGCCTATTTGGACAGAATGAGCTTGGTGTTTAGATTCAGTTCAGCTAGGGTTTGAGTTCTACTTTGAACTCGGTCAGGTACCAGCTATTGCTTAGCCTTTCTGTGCCTCAATTTCCTCATTAATAAAATAAAGATGACAACAGCAGCTAGCTCACAGGACACCACTGTGATCTTAAATGAAAATCTATGTAAATCATTTAGAACTGTTTCCAGAACAAGCAACAACTCAATAACTGTTAGATTTTTGTTTGTTGGGACAGGGTCTTGCTCTGTTGCCCAGGCTGGAGTGCAATGGTGTTTATACTTCATTGCAGCCTGGAACTCATAGGCTCAAGCAATCCTCCTGCCCCAGCCTCCTGAGTAGCTGGGACCACAGGAGTGCACCAGCATGATCAGCTAATTTTTAAAAATTTTTTGTAGAGTAGGAATGTCACTTTGTTGCCCAGGCTGGTTTCAAACTCCTAGCATCATGGGAACTTCCCACCTCAGCCTTCCAAAGTTCTGGAATGACAGGCGTGAGCCACACACCCAGCCAGATGTTACAATTATTACTATTACTACTACTTAACAAAAACATTTTAATTAAGTAAAATGATACAATTATTGCTATTTTGCAGGATGATTTAAAGATTAGGTCACATTTTAGTATATCTGATATTGGAATGGCATTTATAATTCATAATTTTTTATAACTACAATTGGTAGCATTTAAAAAATCATCTTATTAATATAGAAAACAGTAGGGTATCACACAATCCATGAGGCCTTACATTAAGCAAATACGGTATAGACAGCAGGTCTAGGGCAGTTCTAGGCATCTAATTGACACTTAAATACATTTTAATTCCTAAAAGTACCATGGGGAAAGAGCACTGAAATAACAACATATTTTTAAACAAATTACTTCTTTGATTTTTAAAAATATGAAGCTAAAGGAAACTAATGATTGAGATGAACAGGTATGGCTCATTTTAGTCAACACTTAGATTTACAGAATATATGCAAATCAGACTTTCCAATTATTCATATTAGTATTTAAGACTGATAAATTTTCAAAAGGGCAGTTAAAGGTTATCTCTTACTGTTTTCTACCTTCAGAAATGCTTTTGCTTGAAAGGTGGGAGGAAAAGCTTCAAGGAGATTAAGTCCTACTATTCCCATTTTAAATCTCTCATCTTGCTCAGGCAGAACAGGTAAACAAAGTTTTTAAGTATGGAAGCGTCCTGAGAGATAGTGCACAATGTTTGCTACATAACAGGTAAAATGTTTGCTACATAACAGGTATTCAGGCTATGTTTGATGAATAAATGGATTGATAGAATACAGTTGGGGAGCTCAATATTTTTAAATACAACTTTTATAAACCAGTATTTTTGTGATAGTAATACTATTTGCTATTTGTTATTTTTATAAGACTACAACTATAATGAAATGATTAACCTATCATTGTTTGCATATATGTAATGAATCTATACATAAGAAAAACATATATACATAATATGTACATAATAAAATCTGCAAGCACAGGTAAAAAGATTCTCTTTTTACTTCTGAAGAAGCTAAAAGTTCAAACAAGATAACAACCCTCAATAATAATGATAAAAAATAGTGAGAAATTATTTTTATCTGTACAAGATTCATATTTCTCTCTTCCCAAAAATTATTCCATTAATAATAAATTTTTACTAGAAGTTTTAGAAATGCTCACTTCAGAAATCAAAGGTAAGAAAAAAGAACAAAAGACTTGAAAATACAAATGCTCAGAAGTTACTAATTTTATGCTATTTTGTACATAGTTTTGGCTAACACAAGACCACAGTATGTTTGTGTGTATGTGCAAACAAATTGATTTTTTTTCCTCACTGGCTATAACAAAATACATCCTCACACATCAACATACTTCTCCACCTATTGCCACCTTCAATGGCCACATATCCATTCTATGGGTTCTTGTTAACATAAATGCTGAGAAAAACAAAGTGCATGTATCTCTATTTTCTGAAGGTATTTTAATACAATGGAATTGATGGGTAAAGGGCATATACATTTTTAAAATGTGGTAATTATCTCCAAATTATCTACTTGAAAAGTCATCAGCAACTTAAACTTCAAGCAGCAGTGTAAGTACCACTGCTCTTCATTCTCACAAACACTGTGGATAGAACACAGTCTCATTCCTCTTTTAACTTAAATTCTTTTATGAGAAACACTAAGGATTTTTTCTTATGTACATAAGTAACTTGTGGATCTGCAAAAAAGTACTTTGCTCACTTTTAGAGTTCTGTTCTTGTGGATTTGATTGGAAAGAATTCCCTGTAAAATAAAGATGTGCTTTTTATCTGTATATATATAACTGAGCTATATATATAACATATTATATTAGTAATATATACAATTTGTTATATATATAATCAGTAATATATATCATATTATATATGATAAAGAATAACTTCCCTGTAGGATGAAGATACACCTTTCATCTGAATATATATTTTTATATATTAGTAAAAATATATATCGTAAATATTTTTCAAGTGTGTTACCTTTTGTTAATTTTTTTCTGATACACAGGGGATTTTAATTTTTAGTTTGCTAAATCAACTTTCAGAATGCCTGCTTGCGAGGTCATTCTTAGGAAGGCCTTTATTAACATAAAATGTACCTGTATAAATAAGTCTTTGTATTTTCTTCTGGCACTTTTCTCATTTTGCATATGTAAAAATTTCAGTCTAAATTCCATCAGGAACTCATTTTTGCGACATAAAATTCCATTAGTTTTCTCCACACAGCAGGCATGTTATTAATAACTCATCCTTTCCTACTCATCTGAAATGTTACCATTATCAGTCCCTATGTATATATCTTACATATATTTCAGTGTTTTTGGATTTCCTATTCTGTTGCATTTATTTATCTGTGTTTTCAGCTGTTAGTAAATAATTAATTGTGAGAATTAATAGCACATTTTGATATCTAGAGGAGTAAGTCTTTTTTCACTCCATTATGAACATTTTTAAATATCATCACAATAGTAAGATAGATAGTGTCATGCAAAAATGATAAAACCTTGATATTTTTATTTGGTTTATGTAAAACTGATAAACATAGAGCTCACATTTTGAGAAAAATGAGTCTTCTCATTCAAGAAACCCACGTCCCATTTCCAAGTGTCCCTCTAAGAAGCCCCAGTAAAGAACCTATCTACCTAGGTGGATTCGGATTTAAAACTGACACAGGGTTTAATCTGAGAACTCTTCGTCTACTGAAAATGGCTCATGGTATTTTTGACATGGGAATGAGTTCTCATTAGGCACCTCCCTATCATGTATATGGCCCCATGTTTTAAACGTGTATATGCTTAACTTTGTGAGTTAAATCAAATTATCCACCAAGTGCTACAGACGGGGAATTGCCAGCGATGGAAAGCAGCTGAGGCTCCATTTGGCTCCGCGGCTCCGAGGGTGCCTGGGGCCCTCCAAGGCCCCCGCCCCAGGGGCTGCAGGGAAGCCGGGCCTGGGGCCCCCTCCCACCGCAGGCTGAGCCCCCGCTACCTGTCCTTTCTGTCCCGGGCGTCCAAGTCCCGGAACCTGCGCGTCAGGCAGTGCTCCACCTCCGCGGCGTCGCCCTTGGTGGCAGCCCTGTGGATCTTCCGCAGTTCCCAGTCCCGGATGTGGTACACCCGACCAGCGTACTCTTGGTCCATGGAGTCCAAGAGCTCCTGGCCCAGGCGTCTCCCGAAGCTGAAGAGCTTCCTCATGGTGGCGACTTTTCAGACGCCCACCACCCGCTCCTGAGCCGCCGCGGCTCCTCGTGGCCTTTCCACCCCCACCCAGCCCCAAATCCGCCATCCCCCCCCACAACCCGCGATCCACCCCCAAACCCGCGATCCATCCCCAAATCCAAGATCCACCCCCCAAACCCGCGATCCACCCCCAAATCCAAGATCCACCACCAAACCCGCGATGTAGCTCAGAATCCGCGATCCAGCCTGGTCCACCACAGCCTTCAGCAGCTACACTCGCAGCCTCCGACCTCTCAGACCGAGTGAGCTCCACGAAGCCGCTAAGCGCGTGCCTGTAGCTCAACGCTCCGATCTCTCAGACAGCGTGAGCCCCGGCTAAGCCTTTAGGTGCGCGCCTGCAGCTCAGCGCCAGCTCGGACTCCGGAAACCGCTCCCGAGCCCGCGTGGCCTGCAGGGGGCTGCTGCAGCTCGGGCGCAGGCGCTTCTGGCTTGCGGGTTCTCCTGGGCTCGCGCCGGACGTCTCGGAATCGCAGACGTGCATCCCTTCCGGCCTGAGGGCCCTCCTGGCCTTGACTCCCGCCCCGCTCCTCCTCCAAAGAGAGATCGGGGCCGCTGACAGGGGCCCTCCGTAGCCATGGGGGATGGGACTGGGGGGTCGGTTCCAGCCCCGGTGCAGCCGCCGCCGGGCAGACCGCCGGGCTTGGCCGCAGCCACGGCGACATCTAGCCCCGGTTCTGCGAGGCTGGGAGCGCCAGCCAGCTTGGGAGTGGCCAGGCAGCTGTTGCCAGCAGGTAGAGGGCGCCTGCAGCTTGGGCGCCCAGGTGGTGGAGAATGGCCTGGGCTGCCTCTGGATCGCGAGTGCACCTGGCCTGAGAGCCCGCCAGGCCCTGCCCCCGCCCGGCTCCTCCTCTGCTGGAGCTGGGGACCTCTAGCCAGTGGCCCTCTGCAGCCACCGGGGTTGGGTCTGAGGGCCGGTTCCTGCCCCTGTGCAGCCGCCGCAGGGCAGACCGCCTGGCTTGGCCGCAGCTACAGGGACCTCTAGCCCCGGTTCTGAGATGTGGGGAGTGCGGGCGGGCTCGGGGGTTGCCTGGAGGCTGCTGTCTGCACACAGAAGGCGGCTGCAGCTTGGGTGCCCAGGCGGACTGGAGGTGCATGACCTGGTCGGCCTCGGGATCGCCAGCGCGCCCAGCCTGAGGCCCCCAGGCCGTGTCTCCCGCCCCACTCCTCCACCGGAGGGAGATCGGGGCCGCTGGCATAGGCATTTGGCAGTCACCCCGGATGGGGTTGAGCAGCGGTTCTCAGTTCTCGTCCCTGTGCAGCCGCCGCGGGGCAGAATGCCTGGCGTGGCCGCAGCCACTGGGACACCACGCGGGCCGGGCAGGCCAGGGGGTGAAAGCGCTGGGAGGCGGGTGCCTTCTCGCCCTGAGGCGCCTCTGAGCCCCACGGCTTGTCGGCCTCCGGCGCGCGGGGCTCCCCAGCATCCTGGGCGCCGGCCCGCTGCCCGCACGAAGTCAACTCAGAGAGGATGAACTTCGGTTGCCTTGTCTGGCTGGGCTGCCAGGCGGGGCAGCTGACCTGTAGATCGGGTGGCTTTTTTCATCTTCTTGCTCACAGGACAGCGGGCTGGGAAGCCAGGGGCCGCAGGGACCTGGGGCTGGAAACCACATCTGCCCACAGCCGCGGTCTCCTGCACCTGTCATCCTGGCGGCGCCCTGGCGTCGGAGAAGCAGCAGACGCGGAGCTCCTGCAGCTGACACCGCTGCAGCAACCGGTCCTGGTGCAGGCGTCAGTGGAAGGCGGCCTCCTCGCGCGGCTCCTGCGGCCCCAGGACCAGGGGTGCGGTCAGCACCGCCCTCACGCCCCGCACCTCGTCTACATTGTCCTCCCTGGAGGCGGCTGGACCTGAGTGAGGCTCGCAGCGATCGGCCCCCGCAAGGACTGGCATGCAGGGCTCAGGATCCCGCACTCTGGCCCTGCGGCACCGCACCTTTCAGCAGCAGCTGGAACTCCTGCAGCAGCGCCTTGGGTGGGATGCTGGGGCCCGGGAGTCCTGGCAGGCCGAACTTCAGCTTCTTGTCTTGGCCCCTGATCCTCTTCCTGTTGTTAAACCTTTGTCAATCTGCCACGAAAAGCATCCAGGCGTCCTTGATTTCGGCACTGCGTGCACGCTCAGCCGAGCTCATCGGACGGGCGGTTCTCCCCAGGGCCCGCTGGCAGCTTGTTCCCGGGGGGCGGCTCCTGGACGCAGCTCTTTGCAGGCCCACCAGGCTCAGGGGAGCCAAGGCCCGCCGCGGCCAACAGGCCTGTGGAGAGTAAGAGTAAGGTGGGCTCTGCAGGGCAGCGGCCCGGAACCATGAGAGAAGCGCGTCAGTCTGGGCTCCAAGCGCAGCCTCTCGGGATTCTCCGGACCCACGGCTTATAATGCGCTTAAATCCCACACCTCGCACGAGAGACAGCAAGTCACCGTCACCGCCTACCGCCCCTGACCCGCTCCCACTCTCGCTGCAGCGGAGGGTGTGTGGGGGAGAGATGGACGCAGGGAGGGAAAAGCGCAGGGAGGGCGAACATCTTTTCATAAGCTTTCCCCCTTCTATATGCCATCTCTGATGGGAGCCTCTTTAGATCTTTTGTCCATTTACTAATTGGGTTGCTTGAATTCTTATTGTTGAGTTGTAAGTGGTTTTTAATGGTCTGGATGCAAGACAGGTGTTTTACAAATATTTTCTTCCTGTCTGTGGCTTGTTTCTCCATTCTCTTAATATTTCCCTTCCCAGAGCAAAAGTTTTAAATTGTAACGAAGTCACAGATGTGACTCACAGATGTGAGCCACCGCACCCAGCCAAAATTGATACATTTAAAATATACTATTTTTAATATAAATGGAAGATGGAGAATCACTATGAGTATTTCATTAATATTTTGTGGGAAGCCTAATAAAAATAAAATTTCCTGTGAGTATACCTCACCCCTCCAAATGTTGAGGCACTTCTCCAAGGAACAGTTCTTTGGCTGATTTTTGGTGTTTTATCTTCCACCAGTAGTAAAATGAATGACATGACTTATGGCCCAAGGCTTTACTCAGAAGCTTGGTGCCTGTTACCAGCGCTGCTGGGAACTCCTGAGGTAGACACAAAGGCCAGGTGTCAGGGAGACTACCCAAGAGCAAAGAGCCGGAGAGGGGAGGCAGGTGCTATTGGACAAAATTGCCATCACTAGGCAGGTGCTGTGAATACAACATAGATCTGAGTCAGATTCCATATGCAGGGTTCGGGGTGAGTGCCTCGGATCACTGTCTGGCTGGAATTCTCCAGAAACCTGGTTTATACAGTGTAATTGAAACTTGAAGCAGCAACTGATGCACTTGGGGCAAGGCCGATTAGAACTAGGTGATTGGAACACGGTCTGGCTAGGAAGGAAGGGACCATGCGCATCAGGGCAGAAACCGCAGGCGGGCAGATGGCCATTACAGCCCAGCGGGCTGCCCATTACTCTCCTCCAGGCCCAGGAGACTAAACACACTTGAGTCGCAACTGCCTCTGGGCGTGGGAACTGTGGTCTTGTTTCCAGTCACCTGTCTCAGCAAGAAGGAGCTTCCGTTGTGCTTGCAGACTTGACCCTACTAGTCCGGGCTGGGGAGTTCTGTGTCTGCCCATGGCTGGTCATTATTGTCTACAAAACCTGCTGTGTGATCTGTAAGAATTTTTATGACTAGCTAGCTCAAGGGCAGGATGACATGCCTATGCTATTGCTGAGGGAATATCTCTATTTTCAGGTGAAGGTTTTTTCTAATTTTATGTTCAGAATTACATACAAGAGGCACAGTGGAGGTATATAAATCAAGATGAATCCACCAGCATTCTTTCAAAATACTGAACCACACTTTCTGGTAGACATTGGGGTGGAGTGGCTGCAAGCAGAGTGTCTGGGTTGGAACTCTCATTCCACAGCTTCATGCTGTGTGATAGTGAGTAACTCGCTTTTCCTCTCTGTGTCACAGTTTCCTAGTCTCTAAGAACAGATAATAGTGACCTACCTTATAGACTGTTATGAAGATTAAATTAATTTATATATGTAAATAAGACTTGGAACATAGATTTTCTGTAAATGTTAGCCATTGTTATTGCTCCTATTGACCTGAAGTATAAAAACAGAAATGTGACCCTGGTCCTTGACCTTGGGTGGCATCACCAGATAAGCAATAGTTTAGGGAAAAATGTTTGTACTGGGTATTTTCATTATTCAAAATATTATTAATAATGTGCTATTAAGATAATGTTACAAAATAAAAATATTAAAAAAGAAGCCTATGGTACAGAATCAGAAAGTCTTACTGTGCATGTGTGTATTTTGACTTTCTATAATTCCTCCGTCAATCATAAGCTTTGCAGATTTCAGTTACTTGGGTCAACTTGCCAGTAATAACTGCTTTGGTCTCCCCGCCTCTAATGCACCTCATGATCTATTTGCTGTCCTGCTGCTACGGTAACCTTGCTACAGTTCTCTTACCTGATGATCTTCCTTTCCCAGCAAAACATTTCACACTTTCCCTCACAACACATCACACACACACACACACACACACACACACACACACACCATAAACAGCCCCCGTACACTCACACACCACACACCAAAAACTCACACATTCCACACACATCACACACATGAACGCCCCAGTACACACATATTCATACCACAAATACCACACCCACACCACACATGCATCACACCCACAACCTACACTAACATACATACCACACACACCAAACACACATTCCACACACACACTATGAACACCCCAATACGTGCACACTCATACCACATGCACACCACACACATCACACAAACTCACACACCTTAAACACTCACTTCCTACATCCACACACACCACATGCATCACACACACACCACAAACACTCCCGCATACACTCACACTCACGTATCACACAATACCATGCACTGACACATTCCACACACACACCATAGACACCCCACTAGACACATACTCATACCACACATACCACACATACCACCCCCACACACACCACATGCACATCACACATACTCTCACAAATACAACACTCACCACCTCCACTCACACACATACCACATACACACAAACCATACACACCACATGCATAAAACACACACCAAAAACACTCCCCATACACTCACACTCACATACCTCACATAGAACACACACACATTCCACACACACACTGTGAACACACACTTATCACGCACACCACACACATCACCCAAACTCTCAAACACACACCACTCACACACACACGCCACATACACAGACACCACACACACCACCGCCATGCCTCATACACTCACACTCACATACCACAAACACACCACACATAACTTCCACACACACACACCACACATCCTCATACCACACACATCTCATGTACCACTCACATACACCACACACACATCACACACTTACACCACACATGGCACTCACCATCTACTCACATACATTTCACACACACACACCACAAACATCCCCCATACACCCACATACCACACACACATCACACACTCCACACACACACCATGGATACCCCATATATACACTCATACCACACTCACACACCAAGCCCACTACACTCCATATATACTCACCTATGCCACATAAACACAAACCACCCATATCCACACTCACACACATCACACACACCACAGTCTCTCACACACTCTCACGCACACACAAACTCACACTCACACACACCCACACCCACACTCACATCACACACACCACAGTCTCTCACACACTCTCACACACACACAAACTCACACTCTCACAAACACACACCCACATCCGCACTCACACACTCACTCCTTGAAACTCTTCTCTTCACTCACTGATCCCCTCCTGACCCTAATCGACACCCACCGGGCTCCCAGGGCTTTCTTCCACCAGGACCTCCATAGCCCCTCCCTCCAGGGGCTTCTCTCCACTCTGGGCTCCCTATGGAGCCTCTGTTCCTTCTGCAGCTCTAGCTCTCCACCTCCCCATGCATTTGCCTCACTGATTGCGCTGGACCATGTTGGTGGTTTTTCCAGTGTGTCCCCCATGATAGGTCTCCTCACATACACCGAAGGCACCTTTTGACAAGCCCAGATCCTGGCACCGGCAGTTCCTTGGGCATTGTACATCCCTGCACGTAGGACCGCATCTGGCACACAGTGTGCGCTCAGCTATAATTTCAGAGCATGAATGCTCACAGGTATTAGGATCAACGTTCAGAAGGTGCTTTCCTTTTTACTGAACCTGTGGCCTACTTGATTTACCTGATAGCTTGTAATTCAGTTCATTAAATTTCTGTTAAAATATTAATACACCAGGTGAATCTCAATATTATTGCTGCAAATTATGTTTTCATTAAGATGGACAAAGATGGCCGGGCGCGGTGGCTCACGACTGTAATCCCAGCACTTTGGGAGGCTGAAGCGGGCGGATCACGAGGTCCGGGGATGGAGACCATCCTGGCGAAGACGGTTGAACCCCGTCTATATTAAAAATACAAAAAATTAGCCAGGCGCTGTGGCGGGCGCCTGTAGTCCCAGCTACTCGGGAGGCTGAGGCAGGAGAGTGACGTGAACCCGGGAGGCGGAACTTGCAGTGAGCCGAGATCGCGCCACTGCACTCCAGCCTGGGCGACAGAGCGAGACTCCGTCTCAAAACAAACAAATAATAAATAAAAATAAAATGAATCCTTAACTACATCGAGTCAAGGTATGTGAACAGATGGATGCCAGATCCTTGCTATTGATTATTCTCAAAAATAAAAATAAAAATAAAATAAATCATTAACTGCACCGAATCAAGGTATGTAAACAGATGGATGCCAGATCCTTGCTATTGATTAATCAGAGAATTCACTCCTATCGGAGGGAAAGGGATGGCCAGGATTACACTAGGGAAGCGTCCACATGGAAAACAGGAGGACAGGGAAAGAAAGTTTGCTCTAACATCTTCTGAGTTCTTCAAAGTGCTTTTCGTCTGTGATTTCGTTTACTCCTCTTACTAAGAGGAGTAAATATTTAACATGAGCAGGAAGTCTGAGACCCAGGGCTAGGAGGATTATTTAGCATCACATACAGAATAGGGCTCAATAGATTCATGTGTATGTAAGAACAACAATGATATCTCATGGGGAACCAATGGAAAAGGTAAAGTAACTTGCACCTATTTATGGAAAGCTCACATTAACACTCAAATGCTAATTAGAGAAAAATGTGACCAAAATGTTAACCCAAATCTGTTGAAATGAAAAATAATATGTGTTACTATCTTTCATTCCATATTATTTAGTAAATCCATGTGATTTATTTTTGGTGGGAAAGTATTTTAAATGTCATTTTACATATAAGATCATTTCCAGACTCCAAATACTTACTAAATTCCATGCTCACTAATGCATTTTCTAATAAGCATTCTTAACTCATTAGGATGGAATAATTGCTTTTTCTTAGATTTTAACTGACATAGAGGACAGAAACCACTGGAACAAAACTAATGGAATTTTTTTCTCCAGATCCAGGTTACCACATCTGTACCTCTGTCTTGGACTTGGAGAAATAATCAGAATAGGCTGTTTTCCTATCTCATGGAAACTCCTTTAAGCTGCAGCCTTGGCTATGGGTAGGCAAAGACATAAAGTGTTATGATGGACATTGGAGACTCAGAAGCAGAAACGGTGGGAGAGGGATGTGGGATTAAAAAAACTACATATTGGGTACAATTAACACTACTCAGGTGACTCGTGCACTAAAATCTTAGACTTCACCACTATACCATTCATCCATGTAGCCAAAACCCACTTGTACCCCGTAAAGCTACTGAAATAATAATAATTTTAAAAAGATGCACGCTTGGGAACAGGACAATGATGAAATTCCCCCTCTACCCCCATAACACCATGACATACATTTTGATCATTTCTTTAAAAAGCATTTTAAACAATAATTAAGTTCTGCTGGGTTGATCTACTAAATAAGGCATCAGTAACAAAAAAATTCACATATAGCTGGAAAGTTTGCTCTGAACCCAATCACTCCAAATTCACAAAATGTTGGCTTTTGGCAGTAAAGCATTGGAGAAGTGTGAAGGCATTTATATAGGCAAGATTTTGTGGATCTTTATCAGGCAATTAGCCTGTATGGGCCTAATTGGGTTCTTAATGGGTTCTTATTTCCAAAGAAAAGTTTAATTTCCAGGTGCATTTCTTGACCTATAACTACCTTTTTATAAATAAAATTATCTCACTATTATGGGATGAATTGTGTCCTACCCCAAAATTCATTTGTTGAAACCCTTACCTGCAGTACCCTAGACTATGACTGTATTTGGTGATAAGGTCTTTCAAGGGGTAATTAAGTTAAAATGAGGTCATGTGGTGAGCCTTAATCCAACTGGACTGGTGTCCTACTAAGAAAAGATTAGGATACAGACATGCTGAGAGGGAAGCTGGTGTGAAGACACAGGGGGAAGATGGCACCTGCCAGCCAAGGAGAGGCCTCAGGAGAAACCATCCTTGCTGACATCGTGGTCTCAGACTTCTTGCCTCCAGAATCATGTGAGAATAAATTCCTGATGTTTAGGTCACTCTCTGGTACTTTGTTAAGGTGGCCCAACAGACAAACACAGTTACTTTAATAAAGAAGATTTTCCACTGTGCCTTTGTCACTGGAGTGTGAATAAACAAGAGGATCCACAAATCACTGTCGAACTACTTCTCCAGCCTAGTGCCCTGGGCCTGTGCATGAAGCAGCACCTAAGCAGCCTCAGAAAGTGTGTTTCTTAGCCGGGCGCGGTGGCTCAACGCCTGTAATCCTAGCACTTTGGGAAGCCGAGGTTGGGGGATCACCAGGTCAGGAGATCGAAATCATCCTGGCCAACATGGTGAAACCCCGTCTCTACTAAAATACAAAAAATCAGCCAGGCGTGGTGGCGTGCACCTGCAATCCCAGCCACTTGGGAGGCTGAGGCAGGAGAATCACTTGAACCTGGGAGGTGGAGTTTGCAGTGAGCCAAGATCGCGCCACTGTACTCCAGCCTGGGTGATAGAGTGAGACTCCGTCACAAAAAAAAAAAAAGAAAAAAGAAAAAAAAGAAAGTGCTTTTCTCTTTCAGGTGTATCACACATGGATTCAGTTCCTCAACACTTGTTAAGCTGCCACAGGGCTTTGCCTGGGCATGTCCCTGCCTGCTCCTGTCTTCTGCCCTTCTGAGTCCCCCTGCTCTCCTTTGGTTATGCAGCTTTGAAATTACTCCGAACATTTACATAGTTTGCTACCTGAATGATACATTTGTGAAGGTTGATCATACAAATTGGGTTATTCTTTGTTTGTTTGTTTGTTTGTTTGTTTGTTTGTTTCTAGATGCCCTGAGACCAGTTACTAGCTTTTTCTTTTTTTAATTTTACTTTAAGTTCTGGGATAAATGTGCAGAACATGCAGGTTTGTTACATGTGCCATGGTGGTTTGCTGCACCTATCAACCCATCATCTAGGTTTTAAGCCCCACATACATTAAGTATTTGTCCTAATGCTCCCCCTTCCCTTGCCCCCCACCACCTGACAGGCCCCAGTGTGTGACGTTCCCCTCCCTGTGTCCATGTGTTCTTGTTGTTCAACTCCCACTTATGGGTGAGAACATGTGGTGTTTGGTTTTCTGTTCCTGTGTTAGTTTGCTGAGAATGATGGTTTCCAGCTACATCCATGTCCCTGCAAAGGACATGAACCCATTTTTTTATGGCTGCATAGTATTTCATGGTGTATATGTGCCACATTTTCTTTATCCAGTCTATCATTGGTGGGCATTTGGGTTGGTCCCAAGTCTTTGCTATCGTACATAGTGCTGCAAAAATGTACATATTCATGTGATTCTTATCACATCCAACTAAAACAGAGTTGAGAAGCCAGGGGATAAAGCACTCATGGTACAAAACGTTGCTCCAAAAATGTAATTCTCTGCAAGCCTGACTGCTGGAACTGCTTGTTGCCACCTGAGACCAGTTTTATCCATAGCTTCTGAGATAACTTGCTACAACTCTGTGACTAATTTTTCCCACCACCTTTGCTCATCATTCAGAGCTTGCCAGCTCCCCAAATCCTTCCTAGTGCCAATGAACTTACTCAAAGAGGAATACATAACATTTCTCCTTGTTATAAAACCTCTAATCTTCTCTTTGTTCTTCAAAGAGAGCACTTTCGGTTCTTACCAGAGATGATCTCTCCCTGGTTTGCAAACTGATATTGCCAATAAAACTCTGTTTTCTACTCTCTAGCCATTCTGGTGGTCCTTTGGAGAACATACGCCTTGCTGCAGTAAGGACTGGAAGTGTATTTCCCCCTCCCATGGAGAACAAGACCCCATACGTGAGAACTTGGAGCTACTCCTCCTCCCATCGGGAATGTGACATCACAGCTTATCAGACCCCATATGGGTTACTGAGCTCAACTACTGGACTCCCAAGTCCAATAAACCTAAGAGTTTGACAGACACTTTAAGAGCTTAGGTCATGGCAGGGTTTACTCTGTCAGCCATTCTCCGATGACCAGGAGCTTGTGCTGTGAGAGGGCTGCACTGTCCACCACTTCTCCCCAACTTCCCTCTAGTATCCAGGGACCACCCCGGCCTTCTCCAGTCTCCACTGTGATGGCCAAGCCAGTTTCCCTCAAGAACTGCTAGTATAAAGGAACACCTCAAGCTTTAATTAGAAGTTACTTCCCACAGAGACTTTCATCCTAACGGAGCAACTAGACTTTAATAATTGAGGACCTCACTCATCTGTGGTCAGTGTGCCTCATCTCTCAAGTGGATTCCCTGGGAGATTTGTTCACCATGTTATCTTCTTTAAGCGTTCTGAACCTAAGAAAAAAATTCTCTTTGCATGAGGATAAACCACAGATCCATGAAATCATATTTCGATTATCTCTTTGTTTTAACCATGCAAAAACACCTTTGCGGTTCCTTCCCCTACTGGCTTGAGCCTTGGCTTTTTTCTGTTTTTCAACAAGTGGAGGCTCAGAAGTCCCCGAGCAGGAAGGTGCCCATAGCCCGCCGCATGCCCAGCCTCACTGTGCTCTGCCCCAGGGCTGCACCTCCTCTGCTTCACCCAGCACCTGGAATGTCCCTCCTTCTGAACAGCGCCAAGGCTGCGTCTGTGCAGCTGCCCCACCCGCTGCCCCTAAGGGCTCCTATAAGGCCTGTACATCCCTCTGCCCTGGCGCTGGGGCACCGCCTTGCATCAAACCCCATATTGTCTTCTCTCCCTCTAGAGAGTTAGCTTTCAGGGAGGACAGAAGGATGGAAAGGTAAAAATATTGCTGTTTGCTGTAAATAGTACATTGTGAAGGAACTAAAACATGCCTTACAAAAAACACAATTGTACCAAAACAGAGACAAAAGGTGGGCTGGATTGTTTTCCAAGGATCCTTTCATTTTTAATGTTCATTGTTTCACTCTTAGACGCACTGCTAGTTATATCACAGTTCAACATGCACTTTATAAAGCTGGTTTTTTTGTCATTGAACATGTTTTGAAAAATGTGCAATGATCACAGACATCCTTTTGCTGGAGGCTCTCTCTAGGGTCTTATTCCATGTTTCTTTGTAGATAATGATAGTACAGTATGTTTATTTCTCATGGGTTGTGAGGAGACTAAATGATTAAATATATATAAGTGCCTGGGACAAAATTTGGCACCTGCATGCCCTAAATAAAAGCTTATTAACTAAATACATGGATTTGGAATTATTGGCTCCATTCTATGTAATTATTCCTGACCCAGAATGTCTTAAGAAATATAGTCCCTGGACCTACCTCTGGCAACCACTGCTGCTCATCACTCATCCCCTTTGCCTGCCTCATTTTAGTTACTAATGGGTGCAGCTGGGTTTGGGGATCAGGGAAGACAGTGGACATGGACTCGTACCAATACCTGGACTCTTCACACACCAAATCCTGGGGGCCAGGCACTGTTCTAGGTGCCAGATATTTAATTCACATCACAGATGTGCCATGTAAGTACAACTATTTTCGCTATTTTATGACAAGGAAATTCAGACCCAGACAGCTTAAATAACTTTCCTAAGTTATTCCCCTACCACTGCCACCCACCCCCAACGAACCCCAGCTCAAGCCTAGGCTGTCAGGGTTTGTGTTATTAACTGTGTGCTTGAATCCAAGAAGCCCAGGGGTCCTGCCTGTGTCAACAGCCTGGGAGCACAGTGACATGAGCTCAGAACCGGGAATCATCATCAAGTCTGTGTTCCTTTTTCCCAGGCATCTGACACATGGTCAGTTGGGCCAGAGACAGGAGGGGAACTTCTAGAGTTACTTAGCAGAACGGAGGCTGGAGACAGGTTGGCCCTGACATCACAGGGGCTGTTCTCTTTCCTACTGGCGTCTCCCTCCTGGGAAAATTGTGGGTGACAGTCATGGTGACAGTACCTGGGACCTTAGTCAAGCGTCCTATGTGGAGTTCTGAGTTTCCTTTGACAGAGTGTCCCGGCATCCTTCATCTGTGATCATGGTGACAGAGTCCCACTCTTTTGTCCCACGGATACTGCTCCTGTGCAGAGGGCATCACAAGGCTCATTCTGTTGTACATACAGCTGGATGATAGAGAATTTCATTAGTTTGTTTCTAAAGAAATACTAGAAAACAGATTGAATTAGAAAAAATTGGAAGTGGAAGGAGGATTTTTCTAGAGTTGACATTTTTACAAGAATCTAAGCATTGGTATCTAGGGGGGAGAAAGCCCAGAGTAATAACTTACTTAACTGTTGCAAATTGGAATGATGCTAATTAGATTTCATGTGTTGCTCATGATGTTTATTGCTGAAACGTCCATTACCCTGCTGATTCTGGCAGTGAAATAAACATTAGAATTTTTCAACAGCTGTAGTGTAAAATTTTAGAAATTGGACTATGAGTAGCACAATTGGGGTTTACTGTTTTGGATTACCAAAGTGTTTAGCCTTTGCCATTCAGGGTGATTGTGTGGAAGCAGATGCTGTGTGGGTGGAAGTCACGGCAGACGCTTCCCTGTGGGGCTGGAACCTGGAGGCTGCTCTGCAGGGGGCTGTGAGCATCCCTCCTCGTGAAGCCATGGGTGGCTATTAGGTAATGCAGCAGTTGCAAATAAGAGCCAGGGTGTCCTGGTCACTGCTGCACCTTGCCCCTAGTAGGAAATGCTGCTGCCTCTGAGCAGGGCTCAGGGGCTGTGAGCAGTGATTGGCAGCAGCAGGGCTGTGCAGCCTGAGCTCCTGATTCCTCGGACCCACGTGCACACCTGGAGAATGGCATGCGCTTCACCTCCTGAGCACCAAGGCCCCTCCTTCGTAAGGATTTACCCCATTCATGTGAGCCCCAGGAAGAGTGATGCATTTTCAGATGTTTTTAGAGAGAGGGCTCGTGGAGCACTAATCAGAGCTGTCTGTGTTTGAGGATGTTGTTATGGATACATTCATTTTTCAGGATGAAAGTCCACGCTTTCCTCACACAGCAGTCCCTGATGGTTCTCCCTCTGTTCAGGGCCTTCATTACCATGTCTGGCACGACCCTGATGCAAATGAAACATTTCCAAGAACAAGGAGCTATAACAGGAACTCAAATGTTGCATTTATAATGATTCCCGCTTCGGCTTTTTTACTTTAGAGTGCAAAGAAAAATGTGCAATTTCTTATTTGGGCAAAAACAAAATAAAATAAACAATGAATGCAAATTCCAAATCAGAGTCTGTTACTGTGAAGTATAGGGCTCTTAAAGGAAACAATCTAACTCTAAAAATGGAACAAACCAGAGCAGCTGCCCTGAAGAATCAAGGTGGTTTCCACCCAAGCTCCACCTGACGCTTATGAATGGAGAAACCAACGACACCCATGAGCACAGACCTGCTCTCAGGGAGGGATTTTACCTTCATCTGGACAAAGCACCCTGCGTAGATACATGGGGGCTCATTGGCACTAAATAGAAAAATAGATCCCTTCTGCCTCTTTCCAGTTCACACCCATGTAGCCACAGAGCTGGCAGGAAGAATAAAAGAAAGTTTTAATCTATCCCATTCTCAGTCTCACTGCATTGACATTTATTAACCAACTCCATTACTAAGTATATACTCCAACATTTGCAAAATGCTGACTACATTATGTACTCTACAGTGCCAGAATTTAGTTCATTAAAATCTGAATTTAAATTCTATGTCCATTTAGAAACTATTTGTATTATATTCTTCTGTAATTGGTTAAGCCTTATGAGTCTAAACGCAGGAATATGGATTTTTCAATGAACTTTAAATAATCTTATTGATTAAAGTCAAAGTAATGTTTGCTTAGAAATTACAGGATTAGATTTCATTATTATTTAATTTACTTATTTTTAACTCCTGGCTTGTCAGGAAGATGGCAAAAGTTGACGTGTTCCCTTTTTCCTATACTATGCTATGAAACATGGAATGTGTCATTCTTATCTTACTAAAAATGCCAGTGTTGCATCACACTGCAGTATGGTCATGGCACAATTTAGCTTCATCACAGAATAAATCAGTCATAATTTAAGTGCTATTTGCTATGCCTTTCCAATAGCATCCGCCCGTGTTCACATGCCAGATATTATTATGACCAGGCATCATTACAACTGGCCATGACAGGCCAGGCGCGGTGGCTCACGCCTGTAATCCCAGCACTTTGGGAGGCCAAGGTGGGCGGATCATGAGGTCAGGAGTTCAAGACCAGCCTGGCCAATATGGCGAAACCCCATCTGTACTAAAAAATACAAAAATTACCCGGGCATGGTGGTGAGCACCTGTAGTCCCAGCTACTCGGGAGGCTAAGGCAGAAGAATCTCTTGGACCTGGGAGGTGGAGGCTGCAGTGAGTGGAGATCATGCCACTGCACTCCAGCCTGGGAGACAGGGCAAGACTCCATCTCAAAAAAAAAAAAAAAAAAAAAAAAGATTGACCATGACTCGGTAATTCCTGGGCTTCAAAGTCAGTCGCCTTGTCTTAGTTCACAGGCTTGTATTGCAAGACTGGCTTCTGTTATATAGCAGGGCTCACATACTCTCTCCTACAGGGATGTAGGTGGTATTCAGACTAGTTCCTTTTCCTGCTGATTATACTACAGGATGTGGGTTATCCAGAGCAGAGTGCATTGGTCAAAGTTGCAAGAGCTCTCAGAGAGCTTCCATAGGTTTGGAGACCCATACGATTCCCACAGGTGGGCCCCTTGAGCCTCAGCAACCAGGACAGAGGGCCACTGCCCCACGGCCACTTTGGCCTCCATCTGTAACAAAATAGTCAAGTAACCCTGTTGGATCTAGGGAAAAGCCCTTTCCCAACACTGGGTGCTAGCTTTACCCAACTTTACCCAACCCACTTCACCGAAGCCTCATTGTCTTCCCAGGCTGACTCCCACCCCTTGCTCCCTTTAATCTGCTTATTTTTTTCAATAAATTTTTCCCCACTGAGTGCTACTCTTCATCAAAAGCAAATTCTGGCCGGGTGCGGTGGCTCACACTTGGAATCCCAGCACTTTGGGAGGCCAAGGTGGGCGGATCATTTGAGGTCAGGAGTTTGAGACCAGCCTGACCAACATGGTGAAACCCCATCGCTACTAAATACAAAAATTATCTGGGCGTGATGGCGGGTGCCTGTAATCCCAGCTACTAGGGAGGCTGAGGCAGGAGAATAGCTTGAACCCAGGAGGCAGAGGTTGCAGACAGCCAAGATCGCGCCACTGCACTCCAGCCTGGGCAACAAGAGTGAGACTCCCCCTCAAAAAAAAAAAAAAGAAGCAAATTCAGCTCATCCCATGAAGCCGAGGCCAGCACCCGTCTCCCCTAAGGCCCTTTTCTGTCTGGTGGGCCAGTGTTCAGGCCACCATGCATGCTGTTGCCACTGTGTCCTCGTGGCTGAGTGCAGTTAGGATACATGTTTCATTACCCAAAAGTATTGGGTTTCCCCATACTTGCATTTTGTAAGTCGTGGTCACACCTCATTGTCATTTAGTCTGAATATGTCACAGAGGTTTCCATTGTCTTCCTTGTGCATGGAGGGGCTGCTCCCTTGGGGAATTTGGACCCACCGGGTGGTGCCTACTGCTTTAGTTCCATCACCATCCCAGTGGTTTTTCCTGGTTTGTGTAAGAGCTTTCCATTCACAGAACAGGGTGGTTTGTGTCTGTGCACAGCACACTGTGGCATGTTGGACAGGCCACCATTCTATGTCGTCCAAGATAACCAGGGAGAACTTTGTAAGCCTCTGATCACCAGGGTTTATAGTTACACAGGAGTCAGTCAACCAGCAATCATACACCACAGAGTCTGATGCCCCAATAGGGAGTAGTTCCCAAAAAACCCTTCCCAAAAGATACCCTTTGTTGTAGATGTACCCTGAAAAGTCAGAGTTGAAAGATGCTAGAGTTCCACTTGGTCATCGTCGTGTGACCACTGTGTCTCTGACAGTGATGTCACTAGGTTTGCAGGTTGCTATTCGACCTTGTCAGATTCCTAAAACAGGGATGGTTTTGACAAACACAAAAGTTTACCCTTTCAGGCATCTGGTATAACTGTGCTAAGAGACAATATAAGTCCCTTGCTCTGAGCTTACGTCAAGGCACCAATATATTGTTGGGTTTCTCTCATTGCATAACCCATTTATTCATTCCTTTGCCCTCAGCTACTATTTCTCCTTCTCTCCATTTGTCATTGATTTTCACCCAACTTTTACACCTTTAGAAAGGATGAAGGGATGTTAGGTTCATCCACTGTGTAGGCCCAGATGGCCAGCAGCAATACCACTTCAGCAAGTGCCTCCCGCAGGGCCATTTCCAGTCATGTAAGGTAGGGCTGCAAAGAGACGAACTGTGAGGCTGCCCTGACCACCAGGAGATACAGCTGCACTCACTGTCCACCTCTGATTTGCCAGATGCAGTGGAGGCACAGCTATCCCATCAGACCTTTAGGATTTCTGACACAAATGTTAAAAGATATAACAACTGTTTCTCGCTTAAGAATCATTCCTGCATCTGGCCGGGCGCGGTGGCTCATGCCTGTAATCCCAGCACTTTGGGAGGCCAAGGCCGGCGGATCACAAGGTGAGGAGTTTGAGACCAGTCTGACCAACATGGTGAAACCCCGTCTCTACCAAAAATACAAAAATTAGCTAGGTGTGCTAGTGTGAGCTTTACCTACCCAGTGGCAGATGCTTCCAACACTTGCAGCTGTGGGCCTGGTCTCAGACTCTTTTCAGCAGGTAGGAGACAAGAAAGTTGAGGTGCTGTTGTGAAGAACTGCATAGTCGTAGCAGCATCCTTCCCGGCCATCTTCCCCAGATCACCCCAAGAGTGGAGGGATCTATCTAGTGGGGATCCTCCTTGACCACCACATGTTAAGTGTGAGCACACATGCATGGAGGTGTGTAAGCCTTCACGCTTTTTTCTCTCCCCATGTAAGACAACAAACATTTCCATTGCCCATTTCAATTCTCTCACAAACTACTCTGAGGATAATGTGCAGCATGATATACCCATTTGATGGGATGTCTCCTTGCCCTGTGTAGGTTGTAAAGTGTGTTCCTTGGTCTGAAGGTATGTAACTTAGTGACACACATTGATACAGTGTCTTCTGCTCAGTACTTTTATAGTATCTTGAGCATTTGCATCTGCCACTGGGTAGGTAAAGCTCAGTCCAGAGTAAGTGTCTATTCCTGCCAGAACCCATTTATAAACTCCCTCCAGGGCTACCAGCAGGGGTCCCGTACAGTCCACCTGCCAGCTGCATGTGGGGTCATCTCCCTCTGGGGAATCTGCCCCTTAGCCACCTGCGGTCTCCATCTTCTTGTTGTCAAGGCAGTTCTTGTTGGCATTTGTGTCTCTGAGGGTGCAGGAGGGACATGTTTCTGAGCAGCCCATCCCTGCACTGTCACCCACTCCTTTGTTGAACCTAGGTGGCCACCTCAAGTTTGTTCACCAGGATATCCACCTACCGGATCTGATCACAGATCCTGGGAGGGATTCTTCAGGTGGGCATTGATATGACCTACTTTAATGTGCCCCTTAAATTCCTGCAGTGCTGTGCTCCATGTTGGCATCCCTTTCACAGCCCAGTTTGCCATTGCCCCTCTGCCTGGTCACATGGCCAGGCCATTGGCCACTGCCCATGAGTCAGTAAAAACCCAAACACGAGCTCTTATGATTGTTCCATTCTTTCATCGCAGCAAGAAACGCAGCATGCAGTTCATCTAGCTGGGCTGATTTGTTCTTGCCTTTTTCAGTATGAGTTTTCCCATTATTGCTCATGATGTGGTGGCCTTCAGATCTGGATGTTGTCCATCCACCTTGAAACTGCCAACCACAAACCAAATAGCTCTTTGTTGTCCATTGAGAGCTGTTCATGGGGCACCATCCATGATGCCATAGACCTGGCAGATCCTCAGCTGGTTCCAAAACCGGTTGCAGGGGAAAAGCCCTCCTTGCATTCCTCTGTATCACGCTCCTGTAGAAACCATTTCCGTTTTATTATGGGACTCTTCTGAGCAGTGCCTTCCTTATTGAACTGTATCTCTGCCATCCCCCAAGACAACATGTGTATTTCAGGCTTTAAGATGAGAGTATGTCCTTCAGTCTTAGGGGAAGTTTCAATTAATACCCAATCGCAAGCTACTACCTACCAGGTCTGGGGATTTCCTGGTCCAAAATCCCAGTGGTCACCACTGGGTGGCACTCATGCATAATGTTATTGCACAGAGACCACAGTACCAGGATTCCAGCCTCCAACAGGTTATTAAAGTGAAAGTCTCTTTGCCCACCAAGCATTTTATGCTTTTTCAAATTAACAACCGGTCTGGGCTCAGGCCCATGGGTTCCCATTTAGCGTGTCCAATTAATATTGGCCAAAGGGCAAACGTCCGTGCCTTCTGCTTCACAATACTAGATACAGACGTGTTCCCCAGTCGGACATAATACCCATCCTGTTAACACATTCAGGTAAAGGAGATGCAACCACTTCACATAAAGTCCATTCAAAATTCCTATTTTCTTCCATATTTTCACCTTAATTCCATCAACCCATCAACCATTGAGATCGTGAGAGTAGGGCCTCAATGATGATGTGGAGGTTCACACCTGTAATCCCAGCACTTTGGGAGACAGAGGTGGGCGGATCACTTGAGGCCAGGAGTTTGAGACCAGCCTGGCCAACATGGCAAAATCCCGTCTTTACTAAAAATACAGGCCGGGCACGGTGGCTCAAGCCTGTAATCCCAGCACTTTGGGAGGCCGAGGCGGGTGGACCACGAGGTCAGGAGATCAAGACCATCCTGGCTAACACAGTGAAACCCCATCTCTACTAAAAATACAAAAAAATTAGCCGGGCATGGTGGCGGGCACCTGTAGTCCTAGCTACTCGGGAGGCTGAGGCAGGAGAGTGGCGTGAACCCAGGAGGCGGAGCTTGCAGTGAGGCTAGATCATGCCACTGCACTCCAGCCTGGGCAACAGAGTGAGACTCTATCAAAAAAAAAAAAAACAAAAACAAAAATTAGCCAGGTGTGGTGGTGCACACCTGTAATTCCAGCTACTTGGGAGGCTGAGGCACAAGAATTGCTTGAACCCAGGAGGCGTAGGTTGCGGTGAGCTGAGATCATGCCACTGCACTCCAGCGGGACACAGAGCGAGACTCTGTCTCACTAAATAAATAAATAATGATTTTTTTTTTTAAACGATGGGATTAGTGTCCTTATAAGAAGAGCGACACACCTGAGAGCTAGCATGCTGGTGCCCGAGCTCTCTCTCAACCCATTGTGAAGACACAGTGAGAAAGCTGCCACTATAAGCCAAGCAGAGAGCCCTCGCCAGAACCCGACCTTGCTGGCACCTTGATCTTGAACTTCCATCCTCCAGAACTGCAAGAGAGTAAATTTCTTTTGTTTAAGTGCAGCATGTGGTATTTTGTTATAGCAGCCTCAACTGATGACACATGTTTACACCATCTGACCTAGGTTTGGGTTGACCCCAGAAGACCAAATTCGACTGGCTGGGACTGAGAAGTCCAGTATGAAACCTAAATTCTAAGATGACTTTAACTCTTAACAGTTTACTTCATTACTTAATAGGAAAAACGTAAACTCCTAAAGTTGTCTTACATCTGAATTTTGGGAGATGGAATGACATGTAGTGAAGGTGAGGGATCCTCCCGTTTCTATTTAAAACATTAAGGCCATTCAGTGGCCTTAATGAAAAGACTAGGCAAGCTTTCAACTTAGATACTGTCTTTCTCACAGGTTCTGCTAAAATTTCCTATTAATATATTCAGTGTCTGAATTGAATTTTGTGTTAGCTCACATGGTACCTTTTCATTGTTTTCAGTATTCAGCAAGTGGCCCACTTGACAGCTTCTTTCCATCTAGAAGCTTCACTTTCTCTCTACTTTCCAAAATCTAGACAGGAAAGTTAACTCATAAAATCTAAAAATGATTTAAAAATCTTGTCACTGGTAGAGAGAGAGAGCACTACCTACCATCCTAAAATGGTACAAAGACTGCTCCTTTTAGTTTTTCTTTGTAAATATCTGTGGTCTTCAAAAGTAGATCATATTTCAGCTACACATATTAACACCCACACAAAAACATTACATTTTATTTTAGCTTAAAAGTGAGCATACTATATGGACTTTTAAAATAATACAGCATGAAGTCTTACTTTTCCCCACCATGATCCACTTCAAAGCCATCTGTAACGTGTCAGCCACTTCTGTGAGGTCAGCCATATGTGCCTTACATGAAACATGTTTATGGAAATATTAAAAATTAGAAATCATTTAAAAGTGCATCTCAGGAAGCAGGTGCACACTCTTACAGAATGTATTTGTAATTCTTTTTTATTTTATTTTATTTTATTTTATTTTTCTTGAGACAGGGTCTTGCTCTGTCTCCAGGCTGGAGTGCAGTGGCACGATTTCGGCTCACTGCAACCTCTGCCTCCTGGGTTCAAGTGATTCTCCTGCCTCAGCCTCCCCACTAGCTGGGATTACAGGCATGCAACACCACGCTGGCTAATTTTTGTATGTTTAGTAGAGACGGGGTTTCACCATGTTGGCCAGGATGGTCTTGATCTCTTGACCTCGTGATCCACCCGTCTTGGCCTCCCAAAATGCTGGGATTACAGGTGTGAGCCACCACGCCTGGCCTATAATTCTTTTATAAACATTATGTGTTGAAAATGGGACATATTAATCTGTAGAAAGATAACTGTACAACCTAAGAATACTCACAATTTATTTCCTATACTAAGGTACATCAAATCCTAATTAGGTACTCCCTTCTTGCTGTTTTTAAGCATTTAAACAAAAATGTTAAAGCTGCCAGATTTTTTAAACTGTAAATAATTTTCAAACTGTGCTCAGAGTTAGATCTCAATAGACTTTTGTTTTTTTTTTCAGATGGAGTCTCACCCTGTCGCCCAGGTTGGAGTGCAGTGGCGCGATCTCGGCTCACTGCAAGCTCTGCCTCCTGGGTTCATGCCATTCTCCTGCCTCAGCCTCCCGAGTAGCTGGGACTAGGCACCCGCCACCATGCCCAGCTAATTTTTTTTTTTTTTTTTTTTTTTTTTGTATTTTTAGTAGAGACGGGGTTTCATCATGTTAGCCAGGATGGTCTCGATCTCCTGACCTCATGATACGCCCGCCTCGGCCTCCCAAAGTTCTGGGATTACAGGCGTGAGCCACCGCGCCCGGCCCTCTATAGACATTTTAAAAATAGAAACAGAAAACACTTTTTTAAAAAGATATAAAAATTAAAGTTAACATGAAAATTAAGCATTTAAAGAATGATTTTATGCTTTCAATATGGAATAACAGGGATCAGATTTGCCTTCCAGCCTGTAACAAATAAACAGAAACAGATGAAGCCTATGAAACAATTATTTTCCGACACTGGCCCTTGGAGGGTGGTGAACAGCGTCCTGGGAGGGGAGACCTACAACTGCCCCCAGCTCATGGCCTGGAGACAGAATTTAGGGTGCAGGTCCAGGAACAGACTCTAGGGGGAGCTGGTGGTCCGCTGGCATTGAGAACAGGGAGTTGGGAGCCTGGGGAGGCCAAGGAGAGAGAGTTCCCAGGGCAGGGTACCTAAGAGGAGAAAGCTGTGCAGACGAAGAGAAAGCTCTGAACGATTTCAGAGGGTCCCTTTTGAGTCCTCAGCTGAGTGCTAAGCAGTGTACTTAGCATGAGGGAAACCACCTGAGGCTGGGGAAAGACCCACCAGAAAGAAGCAGAGAGGCCGCGCTCAGTGGCTCACGCCAGTAATTCCAGCACTTTGAGAGGCCAAGGTGGGCGGATCACCTGAGGTCAGGAGTTCGAGACCAACCTGACCAACATCGCGAAACCCAGGCTCTGCTAAAAATACAAAAAAAGTAGCTGGGTGTGGTGGTGGGCGCATGTAATCCCAGCTACCAGGGAGGCTGAGGTGGGAAGATGGCTTGAGCCTGGGAGGTGCAGGTTGCAGTGAGCCAAGATCACAGCACTGCACTCCAGCCTGGGTGACAGAGAGAGACTCTGTCTCAAAAAAAAAAAAAAAAAGAAAAGAAAAAAAGGAACAGAGAGAACAAACGTCAGAAATCCACAGGACAGGAATAGTTCCTGCTGCTCCCACCAGCCAGAGAAGAAAACCTCTTACTTCATCAGATAGGGCATCAGGTAGGGTACTCAGAAGTGGTGAAATTAGTCCCTGAATAAAGATTGCTCTGGTCTCACATTACATAGCTTAAGAGCATAACAGTTGGGAAGATCAAGCTGTTTCCAAGTAACTTAACTGCATCCTTGAACACTGTTCAATAATATTCATAGGAATTCAAAAGGAGCCAGCACCAGCAAGGCAAAATCCATGATGTTTGGCATGCAAAGGAATAGGAAACTAAGACTCATAATGAGAAGAAACATCTATTAATATAAATAGACCCAGAAATGACCCAGATATTGGAATTAGCAGATAAAGACACTGAAATAATGATCATAACTGTATTCCATATGTTCAACAAAAATCAAACATGTTAGCAGGAATATAGGAAATTTTAAAAAGATCCACATCAAACTATTTGAGGTGAAAACACTATGTCTGAGTTGAAAAATACACTAGATAGGATTAACAGAAGATTAGACAATGCAGAAGAAAAGACTGGTGAATTTGAAGAAATAGTAATAGAAACTGTCTAAAATGAAACACTAAAAAGACTTAAGAAAATTAATGGAGCATCAGTGAGTCGTTAGACAAATTCAATCAGACTAATGCACATGTAGTTGGAGCTCCTGCAAGAAAGAATAGAGAAAGGGAACATTATTGAAGAAATAGCCCCAAATTTTCCAAACCTGATCTAAAAAACTCTAAACCAGTGGTTCTCAACTGGGGGTTATTTTCCCCATGAGAACATTTGGCAATGTCCAGAGTCATTTTTGGTTGTCACAACTACCTGCCTTTTGTAGGTAGAGACCAGGAATGCAACTAAATTTCCTATAGTGCACAGGACAGTCTCCCCAGGCCCCATAGGGCTGAGGTTGAGAAACCCTGCTCAACCAAGAAGCTCAATCAACCAAGAAGCTCAATCAACTTTAAGTGCAACATAAAATAGACGAAAACAGTACCAAACACATCATAATCAAATTGCTGCTTAAAACCAGTGACAAAGAGAAAAATCGTAAGAGCAGCCAGAGAAGGCCAGGCATGGTGGCTCATGCCTGTAATCCCAGCACTTTGGGAGGCCAAGGCAGGTGGATCACCTGAGGTCAGGAGTTCGAGACCAGCCTGGCCAACATGGCGAAACCCAGTCTCTACTAAAAATACAAAAAATTAGCCAGGTGTGGTGGCAAGTGCCTGTAATCTCAGCTACTCAGGAGGCTGAGGCAGGAGAATCGCTTGAGCCTGGGAGATGGAGGTTGTAGTGAGCTGAGATCATACCACTGCACTCCAGCCTGGGCAACAGAACAAGACTCTGTCTCAGAAAAAAAAAAAGGAGCAACCAGAGGAAAAAGATATAGTATTACAGAACAACAAAAATAAGAAAAACAGCAAATTTTTCCTCAGAAACAATGCAAGACAGAAGAGAGTGCAGCAACATCTTTGATGTACTGGGGGCTAAGGGTGGGGTTATCAACCTTCAATCAACCTTCAATAAGCAACTAAAATATTATTTAAAATAAGGCAAAATGGTCTGGGCGTGGTGGCTGAGGTCTGTAATTCCAGCACTTTGGGAGGCCAAGGCAGGCAGATCACCTGAGCCTGGAAGTTCGAGACCAGTGTGGGAAACATGGCAAAACCCTGTTTCTACAAAAAATACAAAAAGTTTGTCTGGCATGATGCCACACACTTGTGGTCCTGGCTACTTGGGAGACTGAGGTAGGAGGATCACCTGAACCTGGGGAGGTTGAAGCTGCAGTGAGCCAAAATGGAGCCACTACACTCTAGCCTGGGCTATAGAGGGAGACCCTAAAAAGAAAAAGAAAAGGCAAAATAAAGACTTTTTCAGACATGGTGAAAGTCAAGAAATTCATCACCAGCAAACTTGTAGTACAGGAAAATTTTTTTTGTTGTTGAGACAGAGTCTCGCTCTGTCGCCCAGGCTGGAGTGCAGTGGTGCGATCTCCGCTCGCTGCAAGCTCCGCCTTCCGGCGGTTCACCCCATCCTCCTGCCTCAGCCTCCCGAGTAGCTGGGACTACAGGCACCCGCCACCACGCCCGGCTGATTTTTTGTATTTTTAGTAGAGACGGGGTTTCACCGTATTACCATGTTAGCCAGGTTGGTCTTGATCTCCTGACCTCGTGATCCACCCACCTCGGCCTCCCAAAGTGCTGGGATTACAAGTGTGAGCCACTGCACCCGACCAGAAATTTTTTAAAAAAGTCCTTCAGGCAGATGAAAATGATATCATTTGAAATCTGCAAGGAGAAATAGAAAAATCCACAATAATAATCAGAGATTCCAACATCCCTCTCTCAACAATTAAAAGAATGAATAGATAGAAAAAAATCAGCAAGGACATAGAAGACTTGAATGATATTATCAATCAACTTGATCTAATTAACATTAATGAAATACTCCACCCAACAGCAGTAGGAATGCTTTTTTTTTTTTTTTTTTTTTTTTTTTTGAGACGGAGTCTCACTCTGTCGCCCAGGCTGGAGTGCAGTGGCGCGATCTTGGCTCACTGCAAGCTCCGCCTCCCAGGTTCCGCCATTCTCCTGCCTCAGCCTCCTGAGTAGCTGAGACTACAGGCGCCCGCCACCACGCCCGGCTAATTTTTTGTATTTTTAGTAGAGATGGGGTTTCACCGTGTTAGTCAGGATGGTCTGGATCTGACCTCGTGATCCGCCCGCCTTGGCCTTCCAAAGTGCTGGGATTACAGGCGTGAGCCACCATGCCCAGCATTTTTTTTTTTTTTTCTTTTTGAGACGGAGTTATGCTCTTGTTGCCCAGGCTGGACTGGAGTGCAATGGCGCGATCTCGGCTTACTGCAACCTCTGCTTCCCGGGTTCAAGCGATTCTCCTGCCTCAGCCTCTCAAGTAGCTGGAACTACAAGTGTGCACCACCATGCCCGGCTAATTTTTGTACATTTTAGTAGATACAGGGTTTCATCATGTTGGCCAGGCTGGTCTTGAACTCCTGACCTCAAATGATCTGCCAGCCTCGGCCTTCCAAAGTGCTGGGATTACAGACGTGAGCCACCGCACCAGGTCAGGATGCATTATTTTTAAGTGACCATGGAACATTTACCAAAATAGACCATATTCTGAGCCATAAAACAAGTTTTAATAAATTTAAAATAATTTAAATCATACAAAATGTATTCTCTAATCACCATGGAATTACATAAAAGTAAATTAGAAAGCCCCCTGGCATTCCATCCCAGGCTTTCTGTTATAGTTTGCGCTTGTTAAATGGTCGTAGGCCGGGCACTGTGTCTCACAACTGTAATCCCAACACTTTAAGAGGCTGAGGTAGGCGGAGCACTTGAGGTTAGGAGTTCAAAACCAGCCTGACCAACATGGTGAAACCCTGTCTCTACTAAAAATAAAAAAATTTAAAAAATTAGCCAGGTGTGGTTGCGTGTGCCCATAGTCCCAGCTGCTCAGGAGCTGAGGCAGGACAATTGCTTGAGCCTAGGAGGTAGAGGTCGCAGTGAGCCAGGGTCGTGCCACTGTACTCCAGCCTGGGAGTGTGAGGGACACCAGATGAGGGAGGCCTCATTCACCATGATCACTTCCTGGCCCTTCCCAAGTTTCTGTTTTCTTACACATTGTCACATTTCTTGCCTGCTATATAAACCCCTGGTTTTAGTCAGTCAGGAAGATGGATTTGAGACTGAGCGCCCATCTACTCTGCTGCAGCACCCAATTAAAGCCTTCTTCCTTGGCAATACTTGTCTCAGTGGTTGGCTTCCTGTGTGGTGAGCAACAGGACCTAGACTGAACCCTGGCGTTTCTGTAACAACAGCAATTGTCCTAAGTCATAAGTACCATTTGGTTATCAAAACATTACTGTCAGCAGAGCCCTGCCCACAATGTGCCGAGATCCCTTAGGGTGGAAGACAAGGCCACATGATGGACAGAAGAGTATGGAAAAGCTGTCCCAGTGATGACCATTAGAGACTTTCTGCACAAGACCCCTTAGACCTAGGCAGGCGTCACCAGAAGCAGAGAGGGACATAGAGCTGGAGAGGTAATATGCCCTGAGGTAGCATAGTGAAGGTGTATTTCTGGCCTTGCCAACTGAAAACAAACTGCTTCTGGTGGTCTTTGTGAGCAGCTACTGAGGGAAAAAACACACATTTGACAGATCAATAGCTGCCTACCAAGTACCAGGGGCTGTGTTAATTTGCTCAAGCAACAAAAACACATCGGAACAACAGCTGCAATTAGAGTTAATAACCAGTTAAACTTAAGATAATCCACTGTCATTCTTCAAGCCCCATCTGTCTTCTACAGTGGCCAAAGAAGTGATTTGAATAGGGGACGATAGGGGAATCACTAACCCTGCATCTTTCAAGTCCTTAGTGGTGGCATTAATCTCTGCAATCCCTCCAGGGATACAGTACACTTTTGGCTTACTATTTTCCTAGTTAGAGATAATTCTAGTGGCTTCCACCTGGCCTTTCCCATCATACTGGCCCTCACTCCACAGGTGAGAGAATCAATATGGGAAGTCTGCCAGTTGCTGTGCATGTCTATTCCAATGTTATGCATTCTAGAACTGGAGAAATAACCACAGGATGAGTTCAGTGGCCCGCTGGACCCACTATGAGAAGGACCTGAGCCAAAACTCCATTGATCACCTAACCTCCATAAAACTCTGCTCAGACTAATGGGTGACAGTGACATTTTAGTTCCCCTGGAATTCATTGTCACGTCAGAGCTAGTGCCCAGCAATCCCCAAAAAGTCTGATTATTTCCCTTCCCATAATGCAGTCACCCTGATGAAAAGCTGTGGGTCCCTTTAGGGAAGTCTGGAAGAACGATAAACCATTTTAAATTTTTGACAATGTAGCACAGTCCTTCTTCAAGGTGACCTGGATTCTCCATTCAAAGGGTTCAGAGTCTGGGCATTAGTTGAGGGACCATGACTCTGCTCTGGTAATTCAAGTTAGACTTCCATTTACCTGACCTAGAACTCTTTTGCTTACACAGATCAAATAAGAATGTAGTAGGCTTCCTGTCTGTTTCACCTCTAGCAACACGATCATCAACTAGTCAACATCATAGGTCTGAGTGACTCAGACTATTCTGATTGCTGCTTTGATTCTGCTATTCATTATAGCAACCCCACCCACCTTGCCTTTGGCAATTAAGTGCCTCCCCTTGGCTCCTGCCACCTTGGGATCCAATTACCTAAGTGGATTTAGGTTTCCCAACTCAGTGGCAGCAGTTCTCACTGTAATTTTTACCTACAGATAAAAGCAACCACATAGGTTTTCAAAGATGCTGGGACTCCCTCACAAATTTATTTCTCACAATCATGGTGAAAGGTATGTTCTCTGAACCCACCAGGGGCAGAGAAGGCAGTCTTGCATAAGAAATCCACTCTACCATTCCAGTCTCCCTAAGCTTCTGGATACCTTCTACTAGAATACACCAAGGCAGTTCTGACACTTCAACTTCATTTAGTGCAGGCCACGTTTTGGTTCATGTTTCAGCCAACTAACCAACCAAACAGTTAGAGCTCTTTCCATCCATCTGAGCCACAACACTGAGTCTAGAATCTCTGCTTTGTGACAATACATATTCTCCATATTTCTAACTGTATGAACTGGAAAAATCATGCAGTTCATTTGAAGTGTAACGCATCTCCTTGTGGGTCATACTTTGTGCCTCATCTTTCAAGGCCTGCTTAGAGTAATTCTAGTTGTAGGTATAGATGCAAAGACAGGTGGTGATGGGTGGATGAGTGGGTCCTGAGGAAAATTAGCAATGTTTTGTAAAGCAATTTTCTCAGGGAGCCATTACAGTTTGCTCAAACAAAGCAGAATTAATCTCCTCAGACGTGGGTGGAACAGCTTCTACTGGCAAAGAAAACACATCTGAATTTAGAAATTTAATGTTCCCAGCTTCATCCAGATCTCCCCATATGTCTCCATCTGTCTTAGAACATTTAGTGTTGCTATAAAGGAATACCTGAAGCTAGGTAATTTATAAAGAAAAAAGGTTTATTTGGCTCATAGTTCTGATGGTTGGAAAGTTCAAGATTTGGCATCATCTTCTGCCAATGGTTCTCAGGCTGCTCAGGCTTCTTCCACTCATAGCAGAAGGCAAAGGGAAGCCCATGAGTGCAGAGACCACATGGCAAAAGAAGAGGAAAGAGAGGAGAAAGGGGTTTCAGTCTCTTTTTAACAACCAGCTCTTGCAGGAACTAATAGAGAGAGAACTCACTCACCCACAAGGGAGGGCATTACTCTATTCATGAGACATTCACCCCCATGACCCAAACACCTCCCATTAGGCCCCACTTCCAACATTTTGGTCAAATTTTATCATGAGATTTGGAAGGGACAAACATCCAAACCATAGCACCATCTCAATTTTCAGGATCCCATTCTTTCCCAATCAATGTTTTCACTTTAGCATCAGACACCATGGAGGACTGGAAAATCAATTTGCTTTGTAACTCAGCTGATTATAGGATGAGACTCTGGGTTTGACTCTTAGCAATCTCATCTCTGTGGCTACCGAAGATAAGGGTTTTTGCCAGAGCAGACATTGAAGATTTCAGGTCGTTTATACAGAGCTTGAGTTGGGAATTCAGATCCCTAGGGTCCTTTTTCTCTTTCCCCACTTTTCCCATGTAATTAGGAGCAACCAGCTAATGTCATTATATTTGCTAGTGTTTTTGTCCATTTTGTGCTGCTATAACGTAATACCTGAGACTGAGTAATTTATAATAACAGAAATGTATTGGCTCATGTTTCTGAGCTGGGAAGTTCCAGATCTAGCGGTTGGCATCTGACAAGGACCTTCTTGCTGCATCATCTTCTCATGGCAGAAAGCAGAAGAGGAAGAGAGTGAATAAATGGCAGCTGAACTCCCTCTTTTACAACAAATCCTCCCCTGGGATAACAGCATTAATTCATTCACTTTGCCCTCATGGCCTAATCACCTCTCATTAGACCCTACCTCCTGACAATGCCAGATTGGGGATCAAGTTTCCAATCATGAACAATAGGGGATACATCAAATTGCAGCAGTTAGTTTGACTAAAATGTTCCAAGATATAAAATACATGGTCACCCAGAACCTTACCTCCAATAAATATTTGATTAGGAGTATCAAAGGGTGATATTTGTTATATATGTATTGCCAGATCATGCCATGGATTATTAGTGTTGTCTTTACTGCCAGAAATAGAGTCATCAGTGTCTTCAAATATAATCAAATTGAGAACCAATTCCAGAAACCCTAGAGCTAATTAAGAAAGCTCATCCTTAAGGCCGGGCACAGTGGCTCATGCCTGTAATCCCAGCACTTTGGGAGGCCAAGGCAGGCGGATCACTGAACGTCAGGAGTTTGAGACCAGCCTGGCCAACATGATGAAACCCCTGTCTCTGCTAAAAATACAAAAATTAGCCAGGCATGGTAGCATGCACCTATATAGTCCCAGCTACTCGGGAGCCTGAGACAGGAGAATCACTTGAACCTGGGAGGTGGAGGTTGCAGTGAGCCAAGATTGTGCCACTGCAGTCCAGCCTGGGTGACAGAGTGAGACTCTATCTAAAAAAAGAAAATAAAAAGGAAAGAAAGAAAGCTCATCCTTAATATTCTGTTCCTCTAGATACCTCTAGATACACTCTTGGTACCAAAATCTATATCAGTCAGAATTCTCCAGAGAAAGAGAACCAGTAGGATACATAAGATAGGTAAATAAGTAGATGGTAGACAGATAGACAGACAGATAGATAAAAAGATAGATAAAGATATTTACTTCATAGAATTGGCTTTTGCTACTGACTTATGCTGAATTTTGTAGGGCAGCCTGGAAAATCTTGGGCAAGAGTTGATGCTGTGGTCTTATAGCAGAATTTCTTCTTCAAGGAAACAAATTTTGCTTTTAAGACCTTTCAGTTGGTTAGACGACACTCACCCACAGTATGCAGGATAATCTCCTTTACTTAATGTCAACTGGTTGTAGGTATTAACCATATCTACAAAGTACCATCACAGCAACACCTAAATTAGTGTTTGATTGAATAACTGGGTACTATAACCTAGCCAAGTTGACACACAAAACTAACCATCACAGTGGTCAAGTAATGATTTGACAGATTGTTCTGTAAATGCCTGGAACCAGTAAGTCTCCAAGTCTTTGCCAGCAGGCTTTATATGTGCACTAGGGAATGCCTTCGCCACTCAGCCAGGCGGCGTAAGCTCTGCCTTAGCCTTCACTTCCTGCTTGTGCATATCCTCTCGGTCAGTCAGAGGTGAGACCTTCTCATGTCTTTCCTGAGCATGCACACTGCGGCATACAGCCCTGGGCATGCACATGGCCTCCCAGATCTTCAGGAATATGTTTGTGCTTTTCTTTTTTTTTTTTTTTTTGACAGTGTCTCACTCTGTCGCCCAGGCTGGAGTGCAATGGCGTGATCTCAGCTCACTGCAACCTCCGCCTCCTCGGTTCAAGCCATTCTCCTGCCTCAGCCTCCTGAGTAGCTGGGACTACAGGCACCCGCCACCACACCCAGCTAATTTTTTGTATTTTTAGTAGAGACGGGGTTTCACCGTGTTAGCCAGGATGGTCTCGATCTCCTGACCTCATGATCTGCCTGCCTCAGCCTCCCAAAGTGCTGGGATTACAGGCGTAAGCCACCATGCCCAGCCAGCAATTCCCTGTTTTAAAACATTTTTATGTCCAGGAGCGGTGGCTCATGCCTGTAATCCCAGCACTTTGGGAGGCCGAGGCGGTCAGATCACCTGAGGTCGGGAGTTTGAGACCAGCCTGACCAACATGGAGAAACTCTGTCTCTACTAAAAATTCAAAATTAGCTGGGCATGGTGGTGCGTGCCTGTAATCCCAGCTACTCAGGAGGCTGAGGCAGGAGAATGGCTTGAACATGGGAGGCGGAGTTTGCAGTGAGCTGAGATCGAACCACTGTACTCCAGTCTAGGCAACAAGAGTGAAATTCCATTTCAAAAAAAAAAAAAAAATTAAAACATTTTCATTACCTCCAAAAGTTTGTTTAAGCCCTGTTTGCTGTAAGTCCTCACTTCCATCCTCAGCCCTAAGCAACCACTGTCTTTACAATTTTTACGGGCCTGGCATGGTGGCTCACGCCTGTAATCCCAGCACTTTGGGAGGCTGAGGCAGGTGGACCACAAGGTCAGGAGATCAAGACCATCCTGGCTAACATGGTGAAACCCCATCTCTACTTAAAATACAAAAAATTAGCCAGGCGTGGTGGCAGGCGCCTGTAGTCCCAGCTACTGGGGAGGCTGAGGCAGGAGAATGGCGTGAACCCGGGAGGCGGAGCTTGCAGTGAGCCGAGATCGTGCCACTGCACTCCAGCCTGGGCGACAGAGAGAGACTCTGTCTCAAAAAAAATAAATAAATAAAATAAAATAAAATTTTTACTTTTCTGGGAATTTCATATAAATAGAATTATGAAAGAGATGGTCTTTTCTTCTTCCATGTCATAATGTTTTTTAGGTTTTTTACATATTGTGGAATGATCGGTATTTAATTTCTTTTCTTTTTTTTTTTTTTTTGCCAAAGTACTCCTATATAGGAACATACATACCACATTTTGTTTATCCATTCTGTAGTTAATAAGCATTTGGATTTGTTCACATTTTGGCTATTTCGAATAATGCTGTTATGAACATTCTCATACCAATCTTTATATGGACATGTGTTTTCATATCTCTTGGGTAGAATCATAGAGGTAAAATTGCTGAGTCTTATGCTAAATTTATATTTAGCCCTTTGAGAAACTGCCAAACTGATATGTAAAGAGAATGTACCTTTTTATACTCCAATCAGCAATTTATCACAAGGATTTCTCTCAAAATAAATAAAGAGAATGTACCTTTTTATACTCCAATCAGCAATTTATCACAAGGATTTCTCTCAAAATAAATAAAGAGAATGTACCTTTTTATACTCCAATCAGCAATTTATGAAGGTTCCACTTGCTAAGCATGTTTATCAGCATTTGGAATTATCAATCTTAATTTTAACCATTCTGATTGGTGTGTATTGGTATTGCATGGTGGCTTTAATTTGCTTTTCCTAATTACTTGTGATGTTGAGCACTTTTTCATGTGATTATGAGCCATTTGTATGTTTTCTTCGTTGAAATGTCTATTCAGGTCTCTTGCCCAATTTTAAATTGGGTTGTCCTCTTGTTATTGAGCTCTTCTTTTTATATTTTGTATAAAAGTTCTATATCAAATATAAGATCTGCAAATATTTTCTCCCAATTTATGCTTTGTCTTTTTGTTTTCTTCAAGGATTTTTTTTTTTTTTTTTTTTTTGAGACGGAGTCTTGCTCTTTCGCCCATGCCGGAGTACAGTGGCGCTATCTCAGCTCACTGCAAGCTCCGCCTCCCGGGTTCACGCCATTCTCCTGCCTCAGCCTCCCAAGTAGCTGGGACGACTACAGGCGCCCGCCACCGTGGCCGGCTAATTTTTTGTATTTCGCCATGTTAGCCGGGATGGTCTTGATCTCCTGACTTCGTGATCCACCCGCTTCAGCCTCCCAAAGTGCTGGGATTACAGGAGAGAGCCACCGCGCCCGGCCATGGAATGAAGTTTAATTGGCTGGGCTGGTGTGGAGCGTGGAGTTCACCCCTGTAGTCCCAGCACTTTGGAAGACCAAGGTGGGGGGATCCCTTCAGCCCAGGAGTCTGGGCAACATGGTGAAACCCTGTCTGTACAAAAAAATACAAAAATTAGCCAGGCATGGTGGAATGCCCCTGTAGTCCCAGCTACTCAGGAGGCTGAGGTGGGAGGATCACTTAAGCCTGGAGGTAGAGGTTGCTGTAAGCCCAGATTGCATGGCCTGGGAAATGTAGCTTTCAATCTAGCCCTTGCAACACAGGGAGTAAGGAAATAAATGTAGAAATGGATTGTGAATGAAAACAGACAATATCCAGCCGGGTGCAGTGGCTCACACCTGTAATCCTAGCACTTTGGGAGGCCAAGGCGGGCAGATCACCTGTGGTCAGTCAGGAGTTCAAGATCAGCCTGACCGATATGGTGAAACACCATCTCTACTAAAAATACAAAAATTAGCTGGGTGTGGTGGTGTGTGCCTGTAATCCCAGCTACTAGGGAGGCTGAGGAAGGAGAATGGCTTGAACCAACGAGGCAGAGGTTGCAGTGAGCCAAGATTGCGCCACTGCACTCCAGCCTGGGCAACAGAGCAAGACTCCATCTCAAAAGAAAAAAAGAAAAGAAAATAGACAATGTCTAGCACTGCAATTGTAGAAGAGAATTCTTGCAATAAAAATACTATTTGGAGTTTTGACATGACGAAGTTAGCAGATCCACAAATCTCCCCACAAAGCACCTATGATCTGTAGAAAACCATCAAGGCAGCCAGGCGCAGTGGCTCACGCCTGTAATCCCAGTACTTTGGGAGTCCAAGGCGGGTGGATCACGAGGTCAGGAGATCGAGACCATCCTGGCTAACACGGTGAAACCCTGTCTCTACTAAAAATACAAAAAATTAGCCGGGCGTGGTGGCGGGTGCCTGTAGTCCCAGCTACTCAGGAGGCTGAGGCAGGAGAATGGCGTGAACCCAGGAGGCGGAGCTTGCAGTGAGCCAAGATCGCGCCACTGCACTCCAGCCTGGGCAACAGAGGGAGACTCCGTCTCAAAAAAAAAAAAAAAGAAAAGAAAAGAAAAAAGAAAACCATCAAGGCAGCTAAAAAAAAGTTTCAGTGCTCTGGAAATTTGCCAAATGCGTATATAAAACTGAGAAGTGTTCATTCATGAAAATTTCTTAGGCTGGATGCAGTGGCTCATGCCTGTAATCCCAATACGTTGGGAGGGCTAGGTGGGCAGATTGCTTGAGCTCAGGAGTTGGAGACCAGCTCGGGCAGCATGGTGAAACCCTGTCTCTACAAAAAATACATAAATTAGCCAGGTCTGGTGGTGCGCACCTGTAGTTGCAGCTACTTGGGAGACTGAGGCTGGAGAATCACTTGAGCCCAGGAGGTGGAGGTTTCCGTCAGCCAATATCATGCCACTGCACTCCAGCCTGGGCAAAAGAGTGAAACTCTGTCACAAAGCAAAGCAAGAAAAAAGGAAGGAAGGGAGGGAGGGAGGAAGGAAGGAAGAATTGCTTAACTGTGGGTGCAAATAGCAAAAGTCTGTGATGTTCCTACCTGGGGAAACTGTCATAACTTCCCAACACTGTTTAATTTGATGAATGTGGGGGCAGATAAAGAAACTATTACCTTTGATTACACTACCAGAGGGATGTCGGTTGATTTTGTTTTTATTTTATTTTTTTTAGAGATGGAGTCTTGCTCTGTCGCCCAGGCTGGAGTGCAGTGGCGCGATCTTGGCTCACTGGCTTACTGCAAGCTCTGCCTCCTGGGTTCACCAGCCATGCTCCTGCCTCAGCCTCCCAAGTAGCTGGGGCTACAGGTGCTCGCCACCACGCCCGGGTTTCACCGTGTTAGCCAGGATGGTCTCGATCTCCTGACCTCGTGATCCACCTGCCTTGGCCTCCCAAAGTGCTGGGATTACAGGCGTGAGCCACCGCACCCGGCCAACTTGATTTAAATACTGTCAGCTAAGTTGGATCTCACTGACAAGTGATCAGGGATGTCCAGCAGCTCTGCTAACCTGAAGTGTGACCTTTTTTGTTTTGTTTGTTTGTTTGCTTGAGACACAGTCTCACTTTGCTGCCCAGGCTGGAGTGCAGTGGTGCCATCTCTACTCACTGCAACCTCCACCTCCAAGGTTCAAGCAATTCTGTCTCAGCCTCTCCAGTAGCTGGGATTACAGGCATGCACCATCACACCCAGTTAATTTTTTAGTAGAGACAGGGTTTTGCCATATTGGCCAGGCTGGTCTCGATCTCTGGACTTTAAGTAACCTGCCCACCTCAGCATCCCAAAATGCTGGGATTACAGGCATGAGCTGCTGTACCTGGCCTAAACTCAGATCTTTTTGGAACAAGAAATGGAACAAAATGATAGATAAGCTTTTGCTAAGGAGGCCCAGGTGGTGAGACAGCAACAGGGGGCTTGATAAACTCTCACATATGCCACATTGAGCAGAGGATGAGCACATCTGTAACAAAGATTGGATTGAGCTGAAGCCACTCATGCATCTCTGGCCAACTGAATATGACTATATATGCAGAGAAGATGCAAGAGATCCTAGTGGAATCTAAAAGCTAGAGTAGACTTGAATGTGGCCTGTGGTTAGAAGGTGCTCTGCTGCCAAATTGCAGATCCATCAGCACAGTGTGGGAGCCTATTTGGCTGTAAGCATAGTCTGACTAATGCTTACATTAGCTGAATGCTAATGTATGAAGTCACAGTGGCAAAACCTAGGAAGCAGGGCTTAAACATAAAATAAGAAGAAAGCAGCCACATATTGCTGAGGAGACAGAGTTCACAAACAAACAAAACAAAAACGATAGTGCACAAGAGGGGGAATTGGAATCCAGAGTTGCTTCAATACATTATCTCAAATGTCAAGTATTCAATAAAACATTATAAGACATACAAAGACCCATCCTCAGAAAAAAGAGAATTCAATAGAAATTGTGTCTGATTGTCCTCAGATGTTGGATTTAGCAGACAGAGGCTTCAAAGCAAAGCAGCTATTACAAATAAGTTCAAAAAGCTAAAGAAATCCCTATTTAAATAAGCAAAAGAATGGATTATGGCAATGAATCAACAAACAGAAAACCCCAGTAAAGACAGAGGTTATGAAAAGTACCCTTCATCCAGTTTCCCACACATTTTCTTCAAAGAAGAAACACAAATGGCAAATAAGCACCTGAAAAGATGCTCAATATCAGTTGATCATTAGGGAAATGTAATGATTCCAAACCATACAAATCAAAACCATAATGAGATACCACTTCTCACCCACTGGGACGGTTTCTTTGTTTGTTTGTTTGTTTGTTTTTTTGAGACAGAGTCTCGCTCTATCGCCCAGGCTGGAGTGCAGTGGCACTATCTTGGCTTACTGCAAGCTCCATCTCCCAGGTTCACGCCATTCTCCAGCCTCAGCCTCCCGAGTAGCTGGGACTACAGGCATGCACCACCACACCTGGCTAATTTTTTGTATTTTTAGTAGAGACAGGGTTTCACCATGGTAGCCAGGATGGTCTCGATCTCCTGACCTCGTGATCCACCCGCCTCGGCCTCCCAAAGTGCTGGGATTACAAGCATAAGCCACCGCGCCTGGCTTGGGACGGTTATTTTAAAAATGGAAGTCACAAGTACTGATGAGAATTTGGAGAAATTGGAACCCTTGTGCCTTGCTGGTGGCAATGTAAAATGGTGCGGCTGCTATAAAAAACATGGTGATTCTGCAAAAAGCCAAACAAAATTACTACATGACCCAGCAATTCCACTTCTAGGTACATCCTCAAAAGAATTGAAAGCTGAGCCTCAAGCAGATACTTGTATAGCCATTTTCACAATAGCATTCAAAATAGTCAAAGGGGGCCAGTTGCGGTGGCTCACACCTGTAATCCCAGCACTTTGGAAGGCCGAGGTGGGGGGATCACGAGGTCAGGAGATTGAGACCATCCTGGCTAACATCGTGAAATCCTGTCTCCACTAAAAATACAAAAAATTAGCTGGGTGTGGTGGCAGGCGCCTGTAGTCCCAGTTGCTCAGGAGGCTGAGGCAGGAGAATGGTGTGAACCCAGGAGGCAGAGCTTGCAGTGAGCTGAGATTGGGCCACTGCACTCCAGCCTGGGTGACAGAGTGACTCTGTCTCAAAAAAAAAAAAAATAGTCGAAGGGGTAGAAACAACCAGCCTATACTAACAGACAAATGGATTAAGAAAATGTGCTACATTCATACAAATGGAACAATATTCAGCCACAAATGGAATGAGTTTCTGATACAACATGGCTGAGCCTTGAAAACACTATGCTAAGATGTAACAATCGCTTCTCCTGAACCTGTCTGCGCTGAGCCAACTGCAGCCCCACACAGCATGGAGCTGCAGGGCTGTGAGACACCAGCAGCTCTTTTTCACCTCTCCATGCAAGTGTGCATGTGTGTGTGTGTGCGGACATGCACACTCACACACACACTCCGTCTTGCTCCTCTTCCCTGAATTTACCCCCGGGCCACACTCATCCATGATTCCACATCTTTGTGTCTCTGGGACCTTCTCTCTGGAGCATATTTTCCACGACTGGCAAAAACCTGCTCTCTCGAGATGCAACCCACTGTCACCCATTCTGTGCCCTCTTCTGAGTCCTGCAGATGGAGTGTTGCCTCTCCCAGGCTCCCGAGTGCAGCAGAGTCAGCCACTGAAGTCTGTTCTATCTGCAACATGAACCTCCGAGGGCTGGGCTGTGTCCTGCTGCACCCAGGGAAGGCTGGTGGGCAGGGAGCTGGGATCTGGAGTCACATGGACCAGGGTTCAGATCCTGGGCTTCTCCAGTTATACCCTATGATATCTTGGACAAGTCATCCACCTTATTGTGCTCCAGTTTCCTGGTCTATAAAATGAAAACAGTGGTACCTGCCTTGTAACTTGTTTGTGAGGCTTAAGAAAGATAGTGAATATTTGTAATGTGCTACACACAGGGCTTGGAACAGGGTAAATGCTCAGCACATATGTTGGGGTCTTCACCACTATCATTGTTCCTGGACTGAACCGAGGGTCGGGCTGCTTGTTCTCCTGCTCCAGTAATGAGATGCAGATGACCTGGGAAAGAAGAGTTTATTTCTGTAAACAGTTACAGGGAGAAGGGCAGGGGCAATTCACCAGACCAACTCAAAGTTACAAAGCTTTTCCAGTGCTTATACACCTTCTAAGCTATATGTCTACTTGCTAGTGTGCATTCATCTAAAGACCCAAGTGATGGATTCCATGTAATCTATAACTAAGGTGTGGGTCAACCGGGCACAGTGGCTTATGCCTATAATCCCGGCACTTTGGGAGGCTGAGGTGGGTGGATCACCTGAGGTCAGGAGTTCGAGATCAGCCTGACCCATATGGTGAAACCCCGTCTCTACTAAAAATACAAAAATTAGCTAGACGTGGTGGCGTGTGCCTGTAGTCCCAGCTACTCTGGAGGCTGAGATAGTTATTACCCTTATCTTGTCTCCAGCTAAGGTATGGAGGTCTGGGGAGTTTCTTTAGACCCCCAATAAAACTTGCTTAATCCTAAACAGGTCCTGGTATGAGGAATGTAAGAATTCCTTCATTGTCTTGACATGTTTCAAGGCCCAGGAGAGGCCCGGGCAAGACTCTTGGAGGGCGTCTGTTACATTCTAGCCATTGTGTATGCGCACTGGCTCTTTCAGCCTTTAATATCTAACCATTCAGTCAGTGCTGAAGCAGTTGTTATGGAGGCCTACCTGTTCAACTGTTAGTGAGACCTGGCCTGCCACATCATCATTACTGTCTAAACTCCTAGCACAGAGGAGTTTATCAAATGCATGACATCTGGGCCAAAGATCTTTTTTTTTTTTCTTTGAGACAGAGTCTTGCTCTGTCGCCCAGGCTGGAGTGCAGTGGCGAGATCTCAGCTCACTGCAATCTCTGCCTCCCAGGTTCAAGTGATTCTCCTGCCTCAGCCTAGCTGGGAATAGTCCCAGAGTAGATGGGACTACAGGTGCCCGCCACCACGCCCAGCTCATTTTTGTATTTTAGTAGAGACAGGGCTTCACCATGTTGGCCAGGCTGGCCTTGAACCCCTGACCTCAGGTGATTCACCTGCCTTGGTGTCTCAAAATGCTGGGATTACAGGCGTGAGCCACCATGCCCAACCTGGGCCAAAGATCCTTTGACGTCATACAGCATGAAAGTGTGGGGGCTGCCATGTGACTCACCATGCAGGTGGCCCAAGCCACATATACCTGGCAGGCCATCACCTGTTGGGGAGATGGCTTTACTCCTCAGCCAGTGAGGGGCAGAGAGGAGACAGGGGAAGGGGCTTACGTGGGTAGGCAGAGCTCTCCAGGGAACAGTGAGGAAGGAGGGGAGGCTGAGCTGCCGGAGTGACTACACACCAGGTTAGGTTTGAGCCTGGGCATGTCTGTGTGTGAGGACACTGCCAGCCTTTGCCTGGGCCCCTGGGGAGTCTTTGTTTATGTGCAAAGGCAGAGCAGCTTGGTTGGGAGAACATCACTTCCTGTTTTGTTGCCAGGCCCCAGCTAAGCGGTCCAGTTCTCCTAGAGGGAGCCACCCGGCTGTTCCCTGACACCCTTCAAGCCCCTCTCCCTCCCACCTCTGCCGAGGCCGCCTCCCTTATCTTATGTATCCTGCCTTCCTGGTGGAGGGCGCTTGTGTCCAGGAAGTGGTGCATGGTGAGCCCAGCCTGGTCTGTATCCGCTGAGCCCTGACCCCTAAGCGACCTTGGTTGGTGTCCCTGATATGGGTCCCAAGACTCACTAGGCCTCGTTAAAGCTCCTGCCCTCCTAGAGCTAACATTCTAGGGGGACATAAGTGCACAAAGGTGAATATGCGCAACATACAGTATGCAACAGAGGGAGGGAAATAGAACCAGGGAAGGGAGTCTGCAGCCTACAGCCATGAGGGTGTAACCAAAAATAAAATTTGAAGGCACGCCCAACCATCTGAATGAACCTCCTCCTCAGCCAGGGCATTCTAAAATTTAACTTGAAAGACTAACCTGTTCAGGCCATGACATGAAGTGGGGGTTGGACATGTCCAGGGTTTATTTTACATCAACACAAACTTTAAGTCTGATAAGAAACATTTACAGTCTAGTATATCTAAAGCCTGCTATTTAAAGGTTTCATATGCATGATAAAACCTCAGCCTTTACAACCCCTGAAGATAAACCAGACATTCCTTTCTACTGATAATAAATAACTTTTTCAACCATTGCAGTCAGAATATGTTTAAATCTACCTAAGACCTGGAAGACCCCCCACCCCTTGTACACTTCAAGTTGTCCCGCCCTTCTAGATGGAACCAATGTAAATCTTACATGTATTGATTGATGTATCACTGTTACTGGAAAGGGGTTCTGATCCAGACCCCAAAAGAGGGTTCCTGGACTTCGTGCAAAAAAGAATTCTGGGTGACTCCATAGAGTAAAGTGAAAGCAAGTTTATTAGGAAAGTAAAGGAATAAAGAGTGGCTACTCCATAGGCAGAGCAGCATCATGGGCTGCTTGACTAAGGATACTTATAGTCATTTCTTGATGATATGCTAAAGCAGGGTAGATTATTCATGAGTTTTCTGGGGAAGTGGTAGGCACTTTGCAGAACTGAGGGTTCATCCCCTTGTTAGACCATATAGGGTAACTTCCTGACATTGGCATGGCATTTGTAAACTGTCATGGCGCTGGTGTGAGTGTCTTAGCATGCTAATGCATTATAACTAGCACATTATGAGCAGTGAGAATGTCTAGAGGTCACTTTTATTGCCATCTTGGTTTTGGTGGGTTTTGTCTGCCTTCTTTTTTTTTTTTTGAGGCAGAGTCGCATTCTGTCACCCAGGCTGGAGTGTGGTGGCATGATCTTGGCTCACTGCAAACTCTGCCTCTCGGGTTCAAGCAATTCTCCTGCCTCAGCCTCCCGAGTAGCTGGGATTACAGGCACCCGCCACCACTCCCGGCTAATTTTTGTATTTTTTTAGTAGTGACGGGGTTTCACCATGGTGGCCAGGTTGGTCTCCCACTCCTGACCTCAGGTCATCTGCCCGCCTCAGCCTCCCAAAGTGCTGGGATTAAAGGCGTGAGCCACCGTGCCCAGCCTGGTCTGGCTTCTTTACTGCAACCTGTTTTATCAGCACGGTCTTTGTGACCTTTATCTTGTGCCGACCTCCTATCTCATCCTGTGACTTAGAATGCCTAACTTCCTGGGAATGCTGCCCAGTAGGTCTCAGCCTTATTTTACTCAGCCCCTATTTGAGATGGAGTTGCTCTGGTTCAAATGTCTCTGACATTATGTCTCCCAAAAATGTATAAAAGCAAGCTGTACCTTGACCACCTTGGGCACATGTCATCAGGATCTCCGAAGGCTGTGTCATGGATGCATCTTTAACCTTGGCAAAATAAACTTTCTGAGTTGATTAAGATTTGTCTCAGATACTTTTTGGTTTACAAGAGCTACACAAGAGGAGAGGGGAAGGAAGAGGTTGAGGAAGGGCCACACTTGAGCGTGCAGGGCCTTGGAGGTAGCTGTGATGATGTGGCTTTGACTTTGGTTGGGTTTTGAGCAGAGTGGGAGTGGGACCTGACTTGGGTCTAAGGAAACTCTTGGCTGCCCTGCTGTGAGAGAAGCCTAGGGGAAGGAGGAGGCAAGGAGGCAGTGAGAGGGTGACGGTAATGGTCCAGGTGATAGGGACAGGGGCAGAGAAATTCCAGGTAGAAAAGGGCGGGTCCCTGGTGAAGCCTCACCGTCAAGCTGAAAGGCCTGAAACCGCAGCCCAAAATAAGAACTTATATCCCTGTTTCCCACTCAAATGTCGCCGTTTCCTAAACCACCCATGGCCCTGCCCTGCCCCATCCTTTGCCTATAAGGACCCCAGGCTCAGCCAGCAGGAGAAGCAGCTGGATGTCGGGGACTATGGCTGGATGTTGGAGAGAAGCGGCTTGACTTCAGAGTGACAGCTTGATGGTGTAACTTTGGAGAAGAGTCTGGCCAGAGACAGAGAGACTTGAGGAGAAGGTGGCATCATTTCTACCCCTCAGGGTATTGTGAAGATTGAATGAGAAGATGTATGTCACATACCTGGCAATGTTGGGAACATATGCAGAGCTCAGTAAGAGGTGGCTCATTATCTGCTGCCAGGATCACCCTGCTTCTCTTATCTTTGCAAGCCCCCTATTCCTGCAGCCTTGGGCTGGCCAGTTCCTGTGCATCCTCTGGGTCTCCCTCAGGTGTCTTCTCAGGGAAGCCTTTCCCGATCCACCCCACCCCATCACACATTGCGACTCTCACCCAGAGCTGTCCCTCCTGCCAGAAGGAAGACCACAAGGGTAGTGACAGACCCTCTGCCCCCAGCACCTAGGAGAGTCCCTACCTGTAACAGAATGTTCCTGAAACCTTCCCTGGCCTCCCTTCCACCACCACCTGTCTCCAAGTTCAAAGCGCCATGGTCAGTCCCTGCGTGGGACTCCCATGGTCTTCCTTCCTCCTCAGACCTGCCCCACAGCAACGTATGGGTGGGGGTGGGGAGGTTCGAGTCAGATCAGCCTGGATCAGGTGCAGGTGTTGCCCTGAGGCTGTGTGACCTTGGGCAAGTCACTGTGGGGCATCAGTCCCTCCCTTGCTAAGTACACACTCAAACAAGTCTTGCTCCTTCTTTACACTGGGAGCTCTCCCACTTACAGTTAACAATTTGCCCAGCCCAAGACAGTCCCAGGTAAGCCAGGAAGGTTGGTCTTCCTATTCCTACTACAACTGAACTCCTTAAAATTAGTTAATTTCACAAGCCAATCTATGACACATTCTCCTCAGACAAACAAAACACTAAAAAGAATCAGGGCTCCTTGGGGAAATGACTGATTTCAGGTCTGGGACATGGAGAGCACAAGATGATCTTGGAACAATTTGCATCAGACATCAAGGAAGTAATAACAATAATAACAAATTACGATGTTTTGAAGACATGGAGCCAGCTTGGAGGAGCTCCCACGGGCCAAATCTGCTACCATTTGAGCATCAAAGCAAGTAAGGAAAGTAATGGATTGTAACCCATGGAGTAAAATAAGAATCCATGGATCCATACTGCTAATGAATGACAGAGAAGAGAATAGATGAGAAGGTATAGGTGCCTCACAGTACAAAGGCAACTCATAAATGGAGAAGGACTAATGGAAATAGAAAAGCAGCCAGTATGGCCGGTCGCGGTCGCTCATGCCTGTAATCTTAACACTTTGGGAGGCCGAGGCAGGCAGATCACGAGGTCAAGAGATCGAGACCATCCTGGCCAACATGGTGAAACCCAGTCTCTACTTAAAAAAAAAAAAGAAAAAAAAATTAGCAGGGCATGGTGGCATGCGCCTGTAGTCCCAGCTACTCGGGAGGCTGAGGCAGAATCACTCGAACCCAGGAAGCAGAGGTTGCAGTGAGCCGAAATTGCATCACTGCACTCCAGCCTGGGGACAGAGCGAGACTCTGTCTCAAAAAAAAAAAAAAAAAAAAAAAAAAAGCAGCCAGTATGGTAATAATTATTTCAGGCAAGAAGTAGTCATGAATGCCAAAACCAGTGGGTCAAGGTTTGAGGAGTCATAGGCTATATCTATGGTTGCAAAGTCTTCACTCATGACACTAATTACCAAAGAAAAACCCAACATCAATCAGAGAAATGCAAATCGACATCACATACCTCCCGGCTGGTGCTCTGAAAACCCAGCAACACCTCAGTGACAGTCCTGCCAGAAACGCATCACCTCATCACCCCATGAGCATATACCAGTGTGCACTGCACTCCTCAGAAAGGTCAATCAAAGGAGACTCAGGAAACCTGACGACTGAATGCAACTGGATCCTGGACCACAAAAACAATACTGAAACTCTCCAGTATGGTGTTGGGCCCTCGTGCAATTAGAGTGTGGACTGTGCATTAGATAGTGTCAGTACCCTGTGTGCTGTGATTTCTGCTGTCATGGCTTCTTTCTAATTTGGTCTTGAGGGAGAGTGACCATAAGCCAAGATAGCCACTCTCTAGGAGAACCGAATGGGTGTGGGGTTCAGGTGAGATACAATGAGAAAGTAAAATTAAAAGGTACAAAACAGAAGGAATTTATTATTCTTAGGTCCCGGAGAGGTTAGGGATGCCTAAGAGAGGCGGACAAGCAGATGGGGAGGTGCAGTGAGAGACGGTGGGAAGGAAGGGACTATGGCTGTGCTAGGGTCCATGGGAATCATCCTTTAGGATTTCCCTTGGGGCCTCTGGACTGGCTAAAGAAAATACGAGGGAAGGGTGAACTCATTTGCACTGATACTGGCCATTAGGTGCTACGGCGATCAGCGGCTGTGGGGTGTGTTGCCGCTTTAGGTCAATGAGATAAAGAATAAACGAGTTATCTCACACACCACCATATACGGAGAAGTGTTACCTACGCCAAGGCGAAGGGTACGACTGGCTTTCAAACAACTTAAGTCAGGCCTAAAAATAGATGCGGAGACAACAATTATATTTACCACGTTTATGACCCTGTATTAATGGAAATGTCTTTATTCCCAAGAAATAGACCTTGAAGGACTGAGGGGCGGTGCTGAGGTTCCCGCTGGCCCCTGGGCGCCCCCTGCTGGCCTGTCCTCCTCCCGCCCCCAGACGTCTGCACAGAGCATGCGTCACACCGTCCCCGGGTTTCCAGCAGCAGCCGTTCACCCGCGCTCTCGGGTGCGCTTCTAGCTCGTGGCCTCCCGGGCTCTGTCCGCGTTGTTCGTCCCACGGTCGGGAGCCCAGTCCCGCCGCCCCGCACCCGCCTCCCCCTGGGGGTTCTCCCGGCAGCCGTCTTGCCACCCCGCGTGGCCGCCGGCTGCCAGAGGCACAGGGGAGCGCGAGGCCCGGCGACCGAGCAGTGTCCCCGGCTCTGAATGTGGGGAAGGCCGCGGGGCCGCGCCCACTCGACCGCCGTCCAGGGGACTGCAAGGCGCCGGTACATCCGGCTCGACGCTGGCGGCGCAGGCCAATCACGGACGGGGACGGGTGGGCGCGGGGCTGGACGGGCTTTGTAGTCGGTGCGCTAGCGGGACTACTGTCCCCACAGTCACCTGGGCCACATTGGCGTCAGTGGCTGCGCCCGAGGGCCCGCCCCTCACAGAGCATGGGCCAATCATAGCCGGGGGCCGGGCGGGCGCCGGGCATGATGGACCTTGTGGTCGGAGCGCGGGCAGGACTCCAGCCCCCAGCGGGCCCCGCGCGCTGGAGGGGAGGAGCCGTGCGGCGGCGCGGGCGGGCGGGCGGCCGTCGGGGCAGGGCGGCGGCAGCGGTGGCGGCGGCTGAGGAGGGCCCGGCCTGCGAGAGCCTCAGTGGGAGCCGGCTCAGCCCTCGGCCACCATGTCGGCGCCGTCGGAGGAGGAGGAGTACGCGCGGCTGGTGATGGAGGCGCAGCCGGAGTGGCTGCGCGCCGAGGTGAAGCGGCTGTCCCATGAGCTGGCCGAGACCACGCGTGAGAAGATCCAGGCGGCCGAGTACGGGCTGGCGGTGCTCGAGGAGAAGCACCAGCTCAAGCTGCAGTTCGAGGAGCTCGAGGTGGACTATGAGGCTATCCGCAGCGAGATGGAGCAGCTCAAGGAGGTGAGCCGAGCCGCCCTGCCCCGCGACCCCCGCCCGGCGCCGGGGCCTGTGGGCGTCGTCCCTGGCACCAGGGCGGCCAAGGTCAGCTTGCCAAGCGGGGGCCGGCAGGGGTGGGCCGCGGGGGCGGAGGGGGCACGGGCCCAGAGCCGGGGACCCGGGCAGTATGTGGGAGTGGGCCCGGCCTTGGCTAGCAGGCCGGTGCCGCGGCCGTTGCAGACGCCGCTAACGCAGGGGTCCGGGCGCCCTGTCGCCTCCTGCAGCTGCCCGCCTGCTTCTGTGCGGACCTGGGCGGCCCCGGCGGGGCGGGGCTTCGTAAGGGCTGATGCTTTGCGGTGGTCGCTGTTCCGGGTGTGTCTGAGTGTGGGGTGGGGTTGGGAGGGCAGTGGCTGAGCCGGGAGCTGAGGCCACGGATGCTGGTGACCCGCTGGGAGAGGCCGAGGGTGGGCCTGGGTCTGGGTGGCTGCGGCTCTGTCACCTTCAGAGAAATCACTTCCCCTCTCTGGGCGCGGCTACTTTCGGAGCGTTTCTGCTTCTTTCATGAGTGCCTCCGAGGTGGGGAAAGGTCGTGGACAGCGGCCTAAGTGAGTAGGGCCTCGGGGTTGCACGTGGAGGTTGCCCCTGGCATGGGTCCCCCAGTACCCTTGCCCCAGGCCCAGCGCTGTGTCCTCATGGCCGGGATTGCGCTCCCACCAGCTAGCATGACTTCCCTGGCCCACTTCCTGTCCAGCCCCCCTTCTCGGGCCCTTCCCCTCGCTGTGGCTTGCTGTGTTCCTCTTGGACGGAGACCTCAGTGGTCTGTGTCATTCCCACTGCGGGGAGAGTAGGTTAGACCACCAGGCTGGTCGAGGGTCTCCAGGTGGCAGGGCAGCGGGAGTCTTGGACAGTCCTTCCCCAGCTTCTCTTCTCCCCTTCCCTGACTCCATAGCGTTGTTTGCAGGAATTGCTTTCTGGGAGGATACACCAGGGTTTGGATCCAGGCTGTGCCCCTTGCTAGTGATGTGGCTTTGGGTAGAGGCCCTCCGTGAGTCTTAGTTTCCCCCTCTGCAAAATGGGAGTGCAGTACTGCGTGCCCAGAAAGGATTGTTGTGAGGGTCATGTATTTGGAAAGGACTGGTGTGCGGTCAGGAGTATAGCCTGGTGGTGTGCTCCCATCCCCCACTTGAGTGTGTCCTGATGAGCCCTTGGCTCTTGGTTTCCAGGCTTATCACCTGGCACCTCTGCTCCCAGTCAGCCCAGACAGGTGCCTAAACCATTTGCAGCCTTCCTTGCCTCCCCCGTGTCTGAGGAGACCCGTCTGTGGAGAGCAGAGAATGAATCCAAGCAGATGCTTAGATGTCTGGGCAGAGCAGGTGCTCAGTTAGTACCAGTTAATGGCTGACCCTGGGCCAGCAGGAGCTGGGTCCTCCCCCATCGCCCTCAGGACTCGATTCTGTTGTCTGTCAGCAGGTATTGGCACCTTCTGCAATGCATGCTCCAGTGGCGCTGGAGCTACAAGAGGGGTGAGATGCAGCTGCTCTTGCAAGAGTCCCCATCTTAGGGTGGGGCGTGTGATAGGGAGGCCGGGGGCTCTGAGAATATGGAGTGGGAGTGGACTCAGCCAGTTTCTGGTCTCCTGTAGCGGGGCTCACCCTCTCCAGCAGGCAGCACTATCTGTTAGGGCGCTTTTCCCTCTGCACACAGAGAAACAGCCCTCTTTCTCCTACCAAGTGCATCGTGAGCCGCTCCTGGGCAGCCTCTACAGTCCCTGTCTCTGTCCACAGCTTGGGTTTGGCAGTGTCCTCTGTGAGAAGGAGTTGTCGCTGACCTAACTTGTCCCCACTTTGGTGCCCTTCATTTGTCAGGTCTTTGCTATTCTGACACAAACGTTTTGGCACAGTGAAGAATCTTGGCATTTTCGTGGCATGTATCTGGAGGGTGAGTCCCTAGCAGAATCAGGAAGAGGGTATATCTGTTTCTGTGGGTACTCTTTAGGCGTCTGCTTGCTTGTTTTTTGTCACCACCTGGCTTCCATGTACTGGCCACATGGCCTTGGACAAATTACTGCTCTGTTCTGAATCTAGTTCTCCTTTGTAAGGTGGGATAAGAATGTTTCTGCTCGGTCTCTAGCAGAGTCTAGAGGAATGTGCATCAGCGTTTCAGTTTCAGTAGATGTTGCCAGAAAGTTTGTACCAGTTCACCCCCCCATCAACAGCATGCCTGTTCCTCACACCCATGCCAACACAGGCTCTTGCTAACCTATTTAATTATGGCCAGTATTATAGTTGAAAATATTAACTCTTCATTTAAAAAAAACACAAGATTTAAGGAGACAATAATTGTGGGGTTTTTTTTCTCCTGTAGAGCGGTGTACCGCCTTAATTCTTTAAAAAAACTTTATTTCTTGAACTAAAGTGCATTTAGTTACTAATAAATTGTGCTCCAAATGGAGTTGCTTGTAGTTCTGCCCTGCATTTGTAGATAATAGGATCGTTGAGGGAAAGACGCTGGCCTGCTGGTCCCAGTGTGTGGGTTTCTGATCAGAGCTGAGGAGGGTCTTGTGGTGATGAATGGGAGACAGTGCCAGTCCTGTTGCCTTTCTCATGGGATGGGGGAAGTGTCTGTGTCCTGCTGACAACATAGCACGGTGCTGGCTGAGACCACAAGTGAGGTGGGTGCCCCCTGGTTGATTTTGCCTAATCATTCTGCTAGTGATTTCTTGAGCCTGACTCAGTTAAGACCATATCTGTCCCCGTTCCCACTGTGCCCTTTCCCTTCCTCTCCCTGGAATGGTGGGGAAGAGAATTAGATGGGCTTTGGTCAGCAACCTGGTGTTCCTGGTCCTGCGTGGCCGTGAGACACTTTGTTCTGTGTTCTTAGCTGTAGCTTTAAGAGGACAGGTGTGCTGAGGTGGCAGCTCCTGCCTTCAGGGCACAGGCAGGGACTGTAGCTAGGTGGGCTAAGGCTAGGTGCCCATGTGGTCCTCATGGTCAGGGGAGGGTAATGGGGGAGGTCTGAGAACAGTCTTGACTCCACCTGAGCTCAGGCTCAGAGAGGAGGTCTGGACACCCTCACTGCCTTGGTGTGCCACCTTGGTGCCATAGTGTCAAGCTCTGGAGCACCATTGCCCTTGTCTGAGAGGTGCACGTGGGTGGAATTGGGTGTTGGACTGGGCACAGCACCCAACACGCAGCAAGTGCTTCGTAGGTCTTCTGCGGACTGAATCTCATGCCTCACTCAGGTCTCTGTCTCCTTGCTGCTGCACCTGCAGCTTCTCCCCATTCTTGTCCTTGTCCCTGCTCAGTCTCAAGTGGCTTCCATTGCCACCTCCCAAGGGCTTCCCCAAGCATTGTCTCAGGCCCCTACAGCCTGGCTTGGGACTGCCCTACCTCTCCTGTGCCCACATTCACCCTTCGTCTTAGAAGTCCCACCTGCCCTTCAAGCTTGGGTGTCTCTAAAATTCCCCTGCCTGCTGCCTTCTGGACTTGCCGAGCCCTGTTCCCAGCACCTGGGCAGCTGCAGGAAGTGAGGGTAATAGGGGGATTGGCAGAGGACCCTCCAGGAGGTTCCTCTGCAGAGTTACTGGGGGTGAGGCCCAGCCTCTTTGATTGTTTGCTTCCAGAGCAGGAAAAGTCCTGGTCTTGGTTAAAGCAAGTGTGGGATTCTCCCATTCGTCTGATAACCCCTGAGAACATTGTTGTGTCCATTTCTGAACAGAAGGCTGTTGGGAGCAAGGAGGCTCTGGGAGACCTAAGGGCCTTTCAGGGGGCTGGGTGGTGGCAGTGGTCTGCTGTTGGTATGAAGAAGCCTGGCTTGGGTGGGAGCTGGGGCCCCGTGAATACCTGAAGCACAGATGGGTCTGACAGTTGGGGAGAGGCAGCTATAGGCATCCAAAGATGATGACCATGTGGCTACACTGTTGTCACTAATTGTTGGGCAACTCTCTCCCCGCCGGGCCTCTCTTTCCCCACTTTTAGAATATGGGGCAGGGGGTCATGAAGGAATCTTTAGGGACCCTTACACTTTTAAAAATGTCTGAAACTCCCACATCGAGCCCTGCTGCTGTTTCTTCCTGTAGGGCCTGGCGACTGGGCACTTGTGTATCTCAATCATCCTGGGACCTGGCCAGGGAATCTGCCCAGCCCTAGGCATGCGGATGGTGTGCTCCAGGCCAGCCCTGCCAGCATGTGGAGGCGTGGACCTGGCCACCCTCCATGGGATTCAAGGCAGGCACAGCTGTGATGGAGCAGCTCGTCTTTGGGGATGCCAAGCGAGCATGCTTTGTGGCTTAGCAGGTGGATCCAGAGGAAGGCCAGGCCCAGTGCTGGGAGCCCCTGGGCCCCTGGGGGTGCCTGGCACCACCTGAGCAGGACTGACTGTATATGATGTCTGTCCCTGTGAACTCCATACTGACTCCACAGGGGGAGTCTGGGCCCTGCCTGGTCTCCCAGGAGCTTGCGGCCCTGGATGAGCCGCTGACTGTCTGGGCCGTGATAGGTTAATGATGATGCCTGTTACCTTGGCCCATTGCTCTGTGAGCCCCCAAGGTCGGGGAGTGGTGTCCCTGTGCCCTTGTGTCTGAGCATCCGGCCCAGGTCCATATAGGATTCCTGTTAGGTCTCCCCTGTCACTTAGGGACCACAGTCCCTTCCTTTGAGGGAGGAGATCAGTTTCTTCTTTGTCAGTTTTGGGCATCCCCCAGTCAGTCAGACCTGCTTCCCCACATAGGTGGACCAGATGAAACTGTTACACACATCGGGGGTAAGAAAGATTTGGTTTCTTCTCAGACAGTACACCAGCTGTTTGAGGTGGTGGTGGCTGGTGGCCAGGGCTGGCCAGGACTATGCAGGCTTTGACAGGTAAAGCATTGGCCTTAGACCCTGTGTTGTCCAGTGTTCAGAGTGTGGCCTCTGAAGCCGAACTCTGGAGCAGGAGAGGGCCCAATGTGGCTGCCTAGCTGCCTCCTTGGGCTCAAACCCTGCTGTCCCAAGCTGGGCTCTGCTCTGCTGTGGGAGGTGGATGGAGAGATGGGGACTGAGTGGCAGGCAGGCTCCCCTTGCCACCCTCAGAGCATTGCAGGCCAGGGTGAGGGTTAGGAGGAGGCCACTGGGGGCCCAGCTTCTTTTTTAGAAGCTACTGTGTTTTAAAAAATCATACATTCACTTTAAGAACAGCAGAAAGTGGAGAGAACAGTGTCAATAGGACCTGTGTAGATGGCGCAGGACAAATGTGGGGAGCACTGGGTGTTTCTCTCTGCCAGCTCTTCTTCCCTTGTGAGTGTGTGATGTGTACAAGACACCATCAAACACAGGGGAAAGGCTTTGTGCATCTGTAATAGTTGTTTTTTGTTAAAGTTAGTTTGTTGCTACTCTGAGATACATAAAAGCAGGTTTAATTCAAGTAGATAAAGACAGGAAGGTTTCTGTGGATCCAGAGGTTCTGTGGTACTTCTAACTTATACTGTTGTGTTATTATATGAAATAATTGTCACAGTTTGCTTTTTATAGTTGGCTTTTTACTTTTTAATTTGTTATTATTATTATTTATTTATTTTGGTAGAGTCAGGGTCTCACTGTGTTGCCCAGGCTGCTGTTGAACTCCTGGGCTTGAGCGATCCTCCCGCCTTGGCCTCCCAACGTGTTGGGATTAGAGATGTGAGCTACCACGCCTGATCTATAGTTTGCTTTCTTTTTTTTTTGAGACGGAGTTTCGCTTTTGTTGCCCAGGCTGGAGTGCAATGGCGCGATCTTGGCTCACCGCAACCTCTGCCTCCCAGGTTCCAGCGATTCTCCTGCCTCAGCCTCCCTAGTAGCTGGGATTATAGGCATGTGCCACCATGCCCGGCTAATTTTTTTTGTATTTTTAGTAGAGACGGGGTTTCTCCATGTTGGTCAGGCTGGTCTCGAACTCCTGACCTCAGGTGATCCGCCTGCTTTGGCCTCCCAAAGTGCTGGGATTACAGGCATGAGCCACCATGCCCAGCCTTTTTTTTTTTTTTTTTTTTTGAGACGGAGTCTTGTTATGTTGCCCAGGCTGGAGTACAGTAGCTCGATCTTGGCTCACTGTAACCTGTGCTTCCCGAGTTCAAGTGATTCTCATGCCTCAGCCTCCTGAGTAGCTGGGATTACAGGTGCGCGCCACCACACCTGGCTAATTTTTGTATTTTTAGTAGAGATGAGGTTTCTCCACATTAGCCAGGCTGGTCTCGAACTCCTGACCTCGGGTGATCTGCCTGCCTCAGCCTCCCAAAGTGCTGGGATTACAGGCGTGAGCCACCGCGCCTGGCCGCTTTACTCATTATTTACTTATTTATTTATTTATTCATATTATTATTATTATTTGAGACAGAGTCTAGCTCTGTTGCCCAGCATGGAGTGCAATGGCACGATCTCCACTCACTGCAAACTCTGCCTTCCAGGTTCAAGCAATTCTCCTGCCTCAGCCTCCCGAGTAGCTGGGATTACAGGAGCCCACCACCACACCCGGCTAATTTTTGTATTTTTAGTAGAGATGAGGTTTCACCATGTTGGTCAGGCTGGTCTCAAACTGTTGACCTCAGATGATCCACTCGCCTCAGCCTCCCAAAGTGCTGGGATTACAGGCGTGAGCCACCGCGCCCAGCCTTTACTCATTTTTTAAAGCCACCTTCTTTGTTGGATGTTTCCACATAACCAAAGGTGGAGAGAGTAATAGAGTGAGTCCGTGTATGCTCCTGCCCTGCACCTGCAGTTTGCAGCTGTGGCCAGTCTTGTTTCTTTACCGCAGTTCATCCTGTGTAGCTGTGTCTGTAAGTATATCAGTTGTTTTGCTAAGAAAATAGAATCTTTTATTTTTTTTTTTTGAGATGGAGTCTCACTCTGTCACCCAGGCTGGAGTACAATGGCGAGATCTCGGCTTACTGCAAGCTCTGCCTCCTGGGTTCACACCATTCTCCTGCCTCAGCCCCCCACCCCCCGCCCCCCCAGTAGCTGGGACTATAGGCGCCTGCCACCATGCCCAGCTAATAGAAAATAGAATCTTTTCTTACAAAACTTAACCATTGTTGAATTTTCACACCTAAGAAACTAACAAAAATTCTTTAGTGTCATCTGTTGTCCAGTCAGTGTTTGGATTTCCCCAGTTTGGCTCATAAATTTCATTTTACAGTTACTTTGTTTCTTCAGAAGACAAGCAGGATCTGCAGGTTGCATTTGGTTGAAGGCCTTGTCAATTTTTTTTTTTTTTTTTTTTTGGAGACAGTCTCGTTCTGTCGCCCAGGCTGGAGTGCAGTGGCATGATCTTGGCTCACTGCAATCTCTGCCTCCTGTGTTCAAGCAACTCTCCTACCTCAGCCTCCAAAGTAGCTGGGACTATAGGTGCACGCTGCCACACCCAGCTAATTTTTTGTATTTTAGTAGAGGCGGGGTTTCACCATGTTGCCCAGGCTGGTCTGGAACTCCTGAGTTCAGGCAATCAGTCTGCCTCGACCCAGCAAGGTGCTAGGATTACAGACCTTGTCATTTTAAAGACAGCGCCATGTGTGGCCTGTCCTGTCCCCTTTCATACTGCACTGGCATTAGCCCTGGCTACTCTATTTTTATGCTGTGGAGGGTGCCGGTAGGCGGAGATTCCCACCTTATCTGCCCCTGCCAGACACCTTATTCTTGTCTTTCTCTTTTATTTCCTTTTTTTTTTTTTGAGACGGAGTCTCACTCTGTTGCCCAGACTGTAGTGCAGTGGCACGATGTCTGCTCACTGCAACCTCTGCCTCCCGGGTTCAAGCGATTCTCCTGCCTGAGCCTCCTGAGTAGCTGGGATTACAGGCGTGCACCACCACGTCTGGCTAACTTTTGTATTTTTAGTAGAGACAGGGTTTCATCCTGTTAGGCAGGTCTTGAACTCCTGCCCTCATGATCTGCCTGCCTTGGCCTCCCGAAGTGCTGGGATTACAGGCATGAGCCACTGTGCCTGGCCTCTCTTTTCTTTTTTAAAATATTAGCCAGGGGCCGGGCGCCGTGGCTCACGCCTGTAATCCCAGCACTTTGGGAGGCTGAGGCAGGTGGATCACGAGGTCAGCAGATCGAGACCATCCTGGCTAACACGGTGAAACCCCGTCTCTACTAAAAATACAAAAAATTAGCCGGGCGTGGTGGCAGGCACCTGTAGTCCCAGCTACTTGGGAGGCTGAGGCAGGAGAATGGCATGAACCCGGGAGGCGGGGCTTGCAGTGAGCCGAGATCGTGCCACTGCACTCCAGCCTGGGCAACAGAGCGAGACTCCGTCTCAGAAAAAAAAAAAATAGTAGCCAGGGTGCCTCCTTCAGCTGATGCATCATGGCTTGGCTCTTGCATTGCTGCATTGTCATCACCTATTCTGGTTCATCTGTCGCCCCAGCCTTTACTGTGGAGCTCTGCCCACCTGAGGTGATGTTGTCATCTAGTGGGTGTAGATGCCAAGCCCTTCTAAACCAGAAGGGAGGAACTGGTATTATCACTGTCCTACCATTGAGGGTGCTGAGGTCATAGTGAGGACCACTCATACTCTTACTAGCATGGCAGTGGACTCAGCCATTCTTGGCTTGACTTCTGTGACCTGGAGCCAGTCTCTCCCCTCTCTGGGCCTCAGTTTCCTTGTTTTAGGCCAGTGCATTCCTGACGCCCTTGGAGGTGGATCATTTTCTCCCTCTAGTGACAGCATCATGGCGGGCTCAGGCCCGGGACGCAGCTGCTTTGCAGGCATGTGTTGCCTGCTGCCTGGGCTCCCCATCCGCTTTGCTCTGCCCTTCTTCCTCACACCCATGTTCCCTCAGTACCACCCTCACAACATGCTGGGGTGTAGGGCTGGTTGATGACAAGCATGTCCATAAGCCTAGGGGATTCCTTGGGTGTCCTAAAATGTGACCTAAGATAATTATCGGGGAACATGCCCCGATATTCACGTAAGTTCTTTTCATTTTCCTTAAGTGTCGGCCAGCTTGAGAAATAAAGGGACAGAGTACAAAAGAGAGAAATTTTAAAGCTGGGCATCCGGGGGAGACATCACATGTCAGTAGGTTCTGTGATGCCCCACAAGCCGCAAAAACCAGCAAGTTTTTATTAGGGAGTTTCAAAAGGGGAGGGAGTGTGCGAATAGGTGTGGGTCACAGACATCAAGTACTTTACAAGGTAATAGAATATCATGAGGCAAGTGGAGGCAGGGCAAGATCACAGGACCACAGGACCGAGGCGAAATTAAAATTGCTAATGAAGTTTTGGGCACCATTGTTATTGACAACATCTTATCAGGAGACAGGGTTTTGAGATCAACTGGTCTGACCAAAATTTATTAGGCGGGAATTTCCTCTTCCTAATAAGCCTGGGAGCGCTATGGGAAACTGGAGTCTATCTCACCTCTTTAATCTCGACCATAAGAGACAGGTGTGCCCCAGGGGGGCCAGTTCAGAGACCTACCCCTAGGTGTGCATTCTCTTTCGCAGGGACGTTCCATGCTGAGAAAAAGAATTCAGCGATATTTCTCCCATTTGCTTTTGAAAGAAGAGAAATATGGCTCTGTTCTGCCCGGCTCACCGGTGGTCAGAGTTTACGTTATCTCTCTTGTTCCCTGAACAATTGCTGTTATCCTGTTCTTTTTTTCAAGATGCCCACATTTCATATTGCTCAAACACACATGCTGTACAATTTGTGCAGTTAATGCAATTATTACAGGGTCCTGAGGCGATATACATCCTCCTAAACTGACAGGATTAAGAGATTAAAGTAAAGACAGGCATAGGAAATCACAAGGGTATTGATTGGGGAAGTGATAAGTGTCCATGAAATCTTCACAATTTATGTTTAGAGATTGCAGTAAAGACAGGCATAAGAAATTACAAAAGTATTAATTTGGGGAACTAATAAATGTCCATGAAATCTTCACAATCCATGTTCTTCTGCCATGGCTTCAGCCGGTCTCTCTGTTTGGGGTCCCTGACTTCCCATAACAGATAATGGCATCTCATTGTGGTTTAAGTTGCACTTCCCTGTTCACTGATTGGATCAGGCCAATTTTATTACTTCTGTGAAGCACAGTTCTGCTATGACACGTCTTTTGAAAATGTAAATTTGTTCCAGACTGATTGATATATGAGGGAACAGTTTGAACACGATGAGAATTTTGTATTTGCCTACGTACAGTTTTCTCCTCAAAAAACACTAGTGTACACAGAGCCCTGCACCCGGCCTACCTGAGCTATGTGAGGATACACAGGATACACGCACCTACAGCTTCCCATTCCATTTCAGAACACTCACCTTCTACCACCTCAGGTAGCTGATGAGTTGCCAGCCGTGACACCACACCCACTGGCAAACCTCAGGGCTTCTTAAGATAAAGTGTCATGTGTATTGTAGCACTTATGTGTCTTTTTTTTTTTTTTTTTTGAGATGTAGTCTTGCTCTCTCGCCCAGGCTGGAGTGCAGTGGCGCGATCTTGGCTTACTGCAAGCTCCGCCTCCCGGGTTCACGCCATTCTCCTGCCTCAGCCTCCTGAGTAGCTCCGACTACAGGCACCCGCCACCATGCCCGGCTAATTTTTTTGTATTTTTAGTAGTGACGGGGTTTCACGGTGTTAGCTGGGATGGTCTTGATCTCCTGACCTCGTGATCCGCCTGTCTCAGCCTCCCAAGGTGCTGGAATTACAGACTTATGTGTCTTTAAGCCATTGAACGTGTATAAAACTGTGCTACCGGCTGGGCACGGTGGCTCACGCCTGTAATCCCAGCACTTTGGGAGGACAAGGCAGGCGGATCATGAGGTCAGGAGATCGAGACCATCCCGGCTAACACGGTGAAACCCCATCTCTACTAAAAATACAAAAAAATTAGCCGGGCATGGTGGCGGGTGCCTATAGTCCCAGCTACTCAGGAGGCTGAGGCAGGAGAATGATGTGAACCCGGAAGGCGGAGCTTGTGGTGAGCCGAGATTGCGCCACTGCACTCCAGCCTGGGCGACAGAGCAAGACTCCGTCTCAAAAAAAATAAAATAAAATAGAAAACTGTGCTGCCCTTTTATCATTAATTTTAAAAAATGAACTACTTTAGAACATTTTTAGATTTATAGAAAAATTTGAAAAATAGTACAGAGTTGCTGTATACCCCACACCCAGCTGCCTCCTTATTATAACATTGTACATTAGTGTGGTATATTTGTTACAATGGATGAACCAATATCATGGCATTATTATGAATACTTTATTCAGATTGCCTTAGTTTTTACCTGATGTCCTTTTTCTGTCCCAAGTATTGTCTAGGATATCACATTACATTTAGTTGTTGTGTCTCCTTAGGCTCCAGTTGACTGTGACAGTTTCTCAGACCTTCCCTGTTCTTGATGACCTTGACAGTTTTCAAGAAGATTGATCAGGTGTTTAGTAGAATGTTTTTCACTTGGAATTTGTCTGATGTTTTTTCTCGTGGTTAGATTGGGATTATGGGTTTAGGGGAGGAAGATCACAGAAGTAAATGCCCTTCTCATCACATATCAAGAGTGTGTATTGTCAGCATGACCTGTCACTGCTGCTGTTGACCTTGATCACCTGACCGCCACTCTAAAGTTATTCTTTCTCTTCCTGTCCATATTGTATTCTCGGGAAGGAAATTACTGTGCATAGCCCATCCTTGAGTAGGGAGTTTGCTCCACCTCTTTGAGGTCAGGGTGCTATCTACATAAATCATTTGCGATTTTTCTGCATGGCAGACTTTTCCCTCCCTCCCACACTTGTTTATTATATCAATGTAGACTCATGAAAGTTCGTTTTATTTATTTTATTTGGGACGGGGTCTCACTCTGTCGCCCAGGCTGGAGTGTAGTGGTGTGATTGTGACTCACTGCAACTTTGACCTCCTGGGCTCAAGTGATCTTTCCACCTCAGTCTCCCCAGTAGCATGTGCCACCACCCCTAGCTAATTTTTTGATTTTTTTAGTAGGTACATGGTCTCATTATGTTGCCCAGGCTCGTCTTTAATTCCTTGGTTTACGTACTTCTCCTATCTTGGCCTTCTAAAGTGCTGGGATTCCAGGCATGAGCCACTGTGCCCAGCCCATAAAAGTTTATTTTATACTTTGGGTTATAATCCAACATTACCTCATTTTGTTGCTCAAATTGCTCCAGCTTTGGCTCTTGAGAGCTCTTTCAGATGGCTCTTATACCCCCTTTAACATACCACATCGTGGTGCCTCTTTTTTTTTTTTAAAGTGCTTCCTTCCTTTCTGGCACTACAAGATGTTGCAGGCTTATCTCTCTCCTCCCTCAGTCCTAGAATCAGCTATTTACCCCAAGAAGCCCTGGTTTCTTTAGTTGAGAAAGATGTTAGAAACCAAGATCTGGTTGCTATGTGTGCTCATTGCTATTAGGGTGTCTTTGATATAAGGCCTGTCAGCTACAGAACAAGGAGATTGTTTTGAACATGCAGTTAGTTAGTGGCTGGGCGCAGTGGCTCATGCCTGTAATCCCAGCACTTTGGGAGGCCAAGGCAGGTGGATCACCTGAGGTCAGGAGTTCGAGACCAGCCTAGCCAACATGGGGCGTGGTGGCTCATGCCTGTAATCCCAGCACTTTGGGAGGCCAAGGCAGGTGGATCACCTGAGGTCAGGAGTTCGAGACCAGCCTGGCCAACATGGGGCATGGTGGCTCATGCCTGTAATCCCAGCACTTTGGGAGGCCAAGGCAGGTGGATCACCTGAGGTCAGGAGTTCGAGACCAGCCTGGCCAACATGGGGAAACCTCGTCTCTACTAAAAATACAAAAATTAGCTGTTCGTGGTGGTGGGCGCCTGTAATCCCAGCTACCCAGGAGGCTGAGGCAGGAGAATCACTTGAACCCAGGAGGCGGAGGTTGCAGTGTGCCAAGATCGCATCATTACACTCCAGCCTGGGCGACAGGAGCAAAACTCCATCTCAAAAAAAAAAAAAATGCAGTTAGTGTATACTAACGCATGTATATACACATGTCAATAAATTTACCTGTATGTATATTTAGTTAACCATGAGTTCATACTGATGTAAGAACTGTAATCCATTACCACGTAGATTGTTCTTACCACCTTCCCTTGCTTATCTGTAACCTCCCACTCCAACAGTGAGACACCTGGCTCCCACCATCCACCATCCAGTAACTTAATTGTTTCATTCCAGTTCACATGTACAGCAGTAACAGAATTGTTAACCTGGGTCCCCATGGGAAACAATTTTGTCAACTAGAGTTACAGTGCTTTTGTGTAATTCTTTTGCCTTTAGTCTTATAGACTCTACTTATTTCCAAAGTCACTTAAGTTAGGGCTGGGCTCAGTGGCTCACACCTGTAATCCTAGCACTTTGGGAGGCCAAGGAGGATGGATCACCTGAGGTCAGGAGCCAGCCTGGCCAACATGACGAAAACCTGTCTCTACTAAAAATGCAAAAATTAGCCGGGCGTGGTCCCGGGTGTCTGCAGTCCCAGCTGCTTGGAAGGCTGAGGCAGGAGAATCACTTGAACCCAGGAAGCCAAGGTTGCAGTGAGCCGAGATTGTACCACTGCATTCCAACCTGGGGGACAGAGTGAGACTCTGTCTCAAAACAACAACAACAACAACAACAACAACAACAACAACAACAACAACAAACCAACCACCCTGGCCAACATGGTGAAACCTCATCTCTACTAAAAATACAAAAATTAGCCAGGCTTGGTGGTGTGTGCCTGTAGTCCCACCTACTTGGGAGGCTGAGGCAGGAGAATTGCTTGAACCCAAGAGGCAGAGGTTGCAGTGAGCTGAGATCTCGCCACTGCACTCCAGCCTGGGCAACAGAGCGACTCTATCTCAAAAAAAACAAATAGAAAGAAAAAGTTACTTAAGTTAGTACTTTATTCCCCCATCCCCTTCAGTGAGGTTGTTTGATACATTTGTAATACAATTAGATTATTTTGTCACATTCTACATTCCAGCCCAGGATCCCTTGATCTCCCAAATGAATTTTTAAAACAATTCACATACTAATATTAAGGTTCACTTTTTGTTTTTATAAATGCAGTGGCATTTATTTACCATTACAGGATCATACAGAATAGTTTCACTGCCTTAAAAAAAAACCCTATGCTTCACCTGTTTAAATCCACCCCCGTCAACCTCTGGCAACCACTGATCTTTTTACCATCATTACGGTTTTGCCTTTTCCAGAATGTCACATAATTGGAATCATACAGTATGTAGCCCTTTTCAGACTGGCTTCTTTCACTTAGCAATATGCACTTAAGATTTATCCATGTTTTTTCATGGCTTGATTGCTCTTTTTTTTTCTTAAATCACAATAATATTATATGGGTGAACCACAATTTATCTGTTCACCTATTGAAAGACATCTTAGTTGCTTCTACTTTTTGGCAAATATGAATAAAGCTGCTTTAAACATTCACGTACAAGTTCTAGTGCAGACCTAAGTTTTCAAACCATTTGGGTAAATACCTGAAGAGTCTGATCGCTGGATTGTATAAGACTGTATTTAGCTTTGTGAGAAACTGCCAGACTCTTCCAAATGCGAATACCATTTTGTATTTCCGCCAGCATTGAACAAGAGTTCCCTCTCCTCAGGCTCCACCCTCATAGTTCATCCTGTGGTGGGAAGAACTCTGGGGATTGCGAGGAGATGGCGTAAGATTCTCCTGCCACTTGCTGACTGTGAACCTTACTGGTGTCTCTTTCTAAAACAGTGCTAATAAGGTGAAGAAGTGTGGTGAGGGTTTGAGATGAAGTCAGGAGAAAACCCGGGCTGCAGCCATGCTCTCCTGTGGCTTTCAGCCCAGCCTGGCCCAGGCTGCTGTGCCCACTGTGCCATCCTCCCCTCGTTTGGAACAGATGCAGTCTGGACAGCTGCGTGGCAGAGCCCCCAAGCTGTCCCCTCTTGCCCTGACTACAAGCTGTTGAATGGAGATTTGTGTCAGGGCAGCCAGCTGCCATGGAAGATGAGGGCTGGTCCCCAGGCCCCAGGACTGGCTTCTGTGTCCTTGGGCGGGGTAGCTAGGGTCTGTGGGGACCTTTGCCAGCCCTGGGTGCAGCTGGCCAGAAGCCTGTCTGCTGACACTGGGGCAATTAGGGTGTAATCTTCTCTAAATGGCACCCAATTCTGGCTAAATCCCTCCTGCCCAGGGATGAATTCCCAGTTTTCTAAAAGCAGCTTAGCATTTGGACGTTGCCCAGGGCAGCTGGGGTTCACGGCTGGCGATGGGATGGCTGCTTCCGATTGATGTGGGCCTCACAGAGGAGGGGCCATGGGTGGGCAGAGGCTGGTGACAAGCACCACAGCCCTACAGTGTTCCCTGTGTGGGTGCCTCTCAGCCCTAGCGATCCCCGCATCCACAAGTGTGAGTCCTCCTTGGGGAAATGCAGTTCCAAAGCCACCCAGTAGGAAGGGTGGGCCAGCGCCCCTCAGCCTCCTGTGGTGTGAGGGACAGATGGGCCTGCAGAGGGGCTTGGGCCTGGGCTGGTCTTGCAGCGTACAGCTTGATAGATATAGGCTGGCAGAGGTGGGCGGGCGCTGCCTCCTGGCCTGGACCCCAGTTCCCAGGAGGCCCCACCCTCTCTTCCTGGCCTGGACCCCAGTCCTCAAGAGGCCCCACCCTGTCTTGCAGGGACTCCTGCAACCTTCCCAGGCTCCTGCTTGAGTGCTCCTGGGCCTCCTCCCTCTTCCCTGTCTACCTGCCAGGTGAGGCTGTCTGAGTTCCTCAGGGACCAAGTCCACCTCCTGCCCCCTCTCCTGTTACCCCCTTGCCCCTCCCTGTACCATCTCCTCTGGGAACCACCCTGCTGCAAAGAAGAAAAATGGATTTTGGAGTGAGAAGCCTTATGGTCCCACTCAGATGAATCATCTCACCTTGTTGATCCTCAGTTTGTTCACCCATGAAAGGGAGCAATAAAAGTTTTTACTTTGCAGGGCTTGTGTGAAGACACATGATTCACACCCACCTCTGTCCGCTCCTGGGGGCCCTGGACCCCACATCCTTTGTTGCCTGTATCTGCTTAGGAAGTACCTTTTGAATAAAGAGAGGAGGGAGTTGGTTTAGTGATGCTGGAGCATCCCCACCCAGCTGGGGATGGATGGGAAGAGCTGGCTGAGGGGATGGTGAGGTAGGGTCTCCCACATAACACCCATGGGATCCCACTGGGTGGGTCATTGTGTCTGTGAGGGGCCCAGGTAGTCAACAGGTCTATTTCTGGCTTCTTAGCTGACTTGGGTTCCAGTAGAAGCATGTGGAGCTGACTAGTCTGCTTGTACCCCAGGGTCACTGGGGGACTTTCAAAAATTCTAAAGCTCAGGGGCCACACTCAGACCTATTAAATCAGTCTCAGGAGTGTTTACACTTCCAGAATGATCCCAGGGGAAAGATGAGTGTGGGAGCACCATCCTGTCAGTGCAGTTTACACCCGGGGGTCTGAATCCTCCCTGCTGTGCACATCGTGCGTGATTCGGTCCTGGAGGGGGGTATAACCCCCCAAGTGGAGAACCTGGGATGCCTCTCTGTACCTCTCTGGAGTGTGCATGAGCTAAGGGAAGACCCAGGACAGGGGCAAGCCTGGGAGTCATTCCTGCTGCTGAGTCACGGGGGTGTGTCCCCTCCACTGGCTGGAGAGAGAGGGATAAAAGAGGAGATGTCCCAAATGAACCTGCAATGCCTGCCCACCCTGTACCCCTGGAGTTCCCTGCAGTCCTAGCCTCACTCAGCCATATTCATACATATGACATACATATTCATACATATGCAGCCATATTCATATTCTGCACTCTCAGCACCCCAGCATCTGGCTATGCCCTTGACCTGCCATGCTGTCTACCCACTTCGGGTGTGGGGCCTGTCACCTCCCAGCTGTGTGCATAGGTTCCCCCTGTCTGTCTTCCATTCATGCCACAGATGCTTCCTGAGCCTTGCCACTTGCTGGGCTTGGGCTCCTCACTCCGTTCCTGCACTCATCAAGGAGGTGCAGATGTGTGGTGGACGTAGGCATCCATCTGCCCACAAGGACAGGCCTGAACCCTTCCCGTGTGAGAGGCCTTGCCCCACCCACACTGTGTGTATATCTGGATGGTCGGCCCTGCCTTCTGCCTGAGCTGTTTCTCAGCATCAGTGAGCTAAAGCGATGGGGGTGCTGGCTGAAGTGAGGGTAATGTTAGGCTGGAGGGAATTCTGCTGTCCTGGGACAGCTGCTGGACTTTTCCATCCTGCCCGGTGGGTCTGGCCCTCCCTACTGACTCCCTGGTGACCCCCCTGTCCTGAGCCATATCCCTGGAGCTGTTGCCTACACTTGTGGCCATGAAAGAGATGCAGGTCAGGACCTCACCCAGGAGCCTGGCGGGGACTTTGGAAGAAAGCATACCAGCACGCAGACCCGCTTCCCAGTGTAGCCAGGGGCCTGGGCAAAGTGCTTCTCCACAGAGCTGCCCAGCCTCTCGCACTAGGCCGAGATGGCAAGGGTCAGCACCTAAGAGGGGGTCAGGCCTGTGGCTGCTGTTGTTGATGGGGCAGATGGTGGACAGGTCCATTTACCCTCTTGGCCCCCGGTGACATACTGGCTCTGAGATTTGGCCTACTGGGGACCCACCAGGGAAGTCATCCGGAAGGTCTGTGTGGGAGCTTGGTGGGCCACCAGTTTGGTGGCCTTTCCCTAGAAGCTGCTGGGAGACCTCTTCCACCCACCTTCCATATTGGTGTGGTTCACTGTGAGACAGAGCTGAGCCCCGTTTCAGTCCAGGCTGCATTTTTTAGGGCGGCCTTTGACCTCAACAGTCAGACATTTCCGGAGCAGCTCTGGCTGCTGACTAGTTGATTGTTTTGTGCAGCTCTCATTTTTAAATTGAGGTATGATTTGCCTGTAAGACCACACACAGTTGTGCAGTTGTGTGCTCTCGTGTGGCTGCCCCATGGTGAAGGTTACCCTGAAGTGCTCAGACTCTTCCTGTCCACCCAGCAGCGTACTGCCTGCCTTCTACAGCGATTAGGTTTCTTCATACTTGGTGTGTGGTCTTTTGGGTCTGGCTTCTCTAAGAGCCATCACGACGGTTACTTGTATGAGGAGTGAGTTTTCTTGCTGCTGAGCATCATCCACTGTGTCATCATACTAGAGTTACTGCCGTCCACCTGTTGTTGGGTGCTGGGCATTGTGAATGTACCATACTTGGCGTGGACATGTGGCATGTGCTTCCATGTTTCTTTCCTTTTTTTTTTTTTGGAGATGGAGTCTCACTCTGTCGCCCAGGCTGGAGTGCAGTGGTGTGATCTTGGCTCACTGCAACCTCTGCTCCCGGGTTCAAGCAATTTTTCTTGCCTCAGCCTCCCAAGTAGTTGAGATTACAGGCCCCTGCCACCATGCCCAGCTAATTTTTTATTGTTTAGTAGAGACAGGATTTCGCCATGTTGGCCAGGCTGGTCTTGAACTCCTGACCTCAGGTGATCTGCCTGCCTCAGCCTCCCAAAGTGCTGGGATTACAGGCGTGAGCCACCGTGCCCGGCCAATGCTTCTATCTTTCTTGGGTGGTGCCTGCAGCAAGCCCCTCTCCCCACTGTATTCACATATCAACATGTCCGAGCAGGAGGGGCCAGTCCTTTCACTCGCGCTTTGCCACCTCAGGTAACCTTCTAGGGAGGGAGGGACCATGTGTCAGGAGGGAAATGATCTCCATAAATTGTGGGAAGTGGGGCCCAGGGACCACCATGACTGGCTTTAGCCAGATCTCAGTTGTTAGGCAGTCCCCACATTGAGTCCAAGCTTTCTAGGTTCCAGGCCAAGACCAGGAAGGGCCGAGTCCCAGATGTTCATGCACCTGGGAATGGGAGTTTGCAGTTCTCCAGGTGATTTTGAGGAGCAGGCGTGGTTGGGGCACTGGTCAGACAATTGAGCACTGTGGGCCAGGGTCTAGGCCCAGGCCCAGCCACTTCTGGATCATCAGCCTCTCTTTCTTGCTTTCTCTTCAGACCCTCTTGGGGAAACGTTTATGGAGATGTGTGTTCTCGGAGTTCAGTTTCTCACCTGTGAGAGGAGCTAATACCTCCTGTGAGAGAAGCTAATGAGCTTACATTGGTGCAAACTGTGAAGTGCAGTGATGCCTTGGGGTAATTGCCCTCCCTCCCCTGGGCACCCAGAGTCTTCTTGCTTATCTGTTAACAGCTGTGTTGTCCTCTGTCTTCCTCCCTCTGGGCCCACATCAAAGCTGGAGGGGTGCTGACGGCAGCCCAAGGCTGGGAAAACCTGGGGGTGGAGAGGGATCATCTGGACAGAGCAGGCCCAGTGAAGATGCCTCAGGACAGGGGACCCCCCTCCCCTGTCCCCACCCTTAGTTAGGTGGATCCCCTTCTCCCCTCGCCGCACTGCCTCTACACCGTTCTTGGATCTGGGTCATTACTGGGCTGAACAGTAGGCAGAGGTTCCAGCTCATCTCACATCCATCTCCCAACTATACTTCCCTCCTGGCCCTGGAACCCTCCCATCCCCCATCCCAGTGTGCCCTGCGACTCTGTTTCTGCTGGTGTCTGTAGCTACTGTAAGTTGTTTTCCTGAATTGCTAGCAAGGCTGTACATCTGTTCGTGGGGTGATCTGAAGCATCTGGCCCTGTGTGAATCTGAAGTCCATTTCTTGCCACCATTTCCTGACCTGACCCTGTGTTCTTATATCAGGTTTTTGCTGAAGTTCATTTATGAAAATTTGATCTTTCGTCTTGTGTCTGATACTATCCATTTTATGAATAACAAGCAATTTAACTCCCTGTGATATGTTTGGTTTGGGGTTTTATTAATCTTTTAAACTAGAATTACATATAGTAAAATGTATAGATTTTAAGTGTATGTGTGTATGTTGGCAAATATGTCATCCCTTGGGTACATTTGCTATTCTGCAGCTTTTCCTTTTTTTTTCTTTTTTTTTTCTGAGACGGAGTCTCGCTCTGTCATCCAGGCTGGAGTGCAGTGACACAATCTTGGCTCACTGCTACCTCCACCTCCTGGGTTCAAGTGATTCTCCTGCCTCAGCCTCCTGAGTAGCTGGGTCTACAGGCGTGTGCCACCACACCTGGCTAATTTTTTGTATTTTTGGTAGAGGAGGGGTTTCACCATGTTAGCCAGGATGGTCTTCATCTCTTGACCTCATGATCCGCCCGCCTCGGCCTCCCAAAGTGCTGGGATTACAGGCTTGAGCCACCACGCCTGGCCCAATAGTTTTCATATTACACTAGTTTTTAATAAAAATAAGCTTTTACTGGAGTGTAAGGTAAATATGGAAACTATAAAAATCATAATTGTATAGTTTGACAAATTATCAAAGTAAGTGCACCCATGTAACTACCAACAGATCAAGAAGTTGCGTGTAGTCAGCTTCCCAGAGCTGCTCTCGGAGCCCTGTCAAGGTGTGATCATTCTGGCTTTTGACACCAAAGATTATATCTTGCCTGGTTTTGACTTCTTATAGATGGAGTTGCACCGTACTTTTTTTGTGTGTTCACTCAGCATCGTGAGACTGATCCTCATTGCTGCTTGTATTTGTAGGTTATTGGCACTCGTTGCCACATGGAATTCATTTGTGTGGATATACCACGCCTTCCTCACCCACTGTCAGGTAGACCGACCTTAGGGTTGTTTTCAGCTTGGAGCTGTTAGAACGCTCATGGGGTGGCTGATGCCTGTGTCTGTTGGATGGACTGGCTAGGGTGACATAGGGCAGGCTTTCTTCTAGAGGAGCACAGCAGTGTGTGGCGAGCTTCTGTCTTCTCCATCCTCACCACGGGCACTTGATGTGTTACTGATTTATGTACTAGCCATTCTGATCAGTGTGTCACGGTAGCTCTTTCTGGTGTAAGTTGCATTCCCCATGGACCTTTTCCTACTTGGAGAGCCTCTTTTATAAAGAGCCTTTTCAAGACCTTCTTCCAATGTTCTTCTTGGGTGTCTGTCTTTTTCTCATGTACGTGTAGGAGATCTTTATATATTCAGAATATGGAGCCCTTTGCCATCAGGCAGTAGTACTGACCCAGCGATGCAGCAGAAGGACCCAGCATGGAGCAGGCAGAGATGGCTCTCTTCCATCTGTGCCTCTGCCCTGTCACAATTTTGGCCTTTTGGAGCCTTAGTTTCTTCCTCCATAAAATGGGAACACGGGTTCTCCTGAGAACTTTGAGATAGGCGTTAAGTGAAATAATATACTTAAGGAGACTTATAGAGTGGTGGCTATTATTGTTACTAATACTTTTTTAAATAAAATGGAAAGAGGCTGAACACGGTATCTTGTGCATATAATCCCAGCACTTTTGGAGGCCAAAGTGGGGGGCTCACTTGAGCCCAGGAGTTCAAGACTAGCATGGGCAACATAGTGAGACCCCATCTCTAAAAAAAAAAAAAGCTGGCATGGTGGCACGTGCCTGTAGTCCCAGCCACTCAGGAGGCTGAGGCAGGAGGATTGCTTGGGCCCAGGAGGTCAAGGCTGAAGGGAGCTATGATCTCACCACTACACTCCAGTCTGGGTGACAGAGTGAGACCCTGTCTTCCAAAAAAAGAAAGAAAATGGGAAGAGATCTCATATCCACTGGGATGGCTGTAACCAAAAAATAGACAATAAGAAGTCCTGGAGAGGAGTGGGAAAATTGGAATCCTCCTATGTTGCAAGTGGGAACATATAAAATGGGATAGCCCTTGTGGAAAATTTGGCAGTTCCTCAAAAAAAGTTAGAGATACCACATGACCTAGCAGTTCCACTTATAATAGCCTAAAAGTGGAAACAACCCAAGTGTCTGTCAAATGATGAATGGATAAACAAATGTGATCTGTTCATACAATGGAATATTATTTGACCATGAAAGGGAAGGGAATTCTTATACATACTACAACATGGGCGAACCTTGAAAACATTATGCTCAGTGAAGAGGCCAGTCACAAAAGACTGAAATGTCCAGAATAGACACATTCATAGAGATGGAAAATAGATTGGTTTTCAGGATGGCAGTGGGGAGAGCTGAAGAGTGACTGCTAATGGGGACAGAGTTTCTTTGGGGGGTGATAGAAATGTGGAATTAGGCCGGGCACAGTGGCTCACGCCTGTAATCCCAGCACTTTGAGAGGTCGAGGCGGGCGGATCACGAGGTCAGGAGATCGGACCATCCTGGCCAACATGGTGAAACCCCATCTCTACTAAACATACAAAAAATTAGCCAGGCGTGGTGGCAGGTGCCTGTAGTCCCAGCTACTCGGGAGGCTGAGGCAGGAGAATATCATGAACCTGGGAGGCGGAGCTTGCAGTGAGCCGAGATCGCGCCACTGCACTCCAGGCTGGGCGACAGAGCGAGACTCCATCTCAAAAAAAAAGAAAAAAAAAAAAAAGAAATGTGGAATTAATGGTGATGTTCACCCAACTCTGTGAATGTACTAAAAACCACTGAATGGTACACTTTAAAAGGGTGAATATTATGACGTGGATTATGTCTTTTTAACATTTTCTGGTGGAGGTAAGCAGGAGAGTCTTTTTGCTTGCTAAATCTTTGAGATAAATTTCACTATTATTCTGAAGTAATCCCCAGAAGATTTGAGGCAGCTTCCTTCCAGGTCTGTAGCTGTGGTACCCATATCACATGAATCTACATGACAACTCGAGGAATCTTACCTTCCAACTTACATTCTGTCTTTCTCATTAGTATTTTTATAATTTTCTTTGGATAAATCTTATGTTTCTAGTTAAGTTAATATCTGGGGGTTAATTTTTTAGGTCAAGATTATAAATGTAATTGCTCTTTTTTGTGTTCATAACTCAACAGTTTAATTTGGGAGGATTTTATGGGTATCTTGGTGTATTTGAAATCTCTGACCTTTTTGAGGATGTTTCTTAGTGCATTTTCTAGACAAAATCATCACCTGCAAAAAATAGGAATTTAGCAGTACGCTTTTTTCTCTTCCGATGTCTTTTAAGTGTGGTGACAGTGTAGTCCTGCCTTCTCCTTTTAAGGGGAGAGTGGGTAACTCAAATGCATCTTCATTTACCAATGCTTCTCCATTATTTATTAATGCATTCCATTATTTGTTATGTTTGCTTTTGTTTTAAATCTATCCAGGTAAGATTTACTCTATTGATGCTCTTTTTATGACATAAAGAAAAAAAAGAAAATTACCACATCCAGTTTTCAAGTGCTTCAGTTGAGAAGAGTTCAGGCTAAATTATGGTGAAAGCATCTTAGCATAGATGACATTTTATTTTTTATTATTTTATTTATTTATTTATTTATTTTATTTTTATTTTTTTTATTTTTTATTGATCATTCTTGGGTGTTTCTCGCAGAGGGGGATTTGGCAGGGTTACAGGACAATAGTGGAGGGAAGGTCAGCAGATAAACAAGTGAACAAAGTTCTCTGGTTTTCCTAGGCAGAGGACCCTGCGGCCTTCCGCAGTGTTTGTGTCCCTGGGTACTTGAGATTAGGGAGTGGTGATGGCTCTTAACGAGCATGCTGCCTTCAAGCATCTGTTTAACAAAGCACATCTTGCACCGCCCTTAATCCATTCAACCCTGAGTGGATACAGCGCATGTTTCAGAGAGCACAGGGTTGGGGGTAGGGTCACAGATCAACAGGATCCCAAGGCAGAAGAATTTTTTCTTAGTACAGAACAAAATGAAAAGTCTCCCATGTCTACCTCTTTCTACACAGACACGGCAACCATCCGATTTCTCAATCTTTTCCCCACCTTTCCCCCCTTTCTATTCCACAAAACCGCCATTGTCATCATGGCCCGTTCTCAATGAGCTGTTGGGTACACCTCCCAGACGGGGTGGTGGCCGGGCAGAGGGGCTCCTGACTTCCCAGTATGGGCGGCCGGGCAGAGGCGCCCCTCACCTCCCGGATGGGGCGGCTGGCCAGGTGGGGGGCTGAACCCCCACCTCCCTCCCGGACGGGGCGGCTGGCCGGGCTGAGGGGCTCCTCACTTCCCAGTAGGGGCGGCCGGGCAGAGGCGCCCCTCACCTCCCGGACTGGGCGTCTGGCCGGGCGGGGGGCTGACCCCCCCACCTCCCTCCCGGACGGAGCGGCTGGCCGGGCAGAGGGGCTTCTCACTTCCCAGTAGGGGCGGCCGGGCAGAGGCGCCCCTCACCTCCCGGACGGGGCGTCTGGCCGGGCGGGGGGCTGACCCCCCCCCCACCTCCCTCCCTGACGGAGCGGCTGGCCGGGCAGAGGGGCTTCTCACTTCCCAGTAGGGGCGGCCGGGCAGAGGCGCCCCTCACCTCCCGGACGGGGCGTCTGGCCGGGCGGGGGGCTGACCCCCCCCACCTCCCTCCCGGACGGAGCGGCTGGCCGGGCAGAGGGGCTTCTCACTTCCCAGTAGGGGCGGCCAGGCAGAGGCACCCCTCACCTCCCGGACGGGGTGGCTGGCCAGGCGGGGGGCTAACCCCCCCACCTCCCTCCCGGACGGGGCGGCTGGCCGGGCGGGGGGCTGACCCCCTCACCTCCCTCCCGGACGGGGCGGCTGGCCGGGCGGGGGGCTGACCCCCCCACCTCCCTCCCGGACGGAGCGGCTGGCCGGGCAGAGGGGCTCCTCACTTCCCAGTAGGGGCGGCCGGGCAGAGGCGCCCCTCACCTCCCGGACAGGGCGGCTGGCCGGGCGGGGGGCTGACCCCCCCACCTCCCTCCCGGACGGGGCGGCTGGCCGGGCGGGGGGGCTACTCACTTCCCAGTAGGGGCGGCTGGGCAGAGGTGCCCCTCACCTCCCGGACGGGGCGGCTGGCCAGGCGGGGGGCTAACCCCCCCACCTCCCTCCCGGACGGGGCGGCTGGCCGGGCGGGGGGTTGACCCCCCACCTCCCTTCCGGACGGGGCGGCTGGCCGGGCGGGGGGCTGACCCCCCCACCTCCCTCCCGGACGGAGTGGCTGGCCGGGCAGAGGGGCTCCTCACTTCCCAGTAGGGGCGGCCGGGCAGAGGCGCCCCTCACCTCTCGGACCGGGTGGCCGGCCAGGCGGGGGGCTAACCCCCCCACCTCCCTCCCGGACGGGGCGGCTGGCCGGGCGGGGGGCTGGCCCCCCCACCTCCCTCCCGGACGGGGCGGCTGGCCGGGCGGGGGGCTGGCCCCCCCACCTCCCTCCTGGACGGGGCGGCTGGCCGGGCGGGGGGCTGACCCCCCCCCACCTCCCTCCCGGACGGGGCGGCTGGCCGGGCGGGGGGCTGACCCCCCCACCTCCCTCCCGGACGAGGTGGCTGCTGGGCGGAGATGCTCATCACTTCCCAGACGGGGGTGGCTGCTGGGCGGAGACGCTCCTCACTTCCCAGACGGGGTGGCTGCCGGGCAGAGGGGCTCCTCACTTCTCAGACGGGGCGGTTGCCAGGCAGAGGGTCTCCTCACTTCTCAGACGGGGCGGCCGGGCAGAGACGCTCCTCACTTCTCAGACGGGGCGGCCGGGCAGAGACGCTCCCCACATCTCAGACGATGGGCGGCCGGGCAGAGACGCTCCTCACTTCCCAGATGTGATGGCGGCCGGGAAGAGGCGCTCCTCGTTTCCTAGATGGGATGGCGGCCGGGCAGAGACGCTCCTCACTTTCCAGACTGGGCAGCCAGGCAGAGGGGCTCCTCACATCCCGGACGATGGGCGGCCAGGCAGAGACGCTCCTCACTTCCCAGACGGGGTCGCGGCGGGGCAGAGGCTGCAATCTCGGCACTTTGGGAGGCCAAGGCAGGCGGCTGGGAGGTGGTTGTAGCGGGCCGAGATCACGCCACTGCACTCCAGCCTGGGCACCATTGAGCACCGAGTGAACGAGACTCCGTCTGCAATCCCGGCACCTCGGGAGGCCGAGGCTGGCCGATCACTCGCGGTTAGGAGCTGGAGGAGCTGGAGACCAGCCCGGCCGACACAGCGAAACCCCGTCTCCACCAAAAAAATACGAAAACCAGTCAGGCGTGGCGGCGCGGGCCTGCAGTCGCAGGCACTGGGCAGGCTGAGGCAGGAGGATCAGGCAGGGAGGTTGTAGTGAGCTGAGATGGCAGCAGTACCGTCCAGCTTCGGTTCGGCATCAGAGGGAGACCGTGGAAAGAGCGGGAGAGGGAGACCGTGGGGAGAGGGAGGGGGAGGGGGAGGGGGAGGGGACATTTTAAATTCCTTTTAAAATATTAGTTTGTGGCAGAAATATTGGTAGTTTGCCTCAGGCAATCTATATGGTTTACTTACTTGTTGGCTTATCTTGTTTCATAGCAGATGCTGAATATAGATTTTAAAAATTGAATTGGTTTACCCTGGTTTTATGTTCCTGGGCAAGGTCTTCTGATCACAGTGAATAACTCTTAAGGTAAATGGTTACTTCTGTTTGCTGAGATTTTGTCAGGTTTTTGCATCCGTGTTGGGCGTGGAGTTGGTCCATGAGTCCCTGCCCTTTGGAAGGGAAGATCTGTTGAAACCAGCAGATAAGTTCATGACATACCTGCTGAACATTCCCGTTGAGTTTGTAATGTCTTTTCTTCTCCCTTAGAGAGGACATTACAAACTCAGCAAACTCAACAGGAGTGTTCAACAGATACATCAGGAACTGATAGGGCATGTCTTTCTGTTTTCCTTTCTCATTATTTGTTTGAGTGGATATGGTTGTGGACAGGGACACTTTAGGCCGAGACCTGAGCTCAAGACCTGCTGTGCTACACAGCACCCAGACTCCCTCCTGGGCATGCACTCCCTGGGTCAGATCTCCTGTGAGGCAGGCCTGCTGGTGCCGATGCCCATCTTGCCAGTGGCTGTGGGGTGGAACCAGCAATGCAGTAGCTCAGTCCTCACGTTGCCTGTGGGGACTGGACAGGTTGGTAAGTGTTCAGTTCCCTGGTTTTGGGGTATGTACTTTGCACAGACTTGCCAACCTGAATACAGTCATTAGCGGGTTAAAAAAATACACGAACATGGTTGCTTTGTTTTTTCTTTTGTTTCTGGGTTTTTGTTGTATCACTTCCCCTTTGTGAGACTTCTGCTTGTTACTTTATTCAGTTTTTGCAATCCCCGTCTAGAGAGACTGTTTCTTTTTATCATTATTTATTTTTAGTGCAATCCACCACAACCCCCCCACCCCCCCCCCCACCCCAGCACAGTACTGCTTTGGCCGTGATCCTGAAGTTTTGATATGATTTGTTTCTATTTTTTGTTTATTTGATTTCCCGTTGTTTTGTTCTGTATACCTTCTCTAATACAGATATATTTAAGAGATCATTTTTCAATTTTCACATGTTTGAGTGTATGCTAACATTTTTACAGCATATATTTTTTAAAACAGTTTCAGATTTACAGAAAACTTATGTGAAATACTGTCTTTTACTTTGTTTTGTGGTACACCAACACATAAATGGAATTTCTTCCTTTTTTAGATTGCTCTGATGTCATTCTGCATCCTCTTGTGATATCATTTCCTTATGCCCTGAGTCCTGGTATGGAGACTTCGTGTCTCTGCCAGTTCTGATTTGCTGGCTATTGCAGAGCCCCCCATCTCTCTCTCTGCGTGGTTGACACTTTGATGTATTTTGTACTAGGCTTTTTGGGTCACGATAGGTTTGATTAACCTATGAGTGAGTTTAATGTCATAATGCTGTAAATTCTTTATCTCATAATAATATTGTTGAGCTTGTATTTATGTCAGCTTAATAGGCCTGAGAACCCTGGTGACTGTAATAAGGCTTGATGCCACTTGGTCTCCTGCGGAGTCCTGGCTATGCAGGGCAGGACCCTGAACAGCACATGCAGAGCTGCCCGGAGTGGAGCAAGGTGTCTGAGGCCTCCAGGTCCTCTCCTGTCGTGCAGACCACCCCAGCTCCTTTTAAGGCCTCGGAAACACCTGATTTCCCTTTGACTCCATCAAGTGTTGAAGCCCTGTGGCTTGTGGCAGTTTTTGGGGGGCAAGTCTGCCATTTGATCAGTGTTTACTGACCGCATGATTGTGAAGGAGGTGGGTGCTGGACTTGAATTGCTGTTTCCTGGCTCTGCAGATTTCTTTGCGTATTACCCCTCTCAAGGAGTAAAATCGTGGTCGGGGGTCGGGTCTTGCTCCAAAGGCTATGCCTCCCTGCCTGCCAAGTGTGAACTTCTGATAGGAATACTGCTTCAAAACAGTAAAGAGTTGACCGAGCCTTCACGGGCTCCTCACTGTGGTTGGGGGGAATAGAGAGCCTGGGATACTGACAATCCGTAATCAAGTGAGTTTTATCATCCTGTGATTCCCCAGGATGGGAGGATTTGTGGTCTCAGCTGACTGTCTGGGCTACAGGCCCTCGGACTTGGGTCTTGGGAGGCCTGATAGTCTGTTGTCCTGGTATTATTGGTACCTACCAGAGACCAGGCATGCAGTAAACGCTAATAAGTGCTGTTAGTAAACATTGAGGGGATGGTGAAGCCAGTCCCTGGGATTTTTCAACAAGTCTGGGTGGAAAGATGGGTGCTGAGCAGAAGGTATTCACAGCCCGTCGAGTGGATGAGGATCAGACCTTCCCCCTGCTTGGACCAGCCCTGACAAGGAGCCCAGCAGTGTCTCCACCTTAGCAGGTGGTGGCAGGGCCCAACCGAGGCAGCCAGGCTAGGACTAGTGGGATTCCTGGGATGCCCAGGCCCGGCCATTCCCAGGAGGCTGGGCCCACCCTGGGGCAGGCATCGTGGCCCTTCAGGGACAAGTGTGGGACCAGCTGGCTATGAGTGGGTGGTGCTGGATCAGCCTAGCAGACGAAGGAATTGAGGCTCCCAGTTTTGTTGTGGAAACTGCGTCCTGGAACAAGTCCTGCCTCATTGGAATGCTGAGGCTGGCTCTCCTGGCTTGGCAAGTGTTGTTCCTGTTGTATCAGATGGCCAAACTGGTTTAGGATGAAAGAGAATTCCCTGGGACAGCCCTGCCTGGAGGCCTGGTTCCCCTGCCCTGGTGGTGTAGGCCTTCTCCAGGGAGCCAGACCCCAGTGGAAGGTTGGCAAGTGGGGCTGGTTCTCAGTCTCCTGTGCAGACCTGTTTCTACTCCCTGTACAGGTTTGTCCGGAGACTGAAGGGGCAACCTCTACTAGCTAGGGCTGATGGCCAGCTCTTATTGTGGAGATATCCACATTCTCTCTTGAGAGTGGGGAGGGAGGGGGGTGACTTTCCTTTGTAGCTGAAGAAACTGTAATTAGGTAGTTGCCACAGAGCCAGGCAGCCCCACTGGCTGGCTACAGAGTAAGAACATCTTCCACATGCAGAAGGACAGTGAGGCCACTTTGGAACCAGCACCTAGCCTTGGGGGGACCATCAGGGACCAATCTTGTGGCAGCAGGTGGGAGGGTGCAGGCACTGGCCTGGGGCTGCTCTTCAAGCCCTGCCACTTCTCATAAGTGGGCTGATTGTGGATGACCCTGACCTGGTGCCCATGCTGCCTTAGCATCAGGGTGGGCTTACACACGCCCAACCATGGGAACTTGGCCCCGTAGCCCCATTGACAGACAGGCACAGTGACGGAGGAGCTCACCAAGTCATAGCTGACCAGTGGCAGAGCCAGGACGTGGGCCCAGGCAACCTGGCTTCAGGTGTGCACATACCCGTTGGCTCTCTTGCTGTGCCGCCGGGAAGTGGGCAGGGCAGTGGGTGCCTCTTGCACAGTGGGGCACCTCGGCGAAGCAGGAGGCCTATGTGGCTGAGGAGGGAGGGAAAGAGATTCTTGTCCAGGGGTTCAGAGGCCCTGGTGTGAGGACCTAGTTTTCCTTCTGGCCCCACCTTGTCCTACCTTTTGCTTTGCTGTTCCTTCCACCTGGCGCACTTCCCCGTCCTCCCAGGCCCTGATCACCTGCCACTGTTTCCTCCTCTGCACTAGGCACAGGTCAGGGTTTCAGCCCTTCCAGCATATATGTATAGTTTTACTTTCACAGAAAGTAACACTTGAAGAGTTGTTCTAAGGTGGTGGGTGTGCCCAGGTGATAACTGGGAGCTTTGCTGGTACTGGCGTCAGGAAAGAATGAAAACCGCAAAGGTAACTGTAACCTTTTGTTGGTCGTAATCTTTCACTCTTCCTTCATCGTCCAGCTTCTGTTTCTGGATCTCAGCCTCTATTTGGGGTGATGGGGGCCTAAGCATCTGGTATGGGCTCATTCTAAAGCCACCCAGTCTCCCACGCGCTGCCCCCACACTGGGGTTGTCAGGATCTCAGCATGTTAACACTGGTCCATTGACAATAGCCTCAGCCACATCCTGAGTCAGAGATATGCTGATTCTGGAGGAGTTGCCTCCTTCTTGGGCATCCGAAAGGCAGTGGGATCCTTGGAGAGGAGAACAAGGAATAACTCCCTGAACCTGTATTTTAAAGCTCCTATCGTCAGGGGGTGGGTGGAGTAGGAGGCCACATAGGCTCTGGTAAGTGAATTATGTTAACTGACTAAATCCCCATAACACTAAGCTCAGATTGGTGACATTGTTAACCCAGGTTTCACATGAGGAAATCGAGGCACATTGTGATTGGCGCCCACCACAGTCACATAGCCCTGCCCCTGCAGCTTATTTCAGAGGTGCTAGCAGGGGATGTTGGCTGTGCTTCCCTGAGATGGGGGTGGTGGGCACAGATGGGCCTGTGCTCACAGGTACCCCTGGGACCTGGCCTGCCTTCTCTATCTCCTAGGGGTTGGGGTGGGGTGGGGCACTGGGCTCATCTGTTGGACAGGATCCTTACTGCCCTGTTTTCCATCCTGAGGCCTATTCTGCCAGCCTTCTGTCTCCAGCCCTGCACCATCCCACGCTACAGCCAGACTGTGCACCCTTGGCAAGCATTGAGCTCTGTTGTGCCTCAGTTTCTCCGTGTGTGTGTGTAAAGGGGGAACATGTTCAGGGCTCCGGTCATGGAGCTGCTAAAACAATCTAACACACAGGGTGTGCTCAGTTCGAGGCAGCTGAAGATATTACTGGAAAGTGGTGCTGATCCAGATCCCAAGAAAGGGTTCTTGAATCTTGCACAAGAAAGAATTCAAGGCGAGTCCATAGAGTAAAGCGAAAGCAAGTTTATTAAGAAAGTAAAGGAATAAAGAATTGCTACTCCATAGGCAGAACAGTGACTTGAGCTGCTGGCCTAAGGATACTTATAGTTATTTCTTGATTATATGCTAAACAAGGGATGGATTATTCACGAGTTTTCTGGGAAAGGGGTGTACAGTTCCCAGAGCTGAGGGTCCCTCCCATTTTTTAGACCATGTAGGTAACTTCCAGACATTACACAGTGGGTACCTCAGGCTGTGGCATCTGTAAACTGGGGCCATCACAGGGCCATGGCATCTGTAAACTGTCATGGTCCTGATGGGAGTGTCTTTTAACATGCTAATGTATTACAATTAGCATATAATGAGCAGTGAGGACAACCGGAGATCACTCTCCTTGCCATCTTGGTTTTGTTGGGTTTTGGCGGGTTTCTAGTAATTACTGCAACGTGTTTTATCAGCAGTTAGTGTTTTATCAGTAATTACTGCAGCCTGTTTTATGTCTTTATGACCTGTATCTTGTGCCAACCTCCTATCACATCCTGTGACTAAGAATGCCTGTCTTCCTGGAATGCAGCCCAGTAGATCTCAGCCTCATTTTACCCAGTCCCTATTCAAGATGGAGTTGTTCTGGTTCAGACGCCTCTGACAAAGTCACGTGATCAGTTCCACAGCTAATGGGTGCTGCTGTCCTTTAAGGATGGAGTCTGGATGTGGGCAGTTCACCTGAGCCCTTAGGGTGAATGAAGAGGGGCCACCCAGAACCTGCACTGCCCTGACAGGGACCGGCAGCCTCTTGTCCCCATGGGACTCTTAGAGTGAGACTTAGGGCCTGAGTGAGCAAGGTCCCAGTGACTCCAGACCCAGTGTGCTGTGTGCCCGTGAACAGCAGGCCATTACTGTTTCTGCCATGCTCGTGGATGAGGACAGGGAGATAACAGAGATGAGGCACTCGCAGAGGTCAGGTGCTGTTTGCTTCACAGGCCCCCAGGCCTGCCCCTCCCTGCCCCGACTTGCCCTCAACTCCCCATTTCGTCCTCTACTTGACAAAGCCCTGGGGTCTGGTTGCAGCTGTCCTTCCTCCCCAAGCCCTCTCCATGGTCTTCAAACTCCCCACTGCCCTCAGGGTGGCTCCTAATGCTTCACAGAGAGTCCCTGGGACCTCCTGCCCCCATGTCATTGCTCGTGCTGTTCCCTCAGATGAGGCCGGCCTTCCCACCCCATGTGGTTTTTGAAATCCCTTCCCTGAGCCCCTGTGATTTCTCCCTCCTGGCCAGAGCTTACCCTGCCAATCCCCACTTTTGATAGACCCAGCGTCTGTCCTGCAGCCTGTCCCGAGGCCATGCCACTGCGCAGGACCTGGCCTCCCTAATGGTGTCTGGTCCTGGCTCCCCTTAGGCACAGATGATTGTGCTATAGTCACATGGGTGTGGACAAACCTGAAGACAGCATTCTTGGGGGTCATGTGTTGGCCAAAAGCAAGGATTCTCCCCAAGGCGCCTGGCTGGTGGTGACCTCACACCCGGGCTCACCCAGTGTGTTAGATCCTGCTGGGCCTAGGCAGCTTCAGAGCAGTGGGTAGAGAGTGAGCCGGGAGCTTGTGTCAAGCACAGTGTTCGCCCATAGCCAGGGCAGCCCCTTGGGGGTTATCACCAAGGTGCTGCTTCCTCCTCAAAGCCCAGATGAGCCTAGTCTTATGGGCCAGGAGGGTAGGAACTTGGGCCTTCCACCTATGTGTCCCTTTTGTTCCCCAGAGCAGCTGGAGAAGTTTGTGGGCACGGGTGGGATGGAGGGCACATCTGGGATCCCCTTCCCAGACTGGATCCTGATGGTAGGTTGGGCAGAGAGCCCTCCTGTGGGTGGGCAGGGGATCATACCCTGCAGGGCACCAGCCTAGGAGGCCCACAGTGAGGCAGGGGAAGGAAGCTGCAAGGACAAGCCCACAGCTGGCGACCCCTTAATCAGATGGTGAACTCCAGTGCTCTTCTTAGTGCTTAATTGCACTCCTGGACCAGTGCTTCCTCCTGAGGAGACAAGATGGGGTAAACAGCCTGTGGGAGGGGGAGGAGGGAGTAACTCCAGCTGTCCTGGTTTGGGGGTGGGGGAGGTGGATTTTGTCTTCTCTCTTTTTTTTTTTTTTTTGAGACAGGGTCTAGCTCTATCACCCAGGCTGGAGTACAGTGGTGCGATCATGACTCACTGCAACCTCCGCTTCCCAGGTTCAAAGGATTCTTGTGCATCAGCCTCCCAAGTAGCTTGGGAATTACAGGTGCATGCCACCACACCTGGCAAATTTTTGTATTTTTAGTAGAGACGGGTTTTCACCATGTTGGCCAGGATGGTCTCGAACTCCTGGCCTCAAGTGATCTGCTTGCCTTGGCCTCCCACATTGCTGGGATTACAGGCATGAGCCACTGTGCCCAGCTGCCAACTATGCTAACTTCTAACAGCATAGATTAACTTCACTTATTCATGGAACTTTATATATAAACAGAATCGCACAACATATACTCTTTTGTGTGTGGCTTTTTTCACTCAACATTGTTAGATTCATCTCTGTTATCTGTATAGCAGTAGTTTATTCATTTTTCATTTCTATATAGTATTATGTAAATAGTTACATAGTCACTGTTTATCTTTCTCTTGATGACAGATACTTGGGAACTCTGGTTTGAGCTTTTTTTTTTTTTTTTTTTTTTTGAGACGGAGTCTCGCTCTGTCGCCCAGGCTGGAGTGCAGTGGCGCGATCTCGGCTCACTGCAAGCTCCGCCTCCCGGGTTCACGCCATTCTCCTGCCTCAGCCTCCCGCGTAGCTGGGACTACAGGCGCCCGCCACCACGCCCGGCTAATTTTTTGTATTTTTTAGTAGAGACGGGGTTTCACTGTGTTAGCCAGGATGGTCTCGATCTCCTGACCTCGTGATCCGCCCGCCTCGGCCTCCCAAAGTGCTGGGATTACAGGCGTGAGCCACCGCGCCCGGCCGAGCTTTTTTTTTTTTAGACAGAGTCTTGCTCTGTTGCCCGGGCTGGAGTGCAGTGGCACGATCTCGGCTCACTGCAAGCTCCGCCTCCCGGGTTCACGCCATTCTCCTGCCTCAGCCTCCCCAGTAGCTGGGACTACGGGCGCCCGCCGCCACGCCTGGCTAATTTTTTGTATTTTTAGTAGAGACGGGGTTTCACTGTGTTAGCCAGGATGGTCTCGATCTCCTGACCTCGTGATCCGCCCGCCTCGGCCTCCCAAAGTGCTGGGATTACAAGCGTGAGGCACCGCACCCAGCCTATCTTCTGAAAGTTTTATAGTTTTAGTTCTTATATTTAGGTATTTGATTCATTTTGAGTTAATTTTTGTGTATAATGTGAGGTAGGGGTTCAGCTTCATTATTTTGCATATATGTATCTACTTGCCCCAGCATCATTTGTTGAAAAACTTTTTTTTTTTCCTCTGTCGTCCAGGTTGGAATACAGTGGCGTGATCTCGGTTCACTGCAACCTCTGCCTCCTGGGTTCAAACCATTCTCCTGCCTCAGCCTCCCAAGAAGCTGGGATTACAGGCACCCGCCACCACGCCCAGCTAGTTTTTTTTATTTTTAGTAGAGACGAGGTTTCACTATGTTGGCCAGGCTGGTCTCGAACTCCTGACCTCGTGATCTGCCCGCCTCGGCCTTCCAAAGTGCTGGGATTACAAGCATGAGCCACCGTGCCTGGCCGAAAAACTATTCTTTAACATCAAATTATTTTTGTACCCTTGCCAAAAATCAATTGACCATATATATGAGGTTTTATTTCTGGACTCTATTCTATCCCATTGGTCTCTATATCTATCTTTACACTAGTACCACATTGTTTTGATCACTGTAGCTTTGTATTAAGTTTTGAAATTGTGAGTTCTCTCACCTTGTTATTCCCTTTCAATATTGTTTTAGCTCTTCTAGGCCCTTTGCAATTCCATATGAATTTGAAAATCAGCTTTTCCATTTCTGCTAAAAAGGCTTTGGAATTTTGGTAGGGATTGCATTGAATTTCAAGTTAATTATCTTTTAAAGAGATTTAAATAAGAAAAATAAGTACTTTATATTTGCCTATTTAATTATCATTTCTTCCATGTAGATATAGATTTCCATATGGTATTATTTTTCTTCTGCCTGAAGGATTTTATTTAGCATATCTTTAAATACCAATGCATATCTGCTGTTGATAAATTCTTTCAGCTTTTGTATCTCTAAAGTATTTCACCTCTATTTGTGAACAGTTTTCAGTGAGTATAGCATTCTAGTTAAGTTTTTTTGTTTTGTTGTTTAATAGATGTTGTTCCACTATCTCCTGGCTTGTTAGAGAAATCAGGTGTCATTTATCTTTGCTCCTCTTGAGTCATGTATCCTTTTTCTTCTGGCTGATTTAAATATTTTTATTATATAATTGGTTTTAAACAATTTTATATTATGCCTTGGTGTAGTTTGCTTCATATTTCTTGTGCTTGGGGTTGACAAGCTGCTGATACCTGTGGGTTTATAATTTTCATCAAATTTGGAAAATTTTCAGCTATGATTTATTTCTTCAATTATTTTTTCTATTTTCCCCTTTTTCTCCTTTGGGTACTCCAATTACTCCTTACATAAGGCTTCTTGAAATTGTGTCATACTTCATACTTCACCAATGCTCTGTTTGAGTTTTGCTTTTGTCTTTTAGCCTTTTTTTCTCTGTGTTTCATTTTGGATAGTTTGCTGTGGTTTTTCAAGTTGACTGATCTTTTCTTCTGCATTGTTTTATCTGCTATGAATCCCATCCACTGTACTTTTCGTCTCTAGAAGTTCTGTCTGGATCTTTTTCTGTCTTCCTCATTTGTGCGCCTTTGCCTGCTCAGTGGTAAGTGACGGGATGCCGGCCAGGGGACCTCACCTGTTGGGAGATGGATGTTTTTGTATTCCTTCATGTGTTCTTGAGCTTTGTTCTGGGATGTAGTTAAGTGACTTGGAATCAGATTGATCCTTTCAGGTTTTGTCTTTATGCTTTGCTCTGTGGTATCAGAGCAGATTTAATCCAGACTAATTTTTTCAGTCCCTGGGAGTGCTGCCCAGCTGCCTGTGCATCAGGAGGGCTCTCCTCTGCTGTTGGGAGCAGGTACTGTTTTTGGCTGGTGTAAATGGTGGGGATTGCTTTCTCTGCCCCTCTCAGTGGTCCTTCAGTGACTTCTTCAGCTCTGTGCTGCCTGGTCCTCAGTGGAGATTCTGGCCCTGTGTGCAGGTCTGCCTAGCTTGGCTGCCCTGCTGCCATCTTCCGCCATCTTCCAGTCCCTCCTTGACAGGGTCTGCCACGCCTTGCCTCAGTCTCCCATTTTTCCATGGCTGGGAAGTTCTTTTGGTGGAGGGGGCTCCTGGAACTCCCCTCCTCCTGTCTCTCACTATCTAGTGCCCATGATGTGAAAACCACTGCTTATTATTTATATTCTATCATTGCCTGGTTTTTTTCTTTTTCTTTTTTTTTTTTTTAAGTTTTCACACAGAAGGTAGTTCTAATTTCTGCAACAATCTCATCTTGGCTGTACGCGGAAGTCTGTATCTCAGTGTGTTTGAAAAGCTGCCCAGGAGTGTTTGGGCCCTGGGCTGGCAGCTTAAGCAGAGGAAAAGATCCAGGGCTCAGGCCAGGAGGCTAGGACTTGAATGTCGTGTCATGGCATTTAGCTGTCATACCTGGAGGAAGCTTCTGAGGTGATGTCTGCATCCCCAGCTCCAGGCTCGTGGGTGTGTTCTGAGCAGCCATGTGTGCTGGACCCTTCAGTTGGGTCCCTCCTGCTTGTCAGGAGGCCCAGATGGTCTGGCGTTGCCCATGCCGCCTGCAGCCGGTGGGCCCTTCACCCAATGAGGGACTTGGGACCTGGCTGCCACTTGGGTGGGGAACCTGCAGCTGGGGCCAATTCCATGTCCGGTTTCCCTTCTTGTGGCCCGGGGTGGCTGGCCAGGGTGGATCAGGTGCTGTGTAGACATTATGATTTGGACCTTTCTTGGGACTAGGATAAGGAAGAACAGAGCAGAAATCACAGAGCTGACCCGATTGCCTTGAAGAAAAGCTGACATCTTCCATGTAGTGGGTGTTTTGTTGATGGGTGGGGGCAGGTGAGCAAGACCCAGCCTCCTCAGGAGTGTGGGTGCCATAGACGTCTGTGCATCCGCAGCAGGAGTGTCCATGTCAATCCCGAGTCCCCACGTGCAGTCCCAGTGCCAGCACCAGTCTTCCTGCTGGGCCGTGTTGTCCTGTTAGCCTTGTTTAGGGGTGTCCCCCGCAACACCACGAGACACACACACACAACACATACATCACAGCACATGTCACCACACCTGCCATAGCACATGTGTGCTCTTCCAGGCAGGATCCTGTGATCCTCACAGTGCTGTAAGATCAATCAGTCTGTCTTCCCCTTGAGTCCCCTGTTGGTCCCATGAGACTCTATACTCAGACTAGACCCTGGTTTCTTTTACCAGTCTCCTGCTGGGAGGAAATGAGTTACTCTTTGTTTTGATTTCTTGAAATTAGAAACTGTCCTGCTCAGTAACATCCTTATTCATGGTTTTTTACATTTTCCCTATTTTCTTGGACTGAATTCTTAGATTTAATATTAAATAGTAAATGAGTGAAAAATGCTCCTTTTTCTCTTTTAGGAAAACAAAGTCATCCACTTTCAGTCGCCTCTCTCTTGATCTTGTTTTCTGCCATGAGCCAGGATTAATGTAAAAAGATAAGGTCTTCTGCAAGAGCTCTGTGGTGGAGTGGCCAGTGAGACAGGGGCTGCTGGGGGTGACACACTGCGGCCCGTCTGCCCTCTACCCATGGAAGCCCTGTCCTGCCACGCCAGCTATGTGGGGGTAGTGGGCAGTGGGAGGGAAGGAGAGGGATGGCACCTGCTTGGAGGCTGGGCCACTCGCCTGGGGTGTACACGATGGGAGGCTGGCTGGCCTGGATTTTGGGGCATGGACATGACACAGCTGTCGACTCTCAGGTGCGTGGGCAGGTGGGCGTCCTGGGCTAGGTGAGCACCCCTTTCTGGTTGATCTCACCCATAAGGTCTCCTCCCTGAGCCCCAAGGCCCTGCACTTCTTTGTCACATGCAGCCCCCGCGCCCCTTGTTCCTCACCCCTCTGGAACATGCTGGTATCTTGGCTTCTGAGCCAGGAACTGGGCAGAGCGGGTGGCACACTGTGCTGGCCTCTGTCTAATTCTTACTAGTTCTTACCATCACTGCCGTCCTCGGGCCTGGGGCTCTGACTGCTCAGCCCAGGTCTCTCCCAGAAGGAGTGAAGGATGAGCCAGCATCAGGCAGCAGGATGGACAGACTCCCTCTGCCTTTCATATGTGGTGGCCGGCGTGCCATCTGGAGTGGGGAGGAGGTGGGGGCTGTGTGGGAGCTCCCTCCGCCGGCCCCCAGCTGCTGTCACACATGCTCACTGTGGCTCCCTGACTCCAGCACTTGTCTTGCCAGTGCAGACGCTGTTCCTCAGAGACCAGGCTTTCTCTTATTTTGGTGAAGCAGATGAACCTTGGGTGCAGCTTGTTGCATTTGCATATGTGCACACCACAGTGCACGCCACAGATGCACCTCCCAGGTTGGGGGCCTCCCTTCAGGCCCACAGTCCCCGTTGTTGTTGCTGTTGTTCTGCAGCATGAATGTCGCCTGTGAGCTGGGTCTCTATCCTTCAGCGCCCCTGGGAGGCCCACCTCACGAGTGTCTTGTCTTCTGATGCAGGCCTTTGGACAAGCACACACAAACCACAAGAAGGTGGCTGCTGACGGAGAGAGCCGGGAGGAGAGCCTGATCCAGGAGTCGGCCTCCAAGGAGCAGTACTATGTGCGGAAGGTGCTAGAGCTGCAGACGGAGCTGAAGCAGTTGCGCAATGTCCTCACCAACACGCAGTCGGAGAATGAGCGCCTGGCCTCTGTGGCCCAGGAGCTGAAGGAGGTGAGGGGGTGAGGAGGGGCCTAGTCTGTGGCTGCAACAGTGCCATCAGTGTCACATAGCAGGTGTGCCTGGTGGGTGGCTGGGCTGGGCTGGCCTCTGGGGACGCTGCAGCTGGCTGGTCTGTCTTGCTTTCCTGGTCTCATCCTCCACTGCCCACGTGGCAGAAGGGAGAGAGATGGACCCACAAGTTCCGCTGCCTCTGGCTTGCTTCTGTCTCACTCATGAAGCGAGTCCCATGAGCAAGTCCGGAGTAGAGGAGTGGTCAGTCAGGGAGGGGTGCAGTTAGCCCCTCGTGGAGGCTAAGGGCTGATGCCCATGGGGCACTCCTCGTCATTGGACTCCCCCCTGCCCTGGGAATGTTTTCTGTTACTCAGGGCCTGCACTGTGCCCAGCTATAATAAGAACACAAACCCCAAATATTCCATGGAGACTCGAGGTAGGGTGTGCGTGTCTGAGAATTAGGGGTGGAGACCACTGCCAGTAGCCCCAGCTGCCACACCCCTGCCTTGTTCACAGCAGAGTGCCCGCAGGGAGGGTCTGGGTGGGTGGTCCCTGGCACCAGAGCCTGTTGGAGTCCTGGGTACCCATGGACAGCCATTGGTACATGGCACAGGCTCTACATCTGGAAATGGGACTGTGGTGTCCGTCCATGAATCCGTCCAAGTCCGTCCATGACTTGTGAACATGAAGTCAGAGGAACCAGCTTGGCTCTTGGGCCCTGATAGGGGCAAAGGCCACAGGACCAGCTGCTCATGGCCCTGACACTAAGGCCCTGGAGTCGTGGAGGACTGGAGAGCCCAGGGGAACGATGTGGCCAAAGCAGGATTTGGGAAGGTTGCTGTGGTGCCTGGAACCTGTGTAGTTTGAGCCCAGCAGGAGGAGGAGAGCCAGGAGTCTCCATCCACTGGGGCAGGTGGGAGGAGAATCTCACTGGCTTGAACAGGAGGCTCAGGGAAGGTTGAGTGAGCACCTGAGTGTCTTTTCTCACTGACTGGCACATTTTAATTGAGCCCTGCCAGGGCCTCGGTGTCTGTGGAACCTGAGGAAACAGCGTGAGCAAAGCCTCATTCACCTAGAAGGCATGTGGCAGATATCAGGGGAGAGCAGTACCCCGTGCCTGTCCCTGGGGTAGGGGCATGTTCACTGTGGTGCTGAGCCAAGGGCAGGAGGAGTGTCAGGAGAGTCCTGCAGGCCTGGGTGGGGCCCTGAAGGAGGCAGGGTCCAGCTTGGGTTTGGTGGCTACACGGGGAGTGGGCTGTGGGGACAAAAGTGGGGCTGAGACGACTGTCTTGGGGGCAAGAGGGGCCAGTGCCTTCTGAGGAAGGATGAGGCCCCATCACCAAGATGGAGGTGGGATGGTCCCTGGGGACTGCAAGTGGAGCTGGAAGTTGGCATGTGAGCTGCAGTCCTCCTGGCCGTGGCCTTTGAGGGTCAGCCCCAGGTTCTCATTGGGAATGGCTGGAGGAGTGGAGCATGGGTCGATTGAGAATGGGCTGATACTGGCTTTGCCTTTCACTGAGCCTTGGGGCCTGGGCAAGGCCTTATCTTTAGTCCTGGCCTCAGTTTCCCCATCTGTAAACCAGCAGTCTCTGAAGCCCCTTGTAGAGGATGCCCCACAGGTCTTTCATCCCACATTGTGGGAGCACTTGTGGACCCTTGTTCCTGCCACAGGAGCCCCACCCTCTGCAGCAGATAATCTTACGGGAGGTCAGCAGGGCATAGGCCCTGAGGGTATGCAGTGATTAGGGCTGCTGCTGTTGGTTTAGCATTCCAGTACTGAAGGATGCTGCCCTCGGGGCCAGCAGGGGTGGGAGTGAGGGGTCAGAGATCGCTGAGGCCCTAGGGGCCCAGGGAGGAGCTTGGCTTAGACTCAGGGTGGGGAGTCTCAGATCCTGAAGCAGCAGTACATGATCTCATTTCCTCTCACAAGGAGCCCTCTGGTCGGTGGGAGGAGGGGCTGTGTGTATGGAGAGATGTATCCTTGGCTGCCCCAGCTGCCATCTGTCTGGCCCGTCTATTCCTGAAAAGCGTGTGCAGGTGCTCTCTCCCCAGCCCAGCACATTCTGCCCCTTCTCTCTTCCAAGAGGCCTATCTCTGGTGGCAGAGGCCAAAGAGGGCTGGGTGACCCTGCTGGCTTCAGGTAAGACTGGAAATGAGCACAGCAAGTTAAAGATGCTGCAGGTCTTGTGGGGGAAGAGAGGATTTCTGTGGTTCCTGTTTGTGCTTCAGGAGGAAATCCTGAGACTCCCTGCACACCCCTCAGCCTTCCCTGTCTCTCCTGAGGGTCCCCACCTTGGTCCCTGGGTCTGCTGTGTCCCCCATGACTGTGTCCCTGCCCTGGGTTGCTGCAGAGCTGTGGGAACCATCCCAGGTCTTCTTCACCTTGGGTACCTGGTTCGGGTGGAGCATCTCTAGGACTGACCTTGTCTCACCACCACCAGTCCCAGTCATGCATAGCTCTTGTCTTCTGCTGCCTGCTGTTCTGCTGGTCTGAGCCACTGTGCCAAGCTCCTCTGTGCCCACCCCCAGCATGGCTTTCTCCAGTCACTGCCCAAGGCTCACACCCCATGGGTCAGAAAGGGTACATTTGATGATAAAACAGCCTTCATTGTAGCCTTTGACCCACCACCCTGCTACCCACAACAGCCCCTTCCCTTTTTTCCTCCCTTGTGTCAACTGGTTGTCTGTCCCCCTCCACACCCCAACACACCATGAGGACCTGTGAAGCTTTACAGTAACAAACATACTTGGCATGTGTTGGACAATTCTGATTGCCTCAGACCTGGTCCTTCTGGTGACCCGACTGGTATCTCGTCAGATGTGAAGAAACAGAGGTTTGCAAGGTTCCATCATGTGCCTAAGGTGTCCTGGCTGGTAGGGGGTGAGGTGCTTCTCAGATCCTGACTCTAACTGCTGTGTATGTGTGGGCCCTACATGTGGGCAGCCCCTCCAGCTTCTCTCCTGCTAGTGAGAGCATCTTTCCTGCCTGGGCCCCTGGGAGGTGGGTAAGCTTCTGAGGACTGGCCTGGATTGGGCCTTGGTGGGGATGTGGCTCCATTTCCCAGATGGGGAATCAGAGGCCCAGAGAGCCACAGGAGGCCCTAGGGTCAGAGCTGGGTCTCATACACACACCAAGATCTTTCTTCATATTTGCCCCAAGAAGGAGTAGGGTGAAGGGGCTGGCCTAGGCCATCAAGGCAGAGATGAGAGTTTCCTGGTGTTGAGGTTGTCTGGTGGGGACAGGAGAGAGGGCAGCCGACCCCCTGCACAGTGGCTCCTTGAAACAGGCAATTGTCACACCCTGCTTGCTGATGAGCAGTCTGAGGTGTGGGGATCCCACAAAGGGGAGTTGAGATGGGACCCTGGTGGTCAGCTACAGGCCTGTGCTCCCACCTTCATCTGGGCTGCCCAGTCACACGCAGCAGAGCTTGTCCCCTGTACTTCTTTGGGCTGACATCAGACAGGCTCACTGGGAGAAGGTGCTTACTTGAGGGAAAACTAAACCCCATGGCGACCAGTCAGCCTGTTTGAGCCCTTGGCAATTGGGCGTGTGCTGGATAGAGGTGCTAGGTGGCAGGCCACATGAGCCTGGCTGCCTACGCCCAGTAGTGTGGGCATGGAAGCACAGTGTTTGCGTCCTACAGCATCAGCAGAGATGGTGCCATCGTCACCCATGACATGGTATGGCCAGGCCAGCATTTGACCTGGGTGTGCCTCTGTGTTCTGGGTTTGGCAATGGTGCAAGGACAGAACTCCTAGTACACCTTGCCTGGGCCAGGTGATGAAGGACCCTGAGGACTCACATGAGCACTGCCAAGGGAACAGCAGTCTCGTGTGTGCCTCTGGGGGACCCTAATGCTATGAGGCATCCGGCCAGGCTCTCTGCTTCAGTCTTTAGTTGGGCATGTCACTATCTCTCTGCCCAGGCACATGGAAGCTTCTGGGCTCTCACTTCCCACTGCCTGGAGCACCTTCTGGGTTTGTTGATCTTGACTGGCAGGCCTGGGAAAGTTGGTGGGACTCAGACCTTCCCCTCAGCTTCCACTCCGCCTGAGGAGCCGGCTGGGTGGCCGCGTTGAATCAAGTGGCACATGTTTGCACACCTGCTGCAGACCACTTGCTTGCCAGTTAGCAAGGAAAAAGCAGGAACTGGGCAAACCTTTCTGGCAGAGAGGTACCCAAGTCTCCAGCTGGGGTGTGGAGCCTGGGTGTGACTTGGCTTATGCAGCTCCCCTAAGCACACTCCTGGGGGGTGCTGCACTCTCACTAGCAGGAGAGAGGCTGGAGAGCCTGCCCACTCCCTATCCACCCCCCGTGTAGCCACTGTGGGACCTGGCCCTGGTCATGGCTGTGCTGGTGCTGCTTTCTCCCCCTTCGTCCCAGCATGCACCTCGCTCGCTTTCTCCTCTGGTACAAGGCTTTGCCAGGCCTTCTCTTCCTCCCTGTGTGGTATCTCTGTTTCTTTTGGTGTCAGCTTTCTGTCACTTCCTTGGGTCACTTATAATGAGAGGGCCATGTCTGCGTCCATTTGCTGTAGGTTTTAAATGTAATCTTCATTGTAAATAGTAAGCATTTGTCAGTAGTACTTGCTGTATATCATTGACTCTCCTCCCCTCTCTGTTGCATTCCTTTTTTCCTTTGTTTTGGGAGGGATGTCCTATTTCATTTTGCCAGTATGATCGTTTTGTGTGTACTTGCATGGGATCTTGGAATCTTGTCTATAAAGTATGTTCCATTCATATGAGCGCACACATGTGACCAGGAGAAACCATAGCATAAGCCAAGAGAACAGTGTGAGAGGTGGACGAAGCTATGGGGCCCACAAGATGGACAGGGCTTCTGGCCGAGAGTCCAAGAGGGCTTTGGAGCAGGGGTGGTGGTGGTCTGGGGAGCCAGGCCTTTGCAGATACACAGGGAGGCAGCTGGGTCAGCAGAGTACAGGGAGGGGAGAGAGAGTTTGTCAAGGGGATGATTTTGTCCCTGGGGGACATTGGCAACGTCTGGAGAGATTTTTCAGTTGTCACAATGGAGGAGGCAGCCGTGTCTGGTGGCCAGAGGTCAGGGAGCTGCTAGACATATGATGTACAGGCCGGCTCCCACCACAAAGAAGAAACGTCCCTGAATGTTGCTAGGGCTGCGGCTGAGGGGCCCAGGTCCCTGGCACATGGCAGCAAGTTGGAAATTCTGTCTTGATTGCATCCTGTTCGCCCCAACCCTGCACTAGCCTCTCCCATGACATCTCTTGGCTCCTTATGGGCAACTTAGAGCCCGAACTAATTTTTAACAGCTTTATTCAGGTGATTTACATCTCACATAGTTCACCCACATAAGGTGTACAACTCAGTGTATTTTATTATAGTCACATATATGTGCCCCATTCCATAATCTTAGAACAGTTCATTGCTCCAAAAAGAAAACCCATTTCAGTCACTCCCCATCCCCCTCCCCAGCTCCTGGCAGCCACTAACCTACTTTCTGTCTCTATGAATTTGCCTATTCTGGACATTTCTTGGAAATGGAATCATACAATGCATGACCTCTCGTGACAGGCCTTCTTTCACTCAGCAGAATGTGTTCACGGGTCATTCATGTTGTAGCATGTGTCAGTACGTCACTCCTTATTGTGGCTGAACAACATTCCATTGTGTGGAGAGACCACATTTTGTTTATTCATTCATCAGTCAATGGACACTTGGGCTGCTTCCACCTTTTGGCAAAATGAACGCTGCTGCTGTGAACATGTGTGGACCGGTTTCTGTGTGGGCATGTGTGCATTTCTCTGGGGTAGACCCTCTGTGTTTAACACTTGCAGCACCTGCAGGCTGTTTGCCAGAGCACTATACCATTTATATGCCCACCTGCGCACTACTGTGTACATGCCCAATAATAGAAGGCAGGAACTACTTTTAACCCCATTTTAATTTAAAGATGAAGAAACCAAGGGTCGGAGCAGGCAGTCACGTGTCAGGGGTTCCCAGGTGAGAAGGGCTGAGGGAATTTACTCTGGAACCTCTGCAGTCCGCTGTGCATTCTGGCATACTGCTCTGGGCTCCCTCTCCTCTCCAGGCAGTCACACTGGCACCTGCAGGCCGGGGCTCTTGAGTTCTGGCTGTGTGGCTGGCCATGGCGTGCCTGGCTGCACTGAGCCCCTCTCGTGCCCTGTGGAGGCTGCTCATACCTGCCTTTCCCTCTCCCCCAACAGATCAACCAGAATGTGGAGATCCAGCGTGGCCGCCTGCGGGATGACATCAAGGAGTACAAATTCCGGGAAGCTCGTCTGCTGCAGGACTACTCGGAACTGGAGGAGGAGAACATTAGCCTGCAGAAGCAAGTGTCTGTGCTCAGACAGAACCAGGTGAGTCTTGGGCCTGTGGGGTGGAGGTGGCACGTGGGTTAACTGGGCCTTGAGGACCTCTTGCTCAGCCCCTCTCCCTGTTGGGAAGGGGTTCCTGTCTTATTCCACACACCCGAGGTCCAGGGCCAGCTTTACCACTGTGGAGGCAGGGGTATACTTGGTGGGACCCAGACTCTCCAAAAGATGAAACTCTGGCTGCAGTGTTTGCTGACATTGGCCAGGCTGAGGTGTCCCAGCCAACAAAAATGAAAACAAAAATCTGAGAGGTGATGAAGAGGTTACACCAGAAAACCCCAGATTGGACTTTGAGACTCCCCCATCAGGTGCTGACCATGAGGCCTGCAATATTCCTGTGTCTCTGCCTGTGACAGGGACAAGGAAGGTCCTCTCTGTCTGTGACGGGGATGAACAGGAACCCCTCTGTCTCTAATGGGGTCTCAGAGGGACCCCTGACAGGGACAAGCAGGGTCTCTGCCTGTGACAGAGATGAATAAGGAGGGTCCCTTCTCTTTGTGATGTGACTAAATTATCATGTGCTCTGCTGTTCTGCCACTCAAGGCCTGAACTTGCTCTTCTCTCTGCAAGAGCCACACTCTTGCATGGTGGGGAATGGGAGTCTTTTCTCTCCCAAAACTTTCCCCAGAATGCCATGGATGTCTTCCTTGCTTTCCTCAAATCCTCTACCACCAAAATCCTCTGAGTCTCACCGTCAGGGAATGTGGTATTTATGCCCGGAGGAGGAAGCTCATGTGTTTATGCAGAGCTCCTAGCCTGGTCCTTCTGTGACAGCTCGAGCTCATTAACAGTCTTAGCCACTGTCTACATTGTAAGTACCATTTGGTCATTGGTGCTGCTGTTGGCAGAGCCCAGTGCACAGTGGCCTTAGGAGAAGGGAAACTGAGGCTTGAGGCGACCCTGTCCTCAGGTTGGCGCTTAGTGGAGTCTGACTCTCTCTCCCTCTCTGGGATTCCTCACCTCCGCATTTGTGGTGCTGGGACTGAGGGCTCCATGCCCACCTCCTGTGAGCACACCTTGGATGTGGTAATGGGTGTCCCTTCCGACCCAAGACCCACAGAGATGTGCTCAGCACTTCCTGTTACTGGTTTGTTTCTTATTTTTTTCTCCAAATATTACAGAAAAATAAGAAATAGTTTTAGCAATTGCCCACAAATTCTGAGCCTCCACATCAGGCATCAGTTTCTATCTGCTTTTTCCTTGTCCACGTGCAGATACAATTTTCATGTAGACAAGACTTTGATGTTGCTTTTGCCACCTACCTTCGAGCTCCTCCAGGTCTGGGTGTCATATGCATGTGGAGGTTTAGTGGTTGAGATGTTCTGCCTTGGGGGGAGTTTCTGTTCCTTCATTTTGAACTATGATTAGAAGTCATGATCATAGCACACATTGAAATGTATTTTTATGTATCTTAAGATATTTAGTTAACTGTTAATGTTAATTAAATAACTATAGAATTTTTAATCAGCATGCACTTGGTAATATTTGTGAATGACTTAATACAAGGTTGGCAGCCTTCTATGGGTGGATGTGTGTTGTTCTTGGTGCATCTCCACACGTACAGTCCTGGCTTGGGGCCACCTCAGACATTTGTGTTCCCCTCGCTGTGTCTGCTGGTCCCAACGGTGGGTGGGCTGGGCTGAGCATTTCATTGCATTCGCATCTCATGCCCTGGAACCTTCTTAGCATCCACATCTCTGAGCAGAGGAAGCAGTCTTGGCCTGGACGGGCTGCCACCCTTCCCAGGATGGCACCTCACCTGGCGCTTCACCTTGTGCTTCATGGTGGCCGGAGTTGGTGTGCTGGTGTGTTTTCTTCATTTATGGGGCCTGAAAGGAGCTTCCACATTGCATTGATGCAAGAGCGTTGACTTCTCTTCCCAGGTGGAGTTTGAGGGCCTCAAGCATGAGATCAAGCGTCTGGAGGAGGAGACCGAGTACCTCAACAGCCAGCTGGAGGATGCCATCCGCCTCAAGGAGATCTCAGAGCGGCAGCTGGAGGAGGCGCTGGAGACCCTGAAGACGGAGCGCGAACAGAAGAACAGCCTGCGCAAGGAGCTGTCACACTACATGAGCATCAATGACTCCTTCTACACCAGCCACCTGCATGTCTCGCTGGATGGCCTCAAGTTCAGTGACGATGCTGCCGAGCCCAACAACGATGCCGAGGCCCTGGTCAATGGCTTTGAGCACGGCGGCCTGGCCAAGCTGCCACTGGACAACAAGACCTCCACGCCCAAGAAGGAGGGCCTGGCACCGCCCTCCCCCAGCCTCGTCTCCGACCTACTCAGTGAGCTCAACATCTCTGAGATCCAGAAGCTGAAGCAGCAGCTGATGCAGGTGAGCAGGCAGTGGGGCCTTCGGCACGCTGTCCCCACTCCAGCTCTGCAGGGCTCCCTGAGCATGCTTACCTGACACTCTGCTGATGTTAACTTTCCCTTTTCCTTACGTTGATTTTATCTCCTGCATCATTACGGTAAATGGAACTCCAGGAGCACACATAGAAGAGTCTCAGAGAAGTGGTTTCCTGGCACTGCAGCACCCACATTGCTCCCCTGTTAACTACGTGGTGTCAGGGTGAAGTGATGAGACACTGGCCCCACATGTGATCCCTGCACGCAGGCCAGGTGTCAGGGGCCCACCACGGTCATGCTTGGGCTCATCCCCTGGGACATGGATCCCTGTTGATCCAAGGCAACAGAGTCCTGTCCTCCGAAGCAGAGGGCTAGGGTGCTAATATTCCCGACTACACACCCAGCCAGCCTAGAGCACCACTTTCTTAGCCCAGATCCCCTGTAGCATGGTTGGGGAAAGAGCCTGCTTTGAGGGTGACCACCATTACTGGTGACGGTTAGTGTTCTGAGGGCCCAGCATGAATTCCATTCTTTCCACACCCTGTATGTCTTTGTCCACCTCACTGACAGCATGGCCAAGGAACCTGGGTCTCACAGCCTGCCCTGACATGGGGTGGGATGTCACTGGGCCATCTTGGGAGTCCTCCAAGCTCTCGAGGTCCATAGCAACTGACATGGTGTCCTGCTGCCTGTGCCTTTGCAGATGGAGCGGGAAAAGGCGGGCCTGCTGGCAACGCTGCAGGACACACAGAAGCAGCTGGAGCACACGCGGGGCTCCCTGTCAGAACAGCAGGAGAAGGTGACCCGCCTCACAGAGAATCTGAGTGCCCTGCGGCGCCTGCAGGCCAGCAAGGAGCGGCAGACAGCCCTGGACAACGAGAAGGACCGTGACAGCCATGAGGATGGGGACTACTACGAGGTGGACATCAACGGGCCTGAGATCTTGGCCTGCAAGTACCATGTGGCTGTGGCTGAGGCTGGCGAGCTCCGCGAGCAGCTCAAGGCACTGCGCAGCACGCACGAGGCTCGTGAGGCCCAGCACGCCGAGGAGAAGGGCCGCTACGAGGCTGAGGGCCAGGCACTCACGGAGAAGGTCTCCCTGCTGGAGAAGGCCAGCCGCCAGGACCGCGAGCTGCTGGCCCGGCTGGAGAAGGAGCTAAAGAAGGTGAGCGACGTCGCCGGCGAGACACAGGGCAGCCTGAGTGTGGCCCAGGATGAGCTGGTGACCTTCAGTGAGGAGCTGGCCAATCTCTACCACCACGTGTGCATGTGCAACAATGAGACACCCAACCGTGTCATGCTGGACTACTACCGCGAGGGCCAGGGCGGGGCCGGCCGCACCAGTCCCGGGGGCCGCACCAGCCCCGAGGCGCGCGGCCGGCGCTCACCCATCCTCCTACCCAAGGGGCTGCTGGCTCCTGAGGCGGGCCGAGCAGATGGTGGGACGGGGGACAGCAGCCCCTCGCCTGGCTCCTCACTGCCGTCACCCCTGAGTGACCCACGCCGGGAGCCCATGAACATCTACAACCTGATCGCTATCATCCGTGACCAGATCAAGCACCTGCAGGCAGCCGTGGACCGCACCACGGAGCTGTCACGCCAGCGCATTGCCTCGCAGGAGCTGGGCCCCGCCGTGGACAAGGACAAGGAAGCGCTTATGGAGGAGATCCTCAAGCTGAAGTCGCTGCTCAGCACCAAGCGGGAGCAGATCACCACGCTACGCACTGTGCTCAAGGCCAACAAGCAGGTGAGGCACCAGGCAGCAGGGGCACATGTCACCTACTACTGGCCTAAGGGTGTTTCCCCTTGGCCTCCTTCCTCCCCCTGCCACGGGACCCCCAGGCCTGCGTCACCACCGGACAGAGCCAGCCCCATAGTAGCTCGACTGCCTGCCCTCCCCTGCTCAGGGCCCCCAGCTGGGAGGGTGGAGCAGGCAGGTGGGTGTGAGGGCCCCTCAGCAGAGCTGCTCAGCCAGTGAGAAATGCCGCTGCCATTCACTCACTGTGACTGCCTCGTAGTGCTTCCTGATACTGGAGGGAAAACGTGTGAGAGCCATAGTCTGAGCTGTGGAGAGCAATTGTGGGGCTTCGTGGAGGTCCTGTTGGCAGGTTTGGGGGCAGTCCCTCCTCTGCCAGTCAGAATCAGCAGGTGGGACTCCCCATGGCGTAGCTGCTGGAGTCCATCCCCAGGGTTTGTCACAGGGAGGGGCCTCCCAGGAGCTTTCTTCCCAGGCACTGCCACCACTTCAGACCGGGGCTCCCGATCCTGCTCCCAGAGCACCTCTAGGCTGACTTCACGCCTTTCACTTTTCCACCCTACACATCTGTCCCCCAGACGGCCGAGGTGGCCCTTGCCAACCTGAAGAGCAAGTATGAGAATGAGAAGGCCATGGTTACCGAGACCATGATGAAGCTGCGCAATGAGCTCAAGGCCCTCAAGGAGGACGCAGCCACCTTCTCCTCGCTGCGTGCTATGTTTGCCACCAGGTAACCGTGCTGCTCTCGGGCCCTCCCCATCCACGAGGCCAGCTGTCCTCAGCACTTGCCTCTGGAACCCTTAGCCTCTCACTGCCTCATGCTGAGGCCTGCAGCCCTGCCTAGTCAGTGGCTGTGCCCAGCTCCATCAGGGCCAGCATGGTACGAGGTTGGGGAAGCATGGCCCCTGGCACATCTCTGGCACACTGGTGCTCAAGTTGGTGACAAGAAAGGGTGAGGCGATATGGGGGCCACATGGGGTTGGGGGCCCCCAGCTCCTGCACCTCAGCTTCCTCTGAGGTCACGCAAGCAGTTGCTGGAGCGTAGGGCATGCCTGGCAGGTGCCCACATGTGGCCGGGGATAGCAGAGCGTGTGTGATCCTTTTAATGTTCCTTTCGCACCTAGCCCAGCCCCCAGGAGCCTGGTTCTGTGGCGCCGGTTCCATTTTGCTGTGAATGAAACCGCAGTAGGCCCAGGCTTGTCTCTGCTTTGCATATATGGAGACTGAGGGCAGAAGGGCTGAGGAGAGCAGATCCTGGAGTGGATGGGCCAGAGTTGCATAGCTTCAGGGGATGCTTGGGCTCCCACCCCTTGAATCCAACATTTACAGGGACTTAACTTGGGGCAACAGGTGACAGAGGAGTCCTGGCCTTTCCTCTCATGAGGTATTTGCCCCCAAGAACTTGGCCATACGGCACAAGTGTGTATTTATGTTTGTAGATTCAGAAGGGAGATTATCCTCCTGGCTGGAGCAGGTCACTGCTGGGGTCCACAGTTCGGGTCCCACCTCTGTGCATAGCCCTGTACCTCTGTGTCATTGTGACCGCTGGGTACTCACCTCCCATCCTCTACTTTGCCAGTCTGGGGAGGGTGAGGAGAGGGCCTTGGGGCTTGGAGGAGACCAGCTTTCTTTCTTCCTCTGTGGCGGGCTCTTAGTAATGGGCTCTGAGGTGGGCTGCCCCTGGTGGGTGCACACCCCTCCCTGGCTGGGACTCAGTCCCCAAGGCTGGGAATCGAGGCTCCCTAAGTGTTTACAGACCTCTGTGGGGGCAGGTCCTGGTTTCAGCATCTTCCCAGGTGCTCCCTGACAGGTACCGCTGTCTTTCACCTTCCAAAGATGGGTAGTGCCACCTGCTGGGTCATGTTGGGATAGCACCATGGGGTCAGCCCTGCATGGGGGACAGCCAGGCCCACCATGGGCCCAGCAGATAACCTAGATGTTTCCTTTTTATGGGTGAGCAAGCTGAGGATCTGAGCTGGACAGGGTGGGAACTGCACATAGGGCCTGCTTCTCTCAAGCCTGGTGCCGTGCACTCCCAGTTTCTCAGTATCCCTGCAGGACATGCCAGAGCAGGGTACAGACAAGGAAGAGTCCCAGGATTTCTCTGGAAGCGTCCTGTCTTCCTGGGGCTTGGGGGAAAATCCCGCAGTTTCTCAGTATCTAGCATGTAAACCCTACCTTTTAAAATTTGTTTTATTTAAAAATTTAACTTTTCAGATGGAGCCAAGATTTTGAATCTGCAGGGATCACAGCTCTGTGTGCCCTCAAAAGGGTGGGCAGCAGAGTCCTTGGAGAGGGTGCTATCCAAGGGCCGGCTCCTGGCAGGTGGGGACAGGCAGAGTAGGGTGTGTGTGGGCAGGGTGGGGCTGTGCTCAGTGCCTGCACAGCCTCACCGCCCTGGGAGCCCTGGGATTTAACCCGCCCTATGTCTCTACCAAGCCCCACCCATATGGGACATGTGGAAGAAGGGCATCCAGGGACAGACCACACACTCCCACAGCTCCGCACCCGGGTTTCGGGATGAAGCTGTTGATGGCGTCCACACACATGGTTCCTTGGCTCCGGTCAGTGCTCAGCACAGACTGACGAAGCATTGACCTTGGGAACAAGCCCAGTCCTGCTTAGATTTACATCCACACCCTAGAAGCCATGGCTTCTCCGTGTCTTGATGCCTCAGGCCACCTCGAGGCCTTTAAGCGGGGTGAGCGCCTCCTAGAAGAAGCCCAGTCGCTGAGGGGCATAGCCTGTTTGTAAGCACTACATGCAGCTGAAAGAGCAAAGCAGCCCCTCCCCCACAAAACCACAAAACTCAAGCCAGCCTCATAGGGCTGCCCTGCCTGGGCCCAAGCCTCCCTCTCACCCTTATCAGGGATTTGTCCAAGCAAAGCCTGTGCTAAAATAAGCCAGAATAATTCTTCCCCAGCCACACCCTCCAGTCCAGAGGCCACACCGAAGGATGGCTCTGGTATAGGGCTGTCAGAGGGCCGCGCAGCTTAGCCCTGCCCTGCCCTGCCCTCCTCTGCTCGGCTCTGCCCGCCCCTCAGTCATGTTTTTGGTACCCACAGGTGTGACGAGTACATTACACAGCTGGATGAGATGCAGCGGCAGCTGGCGGCTGCTGAGGACGAGAAGAAGACGCTGAACTCGCTGCTGCGCATGGCCATCCAGCAGAAGCTGGCGCTGACCCAGCGGCTGGAGCTGCTCGAGCTGGACCATGAGCAGACCCGGCGTGGCCGCGCCAAAGCCGCCCCGAAGACCAAGCCAGCCACACCGAGCGTAAGTCACACCTGTGCCTGTGCCAGCGACAGGGCCGAGGGCACCGGGCTGGCCAACCAGGTGTTCTGCAGCGAGAAGCACAGCATTTACTGTGATTAGGGGCTGTGGGGCGCCGCACGCTGCAGCTAACATCTGCTTCACCTCAACTAACCCAGCAGCAGCGGGACGGCGGCGCTAGGTCAATCTTAACGTGACTAATGCACAGAGGGTAGGAGTCTAGCCGAGGCGCCATGGGGCGTTGCATCAGCAGGACACTTGTGAGAGCTTTGTGTCGCTTCTCACTCCTCAAAGCCCCCTCAGGAGCACCCAGTCCTCAGCTGCTCTCTTAGGTGGGGGTCAGAGGTGGGGATAAAGCTGCACATTCTTGCAGCAGATGTGTGATGAAAGCATCTTCTAAGCCCTGCGCACCCGTGGGGAAACCCAAGGGAAGGAGTCCTGGTCCTGCTCCCTCAGCACCCAAAAGGGGCAGAACCTGAGTTGAGACTTGCATGTTCCTCGCATGTGTCTAATGTCAGCACTAGAAAGCAGTTTTAGGAGGTTCCAGCCTGCAGCATAGGTACGGCCTCAGAGGATGGCTCTGCACTTGGCATAGTTTCATGGAAAGGAGTACGTTGTAGTTTATGCAGTATCTGACTGCAAATCATATTCAGGAAAGAAGTGCAGAATTTCTTCCCCAAGCCCAGAGAAGAGCAGCCCTGAGCCCCTGTATTCTGCTGGCCAGACACACATGGCACAGACACAGCTGACCATAACCCAGGAATCCAGAGCTCGGTTTCTCATTTCTGAGATCAGGATGCTTGTCTAGTGGCCTGTGAGGTGACAGATTGGCAGGGCCCAAGGCCCCAGGTTTTCATTTTTCATGAGAAAAGCTTTCCAAGTGCCTGGCCAGACCTTGGTCCTCAGTGCAGACCCCGTCCTTTTGTACTTGGGGTGACCCCAGCAGCCAATTATCCGGCCTTCCATAGGGGGTTCAGTCCCAAAGACATGGGGCTTTGAAAACCCTAGCCTGAAGTCTGAGCCACCAAGGGCTTGGCTGGGTTGGACACCCACGGGTGTATCCAGAGCCCAGCCCGGTGCTGGGAAAGCTTTGCATGGGGCCAGGGCCACTTGTCAGGATTCACAGGTAGGAGATGTTTAGGTCTCTTTACTTAGTGCAATCTGGGGGATGGCAACAGAGAAAGAGGAAAGGTAGCTGTAGGGTTCTCCCATTTCCAGAGGCTCCATCCACGCCTGCCTTCCCACATTCTGAGCAGAATTTTTCTCAGTACTTTTTTCCCGATCACCCTGTGGGACCAGCTGGACCTGAGGCTGCAGTCTTCTCTCCTGCAGGCTGCTTGCCTTGTCTCTCATGCGGAAGAGGCATTTGAGTTACCTGGTGAGAGACCGTGTTGCCCCCTCCCACAGCTCTCTGCCCTGCGTGCTCTTCCCTTTGGTGCCGAGTATGTTTCGGTCCCCTCCAGACTCCAGGACACGCCCATGTATGTCCCCTTCGTATTCATCCTGGGCCCAGATCCCCCTGCCCCAGCAAGACTCGCAGTGGGATGGCTGCTGGCATGCCCACCCTGCATGCGCTTTGCCCTCTCCTTGCAAGCCTGGCACATAGCTTCTCTCCATACTCCTAAGGGACTTTGCAGACACTCAAGCCACTGGGACCCCCGCTAACACATGCAGGTCTTCTCTTCTGCCAACTAACGTGCTCGCGCCCTCCCAGCACGTGGAGAGCTTCAATTGTCAGATAAACAGGAAGCGACAGATGACCGCTTTCTAACGCTCTCTTTTCTCCCGTTTTCAGCTGTAGAGTAGCTGCCAGGAGGACTTGGCCACCCGGCCCTGTCACACTGCAGCCCCCTCCCCTTCCCTCTCGTGGCCCACAAGGAGGAAGGAAGGGCAACCTAAAAGCCCACTTAGAAACTTTTTGGATATGCCACTGCAATTCTTTTCAAAATAGCATTCCCCAGGTTTTTAATGGGAGGAAAAAAAGCTTTAATGTTGAGCATGCTGCGAGCTGCTGCGTGGAAAGGCCTCTGTATGGGCCGAAGACCCTTCTTCCCTGGCTGCCAGGCTCGCCAGGAGCCCACTGGAAACGCCCACCACGGGGGCTCCTTGTTACACATGTTCTTTTTTTATCCGATCAACCTGTGCACTTTTGATATTTTGATATTATATTTGCTTCCTTAATTCCTCGCGTAGAGACGGTCTCAGGTGCCGTGGTCTATGCTCGTGGTCCTGTAGCTGTCCGCCTCAGCTCCCACCATGTTTGTCTGGTGTCAGCACGAGGCAGAGCTGTGTGCTCCGTAGCGTGTAGCTTTAGACTCGGAGATGAGTGCTTTGACCCAGCGAGGAGCTCAGCTAAGTGTATCCACGCTGTGGTTCAGCAGCCTTTAGATCATACGGCATTGTGGTTCATGTTTGAAATTACAGATTTTAAATGCCATGTTCATTAAGAAATCCAGGGTATTCAGATTCTGGGGTTTTTCATATTGTATTATTATTATTCTTAGGAATAGTTCAATGTAACAAGAAGAAAACTTGACCTTTGCTCTGGTTAAAACAGTAATAGGCACTTGAAAAAAAAAGATAAATTATTGAATGAGTAGTATTACCTACAAATTCCAGAATTTTCTGGGTTTTAGGACGTTGTGAAGCATGACTGATTAACAGAATTTTATACAACTGTACCAATAAAATTCCAAATTGGAATTGTTTTGTTACTCTGGTTGTTGTGCCAAATTGTGGTACACTTAGAAAATTCTACAGTCGTCGATTTTTAGGGTGTTCTCTTTCAACACCTTTTTGTTAGTAATCATTGCCAGTAGTGCCTTCATCAGTTAAGGGAGGTGTCCCAGCACAGATCATTCTCAAAAGCGAGCAGGGAAGAGCTAGTGGGCATGCTGAAGGCCAGCGTGGACAGCAGGTGAGGCAGGCGCTCCTCACACCCGGACCTGGGCATCTTCACTGAGGGAAAGAAAACAGTCATTGTGCAAAATTCTGTTAGTCAGTGATTCTTTACTTGCAAATTCAGGGGCTTAGAAAATGAAAGCAAACACAAAACCTTGAGTGTGCTTTGGGAACCAAATGGACCTTCTGGGACAAGCTGAGCAAGCTGTATGAACGCCACGTTTGTGAAGAGCTGAGGGTATCAGGAGGGCCGACGCTGTGTTGGCATGCGCAGTAGGGGATGAGGGTTAGCCATAGTATTCTTTGCAAATGTGAAAGCGAGACATTATATCTTCTCTTGCTTGGTGTAACTAATCACTGTTAATTTCAGGAAACAGAACTCATTAAAACTCCTTAGCAAACCGGGTCTACATCCTGTTTTGTTTGCTGAGTGAGGTTAGTGGGAGTGGTCAAATTGGTACTCTTGGAGGAAGAAAAACTGTCCTTCCTTCTCCAAAAAAGGAAAAATTATAATAATATAAATGACAAAAATAAAAGAATTCTGTTTCCTGGAATAAGCATTTCTTATTCCTAGTTGTAGGGACTCCTATTTTTACCTTCCGTTACAGTGTTGATTCATAAGATATTGTTACATTTGAGATAACTTCATCTGTATGGGGTATTTATTTGCAATGATGTCTGAGTACTGTATTTTTTCTGTGCATTACCTTAGTGTCAGAATGTTGGTCTTTATTTTAAAGTCATATGCATGTTCTCCTGCCAAGGAACCTTTACACAGACCCAAACAAAAAAATAATAATCAAATGCCTTCAATTTCTGAGAAAATGAGGCAGAGCATGGAAAAGGAATAGGAAGGAGAAATTAATTGAGATTTTCAGGACACAGACATATGATGTGAATGCCTACAAAGCCAGTGTGCATAGGAACAGTGGGCCTGGGTAAAGAGTCACATTGGTAGGACCAATAAAGAATAATAAAAAGACAAAGCACATGTTTGTTCTCTGTGGTTGTTCTGACTCCGTGCTCCAGATAACTGTGGTTTAAGCAAGGCACAATAAATCCACTGCCTCAAACAACAACAGCAACAAGCCTATCAGGTAACCCTGGCAGTGGGAGCTGGAAGCAGCCTGGGGTCCACCTTCAGGAGAATGGGGAGGGGTCATGTATATGTGGGGAGGCTGTCACTCCATCCCTGAAACAAGAATGTGTTCAAGGACCCAGAAGATGAGGGTAGGGAAAGGGTAGAGTTGGTGTCTGGGTGCTTGTGCCAATCAAATACACCACCAGGCAGAAGTGAGCCAGGCCACACTGGGCCATGCACATGAGTGGAGTGGAGGGCACAGACAATGCCCCCCCTGGAAAGATGTCTGCCCCCCAGGGCCCTGACGCCTTATAACTCTGTCCTCAAGGGTCTTCTGAAGTGCAGCATCAGGTTTGAAGCCACAGCAGCATGTTGGTAAGAACACATTGTGTATACATAGACTAAAACTAGGAGTAGCCTATGCTATCCTGATGAGGAGGCAGGGATTCAGATGATGTAGAATCCTTTGCTGTCTAAACTCCCACTCTCTGAACCCAGGAATCACATTTGTCTGTAGGAATATGTACAAATATACAGTGGGCACGTTCATATGGTTGCTTGTGGGTGTGAGAAAAGGGGACAGTGTCTAGTCAAGGGGACAGTAAATACCAGGACACACTCCTGCCACCTCCTAGTCCGACAGCCTCAGTCAGACCTGCGTGGCTTCATTCATGTAGGGCTTCCCTCTGGAAAGCCGTCTCAGGCTAGGGTCTTGCTGCCATGCCCCTTCCCCAGGACCCCTCCATCTGACTGCAGTCTCACTGCCATACCACCTTTCCTAGTTTCACTGTCACTGCAGAACCTCCAGCCTTTGATGATACTATTCTGCTTTAGTAGCAGCTGTTGGGACTTGTTTTCTGTTTAAACCATTCTTTCCGATGGAGTAAAAGAGGCAGTTGTCCAACTCCTGGAAAAGGTTGAAAAGAAAGCCCTGAACTGATCTAGAAGACCCTCAAGGAGAAGGGAGGTGTAAAGCGTCAGGGCCCTGTGGGGCAGGCTTCTTTCCAGGGACAGTGTCTGTGCCTTCCACTCCCACACTTGTGCATGGCCCAATGTGGCCTGGCTCACTTCTGCCTGGTGGTGTATTTGATTGGCACAGGTATCCAGACACTGAGTCTGCCCTCCCCCATCCTCATCTTCTGGGTCCTTGAACACAGTCTTCAGTTTCAAGGATGGAGCGGCAGCCTCTTGAGTGGGTGGGGTCTCAGGAGCTTGCAGAGGGGGACAGTCCATGCTGAAAGGCCTTCTGCTCAGCCTTCCCTCTGGGAGAGGGTGGTCTGCATTTCTTCTGCATCTTCCATCTCCCCGCAGTGTTTTCACCCCTACTTCCCGGCAGATTACTAGAGCTGGAAACAACAGCATGGGCTTGAGAGCCGGACTGATGATTGAATCACCACCATTTGGTAGCTGGCTGCCTTAGCTCTCTGAGCCTCAACTTCCCTATCTGTTAGGTGGGGACAAAATAGTGCCTCTTGTATAGGTGGTTGTGAAGCTTCATCAAGCCCTTGGTACCAGCATGCAGCAGGTACTCAATTGATGATTGGTGCTAATATGGTTCTTACTGTCATCATCATCACCAGTGCTTTGGACACAAGGCCATGGATCTAGGTCTTTGTCCTTTGGGGAATATAATTTTAAGCCAGCTTATTAACAGAGTGTAATTTGCATCCAGGAAAGTGTGCACATCCTAGTACACAGGCCAAATTTGCACACAGTGAACACAGCTATGTAACTAGTAACCCCAAAGTTCTCCACCCCTACCCTCAGGTATGCTTTTTGGGGAGTATTTATCCTTCATCAGCACAAATTAATAGGGTGTCTGTTAGTCCTGGTGAGTCACTGGGCTGCCTTCTTCCCACAAAGCGTCCTAGGAGAACAGACATGCCACATCAGGTTTGCTTCATCAAAGTTTTTGTGAAATTTAGCACACATACATTAAAGTGCAAATAAAAGTGTCCACTGGCCAACTGGATTTTTGCAAACTAAATACTGTCACACTGTGTAGCCAGCACTCAGAGGAAAGGCAAGTGAGGATATCCCCCAGAAGTCCTGATGTTTTCTGCACCCGCTCCTCCCAGGGCTAACTCCCTGACTCTGTCAATGCAGGCCACTTTTGCCTATTTCTGTACTTGTAAGTGGAAGCATACAATAGACACATGGAGCTTTGATAGATTTTCTTAACAAAAAACTGCATTGATTTAGCACACCATGATCCAACTGTGTGTTTAGAGGTGTCTCATTTTAGATTGAAAGACACAAGAGTAAAAGGATGGAAAAAGATACCCCATACAACAGTAACCAAAGAAGAGCACAGGTGGTGGCTATGCTAATGTTGGACCAAATTGACTTTAAGGCAGAAATTATTATGCAAGGCAAAGGAGGACATCATGTAATGATAAGAGTCAATTCACCAGGAAGATACAACAGCCATACACATATATGCACCAAACAGGAACCCCAAAATATGTGAAGCAAAACCTGGCCAAATTAAAGGGAGAAATAGTTCAACAACGATGGGAGTTTCAACACCCCACTTTTAATAATGGCTAGAAAAACAAGACAAGATCAGAAAAGAAATACAATACTTGAACAGGACTATAAGACAGTTAGAGCTAATAGACATCTATAGAACACTCCGAACAGAATACATATTAAATGCATATGTAACATTCTCCAGTCTAGAACCCGTTTTAAGCAACAAAACAAGTCTCAATAAATGTAAGAAGATTGGAATGATACAAGTTATAGTCTCCAGTGACAGTGGAATAAAGTTAGAAATAACAATGAGATTTGGGAAATTTACAAATATGTGGAAATAAAACAACATACTTCCTAATAAACAATGAGTCAAAGAAGATATCATATAAAAGGTAGAGAGATCTGAAAAATAACCTAACCTCCCAACCTTAAAAAACTAGAAAAAGAGAAACAGCCGAAAGCAAGCAGCAAGAAGGAAATAGTAAAGATTACAACAGCGATAAATGAAATAGGGAATGGGGGAAAATGGCAAAAGATAAACAAAACTGACAAACCTTTAGGTAGAACAAGAAAAAAAGTTACTAAAATAAAAAATGAAATTGTGACACTACTACTGATTTTACAGAAATATTAAGGAGTACAAGCATACAATGAACAATTACGTAGCAACAATATCGGATCATCTAAACCCAAAGTAAGCAGGGGGAGGAACTAGTAAAGATTAGAGTGGATATAAATGAAATAGAATATCAGGAGAGAAAACCAACAAACCCAAAAGTTGTTTCCTTAAAAAGATAAATAGCCAATGGCAAACCTTTATCTAGACTGTTCAAGAAAAACAGATGATCAAATTACTAAATCAAGAATGAGAGTGGGGACATTAATAATGACCTTACAGAAAGAAAAAGGATTATGAGAAAATATAACAATGCTAAAAAGCATAGGTACACTTGATGAAATGCCAAATCACTAGAATCACACAAACTCCCAAAACTGACTCTAAAGGAAACAAATAATAGGCATATAACAAAAGACTGACTCAGTAATCAAAAATCTTCCAACAGGAATTTCAGTTTCTGTGCTGGTATGTAAGGTGCTTAGAATTCATTATTCCATTCTAACAAGGGAAAAGCTAAACAAACAGAAAAAGCAACTTTTTAAAGATCTATCAGAGAAGCGAGCTCACAGGCCAAATCACTGTATCAAAAATTGAAAAGACAGATACAGAGAACTCTGTGAAGAACCTATTACTGGAAGCAGTAAGAAAGGCCATCTTTGTTATGAAGCGGCAAAGAAATTGGCTGAATTGTGTTTGTGTTCTAGTGTTTTGCGGCAGGTAGCCCTGTGAGTGATTAGGTCTTTTTGTTTGTTTGTTTGTTTGTTTTGTTTTTAGACGGAGTCTCGCTCTGTCGCCCAGGCTGGAGTGCAGTGGCACGATCTCGGCTCACTGCAAGCTTAGATCTTTAGCTGGAGCTATTTCTGAGCAAAGTGTTGAAGGGGCAGCCTGGTTCCTTTGAATTGTTTATAGTAAAATGAGAGAAGAAAGATAATTTAGAATTGTTGATCAAAAGGGAAGCAGAACTCAGAAATTTGGAAAACTCAGCCAATCTATATTGGAAAAAATGAAAAACCTTGTTCAGGAGGAAAGGGTCTGGCCAAGTAACTCTTTGATGAGATGATTAGTATGGATTGACCACCTCAGGGAAAGCCAGGTGTTAAGAGAAAGATTGGTCTGCCATCTATAAACAGAAGCGAGGACCTAATTTTTAAGGCAATGGAAGAATGACCCCAAAGGCATTTCTGAGATCATCACAGCTACCCATCCCATCACGGGCCCTGAGTAGAAAGATGTGGGGGCATGGCTGCCTTCCCCCAGAATTAAAAGGATGCCCCAAGAGAGCCATGGGGCTGAGACGGAGAATCACTGTTGGGGAAGGGACACTACAGAGGGCCCCCACTAGGCCCATGAGTCCAGACCAGTAGAGACACCAGTGGTGGTTTCCAGGAGAGCCTCAGATGCATGACCCAGGCACAGAGCTACTGTGGAGGCAGGAGCAAGGCACAAGCACATGGCTGCCTCAGGGGCAAGGCCACCCAAAGCCACAGGGCAGGGCTGCTACCACATTGTGTCCTGAAGGTGGCACTATCACCTTAGTGGGCCTGGAGGGCAGAACATTGAGCCAGTGATTATTCTCAAGCCGTAACATGTCATGTTGTTTCCTCTGTTGGGTTTCAGACTTACTTGGGACCAGTCACTGTTTTCTTCTTTCCTATTTCTCCCTTTTAAAATGGAAATATCTATCCTATGCCCATCCCACCATTGTATTTTGGAAGCACAGAACATGTTTGTTTCACTGCTAGAGAGCAGTTTACCTCAGAATGAGTCATACTTTCAGTCTCACCTATATCTGACTTAGATGAAACTCTGAACTGGAGATTTTGGAGTTGGTGCTGGAATGTTTTAAGAGTTTGGGGGCTATTGGGATGGAATTAATGTATTTTGCTTGTGACATAGACATGAATTTGAGGGGAGCAAGAGTGGAATGCTAGGGGTCTAAATGTGTTCCCTCAAAATTCATATGTTGAAATTCTAACCCCAAAAGTGCTAGGATTACAAAGTGGAGCCTTTAGGTGGTGATTAGGTCATGAGGTCAGAGCTGTCGTGATGAGAAAAGTGTCTTTATTTAAAACCAACAGTGCTCTCCCTCTCCCTCTCCCTCCCCCTCCCCCTCCCGCTCTTTCCACGGTCTCCCTCTGATGCCCAGCCGAAGCTGGACGGTACTGCTGCCATCTCAGCTCACTGCAACCTCCCTGCCTGATTCTCCTGCCTCAGCCTGCCGAGTAGGCACGCGCCGCCACGCCTGACTGGTTTTCGTATTTTTTTGGTGGAGATGGGGTTTCGCTGTGTTGGCCGGGCTGGTCTCCAGCTCCTAACCGCGAGTGATCGGCCAGCCTCGGCCTCCCGAAGTGCCGGGATTGCAGACAGTCTCGTTCACTCAGTGCTCAATGGTGCCCAGGCTGGAGTGCAGTGGCGTGATCTCGGCTTGCTACAACCTCCACCTCCCAGCCGCCTGCCTTGGCCTCCCAAAGTGCCGAGATTGCAGCCTCTGCCCGGCCGCCACCCCGTCTGGGAAGTGAGGAGCGTCTCTGCCTGGCCGCCCATCGTCTGGGATGTGAGGAGCCCCTCTGCCTGGCTGCCCAGTCTGGAAAGTGAGGAGCGTCTCTGCCCGGCCGCCATCCCATCTAGGAAGCGAGGAGCGCCTCTGCCTGGCCGTCATCACATCTGGGAAGTGAGGAGCGTCTCTGCCCGGCCGCCCATCGTCTGAGATGTGGGGAGCACCTCTGCCCGGCCGCCCCGTCCGGGATGTGAGGAGCGTCTCTGCCCGGCAACCGCCCCGTCTGAGAAGTGAGGAGCCCCTCCGCCCGGCAGCTGCCCCATCCGAGAAGTGAGGAGCCCCTCCGCCCAGCAGCCACCCCGTCTGGGAAGTGAGGAGCGTCTCCGCCCGGCAGCCACCTCGTCCGGGAGGGAGGTGGGGGGGTCAGCCCCCCGCCCGGCCAGCCGCCCCGTCCAGAAGGGAGGTGGGGGGGGTCAGCCCCCCGCCCGGCCAGCCGCCCCGTCCGGGAGGGAGGTGGGGGGGTCAGCCCCCCGCCTGGCCAGCCGCCCCGTCCGGGAGGGAGGTGGGGGGATCAGCCCCCCGCCCGGCCAGCCGCCCTGTCCGGGAGGTGAGGGGCGCCTCTGCCCGGCCGCCCCTACTGGGAAGTGAGGAGCACCGCCGCCTGGCCAGCCGCCCCGTCCGGGAGGGAGGTGGGGGGGTCAGCCCCCCGCCCGGCCAGCCGCCCCATGCGGGAGGGAGGTGGGGGGGTTAGCCCCCCGCCTGGCCGGCCGCCCGGTCCGGGAGGGAGGTGGGGGGATCAGCCTCCCGCCCGGCCAGCCGCCCTGTCCGGGAGGTGAGGGGCGCCTCTGCCCGGCCGCCCCTACTGGGAAGTGAGGAGCTCCCCCGCCCGGCCAGCCGCCCCGTCCGGGAGGGAGGTGGGGGGGTTAGCCCCCCGCCTGGCCAGCCGCCCCATCCGGGAGGTGAGGGGCGCCTCTGCCCGGCCGCCCCTACTGGGAAGTGAGGAGCCCCTCTGCCCGGCCAGCCGCTCCATACGGAAGGGAGGTGGGGGGGTCAGCCCCCCGCCCGGCCAGCCGCCCTGTCCGGGAGGGAGGTGGGGGGTCAGCCCCCCACCCGGCCAGCCGCCCCGTCCGGGAGGGAGGTGGGGGGATCAGCCCCCCGCCCGGCCAGCCACCCCGTCGGGGAGGGAGGTGGGGGGGTCAGCCCCCCGCCTGGCCAGCCGCCCCATCCGGGAGGTGAGGGGCGCCTCTGCCCGGCCGCCCCTACTGGGAAGTGAGGAGCCCCTCTGCCCGGCCACCACCCCGTCTGGGAGGTGTACCCAACAGCTCATTGAGAACGGGCCATGATGACAATGGCGGTTTTGTGGAATAGAAAGGGGGGAAAGGTGGGGAAAAGATTGAGAAATCGGATGGTTGCCGTGTCTGTGTAGAAAGAGGTAGACATGGGAGACTTTTCATTTTGTTCTGTACTAAGAAAAAATTCTTCTGCCTTGGGATCCTGTTGATCTGTGACCCTACCCCCAACCCTGTGCTCTCTGAAACATGCGCTGTATCCACTCAGGGTTGAATGGATTAAGGGCGGTGCAAGATGTGCTTTGTTAAACAGATGCTTGAAGGCAGCATGCTCGTTAAGAGCCATCACCACTCCCTAATCTCAAGTACCCAGGGACACAAACACTGCGGAAGGCCGCAGGGTCCTCTGCCTAGGAAAACCAGAGAACTTTGTTCACTTGTTTATCTGCTGACCTTCCCTCCACTATTGTCCTGTAACCCTGCCAAATCCCCCTCTGCGAGAAACACCCAAGAATGATCAATAAAAAATAAAAAATAAATAAAATAAAATAAAATAAAATTAAATTAAAAAAAAACCAACAGCAACAACAAAAACAAAACAAAACCTAGAGAGGTTGCTCTTCCCTTCCACCATCTGAAGTTACAGTGAAAAGATGACTTTCTATGCCCCAAGAAGTGAGCCAGGTCTGCTGGCACCTTGATTTTGGATTTCCCATCCTCCAGAAATGCTAGAAATAAACTTCGGGGCCGGGCGTGGTGGCTCACGCCTGTAATCCCAGCACTTTGGGAGGCGGAAGTGGGCGGATCACGAGGTCAGGAGATCGCGACCATCCTGGCTAACACAGTGAAACCCCGCCTCTACTAAAAATATAAAAATTAGCCGGGCATGGTGGTGGGCACCTGTAGTCCCAGCTACTGGGGAGGCTGAGACAGGAGAATGGCGTGAACCCGGGAGGTGGAGCTTGCAGTGAGCCGAGATTGCGTCACTGCACTCCAGCCTGGGCAACAGAGCGAGACTCCATCTCAAAAAAAAACAAAGAAAGAAATAAACTTCTGATGTTTGTAAGCCAGTCTATTTTGTTTTTATGCTCTAATGGACTAAGACACTTATGAAATGCCCAATTAAAACCACAAAAAGCAAAAAAGAAAAGGTGGAAAATAAAAGTAGAAACAAAGAATAAGGACAACAATAGAAGACAGTAACAAATGGTAGAAATTAATCCAGCCTTATCAGTTATCACTTTAAACATCAATGGTGTAAATGCTAAAATCAAGAATGAGAGTGGGGTCATTAATAATGACCTTACAGAAAGAAAAAGGATAATAAAAAGATTGTTGGCCGGGTGCGGTGGCTCACACCTATAATCCCAGCACTTTGGGAGGCCAAGGTGAGTGGATCACTTGAAGTCAGGAGTTCATGACCAGCCTCGCAATATGGTGAAACCCATCTCTATTAAAAATACAAAAATCAGCTGGGTGTGGTGGTGCGTGCCTGTAATCCCAGCTACTCAGGAGGGTGAGGCAAGAGGATCACTTGAACCTGGGAGGTGGAGGTTGCAGTGAGCTGAGATTGCACCACTGCACTCCAGCCTGGGCAACAGAGTGAGTCTCCATCTCAAAAAAAAAAAAAAAAAAATTTCAAAGTGGATGAAAAAGCAAGACTATATGTTGTTATCTCAGTCCATTTTGTGTTGTTATAACAATGAATGCCTGAGGCTGAGCTTCAGTATTCTGGTATTCAGGTATTTGGCCCACAGTTCTGATGGCTGGAAGGTTCAAGATTGGGCAGCCACATCTGTTGGGGGCCTTAGGCTGCTTCAACTCATGGCAGAGAGTTGGCATGTACAAAGGGATTACACATCAAGAGGAGAAGCAAGAGAGAGAAACTAAGGAAGCCAGACTTCAGCAACCCACTCTCAAGGAAACTAATCTATTCCCACCCAAGCAAGAACACACCCCCAGAGAAGGGCATTAATCTGTTGATGATGGATCTACTCCTATGACCCAAATACCTACCTCCCACTAGTCCCCACATCCCAACAGTGTCACGTTGAGGATCAAATTTCAACACGAGTTTTGGCAGGAACAGACCACATTCAAACCACAGCAGTTGTCTACAAGAAACCTACTTTAAATATAAAGATACGTATCAATTAAAAGTTAAGGGATGGGGAAAGGTATACCATACTAATGCTAATCAAAGAAACTGGGAGTAGCTATATTATTTTAGAGCAGACTTAGAGCAAGGAAAGTTATCAGCAATAAAGAGGGGCATTACATAATGAGAACAGGATCAGTTCCTCAAGTAGGCAACAGTCCTTTATGTGGACGCACCTAACTGTACAGTGCCAAAATACATAAGGTAAAAACTCTTAGAACTGCAAGGAAAAACAGACAAATTAACTGTTATAGGTGGAATCTTCAGCACTGCTCTATCAGAAATGAACAGATCCGGTAAGCAAAAAAATCAGTAAGGACATTGTTGAGCTCAACACCATCAATCAACTTGATATAATTGACTTAGACGGCTTGATCCAATAGAAGCTGAATACACTTTCTTGTCAAGCTCACATGGGACATTCACTAAGATATACCATATCTGGGCCATAAGACACACCTTCATAAATTGAAAAGGAAAGAAATCATGAAATGTCTGCTCCCAGAGTCACAGAAGAATTAAACTAGAAATCAACAGAAAGATAGCTGGAAAGTCCCCCAATACTTGGAGGTCAAACAACATAACTCTGAATAGTACATAATCACAGAAGAAATCTCAAGATAAATTTTAAAATACTTTGAACTAAATGAAGATGAAAGTACAACTTAAAAGTTTAGAATACGGCTAAAGAAGTGCATTGAGGGAAATGTGTTCTATTGGGTTGCACATATTAGAAAAGAAAAAACATGGCCGGGCGCAGTGGCTCACGCCTGTAATCCCAGCACTTTGGGAGGCTCAGGCGGGCGGATCACGAGGTCAGGAGATCGAGACCATCCTGGCTAACACGGTGAAACCCCGTCTCTACTAAAAATGCCAAAAAATTAGCCGGGCGTGGTGGTGGGCGCCTGTAGTCCCAGCTACTTGGGAGGCTGAGGCAGGAGAATGGTGTGAACCTGGGAGTTGGAGCTTGCAGTGAGCCGAGATTGCGCCACTGCACTCCATCCTGGGTGACAGAGCGAGAGTCCATCTCAAAAAAAAAAAAAGAAAAGAAAAGAAAAGAAAAAAGATGTAAAATGAATACACACCTACTTTAGGAAGGTAGGAAAAGAACAATTTTAGATCTATGGTAAGCAGAAGAAAAGAAAAAGTAGAGCAGAAATCAATGAAGTTGGAAACAGGAAAAAAAAAATCAATGAGACCCAAAGTTAGCTCTTTGAAAAGATTTTTTTTTTTTAAGAGTCTCGTTCTGTCAACCAGGCTGGAGTGCAGTCGCATGATCTCGACTCACTACAAGCTCCGCCTCCTGGGTTCATGCCATTTTCCTGCCTTAGCCTACCCAGTAGCTGGGACTAAAGGCGCCCGCCACTATGCCCGGCTAATTTTTTTTTTTTTTTTTTTTTTTTTTAGTAAAGATGGGGTTTCACCGTGTCAGCCAGGATGGTCTCAATCTCCTGACCTTGTGATCCGCCCGCCTCAGCCTCCCAGAGTGCTGGGGTTACCGGTGTGAGCCACCACACCTGGCTGGTAAAAATTTTTTTTAAATGGAAAACTTCTATTCAAGCTAACTGAGAAAAAAGACAAACTACAAATGTCAGAAATGAACAAGGGGACATCCCTGCAGATCACATGGACATCAAAAGAATAATAAAGGAATATTATGAACAAGTCTGTGCCCACAAATTCAATAACCTAAATGAAATAGACCCATTTTTTGAAAGACTGAATCTGCCAGAACACAAGAAGAAATAGATAATGGGCCTATATCTATTAAAAAAAATTAAATCAGTAATCAATAACTTTCAGAACATAAGTGCAAGGCCCACATGGGTTTACCAGTGAATTCTACCACACTTTTTTTTTTTTTTTTGAGATGGAGTTTCGCTCTTTATGCCCAGGCTGGAGTGCAGTGGTGCGATCTCGGCTCACTAGAACCTCCACCTCCTGGGTTCAAGTAATTCTCCTGCCTCAGCTTCCTGAGTAGCTGGGATTATAGGCACACACCACCACGCCCGGCTAATATTTGTATTTTTAGTAGAGACAGCGTTTCACCATGTTGGGCCAGGCTGGTCTCAAACTCCTGACCTCAACTGATCTGCCCGTCTTGGCCTCTCAAAGTGTTGGGATTACAGGCGTGAGCCATCACGCCTGGCATCTACCACACATTTAAGGAAAAAATTATACCAATCCTCTACAGTCTGTTCCAGAAGATAGAAACAGAGGGGAAACTTCCTAACACTTTCTATGAAGCCAGCATTGTCCTGTTACCAAAACCAGACAAAGACATTAACAGAAAAGAAAAGGACAAACGAGTATTTCTAATGAACAAAGATGCAAAAGTCCTCAACAAAATATTAGCAAATCAAATCCAAAAATGTGTAAAAAGAATTATGCTCTATGACCAAGGGGAATTTATCCCAGGTATGCAAAGCTGTATCAAAATTGGAAAATCAATTCATGTAATCCATCACATAAACAGGGTAAAGAAGAAAAATCACCCTATCCTATCAATAAATGCAGAAAAGGCATTTGACAAAATCCAACCCGATTTATGATTAAAAAGAAAAACTCTCAGCAAACTAGGAATAGAGGGGAACTTCTTCAATTTCATAAAAAGAACATCAGCAAAATACAACTAACCTCATAATTAATGGTGAGAGACCTCAAGTTTTCCCGTTAAGACGAGGAACAAAGGCAAGGATGTCCCCTCTCACCAGTTCTTTTCAGTATTCTACTGGAAATCCTAGCTAATGTGGTAAGACCCAAAAAAGGGGGAGAGGGGCTGGGGACACTGGCTCATGGCTGTAATCACAGTAGTTTGGGCAGATTGCTTCAACCCAGGAGTTCGAGACCAGCCTGGGCAGCATAGTGAAACCCTGTCTCTACAAAAGATACAAAAATTATCTGGGCATGGTGGCACGCACCTGTAGTCCCACCATTGCACTTCAGCCTGGGTGACCCTGTCTCAACAAATAAATAAACAATAAGTAAATAAACAGTATCCAGATTGAGAAGGAAGAAATAAAACTGTCATATGCAGATGACATAATTGTTTATATAGAAAATCTGAAAGAATAAACAACAACAAAAACCTCCTGGAACTAATAAGCAATTATAGGCCAACAGTAGGATACAAGGTATATAAAAATCAATTGCTTTCCTATATACCAGCAATGGACAAGTGGAATTTGCAATTAAAAACATAACACCATTTACATTACTATCCCCCCAAATGAAATAATTAGGTATAAATCTAACAAAATATGTTAGATCTATATGAGGAAAGATCTATATGAGGAAAACTAGAAAACTGATTAAAGAAATCAGAAAAAAATACAGATCTTTTGTATTCATTGGTAGGAATACTCAGTATTGTCACAATGTCAATCTTTAACTTGATTTGTACAATCAATATAATCCCAATCAAAATCAGAGCAAGTTATTTTGTGGATATTGACGCACTAATTCTAAAGTTCATATGGATAGAATAGACAGCTCAATATTGAAGGAGAGGAACAAAGCTAAAGGCCTGATACTACATGTCTTAAAGAGTATAAAACTACAGTAATCAAGATAGTATGGTCAGTGTGGTATTGGCAAAAGCATAGACAAACAGAATAGAGAGCCTAGAAATAGACCCACACAACTATAGTCAACTGATCTTTGAGAAAGGAACAAAGGAAGTATAGAAGAGAAAAGACAATCTTTTTAACAAATGGTGCTGGAACAACTGGTCTTCCACATGCAAAAAATGATTTTAGGCAAAGACCTCATATTCTTCATAAAAAATTACTCAACATGGATTACAGACCTAAATGCAAAATGCAGAACTGTACAACTCTTAGAAAATATAGAAAATCTAAATGACCTGGGGAATGGCAGTGACTTTTTTTTTTTTTTTTTTTTGAGACAGGGTCTCATTTTGTCACGCAGGCTGTAGTACAGTGGCATAATCACAGCTCACTGCAACCTCTGCCTCCCAGGCTCAAGTGATTCTTACACCTCAGCCTCCTGAGTAGTTGGGACCACAGGTGTATGCCACCATGCCTGGCTAATTTTTGTATTTTTTGTAGAGGCAGGGTTTCACCACGTTGCCCAAGCTTCCCTCGAACTCCTGGCCTCAAGTGATCCACCTGCCTCAGACTCTTAAACTGCTGGGATTACAGGCCTGAGTCACTGTGCCTGGCTTGCTTTTTTTTTTTTTTTTTTTTGAGACAGGGTTGGCTCTTTCGCCTAGGCTATAGTACAGTGGCACAATCTCAGCTCACTGCAACCTCCATCTCCTGGGCTCAAGCCATCCTCCTGCCTCAGCCTCCTGAGTCTCTACAGGCCCACGCCACCATGCCCAGCTAGTTTTTGTATTTTTTTGAAGAGATGGGGTTTCACCATGTTGCCCAGGCTGGTCTTGAACTCCTGAGCTTAAGCGATCCACCTGCCTCAGCCTCCCAAAGTGTTGGGATTACCGACATGAGCCACTGAGCCTGGCCACAATACATGGATGTTTTTCAATAAATATATTGGAAAATTTTTTTGGTGATTTGTGACAATTTGCAAAATCTCACAGGCAGACCATGTAGTTTAGAAATATTGAAAAACTTAAGTAAAAGATATGTCATGAATGCCTAAAATATATGCTGATATTAGTTTATTTTATAATTGACTACCATAAAATATACACAAACATAAACTTTACCAAAACGTATGCACACAAAGACTGTACATGGTGTCATTCAGTCAAGAGAAATATAAACAAACTTAAATATGCAGTATTAAATCATAATGGCATAAGATTAACTGTAGTGCATACTGTACCATTGTAATAATTTCATAGCCACCTCCCTTTCTATTGCAGTGAACTTCTGTGTTTTGATTGTCTGCTTAAAATGCCATCTGATGCTAATCACCTCTGTGTGAGCAGTTCATCTCTCCAGTAAAGTATCAGAGAAAAAAAGTGGTCTTTCACAGATTTCACATATTTCACATATTTTTCATCATGTTTGGTCCAATACCATAAACCTTGAATAACACTTTGAGACCCATATGAAATGCCACCAATGATGCTGAAAGTTCTCCCAAGAAGCAGAGAAAAGTCATGACATTACAAGAAAAAGTTGAATTGCTTACTATGTACTATAGATTGAGGTCTGCGATTGCAGTTGCCCACCATAATGCTTCATCTTGCAAACAGACATGGTAAACTTATGGTATTGATAAATATTATACATTACTATAAATGTATTTTCTCTTCTTTATAACCTTAATAACATTTTCTTTAGATCACTTTATTGTAAGAATACAGCATATGACACATATAACAGAAAATACGTGTTAATCAACTGTTTATATTATCATTAAGGCTTCCAGTTAAGATTTCGAGGAGTCAAAAGTTGTATGTGGATTTTTAACTTGATTGCAGGGGCAGGGGTTGACATCCCTAACTTCTGCATTGTTCAAGGGTCAGCTGTACATGGAAAATCCTGAAAAATTTGCATGCCACAAGTGGGACCTGCTACTGGTGCATGTGTGTGAGACCCACCACTGCCCTGCCTCTAGTGTGCACATATGGGGACCCCTGTCTCCCCGTCAGTGCCCCATGGAATCACATTTGCCAGCCCCCCTCCATAAGGGTGTTTTTGGCAGGAGACTGGGAAAACTTCAGCCCCACCAGTGCAGCAGATTCTTAACCTAGTGGGGCCAGAGAAAAAGGCTGCAGGTCTGGTCCCAGCGCCCCCAGGTTTAGAGCACTCAGCCTGGGAGTGCAGAGCTGAGTCTTGGCCCCATGAAATCATCCAGAAACAAAGCCAATTGACTAAACCCAACTTATACCATAGTTCAACCCTCAAGCACATCAAAGAATATAAAAGCAAAAAGCCCCATTCAAAGGACAGCAGCTTCAAACATTAAGTGAACATCACCCCACACAGATGAGAAAGAACCAGTGGAAGAACTCTGGCAACTCTAACAGCCAGAACGTCTTCTTAACTCCAAACAACCATATTAGATCCCCAGCAATGGTCCTTAGTCAGACTGAAATAGCTGAAATGACATAGAATTCAGAATCTGGATGGCAATAAAGATCATTGAGATTCAGGAGGAAGCTGAAAGCCAATCCAAGGAATCTAAGGAATCCAACAAAATCATACAAGAACTGAAAGATGAAATAGCCATTTTAGAAAGAAACTGATCTAGAGCTGAAAAACTTGCTATAAGTTCATAATACAATCAGAAGTATTAACAGCAGAATAGACCAACCTGAGGAAAGAATCTCAGAGCTCACAGATTAGTTCTTCAAATCAACTCAGACAAAAATGAAGAAAAAATTTTAATGAGCAAAGCCTCAGAGAAATATGGGATTATGTAAAGAGACCAAACCTATAATCGATTGGCATCTCAGAAAGAGAGAGCAAGCAACTTGGAAAACATATTTGAGGATATTGGCCCCAAAATTTCCTCAACCTCAGTAGAGAGATTGGCATGCAAATTCAGGAAATTTGGAGCACCCTAGAAAGATACTATATCAGACAACCATCCCCAAGACAGATACTCAGTAGATTCTCTGAGGTCAACACAAAAGAAGAAATGTTAAAGGCAGCTAGAGAGAAGGGGCAGGTCACATACAAGGGGAACCCCATCAGGCTAATAGTAGACTTCTCAGCAGAAGCCTTACAAACAAGAAGAGATTGGGGAAATACATTCAGCATCCTTAAAGAAACAAAATTCCAACCAAGAATGTCATATCCAGCTAAATTAAGCTTCATAAGCAAAGGATAAATAAAATCCTTTTTACACAAGCAAACACTAAGGAAATTCATTATTACCAGACTGCCTTACAAGAGGTCCTTAAGGGAGTGCTAAATATGGAATACAAAACAAAAGACTGTTGCCTGCCACCATAAAAACACATAGCCCACTGACACTATAAAGCAACTATACAATCAAGTCTGTGTAACAACCAGCTGACAACATGACTGGATCAAATCCTCACATATCAATATTAACCTTGAATGTAAATGAGGAAAACATCCCACTTAAAAGGCACAGAGTGGCAAGTTGGATAAAGAAGCAAGACCCAACTGTATGCTGTCTTCAAGAGACCCATCTCTTGGCTAGGAGTGGTGGCTCACATCTCTAATCCAGCACTTTAGGAGGACAAAGCAGGAGGATCACTTGAGCCCAGGAGTTGAAGACCAGCCCAGGCAACATAGTGAAAGAATTTAAAAAGAGAGAGACCCATCTTATATGCATGACACTCATAAGCTCAAAGTAAAGCAATGGAGAAAGATCTGTCAAGCAAAGAGAAAACCAAAAAGAACAAGAGTTACTATTCTTACTTCAGACAAAATATAAACCAACAATGCTCAAAGAGGACAAAGAAGAACATTCCATTAATGATAAAGAGTTCAATTCAACTATCCTAAATATATATGCATCCCAAATTGGAGCACCCAGATTCATAAAACAAATTATTAGAGACCTACAAAGAGACTTAAATAACCACACAATAATAGTAGGGGACTTCAACACCCTACTGACAGTGTTGGACAGAACATTGAGACAGAAAACTAATAAAGATATTTGGGACCTAAACTCAACACTTCACCAAATGCACCTAACAGACATCTACAGAATGCTCCACCCAACAACAGAATATACATTTTTCTGTTCTTATGTACAAACGGCACATACTCTTAAGATTGACTGCACACTCAGCCATAAAGCAATTCTCAACAAGTTAAAAAAAAAAAAAAACCAACCACACTCTCAACCACAGTGCAATAAAAATAGAAATTAAAAACAAGAAGATCTCTTAATACCATATATGGAAATTAAACCACTGGCTCCTGAATGACTTTGGGTAAAGAATGAAATTAAAGCAGAAATCAAGAAACTCTTTGAAACTATTGAAAACAAGGATGCAACATACCAGAATATCTGGGACACAGCTAAAGCAGTGGTAAGAGGAAAGTTTATAGCTGTGAGCACCCACATCAAAAAGTCAGAAAGATCTCAAATTAACAACCTAACATCACACTTAGAGGAACTAGAAAAACAAGAGCAAACCAACCCTAAAGCCAGCAGAAGAAAAATAACTAAAATGAGAGCTGAACTGAACAAAGTTGACATGTGGAAACCCATACAAAAGATCAATGAAACCAAAAGTTGGTTCTTTGAAATACTATCGCAAGGACAAAAAACCAAACACCGCATGTTCTCACTCACAGGTGGGAATTGAACAATGAGAACACATGGACACAGGAAGGGGAACATCACACACCGGGGCCTGTTGTGGGGTGGGGGGAGGGGAGAGGGATAGCATTAGGAGATATATCTAATGTTAAATAACCAGTTAATGGGTGCAGCACACCAACATGGCACATGTATACATATGTAACCAACCTGCACGTTGTGCACATGTACCCTACAACTTAAAGTATAATAAAAAAAAAAAGAGAGTAAACCCCAGGTGTGGACAGACATGTACACCCATAGGTCTTCCCTGCAGTGGAGCGCTATTGATCTCACAGCCAAGAACAGTGCTGAATTTGTCCTCTCTGAAGGAGATAGAGTCAAAAAGTACAAGGAGTGAATGACTGAGCTACTATACTCAATTTTATTATCAATTAATTAACTTATTTTAATTGTCAAATAAAAATGATATATGTTTATGGTGAAAAAAAAATAAATGAGACTCATAGACCTCTAGCTAGACTAATAAAGAAAAAAAGAGAGAGAAGATCCAAAGAAACACAATCAGAAATGACAAAGGTGACATTACCACTGGCCTCACTGAAATAAAAGAAACCCTCAGAAACTATTATGAACATCTCTATGCACACAAACTAGAAAACCTAGAAGAAATGGATAATTGCTGTAAACATTCAACCTACCAATATTGAACCAGGAAGAAATTGAATACTTGAACAGACCAATAACAAGTTCCAAAATTGAATCAATAGTAACAACAACAACAACAACAACAACAACAACAAAAACCTACCAACCAGAAAAAGCCCTGGACCAGATGGATTCACAGCTGAATTCTACCAGACATGTAAAGAATAGCTGGTACAAATCCTACTGAAACAATTCTAAAAAATTGAGGAGACAGACCTCCTCCCTGATTTGTTCTATGAGGCCGGAATCATTCTGATACCAAAACCTGGCCGAGACACAGTGAAAAAAATAAAACTTTAAGCTAATATCCCTGATAAAATTAGATGCAAAAATCCTCAGCAGAACACTAGCAAACTGAATCCAGCAGCACATTTAAGAGCTAATCCACTATGATCAAGTAAGCTTTATTCCTGGGATGCAAGGTTGGTTCAACATATACAATTAAATAAATGTGATTTCTCACATAAACAGAACTGAAAACAAAAACCACATTATCATCTCAATAGATGCAGAAAAGGCTTTTGACAAAATTCAACATCCTTTCATGTTAAAAGCCCTCCACAAACTAGGTATTGAAGGAACATACCTCAAGTTAATAAGAGCCATCTATCACAAATACACAGCCAACATCATACTGAACAGGCAAAAGCTGGAAGCATTCCCCTTGAGAACCAGAACAAGACAAAGATGCCCACTCTCACCACTCCTATTCAACATAGTACTGGAAGACCTAGCCAGAGCAATCGGGCAAGAGAAAGAAATAGAAGGCATCTGAATAGGAAGAGAGGAAGTCAAACTATTTCTCTTCACAGATGATATGATTCCATACCTAGAAAACCCTAATGTCTGTGGCCAAAGGCCCCTAGAACTGATAAACAACTTCAGTAAAGTTTCAAGGTACAAAACCCAGTAGCATTTCTATACACCAATAACATCCAACCTGAGAGCTAAATGAAGAACACAATCCCATTCATAATTGGCACAAAAGGAATAAAATGCCAGCTGGGCACAGTGGCTTATGCCTGTAATCTCTGCACTTTGGGAGGCCGAGGTGGGTGGGTCACCTGAGGTCAGGAGTTCAAGACCAGCCTGGCCAACATGGTGAAATCCCGTCTCTACTAAAAATAAAAAAAATTAACTGGATGTGGTGGTGGGCGCCTGTAATCCCAGCTACTTGGGAGGCTGAGGCAGGAGAATTGCTGGAACCTGGGAGGCGGAGGTTGCAGTGAGCCAAGATGGTGCCATTGCACTCTAGACTGGTGGCAGAGTGGGACTCCGTCTCAAAAAAAAAAAAGAATAAAATACCTAGGAATACAGCTAACCAGGGGTGTAAGAGATCTCTACAACAAGAATTATAAAACACTGCTGAAAGAAATCAGAGATGACATAAACAAATGGAAAAACATTCCATGCTCATGGATGGATAGGAAGAGTCAGTATTGTTAAAATGGCCATACTTCCCAAAGCAATTTATAGATTCAATGCTATTCTTATCAAACTACCAACACCATTTTTCACAGAATTAGAAAAAACTATTCTAAAATTCATATGGAACCAAAAAAGAGCTTGAATAGCCAAAGCAATCCTAAGCAAAAAGAACAAAGCCCAAGGCTTCACACTACCTACTTCAAACTATACTACAAGGCTACAGTAACCAAAACAACATAGTACTCGTACAAAAACAGACCACATAAACCGGTGGAACAGGTTAGAGAACCCAGAAATAAAGTCACACGCCTACAACCATCTGATCTTTGAAAAATTGACAATAACAAGCAATAGGGAAAGGACTCCCTATTCAGTAAATGGTGCTAGGATAACTGGCTAGCCATATGTAGAAGATTGAAACTAGGACCCTTCCTTTCACCATATTAAGAAAACTCCATGAATTAAAGACTTAAGTATAATAACCTAAAACTTTTTATAAAAACCCTAGAAGAAAACCCAGAAAATACTATTCTGGACATAGGCCTTGGCAAAGATTTCCTGACACAGACTCCAAAAGCAGTTGCAATAAAAACAAAAATTGACAAGTGGGGTCTAATTAAATTAAAGAGCCTCTGCATAGCAAAAGAAACAATCAACAGTATAAGCAGACAGCCTATGGAAAGAGTGAAAATATTCAGAAACTATGCATCTGACAAAGATCTAATATCCAGAATCTATAAGGAACTTAAACAGATCAACAAGCAACAAACAACCCCATTAAAAAATGGGCAAAGGACATGAACAGACACTTCTCAAAAGAAGACATACACTTTGCCAACAAGTGTATGAAAAAGTGCTCAACATCACTAATCATTAGAGAAATGCAAATCAAAACCACAATGAAATACCGTCTCACACCAGTCAGAATGACTACAATTAAAAAGTCAATAAATAAGGCTGGGCATAGTGGCTCATACCTGTAATCCCAGCAGTTTGAGAGGTCAAGGCAGGTACATCACCTGAGGTCAGGAGTTTGAGACCAGCCTGGCCAAAATGGTGAAACCTTGTCTCTACTTAAAATACAAAAAAGTACCCAGATGTGGTGGTGGGTGCCTGTAATTCCAGCTACTTGGGAGGCTGAGGCACAAGAATCGCTTGAACCCAGGAGTTGGAGGTTGACCTGAGATCACACCACTGCACTCCAGTTTGGGCAACAAAGTGAGACTCCGTCTCTAAAAATAATAAATAAAAATAACAAATCTACAAACCTTTAGCTTGACTGACAAAGAAAAAAAGAAGAAATGTGAATAACTAGAATCAGCAATAGAAGTGGAGACATTACTATGAACCTTACAGAAATGAAATGTAAGAGAAGAAATGAAATGTAAGAGAAAAAACGATGAACACCAACAAATTAGATAACCTAGATGAAAGACAACTTCCTAGAAACACACAAATTATCAAAACTGACTCAAGATGAAATAGAAAATACAAACAAGCCTATAATATGTAAATAGATTAAATCAGTAATTTAAAACCTCCCAGCAAAAAAAAATCTCAAACTATAGGACTTTCTTATTGAAGTCTACAAAACGCTTAAAGAATAATGAACACTGGCCAGGCACGGTGGCTTACGCCTGTAATCCCAGCACTTTGGGAGGTGGAGGCAGGCGGATCACCTGAGGTTGTGAGTTTGAGACCAGCCTGACCAACGTGGAGAAACCCTATATCTACTAAAAATACAAAAAAAATTAGCCAGGCATGGTGGCGCATACTTGTAATCCCAGCTCCTGGGAGGCTAAGGCAGGAGAATTGCTTGAATCCGGGAGGCGGAGGTTGCAGTGAGCTGAGATCGCGCCATTGCACTCCAGGCTGGGCAACAAGAGCAAAACTCTGTCTAAAAAAAAAAAGAAAAGAATAATGAACACCAAACCTCCTTTTTAAAAAAGTTTTCTTCCCTAAAAAGGAACACTTTTTAACTCATTCTATGGAGCAGTTATTACATGTATACCAAAGCTACCTAAAGACACCACAAGAAAAAAAAAAGCAATATTTCCATATGACTGTAAATGTAAAAAATTCTCAATAAAATAATGGCAAACTCAATGTAACAGAATATTAAAAGTATTATACAGTATGACAAAGCAAGATTTATTACAGGAATGCAAGGGTAGTTCAACATAAGAAAATCAGTGTAATACACCACAGTAACAGAATGAAGAGAAAGAAAACCATATGATTATTTCAGTTGATATAAGAAAAGTATTTGACAAAATCTAACTCTTTTATGATTAAAAAAAAAAACTCAGAAAACCAAGAATGGAAGGGAATTTCCTCAGTGTGATAAGGGCATTTATGAAAAACTCACACCTAACATTATACTCAATGGTGAAAGACTGCCTATCTCCCTAGGAGATAAAACAAGGATACTTGCATTAATCGTGCTTTGTAAGCTTTACCTTCAGGAGCCCCTCCAAGTTCTTAGACTTAGAACAAAGAAAAGCGTCCTCCTACTGGCAGGCAAGAGGAAAATAGCTATGTTGCAATATGCCCAGAGCTCTCTGTTCTCTCTAACAAAGGCCTGCCCTCAAGGGAAACTGTTTCACCAGAGCCTCACTAACTTGGAAAGATGGAAATTCCTAACATCAGCTCTATGTAGCCCTCCTGTCTCATCTAAGGAGGGAAAAAAGCCAAAAGCACCTGTGACTGTAACATCCCAGGGAGCCCAGACCCACCAAAAGACTGAGATAACCATGGGGTTATAGATCATTTATCATTGCCTGACATTTTACCACCATATCAGTTGGGCTCCTGTTTAATAATAACAAGGGATGGCCAGGCGCAGTGGCTGACACCTGTAATTCCAGCACTTTGGGAGGCTGAGGTTGGCAGTTCACAAGGTCAGGCGTTTGAGACCAGCCTGGCCAACATGGCAAAACCCCGTCTCTACCAAAAATACAGAAATTAGCCGGGCGTGATGGCATGTGCCTGTAGTCCCAGCTACTTGGGAGGCTGAGGCAGGAGAATTGCTTGAACCTGGGAGGCGGAGGTTGCAGTGAGCCAAGATCGTGCCACTGCACTCTAGCCTGGGTGACAGAATGAGACTCCGTCTCACAAAAAAACAAAACAAAACAAAACAAAAGCACAACACAGGGGATTAGGGATTACAGTGGAAGGAACTGCTGCAAGGCTCAGACCCTATTAAGAAGTCTCCAGGGGAGACAAAAAAAAAAAAAGAGAGAGAGAGAGAGAGGAAATTTAGCCTCTGACACCTACAGCTATGCCAAACAGTAAACAAAGCCTAACTTCTAGCCAAATAAACATAAAACCTCACACTAGAGGCCTATTTGCCTCAGTTTATTTTACCCAATATATTATGTCTGGCTTTTGACAAAAAATTACAAGGCATGCTAAAAGGTAAAAAACACAGTCTCAAGAGACAAAGCAAGCAGCAGAACTAGACTCAGATATGGCAGAGATTTTGGAATTATTAGTCTGGGAATTTAAAATAAGTATGAATAACATGTTAAGGGCTCTAACGGCAAAAGTGAACAATATGCAAGAACAGATGGGTAATGTAAGCAAAGGAATGGAAACCCAAAGAATCAAAAGGGGATAGTAGACATAAAAACCACTATAACAGAAGTAAAGAAAGCTTTTGATGGGCTTATTAGTAGGCTGGACATTGTCAAGGAAAGAATCAGTGAGCTTCAAGATATGTCAATAGAAATTTCCCAAACTGAAAAGCAAAGAGGAAAAGGAATGAACAAATGGAATCCAATATCCAAGAACTTTGGTACAATTACAAAAAGTGTAGCATACATGTAATGGGAATACCAGAAGGAGAAGAAAGAGAAAAGGGAACAGAGGAAGTATTTGAAATAATAATTGAGAATTTTAAAAAACTGATGACAGATTCCTAACCACAGATCTAGAAAGCTCAAAAGAATACCAAGCAGGATATGTGCCAAAAAACCTACACCTAGACATAGCAGAAAACAAAAGACAAAGAGAAAATATTGAAAGAAGCCAGAGGGAAAAACACCTTATCTACAGAGGAACAGAGGTAAGAATTACCTCAGACTTCTCTTCAAAAGCCTTGCAAACAAGAAGAGATTAGAGTGATAGAACGTTTTCAAAGGAAAACAAACAAAACTACAAACCTAGACTTTTGTATCCAGTGAAACTATCCTTCAAAAGTGGAGGATAAATACTTTCTCACATAAACCAAAACTTAGGGAATTTATCACCAGTAGACCTGCCTTGCAAAGAATGTTTAAAGTTCTTCAGAGAGAAGGAAAATGATACAGGTCTAAATTTGGATCTACATAAGGAAACAATAGCATTAGAAAAGGAAAAAATGGGCTGGGTGCGGTGGCTCACACCTGTAATTCCAGCACTTTGAGAGGCCGAGGTGGGTGGATCACGAGGTCAGGAGATCAAGACCATCCTGGCTAACACGGTGAAACCCCGTCTCTACTAAAAGTACAAAAATTAGCCAGGCATGGTGGCGGGCGCCTGTAGTCCCAGCTACTTGGGAGGCTGAGGCAGGAGAATGGCATGAACCGGGAGGCAGAGATTGCAGTGAGCTGAGATCACGCCACTGCACTCCAGCCTGGGCAACAGAGTGAGACTCCGTCTCAAAAATTAAAAAAAAAAAGGGAAAAATGAAGATAAGATAAAATAATTTGTACTTTTAATGGATCTAAGTTTGCTCAAAATAATAATAGTAAAAATGTATTTGGTGATTATAGCTTATGGGTAAGTAACATGAATGTCAATAATGTTTTAAGGGATGGAAGTGAGAAATAGGGAATGTTTTATTACTTAGTACTTGCCCTACCCATGAATTTTATTTTAATGATAGCCATCCTAATGGATGTGAAGTGCATTCCTTTACTTTTAATCTATTTGTGTCTTTATATTTAAAATGGTTTCTTATAGACACAAATAGATTAAAAGGATGTGTGTCACACTCATTAGGATGGCCTTTTTCTTTTTGAGATGGAGTCTCGCTTTTTCTCCCAGGCTGGAGTGCAGTGGCGCTATCTTGGCTCACTGCAAGCTCCGCCTCCTGGATTCACACCATTCTCCTGCCTTAGCCTCCCGAGTAGCTGGGACTACAGGCACCTGCCACCACGCCCAGCTAATTTTTTGTATTTTTAGTAGAGACGGGGTTTCACCATGTTAGCCAGGTTGGTCTCGATCTCCTGACCTCGTGATCCACGCACCTCGGCCTCCCAAAGTGCTGGGATTACAGGCGTGAGCCACTGCGCCCGGCCTTTTTTTTTTTTAAATGGAGATGGAGTCTCACTGTGTCGCCCAGGCTGGAGTGCAGTGGCGCGATCTTGGCTCACTGCAACCTCTGTCTCCCGGGTTCAAGCAATTCTCCTACCCTGGCTTCCGAGTAGCTGGGACTTACAGGTGCACACTGCCATGCCCGACCAATTTTTTGTATTTTAGTAGACACAAAGTTTCACCATGTTGCCCAGGCTGGCAGATGACTATTATTTAAAAATAAAAACAGAAAATAAGTGTCAGCAGGGTGCAAGAATGTGGAGAAATTGAAATCCTTGAATATTGCTGGTGGGAATATAAAATGGTACAGCCACTTTGGAAACAGTTTGGTAATTCCTAAAAAAGTTATAAATAGATTTACTATATGACCCAGCAAATCCACTTCTAGCTAAATACACAAAAACATTGAAAGCCAGGACTCAAACAGATACCTGTATACTAATGTTCATAGACAGATGAATATCCAAATGTTCATCAACAGATGAATAAATTTTTAAAACGTGGGTATACATACAACCAAATATTATTCAATCATAAAAAGGAATGAAATTCTGATACAAGCTACAACATGGATGAACCTTGAAAACATTGGCTAAGTGAAACAAGCCAGACACAAAATGACATTGTATGATTCCACTTATATGTGAAAATAGAATAGGGACATTCTTAGAAAAACAAAGTATAACAGAGGTTACTAGGCCCCTGGGGAGAGGGAAGAAATGGGGAGTTTGTTTGATGGTTTCTGTTAAGGATGATGAAGTTGTGAAAATTGATGGTGGTGATGGTTGCATAACATTGTGCATGTGCTTAAGGCCACTGAATTGTACATGTAAAGTGGTTAAAATGCTAATTTTCTAGGCTGGGCACGGTGGCTCATGCCTGTAACCCCAGCACTTTAGGAGGCCAAGGAGGGTGGATCACAAGGTCAAGAGATCGAGATCATCCTGGCCAACATGCTGAAACTCTGTTTCTACTAAAGATACAAAAATTAGCTGGGTGTGGTGGGGTGTGCCTGTAGTCCCAGCTACTCAGGAGGCTGAGGCAGAAGAATTGCTTGAACCTGGGAGGCAGAGGTTGCAGTGAGCTGAGATTGCACCACTGCACGCCAGCCTGGCGACACAGTGAGACTGTCTCAAAAAATAAAAGGTAATTTTCTGTTATGTATATTTTAGCACATATAGTAAAGTGAAAGGGAAAAAAAATAAAGGGGATGGAAAAAAATATACCATGCCCATGCTAACACTAGTCAAGAGAAAGCAGGAGTAGCTATATTAACTTCAGATACAGTAGACTTCAGAGCAAGGAAAATTATCAGGAATAAAGAGGGGCATTATATTAACGATAAAGTGGCCAATTCTCCAGGAAAACCTAGCAATCCTTAATGTGTATGTGTTTATCAACAGAGCACCAAACAATGTGAGGCAAAAACTGGCAAAACTGCAAGGAAAAAATAGATGAATCAACTATTATGGTTGGAGACTTCACCACTCCTCTAATTGTAATTGAAAGCATTTGATGATCTAGCAGGCCAGAGTCATTAAGGACATTGTATTAATCAGGGTTCTCCCGAGAAACAGACTCTGTGTGTGTGTGTGTGTGTGTGTGTACAAATATGTGTGTGTATGTGTGTGTATATTATATATACACACACATACACACATATATGTATGAGACACACACATACACACACACACACATATATATATATTATATATATATATATATATATATATTATATATATATATATGTATGAGAGAGGGAGGGAGAGAGAGAGGGAGAGAGAGTCTGGCAACTCCAAAATCCAAAATCTGCACAGTGAGTCAGCAGGCTGGAGACCAGTGGATGATGCAGTGTTACAGTTCAAGTCTGAAGGCGGTCTGCTATAGAATTCACTCTTATTCTGGGGAGGTTAGTCTTTTTGGTTCTACTCATGCCTTCAACTGTTTGGATGAGGCCCACCCATTCCTTGGAGGGCAATCTTTATTTGAAGTCCACCGATTGAAACATTAATCTGGCCGGGCATGCTGGCTCACACCTGTAATCTCAGCACTTTGGGAGGCCAAGACGGCCAGATCACTTGAGGTCAGGAGTTCGAGACCAGCCTGGCCAACATGGTAAAACCCCGTCTCTACTAAAAATACAAACATAACCCATTCATGGTGGTATGTGCCTGTTGTCCCGGCTACTCAGGAGGCTGAGGCAGGAGAATCTCTTGAACCCGGGAGGCAGAGGTTGCAGTGAGCTGAGATCACACCACTGCACTCCAGCCTGGGCAACAGAACAAGACTCTGTCTCAAAAAACAAAACAAAAACCATTAATCTCATCCAAAACACTCTCACAGAAACATCCAGAGTAATATTTGATCACATATCTGGGCACTGTGACCCAGCCAAGTTGACACATAAAATTACCATCATGGATACAGTTGGACTGAATAGCACCAACAGTCAACTGGATCTAATTTAACATTTATAGAATACTTCATCTAACAATAGCAAAATACACATTCTTCCGAAGCTATATCAAACATTCATCAAGATAGACCACATTTTGAGGTCACCCTCCCACATTTAAAAAAACAGAGATCATACAAAATATGCTCTCATAACACAATGGAATTAAATTAAATGTATTACAAGAGCTAAAACTGGCCAAGAACGGTGGCTCACGCCTGTAATCCCAGCACTTTGGGAGGCCAAGGCGGGCAGATCACGAGGTCAGAAGATCGAGACCATCCTGGCTAACATGGTGAAACCCCATCTCTACTAAAAAAAAATACAAAAAATGAGCCAGGTGTGGTGGCGGGCACCTGTAGTCCCAGCTACTTGGGAGGCTGAGGCAGGAGAATCACTTGAACCTGGGAGGCAGAGGTTACAGTGAGCCGAGATCGCGCCACTGCACTCAAGCCTGGGTGACAGAGCAAGACTCCGTCTCAAAAAAAAAAGAAAGAAAGAAAATGTGGTTCTTATACACAATAGAATGCTATTCAGCTATAGAAAAGAATGAGATCCCGTCATTTGCAACAACATGGATGGAACTGGTTAAGTGAAATAAGACAGACACAGAAGACAAACGTTGCATGTTCTCACTTATTTGTGAGATCTAAAAATCAAAACAATTGAACTGGAACTCTTGGAGATAGAGAATAGAAGGACCAGAGTCATGGAAGGGTTGTGGGGGTTGGAGGATGGGGATAATTAATGGGAACAAAAAAAAAAAGAAAGAAGGAAAAGACAGTATTTGATGAAAAAAACAGGGTGATTACAGTCAACAATAGTTTATTACACACTTTAAAATAAGCATAGAGCTGGGCGCAGTGGCTCATGCCTGTAATCCCAGCACTTTGGGAGGCTGAGGCGGGTAGATTACCTGAGGTCAGGAGTTCGAGACCAGCCTGGTCAACATGGTGAAACCCCATCTCTACCAAAAATACAAAAAAATTAGCCGGACGTGGTGACAGATCCTGTAATCCCAGGTACTTGGGAGGCTGAGGCAGGAGAATCACTTGAAGCCTGGAGGTGGTGGTTGCAGTGAGCCAAGATCGTGCCATTGCACTCTAGCCTGGGTGACAAGAGTGAGACTCAGTCCCAAAAAACAAAACAAACAAAAAACAAAACACACACAAAATACAAAAAACCTAAGTATAATTGGAATGTTTGTAACACAAAGAAATGATAAATGCTTGAGGTGATGGATACCCTATTTACCCTGATGTGATTGTTACACACTGCACTCCTGTATCAAATTACCTTATGTACCCCATAAATATATGCACCTACTATGTACCCATAAAATTAAAAATGGAAAAAAAACCTTTTAAAAGGCTTGTACATGGATGTTTATAATAGCCATAAAATAACCATCATTATTCATTATAGCCAAAAAATGAAAAAACCCAGTGGTCAGTCCACAGATGGATGCATAAAAACAATGTGGTATGTCCATGTGATGAAATACCATTTGGTTTTTTTTATGATACAACGTGTATGAACCTCAGAAGTAAGGCACGTAAACTATCTGAATTTGTTGAATTCTAAGAACTGATAACCAAAGCCAAGAAGCTTGCTTGTAGGACCAGGCCTGAGAATCGCCTGCACCTCCCAGCAACAGGCCCTGATACTCAGACTCTCAGCCTGTTGCCCAGGCTAGAGTGCAGTGGCGCAATCTTGGCTCACTGCAACCTCTGCCTCCCAGGTTCAAGCTTTTCTCCTGCCTCAGCCACATGAGAGCTGGGACTACAGGCGCCTGCCACCACGCCTGGCTAATTTTTGTATTTTTAGTAGAGACAGGGTTTCACCATATTGGGCAGGCTGATCTCGATCTCCTGACCTCGCGATCCGCCCGCCTCAGCCTCCCAAAGTGCTGGGATCACAGGCATGAGCCCCTGCGACCAGCCTCTTCTTAATGGTATGTTTTGTTGAAGATAATTTTTTTTTTTTTGAGGCACGGTCTTGCTCTGTCACCCAGACTGGAGTGCAGTGGCATGATCATAGCTCACTGCAGCCTCTAACTCTTGGGCTCAAGTTATCCTCACACCTCAGCCTCCTGAGTAGCTGGGACCACTGCCTGACTAACTTTTTTATTTTGAATAGGGTCTCACTATATTGCTCAGGCTGGTCTTCAACTCCTGAGCTCAAGTGACCCTCCTGCCTCAGACTCTCAAAGTGATGGAATTAAAGGCATAAGTCACTGCACCCAGCCCAAAAATACTATCTTAATTACTGAAGTTTTGTGGTGAGTTTTGAAATCAGGCCATGCATGTCTCCAGGTTTGTTCTGCAAGTGTGTCTCCCATGCCTTATCCTTTGCATCATTGTACAAAGTCAGCTTGCTAGGCCAGGCATGGTGGCTTATGCCTGTAATCCCAGCACTTTGGGAGACCAAGATGAGTGGATCACTTGAGGCCAGGAGTTTGAGACCAGCCTGGCTAACATGGTGAAACCCCGTCTCTACTAAAAATACAAAAAAAATTAGCTGGGCGAGGTGGTGGGCGCCTGTAATCCCAGCTACTCAGGAGGCTGAGGCAAGAGAATCATTTCAACCCAGGAGGCAGAGGTTGCAGTGAGCTGAGATCATGGCACTGCACTCCAGCCTGGGTGACAGATCAAGATTCTGTCTCAAAAAAATAAATTAATTTAAAAAAATGCTGGGACCGTAAGTTTTGTTTGTCGGGTTTTAGCACAGAAAAGCATAAGGAAGAAATTGTGCATAATGCCACTGCTAGGATCACATCCTTAACCTCAAAAAGTGAAAAAGGAATGCAAGAGAATGGTTAAACATGTTACGATACATTGTCCATCTCCTCTCTGAAAAAACCCTGTGTCAACAGTTTCATGGGTTACCTTTGCAATATTTTTTTCTATACATCCTTTCCTAAAAATGCAGCCAGAAGGCACCATACTTTTATTTATTTATTTACTGTTTTTTGAGACGGAGTCTCACTCTGTCACCCAGGCTGAAGTGCAGTGGTGCGATCTCAGCTCACTGCAACCTCTGCCTCCCAGGTTCAAGTGATTCTCCTGCCTCTGCCTCCCGAGTAACTGGGATTACAGGCGTGCACCACCACTCCCAGCTAATTTTGTATTTTTAGTAGAGATGGGATTTCACCATGTTGGCCAGGCTGGTCTCAAACTCCTGATCTCAAGTCATCCACCCACCTCGGCCTCCCAAAGTGTTGGGATTACAGGAGTGAACCACCACTCCTGGCCCAGAAGGCACCATACTCTACATGTTGTCTTGCACCTGGAGGTTTTGCTTACTGCTCTGGAGGGTCTCCCTCTTTTCTATGAATGGCTGCAGAGTGTCCCCCCGAAACACACTTGCGCTGCAGGGTGACCAGTCAGTCCCTGCTGACAGCCACAGAGGTGGTTTCCAGTTTTGCTCATAGGAAGTTCTATAGTGCGTACCTTTTTATGGCTGCCTTGGCATAGCTCTCTGTAGGTGCAGTGGGTATCGTGTTAGCCCCACAACTCTGGGTGTCAGAAGTGTTCTAGTCATGCTTTGCTGTGGCTGCCCTTTTCTTTTTTCTTTTTTTGAGATGGAGTCTCGCTATGTTGCCCAGGCTGGAGTGCAGTGGTGTGATCTCGGCTCACTGCAAGCTCTGCCTCCTGGGTTCACGCCATTCTCCTGCCTCAGCCTCCCGAGTAGCTGGGACTACAGGTGCCCACCACCACGCCCGGCTAATTTTTTGTATTTTTAGTAGAGACAGGGTTTCACCGTATTAGCCAGGATGGTCTCGATCTCCTGACCTCATGATCCGCCCACCTCGGCCTCCCAAAGTGCTGGGATTACAGGCTTGAGCCACCGTGCCTGGCCCGGCCTTTTCTCTGTGTCACTTCTCATCTGCCTTCTGTCCATCTGGCCCCCACGCCCATTGGAGCTCCCAATCTTCCTCGCTCAGGGTAAGATGCAGGATCTCCCTATGTGGGCCCTGGACAAGGGAGTTGTATCTTCCCTCCTGGGAACATGTGTACAGTGGTGGCTCTCACCCAGGAAATTTTCCCCCAAGTGCCATCTAGGACAGTATGGAGACATTTTTGGTTGTTACAAGTGAGGGCTGGGGGTGGCTGTTGGCATTTAGTGAGTGAATACCAGGAATTCTGCTCACCATCTGTGTTAGTTGGGATTGTCCAGAGAAACAGAACCAGTACTACAGATATTTATAGAGAAAGAGATCTATTGTAAGGACTTGGCTCATGCAACTATGGAGGCTGGTGAGTCCCAAGATCTGCAGGCAAGACCCAGGGACACTGATGTGTGTTCCAGGCCAGAGGCTGGCAGGCTCGAGACCCAGGAGGAGGAGATGTTTCAGTTTGAGTCCAAAGACAGGAAAAAGCCGATGTCCCAGTTTGAAGGCCTCAGGGAGGAGGAGTTTCCTCTTACTCAGGGGAGGAGCAGCATTTTTGTTCTATTCAGGCCTTTGAACTGAGAGATGAGGCCTGTCCGCCTTGTAGAGGACTGTCGGCTTCACTCAGTGCTGTGGTCTGAATGTCTGTGTCCCCCCAAAATTCAATGTTGAAGCCAACCCCAAGGTGATGGTATTAGGAGACGGGGGCGTTAGGGAGACGATTAGGTCATGGGGGAGGAGCCTCAGGAATGGGATCAGTGCCCTAATAAAGGAGGCCTCAGAAAGCCGCCTTGCCCCCTCCACCACCTGCCCCTTCCACTATGTGGGGACACAGTGAGAAGGTGCTCTCTATGAGGTAGGGGCCCTCTCCGCATGCCAAATCTGCTGGCTCCTTGATCTTGGACTCTCCAGCCTCAAGGACTATGAAAACACATTTCTGTAGTTTATAAACCACTCAGTCTAGTATTTTATTATAGCAGCCCAAATGGACTAAAACAACCAGTCTGCCAATTCAAATATTAATCTCATCCAGAAACACCCTCACAGACACACCCAGTCAGGTTAACACATGAAATTCACCATCACAGCATCCTACAATGCCCAGAACAATGCCTTCCACAACTCGTAATTCTTTGGTCCAAATGTCAGTAGTGCGGAGATTGAGAAACCCTGGCGCAGAGGAAGGAGCTGCATTTATCTTGATACAAAGGCGTATCTAGGATAAATTTCTATGAAAGGGTGTTTGCACACTTTATATTTTAATAGATATTGCCAAACTGTCTCTGGAAGGATTGCACTAGGTAAGACTACACTCTACAGTGTACAAGAAGGATGTTTGTTATCTCATGGCCTCTCCACCAGTGGTTATTGTCAAGTGTTTGTGCTTGGAACATTTTTTTCTCATCAGAGAGCTGTAGAACCAAGCCTTTGACCAGCAAATCCAGGGACTCTGTAGCCTACTAGTTTTAGCTGTTTTCTAATTATTTTTATAATACAATTCACTGGCTGCTAATGTGGTGAAGCAGGTTCACATTCCTGAGGGCTGAGAGTCGTTTCTGCGTGTTGGGGCTGATTGTAAGCAGCTTGGCTGGGTCTGTACAGTGCTAACTTGAGGTGGTTCCCCTTGAAAGAGGCCAAGGACAGAACTCATTGGGGTTGTCCACTGGGCTGGGGAAAGACATACTTCCCCTGGAGTGGGAACTTACAAGAGGGAAGAGAAGCAAGGCTCAGCAAGGGGCTGGGTCCCAGGCATCTTCACGGAGGCTGCCCTGGGCAGAGAGGCCTCCCCAGGGAGCAGCCCTAAGCCAGGCACCCCCTTCCTTCCCTCTGCCTAGCCCTGCCTGTCACCTCCTCTAACTTCCATCCCTGGGGGACTCTGCTTCTCCTTGGTCCTGCTAGCAGGAGCATCTTCCTGGAGCCAAGTGGGGCCCCAAGGGAGGTCTGGTCAGTTCTAGTTCCCCACAGCCCTGCTTGCTCATGGGCCCCCATGGTCCCCGCCCTGGAAGCATCCCGTAGTTTTTGGCACCTGGTGTGGGCTGGCCCTTGCCCCAGTCTCCACCCTTGGGCGTCTCCCAGCCCTTTCCCGGCAGGTCCCCCTGCAACCCACCCAGTGCCTGGAAACCACACCAGGGTGCCGGAGGCCTTGGGGTGCAGGCATCGGCTTCATATGCATGGATGGTGACACATTCCTTTACAGTCTCTCTCTCGGGCACAGAGAGGGCTATGAGTCCTGCTGGCCAAGCCTGCCTACGCCATAATCCAGCTCTTTGTCACTGCTGCCTACAGCACTTGCATAACCCTGTGACTCAAGAAGTTTCTGTCTGCCTGGGACCTGCCATCACTGTTCCGTCAGTCCTCTGGAAGGTTCCCAAGGGCTCCTCCCTCCTCCATCCCAGCAGGTGGCTGGCCTGTGCCTGCTTCTTTAGCAGGGTGCCCATGCAAACTCCCTGGTGCCTCCGTGTGGCCTCTCTCGGCCTCCTCTCTTCCAACTGTTGAGAGCTTCACTCTTCCTGCACACCCCCGTCTGCACCCAAGGTCTGCGGTCCTGTGTTCTACAAAGCCTCTGCCTGTTACTCTCTGAAACCTGGGGTGGGAACGCATCTTTATTGCTTCAGTGGCTCCCACTCCAGCCTCATCAGTGGTGCCCTGAGGCCAATTTCAAGCCTGTTGAACTCCAGGCTTGCTATAATGTTTCTCGATCCTTCTCTCAGCTAGTTACCTGCCTATAGAGGCTCTGTCCAGGGAACACGAAGAGAAGGGTGTCCTGCTGAGCACAGTAGGGGATGGCTGTGGCCCTTCTCTCCTCCACCCTAGCCAAGCCAGGGAAATATGTTACAAGGCCCAAGGGCTCTCTCCAGGCCTAACACCCTACCCTAGCCTGCAGAGCTACTCTGTCCCTGCAAGCATGGTGTCCGTCTCTGACCTTCAAAGTCCTGCCCGGAACAGATGCTCCTAGCCTTGTCTTGCTGATAGTGCCCCTACCTCATTAACTCTCCCTCCTCACGCTTCTCTGACACTTGCTATTTTTTGAGGCTGGACTGGAAACCAGGAGTCCTCTTATATTTGTTTTTAATACGTAAAATATGTACATATGTGCGTATAAAATTCAAAAACGAAAAAAGGTTACAGAGTACAGCTGAGGTGTTTTTTTTTTTTTTGTCTCCACCCATTCTACTCCTGGTATGTAACTGTTACCAATTCTTTATGTATCTTTCCAGAGATATTCTATGCATGCCCGTCAAAATATGTGTGTATGTTGTATATTTTTATACAAATGGTAACAATATTCAGTGTCCTAGCTTTATCTTTTTCACTTGCTGTATCTTGAAGATCACTCTGTTCTTCCCAATGACTGCATACTCTTTCATGGATAATTTAGCTATCTACTTGCTATCTTTTTTCGACAGTTATGTACATTGTGGTTATGTAGATTCTGTTGTGCAGAGATTTTAATTTTTTATTGTGATAAAATATTCATAACATAAAATTTACCATTTTAACTACTTTTTTTTTTTTTTTTTTGAAATGGGAGTTTCGCTCTTGTTGCCCAGGCTGGAGTGCAATGGTGTGATCTTGGCTCACTGTGGCCTCCGCCTCCCAGGTTCAAGCGATTCTCCTGCCTCAGTCTCCCAAGTAGCTGGGATTACAGGTGCCTGCCACCACGCCCGGCTAATTTTTGTATTTTTAGTAGAGATGGGGTTTCGCCATGTTGGCCAAGCTGGTCTCAAACTCCTGGCCTCAGGTGATCCGCCTGCCTCGGCCTCCCAAAGTGCTGGGATTATAGGTGTGAGCCACGGCGCCTGGCCTTAACCACTTTTAAATATACAGTTCAATGGCATTAAGTACATTCATAATATTGTGCAACCATCACCACCATTAATCTCTAGAACTTTCCTCATCTTGTAAAACCAAAACTCTGAATCCATTAAAAACTGGCTCCCCATTCCTCCCTCCCCCAGCCTCTGGCAGCCATCATTCTACTTCCCGTCTCTGTGAATTTGACTATTCTGCTACCTTGAAATTTTACCTTCTGTTTTGTGACAAGGTCTCACTCTGTCGCCCAGGCTGGAGAGCAATAGTGCAATCAGATTACTGTATCCTTGAACTCGTGGGCTCAAATGATCCCCTTGCCTTAGCCTCCTCAGTAGTTGCGACTACAGGTGTGCCATCATGCCTAGTTAATTAAAAAAAATTTTTTTGGAGCGATAGGGTCTCGCTATGTTGCCCAGGCTGGTCTTGAACTCCTGGCCTAAAGTGATCCTCTTGACTCAGCCTCACAAAGTGCTGGGATTATGGGCATGAGCCACTGGGCCTGAGGTTAAAATTTTAAATATAGACAAAGATGTCAATCTTTTCTCTGATGGACTGTACTTTTTTTTTTGTCTTGTCTAAGTCAAAGATGATGCTAATGCCGTGGGATGCCCTCACTGGGGTGGAGTTGGGGTGTCCCTGATTATGCTGCAGTACTGAGTTTCATTGGATTAAATTTCTAGCTGTGGAAATGATGAGTCAAGTGAGATTAGCTGCATTAATTTTAATAATATGGCCAAATTGAACTCTAACATTGGACTGTCACCCTGGAGAGCATTTTCCTGGAGTGTAAAAGAGAGGCAGGTGGAGGGTGGGTGCTGTGATTTGAATGTTTGTCCCCTCTAAAACTCATGTTGAAACTTATCTGCCATCGTAACAGTATTAAGAGGTGGGATATTTAAGAGGTAATTAGGGGCTGGGTGCAGTGGTTCATGCCTGTAATCCCAGCACTTTGGGAGGCTGAGGTGGGCAGATCACTTGAGCCCAGAAGTTTGAGACCAGCCTGGCCAACATGGTGAAACCCTGTTTCTATTAAAAATACAAAAATTAGCCAGGTGTGATGGTGCGCACCTGTAGCCCCAGCTACTCGGAAGGCTGAGGAAGGAGAATCACTTGAACCTGCAAGGCAGAGGTTGCAGTGAGCCGAGATCGTGCCTCTGCCTTCCAGCCTGGGCGACAGAACAAGACTCCATCTTAAAAAAAAAAAAAAAAAAAAAAAGAGGTAATTAGGCCATAAGGGCTCTGTCCTCATAGGTGGGATTAATGCCACCATAAATGGGCAAGTTCTGCCTTTTGGCTGGAAGCGCCATCTTCCAGTAATTTGCCAAAATGATGAACACAAAGGGAAGAGAAGAGGGGCCCAGCATATGTTATCTAAGCCTTTTAGAAAACAAGAAGTTATTCCTTTGTTCACATACATGCAAATCTATAAGAAAGGTGATATTGTAGACATCAAAAGAATAGGTACTGTTCAAAAAAGGAATGCTCACAAATGTTACCGTGGCAAAACTGGAGCAGTCTACAGTGTTACTCAGCATGCTGTTGGCATTGTTGTAAACAAGGGCAAGATTCTTGCCAAGAGAATTAATGTGCGTATTGAGCACATTAAGCTCTCTAAGAGCCAAGATAGCCAAGACAGTGAAGGAAAACGATCAGAAAAAGAAGGAAGCCAAAGAGAAAGGTACTTGGATTCAACTGAAGCGCCAGCCTGCTCCACCCAGAGAACACTTTGCGAGAGCCAGTGGAAAGGAGCCTGAGCTGCTGGTACCCATTCCCTCTGAATTTACGGCATAATAGGTATTACAAAAATAAAAGACCACTGGACTACAAAAAAAAAAAAAGATATAAAAAAATCAAAGGGCAAGTTCTGTCCTTTCTTACTCTCTTTACCCTTCTGCCATGTGATGCCTCCCATACGATGACACAGCAAGACCCTTGCCAGATGCTGACATCTTGATATTGGACTTGCTGTCCTCCAGAACTGTGAGCAATTAGTTTCTGGTCATTATAAATTAGCCAGTCTGTGGTATTCTGTCATAGCAGCACAGGATGGAGAGCTGACACTGACAAGACCCCAGGAAAGTGACTGCTAATCCAGGTAACAGCATGCCCATCTTTGTATTCCTGTGTGGGAAGGAGCCGTGTGCTGAGGCCCCTGACTCACCATACTGGGAGGACCCCTCAGAATCTGTGGGGTTGCCTCAGGACAGCAGGGTCTTATCCCATGGCAGGTTCAGGTGAACCAAATACCTGCATCCGCCCTCAGGAAAGCTGCCCCAGTTCCATCTGGCTGGGCATCCTGAGGCTGCTGCATCAGGGCTCTGTTCTTGTTTCTGATCAGACAGGTAAGTCACATCTTTTACGCAAAATTCAAATGTTACAGAATCATGTAGCATCATCAGTGCACATCGCCAAAGGAAAGCTCAGTTAACAATAAGACACATATTCCTTTTCTTTTCCATTCAAACACATTTGTTCCTGTGTTTAACAATGTATCGTGGCCATCTTGCATATCTAAACATAGAGCTAGGTCTACCTATTTAAGAAATGTGTGAGGATTGGCCAGGCGTGGTGGCTCACGCCTGTAATCCCAGCACTTTGGGAGGCTCAGGCGGGCGGATCACGAGGTCAGGAGATCGAGGCCATCCTGGCTAATGTGGTGAAACCCCGTCTCTACTACAAATACAAAAAATTAGCCGGCTGTAGTGGTGGGCACCTGTAGTCCCAGCTACTCGGGAGGCTGAGGCAGGAGAATGGTGTGAACCCGGGAGGCAGAGCTTGCAGTGAGCTGAGATTGCGCCACTGCACTCCAGCCTGGGCAACATAGGAAGACTTGTCTCAAAAAAAAAAAAAAAGAAAAAGAAATGTGTGAGGATTTATTCATTTTGTGAAATTTTAGAGAAGTGGTATATGAATATGTTCTCTGTGAAAGAGTCAACAATATAGAAATGTAAGAGGAAAGTTGGCTGGGTGCGGTGGCTCACGCTTGTAATCCCAGCACTTTGGGAGGCCGAGGCGGGCGGATCACTAAGTCAGGAGTTCGAGACCAGCCTGGCTAACACAGTGAAACCCCGTCTCTACTAAAAATACAAAAAATTAGCCAGGTGTGGTGGCGTGCGCCTGTAGTCCCAGTTACTTGGGAGGCTGAGGCAGAAGAATTGCTTGAACCCGGGAGGTGGAGGTTGCAGTGAGCCGAGATTGCGCCATTGCACTTCAGCCCAGGCAACAGTGCGAGACTCTGACTCAAAAAAAAAAAAAAAAAAAAAGAGGAAAGTGAATTTCCTCCCACTTTCCTCTTTCCAGTGGGGCTAATATAATAATCTCTTTTCCTTTTTCGTTTCATTTATACACATTCTCACACATTTGTTTTACTTAACCATAGGCTTTCAACATCTTTCAGGTCAGTACAAAACAGGTCTAACATATATTTTTACTAGCTGTATGGTTTTTCTGAGTATGTCACCATTCAGCGATTCTGAGACTCATCTGGGAACTTGTTAGAAATGCGGAGGCCATCCTGAAGTGTCCCAAGCTGAAAACCAAGTCCTGTCATCACTCCTCCTGTCTGTATGAACACCCTGTACCTATCTCTGAGTATTTAAGGGAGAGTTCCATAGGATTAAATTTCTAGCTGTGGAGATGAGTCAAGTGAGATTAGTGGCATTAATTTTAATAATATGGCCAAACTGAACTTTAACATTGCAATGCCTCCCCACCCTCACCAGCAGTGCATATGTGTGCTGTCTGTCCCCTCCCCATCACCCATGGCAAACACTGCCTAAGACTGTTTCACCACACTGATATATGAGACACTTCATTATTTGTTTTTTGTTTGTTTTTGAGACAGAGTCTTGCTATCACCCAGGCTGGAGTGCAGTGGTGCGATCTTGGCTCACTGCAACCTCCGCCTCCTGGGTTCAAGCAATTCTCCTGCCTCAGCCTCCCAAGTAGCTGGGATTACAGGTGCCCGCCACCAAGCCTGACTAGTTTTTGTATTTTTAGTAGAGTTGGAGTTTCACCATGTTGGCCAGGCTGGTCTTGAACTCCTGACTTCAAGTGATCCACTCACCTGGGCCTCCCAAAGTGTTGGGATTACAGGCGTGAGCCACTGTGCCTGGCCGACACTTCATTATTTGAATTTCAATTAATTATGAAAGGAGCTGAACAATGAGTGTCTTCTTTTTCTGTAAATGAACTTTTTATTTTGGGATTAGATTTACACAAATGTTGTAAAGGTAGTACAGAGTTCCTATGTGCTCTTCACCAGCCGCCCCCAAAGTGAATACACATAACTGGCACATGCCCAAACAAAACAACTTACATCAGTACACTACTATTAACTAAACTTTAGGTTTTATTTGGATTTTACCTGTTTTCCCATCAATGTCTGTTTCTGTTCCAGGATCCAATCCAAGATCCCACATTGCATTGAGTCATCATGTCTCCTTAGGGTTCCCTGATCTGTGACACTTCTTCAGTTTATCCTTGTCTTCCATGACCATGGCAGTTTTGAAGTCCTGGTTAGACTGGGTCAGTCTCCCGTTCCCCCAGATCCTTCCTTCTCCTGGTCGGTCTCTCAGTATGAACTGTGTGAACTGTGTGAATTGTCCCTCAATTTGGGTTTGTTTAATGTTTTCTAATGATTAGAAAGGGCTTATGGGTTGGGGGGAAACGCCACAGAGGTGAAGTGCCTTCTCATCATGCCATGCCATATTGTGGCAACACATGGTATCACATACTTTCTTAGTAAGGAAAATTCCGAACACACATAAAAATAGCAAGAGTAGAGTAAGAACTCATTACTTGGTACTCCACAATTACCAGTGCTTTTCCACCCTGTTTCTGGATACTTCTCTTTTCCTTTTTTTTCCAGACGGAGTCTCACTCTATCGCCCAGGCTGGAGTGCAGTGGCGCAATCTCAGCTCACTGTAACCTCTGCCTCCTGGGTTCAAGCTATTCTCCTGCCTCAGCCTCCCGAGTAGCTGGGACTACAGATGCCCGCCACCACGCCCGGCTAATTTTTGTATTTTTAGTAGAGACAGGGTTTCACCATATTGGCCAGGATGGTCTCGATCTCCTGACCTTGTGATCTGCCCGCCTCATCCTCCCACAGTGCTGGGATTACAGGCGTGAGCCACCGTGCCCGGCCCTGGATAGCTTTTCAATATGGTTAGAAGACATTTTCACTTTACTTTTCTGTTCTCTTCTCCATCCTTCCTTCTTCCCTCCCTTCCTCTATCTTTCCTTTTTAACACAAAAGGAGAAAGCACTAACAGTGTTGGCAATCTATATTGGACCTAGATAGAAGAGCATAACACATCTAATTAAATTGCTCCCTCTCTTGGCTCAGATTGCCATGACAAAATACCATAGGCTGTATAGCTTAAACCACAGACATGTGTTTCTCATGGTTCTTTTCCAGCCTCCTCAGATGGGAACCCTCTCCTCTGCATTCCCACTGTTCGTCCCCATATTTGTTTCTTTTTTCTTTTTGAGACGGAGTCTTGCTGTCACCCAGGCTGGAGTGCAGTGGCAGGATCTCAGCTCACTGCAGCCCCACCTCCTGGATTGATGCAGTTCTCCAGCTTCAGCCTCCCGAGTAGCTGAGATTACAGGCACATGCCACCACATCCAACTAATTTTTGTATTTTTAGTAGAGACGGGGTTTCACCATGTTGGCCAGGCTGGTCTTGAACTTCTAGCCTCAGGTGATCTGGCCATCTCAGCCTCCCAAAGTGCTGGGATTACAGGCGGGAGCCACCGCGACCGGCCCCCTATATTTCTTTCAAAGCACCCGAGTTCAGGAGGGGAAATGGCATGGTCTGCCCAGGTGCTGTTGCCTGTGAATTTAAAAAGAATGATAAAACCAAATTTGGATTTAAAAAACCTTTTTTTCAGACAACATCTGGCTCTGTCACCCAGACTGGAGTGCAGTGGTGTGCTCTCAGCTCACTGCAACCTCCACTTCCTGGGCTCAAACGATCCTCCAACCTCAGTCTCCTGAGTAGCTGGAACTACAGGTGTGTACCACCATGCCCAGCTAATTTTTTTGTTATTTTTTGTAGAGATGGGTTTCACCATGTTGGCCAGGCTGGTCTTGAACTCCTGAATTCAAAGTGATCCACTCACCTGGGCCTCCCAAAGTGTTGTGATTACAGGCGTGAGCCACCATCCCCAGCATGAATCTGCTTTTTATCATCACCATATAATGGCAATTTTAAAGTATCAGGGATATAATACACCTCCATGGGGGAAAAAATCAAGATACAGAACATTTCCAGCACCTTAGAGGTTTCAAGGAAATATTTTAATGCTTAATATATTATTTAATCTCACCCCAACTCTCCTTTTGCAGGGTGCTGAGGAACTCAACTGCAGTCATGTTTAAGCTTCCCTGGCCTTGTGGGGGCGTGGGAAGGACTGAATTTTGTGAGCCCTAAGGTCCTCTCTCTCTCTGTTGGGAGCTACTTACCTCCAGGAGTGGCTGTTTCTGCCCCCATTTCTCAACCATCCCTGTGGAGGGTCCTGAGCCACCTCCCACCCAGCTTCCCCCACCCCCCCGGCCTCCTTTTTTCTTTTTTAGATGGAGTCTTGCTCTGTTGCCCAGGCTGGAATGCAGTGGCACGATCTGGGCTCACTGCAACCTCTACCTCCCGGGTTCAAGTAATTCTCCTGCCTCAGCCTCCCGAGTAGCTGGGATTGCAGGCGTGCACCACACACCCAGCTAATTTTTGTATTTTTAGTAGAGATGGGGTTTCACCATATTGGCCAGGCTGGTCTCAAACTCCTGACCTCATGATCCACCGCCTTGGCCTCCCAAAGTGCTGGGATTACAGGCGTGGGCCACCACACCCAGCCTCCCCCACTTTTTTTTTTGAGACAGAATCTTGCTTTGTCACCCAGGCTAGAGTGCAGTGGCTTGGTCACGGCTCACTGCAGCCTCAACCTCCCGGGCGCAAGCGATCCTCCCGCCTCAGCCCCTCAGCCCCGCAAGTAGCTGGGGCTACAGGCACAGATACCACACCCTGCTAATTTTTTGTAGAGACAGGGTTTCGCCATGTTGCCAGGCTGGTTTGGAATTCCTAAGCTCAAGCGATCCGCCCACCTCGGCCTCCCAGAATGCTGGGATTACAGGCGTGAGTCACCATGCCTTGCCCCAGCCTCCCTTTTGAGGCGTAAAATGGGGGGAAAGAGATGCTCAAAGCCTTCAGCTCATTTTCCTGAGTCACTGGCCTGATTTCACTACAATTCCCAAGGCCTGGCAAGGTGCCCAGCCGTTCTCAAAGTTGGGTCTGCAGGTCCTCTCTTTGTGAACTACGTAACTGCAGATGTTCTTCACAATGTATATGTCAACCAATGCAATATATTGCAGCAGACTGAATGCCGAAGCACATGTGAGAACCTATTAGGTCAGATTTTAAAAAGATTTGCAAAAGTGTAAAACAATACCACTCCTTTATTTTGGTGGTGGGCGTGGAATGTAATGTTTACTTTTTTTTTTTTTTTTTTGAGATGGAGTCTCACTCTGTCGTCCACGCTGGAGTGCAATGGCGCGATCTTGGCTTACCGCAACCTCCGCCTCCTGGGTTCAAATGATTCTCTTGCCTCAGCCTCCGGAGTAGCTGGGATTACAGGCCTGCGCCACCATACCTGGCTAATTTTTGTATTTTTAGTAGAGACAGGGTTTCACCATGTTGGCCAGGCTGGTCTCGAACTCCTGACCTCAGGTGATACGCCCGCCTCAGCCTCCCAAAGTGCTCGGATTACAGGCGTGAGCTACCGCGCCCGGCTGTTTACTTTTAAACGAAAGAACAAAAGACTTTAAAGCATTTTAACTTAGAATGTGGTAACATCGATAGCTGTAACCCACATTAGCAAAAGCTTGGGGCCCTCATTTTTATGAGTATAAAGTGGTCCTGAGACTACGAGTTTGGGAAATGCGGTAGCTCTACGAGGCGGTGCCATTCTTGCCGCCGCATCAGTGAATTTAGGAGAAGGAAGGTCGTTAGCCCTCTGCCTCACCGCCAAGCAGGAGCCTTGCATTCCAACTGCGTCCCTCGAAGTCTTCAGGCAAAAGCGGGACTAGGGAGTCCAGTCCTGTGGCCCAGCCACGTTTCCTCGCGTAGAACGTTGGACAATGTTTTCTACCTCACAGGACCATCCAAATGACTGCGTTAGGTATTCCCATGAAATGTACGATGAGTACACCCTATTCTACAGAAGCAAAAGCTGAGGCTCAGAGACGCCAAGAGCTTTGCTGGGGTCTCGCGATTAAGCGGTCCCAACACCCAGACACCCTGGCTACCCGGGGACTGCCGGTCACTACCGGGCGCCGAAAAGCCGCCGGCTCCTTTCGCCAGCTACACATCCGGCGCCGAGGCCGGAAGCTTCTCTTGCGGCTCCCAAGACCGCGTTCCGGAAATGAGTCGCTCTACCAGTAACTAAGATGGCCGCCGGCCCATCCACCGTCGCGATCGGTGTGAGGAAAGTGTCACGAACCCGGAATTGCCCGACTCCGTCATGGCAGGCGCCGGGGGCGTGGCTTCCGGCGGCCACAGCTTGCTAGTCGCCGCGGCGGGGTCGAGCGGGGGCGGCAGCTGACAGGCGCTCCTCCCCCGACGGCAGCGGCTGGTTCCCAGCGAGGCGGGCGGCCCCCAGCTCGCGTCCCCGAGTCCTAGCCCGCGAGGCGCCAGGGCTGCGCCTGGGCATGGAAGAGGGGAAGATGGACGAGAATGAATGGGGGTACCACGGAGAGGGCAATAAGAGCCTGGTGGTGGCCCACGCGCAGGTGAGCGGTGGACGTGCGGCGCAGGTCCGGTACCTCACTCCGACGGCCGGTATCACCCCGCCCCCATTATCCGTTTCCTCAACCGGGTCGGTTCCACGTCCCCCCAGTACCTTCCTCCTCCCCGGCCGGTCTCCGGAATTCCCCCACCCTCCAGCATCCCCCCCTACCCCGTGGGTTCCTCATCACCCCAGTATCCCCTCTCTACTGGGTCAGTCTCCCATTGCCCCAGATCCTTCTCCTGGCCGGTCTGTCGTCCCCTCAGTATTCCCGTTCCCCGTCAGAGTCAGTTCCACATCCCCCTCCCCGCCCCGTCGGTGCCGCGCTCAGCCTCACGCGGTGCCGCCTCCCGCCTGGATGCCCGCCGGACTGCCAGGCCGCAGTGGGGTGGAGGCTTGGTTGGGACGGAGGGCCCGGCCAGCACTGGAGGAAGAAGCAGAGTGCCCACAGTGCTGTTACTCTCAGCACCAAGAGAGTTCAGCCTCGTGAGACTACGGAATTGCTGTGCTGTTAATAGTAAGGGGATGTTGTCCACAGGTCCTCTTCTCAACCTTTTAGAATTTGAAGGGTTTCACCTGAATTCAACGAGGGTGAAAGTTTTAGAAACTGCAGTAAGATCTCGCAAAGGTGAATCCCAAGAGTGAAGCGTGTGGGTTTCTGTGAGGGCCCAGATCTCTCTGACCTTTTGCTGTCTGGTACAACCACGCAGGAATGTGGCCGGCTGGAAGCGGGGAGGTGGGTGAGGGAGGCGAGGATAGGTGTCATGTAGGGAGGAGTTAGAGCATGGGTGTTAAAGGCACAGGAATCTCAGTGTCTACATTTGTGAAGTGGAACTAGTAATAGAATTCACATTGTGGGATTGTTGCAAAGACCAGTTACGCAGGAACCCATCAAGTTATGCTTAGCAAGTGATAATTATCATCCCTTGGACAGATAAATAAAGTGAAAATCAGAGAGGTTAAGGGCACTGCCCGAGTCGAACAGCTTGTCAGGGATGATGTAGGCAGTGGAGTCCTGCCTTGCTTCTGTTGTTCCTATGCTGGGTGCATTGGTCAGCTGTAGTGTAAGCTGCAAACACCCAGGTAGCCCCTAGGTTGTGCCTTTGGATTTTGTTGCTCATTAGCACAGGGAACTAAAGAACAGAGACTACAAGCTTTGCTCAAGATCTTTAGGTGAATTAATAATGGACCAGGCTAACCTAAAGCTGTCCTTCTCTTGTGTAGTCCACTATTGGCAAAGTGAGGGATGTTTCTGCGTGAGTCCTTTTGTTGTTGGGTTACTGTGCCGATCCCCTGAATCCTTTCCCAAAACAAATACTAATCTTCCAATTCCTTGGTAAGATTAGATGTATCTCTGCATTTTAGGTAAACTTAAGGCTTTCTTTAGTGAGGGCTGATACATTAAATTTCAAAAGTAGTGGCAGATGAAGCAGCAAGTTTCAGGCTTGGAGCAAAAGGACACCCATGTTGAAAGAGCAGAGGCTTTGACGCAGTTGCCTCTGGCACTTGGATCCCTCTGCACGTTCCAGACAAGTATGTGTCCACCCCCTTCCCTGAGTAGGCATCTCCAGGGCAGCCTGGCCCTACCCTGTTGCACAGCTCTGATTGTAATGATTGTTTATTTTTATTTATTTATTTATTTATTTATTTAGAAACGGAGTCTTACTCTGTTGCCCAGGCTGGAGTGTGCAGTGGCGCGATCTCGGCTCACTGCAACCTCCGCCTCCCAGGTTCAAGCGATTTTCCTGCCTCAGCCTCCCGAGTAGCTGGGATCACAGGCATGCGCTACCATGCCCAGCTAATTTTTGTATTTTTAGTAGAGATGAGGTTTCACCATGTTGACCAGGCTGGTCTCCAACTCCTAACCTCAAGTGACACCCACCTCAGCCTCCCAAAGTGCTGGGATTACGGGCGTGAGCCACCATGCCAGGTTGATTGTTTATTTTTTCTTTCACCTTTTCAAATTTACCTACAGCCACCAGGCTGTTCTAGACCTATGCTATTCATTCTTTTTTTTGAGACGGAGTCTTGCTCTGTCTCCCAGGCTGGAGTGCAGTGGCGCAATCTTGGTTCACTGCAACGTCTGCCTCCTGGGTTCAAGCAATTCTCCTGCCTCAGCCTCCCAAGTAGCTGGAATTACAGGCGCCTGCCACCATGCCTGGCTAATTTTTTTGTATTTCACCACGTTAGCCAGACTGGTTTCAAACTCCTGACCTCAAATGACCCGCCCGCCTCAGCCTCCCAGAGTGCTGGGATTACAGGCGTGAGCCACTGTACTCAGCCTCATTTTTTATTTTAAATCTAAATTTGCTTTACTGTGCTTATTCCTGCTTGGTTGTTGTTTTTAGCTCATCATTTGAAATTGAAGATTATCACTGCACATAGTCTCATGAGAAAATGTTTCCCATCAAGTTAAGGTCAGATGGAGCCTGTGCCTGATGTGGTAACCTGAACCAAGCCTAGCCCACCAGCTCTGCCCTGTGGCCTGTTTGCTCAGGCTGTGGACCGAGGAGGAGAGAGAGCAATTCCCAGAAGGCAGCTTTTTAGAACCTGTTGAGTTCGAGCAGAGGGTGTGTGTCAGTGGGATAAGAGATGGGTGAGGTAGAATAGTAGGAGTCCGTGGTCCTGTGGATGCTGAGCATGCGCCCAGCCTCCCTCCAGCCGGGTGTGGGAGCAGGTGGACCCTGCTACTGTACTCAACTCCTTAGATCCACCTCATTCAGTCCAAGAGAGAGGGAGGCCTTTGCCAAGTTTTTCCAGGTAAGGAGAGGGTTGCTTTCTCTGAGAGGACATCAGCTCCTCTCAGAATTGAAAGGTCCCTAATGAGTCCTGTGCTGACCCCCATCCCCTCCACCATGAGAACATGATACGCCTTCAGCCAGCCTGAGCCCGTCCTGCAGGAGCCGAGGGCCTAGGTAAGGAGATCTGCATGGTCATTGGCTGTCAGCACTAGAAGGAGCACAGTGATGTTCTTCCTGCAGTATGCAAACATGGGATGAGAGAGAGCCTTCTGTGCAGCGCAGGGCTTGTAGGAAATGAGGCCTGGGGATGGAGGAACTAGGTGTGGGCTACAGGAGGGTGGGAGGGTGTGCCCAGGGTGGGCAGGAAGGTAAATAGCAGGCCAGCCATAGAGAGGCATTTAAAGGTGTTCCTGACAGAAGGCGGTCAGCTTCCCCAAGGCCCTTCCACTCAGAGACGGCCCAGGATGATTCTCATTTTGCCTGTCAGTTTGCATTCTGCCTCTGTTTGGGATGGTTGTACACCTGAACTTTCCCAGGCACAGGTAACCATGGTGTTCTCTGCCTCATGTGGTGCGGACCCTGTGGCATGCTTGAGAGGCTCTCGGCAGCCTGGCATGTTCCCTGGTGTGTGTCTGGAGCTCCAGACACTGACCCTGTGGGGGCTCCTTGATGGGGGAACTTCCCATCTGGGCACAGTTTCCTCGCTGCAGCCTGAAGGTGCAGTACTTGGGCCAGTGGCCACATCTCAGGTTAGTGAAGTCCACAGGTTGCCCCTTTATGCACTGCCGCAGGATTTCTCTCCCGTGTAACGCCTGCACCTGCCTCCTTCACCTTCAGCTTGTTGGTTTTGGCTCAGTGTCCTGTCCTGTGAAGGTCACTTTAGGTTTGGTTTGTCATTCCATCTCCTAGGTGTCTTCAGATCTGGATCATGCACTTGTCTGGGGCACTGAGCCCCTTCCGGACCACCTCAGCCTTGGGGAGCAGGGGCAGAAGGTGGCCCACTCCTGTCATGACACTAAGCTGTCATGATGTTTTCCTTCTGACAGAGGTGACATGAAAGACTTTGCCATTTAGTTGGCTTACCAGCCAACTAAATTGATCACATGTGTGGACAAAGCTGCTCACTTCCAGTTGTTCCAGTTTCGTGACCTTTCTGAAGTCTGAGAGCTTCAGATCATTTCTGCAAATTGTTTTGTTGCCTGGGGAGTTTTGGTGTCCCTGTGGTACCTGTTTAGTGCTTGGGATATTTGTCTGGGCATTGAAGGTGTGAAGTTCAAGCGGTCAGGTGCCCTTCTACTGTTTCTCTTCTCATCTTGTGTTTTAAGATTTCTGGTTCATAGATCATATATATATGTATTTTTTTGCCATACAGCATGATTTTGTATATTTTAATAATTTAAATGATTATTTTGTAGTGGATGAATTAAGTCCTTTATATGAGGACGTGTTTACAGTTACGTAGAAAAAGCAGGTTACAAAAGAAGATGCATAATGTGGTTATAATTACAAAATGATTAGAAGAAAATAGATGAAAGTGTTCTAAGTGGCTGTAACTGATAGTATCACGAATCACTTTTACTTTTTTTGTTTTTTAAATATTTTCTGAATTTCTTACAATGGATATGTATGATACTCAGGAAAAAAGATTAATTTTTAAAAAGTTTATACTCTTTGATTTACTAATTTCTGTTCTAGTAGTCCGTTCTAAGGAGATAATTAGAAACGTAAATAAAGATCTTATACACAAAGATATCCATTACAGAATCACTTAGAACAGGTTAAGTGGAAAGCCATTGTGCAGTCCTGCAGGACTGTTAACTGGGCCATACTTCCTACTGTGGATGCTGAAAGCACATACGTTTATGTTCTCTGTTTTTTTCTGACCGTATAACATGTGCCCAAGCCCTTGGCCGCTCCCTTTTACAATTTTTAGCTGGACCTAGTTGAAATAGTCTTAGCTTTCTGTTACTGCTAGCATTTTGTTTAAACTAGTGATGTATTCTGCATTTGGGATTTTTAATGGCGCTCTAGGCTGACGCAGCTGATGTGGCTTCTTTCCTAGTGATGTTCCTTCTTGTCTCATTTGAGCTCATTGGAGAGCTGTGCTTGTGGCTCGCTCTTTGTTTATTCCTTTCTTTGTATCTGCAGTTGCGTGATGAGTTCTGCTGTTTGGTGACTGCAGCCTGTGACAGTGCCTCTCGTGCACGGGGGTTTGTTGGTTTGGCCTTGGCTCACCTCCTACTTTTACACCTTCTGAGGTGACACAGCCACTTTCCTTCTGCCTGACTGAGCCTCCTTCTGCATCAGAATTCAGTCAGAGCAAAGCTCCCCAGTGACTTCCTGTGTCTTCTGAGAGCTGCGATCCAGGAGGGTGAGAAAAGCATCATTGATGTGTCTGCAGAGAGCAAGGCTGTGCCTAGGGCCCGGCCACTCCTGCCTTGTTGCCAAGCAGTTGGGAGATCTGAGGGCCCGGACTTGCTCACACTTCCCTGTGGCCCTCACTGTGGGCCTCTAGGCAGCCCTGCTTCCCCTTCACAGGCAGTGAGGCTTTCCATGCCTATAGGGGTCAGCCCCATGCACGAGGTGTGCCTATCCCCACCGGCCTCCCCATGTTCTGAGAGTTGTGTGGGTGTGTGACCTCCCCCATGGCCCACACCTGTGCCTGCTGCAGTCCTGCAGAGGACACCATGAGGTCAGGACGGAGTTGCCGAGGCTTGAGGACATGCCCCATACAGGTTGGACAAGGGGCCAGCACCTACTGCGCCCTGACCCCAGGCCGTCTCCAGTCTGGCCTCCCTGCTCTTGCCTGCAGAGTACTGGGCTCCCATCCTCCACAGGCATCTTGGTGATGTCACTTTTCATCCGGTGTCAAATGGGCTTTGTATTTCTATCTGAGGCCATACATTCCCAGTGAAGCGAAGCTCACCCTTGGGAGCGCCTCCTGTTGGAGCCCAGTACCGTAAGCCCTGCTTCTTGTTCCCTCCACGGTCCTGCGCATCCTGGACATCCCTTTCTGGGTTGCAGAGGTGGACTTCGGCACCTCCTGCCCCTGGTGACTGACAGACCCTGGGCAGCCTTCTCTGGCTGGGACAGAGCTGGAGCTGGAGCTGCGGGGGTAAGGTAAGGAGGGTCTACAGGGAGGGCAGCCTCTTGAGACTGGACATTTGGGATCCCCCATGACCCCTGCCTGGGAGTCATCTTCACAATTCGGGAGAAGCTGGAGCTGAGCGTTGCTTCTAGAAGGCATCCTGAGGGGTGACCCCTGCTGCTGTTGTCTTTTTCTATCTTCCCTTCCCATGAAAGTTGTCTGATCTCAGCTTCAGGTTATCTCCTCAGCCTGGTGGAAGACTTGACCTTGGTCCTTGTCTTTTGACAGATCTCTGGAACAGCTGATTTGGTGGCTGATACCCCTCCAGAGTGAGTCCTCCGTGGGTGGCGGGAAAGTCTCTCCTCATCTGTCCTGAAAGGCTCTTGTAGTTAGTAGCTTTAATTCCACCCATAAGGTGCCCCCTCAGGCTTCCCATTGGCAGGTGTCCCTTTTAATGTATTGGGGTTTTTGTGGCCTTCTATTTTTATTTAACACCAATTGTTGCTTCTTCTCTCTGAAAATATAGAATATCAGAAGGAAGGAAGTGAAAAACATCCAGTATTTCTCCATGAAGAGAACAACTTTTGTTAACACTTTGGTCCACTTTCTTCTAGTCTTTTTCTACTTATTGTCAAGCATTGCTTAACACCAGGGATGCATTTTGAGAGCTGCATTGTTAGGTGATGTTGTTGCCATATGAACACACCTAGATGGTAGAGCCTGCCCCATGCCCAGGCTGTATGGGGCAGCCTATGGATCCTAGTCCTCAGACCCGCACAGCATGGTTCTGGACTGAGTACTGCAGGCCATTGGGACACAATGGGAAGTGTTTGTTATCTAAAGGTAGAAACTGTGGTATTATAATCCTATGGGACACACCATTGTTTCATGCAGTCCATCACTGACCCAAGTGTTGTTATGTGATGCATGACTGTATTTTGTCTTTATTGGGTAGTTAAGAACACTACGTATCTGTTTCTGTTTTGGGATTTTTTTTCACTTAATTTTATAGCACAAATATGTAGAAAATCCTCATGCATGTCTTGAAGGGTGCTCACAGGTTCCCAGTGTTGCGTTGGACATCCTTGTGGGTGGGCTTTGCCGAAAGTCTTCGTACACACTTCTTTGGACTTCTGATGCTCAGGCTGGGTTCTTGGGTGAATCAGGCCCCTTGGCACACGTTGCAGATCGCTTTCCACATGGCTGTGCCACCTACCCTTGCGCTGCAGCCCAGGAAGGGATTTTTATTGAAATGCTTTTTGCCACTTTTGTAAGTGATGAGTTGTGTCCCTTAACCTTTTAAATCTTCGGGTTATTTATTATGTGTGTATAAATGCATCACTCCTCTTGTTCTTCCTGTTGTTTGGTGTTTTTGGCTTGTTAGAATCCTTGATTTTCATCTAATTTTCCAAGGTGGAAGCTTCCCTGTTACCAAGACATAAAGGTGTGGCTTGGGCCTTGGTTTAGCGTTGCTTTTGTTAAGAAACACCCCAGCCCTCAGACTGCAGAAGTATCAAGTTCTTCCCTTCCAATCTTAATTCTTTTTCTTCACTTTTTTTTTTGAGACAGAGTTTCGCTCTTGTTGCCCAGGCTGGAGTGCAGTGGTACAGTCTTGGCTCACCGCAATCTCTGCCTCCTGGGTTCAAGTGATTCTGCCTCAGCCTCCCGAGTAGCTAGGATTACAGTCATGTGCCACCACGCCGGGCTAATTTTGTATTTTTTAGTAGAGACAGGTTTTCTCCATGTTGGTCGGGCTGGTCTCGAACTCCCGACCTCAGCTGATCTGCGCACCTGGGCCTCCCAAAGTGCTGGGATTACAGGCATGAGCCACCGCGCCTGGCCCTTTTTCTTCACTTTTAACATTTTATTCTAGACGTTAAGAAGAAGGTAAGTTTCAAATATCTGGTTTCAGATACTTTTTTTAAGAGGAGTAGTGTCATTATCTCCATAGCTGGTTAAGACCTGGTGAGCTGGCAGGAGCTTGGAGCCTGCTGGGGTGTTGGTTCTTGCTCACTCCTTCATGTGAAGTCCCCCAGGTGGCTGTGTTGACCCCCTCCTTCCCCAGCCATGGGTGCCCCTTGGACTCATTGTGTCTTTCTGCTAATGAGAGCTGCTACAGTGTTTTTTCACCTGTTTCCTGCCAGCTGCCTGCATGAGGGTAATGGGGCCCTGTGGCCTATGCATTACAAAGCCCTCAGCCTGGCACATCTTGGGGACCACCCACCTCAGCCAGCCCAGCCTGATCAGGTCCCTCACATGGGGCAGTTGGCATGGGCTGTAGAGAATAGGTGAGCTGAGTGTGTCTGAGTTTTGGTATTGATGAAAACTGGCTGAGACTGCGGTTCCCCTGGGGGTGTGTGGGTGGGTAGGTTTCTTGTAATAGTTTTTGGATGTTAAATGGGTGGGTGGAGAAAGCAGTTTCCCTTGAAATGGACAAATCACTGTATTCAGGTTTCCTTGGTTGGTTGTGGCTCTTGGGCTCCATAGTGGGAAGGGATAGCAGGAGATTTCCTGTGAGTGACAGCAGGGAGGCCAAGCCACTGTGTTTGGATGTGGTGGTGGAGGAAATGTGAGGAAGGGGCTGGGAGGGCCAAGTGGGAGGGCCGCTTTGGGCTTCTCTGCCTAGGCTTGGAAGGCCTGCGTCCATGTCCTCTCCTGGGGGGCAGCACAGTACCCAATGCCCCCATAGCCTGCTGGTGACTCAGTAGCAGCGAGGAGCCTGGCCACCAGAAAGACGCTGAGAACCTCCCAGGGTCCAGGCCCTCCTCTAAACTTGGCTTCACCCCATGTGACCTTGACCTTTGGGGTCAAGACCTTGATCTTGATCAAGGCTTCTCTCCAGGCTGAGGCTGGGCCAGCAGGCGAGGCTGGACCTGGGTTCTCTGAGACCTGATCTGCCCTTGTGCAGTCTCACTTCCCACATTCTGTAAACTGAGACTCAGTTGCCCATCTTGGAGGGAGAGACGGCTGGAGATGATGGAGTTTAGGAGTGTAGCGTGGGCCCTGAAGCGCTGGTGCTAGCACCTGCTGGCTATTGCAATAATAATTATTAATAAGCGCTAGCGGGAAGAATGATGTTATTTTATTATCCACAAGGACTGAAGACTAAGTCCTTAATGATTTAGGCTCTGACATCTTTTTCTCCTGGGACCTGTGTATGGTTTTTCTTTGTATAGTGCCCTGTGCAACTTATTTTAAAAAATTTTTTCTTCATAAGCCAGATAATGGCTTTCTGAATTAACTTATACTTTATGTGAGTGGTTTTGTGTGTAATAATAATGCATAGGAAATTTATAATTTCCATTTATAAATAAACAGAAAAGACCAGTTGTTCCCGCCTTTCCTGACAACAGAGTGGCAGGGAACTTCAGAAAGCTGAGTCTGTATTAGCAGGTGAATGCTGCCAGGGGAGGGGGGTCCTGTGTTCTTGTAGTTGGTATTTCTGTTCATGGGCCCACTGAACTCCTTCTTCTGAGGCTACAGTGGGGAATTTCTGCGGAGAGAAAGCTCATGTGTTGGCCTGGCATCACCCTGATCAGGACTGCTTTGCTACAAAAGTCCATTGTGCAGCTTATGAGTTAGTTCCGTGATAAACCGAGACAGGCCTTGCTTTCCTGTAGATGTCGCAGAGCTCTGTGCATGCAGTCTGTCAGGTGAGTAAGCTTGGCCCCTGTGGGTGGCGGGGTTTGCCCTGTGTGAGGGACAGGGTGAGAGCTTGCACCATGGCAGCCTGGGTCAGTTTACACTGATCAGGGATTTCATGTAATGTATTTTCTTATTGTGTTGATTTTCAAGCATGACCCTCAATCACACTTACACATCGCTAGCAGGGCATCACTGAATGCTTGCCATCGGTGGAGAGCTGTACTGTATTTGGTGCCTAATTGTTGGAGGGCGGGTCAGGCACACTCGAATAGCACACACCATCATGTGTAGGTGAGGAGCAAATGCACTTTTAGGGGAACGAACTTCTGGGGAGCTGTCTAGAGTTAGGACTTCTGTCGATCAACTTCTGCCTTTCCTTAAATTTTGGTGGAATTATAGTTCCATTAAAATGATCCTTAGCCAGTCGATTCCCATGATTGATTGTTGATGCCTGCTTTCAGCTTGGGAGGGGACAGCGGTAGCATGCATGCCATTGATCTTGGCTTCCCCAGGTCTCAGCTTGGGGCTCAAGGAGGGGACAGCTATCTGCAGCACAGCGAGCCAGGAGCGTGGCATTAGCTGGGAACTGGAGCTCAGTCAGAGGGGCCCGGGGGGCCGGGTGCCTGGGATTTAAGAGCAACGACGTACATTATCTAAGTAGGGCTGCGGGGAGCGGGTGGGGGAGTCTGGCTTCGTCTCCATGGGGACTTTGTTGCTCTTTAGGCATCTTTTGATCTAGAAAATGGCCCTTTCTAAGCCGTCTTTAGTGCAGCCTGTTTCCTCCCTCCTGCTTAGGCTTTGCCCTGTGGCCTCAGCAGGGGCGCTTCCCAGGGCATTGGACCCCCCACCTTTGCACTGCAGCTAGAGCCCCTCCCAGGCGCGTTCTCCTCCTACATATAATGTACGTTCTTAGAATGTATTTTTTGAACATTTAAAAAATTGAAATATTCAAAATAAAGATAAATTAAAAAGAAGTTATCGTAATCATTGCTACTTGCAGATGTTAAACTTGTGCCGAATGTCCTTTCAGACCTTTTGATGTAGACACATCAATACTTATTTTATTTAAACATTTTTATTTTAAAAACTTGAAGTGTAACATACCTGCAGAAAAGTACTCAGATCGTGGGTATAGCTTAATTATCACAAAGTAAGTGGACCCATAATCCTCTGACCAGTCCCTTCTAGAACCTTCCTTAGCAACTATTCATGCATGCCCAAGGGGTGGGCACAAGGGGTCAGCGTTACCTGTTTTTTGAACTTTATATAAATAGCATTACACCCATACGTGTGTGTGCACACGTGTGTTTCTCTTTTTATGAAAATAGGCTCATTCCGTAAGCCCCGTTCGGTAACTTTTTTCATTTAACAGTATGTGATAACCACAAATCTGTGTCTGTAAGTAACCTGATCTTTCTTATAAATCACTGACTGGTATTACATGGTTTGAAATGTGTGCCACTGTGTTTAAACCATCTCATTATTGTTGGGCATTTAGGTTATTTCCATTTTATTTCTTTCCTTAAGATAAAGTCCTGGGAGGGGCTGGCTGGTCAGGCTGAAGGTTCTTGGTTGTCCCACTGCCCAGTGTGCCCTTGCTGGGTCCCAGCCCTGGCCTCCCTGCCCTGGGGGCTTCCCAGCCTCCTTGCTGTGGAGCTTCACTGTGGACTTTGTCCACTGAGGATGGGACCCCCAAACTGACTGACACCTTGTGCCTTGGCTTTGAGCAAATACTAATCAGATTTGTCTTATTTTCCAACAGCGCTGCGTCGTGCTGCGGTTTCTGAAGTTTCCTCCAAATAGGAAGAAGGTAAGATGGGTGGGTTTGCACCCAGACTTACAACAATTATTTAAGAAAACTCTGATTTTTTTTTCCGATGTAGAAACATTGATGCTAGTTGTAGCATTCAAAGATGATACAAGCATTCAGTGCAGAAAGTGGTGTGTCCATCATTCCTGATATAAAACTGACTGGGTCCAGCACGTTAACCCATGTGTCACTGTGGTAGTCTATGTGGCACTCAGCCAGGAGCTGCCCTGGGCTGGCATGTAGGTCCTGCTCAGAGGGCCCTGCTTGTGGCGAGGACCCCAGGATCAGGCAAGCTTTGCGTTGCCGAGTTCCTTAGCACCTGCTGCCTCAGTTTCCCCATCTGTGGAATTGTGTCTATGAAAATAAGAGTCTCCAGTGTGGTGGTAGACAGTCTGTGTTAAACATTGTGGTGGGAGGGAGTCGTTAGGTTTCTCTTCTCTGAGTCATCCAAGCAAAATGCCATGGACCACCCGTGAAAAAGCATTGCCCTCTCTTTTTTGACCACTGAGTTGCAGCTTTCTGTGCAAATCTCTGTTGGTCCTGGGGTGCATACCGAGTCGCGGAGGCTTCCTGCATTCAGGGCCCTTCTCTGCTCCCCATCTGATGTGTGGGTCCTGTGAGGGGACACATGCAGCTGAGCTGGGGGTGAGCTCCTGGATGGTGGCTGTTCCACTGTGGGAGCAGGCGGAGGCTGGCTTGGGCGATGGTATGGGGTTGATGAGTCACTGCCCCTTGAGGGCTCCTGGGAGATGGCAGGTTGGAGCATCTGAGGTAGAGGTCATAGAAAGGGAGGCCGGGGGGTGGTGGTGGGTGGAGGTGACAGCTGCCGCGTGGGCACAGTAGAAAGAGGGGAGAGAGCCATGGGAGAAAGCTGCCGTTGGTGGGGCCACAGTGGGTGTGGGGTCGAGGTGGGCAGGCGGAGGATAGGAAGGCCCCACTGTCTTGCGGTTTCTGCCTCAGCTGCTGAAGAGAAATAGGCCTAGGTGGTTTTGGTTTGTGGAACGCATCCCATGGAAACAAAGTCCATGCCTCCAGCCTTCTCTGTCCCCTTCTTTGCTGTATTCAGTGACTGCAGAGCCCAAACCACCCTAACCTTGACTCCCCCAAGGCCTGGCATCTGTGGCCCCTGTCAGATCTTCCTGTGTGGAGTGGCCGGGGCAGTGTCTGCCAGGCAGCAGTTGGCTACATTTCCTCTGTAAATGACATAATGTGGCACACTGTGTGATCAGTGGAGACTTGAGTGGTAACTTTTCTGTTGACCAGGGGGGCTTTATTTTTTTTTTTTTGAGAGAGAGTCTCGCCCTGTCGTCCAGGCTGGAGTGCAGTGGCACGGTCTCGGCTCACTGCAAACTCTGCCTCCTAGGTTCAAGTGATTCTCCCGCCTCAGTCTCCTGAGTAGCTGGGATTACAGGTGCCCGCCACCATGCCTGGCTAATTTTTGTATTTTTAGTAGAAACGGGGTTTCAGCATGTTGACCAGGCTGGTCTTGAACTCCTGACCTCAGGTGATCTGCCTGGCTTAGCCTCCTAAAGTGCTGGGATTACAGGCGTGAGCCACTGCTCCCGGCCAGGGTTTTTTTTGTCAGAAGCTGTGACCACAGCTGTACCGGGCCACTGAGGGACATGGGGATGATTTCTGTCTCAACCAGTTTCATCACCTTACTGACTCTTTAAGAACCTCTGACTGGGGAAAGAATATTCTACATTTAGAGGCTAAAGAGTAAAATCTCTTTAGAGATTGAGATGTGAGATGTCGGAGGTTTTCAAAGTCACATTCCTTGGAAGGCATGTGTAGGGGCCGCTTTGGGAGATGGGCAGATGGGAGGCGGCAGCAGTGCGGTCCTCAGACTGCTACCTTCCCAAGTCTCTGGGCCGAGGAGGGTGGCATGGCTGGGGAGGGACGCTGATGAGGAAGGGCACTGGGGCCCTTCCCCTGGGTCTGAGGGCCATCACCCTGGTTCTGTCTGTGGCTGGGACGTGCCCCTTGCTTGCGGTGGGGTCCGTGGTGGTTTTTGCCTCTCCCCTCAAGCAAGGCTCTGTTGGGAGGTCCCATCACGAAGGCTGTCCTGTGGTTGTCTCCTACAGACCTCGGAAGAGATATTTCAACACCTGCAGAACATAGTGGACTTTGGGAAAAATGTCATGAAGGAGTTTTTGGGGGAGAACTATGTTCATTGTGGGGTAAGTGCTTTTTATTCACATCTGAATTCTTGGGCATGTTTTGCGTCAACACTGCCAATTTCCCGGTGATCTTTTGGAACTTTGTGCTTAATGATAACCCGCGTCCAGCTAGTCTCCAAGTGTTTCTCATTTGCTGTGCTGGGTGGCAGCAGAGTGGATACTGCAGTTTCTCTTTCCTAGCTGAGAAGCATGGGGTTCAGAGGGCCCACGTGAACCCCTGTTCTCCAGGGCCCGTCTCTGCCGGCCCTCCTGGAGGCTCCTGCTGGGTGAGGGCTCTTGAGCAATGCCCCTCAAGCAATGGCATTGCTCTCTGCCCCTGGGCACCTTTGAACACAGGAGGCCCTACATGGGAGGGTGGTGGCACCTGCTGGGGCTGTCCTGGGGGCGGCTTATCACACCCAGGAAGGGCCTCTGCTGCCCAATGAATATTAAAAGCTGGGGTTTAGAGAAAAGCCATGGGAGCCCCTGGGTGTTGCCACCTGTGCTGGGGTCTGTGGGAATGGGACCAAGGTTGCCAGCCCTGGCTCACTTCTTGCCTGGGCCTGTTCTCTGAGCAGATCTGCAGTTTTGAGACCTGGACAGGCCCCTGGGTCCCATCCTTCTGCAGCTGCTGTGGGTGTTGACTTGCCTCCAGCCTGTTCACTGCACTGTTGTGATGTTGGGAGTGTTTGGGGGTCACAGTTCCCGTTAGGAAGATTCATGCAGTTTTTTCCCTAGGGCATATGCCTTAGATGGTTCTGTGCCGTGACCAGTTTTCTCCTCGAGGAAGGAACATTCTTGGAGGCAAGATCCACCAGAATCCTCTCTGGCAGGAGGACTCGTGTGGTGATGGCCCTTGTTGGCCAGGGGCATGGGATTAGACTCGAGGTCCCATTGGCAACCTGGTGGGGTGAGCATTAGGGACTGCTCTGAGGGGACAGGATGGGGGAGCATTTCCAGCAATGAGCACTCTGGCTCCAGGTTTGTCCTCAGTGGGAAGGGTCACAGTAATGAACCCACAGCAAACAGGGCTCAACCCACAAGGCCGCCTGTGAGCGCATTTCCTCCGCCTTAAGATACCGACAAAGTGAAGCAGAGCTTGCTTGCGCTGCAGGTGAGCGTGTCCCGGTAGGACGCCGCTGGGCTCTGGCGCAGTGGGAAAGTAGGTGCAGAGCCCATTCCAGGCTGACGATGCACCCCTCAGGGTCGCTGCGTCTGCAGGGCCACACAGGGCCACATGAGGGAAGAACAGATGTGTCGGCGAGTTAGGCAAAGCGTAGAGTTTCCCTCCTGTTTGTTGTGGGGCAAGATACAACCAGCCCTGTGATGAGACCGTGAGACAGAGACAGGGACAGCCACACCCTGGCTCCCAGCCCTGCCCGGTGGGTGTGGCGCTGGTCTGGGCCTGTCTCCAGTGCTGGGTGTGGGAGCTGGAGAGTTTAGGAAATGGGGAAGGGGCAGAAGCTGCTTGCCTTGTTCTTCCACTGTTGCTCCTCACATACTGGAGGAACCTGAAGGCTCAGGAGTTCCACCTCGCTGCTGTGGGCCAAATCCTGGTGAGGTTGGACGCTCTCTGGCGCCAGCCTCAGCTCCGTTGGAACCTCGCATGCTGACAGTTCTGTGCCGTGGCCCGGTTTTCAGGCTGGGGACATGAGTGAAGGGACAGCCAGGCTGGCGGCTCTTTGTCCTTCTGAGCAGTTGTCCCTTTGCCATTTAGAGGGTGATGCCTGGAGGTCCTCCCACATCTCAGCTCCCAGGTTACAGGGAGCTCTGTGGGATTCCAGGGGACAGCTCCAGGATGAGATTTCTGTGGGCTTTCCCTCTGGTCCTCTTAGGTGAATACCTTGTGCAAGAGCTGGTTGGTGCATCCTCATGTGATTGGATGGTGGCGTGGTCCATACTCGCCAATGTAGTTGGACTTTTAAGAGGTTGCTTACTGTCAGTATTTGTTTGTTTTTGTTTTTTATCTCGCTCTGTCACCCAGGCTGGAGTGCAGTGGTGCAATCATGGCTCACTGCAGCCTCAACCTCCCAGACTCAAGTGATCCTCCTGCTTCACACCCACCCCCGAGTAGCTGGGACTACTGGTGCGCACCACCGCACCCAGCTAATTTTAGTTTTTTTTGTGGAAATGGGGTTTCACCATGTTGGGCAGGCTGGTCTCGAACTCTTGGGCTCAAGTGATCAGCCCGCCTTGTCCTCTCAAAGTGCTGGAATTATAGGTGTGAGCCACTGCTCCAGGCCAGCATTTTATTTTGACTTTAAACACAGATATGCATATTATAAAATCAGTGATTTACAGCTGTTGGAAATAAACCACCCAGGTCTGCTTTTCACCTGGGTGACTGTGAGTTCAGGCCATGCATGGGCAGACAGCGGTGTGGAGGGTCGTTGCCCTGTATGTGGACCTGAGACCTGCGTGGCTGCTGTGTCTCCCAGCCATATGTGCTGCGGGGTGGGGGCCAAGGCAGAGTGACGGCCTTGTGTGGTTCTGGACGATGGTTCTCACACGCAAGGCGTCCAGAGTCGGCATGTGTGCCTTTTGTGCTTTTGCTTTCTTTGGAGTGGAGCCAGTACTGGGACTTCTTGAGATGATCCAATTTACGAATTTTCTTTTTTTGTTGTTTTTGTTTTTGAGACAAATTCTCGCTCTGTCGCCCAGGCTGGAGTGGCGTGATCTCAGCTTACTGCAACCTCCGCCTCCCGGGTTTAAGCAATTCTCCTGCCTCAGCTTCCTGAGTAGCTGGGACTACAGGCGTGCGCCACCACACCCGGCTAATTTTGTATTTTTAGTAGAGACGGGGTTTCACCATGTTGGTCAGGCTGGTCTTGAAATCCTGACCTTGTGATCCACCCGCCTCGGCCTCCCAAAGTGCTGGAATTACAGGCATGAGCCAACGCGCTTGGCCTCAATTTACAAATTTTCGAATGTTTACATTCCCCACTCTTGTCCATTGTGTCACCTTACCTAATCCTGTACTAAGTTTATAGTAAGTCATATTTTGTTAATTTATAGCATGTTTAGGTAAATGACAAATCACAAGTGAAACTGGCACAGCCGACTGGGAATGGACAGGGGTGGTGGTGGAGGGGCATGGATGTGACGGTGCAGGGTGGGGAAGGCATGATCTCTGTGGGCAGGATCCCAGCATTCTTAGCCTAGCAGATCTCCTGTGTCCCTTTGCGACTTTTTCAGAAGTCACAATTCTGCCACCCTAGAAACACGAGAGGACAGGGAAGATGGTAAGCAATGTGGCTTAAATAAAAACCTTTCATTTGGGAAACTGCACAGAAGAGCCATGTGGAGGGCAATGCTGGGCATTGGTTATACCACGTCCTCCAGGGCTGAGGAGGCACAGGCCATCTTCCTGAGATAAGTGATTCTTCAGATGCTGAGCTGCTCCTCAGGTGGAAGCGTGAGGTTCTCAGGTTGTCTGAGTGGTCAGTAAGGGTCTTCCATGTGGTCTAAGAACTGCTCTGGGTCCATAAATGCTGTAAAGACCGGAAGGAGGCTCAGAAGGGGTGCTTTGTGGCAAGAGAAGCTGGCTTTGAGGCTGGTCACCACCGTAGGCCCAGCCATTCTGAGAGCTGGCCACCCTGATTGCAGTGAAATGTTGGTGTCTCTATTTAACCTGGAAATGTCCTGAAAATAATAGAGCAGGTTTTATTCTCAAAATCCACACACTGATTTTTTTTTAAGCAATAAACTTTAAAAAATACTATAAATTACACATAACATAAAAACCAACAGCTCAACTGTTTTTAGGCATGCAGTTCTGTGGCATTGTGTTCATGTCATTGTGCAATTCACACTGAGAATTTCATGTATTTTCTTACAGGAGGTGGTTCAGCTACCTTTAGAGTTTGTGAAACAGCTTTGTTTAAAGATACAATCTGAAAGACCAGGTAAGGGTGTTTAACTTACAGATATTGTTTGCAATTTAAAATATTCTATTTGAAAAGTGTTTGAAATGATTACCCATGTTAGGTATATGCAGTTTTCAGTAATCCTTTTTTTCTTTTTTTTTTTTTTTGAGACGGAGTTTCACTCTGTCGCCCAGGCAGGAGTGCAATGGTGCGATCTCGGCTCGCTGCAAGCTCCACCTCCCGGGTTCACACCATTCTTCTGCCTCAGCCTCCCGAGTAGCTGGGACTACAGGCTCCTACCACCATGCTCGGCTAATTTTTTGTATTTTTAATAGAGACAGGGTTTCACCATGTTAGCCAGGATGGTCTTGATCTCCTGACCTCGTGATCCGCCCACCTCGGCCTCCCAAAGTGCTGGGATTATAGGCGTGAGCCACTGCGCCCAGCCAGTTTTCAGTAATTCTTTTGCCAGAAACTTCATTATCAGGGACAGAAATCCTGGGAGCTCATGGATACAATTCTCTGTATCAGAAAACCACACCACTGCACAGAATATGTGATGAAGAACCAGTAAAGGCAGGTGCGGTGGCTCTCGCCTGTAATCCCAGCACTTTGGGAAGCTGAGGCAGGCAGGTCACCTGAGGTCAGGAGTTCGAGACCAGCCTGACCAACATGGTGAAACACCTTCTCTACTAAAACAAACAAACAAACAAAATATATATATGTACAAAAATTAGCTGGGCGTAGTGGCGGGCACCTGTAATCCCAGCTACTTGGGAAGTTGAGGCAGGAGAATCGCTGGAACCCGGGAGGCAGAGATTTCAGTTAGCTGAGATCACGCCACTGTACTCCAACCCCAGGTGACAGAGTGAGACTCCATCTCAAACAAACAAACAAAAAAGAACAAATTAATACCACAGGAAACAACATGAGGGAGGAGCTGGAGGTGGAGGGTCTGGGGCAGACTTAGGAACGGGAAGGGTTCCCAGAGGCCTGGGAGAGGCAAAAGGAAACTGAGGTGACCTGAGCTTCAGGAGGGAGGGCCTGGCCCAGGAGGGTCTGCAGCCCGGGGAGCTGTCCCCAACCGGAGTCTAGGCTAGGTCTGTGTCCTTCTGAGGAACAGGGAATCCAGGGGCCTTCTGTGGCATCACCTTCCCCATCCTCATGCTGTCCTTCCCCAATCCCCTCCCATCCCTTCGCCTCTCCCTTTCTCCTCCATCCCCACCCAATCCCTTTTCTGCACTTGCTGGTGGCCTTACGACAGGAATCAGGTCAAACCTTTTTTTTCAGTCAGTGATCAAAGAGATAAATTTCGTGAGTTGAGGGTGGAAATGCCTCTGCCCGGAGCACAGCCAGGCAATGAGGGTGTGGAATTAGCCAGTATAAAATTTTTTCCTGATTTGATTTGGAAAATGAAAGCAAACCATTCTCTGGGTCTGCAGTCTCTGGCTGGGTCAGGGAGGAATGGGCTTCACACTGCAGGAAAGGCTGGGGAGGCGGGAACGCCACAGGACAGTGGCTAGGCTCCAGTTCTTCCTCTCGGTGAATGCAGTCTGAGCCCAGCTCCAGGGTGCTGTCTGCAACTGCTCTGCTGCTCAGCCTGCCATTTCATAACAACCGTGGGAGGTTTATCACACCACAGTGATGAAAACCAGACTTGGAATAAGGCTCATTATGTTAAAGGAGGAAAGCCTGTCCCTGGGGTGCCTGGAGCCCAGGCTTGTTTGGTTCTGTCCACACCACGAGTTCCAGCAGATCTGGTGCTGGGGAAATATTGGTGCACTGGGGACTGGGAAAGGCCTAGATGTGAGAGAAGGTAGAGCCTGCAGCCTCCTCCTCTTCAAGTTCCTGGGCTAAGGGTGTTGTGGAATTAGGGGACCATCCCCAAGACCACCCTCAGGATTGATAATACGCTAGAAGGACCAACATAACTCACTGTTTTACTCATGGTTATGGTTTATTGCAGGAAAAGGATAAAGATGGGACCAGCCAAGGGGAGAGGTGCAGGGGTGGGGTCCGGGAGAGACCTGGCATGAACTTCTGGGTCCTCTCCTCAGGGGTGGTGTGGGCAGTATTCACTCTCCCATATGGAGTGTGCCCACCAGGAAGCTCACCAGGCATTGTTGTCCAGAGTTTTCACTGGGGCTCAGGCACGTCGACATGGCTGACCATTGGTGTGGCTGACTGCAGTCTCCAGCCTCTCCAGAGTTTGAGCCAATACCATAAGGCGTGAAGCTACCCCCTACATAAACCAAGTTATTTTTTGTTTTTGTTTTTGTTTTTTTTTTGAGATGGAGTCTTGCTCCTTCGCCAGGCGGGAGTGCAGTGGTGCACGATCTGGGCTTACTGCAACCTCCTCTGCCTCTCTGGTTAAAGCGATTCTCCTGCCTACGCCTCCCGAGTAGCTGGGATTACAGGTGCATGCCACCACGCCCAGCTAATTTTTTGTATTTTTAGTAGAGATGGGGTTTCACCATGTTGGCCAAGATGGTCTCGATCTCTTGACCTCATGATCTGCCCACTTAGGCCTCCCAGAGTGCTGGGATTACAGGTGTGAGCCACCGTGCCCGCCTTTTTTTTTGAGACAGAGTCTTGCTCTGTTGCCCAGGCTGGAGTGCAGTAGCACGATCTCGGCTCACCACAACCTTCGTCTCTAGGGTTCAAGCAATTCTCCTGCTTCAGCCTCCCGAGTAGCTGGGACTATAGGCACGTGCCACCATGCCTGGCTAATTTTTGTATTTTTAGTAGAGACGGGGTTTCACTATGTTGGCCAGGCTAGTCTCGAACTCCTGACCTCATGATCCACCTGCCTCGGCCTCCCAAAGTGCTGGGATAACAAGCGTGAGCCACCTCGCCTGGCCTAAACCATGTTGTTACTGTGTGTGTCCCACAATCCCCAGGGAAACATGAGGTTTTCATCAGGTACAGAGATGCCCCCTGGAACCAGGGACAAGGCGGGGCATGTTTTGGGCAGGGATCATCTCATCTCTCTCACTGACCTTGCTCTGTGTGACCCTTGCTCTGTTTTCCAGAGTCTCGCTGTGACAAGGACCTGGATACTCTCAGCGGTTACGCTATGTGCCTTCCTAATTTAACCAGACTCCAAACCTACCGCTTTGCAGAGCACCGGCCGATTCTGTGTGTAGAGATTAAGGTGACATGTCGAGGGGCAGATGGTGTGGGTAAAGGGGAAAGGTCAGTCCTGGGTAGTAAGTCCAAGAGTCACGTGCCTTGGGTTCCAGTTCCCACTGAAGTGAGTGGTAGGCACCCTTGGCTCCTGGAAACTCCACTTGTTTCTGTCCTTCCACAGCCCCCACCTGCGTTCTGGTTCCTGCCATGGCTCCCAGATCCCAGGTTTAGGCTCATTCCTGGTAGCTCATGATAGAAGACCCCACCCACCCTGCATGCCTGGGCTAAAACAAGCCCTGGTTGAGGGTCACCAGAGGGAAGTGCGTTGGGTCCCCCTGACCCGTTTTCCTCAGAGGGCACAGCTTGCCAGGGTCCCCTGGATTCTTCCTCTGTGCCCCTCCCTGCTGGCCTTGCCTGCTTGGTGCTTGGCTGCTGTTTGCTGTGCTGCAGGAGCCCCATCTGCAGGTTGCCCTGTAGACTGGGGAGCTCTCTTTGTCCTGCTCAGGACGGATTTTCCTGGAGGCACAAAGGCCAGTGTGACCCTCAGAGGCACTAGTGTGTCATGGCCAGGAGTCCTGAATTTCTCTGGTGCCAGGCAGTGGGGGCTGGATGGGCCAGGGGCCCCCTTGCTTCAGCTCTCTGCTTCCCATGTTGGGGGTGGCTGTCAGGGTCCCTCAGGAAGCTGCCTCACACGTCCTGGCCTTTGTTCCCGTCCTCCAACTCTAAGGCAGCAATTTCTGGGTCACACTCCTGGCCCGAGCTCATGCCTCCTGATCCTCCTCACTTGTGGGTGGATGTTCTGCTTCCCCAGCCACCATCTCCAGTGCCCGAGGCTCAGCACAGGCCTGCGTGTCGTGTATGCTCAGAGGCTGCAGCTTTTAGAGGGCATTGGGGCTTCCTTGACCTTCTGGGAGCCTAGCAACTATCAGATGGGCCTCTGTCGGGCCATGTGCTAGTGTCAGTGGGAACAATGGTTCTGCTTCTTGGAGCTGGGAGTCCTGGGTCCATCTCTACTACTAGAGTTTTGCAGTCACATTCTTGAATGAAAGCATGAAGCTGTTGTGTGTTGTGCTTGTGTTAAGCTAGCGTAGAGGCACCACTGACCCTCCCCAGTGAGAGTTCCGGCAGTGGGTCCTCTAGCAGAGATGTTTGTGTGATCTGATGCAGGAAGTGTTGTTCCCGCTGGGAGGTGCAAATGAAAACAGCTTCTGGGGCCATTTATGCCTAATTATCTTGCTGCACTCATTATCTTGTAGTCAGTGATATGTCTATTTAGAGGTATGTGATTTCTTCCTAAATATTTTTCCTCCTTATTTGTTTATTTTACAGCCAAAATGTGGGTTTATTCCTTTCTCGAGTGATGTCACGCATGAGATGAAGCATAAGGTCTGTCGATACTGCATGCACCAGCACCTCAAGGTGAGAGCCAATGCCCAGCTGTGGGCTACTCTAGCTGCACGCTGGGGATCTGGGCTGAGGCATGGACACACACAGTTTTCAGAAGAGTAAAAGAAAATATGGATATTTTTAGTTGACATTTTATTTCACAAAGTGATTCATGTTCACCTTTTTTATTTTTTAAATTTAGAGACAGGGTCTCTGTCACCCTGTCAGGCTGGAGTGCAGTGATGCAATCATACTCACTGCAGCCTCCACCTCCTGGACTTATGCAGTCCACCTGCCTTGGCCTCCCAAAGTGCTGGTGTGAGCCACTGCGCCCGGCCCCTGTTCACCAGATTCACTCTTTTAAATATATAATTCAGTTTTAGTCTCTTCACAAGGTTGTACAATCACCACTTCTATCTAGTTGCTGACATTTTTATCACTTCAAAGCAAGGTGTCTTCCTCTTTCTATGAATATGGTATATTACATTGATTTTCGCATGTTGGACCAACCTTGCATTTCTGGGATAAATCCCAGTTGCTCATGGTGTATAATACTTTTATATGCTGCTGAATTCAGTTTGCTAGTTTTTTGTTGAGGGTTTTTGAATCATAAGGGATGTTGGTGTGTAGTTTTCTAGTGATGTCTGGCTTTGGTACTAGTGTAATAACTGGCTTCATGGAATGAGTTAGGAATTATTTTCTTTTCACTCTCCAGTTTTTTGAAAGAGTTTCAGTATTGGTATTGATTCTTCTTGAAATGTTTGGTAGAATTCACTAGTGAAGGCATTGGTCCTGGGATTTTCTTTGTTAGAAGATTTTTGATTACTGATTCAGTCTCTTGTTACCAATCTGTTGAGATTCTCTATTTCCTGAGTGGGTTTTTTTGGTAGTTGTGTGTTACTAGGAATTTCTCCATTTTAATCTAATTTGATGGCATACAGGTCAGTAGTAGTGTCCCCTTCTTTCATATCTGACTTTAGTAATTTGGTTTCTGTCTCTTTTTCCTTGGTCTAGCCACAGGATTGTGTCATATTTGTTGATCTTTCAAAGAAACAACTTTTGGTTTTATTCAGTTTTCTGCTCCCCTCTCCCCCATTTTCTATTTCATTTGTCTTCACTTTAATCTTTACTGTTTCCTTCCCTGTGCTTGATTGGGCTTAGTGTTATTCTTTTTCTAATTTTATTTTTTTATTTTTTTTGAGACGGAGTCTCGCTCTGTCACCCAGGCTGGAGTGCAGTGAGTAGCTGGGACTATAGGCGCCCGCCATCATGCCCGGCTAATTTTTTGTATTTTTAGTAGAGACGGGGTTTCACCATGTTAGCCAGGATGGTTTCAATCTCCTGACCTCGTGATCCACCCGCCTCGGCCTCCCAAAGTGCTGGGATTACAGGTGTGAGCCACCGTGCCCGGCCTCTAGCTTTTTATTGTAGAAAGTTAGGTTATTCATTTAAGATCATTCTTCTAATACATCTTTAAGTAACTGCTTTCTCTTCATCCCATACATTTTGGTATGTTGTGTTTTCATTTTATCTTAATTCATTCTCTGATTTCTCTTTTGCTTTCTTCTTTGACCAACTGATAATTAGGAGTGTTTACTTTTTACACATTTGTGAGTCAAATTTTCTTTTGTTACTGATTTCTAGTTTCATTCCACTGTATTTGGAGAACATTGTTTGCATGATTTCACTCTTAAAATGTATTGAGACTTGTTTTGCGGTTTAACATAAGGTTTTTCCTCAAGACTGTTCCATGTTTGCTTGGGCAGAATGTGTAACCTGCTGTTGCTGGGTGGATTTTCTATAGATGTGTTCGGTCTAGTTGGTTCATGGTGTTGTTCAAGCCTTCATTCTTGTTGACTTTCTGTCTTGTTGCTCTGAGTGTTAATTTAAGATAATAACCTGAACAGTCTAGTTCAGGTTAGTACCAGCTCCATTTCAATCATAGACAAAGTTTTGCTCCTCTAAAGCTTTGCTCCCTCCCCCAACCTTTGTGCTGTTGTTGGGATACAAATTAGATGTTTCTACATGATGTTCTGGGTGATACAGATTTGTAATTATTACCTTATGCAGTTGTCTCTTAAATTATATAGAGGAACAAGAATTACAAAATGTGTTTATACCTTCTTTTATATTTGCCCATGTAGTTACCTTTACTGATACTCTTTATTTCTTCCTGTGGATTTGAGTTACTATCTAGTATCCTTTATTTCAGCCAAAAGGACTCTCTTTAGTAATTCTTGTAGGGTAGATTTTCTAGCAACGAATTCTTTTAGTTATGGTTTATTTGGCAATGTCTTAATTTCTCCTTCATTTTCAAAGGATAGTCTTGGTAGATATAGAATTCTTGGATGGCAATCTTTGTTTTAGCACTGAGGATATGTCATGATCCTGCCTCCTCCTGGCCTCCATGGTTTCTAATGAAACCATGGAGGAATCAGCTGTTAATCTTAGGGAAGGTGCTTTGTATGGGATGAGCCACTTCTCTCTTTTTGCTTTTTAAGATTCTCTCTTGGGCTTTGTCCTGTGACAGTTTGATTGTGGTGTGTCTAGGTGTAGATCTCTTGGTCTTTATCCTAAAATTCAATCATTTTCTCTTCTGCCTACTCAAGTCTGTTCTTGAGCCCCTCTAGTTACTTTTTCATTTTAGTTACTGTACTTTTCAACTAAAGAATTTCTTTCTTTTTTTTCTTTTTAGACAGGGTCTTGCTCTGTCACCCAGAGTGGACTGCAGTGGCGTGAACATGACTCACTGCAGCCTTGACCCCCTGAACTCAAGCCATCTTCCTGCTTCAGCCCCCACCAAGTAGCTGGGACTACAGGCGCACCCCACCATGCCCAGCTAGTTTTTGAATTTTTTGTAGGACAGGGTTTCACTATGTTGCCCAGGCTGGTCTCGAACGCCTCAGCTCAGGCACTCTGCCTACCTCAGCCTCCCAAAATGCTAGGATTATAGGTGTGAGCCACCATGCCCAGCCAGAATTTCTTTTTGGTTCCTTTTTATAATTTCTACCTCTCTATTGATATTCTCTATTTGTTGAGACATTATTCTCGTTCTTTTTAGTTCTTTGTCCCTAGTTTCCTTTAGCTCTAAGCGTATTTAAAATAGTTGATTGAAGTCTTTGTCTAGTAAGTCCAGTGTCTGGGCTTCCTCAGGGCAGTCTAGTGATTGCTTTTTTTCTTGTATATGGGCAATACTTTCTTGTTTCTTTGCGTGTTTTGTGATGATAGGTTGAAAGTTGGCATTTGAAATAATATAATGTGGCCCCTCTGGAATTAGATTCTACTCCCTCTCCAGGATTTTTTATTGCTGCTTCTTGTGGTTGTTACTGTTTGTTTAGGGACTTTTCTGTGCTAATTTTGTGAAGTCTGTATTCTTTGTCATATGTGGCCAATAAAGTCTGCTCAGTTAGCTTAGTGGGCAACTAGTGGGTCAATAGATATTTTCTTAAATGGCAGGCATTCCAGAATGAATAAGTCTCCTAGTCTTTGCTGAGGGGCTCTATTTGTGTATTGGGGCCCACTCAGTACTCACTAGGATGGTTGATAACTTTGCCTTAGCCTTAGCTCCACTTCCATGGAGCCTCAGATCAGCTCAGGTGAGAGCTTAGGGCCTTCTCAGGTCTTTTCTGAGTCTTTCCACGACTTTCTAGATTCCTAGGTGTACGTTGGAGCTTTCAGAGTCTCTGTGTACATCTTGTTACTCAGCTTTTTCTTTTTAGCTTTGGGTAGCCTATTGTTTGCCCTTTTATTCACCTTCCAAGGAAACCATGAAGTTAAACAATTGCCTCTAAATGTTTTTGACAAATGCCCACGGGGAAAAGGCCTCCTGCACGGGTGAGTTCTGAGCCAGGTCAGTGAAGACAGCCTTGCAAGTGTGATCTTTCCGGGAACCCAGAGACAGGTCAAATAAGTGATTGTCCGAGAACGAGGCTTTGGAGATGTCCTGCCCTCATCTGCGTCCTCTGTGGCTGCTGGGCAGCTGGTTTTCACTGTGATTGCGGCTGTTCGTTTTCAAGGTTCTGAACCTTGGAGCTAGAGATACAGGGATGGGAATGGGGCATTTAAAGTGCCAACAAGCTCACTGATCTTGCTTAGATTTAACTGTTTTTCTTGAATAAATGCTTCCTGGATTGTTGCAAGTCTATGGTCAATTTCCAGAGTTCAAAACTTTTTGATTCTGACATTTTTTTTTAACCAGTTTTCTGATTGCCTTTACAGAGGAGAGAATTTCTGGAGGTCATTGCTCCACTATTTCACCAACATCACCCGTTCTTTTCTTTGTGGTGTGATTACTATCTAAGCTCTTAGGGGAAAGACGGTTATGTGAGCCATGCCCCTTGGGATGCAATTTTCATGGTCACCATTCACTTTCAACATAGGTGACAGATGTTTAAGAAATACATTTTGCTATAAAGCACTACCTGCTCATATAACTGGTAACATATGACATGGCATGAATTGGATTACCTGCCTTCCCAGGTAACTCATATTGTCAGATATATTTGCATATCTTTCCAGACTTCTTCCTGTGCCCACAAAAATATGCATGTAATTCAGGTGGAAATGAAGTGATCTCTGTCCGAATGTTCTAATGTTTACATGCCTGTACGCGCATACACACACCCTTGCAAAGCAAAAATGGGATCATGCCATATGTACTTTGTCTAATTGCTTTTTTCGCTTAATCCTTGAGGATTGTCTGTGATATATTCTTTAGGGCTTTTTCAGTGCATATTTGGATATATGCATGGATATTTGCACATAAGCTTTTTTTTTTAAGCAAAATTGACATTACACTGTATCCATTGTTCTGCCAGTTGCTTTTTTCCTTGAATAAATTTTGGTGACTTTCAACTCTACCTCTTTCTGGTAGTGGCTGCATATCATTTATGCATTTCTTCATTCAATACATTGTTTGCTATGTGCTGGTCCCACTAGTGGATGGGCTGTGATTCATTTAGTCATTTCCCTACTGATGAGTGTCTCTCTTGGTTTCAGGGTTTGCTATTAGCAGTAAGGCCACAGTGGACATTCTTGTCTCTGTACCTTTTTGCCCTGTGCTAGTTCTTCTAGGTTCCTTGTAGATTTGCTGAGTCAGGGGACGTAAGCATTTTAAAGTTTAGTGGATACCAGCAAGTTGCCTTTCAAAATGTTATGCCAACTTATCTTCCCACTGGCAATATGAAATTTCTTGTTAAGGACACCTTCCCTGTTACTGGATATTATAACTTCTGAAGGTTTGTTACTCTCATTACCAAAATTTAGCCATGTAATTTGAAGGTGTTTGCCACTTTCTTCCCTGCTCCTGTGAAGGGCTGGCCTGGGGGCCATGCCACATCATGTCTCACAGATGGGGCCAAGGTTTCCTTGAATGGAAGTCAAGTGGCTCCCTCTGCCACTTAGTGATGTGCACCTGCAAAGGTGGTGGCACCTTTTCCGGGGCAAGGCTGCAGCTCGTCTTCATTGTCTTCATCACTGATGCTGTTCTGTGTGTTCAGTTGGCACAGTGCAATCACCAGCACCAGTCACCTCATGCCCTCCTGTTGGTGTTTTCACAGGTAGCAACTGGGAAGTGGAAGCAGATCAGCAAATACTGTCCCCTTGATCTCTACTCAGGGTAAGAGAACACTTCTTCTTTGCCCCCTTGTGTCAGGTTCCCTGGAGATGGGTGGGGCGGGGCCAGTGCCTGGTGGGGGGTATTTTGTGAGGTAGGAAGGCAGGGAAGGCCCTGTTCTGTCTTCAGGGCTCTCTTTTGCCATCAGCGCTGTAGACACCTGGGGCTTTGTGCTCCGTGCCTTGTCTCTGTGCTCACAGTTTGACGTGCTTGCTCACTTTTGGTTGTTTCCTCATCCGAATTGTGACCAGATTTGTCTTCTACTTATGTCAGAAATCAACTGGTGCTCAGCCTTGACCTCCATCCGTCTGGGCCCTCATGGTTTGGCTGGTTGTGCCTTTGATCTCTCCCTCCTCTGTGGATATTAAAAAGTCTGCTGCTGCAGTGGCTATTTCTGCCCCGGCAAGGTCTGCTTGCAGCCTCTGATCAGGTGCCTGGGCTCCGCTCCCCACCTTGGCGCTGCCTCCACGCTCCCCGGCCTTCAGAGCTTTGCTGTGCATCCTGCACACTACTCTCCTGGGGCAGCCCAGAGTCCGGTCCTGGCCAGAGCCTTTGTGGTCAGGAAGGCGGTAGTGGCTGGGAGCTGGGGAGGGTCAGTCCGCAGTGGGGCCTGGGGGCCCAGCAAGCAGGCCCTGGAGCCGAAGGGGCAGCAGAGGATGCTGGCAGGGCTGAGGGTGGGAGCAGGTGGAGAGAGGCGGGACCTGGGACTCATGGCAGTGCCCTGCCCCAACTCAGGCACCCCCCCCTCACACCCCCAGGAGAGAGTCCTTGGCCACAGAGCGATGTAGATTTGTGAGCCTTTGCTGTCCTTTTTGATCAGCACAGCTCCTCTTTCCAATCTCCTTTCCCTCCCTGGGACCGCTGTTACTGCAGAGCTGTTCTGGTGAGTCCGGTTTTTCTCGCTCCACTGCGTGAGTTTCTTTCCTCTTTCTTCCCCTGCTGTCTTCCAGCCATTCATTTCGTGCCCCTGCCTTTGTCAGTGCTCAGCACTGCCTCTGAGTGCGTGCCTGGTCATCATGTCAGTGCTTTTGGTTAGATGCTCTTTTAAACTTCCAGGAACAAAGATCGAACACAGAGTTGTCTTTGGAAGTTAAAAAGTTCACAAACATTGGGAATGCTCGTTCAGAAGGTGGCACCAACACCGCTCGCTCCATGGCTTCAGCGAGGCTGGCGGTGCCCTCACCTGTGGGTCCCATGTGGATTTCCCTGTGCACCTAAAGGCTGTGAATTGTGAAGCATTCAGTAATAAAGATTCATTGTTGAGAATTTATTAACGTGTCAGAACATAAGTAGGGAACCCTCCCTGGAGTGTTGTAGAATGCAGGCTTTTGGGAGTCAGCTAGAGTGCGTGGATACTGGACGCCTTTCTGAATGTGTGCTTGTGGGCTGTCCCTACTGGCAGGGTCAGGCTCGCGTGCTTGCATGGGCAGCTTGGCCTCCAGAGGTTCCTCCGTCGGGGGTAGGGGAGGAGGCCATCCTTGCAGCTCCTCGCTTGGAGGGCGAGGGCTCCCTGGGGCTCTAGCCTCTCCTTGGCTCCTGGCACTCCCTTCGTGGCCCGTCAGAGGTCTCCTGCTGCCCCTGAGCCTTTGGAAGTTGCGGCAGGAGAAACAAGGGAGGCATAGCAGCCCTTAATCCCCCTCGGGTTGGGCTGTGATGCAGCTGGTGGGGTTCCCACTCCCATGCCTCAGTTGGGTCCCTCACATCTCCCGAAAGTCCGGGGTCAGGGCCAACCCCCACATCTCTGGTGAGTGCGTGTCAGGCTGTGGAGCTGCGTCTGTGACCCTCCGGGGAGGGAGCCCATGGTGGGGCTGTAGTGAGGGGAGAATGTCACTGTTTGGACCTAGTTGGACTCTGGGTTTCCCAGCGGCCCCTGGGAGTACCCAGCATGTCCTCCGAGCCACGAGCAGGTGTGTGTGCAGGGACAGGTCAGTTCCAGCAGCTTTTAAAGCATGTTAACACTTTTCCCTTTTAGAAACAAACAGAGAATGCACTTTGCCTTGAAGAGTTTGCTGCAGGAGGCACAGAACAACTTGAAGATATTTAAGGTAAGAGCTGCTTTGATCTACGGTGGTTTCAGGGTGGGGCTGGCAAAGGTTCAAGTGACCTCACAGATGAGGGTGTTGGGCTGGGCTGCACGTCATGTGTGTCTGACATCCCCTTTGGGGTCCTCATGCCCTGACTGGTTCAGTCATCACCTTGGACCTTCCAGTTCCAGACCTGTCTTTCCCTGACCTTTTTCTGAGCACGATTCCACAAGCATAGCATCTGAGTGACCCTGGGTTGTCCATGACCCTGGGGTGCTCGACCAAAGCCCCACCAGTTGCTGGGTGAGCCTTGGTCTCCCCTGATAAGCAGATGGGTGAACTGTGGGTGAGGATGGCTCTGGCACTATCTGGGCTGGTGTGACCTGGCCTGCTGCTGGCAGTGGTGTCCAAGGGAGAGGAGGTGGGGGTGGGGCCGGGCTGGGTTGGGGCATCTGCGGAGGAGAGGCTGCTGGGGAGAGAGGGGATGAGATGTAGGGCAGGGCAGGCCTGGGTGGCAGTCAGGGTGCCGGGTCCCTGTTAGACATGTATCCTCTGGGGTCCCCCTTGTCATCACCTCAGTCCCAGTTGTAGCCTCATGATCACACATAAGTGACACCTGGGGACAGAGTCCTGGACTCCCTGCAGGAGCTGACAGCCATCGCAGGTGGATCCTTCAGAGGAGGCAGGGCTGTTGAGTGTGGGCCTCTCAGCTTCCTATGTGCTGTGGTCTGGACGAGGTGACTGATGAACTGGAAGCCCTGGCCCCTCTCCTCGCTGCTGCACATGGCTGGCGTCCTGCTGCCCGGCTGGCTGCCTCTCAGCAGTAGGCAGATGGGGCCTGCTCTTGACCTGCCTCCCCAGGTCTTGGTTAGAAACCCATGGCGCTGGCTGCTGGGCAGTGAATTGGCTTCATTCCCTGTCTGCCTCTACCTTCCCAAATCCAGGAAAGGAAGACATATTTCACAGGCAGTTTTTATTTCATATTTATATAATTTATTTTTATAAACTCGATATTTAAGCCCTGAAGATACATTCTGTTTCATCAGGGATTTGTTTGAAGCCTGTCATAAGGCTGGCATGTTATCCCAGGTGGACCCTTTTCTGACCCCATCTGGCCTGCACCTAATGTCTCTGGAACTCTGGCTGTCTGCTACTTCTGTCAAAATCAGCATGGAAAAGTCCTGAGGATTAGGATTGTTTTGAAAGAGTTGAAAAGGGAATGGATTAAGAGAAGGGATGCAGAATGATTTTAAGATAACAGGGCACCGCCAAGGCATGTTACCTACTGTGCGTTCCATTAGCTCTCCCGCCAATCTGGTCCGGTTCAGTATTGAAAGCCAGCAAGGCAGAAAACCCTGAAAGCTCTGAAGTTCCAGGTGTGGGCCAGGTGCAGTGGCTCACACCTGTAATCCCAGCACTTTGGGAGGCTGAGGTAGATGGATTGCTTGAGGCCAGAAGTTCAAGACCAGCCTGGGCAACGTAGCAAAACCCTGTCTCTACAAAAAATCAAAAAATTTGCTGGGTGTGGTGGTGTGCGCCTGTGTTCTCAGCTACTTGGGAGCCTGAGGTGGAAGGATTGCTTGAGCCTGGGAGTTGAAGGCTGTAGTGAGCTTTGATTGCTCCACTGCACTCTAGCCTGGGCAACAGGGTGAGACCTTGTCTCAAAAACATTACAATTTTTAAAAAAAAAGAAATAAATAAGGTTTAAAGAGTTGCTACTCTCCTGGGGTTGGCCGCTGTCAGGGGCCTTTCCCCTGGGCACCATCCAGACCCCAATGAGTCATGGTGTTGACTCCCCCTGGGGCATGGCAGCAGATGTCCCTGCCTGTGCCCTGGGAATGTGTGAATCTAAATGTTGATGTTGTAAGGAGTTTCTTTGCTGGGCTTGATTTAAGAAGGCAGAACAGTCTTGAGCATGGACCATACTGGTGATGCCAGCAGCTTCTCCCACCATCTGGCTCAGCTGTACCACCCAGCACTGGGGTCACCCTGGGCGTGGCCTGAACCCCAGGACACACTCGTTTGTGGTGCTGGTGCTGACTGCCATCCTCACGTTTGTCTGCTCAGGGCCAGAGCCAAGGCCCTCAGGTTCTTGAGTAACTGGGCTGGTGGCTTTGGGAGTTTGTCACTTGTGGTGAGCGTTTGCTCTTGGCTTCTGAATGTACTGTGGATCATTGTCTGGGGGCATTGGTCAGGCCAGGGCACTGCTCTTTAGTTTTTGAAACTTTCCTTCCTTTTCATGTCTTGAGGTTTGGTGCTTGGTTGATAGCACGGCTCGTGAGGGTGGATTTCCCCGGAGGAGCCGGAGTATGCAGCGGCCCCAGATTGGGTGGACAGCATCAGGGCCCTTGGCTTTCACCCGCTGCCTGGAATGCTGGTGGTGGGGACTCAGTTCTTTTCCTACAAGCTTGGTGGTTTGACGTTTCCCTCTTTCTTTTCCCTGCCTGAAGAATGGTGAGCTGATTTACGGCTGCAAAGATGCCCGGAGCCCCGTGGCTGACTGGAGCGAGCTTGCACACCACCTGAAGCCGTTTTTCTTCCCTTCCAACGGCCTGGCCAGTGGGCCCCACTGCACAAGGGCTGTGATCAGGGAGCTGGTGCACGTGATCACGCGGGTGCTGCTGAGTGGCTCGGACAAGGGCCGGGCAGGCACCCTGAGTCCGGGGCTCGGGCCTCAGGGCCCGCGAGTCTGCGAAGCCAGCCCTTTCAGTAGGAGCCTTCGCTGCCAAGGTAGGGCCCAGCCTTCCCCAGGTAGGCGGTGGGGGCCACAGGGGCCTTGGGACTCTGCAGTCCCCATGGGTGGCCAGGCAGTCAGCAAAGCCTCCTGGGGGCTCTGGGGGATGCCACCTGGTTACGCCAGGGCTCCCAGCACGGGGCCTCGCTGCCTCTCACCCCCAGATGCAGACTCCCTTTCTTGCCTTTTATCTGCATCTGTAAATTGCAGGACACATTTGGGCTGTAGGATTTTCCCCCAGAATATCATCCATATGTTGTGGTCCTCTCTGGTTTGTTGAATGTTTTCAACCATGTTATGTATCCTGTTGGATCCTCATTGCAACCCTGGGGACAGGTTTTCCTTGGCTTGTTCCTTAGACAGGGAGAATTGAGGCACAGAAATCCTGCAGGGCTGGGTCCTACCACAGTGGGGTGTCTTCACAAGTCTGGGGTGAAGACACAGACCCATGGGGCCTTTGGACTGCGGGACGCCTTCCTTGCAGACAGGAGCCGGGCCTGGCCACTGCCATGTGTCCTGACATCTCATGAGCTGACGCTGCCCGTGATTCTTGGCAGCCCATAGAGACCCCATGGTCTCTGGGAGCCTGAGATGGTTTGAAGACAGCAGTCCTGCTTGTGTGCAACCAGAAACCAACCCATACCCTAAGCCCTGCCTTATTATCTGTGCCAATTTTTTCTTTTGTTTTTTCAAGACAGGATCTTACTCTGTTACCCAGGCCAGAGTGCAGTTGTGTGATCTCGACTCACTGCAACCTCCGCCTCCTAGGTTCAGGTGATTTTCCTGCCTCAGCCTCCTGAGTACAGGTGCGCACCGTCACACCTAATTTTTGTATTTTAGTAAAGACAGGATTTTGCCATATTGGCCAGGCTGGTCTCAAACTCCTGACCTCAAGTGATCCGCCTGCCTTGGACTCTCAAAGTGCTAGGATTACAGGCATGAGCCACCATGTTTTCTTACTACAAATGAACTTTGTGGGGTTTTTTTTTTTTCTTGTTATGAAAGTGATTCCTGATCATTTCAGAAAATTTTGTTAAAATTATGCCTATAATCTGGGCACATAATTGCTTTTAAGGAAGCCAACTGTGTCTGGAACGACAGATGGCACCAGTTGCTGAGGTGGTCTGGGGGCACCAACAGGAGGCGCCACAGCACCCCGGGGCTCCTGCAGACCTTTTTGGACACGGACACAGACAGGAGGGAGTGGAGCTGGGCCCTGGCTGCTGGGATGTGCAGTTTAAAACAATAAGATCATACTCTACATGTCATTTTGTAACTTGACTTTCTTTACTTAACTAGCATAAATCTGTATCTATATCATCACATATGTTTTTTTTAAAATTAATTATTTTTAAAGACAAGGTCTGTTTCTGTTGCCCAGGCTGGAGTGCAGTGGTGTGAACTTGGCTCACTGCAACCTCCACCTCCTGGGCTCAAGTGATCTTCCTGCCTCAGCCTCCTGAGTAGCTGGGACTACAGACACGCACTACCACGCCTAGTTAATTTTTGTATTTTTTTTTTGTAGAGATGGGGTTTCTCCATGTTGCCCGGGCTGGTCTTGAACTCCTGGGCTCAAGCAATCTGCCAGCATTGGCCTCCCAGAAAGTTAGGATTGCAGGCGTAAGCCACGGCGCCTGGAGATCACATGCATTTTATTCTTTATTGACCATGCATGGATCTGCTGTAATTTTAACAAATCCCCTTTAGTTGGGCATGTGAGCTTTTACTCCTGTTTCCCTGCACGTTGGCGTTTTCGTGCCGGGTCCTAGTGAAATCTGCAGGTGACTACAGTTTTCCCCCTGCATGGACACCTTTCTTACTGTGTCTTTGCCTGTAGTTTGGTTCTTTGTGGGAGATGGTTGCTCCCTTCAGTGGGAGGAGATGATCTGGGACTTGGTACCTCCCAAGCTCACTTGGCACCCTGTACAGCACAGGTGCCAACCAACTGTGAGTGGCGAGTGGAGTTTTGTTTCTGCCTCTGTCCCTATGATATAACAGGTCCTTGTCAGTGGCTTTGACCCCTGTCTGTGGCTCTATGTGGCTGGTTCTGAGCTCGTGCCTATTGCCAGCCCAGGTCTTACCTGCCTCTCAGTGTGGGCTCATGGCTCTGGACTCTGCAGACAGTGTCCCAGGGTTTTCCTCCTTTAGTGGTCTTGCAGATTTAGGATGTCAGCAGGATCTTAGAAATTCCTTGCCTTGCAGTTGCAGTGAGTCGAGATCACGCCACTGCACTCCAGGCTGGGCCACAGAGAGCAAGACTCTGTTTCGAAAAAAAAAAAAAAAAAAGAGAAGAAATTTTGTGTCCTGACTTAAAATGAGGATTATGTCTAAACTTAGATCATAAAGTGACTTCCAGGGCTGTTGTGGTGGAATCTAAAGGACATTCTGAGAGTTGTGTTGGGAGAGGAGAGGCACGAGGCAGGACGTGTGCGTTTCTTGCTCCCTCCTTTGTGCTTGGCCTGGTGCATCCAGTGTGGTCCAGGTACGCTGCAGCTCCAGCAGCTCTGTGAGGTGGGAGCGTCATCTCGTCTGTCCTTAGCGCCAGTCCAGGGTCCAGTCCTTGCCTGTGGCAATGCCCGTATGGCGGAGCCCAGGATGAGCCCTGCGGTCTGCGCCGGCCTGTGTCTCCCTCCACGTTCTTTGATAATCAACATGCTCTCGTTTTCCCCTGATGTTCTCGGTAGGAAAAAACACCCCAGAGCGCTCGGGGTTACCGAAGGGCTGTCTTCTGTACAAAACCCTCCAGGTGCAGATGTTGGACCTGCTGGACATTGAAGGCCTCTACCCTCTGTACAACCGGGTTGAGCGATACCTGGAAGAGTTTCCCGAGGAGAGGTGAGGTCGGGCGGTCCCCCTCTTGGGCAGCCCTGAGAGGAGACTGTGGGGGTGGGCAGGGTAAGAATGCACCTCCCAAGGCACAGCTTCCCAGGGGGATGAAGCATGCCGGCCACTTCCCACCCCAGTCCTCCGCTCCCAGGTGCCCAGGCCTGCTCTGGAATGTAGTGCCTTGTAAAGGAGGAACAGGGTCACTTGTTTCTAGAAAAGAAAGCACGTCTGTGACCCTGCTAATTCGAAACCCCAAGTTGAGGCCGAGCCTGCAGAGGGCAGTGTTGCTCCACAGCTGAGCAGCGCTCCTGCAGGTCCTTCTGTGTCAGCCCAGCCTCTGTCCTGGGCTTTCAGTGCAGGTCATTGGGGTCCACACCCGCGGTGTCCAGTCGGGGCCAGGATCCTCTTCCTTCCTCGCTGGTCTTCCTTGCATCTCTGACGCAGGATGCTACTTGTCATGAACAGGAGAAGGCTCAGCTTCAAGGCTCGCTGGTTCTGGTCTTGCTAAGTTCTGTTAAAAACCTTGATGTTTAACATGAGGGAAATAGATCTGTTATGTGTTTTTCAAAACAAAATGTGTGATGTTTAGTGGTGCTGGGCTTTGTAGACTGTGTTAGCAGTTTAAGAAACAACCTCTGTGCGGCTTTGTCATCCTGTTTTTATTGTGCTTTCTTCTTCAGAAAAACCTTACAAATAGATGGGCCTTATGATGAAGCATTTTACCAGAAGCTGCTTGACCTTTCCACTGAGGATGACGGGACAGTGGCCTTCGCGTTAACGAAGGTGGGCAGACCCATCCAAAAACTTGTTGTGTGATCCTTAGATTCTTAGCACTAATCTGTTTGTTTTTTTTCCATTACCTACCCGTGAGGTTTAAAGCAGAAAACTTGGGATCAAAAAGAAGTGGCTGAAGTTTCTCCCAGATGAACCGGGGCAGGTGGTGGTGCATTGAGGTTTTAAGGGGAATTTCCCTTGGTTGAGTTCTGCCCTGGCCCGTTCCTGGTGGGGTCAGGCCCCAGGGGCGGCTGATCTGCAACCCATCTGCATGCCTTCTCAGCAGCCCACAACAGGCTCTCTGCCAACTGTCCCTTGCTACAAGGCCCTTGCCAGGGCCCTGGGACCCCACCTGTGCCTCTGCCCTGCCCCTGGCTGTATGCTGGCAGCTTCCTTCCCTTAGAACCGAGGCCAAGGGACAGCCTGCAGGAGTCTCTTAGGGAAGAGGACTGGCCCTGTACTACCTGGGTCTGTGAAATACAGGGCTCCATGAGCTTGGATAGGAAAAAAATGGCATCTTCATTTTCACTAAGCTGTACCTGGAATTTAGCATTTCTTTCCATTACGAATGTGGCAATGAGCCTGTGGGTTCATCAGGACCCAGGAGTTTGCCACTAAGAGAATAAAAAAACAGACTTTCCGTCTCACACTGTAACTGCAGACACTTTGAGATGTGGTTTATTCATCACTGCATTAAATGTTACATATTACTACGGAATACATTTGTTTTTAAAAATATTTTGGCTCAGCACTTTGGGAGGCTGAGGTGGGAGAATTACTTAAAACCAAAAGTTGGAAGCCAACCTGGTCAACATAGTGAGACGCCCATCTCTACAAAAGAAAAATAAAAAAATTAGCTGGACGTAGTGGCGTGTGCCTAGAGTCCCAGCCACTTGGGAAGCTGAGGTAGGAGGATGCAGTCAAGGCTGCAGGGAACTGTGATCATACCGCTGTGCTCCAGCCTGGGTGACAGAGCAAGCCCCGTCTCAAAAAAACATTTTTTTTTTTTTTTTTTTTTGGTATTTTACATTTCTGCCACCTGTATTTTATATTACACATTTTAAAATGTTATCCTGGGCTGGGTGTGGTGGCTCACGCCTGTAAACCCAGCACTTTGGGAGGCCGAGGCGGGTGGATCATGAGGTCAGGAGATTGAGACCATCCTGGCTAACATGGTCAAACCCCGCCTCTACTGAAAATACAAAAAAATTAAGCAGGCGTGGTGGCAGGCGTCTGTAGTCCCAACTACTTGGGAGGCTGAGGCAGGAGAATCACTTGAACCTGGGAGGCAGAGATTGCAGTGAGCCGAGATTGCACCACTGCATTCTAGCCTGGGCGACAGAGCGAGACTCCATCTCATTAAAAAAAAAAAAAAGTTATTCTGAGAGAGGCCCATAGGCTTTACTAGGCTGCCAAAGCCTTTACAGGGCAATAAGCAGTGAGGAAACCTGTTCTGGAGCGAGCTGGCGCTCCTCCCCACATGTGCATGCACCGCTGCCTGGAGCCCTGGGACCCACTTGCCCTGTCCCATTGACACGTCTGTGGCTCACACTTGGGAAAGAGCCCTCAGTGCTTTCTTTAATTGGGGCTACAGCTGTCTGTTTTGAGGAGAACTGAGGATGTCTGGTAGAGCCTCGGGTGAGCCTCTGATGCAATGGGCCACAGGGATGTTAGCAGAGGTCCAGGGCAGAGTTGTCATCCTGGTGAGGAGAGTTCCAAGTGGAGCCCTGGGGTGAGAAGAAAGCAGTGGCACCTGCCTCGTGCTGTCTGCCACTTGGGTACGTTGATTTAGGTATAAACAGCAGTGTGGCGGGTTTTTTCCTAAGAGAAGAAACAGGACTTTATTTCCTTTTTATGTATTTCTGTATTTTTCAGTTTTCCACAAAATAAGTATGGATTACTTTTTAATTTTACTTTAATCTTTTAACCTTATATGTAAATGTAGTATTGTAAGCAGCTAAAGCAGACATCACTTAACTAGCAGAAGGGCTAAAATAAAGACACTGAAACAACACCAAATGGAGGTGCAGAGAAACTGGATATCTCATCTGTTGCTGATGGGGATGGAAAATGACACAGTCACTCTGGAAAACAGTTTGGAAGGTTCCTACACACTAAACACGCAATTACCCTGTACTTGCGCTCCTGGGCATTTATCCCAGAGAAATGAAGACTGACACTCACCAAAAAACCTGTACAGAAATGTTCACAGCAGCCCTTTTTGTAACAGCTAAAAACTGGAAACCACCCACATGTCTTTCCACGGTGACCTCCAGCGGGTCAAACAGACTGTGCATTCATACCACAGAACTCTGCTCAGCACCAAAAAGGAACAGACTCTTGCTAAACAGCCCAGGTGGACCTCCAGGGGGCTTTGTTGGTGATGAAAACCAATCCCCAGAGGTCACACTGAATGATTCTGTGTGTATAACATCCTTGAATGACAAAGATTTGTGGTTGCCAGGGATTGGCAAGGAGGAACAAGGGAGGTAGATGTGGTTATAAAAGGTCAAACCAGGGGATCCCTGTGGTGATCAGACTGTTCTGTATCTTGACTGTGGTGGTGGATGCATGAACCTACGTGTGATCACACACACACACTCATACACACTCGCATATATGTAAAACCCGAGATATCTGAATAAGATTGTGGATTGTGTCAGCATCACTCACCTTGCTGTGATATTGTAGCTTTGCAAGATGTTACTGGTGGGAGAAACGTGGCTTGAGGTCTTTCTGTGCTGTCATAGAAGGGCCTGCCCTTTTTCTCTTGTAGGAAGTTAGCTTCTGGTAATTGAACCTGAAGAGGGTAGTTGTGAAGCTGAAGCTGGGGAGTAGGCTGAGGACATTCCTTCCTACACAAAAGTTCTTGCACTCATATTGTTTATCTAATTGAACCCTGTAGGCCGGGTACGGCAGCTTACGCCTGTAATCCCAACACTGTGGGAGGCTGAGGCAGGTGGATCAGTTGAGACCAGCCTGGCCAACATGGCAAAACTCTGTCTCTAATAAAAATACAAAAATTAGCCAGGCATGGTGGTGCATGCCTGTAGTTCCAGCTACTTGGGAGGCTGAGGCAGGAGAATCGCTTGAACCCGGGAGGTGGAGGCTGCAGTGAGCCAAGATTGCACCACTGCACTCCAGCCTGGGTGACAGAGCGAGAGTCCATCTCAAAAAAAAAAAAAAAAAAAAAATTGAACTGTGTACCTCTGAAGAAAAGAGGGAATATTGTCTTCATTTCAGTGCTCAGGAGACTGAAGCCCCCAATAACTCTTGCTTTTGTCTGTTGTGTAGTATCTGGTAGCAGGGGTCAGCAGACATTTGTAATGTCTGGTCCCTGTTGCAGGGTACCCGGCCTGGCCACTGTAGCTCAAAAGGAGCCATGGATAAAACATGAGTGGGGCTGAGTTCCAGGAAAACAAAAACAGGAGGTGGTGGGCTGCATTTGGCCCCCAGCCCATAGTTTTTTGACCTCTGTGTACTTTTACTTATTAGTTTTTTTAATGTCATTTTTTGCTCTATGTGTTTGGAAGTTACTGCTGTTTCTCTCCCTTTTGTGGTGTCTTGTCCAATTTGATCCTGCATATTTAAAGTCTAATCAGTTATTTCATACTCCCAGTCCACACACAATATAAGGACTTGGGACACTTAATTCCAGTTGTCTCTCCAAACTTATGTGCAGTATTGTTTTGTATTCTGTTTGTCTTGGTATTTTTTTTTTAGTCATAATTTAGAGTATTATTTTACACAGACGTTTGTTTAGATGTATCCACGTGTTTTTCCATATCACTGCCTAACATTCTTGTAGCTTAGATATTTCTCCATTTTCCTTTTTTTCTGTAACAACTTTATTGAGGTGTAATTAATATACCATACAGTTTACCCACTGAAAGTGTTCAGTGCAGTGGTTTTGACTGTATTGAAAGATACATGCAATCATCAGTACAGTTGATTTTAGATTTTCATCACTTCAGTAAAAACCCTGTACCCTTTAGCTATCATCCCATTGTCTCCCCATGACCCCCAGCCTTAGGCAACTACCTGTCTACTTTCTATCGCTGTAGACTTGTCTCTTCCAAATATTGCATATAAACAGAGTCATTGAATGTGTGGTCGTTTGTGGCTGGCTTCTTTCACTTTGCCTGATGTCTTCAAGGTTCGTCCATGTTGTAGTATGCATCAGTACTTCATTCCTTTACATGGCTCAGTAATAGTCCATGGGGTGGACATATCCATTCATCCATTGATGGACATTTGGGTTGTTTCCGCTTTTTGGCTATTATGCTCAATGCTGTTATCAATATTTGGGTACAGGGTTTTTTTGCATGGACGTGCGTTTTCACTTTTCTGGGGTAATATGCCTAGGAGTGGAATTGCTAGGTCCAGTGGCACTTTTATGTTTAAATTTTTGAGGACCTGGGCAGACGTTTCCAAAATTGCTGTACGGTTCGATATTCCCACCAGTAGTGTATGAAGGTGTCTTTATTTTTTTCACATCTTCAGCAACGCTTGTTATTACTTGTCCTTTTGATTTTAGCCATCGTCGAGAGTGTGCAGTGGTATCTTGTAGTTTTGATTTGTATTTCCCTGAAGACTAAGAGCATCTTTTCATGTGCTTGTTGCCCACTTATATATATTTTTCAGAGAAATGTCTATTCAGATCCTTTGCCCACTTTTTTTTTTTTTTTTTTTTTTTTCGAGATAGAATCTCTCTCTGTCACCCAGGCTGAAGTGCAGCAGTGCAATTTCAGCCTCCTGAGTAGCTGGGACTAACTATAAGTGCACACCACCATCCCTGGCTAATTTTTTGTATTTTGTTAGCGACAAGGTTTCACCATGTTGCCCAGGCTGGTCTTGAACTCCTGAGCTCAAGCGATCCACCCACCTCGGCCTCCCAAAATGCTGGGATTACAGGTGTGAGCCACTGTGCCCAGCCCCTTTTGCCTACTTTTTAATAGTGTCATTTATCTTGAGAATTCTTTGTATATTCTGGCTACTAGACCTTTATCAGATACATGATTGGCAAATATTTTCTCCTATTCTGTTAGTTGTCTTTTTACTTTCTTGGTAATATCTTAGATGCACAAACATTTTTAATTTTGTTGAAGTACAGTTTAGTTTTTCTTAGGTTGTTCATACTTTTGGTGTCATATCTAAGAATTCATTGCTAAATAAATCTAAGGTCATGAAGATTTCCCATGTTCCCTTTTAAGAGTTTTATAGTTTTAGCTCTTATAGTTAGATGTTTGATCCATTCTGAGTTAATTTTGTATGTGATTTCAGGTAGAGGTCCAACATCATTCTTTTTTTTCAGAGACAGGGTCGGGTCTTGCTCTGTCACACAGGCTGAAGTGCAGTGGTGTGTTCGTAGCTCACTGCAGCTTCAAACTCCTGGGCTCAAGTAATCCTGCCTCAACCTCCCCTGTAGCTGGGACTACAGGTGTGCACCATAACGCCCAGCTCCAACATCATTCTTTTGCATGTAGATATACAGTTGTCCCAGCACCATTTTTTTTTTTTTTTTTTGAGACAGAGTCTCGCTCTGTCACCCAGGCTGGAGTACAGTGGCACGACCTTGGCTCACTGCAACAACCTCTGCCTCCTGGGTTCAAGCGATTCTCCTGCCTCAGCCTCCTAAGTAGCTGGGACTACAGGCATGTGCCACCATGCCCGGCTAATTTTTTGTATTTTTACTAGAGACAGGGTTTTGCCATGTTGGCCAGGCTGGTCTTGAACTTCTGGCCTCAAGTGATCTGCCTGCCTCAGCCTCCCAAAGTACTGGGATTACAGTTGTGAGCCACCGTGCCCGGTCAGCACCATTTGTTGAGGAGACTATTCTTTCCCCATTGAGTGATCTTAACATCCTTCTTGAAAATCAATTGACCATAGATGTATGGGTTTATTTCTGGATGCTCAGTTGTTGTTCATTGATCTATATGTCTGCACTTATGCCAGTACCCTGTCTTGAGTACTACTGCTTTTTAGTAGGTTTTGAAATGGAGAGGTGTGAGTTCTCTAACTTTGGTCTTTGTTTTCAAGATTGTTGTGACTATTTGGAGCCTCTTGTAATTCCATATGAATTTTAGAATCAGCTTCATCTACAAAGAAGCCAGCTGGGATTCTCATAGGGACTTGAGGAATCTGTAAGTCACCTTGGGTAGTAAGTCTTTTGATCTATGAACATGAGATATTTTTCCATTTATTTAGATCTTGGTTTTCTTTTGACATTGTTACTTAGTTTTCAGAGTGTAAACTAAGGTTTTATGCTTCTTTGTTAAACTTATTTCTAAAATATTTTTAATGCTGTTGTAAATGGAATTGTTTTCTGAATTCCATTTTCAGATTGCTCATTACAAGTGTATTCAGGTGTAGAAATACAATTTGATTTTGTATATTGATCTTGTAGCCTGCATCGTTGCCGAGTTTGTATATTCTAATAGTTTTTTAGTGGATTTTTTTAGGATTCTCTCTATTTAAGATCATGTGTGAAGAGAAATAGTTTTGCTTCTTCGTTTCCAATTTGGATGCCTTTGATTTATTTTTCTTGTGTAATTTCCTGACTAGAGCCTCCAATACAATGTTGAATAAAAATGGTAGGAGTAGACATCCCTGATTTGTTCTTGGTCTTATGGGAACAGTGTTCAGTCTTTCATCGTCATGTATGATGTTAGTTGTTTTTTGTAGATTCCTTTATCAGATTGAAGAAGTTCCCTTCTCTTCCTGATTTGCTGAGTGTTTTTATTCTGAAAGGGTGTTGGATTCTGTTAGATGCCTTTTCTATATCATTTGAGATTATCATGTGGTTTTTGTCCTTTATTCTGTTAATGTGGTGTATTACATAAATTTATTTTCGGGTGTTAAAACCAACTTTGTATTTCTGGGCTAAATCCCACTTGGTCATGGTGTCTTGTCCTCCTTATATGTTGCTGGATTCAGTTTTTGATTATTTTATTGAGGATTCTTATATCCATATTCTTAAGATAGTGTGTAGTTTCGTTTTCTTGTGATATCTTTGTTTTTGGGATCGGGGTCTAACACTGGCCTCATAGAATGAGTTGGTGTTCCAGCCTCTTCTATTTTTTGGAAGAAGTTGAGATGGATTGGTATTAATTATTCTTTAAATATTTGACAATTCACTAGTGAAGCCATCTGAGTGGGCTTTTCTTTGTGGATAGTTTTTTTTATTTTTAATTCATTCTCTTTAATTGTTATAGGTCTAATCATATTGTCTGCTTTTAAGTCAGTTTTGGTAGTTTGTGTCTTTTTAGGGAAGTGTTCAGTTTATCTAAGTTTTCTAATTTATTGGCCTACAGATATTTATAGTTTTCTTCCTCTTCTTGAAGAATATTCTTTAGAAGCTATCTTAGTGAAGGGTTTTTGGTAAATTCCCTCTGTTTCTGAATATATTCATATTTTGTCCACAGTTTTGAAAATAATTTTTTATCTGGGTGCACAGAAGGGGTTGATTTCTGTTTTTTTTTTTTTTCTTAATAGCATTTAAACATTTCATACAACATCTGGTTTTTGCTGTTAAGATGTCTTCTGTTAGTCTGTCCTTGCTCAGTAGGTGATCTGTCTTTTCTCTCTGGCTGCTTTTAAGGTCTTCTCTACCTCTTTCTTGTCCTTTTGACATTTTAGTGCAATGTGATTTGGGTGTGCTGTGCTTTATATTTTTCCTGTTTGGTGTATGTTATGCTTTCTCTATTTGTGGATTTATGTCTTTTATTAGTTCTGGAAAATTCTCATTTTCTCAAATATTTTCTCTTCTCCATTATCATATTCACTTCTTCTGGGACTCTAATTTGACCTATGTCAAACCTTATTTTATCTCCCACACATCTTAACTGCTCTTTCATATTTTTCATCTCTTTGTCTCCTTGTGCTACATTCCAGGTGCTTTTCTTTTTTCAGCTCTATCTTCCAGTTCATTGATTCATTCAGCTGTGTCTAATCTGCCATTTCACTTGTTTATTGAGTTTTCCATTTCAATAGTTCTTTTTTTGTTTTTGAGATGGAGTCTCGCTCTGTCACCCGGGCTGGAGTGCAGTGGTGCGATCTTGGCTCACTGCAAGCTGCGCCTCCTGGGTTCACACCATTCTCCTGCCTCAGCCTCCCGAGTAGTTGGGACTACAGGCGCCTGCCACCACGCCCAGCTAATTGTTTGTATTTTTAGTAGAGATGGGGTTTCACTGTGTTAGTTAGGATGGTCTCAATCTCCTGACCTTGTGATCCGCCCACCTCGGCCTCCCAAAGTGCTGGGATTACAGGCGTGAGCTACCGCACCTGGCCCCATTTCAGTAGTTCTATCTTTAATTTCTGAAAATTCTATTTGGTTTGTTTTCACATCTCCTTGGTATTTTTTTCTAGTTCCTTGTGGCTTGTCTATTTCAAAATTCTATCTTTTATTTCTTTAAGCAATTTATGAAGTTATTTTATATTCTGATATCAGATACAATAAAACCTTGGTGGTAAAAAAAAAATCTCTTATTTTGGCTGACTCATCCGTGTTGCCTTGCTTGATTTTGTTTGCCTTGTTGATTTGTTTGATCTTAATCTATAGGAATCCTGGAGACCCAAATAGGGGATGCCTTCTTCCAGAGAGGATAGGGATCTTTGGCAAAAGGAAAGAGTCTCTGGTTTAGATAGATCCTCTACCCTGTGGCTTATTCCTAGAATCAGTGCTGATAGTGGCACTGGACTATAGGACAGCTCAGCCTTCCCAGTTGCTTCATGCTCAAAACTCTAGTTGCAGCTCTTTGTGGGTGAGTGGTGAGAAGAGGGGGTTGGGTTAGGGATTTTCCTTACCTTATGCAAGCCCAACAATACGTTAAAAGGAGCGGTTTCAGGGATCTAGTTGTTTTTAGAAGGGCTGTTGGATGTCCTCCATAATCCTGTCTCTTTAGTGTGTTCACACCATTGTTAGTTACTTGGGTATTAATTTGTTGGTATTAAAAATAACGTTGACATTCACATTTTTGTACATCTACCGTTGTGCACTTAACATAGCATTTCTGTAAGACAGATTTTTAGATGTAAAATTGCAGGGTTTATTTTTGATAGATCCTGTCACATTGTCCTCCCCAAAAGATTTTACTAATTATATTTCTTCTTGCAACAGTTGAAGACAGTTTCCCCATGTCCTTGCAAGCACTAGATATTACTAATATTTAAACTTTTAATTTTAATTTTCTAAACTTTTGCTTCATTAATCATTGTGAAATACTAGCAAATACAGAAAGGTACACAGAAAAAAATATACAACCCACTGACTTGTCACAAAGTAAAAATTCTTATGGAACCACCACTTATATTTGGACATGGAACACTGGCAGCGATCAGAATTCCTGTTGTCCCATCCAACCAGACCTTTCTCCTTCCTCCCAGGGTTAACTGTTGTACTGACTTACATCCCTGTAGTTTAGTCTGTCCTGTTTTTGAACTTGACTTACGAGATCATGTTGTATATATTCATGTCTCCTGTTTGTTTGTTTTTTTAGCTCTGTGTAATATTTATGAGATTCACCTTTGCTAGTGCACCCATTGCCACATTTCTATTTACTTTATTGCCACATTTCTATTTACTTTAGAGTGATCCATGAATGGATATGTAGTAAGTCCTTTCTCAACATCCTTGACAGGTTCGTGGAAACTGTGACTTTGAGTGAAGTGACCTATACAGCAGGTCCTCAAATAACATCATTTTGTTCAATGTTGTTTTATCATAACGATGAGAAAAGAAATGGCTTTGTTTTTATTTTTGTTTTTTTGAGACAGAGTTTCATTTCATCGTCCAGGCTGGAGTGCACTGGCACAATCATGGCTCACTGCAGCCTTGACCTCCTGAGCTCAGGTAGGTGATCCTCCCACCTCAGCCTCACAGGTAGCTGGGAAGCACAGGCATGTGTCACCACACCTGGCTAATTACTTCCTTTTTTTTTTTTTTTGGAGATGGAGTCTTGCTCTGTCACCCAGGCTGGAGTGCAGTGGTGCCATCTCGGCTCACTGCAACCTCCGCCTCCCGGGTTCAAGTAATACTCAGCCTCCTGAGTAGCTAGGATTACAGGCACCTGCTAATTTTTGTATTTTTTAGTAGAGATGGGGTTTCACCATGTTGGCCAGGCTGGTCTGGAACTCCTGACCTCGTGATCCACCCACCTGAGCCTCCCAAAGTGCTGGATTACAGGTGTGAACCACTGTGCCTGGCATGCCTGGCTAATTTCTTAAATGTTTTGTAGAGATGCAGTCTTATTATGTTGCTCAGGCTGGTCTCGATCTCCTGGGCTCAAGCAGTCCTCCCACCTGGTGTCCCAAAGTGTTGGGATTACAGGCGTGAGCCACTGTGCCTGGCCTAGTTTTGTTATACATTGTTTGGCTTCAAGTCACAGTTTCCCAAGAACCAGTGACAACATTAAGTGAGGACTTAGTGTACTACAATTTATCTGTTCTGCTGTTTTATGAACATTTGGGTTGTTCCTAGTTTTTGGCGGTTATGAATATTCTTGTACAGATTTTGTGTACATGTGCACACATTTCTCTTGGATATATCCCTAGGAGTGGGATTTCTGGGCCACAGGGATGAGTATACTTAGAGTAGCTACTGTAAAACAGTTTTACCTGATTATGTTCCCTGCAACCGGTTAGGAGTCACCTGTGCTCCACACCATCTCTTACACTTAGTTGTGGGTCTTCTGAATTTCAGCCATTCTGGTGTGTGTGTAGTGGTATCTTGTGATGAGATTAAGTACCTTCTCATATGTTTACTGGATTTTTCCTTTTGTGATCTATTTAAGTCACAATTTAAGTCTCTTGCTCATTTTTTTGGTAGAGTTGTCTTTTTCTTATTGATTTGAAGGCATTCTTTGTATATTCTGGATAGAAGCCCTTTGTCAATTTTGTGTCCAGTAGGTATCTTTTCCCACTATGTAGCCTATGTAGCTTGTCTTTTGACTTTTTTTTTTTTTTTGAGACGGAGTCTTGCTGTGTCGCCCAGGCTGGAGTCCAGTGGCGCGATCTTGGCTCACTGCAAGCTCCGTCTCCCGGGTTCACGCCATTCTCCTGCCTCAGCCTCCCGAGTAGCTGGGATTACAGGCACCCGCCACCAGGCCTGGCTAATTTTTTGTATTTTTAGTAGAGACGGGGTTTCACCATGTTAGCCAGGATGGTCTCGATCTCCTGACCTTGTGATCCGCCTGCCTCGGCCTCCCAAAGTGCTGCGATTACAGGTGTGAGCCACTGTGCCTGGCCCATCTTTTGATTCTTAATGGAGTCCTTATAAGAACGGTTCATAATGTTAAGGTAGGCTAATTTACCAGTCTTTTTCCCTTTTAAGAAGTCTTTCTTTGCCTTAAGGTCCTGAAGATATCTTCCTACCATATCTTTAGAAAATTTATTGTTTTGTCTTTCACATTTTGTTGGGTGACTGTCTGAAACTGATTTTTGAAATATTTTCTTTTCAAATGGAATTATCCTGTCGTCACAGAAATTGTGAACACTATAGAGTCATAACAAGCTTTGATATCTGACAAATCCTTCTGTCTTCTTCAAGCATATCTTGGCTGTTCTCGACCTTTTGCATATCTACATGAATTGGAGAATCACCTCACTCAGTTCTGCAGGAAAAGCACAAACAAAACTGCTATCCCACAAAAATTAAAAACTAAAAAAAAAGCCACTGGGATTTTCATGGTGTAGCGTTAAAATAATGATGAGTGTTGAAATCTATACGATACTGAGTCTTCCAACATGGACATTTAAACTTTTATATATATATATTATTCTGATAAAAATGTTTTATGGTTCTCTTCAGAGAGGTCTTATATTAATTTCACGATATTTGATGGTTTTAGATGTAAATGGCATCTTTAAAAAGATCTTACTTTAAAAGTGTTTGATTATGCAGTAATGCGATTGGTTTTTCTATTTTGACTTTGCATACATCAACTTTGCTCACTTATATTAATCCTAACGATTATAGTTTCTTTTGGATTTTCTTTATATGTAATCATAGTCTGTGAATTTGATGTTTTCCCTTTCCTTCCCAATCCTTATACCTTTCACTTCTTTATTTTACTTCACTTTATGTAGTTAATTTGTGATAGTATGAATTTTAGTCTTGTTCCAAATCTCAAAAGCATTTTACCATCAAGTAAATTGTTTAATGTAGGGTTTTTTTTCCTTAAGTGGCTGACATCAGATTAAAGAAGTTTGTTCCCTTCTTTTCCTGATTTATTAAGAGGATTTTTTTAAAATCAGGAGCAGATGTTGAACTTTATCAGTGCCTTTTCTATTTCTATTGAGATGATCATATGATCAAAATATTTTCTGTTAACGTGGTTAATTACGCAATTTGTTGTGATGTGTTCTTTTTCTGTATGATGATAATTGGGTTTGCTAATATTTTGTTTAGGGATTTTGGCAGATGTTTATGAGTGATAATAACTGTGCTTTCTCTTTTTGTAATGTCTGTGGTGTTCAGCCTTGGTGTCGAGGCCTAGACCTGCCCATAAAACACTTAAAAGATGGTCTGTTTACTCTTTCTCTGTTACCTGGAAGAGGTGGATTAACAACGGCCGGGTTCAGTGGCTCACACCTGTAATTCCAACACTTTAGGAGGCCAAGGTGGGAGGATCACTTGAGCTCAGGAGTTCAAGACCAGCCTGGGCAACATAGCGAGACCTCGTCTCTACTAAAAGTAATAAAAAATCAGCCGAGTATGGTGGTGCATACCTGTAGTCTTACCTGCCTGAGAGGCTGAGATGGAAGGATTACTTGAGCCCTGCAGGTTGAGGCAGTAAGTGAGCTGTGATGGTACCACTGTGCTCCAGCCTGGGCAATAGAACGAGACCCTGTCTCAAAAAAAAAAAAAAAAAAAAAAGGAATGGTATTATTTCTGACTTAAATGCTTTGTAGAATCAGCTGTGAAACCAGCTAGGCCCCATAGTTGTCTTTGTAGGAAAGTTTCAAATTTTAGTAAGTTGTATTTTTCTAGAAATTTTTTGTTTTATCTATGTTTTCAGAATTTTGGCATATGATTTGTTGGGTAATGTTCTTTTATTATCTTTTCATGTTTATAGGATCTGAAGTATGCTTTTTTATTCCAGATGTCTGATATTTGATTTCTCTCCCTCTCTGCTACTGTCTGAATGTTTTACCCTCCCACCCCCCCAAATTTATATGTTGAAATCCCAACTCCCAAGGTGATGGTGTTAGGAGGTGGGGCCTCTGGGAGGTGATTAGGTCATGAGGGTAGAGCCCTCATGATTTGAATTCAGGCCCTTATACAAGAAACCCCAGAGTGCAAGCCAGCCCCTTTCACCATGTGAAGTGACAGTGAAAAGAGGGCTGTGGATAAGGAAGTCAGCTCTCGCCAGATAGCAGATCTGCTGGCGCCTTGGTCTTGGACATCCCAGCCTCTAGAACTGTGAGAAACAAGTTTCTGTTGTTTATAAGCTACCAGTTTTGGGCATTTCGTGATAGCAGCCTGAAGGGGCTAGGACACTCCCTTAATCATTCCCACCAAGAGTTTAGTTTCCTAAGAATCAACTTTTGATCCATTTGTACTCTAGCTAACTGAATAGAGTGTAAGAATAGGAGCTGCTCATTTCCATCTGCTGTGAAAGGTTTTCTCAGGCCCCAAGAATAGTGTGCGGGCCTGAGCTAAATCCGTGCTTTGAGGTTCTCCCCACTCCCTCCCATCCAGTCCTGCCCTTTGGAAAGTGCAGCTTGGATGTTTTTGAACGCCAGATCCTCCAGGTTATATGCAATTGAGGGGAGTGGTTAAAAGGGAGACAGGAGATGATGGTCTGTCATCAGTACAAATATTGAGGCCAGTGATGTGTGAGGCCCAATTCCTTTTTTTTACAACTGTTTATTTTTGTGAAAGTGAGAGCTATGCCATCTAAAACAATGCAAACCATATATGAAAGTCCAAAGAAGGAAGAGGAGAGAGTGCCTCACATTCTGCTCTGTAGAGGAGACAGTTGTGAGCATTGTGGTACCTGTCCTTCACCTTTCTCGCTGCCCGCGTCACACACGTGTGCACGTGTACGGCTTTACGTATGTCGACTCTGACACTGTGGTGTGTGTTGAGCTGTCCCTGGTCAGTATGGACAGACCCACATAGCTTGGAGCATGTGTTGAAGAGTGCAGATGTCAGAGCCAGCGTACCGGGTTTGAGTCCCTGCCTTGCCATTGACGAGCAGGGCACGACAGACAAGTGATCTCTGTGTCTGTTGCTTGTCTGTAAAGTGGGACGCCGGCCGTGCTGCCCTGTTGGGCTGCTGTGAGGGTGGAGCAAGTTAACACATGCACAGCCTGTAGAAGGGTGGCCGTCTGCCGTTGTCTCTGGTGGCTGTATGACATTCCGGAGGGAATGTCGTTCTAAGCGATGCCTTGCTGAACACCCCCTGCACCCTTCTTGCAGTTGTCGAGTGATGCTCACTTGATACTCTGAGTGTGGCCAACATGCGGGGCTCAGGTGGCTTACTGCTTTTCCTTCCAAAGGCCGACTGTGGTGACCTTGCTGAAGACAGATCATCCGTCTCAGGGTCTGGAGTCGGGGTCCCACACTGCTTGCTGTGAGAGGTCAGGGGGCGGTGCTGGGCTCTGAGCAGCCCCATGGCGCTGAGGGCTGGCCCAGGTGCTCTCACAGGGCGACCTCCTGATGCCCGTGCTCACCGTGGCCCTCGCTCCTAATCCCACCCTCAGGTTCTGAGGCAGGAAGCAGTTCCCACACTTGGCTACTGGGAAGGAAGGTTGTGTGGGGGGCAGAGGCTTCCTGTGTGACCTGGAGCTGATCTTTCCCGCCCCTGCAGGTGCAGCAGTACCGCGTCGCCATGACTGCCAAGGACTGCTCCATCATGATTGCACTGTCTCCCTGTCTGCAGGATGCCAGGTGAGGCCCCCACTGCAAGGCATGCAGCCTGGGTCTAATGGGGTTTTATGGACAGTTGGTGAATTGTTAATAGGATAGTTGGTTTCCCCATATTTAGAGACTCCATGACGGAGTGACATAACTTCCTTGGCCTATGTGACATCATGGGGCTTACTAACTCTCGCCCTCTAGAAGCTTGTAATTCAGTCGAAAGACAGATTTATGGAGAATAACTTAAAAGGATTGTTAGTACATTGAAAGTTACTGTTTTCTAAGAAAATACTCCCAAGAGCTCAGAAACAATGTGGACAGTGAGCTGCCCATTGCATTCCTTCAAAGAAAGCCAGCCCCTGAGATGTGTGGGTACCTGTGGCCCTTGTTCCTTGGTCTCCCACAGTGCCAGCATGGCGCACCTGCCTTTTTACCACCACAGTCATTTGAAAGCCTGTGAGGCGCGCATTCATTCTTCTGCTTCCTCTTCTGAATAACCAGCCTATGTGCTGCCCCTCTCCCTAATGTCACTAGTTTTGTCCAGTCCCCTCTGTTTCTGGGAATTCGGGATGAAACTGATAATCTCTAGTCGTTAGACAGCATCTCCATCACCGATCTGCAGGGGTGCTAAATCCTGCACCCGGTATTTGCGGAATGTTCCATATTCTTCTAACATGTGTTCCTGGGTCAAGATGACCTTGGTTGCTGGCTGCCAGCCACTCACTTTCCCGGTGCTTTTGAACTAAACAGTTCCCAGGATTCCTGTTCCCTGGCAGGCACAGAATTGTTTACTTTCCAATATGAAATACTGAGGAACATTATAGGGCGTAACTGAAGTAGAAAAAAGGTTGTTCTATTTAGTTGAAAACTCCTGTTATCCCCTAAGGAAATACCTACAGGGCTAAGTTATGAGGAATTCCTTAACTGGATTAAGCTGGTGGTGTTCGATGAGAGAAAACCCACGAAGATACCACTGTTCAGCAGCCCCCCGGACCAAGGATGCAGCTGGGCAATGGAAATGTGCTTGGATGCAGGGTGCTCTTAGGTGGGCTGTGAAAGGCCGCTGAAGGACAGACATGTTACTCACCTCGTCTAGCACCTGGGAATCTCTTAGTGCCTGGTCAGTGATGTCAAATTGGAAAGCCAGCACGTGGGGAAAGCTGAAGGCCCGGGTCCTTACGACCAGCTGCTCAGCAGAAACGACACTGGGAGGGGAGGGGAGGGCATGTCCTGAAGGCACTGAGCCATGTGGCTTCTCAGACCTAGGGTGCAGGCACCGGAACCATCCTGCACAAAGCACTCTAGCCAGGCCTTTCTCAACAAAAGGAGAGGATCTCAGAGAAGGCTTCTCCTCCGAGAACATGGCGTGTGGGGCTGGGCCTGCTTCCAGGAAGATGTGCGCAGTGGCCGCACCTGTGAAGTTCCAGTAACTGTGGTGCTCTAGAGGCCTAGGGACAAACTAAGGCTGGGATTTATCATGAGTCATCTTGGCGTCTTGAGATGCCTGGTAGACCTGAGACTAAATTTAGATCCCTAGACTTTAATTTGCAGCTCACAGATAGATCGACCACATTTAAACTTCTTACACCCCCTAAAATAAAGGCTTCTCCAGCTCTGCACTACTGTTTCTGCCCTGTCATAAAGGAAAATGTCTCAAGTTGGATCTGCCTTCCTGTCGCTGCAGAGCTTTGTCCCTTTGGGAATTTGGAACTGTGGAGAGAGCTGCCACGGCTTCCCGGCCTAAACCCTGCTGCTCCTCTCGACCTCCCATTTGAAACACAGTGTGCAGCCTTGGCTTCTCCACCCGGATCCCCAGCACCCTTGGAGGCTGCTGGTCCCCCAGTAACCCCCAGCGGGTCAGTGTCCTGGAGAACGGCCTTCCAGGCAAGGGCAGCCCCCTTGCAGCCAGAAGGCCACCTGAGCCTCATTCTCCAAGGCTGCTAGAGGGCACACTTGTGGCACAAGGGACAGGTGTGTCCCTGGGGCCTCTTGCCCGGTCTTGGCCTCTGGGGTGCTGAGGGGGAAGAAGAGCATTTCTGTGTCAGGAGCTGGTGCCTGCTGGTCACTGCCATTGGTTCCCATGGAGCTAGCTTGTGGTGGACCCAGGTAGTCAGACCCTCCCCGGGAGCTGCCTGGAACATCCTTCCTGTCTTTACACCCATGGTCTTGTCAGGTGCTGCTTCTGAGAAATTGGGGTGTCCTTTAAAATACGTAACCCTAGTCACGGGCTGGGGATGTGACTGTTCCAGCCCAGGTGCACCAAGCTTGGGTCTCAGGCCTCAGAACTGAGCAGTACCTTGTGCTTCTGAGGTTCTCCCAATAAAATGTGGCCCCTTGGGATGAGCTGCAGGCACATTCCAGCTTCTGGAGCGAGACTCATGACCTTAATTTGTAAATGAGTTATTTGCTGTTTACTCTTCAGATGAGAATATTTACTTACCCCAGCAGCTTAGTCAGGGATTTGTTTTTTCTACAAACAGGATTATGGGGCAGGGCAGCAGTGAGCACCAAGGCCATGGTGAGCAGCGTCAGAGCAGGGACGTGCTGATCAGTATTTCCTCTCCTCGGCAGGAGCTTTTGAAGTTGGGGTTTGGCTTGTTGATTTCTAAATCTCAAAGAGTAGTAAACATTGGGACACCAGAACCCAGGATACTTCTCTTGGACTGAACTGAGCTTAGGTCACTTGTTTAGCCAGTGTCTTGAGTGCTGTGCGCTGAGTGCCCTGAGACAAAAAGTGGGACACACAGCAGTCAGAGCTCAGGACTCGGAGTAATCCTAAATGTGTTTTTCAGGGCAAATAATTAATCACATCTTGTTATAAGCACACGACTTCTGAGGTTAAAACCACAAAACTAAGCCCTGAGAAGCAAAATACAAAGGACTGAAGATAAAATTTGAGAATAAAATGAGAAACCAGATCTCTTCAAATGTGAACCAAAGGAGCTTGCGTTTCTCAGCAGACAGGAGAGGCAAAGAAGAAGGCTTGTCGACATTTCATCCATTTGGCGCTGGAATGGCCAGATCTACTTTTTACTTTTTCTTGGGTTTTGTAATACTTGGCTCATGATGAAGTGATTTTTCAGCGTCGTTTATACCACTGGGCTGGGGGAACATCACTCACATGTTCCACATAATTACTTTTCCATCTTTCAGTCCTTTAACCCTCTCTCGCCTGGTATGGTGGGGTGCACTGGCCCGAGGAAGCTTTGCACGCTCGTGCACACAGCCGGCACAGACAGCTGTCACACGCACAGATCACAGGTGCACAGAACGAGTGCTCTTTGTGAGCTGGGGTGTGAGGCCATTCACTTCTCTTTTAAAAGAGATTGATTTATCTAACTTTGCAGAAGTCAAAGAAAAAACATAAAAACATACTAGTTGAAAGAAGAAAGGGAGGGAGAACGGGAGGGAGGGAAATGAATGGGGGGCTTGTGTATCCTGAAATGGTATTTTTTACTTGCAGCTCTGATCAAAGGCCTGTGGTCCCTTCATCGAGGTCCAGGTTTGCCTTCTCCGTGTCTGTGCTGGACCTTGACCTCAAGCCCTATGAGAGCATCCCCCATCAGTATAAACTGGACGGCAAGATCGTCAACTATTATTCAAAGACTGTACGTGCCAAAGACAATGCCGTGATGTCGACTCGGTTCAAGGAAAGTGAAGATTGCACATTAGTTCTCCACAAGGTCTAACTCTTTCCCTGCAATGTCTTTGAAACTTGAACATAGAATGTGAAGGCTGAATGATAGAGATATTTTCTGTTGTGGTGGGTGACCTTTGGTTGTGAATGGTTTTGCTTTTAACCCCTTTTGAGGTGGGATTGCCTCTTGGAGACATGGAATTGAAGAGCACTAGAAACATCTTCCTGGACAAGGAATGTAGGACGTGAGTGCTGTGTCCCAGGAAGCTGCTCACACTCTTAAAATGGAAGTGTCCGTTAAGCCCTGGGAAGACCTTCTGGATAGTTCTTCCTTCCCAACCAGGGCTCATGTCTGATTCTCTAATGCGAAAAGCCTTATTCTAAGACCCAAGGTTTGGATCTGCTACCACCAGACTCCTAACATAGAAAACTTGAATTGTCACATACATTTTACAGTTTGGACTTTTAAGAAAACATGGATACTACTGGAACTTTCCCCAGCTGAGTTACATGGTTACTTTTTCAGTGCAAGCCACGTATCAACACAGGTTTTTAGGTGGTTCCCTGCTGCACAGCGTGACCTTGTGGTCGTGCAGATGCCGATTCTGAGCAGTGTAGACTCAGGGTCCCTGTGGAGGTGCTGAAGCCCACAGTTCCACACAGGGCAGCAGGGAGCGCAAGACTCAGGTCAGGATGGACACCACTCATGCGAGCACTGACCTTTTTTTTTTTGCTTTACAATTTAATCTTTCACATGAGGGGGGAGATGAGCTGTTCTTTCCCACTAAAAATTGCTGCTGTAGAAGTTGGAGGTGGAGCTGTGACTGGCTGAGCTGCTGTGGCCGGGCTGGGCATTGTGCCCCAACAGCTCAGTGCTTTCCTGACACTCCAGTGTCTGGGGTGGTTGAGGAGCGAGTTCTCTCTTCCTCCCAGACCAAAAGTTCCTCCCTCGGGTTTGCCTTGAGATGTGTTGCGTTTTTGGGCCCCGTGGCCTCTCCCTGTTAGGCTGCCACAGGCCCTGCTTCTGGAAGGTGAACAGCTCCTGGCTGCTGCCGAGAGGGTTCTCGTTGGGGTCACCAAAGTGTGCCCGGCTGCTATGAAAAACGTTGGGAATCTTGGTTTCAGTTTTTTATTCTATGCTAGGTTGTACAGACTTATTTATATCGTTTTGAGGGACTAATGGAGGCTTATTGTAACATTAGTGAAACCATGGAATTATATGAAAATGATACATGAGAAATAAGGAAACTATTTTGCTGATTGTAAATTTTTGTGGGAAATTTTGTGATAACTTGAGAATTATACTTGTTTGAATCAAGGCAACTCTTCTAGAATTTATTGTTCAATTCTGTCATATTCACTTCTAATTCTACTCTCAGAGGTGCAAAAAGATAATTATATAACTGGACACTTTTACTGTTTTCTTCTCACTTCCAATGACACTGTCTCATACACACGGGTCCTGTGTGCTGGGATGGGGGCTTTGGTGAAGTGCATGGAGCTCACGGACGAGCCGCAGGCTCAGGGAAGCGTGGAGGTAGTGGCCGTTGAGTACTGTCTTGACCCAAGGGAGTTCACTGTTGCTGGGCTGGGGCTGGGGCAGCCTCGTTTGGGATGATTTTGCCCATTGTCACGGTGTGTGGAGGATGCTGGGTGCTGGGTTCAAGTGCACATGTGAGGGAACCCCAGTCCGTGGGAAGGTGGGCTGGGCTCCCTAGGTCCTTCAGGGCTGCAAGAGTTATTGCCTAGCACAGGGCCCAGACAGGGCTGGACTAGACACGATGAAAACAGCCTGTATTTGAGGGAGAAGAGAAAACAGATGGAGACCCCCCACTCTGTCTGGTCTTGGCTCCCACCAGCCCAGGCTGTGAGGAGCCCCTGAGCCGCGGGTGCCACTGCTGTGGATGCGTTTCTGGCCCGTCTTGGAAACTGCTGCTGCTGCGTAGTCATGACGGCCCTGATTGGTTTGAGACAACACGCGTTCACAGATCTTAACAATGCTAAATGGGCGACTGATGAGGTCACGGTTCTTAAGGCACATCCGGGACGATCGATATAGCACTTAGGCTATGCAGGGGGGTCTTTCTTTCATAAAGGAACTCATTCCTCGCGTCCCAGCCCAGGAACAGTGCAGTGCTGTCTTTGCTGTCTTAGGCCATTCTTGTTATTAAGCTGACAGCTTCACTTTCTTGTGGAAGACCAAGAACAGCGTGAGGACTTGCTGAGACTGCCTCACAGTGCCACCATGTGGACCGGGGGGAGGCAGGGAGTGAGGGTGTGGCTCCCCTGGGCTACTAAGGACAGTTTAAAGATGAGGCGCCATAGGCATCCGTCTCCAGAGCCCCCAGGAGGCAGGAACCAGGATAGGGGTGGCTTCTCCCAGCTGAGTAATGTGGCCACCACGTCCAAGGTGGACTCGGTGTGAGGCTGCGGTGGGTGGGGGGATGGGTCCTCCCCACACATCTGAGGACATACAACCACTCGGTACATTTTCTCAGATGTTAAGCTTATTTTTATAAACCACATTGTACGTGTCACTTTTATTTGGCATTTTATACTTAACTAGTTGTATTTATTTTTCATGTCATGAGAGTTTCCATATAATGTGCCATAACTGCATAGACAGCACGTCTTCAGGGTGTGGTTTCTAAGCAGAAAATAGCAAATGTTTATATTGAATAAAATTGCATTTCCTCCATGCAGCATCTTCATCCTCCACGTTCACAGTTTTGGAACTAGTTGTTCTCCTCTGCACAAAGCGATTTTATCAGGCTTTCCAGAGCAGCTTCGATTCCAAGCAGTCCTACCAGGGTTCGGAAGCTGAGAGGAGCAGTTTCTATGGCTCTGTTCTTGTCCAGCTCCAGGGCTATAAAGAAAACATTAAACCGGGTAAGAAACTTCAAGGTGGCAGCTTTTGGTTTTTTGTTTTCTGCTGGCATGGACCTCACCAAGACCCCACCCTCCTCCCGACTGGCTGCATGGGATGGGACATGCTAGTGGCGGGCGAGGAGACGGAGAGTGGAGGCCTCACCTATGGCTCAAGGCATATTCCCTGTGCATTCAGCCTGGGAGGGCCTTGGGGCAGCAATCCCTTTTCATGTTCTTTTTGAGTGATTATTGATAAAAATATTTAAAAATTGATAGACAAAGTACATTAATGAGATTTCCAATTTTTGATTCTTGCCCTTTGAAACCCAGAGGAAACAGGCAGGTGGCTTTGCTGGGCATGTTGAGAAGTCACCTAGAGCAGCCACACCCAGGGCCCTACCTCGCTGTGGGACTTTGGTGAGAAGATCCAGCCTTGGAAAAACCTTCCCATCTTCATCTATTTGTATCCTCCAAACAATGACTAATTCAAACCTGAAAAAGCGGTAAAACATGTCGTTATGTGCTTTTTGAAATCTGGCGAAAAGATTAGCAACCATGAGTCGCACCTGGTCTCCATTTCGCCATGCTGGGCTCCCCTGCTAGAAACCCCAACCCACAGCCAAGAAGAGGCACAGTCAGTAGCACAGGCAAATGGAACCAGGATCACAGGAAGGTGCTGCTCTGTCCCCACTGCATTGGCAAACATTAGTAGGCCAATGCCAGCGAAGTACAGAACATGGAGCAACAGAAACTTCAAAATTACTGGTGGGAGCAGACATGGACAAGCCACTTTGGAAATAATCTGGCACTGACAGTAAGCTGAACATGCATCCATGCATGACACAAGAATTTCATTTCTAGGCAGTTGAGCCCAGGAGAAGCTTATGTACTGTGTGCCAGGAGGTGTGAGCCAGAACAAAGAAGCCACATGCTCCAGAGCTGAAGAGCGCAGCAAGATACTGTGTATGATCCCCTCCGGGAGGATGAGCAGCGAAACTGCATTGCAGCTGCTCATGACCCTGGAGGAGGTGAATGGTGACAAAGGCAAGTCCCAGAAGCCTGCATAAGGACCACATGATTTTAAAGCTTGGAAACCAGTTGAGTTGAGGCATTCACACACAGGTCATAAAAGCACACCCAGATGGATACATGTCCACACATGCACAGCCAAGGGAAGAGGATGGAGAACACGGCACGGGCCAGGGTGGCACCGGGGCTGGTGGAGGGATCAGCTGTGCTGTCAGGGCACTAAGCCTGTCCTGTTTCTTCTCACTGCTTTGGGGTTTTCCACTCACCCCTGGCTTCCTCCCTTCGATTTCTGAAGTAACAGCAGATCCACAAGCATCTCCACTTTCTCCCAGCCTCCCTTCCTTGACCCCATAAGTCCTGGGGCGGGCCCCAGGACTGGCGTTTTCCCCCTGCGGCCCAGCACATCCTCCAGAGCTCCAGCTCTCTGCAGCCCCATGCTGGGCATATCTGCTGGGACCACTGATTCCTCCAACCGACGACCTTTAGTTCTTGGTTAGGTAGTTTACTACTTAGAATCCTACTTAGGTGGTCTCCAACTTGGAATCCTTGTTTGAACAGGAAATGGGAGGCCCCAGGGCCTGTGCAGGCTCACCCTGGCCGGCTGGCGCTGCGGATCTCCATGGAGCAGGAGGAGGGCCCCTCCGAGAGGTACACGGCATCTGGGTACTTTTCCTGCATGGGGAGAAGAAATGGTTAGACAGATCCACTGGTGGGGAGAAAGGGGCCATGGGAGGGGCACGGGGCACCGTTCCAGGTGTCTGGCAAAAATCAGGGTCCGAGTGTTTGCGCAGCATCCATGGGTGCCGACCGCCCCTCCTGCCCTTGCTGTCACACATGTCCGCCCCACTGTAGGTCTCTCCACAGCCTCCAGGCTCCCATGACTGCTGCTTCCCCATCATGAACATTGTACATAACCTCCCTACAGCTGTATTCTCATTTCACAGGTTTCCCCACACCCCTTCCATCTGGGATGGCTCCTTGGTCTGCCCTTGTCCGTCACAACCCGGACGGTCTGGGGAGGACTGGTCAGAGGATTCCCCAAGCGGATGCGTCAGGCTCCTTGCTGGAAAGCAGCTGTTTTCTCACGGTTTTAGCATCTGACCTGAAAAGCCCTTTGAGCTGAGGCTCCGTGAGGGCTGTGGCTGAGCCTGGACGCCCCTCGCCTGTCCATCCTCAGGAGTCACCCCAGTGGTGTCCAGCCCACACACTGTCCTGGGCATGGGCAGGAGCCCACCCTGGTACCCTCACTGTGCCCAGTGGTGGCGCAGCTCCCACTGTAGTAAGGGAAAGGGCCTACCTTGGTGAAAGTCAGCTTCATGATGAGATGGCATTTTATGGTCAAAAGCCTCCTCCCAAAAGCAGGGAAATCAAGTGGAATCTCACAGATTTCTAGGCTTGCAGTTCTGGGAGTCTGATTCCCCCCATGCGCTATGAAAATTCTGGACACGTCTGCTTGTTTCTGTTACAGCAGGACCCAGTAGCCTCTAGCTATCCCAGAACCGACCCGCGAATTTAGATCATCAAACCACAACACAGTTTGCTTACTGGAACCTGAACAGATGATACATATTCAAAACTGATAAGAGTAATGGTGGCCCTGTCCTCTCAGTTCTTAAAAACTTGTCTTTTTGGGCCAGGTGCAGTGGCTCATGCCTGTAATCCCAGCACTTTAGGAGGCTGAGGTGGGTGGATCATGAGGTCAAGAGATTGAGACCATCCTGGCCAACACAGTGAAACCCTGTCTCTAGTAAAAATACAAAAATTAGCCGGGCCTGATGGCACGTGCCAGTAGTCCCAGCTACTCAGGAGGCTGAGGCAGGAGAATCGCTTGAACCTGTGAGGCAGAGGTTGCAGTGAGCTGAGATTGCACCACTGCACTCCAGCCTGGGTGACAGAGCAAGACTCCGTCTCAAAACAAACAAACAAACAAACACTTGTGTTTTTGGCTGGGTGCGGTGGGTGGCTCACGCCTGTAATCTCAGCATTTTGGGTAGGCCAAGGAGGGCAGACCATCTGAGGTCAGGAGTTCAAGACCAGCCTGGCAAACATGGTGAAAGCCCGTCTCTACTAAAAAAAATTAGCCGGGCGTGGTGGTGGGTGCCTGTAATCCCAGCTACTCGGGAGGCTGAGGCAGGAGAATCCCTTGAACCCAGGAGGTGGAGGCTGCAGTGAGCCGAGATCGTGCCACTGCACTCCATCCAGCCTGGGCGACAAGAGTGAAACTCCATCTCAAAAACAAAAACACACACACAAAAAAACTTGTCTTTTTGTTTGCTCTTGTGAGAACAGATTGCAGGGTCAGGGGTGACAGGAGACTTTCACGGTAGGCTCCGCTGAGATGTCGAGTTCCTAGGGCTAGTCTCTGAGAGACGTGCTTTCCTTTCTGTCCTCTCACAGCGACTGATGTAGAAGCCTGGGGGTGCTGCTTAAGTCTCATGCAAGCCCTGCCATGATTAAAAAGCACTGTGGCCTCCCCAGGCCTTAGGGAAGGATAGTGAGGGGACGTTTTCCCTGAGAAGCATCTGGCCTGACAGCTAGTCAGAGGACACAAGGCAAGGGAGCAGGCTGGAACTGCAGTGACAGGGCCTTCCTGCTGCTCCAGAGACTTGCTGGATTGAACCAGATCAGCTCTGCTGAATGAGGTTGTGTGGGGACAATGGCATGACAAAGCTTTTAAAGGAAGCAGCCCCTGCATCGCTGAGCTCTTGCCAGTGTGGGAGGTCCTCACCGTGTGCATGTGGGCCCAGCATGGCAAGGGCGCATTGCAGCACCAGCTGCACCCGCCAGAGGCTGAGAGGGGCCTGGCGGAAGCTTAAAATTACTAACTTCAGCACAACATTTTCCATAAGAAAATGTATACCTAAGTGATTTAAGTGGAAAGTGTTGGTTGATTTTTAAGCTGCAGGCTCTTCCAAATTAATCACAACTGCATGAGGACCGTAAGGGAGAGCCTGTGAACGTGGCAGCTCAGCTTCCAGGCTGGCTCAGCGGCAGCACTTGGGACTCATTGGGATGGCTGGGGCCTGGGCCAGCTCCAACGTGGGGCCCGAGGTTCAGCCTCCAAGCACAAGGGAGCAGATGGAGCAGCTCTCTGCCTCCCTGGGCCTCTCCTCACCTCTCCTTGTGAGCAAAAAGGGGTTTAAATTAGATGCTTTCAGTAAAAAATTAAAGTGTACCTTACTCCCTTTAGTTTGTAAAATAAAGTCAAAGGTAGAAACGCTGACATTAGGAAGAGGTCAGGCATTCAGTGCATGTTTCTGGAGGACTTTTGTGGGACTGTGTGCAAAGGTTCTTTTGTGGAAGTTAATAATGCTCCATTCATTTAGCCAAGGTCACGGTCACTGATAACTTGAAATAGAAAGGATGGGTCTCATTGGCACACGTGTACAGGTGGGGAGAGAAGATGGAAAAGCTGTGAACAGGGGTACGTTAGTTATATACAATACAACTCAAGGCAGAGTGGGCTTGAGATCATTAGGCCTACGGTCAGCACATCTCAACAGCAGTCGAGTTTTATAAATGACTGTATCTGACGTGGATAAAAGATGACCAAATTGGCAAGAAAGAGTTAAGACAAACATGCTCTGATAAGGAAGAGGTATGTACCATCTATTTTCGAATGCTTTCCATGACAAATAGTTACACACACAAAAAAAGTGAATTGAAAAATATCAAGCCTTATCTGGAAAGCTCCTTAGATGTGTCACATTTAAAATCGAGGCCAAGAGAAGGACGGCACCTGGCTGAGCCCCCGTGGGACAGTCTTGGACTCGTGGCTCTCCCTAGTGCACCTTAGGGACCTGCACACCCCTGAGACTTCTGGCTTAAGGAAAGTGAACGAGATGCCTGTGCTTCCATGGATATTGTCAGGAAGGTGGTGATATAGGGGTGGCTGTTGGGAGGGGACCTCGTTGAGCACATTAACTGGTTGGCAGGCACTGGCACTTCCCCTCTGGAGCCCCCAGCCTTCCACAGGAAAGCTCGTCTTAAGCTAGAAATGCTGAGGCAGTGATTCAAGTGGGTGTTTGTTCAGCTGGTTGCCATATGTGGGGAGTCTGCATTTGGTGTTTATGATAGAAAGATGGCTGTAAGAATGTTGGCAATTTGATATCCAGCCCCAGTTTTACACCTGAGACCCACTGTGCTGTTGTAATAGCCGCTGGATGCTAGTCCAAAGGGAATAGAATTTTTAGCAGAGCTTTACAGAAAACCAACCCTGTATTATATTTCAGTGCAATACCAAAGAGGAATGCTATGTCTCCCACTTAAACAAATGGGAAACCTTGAATCCTGAGTTTAAATCTACCCTTGGGTGTCCACAGATATGTTAACTCATCTTGACTAATATTTTCCCAAAAATTATGTCTGGCCGATTCAGTGACTTTTAAAGAATTGAGATAAATTCATATAAATTATATGAGACATAATTCCTTTAAAGTGTATAATTCAATGGGTACTAGTATATTCACAAGGTGGTGCAACCATCACCACTTTCTAATTCCACAACATTTCATCACCCCCTAAATGTACCCTTTAGCTATTGCCCCTAGTCCCCTTAACACCCACCCTCCCAGTACAGCCATAAGCAACCACCAGGCTACTTTCTGTCTTGCTTTCATTTGTATTTTAGTAACATTTTCTGTTTTGAAAGACACTCTGGTCTATTGAGAGATGACATCAGTGAGGTTACACCGTGGCATAAAATGCTGGCAAAACTCACACTAGACTCCGCAGTAACTGGCACTGGGCCAATTGGATATTCACATGATAAAAAAAAAACAAACTTCAATGCTTACTGCACACCAAATACAAAAATTTAATGAATCATAGAAATGTAAGTGCTAAAACTATAAAACTTCTCTATTCAAGACATTTCATACAAATGGAATTACATATTGTCTTTTATGTACCACATTTTGTTTATCCAATGATCAACTAACAGACTTTTGGGTGGTTTTTACTTTTTGGCTATTTGATTTTAAAAAAAATTATTATTATTATTATTTTGAGACAGAGTCTTGCTCTGTCGCCCAGGCTGGAGTGCAGTGGTGCGATCTTGGCTCACTGTAGCCTCCGCCTCCTGGATTCAAGCGATTCTCCTGCCTCAGTCTCCTCAGTAGCTGGGACTACAGACGCGTGCCACCACACCTGGCTAATTTTTGTATTTTTAGTAGAGATGGGGTTTCACCATGTTGGCCAAGATGGTCTTGATCTCCTGACCTCATGATCTGCCCGCCTTGGCCTCCCAAAGTGTTGGGATTACAGGCGTGAGCCACTGTGCCTTGCCCTTTTTGGCTTTTTGAAATAATGCTCATAGCATTACTGTTCATAACATTTGTGGATAAGTTTTGCACATACATATTTTCATTTCCCTTGGTTATATATCTAGGAGTGGGATTTCTGGGTCATATAATAACTCTCCAACCATTGGGGAGTTGCCAAACTGTTTCACAGTGGCTGCACTGTTTTTATAATTCCATCAGCAGTGTACAAGAGTTCTGATTTCTCCATAGCCCCATCAACACTTTGGCCATGAGTTGGTATCTCATTGTGATTTTGATTTGCTTTTCTCTTATGTGCTTACTGGCCATTTGTGTACCTTCTTTGGAGAAATGTTTATTCAGATGTTTTGCCAATTTTTATTTTTTAAAGACAGAATCTTACTCTCTCTCCCAGGCTGGAGTGTGGTGGTGCATTCTTGGCTCACTGCAATCTCTACCTCCCAGGTTCAAGCAATTCTCCCACCTCAGCCTCCCAAGTAGCTGGGACTACAGGCACATGCCACCACACCTGGCTAATTTTTGTATTTTTTTATAGGGACAGGGTTTTGCCGTGTTGCCCAGGCTGGTCTTGAACTCTTGGGCTCAAGGGATCTGCCTGCCTCGGCCTTCATAGTGCTGGGATTATAGGTGTGAGCCACTATGCCTGGCCCCTTTGCCTATTTTTAAACTGGGTTATCTTTTAGTTATTGAATTGTAATAGCTCTTTATATATTCTAGAACAAGTCACTTACCCAATATATGATCAAAAATATTCTCTCGGTCTGTGAGTTGTCTTTTTACTTCTTTAATGGTGTCACTTAAAGTACCAAGTTTTTCATTTTGATGAAATCCAATTTAAGTTTTTTCTTTTTGCTTTCTGCTTGTGCTTTTGGTGTCATAGCTAAGAAACCATGACCTAATTCACAGTCACAGAGATTTACATTTATGTTTAATTCTAAGAGTTTTACATTTTTAGCTCTTAAAGTTAGGTCTTTGATCCATTTTGAGTTAATTCTTATATATGGTGTGAGGTAGGGGTCCAGCTCCATTCTTTTGTCTGTGAATATCCAGTTGTCTAGAGAACCAGTTGTTGAAAAGACTCCTCCTTTCCCCATTCAATCATCTTGGTTTCATTTGTATTTTAGTAACATTTTGTTTTGAAAGATACTCTGGTTTATAGAGAGATAACATCCGTGAGGTCACACCGTGGCATAAGATGCTGGCAAAATTTACCCTAGACTCCTCAGTAACTGGCACTGGGCCAACTGGATATCCACATGTAAAAAAAAAAAAATGAACTTCAATGCTTACTGTACACCATATACGAAAATTTAATGAATCATACATAGAAATGTAAGGGGCTGGGCGCAGTGGTTCACACCTGTAATTACAGCACTTTGGGCGGCCAAGGCAGGTGGATCACTTGAGGCCAGGAGTTCGAGACCAGCCTTGCCAACATGGTCTCATGGTATAACCCCTTCTCTACTAAAAATATAAAAATTAGCGAGGTGTGGTGGTGTGTGCCTATAATTCCAGCTACTTGAGGGGCTGAGGCATGAGAATTGCTTGAACCTGGGAGGTGGATGTTGCAGTGAGCCAGGATTGCACCAGTGTACTCCAGCCTGGGCAACTGAGACTGTGTTGTCTCAAAAAAAGGACATGTAAGGGCTAAAACTGTAAAACTTCTGAGAGAAAACGTAGGAGTAAATCTGTGTAATTCTGGGTTAGCCAAAGATTTCTTAAATAAAAAAGCAGGCCGGGTGTGGTGGCTCATGCTTGTAATCCCAGCACCTTGGTAGGCTGAGGTGGGTGGATCACCTGAGGTCAGGAGTTTGAGACCAGCCTGGCCAACATAGTAAAACCCGTCTCTACTAATAATACAAAAATTAGCTGGGCATAGTGTCACACGCCTTTAATCCCAGCTACTCCAAAAGCTGAGGCAGGAGAATTGCTTGAACCTGGGAGGCAGAGGTTGCAGTGAGCTGAGATCACGCTCTTGTACTCCAGCCTAGGCAAGAAGAGCAAAACTCCATCTCAAAAAATAAATAAAACTAACTAAATAAAAAAGCAGTGACCATAAGAGAAACATAAATTAGCTAATTGACAGACTGGCTTCATCGTAATTAGAAACTGCTACTCTTAAAAGCCATTGTAAAGAAGAAGAAAAAGAAAAAGGCTAACCTCAGACTGAGTGAAAATATTGGCAAAAACTTGTATCCAGCATATATGAAGGACACAACTCAGTAAAGAGAAGATAAATAACCCAATTTTCAATAATGGGCAAAGGATTTAAACCAAACTAGTGACGTATCTTTTGCACATCTCTTATTTGGTTAAATGTGCAAAAGATACATCATTAGTCATTAGGGAATTGCAAATTAAAACCACACGGTGATGCCACAACATACCCATCAGAATGGCTAAAATAAAAAAGAGAACAATACTAAGTTCTGGTGAAGATGTGGAACAACTGGAACTAACATACACTGCTGCTAGGAATTGGATAAGTTTGGCAGCTTCTTACCACATTAAACACACTTACTATGTGATCCAGCAATCCCTCTCCTACATATTTACCCAAGAGAAAGGAAAACATGTCCATACAAAAAAACTGCATGCAAACAATCATTAGTAAGAGCGCCAAAACTGGGAGCCGCGAGTGATTCTTTAAGAATGCACGTCAGCCCCATTACCACCTGCTGGTGGTGGGGAGAAGGGCAAGGATGAAGTTCGGAGCAGGGCAGGGCCAGAACACACAGACTGGTCCCCAGACCCCCACCTGATGTCATTTGGAAAGGATCACACTGATTGCTGCATGGAGAGTGGACTGGGGAGGTGGGCGAGATGTGGGAGAAAGCAGGGGGACCATGGCTGAGTGACACTGGAGTGACGTGGATGTGCTCTGGGGGTGTGGCATCAGGGCTTGCTGGATGTGGGGCGTGGAGAGTTTCTGACCTCCAGGGCAGGGGTGCAGATGAGGTACTTTTTGTGAGGTAAGGCAGGAGAGGTGTGTCGGGGGTGATCAGAGCTGAGTGTACGCAGGAAGGTTGGGAAGTGCACAGGGATCGCTGAGGAGGGAGTGGGCAACAGCTCCTGCAGCATCTGGTGAAACCAGCAGAGACACGTCTGTTGGACTTGGCACTGTGGGTGTCTTGGTGAGTGTACCACCACACCCCTGCTCTCCACGCACAAGACTTCTGAGAGAAGTATGATAAACTTCAGAAAGGTTTAGAAATGCCAACAGCAGGAGCACTGGGAAGAATAATGATCTGCCCTCATTTCAGAAAGAAAACTGACAAATACAAACGCACCTCTGTGCCAGACACTGGTCTAGGTTCTTCACACATTACCATGCATATGATCTTATGTGTGTTAGACAAACCATTACCGAGTGAACAGGTACTGCCGGGGCCCTGGGGCCTGCACAGCTGCCCTGCCTGGGACAAGGGGCCTTGGTCCTACCTCAGTCCACTTAGCTGTTGATTGGCTATATGACCTTGAGAAATCCCTTTTAAACTCTCTGAGCCTCAGTCGTGTTTTTACAGTTTAATTTGAGGCTGGGTGTGGTGGCTTATGCCTGTAATCCCAGCACTTTGGGAGGCCAAGGCGAGCGGATCACGAGGTCAAGAGATCGAGACCACCCTGGCCAACATGGTGAAACCCCTTCTCTACTAAAAATACAAAAATTAGCTGGGCGTGGTGGCGCGCATCTGTAATCCCAGCTACTCGGGAGGTTGAGGCAGGAGAATCGCTTGAACCAGGGAGTCAGAGGTTGCAGTGAGCCGAAATTGCGCCATTGCACTCCAGCCTGGCGACAGAGCAAGACTCTGTCTCCAAAAAAAAAAAAAGTTTAATTTGAATGTAATTTTGAATTTACAGAAACAGTATACGAGGAGAATGAGAAGCTGCCGCCTGTTCACACCGCCTGTCACCTCCCTCTGTGTTGCACCATGCTGAGACATGGTACCCCTCGCCCCTGGACACACACAGGGTTTTTCCCCAATTGAGCAGATCTCCTATGTGACCAAAACATACTTCTCCAAACCAGAACGTGCCCCTTCAGATGTCCCCAGCTGTCCCAACTGTGCCTCTCCTTCCTTGTCCCCTCAGGCCCCAGCATGGCTAGTCTTGACAGCCTGGGTGCAGCTGCTGGCACCACAGATTGCTGAATCTGGGCCTGACGCTGCATATCCATGCTGAGTTGATGCCAGGTTTGGAGCCCCATGGAAATGCTGCCTGTGTGCCTCAGATGCGGCCCCACCACTGTGCTCCATGGGATGTCCTGAGACCACTGTCCACTCCTGAGTCTGAGACCCTATGATGGCTCATGGCAACACCAGCGACAGTGAGGGTCCCAAAAGGTGGCTTTCCGTTTCCATCATTCCTCCCGCATCTGTTGGCTTTCTACCAGCAGAAAGAGCTTCTCCTTTTCCCTTATTCATTTGTATCAGTATCCACTCAGTCACTTGTTTATTCCATAGGCTGTAACCTGTTTAAGATCACTATTGGTCGTGATGCTCAAGCCCCCAGGTCTGGCCAGTATGAGCTCCTGTAAACTGCTCCTGGTTCTTCTGACACAGCCCCACCATTCTTTGAGGTCTTCCTACTCTCTGGCATCATCAGCTGTTCTAGGCTCATTTTGTACTTCCCTGCCCAGCTCTAGAATCAAAGGAACTGACAGTATTTACAAACCAGGACCTGGGCTCGTTGCTCCTGGAGCTTCATTACTTCTAGGGCCTGTCAGTGGAAAGAGCTAGGAAGGACACACTGGTGTGTGCAGGTGCATGAGCCACTTGCAGCCACTTCCATCCCTGTCTGTGCACACCCATATTCAAAACACGCAGGCACGAGCTCTCCCAGACACCTCAGTCTAACTCTTTTGACATCTGTCAGTCGCTTTGCTGTTGGGGAGAGACTGCGTCCCTTCACCCTCAGTGTATTCCCTTGTTTGATCAGCCGATTTACAGTCTCCCAAGAGTGCCTGCTGTCCCCTCCCAGCCCACTCCTCTGTGGGCACATGGAGCGTGACATGGAGCTGACACAACGCAGTCATTTATCTGACACCAAGACTTTCCCGGGGCCTAATACCAGGCCAGGCACCTCTGTCCTTTTGGTCACAGCGTGGCGTTTAAATGAGGGCTGGTACCCCCATGGGGGAGGCGAGATGGGGTTTTCAGATTCTCAAGAGCTCTAACATGGAAAGGACTGGATATTCGAGCACTTTGTATCATCACAATCATTTGAAGTAACAACTAACTGCCGGCAGCACCAGAAGCTCCCTTTGGAAATTTCCTGATTGGCACACCTAGCAGAAGAGAGTCCCTCACTGACACAGCGTCCGACTGAAATGTTAACAGAAATCCCCAGGCTACAAGCCTGGACAAAAGGTGCCTGACTTTTAAATCTTTTGATTACATACAGGATGGAAAGACTGTATCTCCAAGTCTAATTGTGTGGATTTTTAACCAGTTTTTCTAGACTCTATTTGTGTTTTTGAAGTAAATACGTCCATGTAGTGATACAAGCAGAAAGGAATGCAGTGGCTATGCTGCTGAATTGCCTCCTGTAAACCATATTAGCCTAACTTTCCTGGACGTGGTCCTGAGGCTCGGACACGCAAACACAGACCTAGCGACACACACGTCTGCCCCTAAGAGTCGTCTGGTTGGTAAAAAACAAGGGTGCACAGCAGCTTGCTGGCTCAGGAGGCATCAGACCCAGTTGTCTGACCCTGTGTGGGGACGGAAGTCAGAGATCAGTCGCCCTCAGTGGATGAACATGGGTGTCCAGGAAGGACCCCTCAGGGGACCTGCACCATCCACAAAACCATCCACAAAAATAACTGGGAACAGCTGAGGAGCTCTGTTAGAAGGATTGCTTGTCCACAGGGAGTTAAAAAATGTGTCCTAAATGTTGCTTAGTAAAACAAACAACCAGAAAAGCCTCTCTATTCCAAACCCATGGTGGGGCATAAACCTGGGAGAGTTGGAATGTTATTGCAGCACTTTGCCACAGGAGCAAAAACACAACCCCCACCAGAAGGGATGGCCGACCAGGCCCAGTCAGGGCATGACTTGCGCTGTCTTTCTGGTAGTGACTGATGCCCCAGAACCCTCGCAAGGGCTTGTGCCAAACATTCTCCATGTGCCCCAGCCCCAGTGGGGTGGCCCAGCCCTCAGCACTTACCTCATCTCCAGACCTTTGCAGAATAGACCAGCTGGGAGCCTCCATCCTCCCTTCACCCAACTTTTCTTGTTTGTACAGACTTGGGAAGAACCAGGGAAACCCAGAGTTGAAAGAGACCCACTCTATTGGAAATATATCCCAATGGCATTTTTAAAACGAAGAGCTGGGGAATTTTAATAAACAAACAGCAAATGCAAGCATGAATAATGGGCCTGTATGGACAGGAAGAGAGCCAGGGCAGGAGACAGCAAATGACAGGCCAGAAGCCAGATCTCACGCCCTTCTGTTCTTGTATGGAACCTCAAGCTAAACATGGCTGAAAAGAACTCCAAAGATTTCGTGACACGTGAAAATTACATTAAATGCAAACTTCAAACTTCAGTGTCTGTAATAAAGTTTGATTGGCACACAGCCACCCTCACTTACGTATATACAGTCTGTGGCTGCTTTTGTGCTGAACTTAGTGACTGAGCAGACTACATGGCTGCAAAGCTTAAAACAGTTACTCCTTGGCCCTTTGCAGAAGACACGGACCAGGAAAGACCGGGGGAGGTGGGTCCCACTGGTCCCCCAGGGAAGCCTGTGGAGCTCCAGGCAGTTTGGATGTTCATGAGACACAGATAAACCAAGAGAGGCTGGAGGAGGCCACAGCCTACGGGGAAAGTAATCTGACCATGTCTCGTAAATGGAGAAACATCTAGTGGGAGCTACATCATACTTTTAATAGTGCTTTCTCTTGGGAAGTGACTCTGAGAAACAGGAGGAAAGCAGATTAAAAAACAACCACTGGGCCAGGCGCAGTGGCTCACGCCTGTAATCCCAGCACTCTGGGAGGCCGAGGCGGGTGGATCACCTCAGGTCAGGAGTTCAAGACCAGCCTGGCCAACATGGTGAAACCCCGTCTCTACTAAAAATACAAAAATTAGCCAGGCGTGGTGGTGGGAGCCTATAGTCCCAGCTATTCAGGAGGTTGAGGTAGGAGAATCACTTGACCCTGGAAGGCAGAGGTTGCAGTGAGCCGAGATCGCACCACTGCATTCCAGCCTGGGTGACAGAGGGATACTCTGTCTCAAACAAAAACAAAAACAAAAACAAACAAAACAAAACAAAAACTACTGACCACACAATCCCTCCCGTATGGCACAGTGATAGTCTAGGCCAGGGGCTGGCGTTGGACAGGGAGGTCTGTCCTGTGTGACCTTAGCCCCTAAGCCTAAGATGGACTTTTTTCTTTTTCTTTTCACCCTTTTTGTTTCCTGGGCTCCCTTCAGGGCCTGGTTTGGGCCATTTCTGTGCTTCTGAATAGTAAAATGGTTTTCAAACCCCTAGGGATGAAATTCCAACAGAAATCCCTTTATTCTCAACCATATTTCCATTTCCTTTTTTTTTTGTTGTTGTTGTTTTTTGACACAGAGTCTTACTCTGGGTGTGGAATTCACTCCATCCCAGGCTGGAGTGCAGTGGTGCGATCTCAGTTCACTGCAACCTCTGCCTCTGGGGTTCCAGTGATTCTCCTGCCTCAGCCTCCCTAGTAGCTGGGATTACAGGTGCATACCACAATGCCCGGCTAATTTTTAGTAGAGATGGGGTTTCACTATTTTGGCCAGGCTGATCTCGAACTCCTGAGCTCAAGTGATGCACCTGCCTCGGCCTGCCAAAGTGCTGGGATTACAGGTGTGAGCCACTGCGCCTGGCCTCCTTGTAGTTTTTGCCATGTTTTAGCATAGTTCATTTTAATTCTGTTAAGCTGGAAAAATTCCTCAAAAAAAAAACCCCTTCAGTTATTTGTTTTATAATTGAATATTTAAATTTCATTTATCTGTAATCTTTGTAATCTTTGCTTCTCATACACATTTCTGTCTCAGGAGACAGGAAACAGTGTGTTTCGAGCTGGCCATGTGGACAGGCCAGTGAGATGCCCTGCCTCCTGACCTTGTTCCAACTGGACCCTTGTGCACACAGTGCAGGGTGAGACCCAGTGCTGCCTCTGCCCATGTGATGTCACATCACAACCCCAGAGAAAAAGAAGACAAGTTATTTCCCCATGTAATTTCTCCCTCCTGACACATCCTCTAGTAGATTCCCACTACTCCGGATACTCTGTGGAGGGTTTTCTCACTGGAAATCACTGTCCCTTTGCTAGGGTGATTATAGAAAGCTCAGAGGAGCAAGGACTACTGTGCTGGGGTTGTGGGGATGAGGCCAACTCACCCTCACATGCCCACCTTCTCCCCTCCTTCACTCCTTCTCAGAGGGACCCATGGCAGCAGGGGGTGAGAGCTGGCCCCTGCCCTTGGCCAGCCCAGACAGAGAGAAGCCCTGTGACTCACAAAACCCACACCCCCAAAGAACACCTCAAACCAGTTTGAAAACAAACCTTAGCACTTTTTGGGAAATCAGAATTGGTGCTGGGAGAGATCACGATGTGAACATCTGGCCACAAACACTTTGTCTAGAAAATGGAACTAAAAGAAGGAACAAAGGGATATGGGAATCCTAAAAATGAATAAAAGTTACAAATATGATTTTTCTATACTTTCCCACTTTAGAATGGAAAGGGGAAAATTACTCAAGCAAAGTCAGTAATTTATACACCTTAGAAACATGCACCCTGCAATCACTCTAAAGGCAAATGTACCCATAAAAAACTGACTTCCCATTAAGATTACTAGAGAAAACAGAGAACGCTTCAGATTGGAATGTAAGTCCTAGCAGTAGTTCTTTTTTAAGATTATCACTGAAAGTTAATCATGTAGTAATTTTAAGCTTTGAAAAGGAATTCACTTCCCTCCTAGACCACTAATGTGAAAATGTGAGCCAAGTTGGTTTATTTTAAAATAGCCAGAAACGATAATGAAGAAGCTAAATATACACACACGTATCAATGTAACAGTAAATACTAGAAACTCTTTAGAGATAATTCCACAATTTTCTCTTTATGTAATTATTCATATGTAATTATAACAGATAATGAAAGTAATATTCCAGATATACACAGAAAATTTTATCATTAAGGCTTAAACTCTCATTATTTCATAAATCTCAAAGTAATGCTGTCTAAAAACATTGAAACTAATTATAATTTAAAGTTATGATCCCATTTAAACTTTTTCACAGAATAAGGGAGATTCTGAGATTGGCAGGCGTTCTTGAGGTCTTCAGGTTCTTTTTCACAAGACAAATCATCCCCACTCCTGTCTCCACCCCGTTTGGAGCCCTTCATTCTTGCAGGCCCTGTGCAGTCGACTTGCACTATAGCTCATTCAATCCTCACAGCGGTCATATGAAATCTTCGGTATAATGCTCATTTTAATGAAACTAAGGCTCAGAATAATTAACATAACTTGCTTAAGATTACACAACTAGTAAATTGATTAAAACCTAAGGGAAACAGATTCCAAAACCTAAGCTCATAAACATTCTACTAGATAACATCTCTAAGCTCAAATATAGTTGCAGTATACAGGTCAAGTTTTATCACAATCAATTTGTAGCAGCATAATTCAGTGCTGGCAACTGACTTTGATGGTAGCAGAAAAAACATTTTTGTTGGGAAACATAATTGCCCCTAAAAATTTGCTCACTTTTTCCCAATCTAGTGCTAGACATGAATACAGCCAAGTCTCAACCTTGAAGAGCCCTGATCTAGTAAAGGAAACTTCCTATGCCTCATTTTTTATTAAAAATACTTAGAGGAATTATTATAGAGGAAGGTTATAAAAAAAAGCCACAGTGGGGCCCAGAGTCCAGAACCTCTCTGGCTCTTATCATCGTTTTTTTATAAATAGATGGCTGCTGTCATGGCGGGGACAGAAGTCGGGGTGTAGGAGAGCCTTTCTGCCTCCCGTATGAACTTCCGACTAATTCTTCTCCATCCTGTCCCTACTTTCCAATGTACTTGATGCCTCCCATTTCTGAGCAAATTGGAATTCTATAAAACACATCAGCCTTCCTCAAGGCTTTCTCTCATTTTAATCAAATACCACACTTTCTAGCTTCCAATATTGTATTGCTGCCTTCTTCCCACCTATTTTTCTATTCTTTCTTTCCTTTTTTTTTTTTTTTTTTTTTTGACACAGGGTCTTACTATGTTGCCTAGGCTGGCCTTGAACTCCAGGGCTTGGCTTGGCCCTACCTATTTATCTGTGCACTTATGTCTTTTAAAAACTAACCGGTCTGGGCAACATAGTGAGACCCCATTTCTACAAAAATTTTTAAAAATTAGACATGGTGGTGTGTGCCTGTAGCCCTAGCTACTTGGAAGACTTAGGCAAGAGGATCACTTGAACCCAGGAATTCTGGGCTACAGTGAGCTAGGATCATACCACTGCATTCCAGCCTGGACAACAGAGCAAGACTCTGTCTCAAAACAAACAACCAAACAAACAAAACACCTTTTTACTGCCATTTTAGAAAGGTTTTGGCAAGGTGCCTGATAAATGCTGTATGTTTCAATCTGCCATTTTTTGAGGACTTTCATGTTTAACAATGTGTTTATTTTTCCCTCATACTTGATGAACAGTTTGGGTATAGAATTTAAAGTTTAAATAATATTTATACTATATTTTATAAATAAAGCCAATGATGTATATTCAAACTTGTACTTCACAGTCTTACGTTACATGCTTTCAGTTTTTTAAAAATGGAAGGAAATAGGCTGGGTGTGGTGGCTCATGCCTGTAATCCCAGCACTTTGGGAGGCCGAGGTGGGCAGATTGCCTAAGGTCAGGAGTTTGAGACCAGCCTGGCCAACATGGTGAAACCCTGTCTCTACTAAAAATAAATTACCCAGGCATGGTGGTGCACGCCTGTCATCCCAGCTACTTGGGAGGCTGAGGCAGGAGAATCGCTTGAACCCAGGAGACGGAGGTTGCAGTGAACCGAGATGGTGCCAATGCACTCCAGCCTGGGCGACAGAGCGAGACTCCATGGAAAAAAAAACAAAAAACAAAACAAAAACAAAAAACAAAAAACCGAGCAGACTTGGGAGTTCATGCCTGTCATCTCAGCACCTTGGGAGTGTAAGGCCGGATGATTGCTTGAGGTCAGGAGTTCAGGACCAGCTTGGGCAACAAAGTAAGATCCCCATCTCCACAAAAAATAAAAAAATTAGCTGCATGTGGTGGTGCATGCTTGTGGTCCCAGCTACATGGGAGGCTGAGGTGGGAGGATCAGTTGATCCCAGGTGGTTGAGGCTGCAGTGAGCCATGTTTGTGCCAATGCACTCTAGCCTGGATGAGAGTGAGATCTTATCTCCAAAAAAATCAATAAACAAATAAACCATGAAATCAACACATGTTCTTAGAAAAACAGCAACATGGCTGGGCATGGTGGCTCATGCCTGTAATCCCAGCACTTTGGGAGGCCAAGGTGGGTGGATCACCTGAGGTCAGGAGTTCAAGACCAGCCTGGCCAACATAGTGAAACCCCGTCTCTACTAAAAATACAAAAAATTAACTGGGCTTGGTGGCTTGCGCCTATAATCCCAGCTACTCGGGAGGCTGAGGCAGGAGAATTGCTTGAACCTGGGAGGCGGAGGTTGCAGTGAGCCAAGATTGCGTCACTGCATTCCAGCCTGGGCAACAAGAGCTAAACTCCGTCTAAAAAAAAAAAAAAAAAAAAAAAAAAAGAAGAGCAACCTCTCACATCCAGGACATAGAAAAATAGGGCACAAATAACTTACATAAATGAAAACTTTTTTTAATTTTTAAAAGTTTTAAAAAAATGTTTGTAGAGATGGGGTCTTGCTATGTTGTCCAGGATGGTCTCAAACTCCTGGCCTCAAGTGATCCCTCCACCCCTGGCCTCCCAAAGTGCTGGGATTACAGGTGTGAGCTACCATGCCTGGCCACAAATGAAATTTTAAGTTGAAATTTTGTATTACATCAAGAGCTGACGGTTAAGGAAAAATGAAATAAAATGAATACTAGGCAGAGATTTAAAACTTGAGGGGCGATGAAAAGTCTCAGCAAAGTAGTCCAAAGGACAATGATAATTTATTCCATTTGCATAGTAGTTCTAGTGTGGAAAGATCTTTTAACACCTCATAACACCTTTATGAGGCAGAGATATAAAATTATGCCCATCTTTTAAAATAAGAAAAACAAGGCTCAGACACGCCATGCTGTACCAGTGGCCCAGAGCCAGAAGTGGAAGCAGCAGCTGGTCCACCTGCTCACGGGGCCACCTATTCAAGGTGCCTTTCTCAAGAAAATTTTAGGTTCCCCGTGATCCCACTGATAAGAATGGAGGGAGACCAGAGGTGGGCTGACCCTGAAACTAATAAAGCTGAAGCTCCAGGAGCCTCCCTGCACAGGCTCCTCCAAGACCCTCACCTGGTTTTTTCTTAAACTACTTTTTAAAACAATTTACATTGACAGGAAAATTGCAAAGACAATACAGAGTCCTTACATATCCAACACCCAGTTTCCCCTGTTATTCCTCTGTTATTAGCATCTTCCATTAGTGTGGGATGTTTGTTATAATTAATGAACCAAGATTGCTGCATCACTACTATTAACTAAAGTCCAAATTTCATTCAGATTTCCTCAGTTTTGCCTTAATGTCCTTCTGTTCCAGGATTCCCATCCAGGATATCATATTACCTTTGAGATTCATGAGAAAGGTAGCAAAGTGTACCTATATTCTTGGCTTCTCTACCGGGTTCCCTTTATCTACTGCTACCAGTTTAACTATTATGCTTGGTTATTTTAATAAGTGGCTCCCATTTTTTACCAAAAGAATTTAAAGAAAAAAACTTATAGTTTTTATTTGGGTCCCAAAATAACACTCGCCTTGTAGTCTGGCCACAGACCACATAAACCAGCTCTGCCAAACTCTAATCACTGTTCGCTTTCATTGTTGGCCCAGGCAGGAGGAAGGAACCAGCTTATTATGGGCTTGACTTAAAACTCAAAACAGATAACAGAAGAGTAGCAAACACCACTCTTTCATTTATTCATTTCTGTACAGATCATCCATGAATTGGCAAAACATCTTATAGCTATTCATATTTCAACATAGAATAGCTCTTGAATTAGGGGAAATGAGGGCAGAAGGAAAGAAAATCCTTTGCTGTCCTAAAACGGCTTTGCTTTCCTAGAGTAATTTCAGTAAAAATATTTCTGGTTCACCCTGTCTGTGGCCTGCACAACATAAGCTTGGGCTGACTCATTCATTCATTCAAAATGATATTATGGAGTATCTCCTGTATGTGATGCCACGGTGGTCTGTCAGAAGTCTGTTTTTCTTTGTTCAGTGAGCCTTCTCATCTCCCTTCTTCTGGTGACAAATCCTTCTCACCTTTGCCCAGGAGCTGGCTCACCTCATCACAGCACTCTCAGCATCTTACACACAGTGTGGCTCCCCGGGGGCAGCTCTCCTGCCACCTGGGATTGAGAAGTGGATGCTTAGGGCAGATGATGCCAGGGCTGCTGGGAGGCTCACACAGTGGGAGAGAAGCCTCCAGCCCTGGGGCCAGCAGCTCTGGTTGTCTGAGCTACTCCAGTCACTCTGCTAGCTACAGAAGCCACTAATGTTCCTTTTCGTTTAAGCCAACTTAAGTTGGGTTTCTGTCCCATCCTCTCTCACTTGTATAGAAAGAGCCTTAATAAAAAGCACAGATATGATGTTAAATGCTGGGCATATACTGATGAACAAAATAAGCACTGTGCATCATCAGGGGAATACAAACTAATACCACAATGGTATACCATGACACACACACCCAACTGGCTAAAAATGACTAACAAAACCAGTGTTGAAACAGGTGAGCAAATGGAACCCTCACACACTGCTGGTGAGAGTGTGAACTGGTACAGCTGCTTTGGAAAACTGTTTGGAAACAGGTACCAAAGCTGAGCATATGTATATGACATGATTCAGCAATTCCACCCAACAGAAATCTGCACACGTGTTCCCAATGCTCATGGTGCTACTGTTCATAGAGCCAGAACTGAGGAATACCCAGGAACAGTATGATGGATAAAGACTTTGTTGTATATCCACACAATGGAATACTATACAGCAATGAGATGAATGATCGAAAATTACAGTGTGATCAAAAATTGTAATGTGGATGAACCTCATCAAAAACAACAGGGAGCAAAAGAAGGCCAGCACAGAATACTAGGCACGGCCCGATTTCATCCACATCAGGTTCTAGAGCAGGCTAGTGGATCCCTGCTGTCAGGAGCCAGCAGTGCTCGCCCTGGGCTGGAGAATGAATGGAAAGGAGTTGAAGGGGCTTCATGCTCTGGGGCTGCTCCTGCTGTTTCCTGATCGCAGTGGTGGTCATACAAGTTCATTTTGTGAAAAACTATCAAACTGTATATTTATCATGTATAAATATATCCACGATAAATGTGTAAGTGTATACATTTATATAATGTATATATTTATACATGTATAAGTGTATACATTTATATAATGTATATATTTATACATGTATAAGTGTATACATTTATATAATGTATATATTTATACATGTATAAGTGTATACATTTATATAATGTATATATTTATACATGTATAAGTGTATACATTTATATAATGTATATATTTATACATGTATAAGTGTATACATTTATATAATGTATATATTTATACATGTATAAGTGTATACATTTATATAAGGTATATATTTATACATGTATAAGTGTATACATTTATATAAGGTATATATTTATACATGTATAAGTGTATACATTTATATAATGTATGTATTTATACAATATATGTATTTATGCATGTATAAATGTATACATTTATACATGTATATATTTATACATGTATAAGTGTATACATTTATACATGTATATGTGTCTATATATGCTCTTTTCTGTATGTCTATATTTTTTTTTATACTTTAAGTTTTAGGGTACATGTGCACAACGTGCAGGTTAGTTACATATGTATACATGTGCCATGTTGGTGTGCTGCACCCATGTATGTCTATATTTCAACAAAAAGTTAAAAAATAAGACAGTATTCCTGACCTCATGAGGCATAAAATTTGGTGGAAAAGACAGATAATAAATAACGAAATAAATTAAATTTATAATTTAAAAATTGTGATGAGTGCCAAGATGCCTCCTCTCTGCTGTTACCCTTCCACTTTGGAAAATGCTTTTTCTTTTTTTAATCTGGAAGCTCTGTAGCCATCTTGGTGACTTTACTTCCTCTCTTTGGATCTTTTCTAGCTCTGTCACATTTATCTTATCCTAGAGAACAGTGACCATAAATGAAACATCGCAGACAGATTCTCCAGGATTTGTTACAAAGAACATATCATCTATTTCATTTCCCGTGATTTTCCTGGATTAAGATGGGCAATCTGCAAGCCTTTGTTAATACTGTGGTATCTGGAATGCCATTTTGGGAAGTCAGTATGCCTTTTCTTGAGTTAGGGTTGACAGACAAGGGCATATCTTCCAACAAGTATGGTTTGGATTTTTTTTTCCCTGCAGGTCTTATTTATTTATTTATTTATTTATTTATTTATTTATTTATTTATTTATTTATTTTGAGACAGAGTCTTGCTCAGTCGCCCAGGCTGGAGTGCAGTGGCGCAATCTCGGCTCATTGCAAGCTCCGACTCCCGGGTTCATGCCATTCTCCTGCCTCAGCCTCCCGAGTAGCTGGGACTACAGGCGGCCGCCATCACACTGGCTAATTTTTTTGTATTTTTAGTAGAGGCGGGGTTTCACTGTTTTAGCCAGGATGGTCTTGATCTCCTGACCTCGTGATCCACCCGCCTCGGCCTCCCAAAGTGCTGGGATTACAGGCGTGAGCCACTGCACCCAGCCCCCTGCAGGTCTTATTTTATGCACAATTTTTTATTACTTTTTGGTGTGCTCTGAATAATGTTTTCAGTGCATTCCCATTCTCTTGGTATTTCAATGAGTGGAAATGTTTAAACTTATCTGAAAGTATAAATACTTTAATGTTGACTCCCTTTTGGCTCATTTATTCAAAACTTCAATTGTTTAATACTTCTCTATCCTGAAACTATGGTCCACATGATTTTGTTCCACTAGAATTAGCTGCATCACGTTTGAATAAACGGGTCAAAAGCTGCAGATTAGAAATCTTTGATACATGCAGATATTAGTTATATACATTTGTTTTGACGTTTGTGAGCTTTCTATTTATCTTTCAAAATCTCCTTCTATTAAGAATTCAGCTAACTTGCACATTTAAATGACAGTTGAAGAAACATACTAATTTCCAGAAGCCAAGGCTGACCAAAGACATGGAAAGGGATTGTACAGTTCTTGGATTTATTTGGAAACAGAGAGATGTTGTGTTTAAGGGCTGGACAGGGATAAGGGCCCCTGAGACCAGGAAGCTTGCATAACAACTGTCTAACTTTGATTATGCAGCCCTGGCCCGCAGGAGGAAATGGAAACAGGGAGTGTGGGCCAAGACAGTCAAGCTGTCAGCTTCTTTCTTAAAGACAAAATAGCCAAAGGACAGATTCCAATTTCCTAAAAGTCATACTTCGGCCTCAGACAAATACGAATTCTACACTGTTTTTAAAATCAAACATCTTTAAGCATAGCATTTATTCACACATTTGTAATAGAAAGAGGATTCTTTATTTACAAGTGCCGTAAGTGCTGAATGCTAACCAGATGTGTTTTATAGTGTCTTATAAAGCAAGAGAATGCATTGAGAAGAAACTAAAGTTAAAGTTTGAAAAAAACCTTAGAATAAGTAGTTAACAATTTGTTGTGTTAATATAATTAAAGCCTCTGAAAACTCTTTGTTGAACTGTACCTCACCACTGACACACCATTAGAGAACTTGCTCAACCAGTGCCTGCCAGTGCCCTCCAGGAGCATTTGCAAAGCTCTTTGGGTCTTTTCTGTTCCACATCCTTTGTATGTGAATGTGACTGATGTTGTTATAAAGTGGGGTGAAGAAACAATGAGACCTCTTTTTGGGAGGTAGGTGTGGGGGAGCAGGGATGATACTGTGTAGTTTGAGCTTTTCAGATGAATATAATATTTTAAACATAATAAAAACATCATAATTAAAGGGTGAATAAAAACTGATAGAGTCAGGAAATATGAACATATGATTATCTTCAATTTAAATTACAACTAGACTTTGTAAGATAAAGTTGTTTAAAAAGGCATTCAACAACAATTTGAACTATCATTAAAAGCTCAAAATAAAAGAGCTCTAAATAAAAAATAGGTCTGTATAATGCTTAGTTGAAATCTTTCATAAACGCATAAGAGAATCACTTCACACCCATTAAAATAGCTGTAATCAACAAAACAGACAATATCAAGTACAGGTAAAAATGTAAAGAAGGTGGAACTTCACATACTGTTGGTACAGCCAACATGTATGAGAATGTCCGTGTAATTTCAAGAATGTGGGAATGCTGTTCTGGGAAGTCAGTATGTCTTTTCTTGGGTTAGGGTTGACAGACAAGGGCATATCTTCCAATAAGCATGGTTTGGATTTTTTTTTCCCTGCAGGTCTTATCTTACACACTTTTTTGGTACATTATAAAATGGTACAGTCATTTTATAAAACCATTTGGTAGTTTCCTTTTTTCCTTAAAAAAAAAAATTTTTTTTTTTGAGACAGGGTCTCGCTGTCTCCCAGGCTGGAGTGCAGTGGCACAATCTCGGCTCACTGCAACCTCCGCCTCCGGGGTTCAAGCAATTCTCTCACCTCAGCTTCCCTAGTGACGGTGCACTGGGACTACAGGCGTGCATTACCACGCCCAGCTAATTTTTTTTTTTTTTTTTGGTGTATTTTTGGTAGAGACAGGGTTTCACCATATTGCTCAGGCTGGTCTTGAACTTGTGGGCTCAGGTGATCTGCCCGCCTCATCCTCCCAAACTGTTGGGGTTACAAGTGTGGGCCATTGCGCCTGGTGCCTTTCCATTTTTTAATGCCCTTTATAAATTCTGAAATGACACATTTGCATATTAAGCAGAGCTATATTTGTCCCCTTAAATTTCGTAGTAATGCAGGTATTTTATTTATTCATAACCCCACATACATTCACCTTTCATGGGTGTCTCAGACTAGGGATTTACTAACTCTTGCAAGAAGAATGCCTTTATCTCTCATCTTCCTACAACCCTAACTCTGGGGCCCAATATTGGAGCTTCTTCCAGGAAAGCACCCAGCCAAGGTTCCACCTTCTTTACATTCTCACCTGCACTTGATATTGTCTGTTTTGTTGATTACAGCTATTTTAATGGGTGTGAAGTGATTCTCTTATGGGTTTATGGAAGATTTCAGCTAAGCATTATACAGATCTATTCTCTCTTCAAAAACACTTTTCCCTGAGCCGATATCCTGGAGGTTAGGTGATGGGAAGGGAGATGTTACAACAGAGAAAAACCTTTTAAAACTCACAGCTGGCCGGGCACAGTGGCTCACGCCTGTAATCCCAGCACTTTGGGAGGCCGAGGCGGGTGGATCACGAGGTCAGGAGATCTAGGCCATCCTGGCTAACACGGTGAAACCTTGTCTCTACTAAAAAAAAAAATACAAAAAATTAGCCGGGTGTGGTGCTGGGCGCCTGTAGTCCCAGCTACTCGGGAGGCTGAGGCAGGAGAATGGCGTGAACCCGGAGGCAGAGCTTGCAGTGAGCCGAGATCGCACCACTGCACTCCAGCCTGGGCGACAGAGTGAGACTCTGCTCAAAAAAAACAAAACAAAAAACAAACAAACAAACAAAAAACTCACAGCTGCTCTTTCTCTGTTTAAATTTTTATTTTTATACTTTTGTGAAATTCACATGACATAAAAGTAACTATTTTATTTTATTTTTTGAGACAGAGTCTTGCTATGTCACCCAGGCTGGAGTGCAGTGGCACAATCTTGGCTCACTGCAACCTCCGCCTCCTGGGTTCAAGTGATTCTCCTGCCTCAGCCTCCCAACTAGCTGGGATCACAGGTGCCTACCACCATGCCTGGCTCCAACATGCCCAGCTAATTTTTGTATTTTTAGTAGAGACAGGTTTCGCCATGTTGGCCAGTCTGGTCTTGAACTCCTGACCTCAAGCAATCTGCCCACCTTGGCTTCCCAAAGTGCTGGGATTATAGGCGTGAGCCACCGTGCCTGGCTCAAAAGAAACCATTTTAAAGTGATCAGTTAGGTGACATTTACTCCATTCTCTGTGTTGTGCAACCACCACCTCTATTTCCAAAACATTCTGATCATTCCAAAATAAAAGTGGTTCCCACTAAGTAGTTAATCCCAATTCCTGCCTCCCTTGGCCCCAACAACCACCACCCACCAATCTAATTTCTCTGTTTCTATGGATTTATCTGTTGTGGATACTTCATATAAATGGAATCATACAATATGTAACCTTTTGTGTCTGGCTTATTTAGCATACAATTTTCAAGGTTCATCAGTATTTCATTCCTTTTTATGCCTGAATAATATTCCATTATATGCAAATACCACAGTTTGATTGGTCCCCCCCGCCCCCGCCACTTTTTTTTTGAGACGGCAGTTTTGCTCTTGTTGCCCAGGCTGGAGTGCAACGGCATGATCTCAGCTCACCACAACCTCCACCTCCCAGGTTCAAGTGACTCTCCTGTCTCAGCCTCCCTAGTAGCTGGGATTGCAGGTATACGCCACCATGCCTGGCTAATTTTGTATTTTTAGTAGAGACAGGGTTTCTCCATGTTGCTCAGGCTGGTCTTGAACTCCTGATCTCAGGTGATTCGCCTGCCTCGGCCTCCCAATGTGCTGGGATTACAGGCGTGAGCCACCGTCCAGCTGGGCCCCCTTTTTATAATTTCTGTCTCCTTATTGATATCTCATTTTGTTCATACTTTGTTTTCCTGTTTGTTTTTTTCTTTTTTCTCTGAGCATATTTAGGACAGTTGTTCGTTAAAAGTGTTTGTCTAGTAAGTCCAATTCTGGGTTTCCTCAGAGATGATTTCTGTCATTCCCATGCCCCCCCGCCCCCACCAAATGGGACTTTCTTCCCTGTTTCTTTCTATGCCCTGTCTTTTTCTTGTTGTTGAACACCAGGTATTTTGAATACCAGAATGCAGTGATTCTAGGAACCAAATTCTCCCATCCTCAGGGTTTGCTGTTGTTGATTGCTGAGGGCTGCAGTTGTCTGCTTAACAACTTTTCCAAACCATTTGCGCAGACTGTATTCCTGCTTGTGTGTGGTCAGTGAAGTCTTTGTTACAATATCTCATTGGCAAGCCAGTGACCTGATGGAGATTTCCTTAGATGTCTGGAGATCAAAGAAAATAAAAAAAAAATTGATTCTCCCAGTCTTTCCACTTTGGCTCTGAGATGGGCACTCCCTTAAAGCTATGGCAGTCTGCCTACAACTCTGCCTTAGCCCTCACCCCTTACTTGCTCCAGCAGAGGTGCAAAGCTAGTCTCCTCTTAGGTCTTTTCTGAGTATGTATCCAATACCGGGCACGTATATTGTACTCTTTTTCCCCTGTATATGCATGGTCCTTCCAACCCTCTGTTCCCCAAGAAACTTCCCCCAGCCTCCTCCTTCGAGGGTTTTTGGATTTGTCTACTGCTTGCTCTGTCCACCATCCCTTGCCCCAGGCAGGCAGGGGTAGTACATGACTTTAAATCTTTCTACAGGCTGGGCGCGGTGGCTCATGCCTGTAATCCCAGCACTTTGGGAGGTCAAGGCTGGCGGATCACCTTAGGTCACAAGTTTGAGAACAGCCTGGCCAACATGGCGAAACTCTGTCTCTACTAAAAGTACAAAATTAGCCGGGCATGGTGGTGCATGCCTGTAGTCCCAGCTACTTGGGAGGCTGAGGCAGGAGAATCATCTGAAACCGGGAGGCGGAGGTTGCAGTGAGCCGAGATTGCGCCATTGCGCTCCAGCCTGGGCGACAAGAGCGAAACACTGTCTCAAAAAAAGAAAAAAAAAATTTCTACAGATGCTACCACTTCCCAGAAAGCTACTCCAACTCATGAGGGGGTGGTGGGACAAAGGTCAGCCTCTGCACCAGTCCCTTCAGGAACCAGCAGACAGGTCAGAATGAACAACCACAGTTTTTAAAGAAGGTCTATATTCATCCCTTTGTACCAAGCAAGCTACACCAAGAACATGGGCTGCTATCGTCACAGCCGCCCCTTCTGTGCTAGGGAAGGATAGATGATAGCCTAGTGAAAACACCATAATATTAATACTTTCACTGCAATTCATAGGCCTTTTCTTCACCAACCACTTGCCCAGTCGTTGTAAGTGTTCTGAAAGTTCTGAAAGTTTATTCTGTCAATTTTAGATTCCAGAGTTCCGAAAGTTTATACTGTCAATTTTTGGCAGTTTATGGTGGTTTCAGAGGAGATACTGATTCTTTGAGAGCCCTACTCTCCCATTTTCTTTGGTTTGGCAGTTTCTTAAACTGTAAACATAAGCTTGCCATACAACCAGTAATTCCACTCCTAGAAATCTAACGATGAGAAATGAAATCAAGTCCATACAAAGACTTGCACATGAACGTTCACAGCAGCTTTATTTGGTACAGACAAACAAATTCTAACCATGCAAATTCTCATCAACTGGTGAATGGATAGTCAACTATCAAAAATGGAGCCAGACTTTTGATTCTCTATCATTTACAAATCTCCAAAACTATCCTCCTTAAACATGAGTGATTTCATGTCACTATCCCCCCTCAAAAATATAAACTGATTTTTTAAGAGCCTAGAATGAAGACTATATTTCTAAAATGTGGTACTCAAGGCCCTCTGTAACATTTCTCCAAACTTACTTTCTAGACTTTGCTTCTAATATTACAGCCCAGTCCTAGTGAGCAGTCTTCCTTCAGGCATCACCTGTAAACATTCTTGTCATTCTACTCAAATGCCATCTCTTCAGGAAATCTCCCTGCTTCCTCTACTATATTCCCATATAATCTGTATAGTATAGCAATCACTTGTGGTTACAGTTAGGTGTATATATTTGTTGCTTCAACTAAATACTGAAGCACTGAAACAACTATATAACATGCAATTTGTTACTGCTAGCATAATACATGGGTGCATAATAGGTGCTTGACAAACATTTGCTGAATTCATGAATGTACGAATGTACATGACCTACAAATGAAAAAGCTAAACAAAATGTAAAAGGAATTAATGAAACTGGGAATTATGGAAGAATAATTGAGAAATAAATTTAAACAAGAAAGGAAAAATAGAGAAATTTTTATATAGATGTTTTAATTTAAAGACTCTAGAGCTTTAGGGAAGACACTTGGCCCAAGACAGAAGCAACTACTGCAGTTCCTCACACATAACAGCCTGTTGAATGAACAATACAACTAACTGGTTAAAACGAACTTACAGCCAGGCATATCCCAGCACTTTGGGAGGCTGAGGTGGGAGGGTGGCTTGAGCCCAAGAGTTCGAGACCAGTCATAGTGAGACCCCGTCTCTTAAAAAAATGTAAAACTTAGACAGGCATGGTGACGTGTACCTGTAGTCCTAGCTACTCTGAACGCTAAGGTGGGAGGACTGTTTGAGCCTGGGAAGTCAAGGCTGCAGTGAGCCGTGATGGTGCCACTACACTCTAGCCTGGGTGATAGAGTAAGACCCTGTCTCAAACAAACAAACAAACATAGAAACAATAAAATAAACAAAACACTGAACACCTATCTGTGCCAATACTATGTGAAACACATACTTAGGCAAGACCCTCATCTGATTTTGGGAAGCAAAGAGTAAATGGGAAAAGCCAATGCATGCTGGGAGTCACCGCCGCCAGGGACTTGTTTGGAAAGTAATTTGTATTGCTGCAGATGGGAGTCATTTGAATGGTACCTCATGAAATGGGCCAGGCTGGGACTGGGGGATGGCTAGGGTGAGGTGTGGCCAGGTCCCTGACATATTCTGAGGAAGTGGAACTAATCCCAGTGTTTTCATTCAGCCTTTGGTTATATTTGACAGACAGCACAATGCTTGCATGGGGCTTGTAATGGTTCAAGAAACTGAACTAAGCAGAGCCATCAACTCATAGACAGAAAGCTTAGTTTTTGCTACATGCCCAACCATTGCTAATACTCTTTTCCAAAGACATAGAGAAGCAATTTTCAGTATGCAAACATTTAAATTTTACCTTTGCTGTTCTGAATTATAGATACCAAATGGCATACCATCATAAAGAGATGATGGCACAGCTCTTCCAGCTAGCATGCTGGTGATTTCATAGTGAAAATACTGTTTGTTTCACTAAAGCCTGCTTGAAAATTTTGAAAGCAAAACAACTCTTATCCACTGAGGACTATGCCTAAGTATAGCTAATGGTTTTAATCTACCCTCCAAAAAAGAAGAAGAAAAAAAAAACCCCACTCCTCTGTAATTTAAGCACATATTTAGAAAAAAATGCTAAGAATGAAATAAAGCTCCCATAATCTTTGAACCTCATATATTAGTTTAAGAATGATACTTGTGAGATAGAGTTAAAAACTACAAGATTCCTGTAAGCATTTACAAATATGCTATAAGTGAATGAAACAGAAAATAATCAAACCAATACATACCAACAGATTAATAGGTACAAAGCTTGCACTAGGTTACACAGTAAAGCAGTCCAACAATACAAAGGATGTTCTATTCAGGAAGTAAAGATAAATGCATGTTGATTGAATAAAGTTATATTAAACACTAACTTTTCTGTTTGTTACAAAGGCTTTTTATAGGGTAGTCTACATGAATATTCTTCTGCTGAATATGTTTAACTCTATACTAGAGTATATCACCACCACCCAGCCATGCTTGTACAATTTGATCTTGATCCCACAGATAATAATTGATGAGACCAAGGATGGACACATGACCCAAGATGACCCAATCAGACTGTCTTGGAGAAACTTCACATTGAGAATCCGACCACCAGTCTGGGAAGTTGCTTAAACTGAAGACATATAGATGCATCATTTTGCCACGTGCCTGTCAAACACAGTGAAAGCTGTTCTGCAGAAGACAACACCTTTTGGGAGAGGAGAGTGAAGTAGACTTACAGAAAGTGGTGGGGCTAAGAGAACACAAGACCTCAGAAAAAGAAAGCAAGATAGAGAATCTGAAGACTGGGTGGGCCACAAGAGTATCCCCATTCCTCTTCCCAGGCCCTAGGGAGTCGCTCTACTCTTCCTGCCCTTTGAGAGCAGGATATTCTTCAGTGCCCTTCCAATACATTCCCTTGCGTACTAGGGCTTATTTGAAGTGTTGTTTCTATTACTTGCCACCAAAAAGAATCTTAACAATACAACAGTCCCCTTTTTCTATTCCATTACATAGTGACAATGAGGAATATGGAACAGAGATGGGTGTCTTTTTTTTTTTTTTCCAGAAAGACTGTCTAGGACACCGTTATTGAACACAGATAACAACAGAGAGGGCAGAATCAGGCTCCATATTATTTTTTCTTTACCTTTTGTCAATCTCCAGGGCCCTAAGCAATTATTTTAGTGAATTTTTCAGTTTTACGCTTGTTATCTTGGGAAGAGGATCACTGACCTCTTCATTCTGTTCTATCTGGATGTCCCACAATTGACTTTTTAAATTGTTTTAAAATTATTTTTTTCCTTTTTGCTTTATCAGCTTTTTAAAACTGTGTCTTTGGGCCAGGTGTGGTAGTTCATGCCTGTAATCCCAGCACTTTGGCAGGCCAAGGCAGGCAGGTCACCTGAGCTCAGGAGTTCGAGACCAGCCTGGGCAACATGGCAAAACCCCAACTTTACAAAAAAATTAGCTGGGCATGGTGGCATGTGCCTGTAGTCTCAGCTACTTGGGAGGCTGAGGTGGGAGGATTACTTGAGCCCAGGAGGTTGAGGCTTCAGTGAGCCAAGATCACGCCACTGCACTCCAGCCTGAGTGACAAAGGGAGATCCTGTCTCAAAACAAAACAAAACAAAACACCACCAAGTGTTTTTCCCATGTTAGCTGAAAAGTCACATACCTTATTTTTGTTAAGCAGTTACCTTAGACACTTTATCATCTATACTCATGAAAGTCTAAACAAATGGATGTCTCAGTCCTCCTCTTGAACACAAGAATTCAGAACATTTTAATTTCAAGCAACCTTGTATTACTGTGTATTTTTGAATTCTAGTGTAAAAACCCTCTCATATGACATCATTATGATTATGTTATACAGTCACTGTCTGACATATTTACCTTATTCTTTGCTTTTTATTCCTTCTTGCATCTCAAACCTTCCTTCTTGGATCATTTTCCTTCTACTTGAAGATGATTCTTTCATTCTAAAATGTGTGTCTATTGGAGGTAAATTCTCTCAGTTTCTATTTAATCTAACATTCTCTTTATTTCACTTTCATTCTGAAAGACCGTATTTGCTGGGTATAGGAAGTATGCTATTATTTTCTCTGAGAGTAACGAAGCTACCACTGCTTCCTGGTTTCCATTGCTGCTGTTGAAGGATCAGAGTTTGCCAATATAGCCAATCCATTTCTTTGGATGCTTCAAAGATCTTCGTTCCATCTTTGGTAACTGCAGTTCCATTAAATTATATTTAGGTGTGAGTTTCTTTATATATATATATTTTGGATCTTATTTGGTTTCTTGACACAGATTTTTATAATGCATAAAATATAATGTATGTCTTATAGAATGCAGAAAAAAACACAAAATGTACTATGGCTCAACAGAATCTTGCCAACACCCCAGAAGTCCCCTGGCATTCCTCTTCCCCATCATATACCTCTCGTTTTCTGCTAAAGTAGTAAGTATCTTGATATTTATGTATTTATTTTTAAAAGATAGGGTCTCTCACAGTGCAATCAAACTAGAACTCAGGATTAAGAAACTCACTCAAAACCGCTCAACTACATGGAAACTGAACAACCTGCTCCTGAATGACTAATGGGTACATAACAAAATGAAGGCAGAAATAAACATGTTCTTTGAAACCAACGAGAACAAAGACACAACATACCAGAATCTCTGGGACGCATTCAAAGCAGTGTGTAGAGGGAAACTTATAGCACTAAATGCCCACAAGAGAAAGCAGGAAAGATCCAAAATTGACACCCTAACATCACAATTAAAAGAACTAGAAAAGCAAGAGCAAACACATTCAAAAGCTAGCAGAAGGCAAGAAATAACTAAAATCAGAGCAGAACTGAAGGAAATAGAGACACAAAAAACCCTTCAAAAAATTAACGAATCCAGGAGCTGGTTTTTTGAAAGGATCAACAAAATTGATAGACCGCTAGCAAGACTAATAAAGAAAAAAAGAGAGAAGAATCAAATAGACACAATAAAAAATGATAAAGGGGATATCACCACCGATCCCACAGAAATACAAACTATCATCAGAGAATACTACAAACACCTCTACGCAAATAAACTAGAAAATCTAGAAGAAATGGATAAATTCCTCGACACATACACTCTCCCAAGACTAAACCAGGAAGAAGTTGAATCTCTGAACAGACCAATAACAGGAGCTGAAATTGTGGCAATAATCAATAGCTTACCAACCAAAAAGAGTCCAGGACCAGATGGATTCACAGCCAAATTCTACCAGAGGTACAAGGAGGAACTGGTAACATTCCTTCTGAAACTATTCCAATCAATAGAAAAAGATGGAATCCTCCCTAACTCTTTTTATGAGGCCAGCATCATCCTGATACCAAAGCCGGGCAGAGACACAACCAAAAAAGAGAATTTTAGACCAATATCCTTGATGAACATTGATGCAAAAATCCTCAATAAAATACTGGCAAACCGAATCCAGCAGCACATCAAAAACCTTATCCACCATGATCAAGTGGGCTTCATCCCTGGGATGCAAGGCTGGTTCAATATACGCAAATCAATAAATGTAATCCAGCATATAAACAGAGCCAAAGACAAAAACCACATGATTATCTCAATAGATGCAGAAAAGGCCTTTGACAAAATTCAACAACCCTTCATGCTAAAAATTCTCAATAAATTAGGTATTGATGGGACATATCTCAAAATAATAAGAGCTATCTATGACAAACCCACAGCCAATATCATACTGAATGGGCAAAAACTGGAAGCACTCCCTTTGAAAACTGGCACAAGACAGGGATGTCCTCTCTCACCACTCCTATTCAACATAGTGTTGGAAGTTCTGGCCAGGGCAATTAGGCAGGAGAAGGAAATAAAGGGTATTCAATTAGGAAAAGAGGAAGCCAAATTGTCCCTGTTTGCAGACGACATGATTGTATATCTAGAAAACCCCATTGTCTCAGCCCAAAATCTCCTTAAGCTGATAAGCAACTTCAGCAAAGTCTCAGGATACAAAATCAATGTACAAAAATCACAAGCATTCTTATACACCAACAACAGACAAACAGAGAGCCAAATCATGAGTGAACTCCCATTCACAATTGCTTCAAAGAGAATAAAATACCTTGGAATCCAACTTACAAGGGATGTGAAGGACCTCTTCAAGGAGAACTACAAACCACTGCTCAATGAAATAAAAGAGGACACAAACAAATGGAAGAACATTCCATGCTCATGGGTAGGAAGAATCAATATCATGAAAATGGCCATACTGCCCAAGGTAATTTATAGATTCAATGCCATCCCCATCAAGGTACCAATGACTTTCTTCACAGAATTGGAAAAAACTACTTTAAAGTTCATATGGAACCAAAAAAGAGCCCGCATTGCCAAGTCAATCCTAAGCCAAAAGAACAAAGCTGGAGGCATCACACTACCTGACTTCAAACTATACTACAAGGCTACAGTAACCAAAACAGCATGGTACTGGTACCAAAACAGAGATATAGATCAATGGAACAGAACAGAGCCCTCAGAAATAACACCACATATCTACAACTATCTGATCTTTGACAAACCTGAGAAAAACAAGCAATGGGGAAAGGATTCCCTATTTAATGAATGGTGCTGGGAAAACTGGCTAGCCATATGTAGAAAGCTGAAACTGGATCCCTTCCTTACACTTTATACAAAAATCAATTCAAGATGGATTAAAGACTTAAATGTTAGACCTAAAACCATAAAAACCCTAGAAGAAAACCTAGGCATTACCATTCAGGACATAGGCATGGGCAAGGACTTCATGTCTAAAACACCAAAAGCAATGGCAACAAAAGACAAAATTGACAAATGGGATCTAATTAAACTAAAGAGCTTCTGCACAGCAAAAGAAACTACCATCAGAGTGAACAGGCAACCTACAAAATGGGAGAAAATTTTCACAACCTACTCATCTGACAAAGGGCTAATATCCAGAATCTACAATGAACTCAAACACATTTACAATAAAAAAACAAACAACCCCATCAAAAAGTGGGCAAAGGACATGAACAGACACTTCTCAAAAGAAGACATTTATGCAGCCAACAGACACATGAAAAAATGCTCACCATCACTGGCCATCAGAGAAATGCAAATCAAAACCACAATGAGATACCATCTCACACCAGTTAGAATGGCAATCATTCAAAAGTCAGGAAACAACAGGTGCTGGAGAGGATGTGGAGAAATAGGAACACTTTTACACTGTTGGTGGGACTGTAAACTAGTTCAACCATTGTGGAAGTCAGTGTGGCGATTCCTCAGGGATCTAGAACTGGAAATACCATTTGACCCAGCCATCCCATTACTGGGTATATACCCAAAGGACTATAAATCATGCTGCTATAAAGACACATGCACATGTATGTTTACTGCGGCATTATTCACAATAGCAAAGACTTGGAACCAACCCAAATGCCCAACAATGATAGACTGGATTAAGAAAATGTGGCACATATACACCATGGAATACTATGCAGCCATAAAAAAGGATGAGTTCATGTCCTTTGTAGGGACATGGATGAAATTGGAAATCATCATTCTCAGTAAACTATTGCAAGAACAAAAAACCAAACACCGCATATTCTCACTCATAGGTGGGAACTGAACAATGAGAACACATGGACACAGGAAGGGGAACATCACACTCTGGGGACTGTTGTGGGGTGGGGGGAGAGGGGAGGGATAGCATTGGGAGATATACCTAATGGTAGATGACGAGTTAGTGGGTGCAGCGCACCAGCATGGCACATGTATACATATGTAACTTACCTGCACAATGTGCACATGTACCCTAAAACTTAAAGTATAATAATAATAAATAAATAAATAAATAAAAGATAGGGTCTCCCTGTGTTGCCCGGGCCAGACTTGAACTCCTGGGCTCAATCTTCCCACCTCAGCTTCCGAGTAGCTGGGACTATAGGTGCATAACACTATGCCCAGCTATCTTGATTTTTCTACAAATACCTTCCTTGCTTTTCTTTTCCCTTAGATTTTTTCCTTACTTAAGTATGCACCCCTAAACAAGAAAGCTTATTTTTTTGCCTGTTTCTAAACTTCATGTATATAGAATCATAAAACATATATTTTGACTTGTATTGCTCAGTATTTTGCTTGGGAGATTCATTTATGATGTTGTATGTAGCTCCATGCTGTTGTTCTTCTCAATTCTAAATGGTATTTCATAATAAGAATACATCACAGCCTCTCGAGTAGCGAGGACTACACGTGCCCGCCACCATGCCCAGCTAATATTTTGTATTTTTAGTAGAGACAGGGTTTTGCCATGTTGGCCAGGCTGGTCTTGAACTCCTGGCCTCAAGTGATCAGCCTGCCTCAGCCTCCTAAAGTGCTGGGATTACAGCCGTGAGCCACTGCACCCAGCCCCTGTGCGTGTTTCTTGATATACATGTGCACGTTTCTTTGGATATATATATATACACCTAGGGATATGTGAATCTTCAAATTTTACAGATAATGTCTAAGTATTTTTGTCAGTTTACAGTTCCATCAGCAGTATATGAGAATATCTATTGTTCCATATCCTAATAATTGGCAGGGTTAGTCTTTTTAATACCCACCATTCTGGTAGGTATGCTATGGAATCTCATAATGATTTAAAATTGCTTTTGTTTTATTAATGGATTTAACACTTACATTTGTTTACTCGCCATTTGAATTTTGTTAGTATTTTTGGTGCAAACGGTCTGATCAAATTGCTTACCTATTTTCATACTGAGTTGTCTGTCTTTACCTGCCATACATACTACTTTTTTACTGTTTCCAAGATATATTCTGGCCTGGCATGGTGGCTCATGCCTGTAATAATCCCTACACTTTGGGAGAGGCTGAGACACTGCCAAAATATGATATAAATCATATTTAAGCCATTATGTATACACATGTAATGCATTATGATTTAAATAATAAACATAAACATTATATATAACAATTATTATTTAAATCTTAATGCATTGTATGCCTATTTATTGATATGGGATATCAATAGATATACATATCCCACATCAACAAACAGGCAAACAATGCATTATGATTTTTAAAAATTATTTTTGTAAAATACAGATAACATAAAATTTATCATCTTAACCACTTTTAAGTGGTTTAAGTTTAGTGCTGTTAAATATATTCATAATGTTGTGCAACCATCACCACCGTCCATTTTCATAACTGTTTTCCTGTTGTAAAATCGAAACTTGACACCTATTAAACACTGACTCCCCATTCCTTCCTCCCTTTGCCTTTAGCAACCACCCTAAATCTCTCCTATTTAGACTACTCTAAGTACCTCATGTAAGTGAAATCATACAGTATTTGTCTTTTTGTGACTGGCTATATCACTTAGCATAATGTCCACAAACTTCATCCATTTTGTAGCACATATCAGAATTTCCTTCCTTTTTAAGCTGAATAATATTCCATTATATGGACAGACTGCATTTGTTTATCTATTTATCCTTTGATGAACACTTGGATTGCTTCCAATGTTATAGCTACGGTGAATAATGCTGCTGTGAACATAGGGGTAGAAATATCTGAAGACTCTGCTTTCAATTATACTGGCATGTACCTCAGGTGAAATCAGTGGATCACATGGTAATTCTATTTTTAATTTTCTTAGGAACTGCTATGCTGTTTTCTATAGCAGCTGTACCATTTTATATCCCTACTATAACAGTGCGCAAAGGTTCTAATTTTTCTACTCTCTTGCCAGTGCTTGTTATTTTCTGTTTTTTGGATAGGAGACATTCTTTTTTTTTTTTTTTTGAAATGGAGTCTCACTCTGTCATCCAGGCTGGAGAGCAGTGGCACAATCTTGGCTCACTGCAACCTCCACCTCCCAGGTTCACGCGATTCTCCTGTCTCAGCCCCACAAGTAGCTGGGATTACAGGTGCACGCCACCATGCCCAGCTAATTTTTGTACTTTCAGTAGACATGGGGTTTCACCATGTTGGCCAGGCTGGTCTTGAACTCCTGACCTCGTGATCTGCCTGCCCTGGCCTCCCAAAGTGCTGAGATTACAGGCGTGAGCCACCGTGCCCAGCCTGGATAGGAGACATTCTAATGGGTGTGAGGTGGCATCTCATTGTATTTTAATTTGTAGCTCCCTAATGATTAGTGATGTTGAGCATCTCTTCATGTACTTAATGGCCATTTGTGTATATGTTCTTGGAGAAATGTCTATTCAAGTCCTTTGCCCATTTTTGAACAGAGTTGTTTTGATGTTGAGTTTTAGGAGTTCTCTTTATATTCTGTATTATAATCCCTTATCAGATACATGATTTGCAAAATTTTGTCGTATTTGTGAGTTGCCTTTTCACTGTTCATAGTGTCTGTTAATACACAAAACTTTTACATTTTCACTAAGTCCAATCTGTCTCTTCTTAAGTTGACTACACCTTTGCTGTCATATCTAAGAAATCACTTGCCAAATCCAATGTAGTGAAGCTTTTCCTGTTTTCTAAGACTATTATACTTTTAGGTTTTACATGTAGGTCTTTGATCCATTTTGAGTTAATTTTTGTATATGGTGTTAGGTAAGGTTCCAACTTCATACTTTTGCATGTGGATATCCAGATTTCCAGGCACCATGTGTTAAATGAATGTCATTTCCCCATTGAATGGTCTTGGCACATTAGTCAAAATTCATTTGACTAAGTACGGGAGGGTTCATTTTGGGCTCTGTATTCTATTCCATTAGCCAATGTCTGTCTTTAAATCAGTCCTACATTGTTTTGATTATTGTAGCTTTGTAGTAAGTTTTGAAATCAAGAAAAAAGTCCTCCAGCTTTGTTCTTTTTGAAGATTGTTTTGGCTATTCAGGGTCCCTTGAGATTCCATGTGAATTCTAGAATGAGTTTTTCTATTTCTGCGAAAAACATCACTGGGATTTTGATAGAGATTTCATTGAATCTGTAGATCGCTTTGAGTAGTACTGACATCTTAACACAGAGTCTTCCAATCCATGAATTTGGGACGTGTTTCCACTGATTTATGTCTTATTTTCTTTCAGCAATGTTTTGAAGTTTTCATTGTACAAATCTTTCACCTTCTTGGTTAATTCCTAGGTATTTTATTCTTTTTTATGCTATTGTAACAAAATTGTTTTTGTAATTTCCTTTCCAGATATTGTTCACTGTTAGTGTATAGAAATCCAACCCATTTTTGTTATTGTTTTTCTAACCAATTTTAGTGTGTTCACTTTGTATTCTGCTACTTTGCTGAATTTATTTGTTTTCACAGGTTTTTGGGGGTAGAATCCTTAGTTTTTTACATATAGATCACATAATCTGTAAACATAATTTAACTTGTAGACAGCCTATAGTTACATCATTAAAAAAAATACATTCTGGGGGGAGGTTCCAAGATGGCTGAACAGGAACAGCTCCAGTCTATAGCTCCCAGCGTGAGCGATGCAGAAAATGGGTGATTTCTGCATTTCCAATTGAGGTATCGGGTTCATCTCACTAGGGCTTGTCGGACAGTGGGTGCAGCCCACGGAGCAGGGCGGGGCATCGCCTCACCAGGGAAGTGCAAGGGGTCGAGGAATTCCCTTTCCTAGCCAAGGGAAGCTGTGACAGATGGTACCTGGAAAATCGGGACACTCCCACTCTAATACTATGCTTTTCCAATGGTCTTAGCAAACGGCACACCAGGAGATTACATCCCGCACCTGGCTCAGAGGGTTCCATGCCCACGAAGCCTCGCTCACTGCTAGCACAGCAGTCTGAGATCCAACTGCAAGGCGGCCGCGAGGCTGGGGGACGGGCATCCGCCATTGCTGAGGCTTGAGTAGGTAAACAAAGCAGCCGGGAAGCTCGAACTGGGTGGAGCCCACTGCAGCTCAAGGAGGCCTGCCTGCCTCTGTAGACTCCACCTCTCGGGGCAGGGCATAGCTGAACAAAAGGCAGCAGAAGCTTATGCAGACTTAAACATCCCTGTCTGACAGCTTTGAAGAGAGTAGTGGTTCTCCCAGCATGGAGTTTGAGATCTGAGAACGGACAGACTGCCTCCTCAAGTGGGTCCCTGACCCCCGAGTAGCCTAACTGGGAGACACCTCCCAGTAGGGGCCGACTGACACCTCATACAACCCGGTGCCCCTCTGAGACGAAGCTTCCAGAGGAAGGATCAGGCAGCAACATTTGCCGTTCTGCAGCATCCGCTGGTGACACCCAGGCAAACAGGGTCTGGAGTGGACCTCCAGCAAACTCCAACAGACCTGCAGCTGAGGGTCCTGACTGTTAGAAGGAAAACTAACAAACAGAAAGGACATCCACACCAAAACCCCATCTGTACGTCACCATCATCAAAGACCAAAGGTGGATAAAACCACAAAGATGGGGAGAAACCAGAGCAGAAAAGCTGAAAATTCTAAAAATCAGAATGCCTCTTCTCCTCCAAAGGAACACAGCTCCTCGCCAGCAAGGGAACAAAGCTGGACGGAGAATGACTTTGACGAGTTGAGAGAAGAAGGCTTCAGACGATTGGTAATAACAAACTTTGCTGAGCTAAAGGAGGATGTTCGAACCCATCGCAAAGAAGCTAAAAACCTTGAAAAAAAGATTAGACGAATGGCTAACTAGAATAAACAGTGTAGAGAAGACCTTAAATGACCTGATGGAGCTGAAAACCATGGCACGAGAACTACGTGACACATGCACAAGCTTCAGTAGCCGATTTGATCAAGTGGAAGAAAGGGTATCACTGATTGAAGATCAAATGAATGAAATGAAGTGAGAAGAGAAGTTTAGAGAAAAAAGAATAAAAAGAAATGAACAAAGCCTCCAAGAAATATGGGACTATGTGAAAAGAACAAATCTACGTCTGATTGGTGTACCTGAAAGTGACGGGGAGAATGGAACCAAGTTGGAAAACGCTCTGCAGGATATTATCCAGGAGAACTTCCCCAACATAGCAAGGCAGGCCAACATTCAAATTCAGGAAATACAGAGAACGCCACAAAGATACTCCTCGAGAAGAGCAACTCCAAGACACATAATTGTCAGATTCACCAAAGTTGAAATGAAGGAAAAAATGTTAAGGGCAGCCAGAGAGAAAGGTTGGGTTACCACAAAGGGAAGCCCATCAGACTAACAGCAGATCTCTCGGCAGAAACTCTACAAGCCAGAAGAGAGTGGGGGCCAATATTCAACATTCTTAAAGAAAAGAATTTTCAACCCAGAATTTCATATCCAGCCAAACTAAACTTCATAAGTGAAGGAGAAATAAAATCCTTTACAGACAAACAAATGCTGAGAGATTCTGTCACTGCCAGGCCTGCCTTACAAGAGCTCCTGAAGGAAGCACTAAATGTGGAAAGGAACAACCAGTACCAGTTACTGCAAAAACGTGCCAAATTGTAAAGACCATCAATGCTAGGAAGAAACTGCATCAACTCACCAGCAAAATAACCAGCTAACATCATAATGACAGGATCAAATTCACACACAACAGTATTAACCTTAAATGTAAATGGGCTAAATGCTCCAATTAAAAGGCACAGACTGGCAAATTGGATAAAGAGTCAAGACCCATCTGTGTGCTGTATTCAGGAGACCCATCTCATGTGCAGAGACACACATACGCTTAAAATAAAGGAATGGAGAAAGATCTACCAAGCAAATGGAAAACAAAACAAAAAAAAAAGAGGAGTTGCAATTCTAGTTGCTGATAAAACAGACTTTAAACCAACAAAGGTCAAAAGAGACAAAGAAGGCCATTACATAATGGTAAAGGGATCAATTCAACAAGAAGAGCTAACTATCCTAAATATATATGCACCCAATACAGGAGCACCCAGATTCATAGAGCAAGCCCTTAGAGACCTACAAAGAGACTTAGACTCCCACAGAATAATAATGGGAGACTTTAACACCCTACTGTCAACATTAGACAGATCAATCAGACAGAAAGTTAACAAGGATATCCAGGAATTGAACTCAGCTCTGCACCAAGCAGACCTAAAAGACATCTAAAGAACTCTCCACTCCAAATCAACAGAATATACACTCTTCTCAGCACCACATCACACTTATTCCAAAATTGACCACATAGTTGGAAGTAAAGCACTCCTAAGCAAATGTAAAAGAACAGAAATTATAACAAACTGTCCCTCAGACCACAGTGCAATCAAACTAGAACTCAGGATTAAGAAACTCACTCAAAACCGCTCAACTACATGGAAACTGAACAACCTGCTCCTGAATGACTAATGGGTACATAACGAAATGAAGGCACAAATAAAGATGTTCTTTGAAATCAATGAGAACAAAGACACAACATACCAGAATCTCTGGGACACATTTAAAGCAGTGTGTAGAGTGAAATTTATAGCACTAAATGCCCACAAGAGAAAGCAGGAAAGATCTAAAATCGACACCCTAACATCCCAATTAAAAGAACTAGAAAAGCAAGAGCAAACACATTCAAAAGCTAGCAGAAGGCAAGAAATAACTAAGATCAGAGCGGAACTGAAGGAGACAGAGACACAAAAAACCCTTCAAAAAAATCAATGAATCCAGGAGCTGGTTTTTTGAAAAGATCAACAAAATTGATAGACTGCTAGCAAGACTAATAAAGAAGAAAAGAGAGAAGAATCAAATAGACACAATTAAAAATGATAAAGGGGATATCACCACCAATCCCACAGAAATACAAACTACTATCAGATAATACTATAAACACCTCTATGCAAATAAACTAGAAAATCTAGAAGAAATGGATAAATTCCTCGACACATACACTCTCCCAAGACTAAACCAGGAAGAAGTTGAATCTCTGAATAGACCAATAACAGACTCTGAAATTGAGGCAATAATTAATAGCCTACCAACCAAAAAAAGTCCAGGACCAGACAGATTCACAGCCGAATTCTACCAGATATACAAAGAGGAGCTGGTACCATTCCTTCTGAAACCATTCCAAACAACAGAAAAACAGGGAATCCTCCCTAACTCATTTTATGAGGCCAGCATCATCCTGATACCAAAGCCTGGCAGAGACACCACAAAAAAAGAGCATTTTAGACCAATATCCCTGATGAACATTGATGTAAAAATCCTCAATAAAATACTGGGAAACCGTATCCAGCAGCACATCAAAAAGCTTATCCACCATGATCAAGTGGGCTTCATCCCTGGGACGCAAGGCTGGTTCAACATATGCAAATCAATAAATGTAATCCAGCATATAAACAGAACTAAAGACAAAAACCACATGATTATCTCAATAGATGCAGAAAAGGCCTTCAACAAAATTCAACAGCCCTTCATGCCAAAAACTCTCAATAGACTAGGTATTGATGAGACATATCTCAAAATAATAAGAGCTGTTTATGACAAACCCACAGCCAATATCATACTGAATGGGCAGACTAGAAGCATTCCCTTTGAAAACTGGCACAAGACAGGGATGCCCTCTCTCACCACTCCTATTCAACATAGTGTTGGAAGCTCTGGCCAGGGCAATCAGGCAGGAGAAAGAAATAAAGGGTATTCAATTAGGAAAAAAGGAAATCAAATTGTCCCGTTTGCAGATGACGTGATTGTATATTTAGAAAACCCCATCGTCTCAGCCCAAAATCTCCTTAAGCTGACAAGCAAGTTCAGCAAAGTCTCAGGATACAAAATCAATGTGCAAAAATCACAGGCCTTCCTATACACCAATAACAGACAAACAGAGAGCCAAATCATGAGTGAACTCCCATTCACAATTGCTTCAAAGAGAATAAAATACCTAGGAATCCAACTTACAAGGGATGTGAAGGACCTCTTCAAGGAGAACTACAAACCACTGCTCAATGAAATAAAAGAGGACACAAACAAATGGAAGAACATTCCATGCTCATGGATAGGAAGAATCAATATCATGAAAATGGCCATACTGCCCAAGGTAATTTATAGATTCAATGCCATCCCCATCAAGGTACCAATGACTTTCTTCACAGAATTGGAAAAAACTACTTTAAAGTTCATATGGAACCAAAAAAGAGCCCGCATTGCCAAGACAATCCTAAGCAAAAAGAACAAAGCTGGAGGCATCATGCTACCTGACTTCAAACTATACTACAAGGCTACAGTAACCAAACAGCATGGTACTGGTACTAAAACAGAGATATAGACCAATGGAACAGAACAGAGACCTCAGAAATAATACCACACATCTACAACCATCTGATCTTTGACAAACCTGACAAAAACAAGAAATGGGGAAAGGATTCCCTATTTAATAAATGGTGCTGGGAAAACTGGCTAGCTATATGTAGAAAGCTGAAACTGGATCCCTTCCTTACACCTTATACAAAAATTAATTCAAGATGAATTAGAGATTTAAATGTTAGACCTAAAACCATAATAACGCTAGAAGAAAACCTAGGCAATACCATTCAGGACATAGGCATGGGCAAGGACTTCATGACTAAAACACCAAAAGCAATGGCAACGAAAGCCAAAATTGACAAATGGGATCTAATTAAACTAAAGTGCTTCTGCACAGCAAAAGAAACTACCATCAGAATGAACAGGCAACCTACAGAATGGGAGAAAATTTTTACAATCTACCCATCTGACAAAGGGCTAATATCCAGAATCTACATAAGTACTTAAACAAATTTACAAGAAAAAAACAAACAACCCCATCAAAAAGTGGGCAAAGGACGAACAGACACTTCTCAAAAGAAGACATTTATGCAGCCAACAGACACATGAAAAAATGCTCATCATCACTGGCCATCAGAGAAATGTAAATCAAAACCACAGTGAGATACCATCTCACACCAGTTAGAATGGCAATCATTAAACAGTCAGGAAACAGCAGGTGCTGGAGAGGATGTGGAGAAATAGGAACACTTTTACACTGTTGGTGGGACTGTAAACTAGCTCAACCATTGTGGAAGACAGTGTGGCGATTCCTCAGGGATCTAGAACTAGAAATACCATTTGACCCAGCCATCCCATTACTGTGTATATATCCAAAGGATTATAAATCATGCTGCTATAAAGACACATGCACTCGTATGTTTACTGCAGCACTATTCACAATAGCAAAGACTTGGAACCAACCCAAATGCCCAACAATGATAGACTGGATTAAGAAAATGTGGCACATATACACCATGGAATACTATGCAGCCATAAAAAACGATGAGTTCATGTCCTTTGTAGGGACATGGATGAAGCTGGAAACCATCATTCTGAGTAAACTATCGCAACGACAGAAAACCAAACACCGCATGTTCTCACTCATAGGTGGGAATTGAACAATGAGAATACTTGGACACAGGGTGGGGAATATCACACTCTGGGGCCTGTTGTGTGGTGGGGGGAGGGGGGAGGGATAGCATTAGGAGATATACCTAATATAAATGACGAGTTAACGAGTACAGCACACCAACATGGCATATGTATACGTATGTAACAAACCTGCATGTTGTGCACATGTACCCTAGTGCACATGTACCCTAGAACTTAAAGTATAATTAAAAAAAAGAAGAAAAATACATTCTGCTAATCTTGTCTTTTAATTGGAGAGCTTAATCTAGTTACATTTAAAGTAATTACTGATAAGGGAAGGATTTACTTTTGTCATTTTGCAATTTATTTTATATATTCCTTGTATCTATTTTGTCCATTTCCTGTATTACCTTTTCCTTTGTGTTTTTTTGGCTTTTTGTAGTGAGGTATTTAAGCTCCTTTCTTGTTTCCTTTTGTACAAGTTCTGTAGCTATTTGCTTTGTGGTTACCTTGGAAATTACATTTAAGATCCCAAAGTTATAACAGTCTAAATGGAATTTATACCACTTTAACTTCAATAACGCACCTAATCTCTGTTACTTTAACAGCTCTGTCACAAAATTACATCTGTATACATAGTGAGTCCCAAAACACAAGCTACAAATTCTTTGAAACACATTAGTTTCTTAAATTATGTAGAAAGCAGTGTTTGAAGTTACAAACCAAAATTATAATATTAGCTTTTAGACTAATAATATTTTTAAAGTGTAATAAGTTCCAGTGTTCTATACTACTGTAGGATGATTATAGTTAATATATTTAGTTTCAAATGGCTAGAAGGATATTGAATGTTGCTAACACAAAGAAATGATAAATGTTTGAGATGGTGGATATGCTAATTAATCTAATCACTAACCACTTTATATATATATCTCTTACATAACTGTATACCCCATAAATGTATAATTGTCAATTTAAAAAATACAAAAGTATTAGTCTCTTATAATCATGTTGAAAACGAAAAGTGAAATCACAAACAGTTGTTACAATACATGCTTTCATAATTGCTCATATATTTGCCTTATTGAGATCTTTATTTCTTCACGTTGTTTTGAGTTGCTGTCTATGGTCCTTTCATTTCACCCTGTAGGACTCCCTTAAATATTTCTTGCAGGACAGATGTAGTGGTAACATACTCCCTCAGCTTTTGTTCATCTGAGAATGTCTTAATTTCTCCCTCACTTTTGAAAGAGTTTTTTGCTGGATACTGTATTCTTTTGTTTCCTTTTAGCACTTTGAAAATGTCAGCCCAGTGCCTTCTGCCTTCCAAAGTTTCTGAGAAATTTACGTGTGCTGCTTTCTCTCTTGCTGCTTTCAAGTTTCTCTGTTTTGCACGGGTGTATCTTTGAATTCTTCTTACTTGGAGTTTGTTGAACTCGGATGTTTATATTCATGTTGTTCAACAAATTTGGGAAGTTTTCAGCCATTAATTCTTCAGATATTCTTTGTGTTCCTTTTTCTTTCTCGTCTTCTTCTGAGACTCCCACAGTGCATAAGTTGATCCTCTTCATGGTGTCCCACAAGTCTCTTATGCTCAGTTCATTCTTCTGCAGTCTTTCTTCTTTCTGATCCTAAGAACTGATCATTTCCATTGCCCTATCTCCAAATTTGCTGATTATTTCTTCTACCTGCTCAAATCTGCCTTCGAATCCCTTTAGTGAATTTTTCATTTCAGTTATTGTAGTTCTCAGCTCCAAAATTTCTTTTTGGTTTTAGATTGAATATCTCTTTGTTGCTATTTCCATTTTGTTCATACATCATTTTCTTGACTTTCTCCAGATCTTTCTTTAGTTCTTTGAGCATCTTTAGACAGTTTTTAAAACTCTTTAACTAGTAGATCTGCCATTAGGTCTTCTTCATGGACAGTTTCTGTTTATTTATTTTTTTCCTTTGAAAGGCTATACTTTTATGTTACTTTGTATGTCTTTTTGTGTTTCTGTTTTTTTTTTTGAGACGGAGACTCACTCTGTCGCCCACACTGGAGTGCAATGGCGCAATCTTGGCTCACTGCAACCTCTGACTCCTGGGTTCAAGCAATTCCCTGCCTCAGCCTCCAGAGTAGCTGGGATTACAGGCGCCCGACATCACGCCCGGCTAATTTTTGTATTTTTAGTAGAGACGGGGTTTCACCATGATGACCAGGCTGGTCTCGAACTCCTGACCTCGTGATCCACCTGCTTCATCCTCCCAAAGTGCTGGGATTACAGGCATGAGCCACCACGCTTGGCCGTTTCTTTGTATGTCTTACAATTTTATTGTTGAAAACTGGACATTTGAATTTAATAATATGGTAACGCTAAGAATCAGACTCTTTTCCTTCCCTACGGTTTGCTGTTTTTATTTTTATTATTTTTATTTTACTGATTGTTGAAGGTTGTCTCTGTGCCAAGTATCAGCCAGAGGTATAAACTTGAGGTTTTCTCAGGTGTATTCTGACCAATACCTTTCCCTGAGCATGTGTGGTCACTTTTTAATTGTCCCTGTATATGCAGTTGCTTTTGAATCCTCCTAATCTTTAATGTGTGGCTCCCAAAAGGGGAAAGATAAAAAAATGAAAGTGGAGACAGGGTGCTAGCCGTTTATATCCTCTGGAAGTTGCAACAGTAGTCACCTACCTCTTTGTCTGTATCTCTGTGATCAGAAATAGCAATCAGAGCACAAACCTCTGATATTTGGAGGATAGTGCTGGCCCCAAAAAATTGTCTGCAGTTTACTCCAGGACCCGGTGCACAGCTGCCTGCCCTGGGGCTGGGTAGCTACTACTTTGCTAAGAGCTGAAATTGACCAGAATTAACCATAATTTACTGACCTAGTCTTCCTGTAGAACAAGCTTGTCTAACCCATGTCCTGTGGGCTGCATGCAGCCCAGGATGACTTTGAATGAGGCCCAACACAAAATTCGTAAACGTTCTTAAAACATTATGAGATTTTTTTTTTTTTTTTTTTAGCTCATCAGCTATCATAGTGTTAGTGTATTTTATGTGTGGCCCAAGACAGTTCTTCTTCCAATGTGACTCAGGGAAGCCAAAACACTGGACACCCCTACTGTAGAAGCTGCAAGACTTGAATAGACTCCAGAGTTCCAAAATAGTTACATCAGATAGATTCTGCCAATGCAATTGTTGTTGAGGTAGGGAGATAGATTCCTGGTGCTGCCTACTCTGCCATCTCCCCAGAATCCTCTAATATATTGTGATTTAACCAATCTTCTATTGGTAATCATTTGGGTTATTTGTAATTTTTTTAAACTACTTTATACACTACAAATGAATACCCATGTAAGAGATTTTTGTACATTTCTACAAACATTTTTGTAGGGCAGATTCCTAGAAGTAAAATGGCTTAACATTTAGTAAAGGCTGATAAAATGACCTACATAAAGAGTCTATCAATTCACATTTCTATCAACAATGTGTGAAAGTGCTTATTTTGGAGAGTTTTAAAATTCTCTTATTTTAGTTCCTGTAATTTCTGTAAACCTTGCCAGATGGCCTGGTTATAAATCATGGTCTATGATCTCATTCAGTTTTGTGGCTTCAGTACCATTCACACGTACTGAGGGATCTTATATCTCTAGCTCAGGTTTCTCTTTTGATCCACAGAATGGATTATATTATCTTTCTCCATAAACCTGTGTTTACCTCAGGAAATAGCTATCCTACCATGGATTTGCTCATGCCAAAAACCTGGGCTTCATATGTTTGATTACTCTTCCTTCCTTTTCCCTACATCCAACTAAATCTTAAGTCCTGTTGATTTTACCTCCTAATGATATCTTGAATTCCCCCTACCTTGGTAAGGAAATATCTTTCTATTAGATTACTACAGTAACCTTTATTTTATTTTATTTTTTTGAGACAGAGTCTTGTTCTGTTGCCCAGGCTAGAGTGCAGTGGTGTGATCTTGGCTCACTGCAGCCTCTGCCTCCCAGGCTCAAGTGATTCTTGTGCCTCAGCCTCCCAAGCAGCTGGGATTACAGGTGTGCGCCATCACACCTGGCTAAATTTTTGTAGTTTTTAGTAGAGACAGGGTATCTCCATGTTGGCCAGGCTGGTCTTGAACTCCTGGCTTCAAGTCATCTGCCCACCTCGGCCTCCCAAAGTGCTGGGATTATAGGAGTGAGCCACTGTGCCCAGGCAAATGCAGTAACCTTTAAATGGTGCCCTCTAGACTTGATCCTTACATTCACTTCATACACCACATTACAATCAGTGATTTTTCCAAAATGCAGACCTGTTGCTATGTAACTGGCTAAGTAAATAAATACACAAATAAATAACTCCCCCCTCACCATGCAGACCTGGTTATGTTCCTCCCCTGTAGTCTTTGGGTCCCAAACCTTCACTGTCATTTCCAAAGCCTGTTGTGATCTGGCCACTTCTTTCCTGCACTCAACCCTCCAGCCTCACAATCATGTTCACACCACCCCACTTTGGGAGGAGGAGGAGGAGGAGGAGGGGTAGGGAGGGGGGAGGAAGAGGAGGAGGGAGGATGAGGAACCAGCCAAAGAGATTAAGAAGGGAGACACAAGAGAGAGGGAGTTTCTCTCACTCTCACCAATTCTTTTGGTAAAAAACAAAATAATTGAGTGTTTGAAGAAAGATCATCTGTGTTAAATGCTGCTAAACCATTTGCTAATTCTTTAAAAACTCTAGATGTGTACTCTCCTATAGATTTCCAAAATAACTTCACATTTCTGCAATCACAGAAATGATCACACTGTTTTACACAGAGATAGTAATTTGATCCCTTCATATAGACTATTGACTCTAATAGACTGTAAGAGCTATGCTTTATTATTACACTCAAGATGCACTCAATAAAAATGATACACTGATACACATATGTGTAAGTCCTCAAAGAATTTATGTACTGTTTGGGGAAAACAGATGGTAACTGCCATTCATAACGTAAAGCAGAGAGAAATGAGTCCTGGTGTAGCAGGGTAAGTGGGGTGCTATGGGAGCACTGTGAAGCTGGAGAATGCTTCTTGGAAGGCATGATGTTTAAGTCAGGGATTGAGGAAAAGAGCAGGCTACCAAAAAGTGGAGCCTTGAGGCTTTAAAAGAATAATCCTTGTACACATAAAAGAAAAGTCAGTCATTTCCACAATACAATTCTTATAAAAATGCCATGAATCCTTGGGTACAGTTTGAAAGCCCCATTCATATATCTGTCAGAATTAGAACTAAAATTCTCTTTAAAAATAAAAACAGCACAATAAAAACAGCTAATATTAATTTTTCATCCCCCTGGACACTAAAAGATTCTAATGGAAATGAAAATGATGATATCATCTTCCAGTAATGGGGAAAAAATGAGGCTGTGGACAAACACTATGTTTTGATTTATTAAACCTCAAGTGAACTTCTCTTTATCCCCCCCATAAGTGATGGGTTACATCAGTTGCCAAAGTCGTCTTTTTCATTAAACACTTTTGTAAATATTGTGGTCACTCTGGTTTACAGCCATCTCCTTCAGACAGTATATCAGTGGGAAAGAATCCCCATTCCCAGCAAATGGTAAAACTACCATATGTGTAATTTTCTCACAAACCTCACGCTAAGCATGGGTTTCAGGGTTTGCAGAAGGAAAATTATAGGGAAAAGAACGGTTCTGGAGGCTGTGGCTGTGGCTGCCTGCTTCCCAAACCCAGAACACCACACCCTGCAATATGAAAGAGAAACAACCTACAAAATCTCTAATGGTCTCACTTTAAAGATAAGAAAACTGGGGCAGGGCGCGGTGGCTCATACCTGTAATCCCAGCACTTTGGGAGGCCGAGGCAGGTGGATCACCTGAGGTCAGGAGTTCAAGACCAGCTTGGCCAATATGGTGAAACCCTGTCTCTAGTAAAAATACAAAAAATTAGCTGGGCGTGGTGGTGGGCACCTATAATCTCAGCTACTCGGGCGGCTGAGGCAGGAGAATCGCTTGAACCTGGGAGGTAGAGGTTGCAGTGAGCCGAGATCACGCCATTGCACTCCAGCCTAGAAAACAAGAGCAAAACTCCATCTCAAAAAAAAAAAAAAAGAAAAAAAAGAAAACTGAGTTCCAGAAGGGAAATGCGACTTATGCAATCCTCACTGTGAGGCAAGTGGCCTAGCTGAGATTTGAACTCCAGTTCTCACTCCTTCACGGTGATCTATTACCAAATTCAGGCACTGAAGCCATCTACTTTTTGTCTTAGAGGCTTCTGAATACCTGTCTTTCAGTGTCTGTTGTGGAGGAATGAAGTGCTGACCAGTGACTTTTCAGTTAGCCTGAAAAGTCATTTAGCTTCTGTGACACTTCAGTTTTCCTCCTCTGTAAACTGGAGGATAATAGCACACATCATTGGGTTGAAGAATTTCTTGAGATTACACGTGTACAGTGCCTAGCAAAGAACCAGGCATCTGGCAGCCAGTAGGTGCTCATTCATATTGGCATCTTTGTTTCTCTCCCATCTGGCTCTCCCTATCATCTGTCAGGTATACTGTATGCAGGAACAGGTAAGAATTTGATTCTGCCAGTAAGCATACCAAAAATGTCTACTCTTAGGTTACTTTGAAACTCTACAAAACTACTCCAATGCTGAATAACATAACATAAGCTTTGAATATACACCCTTATGGTAAAAAATGACTCAATGTAGTTTTTATGAAGACAAATTAAACTATAAATGCCAAATGTGGTTTTCTTTGTACAAAGTTTCTCCTGTAATTTAAACTCTTCCTGAACTCTTGCCAGAATATTACAAGTGTTAAAACAGGTTGGTTTAGACATGCAAAAACAATTTCCTGCTGTAGGGACATAATATAAACTGACTATATCCATCCAAGCCCAAACTTATAAAAAGCTAAATGTTAAAACCGAGACCTAAAACCAATTGTTAGGTAAATCTTGCATTTCTGCAGTTCCATGAATTACCTATAATAAGGGATATTAAAGGAATAACAAGTTTGGGGGATTGCAGGAGGAACAGGGATGGTAGTATGTCTTGTTCTTATAGATGTGCTGAGGCAGTGCTTGGGAGAAATCAAAGCCAAGGTGACCAAATGGAAGCTGGCAATTTAAGCTGTGTATGAAGCTCAGGAAAGAGCTCAGAACTTAAAACAGGTATGTAACTCATTAGCATATATTAAAGCAATGTGATTAATGGAGGTGCTAATTTATGCTTACTTAATGAATGAAGCAGATCATGAGGGAGAGCAAGAATGGTAAGAGAAGAGGGCCAGGAGTAAACTAGGGGAGTATCAACTTTAAGACAAGGACAAAGGTCATGGTGGAGGGGAACCAGTAAGAGGTACTAAGAAAAAAAGTCAGAAAAGTAGAAGAGCAGATTGACTTCCAAGAATTGGGTAACCAATTTAAAAAAAAAAAAAAAAGACAAGAAAAAGGAAGGCTGCGTAGATAGGTTTGGAGCCACTGCGACTTTTGAGACTGCAGTTTTCTGAGAGCCATAAATGCGGAAGCAGAACTGTTGTAGAATAAGAATAAGGAATAAATGGAAGGTGAATACATGGAGGCATGTCCTGTAGATTACTTTTTAAAGAAATGGAGTAGAGAATGGGATGAAGGAATAAAAGCAGTTTGAGGACAGCCAAACAGGATGTAGGAAGATTATTTTTGGCTGATGGATGCTTAAGTAGGCTAAGAACAGATTAAGATTATATAAACTGCCATGCTCCTGATTCAAGGGTGCTGTCAGACAGGCTCCACTGTGACCCAACCTGGACATAGTCGCTGTCCACCACTGAATACTTGGGCTCTAATGTAATGCTAGATAGTTTAGTCTAATTAAGACTTTGCAATCAGCTTTGGGTCATGTCCAAAAGGATGGAAACTGGGGAGGTACGGGTTCATACCCAAGACTAGATGGCAAACTTCATGATGCAACACCAAGGGATTCGTGACTAAGTTTCTCATCCTTTAATGTTGATATATGATCTTTTGCTGTAATGGACAAGTTCATGATGATGCTTTCTTCAGTCATGATATGAGAACCTACTAGCCACTCACATGTTTATCTAGTTTGTTTTTTGTTTCTTCCAAACTAGACTATGACGGATTATGTTTTTCTGTTTTCTTGCATTTTGTTTCATTTCTTTTAGAGACAGGGTCTGGCTGTGTCACCCAGACTGGAGTGCAATGGTACAATCATAGCTCACTGCAGCCTTGAACTCCTGGGCTCAAGCGATTGATCCTCCCACCTCAGCCTCCCAAGTAGCAGGGACTATAGATATGTGCCACCTTGCCCAGCTAATTTCTAAATGTTTTGCAGAGACGGGGTCTTGCTTTGTTGCTCAAGCGATCCTTGTGTTTTGGCCTTCCAAAGTGCTGGGATTACAGGCATAAGCCATTGCACCAGGCCCAGACTGGTTTCCTTGATTTGTGTTACATCTAAGGTAGAGCTTCCCTTATTTCATCAGCAAAATACATTTAAAAACATAGGACAGCAGGCACGGTGGCTCATGCCTGTAATCCCAAAACTTTGGGAGGCTAAGGCAGGAGGATCGCTTGAGCCCAGGAGTTCGAGACCAGCCCTGGCAACACAGTGAGACCCCATCTCTATGAAAAAAAATTTTAAAAAAAATTTAAGAGATGGAGGGGATCATGGCGGACAGGAGGCAGGACTAGATTATAGCTCCAGAGAGACCAACATCTGGAGGCCTGCATTGTGAATTCTAGCTCCAGATCGACTGCAAGAATAAATTGGCAATCCCAAGAGGACCCATAGACCCTCTGAGGGAAATGGACTGCTCCTGCAGGACCTGGGAGGCACCCCAACTACTGTGAGTGCCCCAACTGCGGAAGTGGGAAAGGGAGACCCGCCTCTCCTAAACACACACCCCCACTGGAGAAGCTGAAGGTCTGTTTGCGGGAGAAGTTTCCGACTTTACCTGGAGCTGAGTCAAGTTAGAGAGCCCAGTGAAATACAGGGGTAGAGAAAGCAGCAGAAAAGCCCTGGGAGCTCGTTGGGTCCCCAAGCAGCCTATTCCTGCCTGACACCACAGGGATCCATCGGGAGGGCGGCCAGAGGAGCAGGGGTAAAACTCCACAGGGAGAATGAATTCTCTAGCGGAACTTTGTAAAAATTTGAACGGGACAAGAAGCCTCCTGGCCAGAACTGGGGGAGGGTGCGAATCCAGTGTGCAGACTTCAGAGGCGGGGGAAGAGCCCTTTTCTTTGGCAGCTGGGAGGTGGACAGCCTTGGGTAAGTTTTCAAGCCCCTCTTGCCCTCTGCTTGGAAACAGACTTGGGGCTGTTGGGTGGCGGGAGAACTGCCCTTCAGTTTGCGTGGGAACTGGGTGAGGCCTGTGACTGCCGGCTTTCCCCCACTTCCCTGACAACCTGCATGACTCAGCAGAGGCAGCCATAATCCTCCTAGGTATACAACTCCAGTGACCTGGGAATCTCACCCCATCCCCCACAGCAGCCACAGCAAGACCCACCCAAGGAGAGCTCAAACACACCTAGCCCTGTCCCCACCTGATGGTCCTTTCCTATCCACCCTGGTAGCTGAAGACAAAGGGCCTATAATCTTGGGAATTCTAGGACCCCGCCTACCGCTGGTCCCTTTCCACTCTACTACAGCTGATGCCTTCCAGGAAGCACCACCTCTTGACAGGAGGCCAACCAGCACAAAAATAGATAATTAAATCACCAAAGCTAAGGACCCTCATGGAGTCCATTGCACCCTCTGCCACCTCCACCAGAACAGGCACTGGTATCCATGGCTGAGAGACCCATAGACGGTTCACATCACAAGACTCTGTACAGACAACCCCAGTACCAGCCCAGAGCCGGGCAGACTCACTGGGTGGCTAGGCCCAGAAGAAAGACAATAATCACTGTAGTTTGGCTCACAGGAAGCCACATCCATAGGAAAAGGAGGAGAGTACTACATCAAGGGAACACCCCATGGGACAAAAGAATCTGAATAACAGCCTTCAGCCCTAGACCTTCCCTCTGATAGAACCTACCTAAATGAGAAGGAACCAGAAAACCAACCCTGGTAATATGACAAAACAAGGCTCTTCAACATCCCCCAAAAATCACATTAGTTCACCAGTAATGGATCCAAACTAAAAAGAAATCTGTGATTTATCTGAAAAAGAATTCAGGAGCTTAGTTATTAAGCTAAGAAGGGAGGGACCAGAGAAAGGCGAAGCCCAAAGCAAGGAAATAAAAAAAATGATACAAGAAGTGAAGGGAGAAATATTCAATGAAATAGACAGCTTAAAGAAAAAACAATAAAAAACTCAGGAAACTTTGGACACACTTTTAGAAATGCGAAATGCAGGCCAGGCACGGTGGCTCACGCCTGTAATCCCAGCACTTTGGGAGGCCTAGGTGGGTGGATCACAAGGTCGGGAGATCGAGACCATCCTGGCCAACATGTTGAAACCCCGTCTCTACTAAAAAAATACAAAAATTAGTCGGGCGTGGTGGTGCATGCTTGTAGTCCCAGCTACTCGGGAGGCTGAGGCAGGAGAATCACTTGAACCTGGGAGGCGGAGGTTGCAGTGAGACGAGATCGTGCCACTGCACTGCAGACTGGCGACAGAGCGAGACTCTGTCTCAAAACACAAACAAACAAACAAACAAACAAATGCGAAATGCTCTGGAAAGTCTCAGCAATAGAACTGAACAAGTAGAAGAAAGAAATTCAGAGCTCAAAGACAAGGTCTTTGAATTAACCCAGTCCAACAAAGACAGAGAAAAAAGAATAAGAAAATAAGAACAAAGCCTCCAAGAAGTCTGGGATTATGTTAAACGACCAAACCTAAGAATAATTGATGTTCCTGAGGAAGAAGAGAATTCTAAAAGCTTGAAAAACATATTTGGGGGAATAATTGAGGAAAACTTCCCCAGCCTAGCTAGAGAGCCAGACATCCAAATACAAGAAGCACAAAGAACACCTGGGAAATTCATCGCAAAATGATCTTTGCCTAGGCACACTGTCATCAGGTTATCCAAAGTTAAGATGAAGGAAAGAATCCTAAGAGCTGTGAGACAGAAGCACCAGGTAACCTACAAAGGAAAACCTATCAGATTAACAGCAGATTTCTCAGCAGAAACCCTACAAGCTAGAAGGGATTGGGACCCTACTCCTCAAACAAAACAATTATCAGCCAATAATTTTGTATTCAGCGAAACTCAGCATCATATGTGAAGGAAAGATATAGTCGTTTTCAGACAAACAAATGCTGAGAGAATTCGCCACTACTAAGCCACCACTACAAGAACTGCTAAAAGGAACTCTAAATCTTGAAACAAATCCTGGAAATACATGACAATAGAACCTCTTTAAAGCATAAATCACACAGGACCTATAAAACAAAAATACAAGCTAAAAAGCAAAAGCAAAAAACAAAAAAACCCACAAAGTACACAGGCAACAAAGAGCAGGATGGATGCAACTGTAAATGGCCTAAGTGCTCCACTTAAAAGATACACAACAGCAGAGTAGATAAGGACTCACTAACCAACTATCCGCTGCCTTCAGGAGACTCACTTAACACATAAGGACTCACATACACTTAAAGTAAAGGGGTAGAAAAAGGCATTTCATGCAAATAGACACCAAAAGTGAGCAGGGGTAGCTATTCTTATATCAGACAAAACAAACTTTAAAGCAATAGCGGTTAAAAGAGACAAGGAGGGACATTATATAATGGTAAAAGGCCTTGTCCAACAGGAAAATATCACAATTCTAAATATATATGCACCTAACACTGGTGCTCCCAAATTTATAAAACAATTATTAATAGACCTAAGAAATGAGATAGACAGCAACACAATAATAGTGGGGAATTTCAATACTTCTTCCAATAACTTGGAACAAATGGATTAACAGATATATATATATATACAGAACATTTCATCCAACAACTGCAGAATACACATTCTATTCAAGAGCACATGGAACTTTCTCCAAGATAGACCATATGATAGGCCATAAAATGAGTCTCAATAAATTTTAAAAAATTGAAATTATATCCAGCACTCTCTCAGACCACAGTGGAATAAAACTGGAAATCAATTCCAAAAGGAAACTTCAAAACCATGTAAATATATGGAAATTAAATAACCTGCTCCTGAATGAGCATTAGGTCAAAAATGAAATCAAGATGGAAATTAAAAAATTCTTTGAACCGAATGACAATAATGACACAACCTATCAAACCTCTGGGATATAGCAAAGTGGTGCTAAGAGGAAAGTTCATAGCCCTAAACGCCCACATCAAAAAGTCTGAAAGAGCACAATCTAAGGTCACACCTCAAGGAACTAGAGAAACAAGAACAAACGAAACACAGACCCAGCAGAAGAAAGGAAATAACCAAGATCAGAGCAGAATTAAATGAAATTGAAACAACAACAAAAAAAAATACAAATGATAAATGAAACAAAAATCTGCTTCTTTGAAAAGATAAATAAAATTGATAGACCATTAGCAAGATTAACGACGAAAAGAAGAGAGAAAATCCAAATAACTTCACTAAGAAACAAAACAGGAGATATTACAACTGACACCACTGAAATACAAAAGATCATTCAAGGCTACTATGAACACCTATACACACATACAATAGAAAACCTAGAAGAGATGAATAAGTTCCTGGAAAAATACAATCTTCCTAGCTAAAATCAGGAAGAATTAGATAACCTGAACAGACCAATAACAAACAGCAAAACTGAAATAGTAATTAAAAAATTACTGGCCGGGCGCAGTGGTTCATACCTGTAATCCCAGAACTTTGGGAGGCTGAGACGGGTGGATTACCTGAGTTCAGGAGTTCGAGACCAGCCTGGCTAACATGGTGAAATCCCGTTTCTACTAAAAATACAAAAAATCAGCCAGACATGGTGGTACGTGTCTGTAATCCCAGCTACTCGGGAGGTTGAGGCAGGAGAATCGCTTGAACCTGGGAGGCAGAGGTGCGGTGAGCTGAGATCACGCCATTGTACTCCAGCTTGGACAACAAGAGCGAAACTCCATCTCAAAAAAAAAAAAAAAAAAATTTCCAAAAAAAAGTCCAAGACCAGACGGATTCACAGCAGAATTCTACCAGACATTCAAAGAAGAATTGATACCAATCCTTTTGACACTATTCTGTAAGACAGAGAAAGAAGGAACCCTCCCTAACTCATTCTATGAAGCCAGCATCACCTTAATACCAAAACCAGGAAAGGACACAACAACAACAACAACAACAAACAATACAGACCGATATCCTTGATGGACATAGATACTAAAATCCATAACAAAATACTAGCTAACTGAAGGCCGGGCGCAGTGGCTCATGCCTGTAATCTCAGCACTTTGAGAGGCCTAGGCGGATGGATCACGAGGTCAGGAGTTCGAGACCAGCCTGGCCAACATGGTGAAACCCCATTTCTACTAAAAAACCAAAAATAAGCCAGGCGCAGTGGCAGGCGCCTGTAGTCTCAGCTATTTGGGAGGCTGAGGCAGGAGAATTGCTTGAAGCCGGGAGGCGGAGGTTGCAGTAAACCGAGATTGTGCCACTGCACTCCAGCCTGGGTGACAGATCAAGACTCCATCTAAGAAAAAACAAAACAAAACAAAAAAGCACAAAGTACTAGCTAATAGAATCCAACAACATATCAAAAAGATAATCCACCATGATCAAGTGGGTTTCATACCAGGGATGCAGGGATGGTTTAACATATGCAGGTCAATAAACGTGATACACCACATAAGCAGAATTAAAGGCAAAAGCAGGGCGCAGTGGCTCACGCCTGTAATCCCAGCACTTTGGGAGGGTGATGCGGGTGGATCACCTGAGGTCAGGAGTTCAAGACCAGCCTGACCAAAATGGTGAAACCCCATCTCTACTAAATACAAAAAATTAGCTGGGAGTGGTGGCACGTGCCTGTAATCCCAGCTACTTGGGAAGCTGAGGCAGGAGAATCACTTGAACCTGGGAGGCAGAGGTTGCAGTGAGCCAAGATTGCGCCATTGCACTCCAGCCTGGGCAACAAGAGTGAAACTCCGTCTCAAAAAAAAAAAAACAAAAACAAAAACAAACAAACAAAAAAAAAACAAATCACATGATAATCTTAATAGATGCAGAATAAACATTCAACAAAATCCAGCATCGCTTTATGATTAAAACTCTCAACAAAATTGGCACACAAGGGACATACCTTAATGTAATAAAAGCCATCTACGACAAACCCACAGCCAACATAATACTGAATGGGGAAAAGTTGAAAGCATTCTGAGAAATGGAATGAGACAAGGATGCCCACTCTCACTACTCCTCTTCAACACAGTACTGGAAGTCCTAGCCAGAGCAATCAGGCAAGAGAAATAAAGGGCATCCAAATCAGTAAAGAGAAAGTCAAACTGTCACTGTTTGCTGACAATATGATCGTTTACCTTGAAAACCCTAAGGACTCCTCCAGAAAGCTCCTAGAACTGATGAAAGAATTCAGCAAAGTTTCCAGAAACAAGATTAATGTATACAAATCAGTAGCTCTTCTATACACTAACAGGGACCAGGTGGAGAATTAAATCAAGAACTCAACCCCTTTTACAATAACTGCAAAAATAAATAAATAAATAAAATATTTAGGAATATACCTAACCAAGGAGTCGAAAGACCTCTACGAGGAAAACTACAAAACACTGCTGAAAGAAATCATAGATGACACAAAGAAATGGAAACACATCCCATGCTCATGGACGGGTAGAATCAATATTGTGAAAATGACCATACTGCCAAAAGCAATCTACAAATTCAACACAATCCCCACCAAAATACCACCATCCTTTTTCACAGAATTAGAAAAAACAATTCTAAAATTCATATGGAACCAAAAAAGAGCCCGCATAGCCAAAGCAAGACTAAGCAAGAAGAACAAACCTGGAGACATCACACAACCTAATTTCAAACTATAATATAAGGCCACAGTCACCAAAACAGCATAGTACTGGTATAAAAATAGGCATATAGACCAATGGAACAGAATAGACAACCCAGAAATAAACCCAAATACTTACAGCCAACTGATCTTCGACAAAACAAACAAAAACATAAAGTGGGGAAAGGACAGCCTTTTCAACAAATGGTGCTGAGATAATTGGCTAGCCACGTGTAGGAGAATAAAACTGGATCATCATCTCTCATTTTATACAAAAATTAACTCAAGATGGATTAAAGACTTAAACCTAAGACCTGAAACTATAAAAATTCTAGAAGATAACATTGGAAAAACCCTTCTAGACATTGGCTTAAAAAAAAAAAAAGAAAAAATAATAAAAATAAAAAGAAAAAAAAGAGGAAAAAAAAAATAAATAAATAGACATTGGCCTAGGCAAGGATTTCATGACCAAGAACCCAAAAGCAAATGCAATAAAAACAGAGATCAATAGCTGGGACCTAATTAAACTAAAGAGCTTTTGCACGGCAAAACAGTCAGCAGAGTAAACAGACAACCCACACAGTGGGAGAAAATCCTCACAATCTATACATCTGACAAAGCACTAATAACCAGAATCTACAACGAACTCAAACAAATCAGTAAGAAAAAAACAAACAATCCTATCAAAAAGTGGGCTAATGACACGAGTAGACAATTCTCAAAAGAAGATATACAAATGCCCAACAAACATATGAAAAAACGCTCAACATCACTAATAATCAGAGAAGTGCAAATCAAAACCACAATGTGATACCACCTTACTCCTACAAGAATGGCCATAATAAAAAAATCAAAAAACAGTAGATGTTGGCATGGATGCGGTGAACAGGGAACACTTCTACACTGCTGGTGAGAATGAAAACTAGTACAGCCACTATGGAAAACAGTGTAGAGATTCCTTAAATAACTAAAAGTAGAACCACCATTTGATCCAGCAGTCCCACTACTGGGTATCTACCCAGAGGAAAATAAATCATTAATCGAAAAAGATACTTAGACATGCATGTTTATAGCAGCACAATTCACAATTGCAAAATCATGGAACCAACCCAAATGCCCATCAATCAACAAGTGGATAAAGAAACTGTGGGGTGTGTGTGTGTGTGTGTATATATATGATATATCTATCATACCACATATATATCTATCATATCACATATATATGATATATCTATCATATCACATATATATCTATATCACATATATTATACATCATATCACATATATGATAGCTCTATCATATCATATATATCATATATCATATATATAATATATCATATATATCATATATCATATATATAATATATCATATATATCATATATATATAATATATCATATACATATATACACACACCATATATATAACAAATGCTGTTAATTCATGTTAACTCATTCGTTTTTATGGCTCCATAGTATTCCATTATATATATATATACACACACCATGGATGACCTGGATGAGATTGGAGACTATTATTCTAAGTGAAGTTACTCAGGAATGGAAAATCAAACATCGAATGTTCTCACTGATATGTGGGAGCTAAGCTATGAGGACACAAAAGCATAAGAATGATACAATGGACTTTGGGGACTTGAAGGGAAGAGTGGGAGTGGGGTGAGGGATAAAAGACAACAAATAGGGTGCAGTGTATACTGCTTGGGTGATGGGTACACCAAAATCTCACAAATCACCACTAAAGAGCTTACTCATGTAACCAAATACCATCTGTACCCCAATAACTTATGGAAAAATAAAACAATAAAATAAAATAAAATAAATTAGCCAGGTGTGGTGGTATGTGCCCGTAGTCCCAGACATTTGACAGGCTAAGGTGGGAGGATTGTTTGAGCCTGGGAGGTTGAGGCTACAGTAAGCCATGGTTGTGCCACTACAGTCCGGCTTGGGTGACAGAGCGAGACCCTATCTCAAAAAACAAAAAGCATCAGACGTCATTTTAGGGAAGTATGCTATATCACAATAAGACTTCTATACCTAACTCCTTACTATATAACAGTACTATATATTTCTCACCCAAATTTTCTTGCCTGAAACTATGGCTTCCACTCATGATAATTCCTGGCTTCCAATCCCAGCGTCACACTTAAACCTGGACAAGAGGGGTTTATGACATGGGCTCCACTTGGCCACTAAGCAAGATGTCTGTGTGCTCTCCCACAGCCACCTCCCCAGGAAATGCTCTGAGTATCTGGTAGCCTGGAATTCTCTGCTGAAATAACTTTGTTTCCAGGGCTTATGCATTCCTCTTCCCTGGCTCTATCACCCTGAAGACAGACCACACTGCTAGTGCAAGCAACCCCAGGGCCAGAGGGTAGCTGCTCATATGGAGCTGGGGAAAGAGCCCGGAGGCATAAGTAGGTCATGGCATAGGGTAGAAAAGTGTGGCGGGCTGTGTACTGGCTCCTTCCTGAGCCACCATGTTTTGGTGTCAGTGAATCCTGAGGAGTTCAGGATTCTAAATTGGAACCTGGCTTTCCAGGTTGTTATGAAGGACACATTTCAAGATAAGAGAATGAAACATAATTTATTTAACTGCTTGCTGGCTTAAGGTGTAACTTTTACACATTTAGAATATCATATGTGAACCTTCATTTGTACTCTTGCCTCAACCCTTACATCCCTTTACATGCATAACTATCTAGAAATACTTCCAGCCTCCTGGACTGAATATTACTACAGCAGGACAGGAAATCAAAGTCTAAACAAAAAAATAACAGGTCTAAGAAAACTTGTTATATCAATTGTCGTATCTTACAGTTTATTTTAATTCTCAAAAAAAAAAAGAAACTGAACGATTTCATTAGATTATTCCCTCTTACGAAGACTTCAGCACCCAGCATCCTCCAATGACACCATTTTTTTTTTTTTGAGACAGAGTCTCACTCTGTCCCCCAGGCTGGAGTGCAATGGCACGATCTCGGCTCACTGCAACCTCTACCTCCTGGGTTCAAGTGACTCTCCTGCCTTAGCCTCCCAAGTAGCTAGGACTACAGGCACGCACCACCACACCCAGCTAATTTTGTGTATTTTAGTAGAGATGGGGTTTCGCCATGTTGGCCAGGATGGTCTCGATCTCCTGACCTCATGATCCTCCTGCCTCAGCCTTCCAAAGTGCTAGGATTATAGGCGTGAGCCACCGCGCCCAGCCCAATGACGCCATTTGTTCAAATGAGTTTGTTTCCACTTCTAGACTGAATGCAGGGGAATCCATCAATGTGTCCTGTCTCTGTTATCATGCTGAGTACAGAGATTCAGTGTCTGTTTTAGTTACCTGAGACTTCAAGGGAAGGCTCCAGACTCTAGTGGCTTGGAGGAACTATGGATGGAAGAACCAGACCCAGAACCCAGCCTCTAACTGTACTGTACTTTGTCCACATTGGCCATTATTACTAAGCCTGGCTCCTGAACAAACTTTGCTCAGGGAGTAAGAGAAGTGCTCAGAGACAAAACGTACATTTATGTTCTCCGCTGCCTAACAACACTATCTTAGGGAGGCAGATCAAAGAAGCACAGATGCTATTGATAAAATGATATCTAATCCGGTGTCCGGGAAATTCCTTTGGCAAAATTCTCAATAGAATGTCATCTAGTTTTTTTTTTTTTTTTGAGACGGAATCATGCTCTCTCACTCAGGCTGGAGTGCAGTGGCGCGATCTTGGCTCACTGTAACCTTTGCCTCCCAGGTTCAAGTGATTGTCCTGCCTCAGCCTCCCGAGTGGCTGGGACTATAGGAGTGTGCCACAACGCCCAGCTAATTTTTGTATTTTTAGTACAGATGGTGTTTCACCACATTGGCCAGGCTGGTCTCGAACTCCTAACCTCAAGTGATCCACCTGTCTCGGCCTCCCAAAGTGCTGGAATTACAGCCGTGAGCCACTGGGCCAGCTTCATCTAGTTTTTACTCAAATCATTCTTGTCCTATGCCCCTGGAACCTCATCAAGTAGCTCAGCTGGACAGTTTTGGTTATGAGAAAGTGTGTTCTTTTTCTAATTAAGCCCAAATCGGCCTGCTTGTAGTTTCTGTCCATTGATTCTAGTTCTGGTCTCTGGAGCACAACAGAACAAGTCCATAGCCCATTTTCCTATGAGTGGGTCTGTTTGGTCTCTTCTGTCTCCCTCCGCAGTTCCTTGAAACCGTCCACGTGAGAAAATCAAGTAGCTACATGTGATGAGTATTTTGCTCTCTTTCTGTGCCACTGTCCGTTGTTTATCCTTCTATCACTACCAAACTGCCTTAATTACTGTAGCTTGTTTATAATCAGTGTTGATATTTGGGATAGAAAGTCTTATAGCCTTGTTCTTCTTCAGGAATGTTTTGGCTTTTCTTTGGCCTTTACGTTTCCCTATAGAGTTTAGAATTTGTCAAGTTCTAGATAACACACACACACACAAAAGTGAACTGCTAGGATTTTGATTTGAATTTCATCAACTCTAAGATCAGTGTAAGAACAAATGTTATCTTTGCAATGCTGAATGTTCCACTCCCTGAATATGGTATCTCCCAATTCCCATAAGCTTTAACTTCTCTCAAAATTTTACAATTTTCTCTGAGGATATCTTGCCTATTTTTTGTTACTTCTGTTCTTAACTACTTGATATATTTTAAATATACTTGATATTTACATATCTTTTCCTTAACTTCATTATCTCACTGTATAAAGACAATTATTTTTTAATTTCTAGGCAGTATAACTTGTTTTTATTAAAATATATTTCCAATCTGATAGTTGATGTACTACATTTGTGTTGTAGAAAAGATTTGCCCAACCTCAGTGATCATATGCAGTAATAAAATCTTTAATATCCTGGCAAGTATGGGGTGGACAACCCCCTAACTGGGACTCTCACATTTCAGGTATCCTTTTGTTCCCTTTGCTGAGCTGAAATAATGGTTTTGTCTTAATCCTAATGAATTTGACGGCATCAATTTTCACATTAATTTACTGTCTGATCTTCTTTGAAGTAGAGCTCCACTGAGCAGAGAAAGTACCAGCAAGAGAGCTTTCATGATGCCACAGCAGTGAAAGACCCCACAAAGCAGAACCATCAGCATGGTGGATTACACAGGAGCAAGGGAGGACCATGAGCCTTCCTAGTGACACACATGCAGCAGCAATCTGGACCTCAGGGATGCCAAACCACTATTTATTTTTATATATTAATTGTGTGTCTGGAAAGCTCTAATTTTAGTAATTTATCTGAAAATTCTTTCGGATTTTTTCACATACATATCCACATAATCTGGGAATAGTAACAGTTTTTCCTTCCTTTACTTCTTTTTTCCCATAAGAAAATGGAGGAAAAACTGTTTCTCTTCTTTTTCTTGCTTTACCATACTGGCCAGGGCCTTCAGTGGGCATCACTGTTTTGTTCCCAGAAAGGGAAAACTGTCAGTATTTCACCATTTAAAAAAAAAACAGCTATCTCGAGATATAATTTACGTACCATAAAACGCATACTTTAAAATATACAATTCCGTGGTTTTTAGTATATTCCTAGTTAGGGCCATCACTAATATTTTTAGAACATTTTAGTCACTCCATAAAGAAACCCTGTACCCATTAACAGTCATTCCCTATCTTCTTACCCCCTTCATTTCAGGCAACCACTAATGTACTTTCTCAATGGATTTGTCTATTTCGGACATTTCATACGAATGAAATCATTCAATATGTGGTCTTTTGTGACTGGCTTCTTTTACTGCACGTAATGTTTTTGAGGTTCATCCATGTGGTGACACTTTCAGCATGAGTCAGTATGACATTCCTTTTTATTACCAAATAATATTCCCTTGTATGGCTATGCAGCATTTTGTACATTCATTCAACAGTTGACAAACATTTAGGCTGTTTCTAAATTTTAGCTGTTGTGAATAGTGTAGCAATGAACAATTGTCCTCAAGTTTTCATGTGGACATATGTGTTTTCAGTTCTCTTGGGTATGCGGCTAGTAGTTGAAGTATGTTGTTTTCTTGTAGATAATCTGTCAGACTAAAGATGTTCCCTTATATTCCTAGTATGGTAAACATTTGCTTTCTTTATTCTTTTTAAAACAATAATGGCTGTTGAATTTTATCAAAAAATTTTTTTTGCATCTATTAAGATGATCACAAAGTGTTTGGACTGCTACACTTAAATTAAGCTGCTGGTTCTTGAATAAACCCAGTATAATAATAATATATTATTTATATATTGTTGGATTTGGTCTGCTAATATATACGTATTTTAAAATCTATGTTCGTTAGTGAGACTGACCTGCAAAATTTTCCTTTCTTGTGATGTCCCTGTCAGTTTGTAATATAGTTATGCTGGTCTTAAAAAACTGGTAGAATTCACTCGTGAAGAATATAGAGACCTGTGGTATCTCTTGTGGGAAGGTTTGAAATTATGAACTCAATGTCCTCAATAGTTATAGACAATTTAGATTTTCTGATTCTTCTTGTGACAATTTTATTGTTTTTTAAGAAATTATTCATGTAATCTAAATATATCAATTTACTAGCATAATATTGTTCATAATATTGTGTGCGGAACTGCTGGGTTCTTGGTCTCACTGACTTCAATAATGAAGCCGCGGACCCTCACAGTGAGTGTTACAGTTCTTAAAGGCGGCGTGTCCAGAGTTTGTTCCTTCTGGTGTTTGAATGTGTTCGGAGTTTTTTCCTTCTGGTGGGTTCGTGGTCTCGCTGGCTCAGGAGTGAAGCTGCAGACCTTGGCGGTGACTGTTACAGCTCTTAAGGTGGCGCGTCTGGAGTTGTTTTTTTCTCCCAGCGGGTTCGTGGACTCGCTGGCTTCAGCAGCGAAGCTGCAGACCTTCCCCCATGAGTGTTACAGCTCATAAAGGCAGCGTGGACCCAAAGAGTGAGCAGCAGCAAGATTTATTGCAAAGAGCGAAAGAACAAAGCTTCCACACAGTGGAAGGGGACCTCTGGTGGGTTGTCAGGGCTAGCTTGGGCAGCCTGCTTTTATTGCCTTATCTGGCCCCACCCACATCCTGCTGATTGGTCCATTTCACAGAGAGCTGATCGGTCCGTTTTGACACGGTACTGATTGGTGCATTTACAATCGCTGAGCTAGACACAGAAGTTCTCTAAGTCCCCACTAGATTAGTTAGACACAGAGCACTGATTGGTGCATTCACAAACCCTGAGCTAGACACAGGGTGCTGATTGGTGCATTTGCAAACCCTGAGCTAGACACAGAGTGCTGATTGGTGCATTCACAATCCCTGAGCTAGACACAAGGTGCTGATTGGTGCATTTACAAACCTGAGATAGATACAGAGTGCTGATTGGTGCATTCACAATCCCTTAGCTAGACATAAAGGTTCTCCAAGTCCCCACCAGATCAGCTAGACACAGAACACTGATTGGTGCATTTACTAAACCTTGAGCTAGACACAGGGTGCTGATTGGTGCATTTACAAACCTTGAGCTAGACACAGAGTGCTGATTGGTATATCTACAATCCCTTAGCTAGACATACAGGTTCTCCAAATCCCCACTAGACTCAGGAGCCCAGCTGGATGAGCCCAGCTGGATTCACCCAGTAGATCCCGCACCAGGCTGCAGGTGGAGCTGCCTGCCAGTCCCGCGCCCTGTGCCCCCACTCCTCAGCCCTTGGGCGGTCGGTGGGACCGGGCGTGGTGGAGCAGGGGGCAGAGCTCGTCGGGGAGGCTCGGGCCTTGCAGGAGCCCTGGCGGGGCGGGAGGCTCAGGCATGGCGGGCTGCAGGTCCGGAGCCCTGCCCCGCGGGGAGGCAGGTAAGGCCCGGCGAGAAATCAAGCACAGCGCCGGTGGGCCGGCACTGCTGGGGTACCCGACGCACCCTCCGCAGCTGCTGGCCGGGGTGCTAAGTCCCTCACTGCCCGCTCCCAGTGCGGGGCCTGCCAAGCCCACGCCCACCCAGAACTCTAGCTGGCCTGCAAGCGCCACACGCAGCCCTGGTTCCCGCCCGTACCTCTCTCTCCACACCTCCCTGCAACCTGAGCGGCTCCGGCCTCGGCCATCCCAGGTCCGAGCCGGCTCCGGCCCCGGCCATCCCAGGAAGGAGCTCCCACAGCACAGCGCGGGCTGAAGGGCTCCTCAAGCACGGCCAGAGTGGGCGCTGAGGCTGAGGAGGTGCCAAGAGCGAGCGAGGGCTGCGAGGGCTGCCAGCAGGCTGTCACCTCTTAAGATTTTCTTACTGTCTTTTAAATGCTTTAAGAATTTGTAAGATGGGCGTGGTTGCTCACACCTGTAATCCCAGCACTCTGGGGGTGCTGAGGCGGGTGGATCACCTGAGGTCAGGAGTTTTGAGACCAGCCTGACCAACACATGTGAAACCACGTCTCCACTAAAAATACGAAAAAAAATTTAGCTGGGTGTGGTGGCATGCGCCTGTACTCCCAGCTACTGGGAAAGCTGAGGCAGGAGAATTGCTTGAACCCGGGAGGCGGAGGTTGCAGTGAGCCGAGTTCGCGCCACTGCACACCAGCCTGGGCAACAACAGCGAAACAATATCTCAAAAAAAAAAAAAAAAATTTATAGTGATAACAATTTCTCTGGTCCTCACATTGGTGAGCCACGCTTTCTCCCTTTTTTCATGCATCAGTCTTGTCACAGCTTTTACTAGTTTTGTTTTTTAAAGAACAACTTTGGAATGTAGAATATTTGACAAAATTCAACACCCTTTCATGATTAAAAAAAACCCTCAACAAATTAACTATAGAAAGAATGTACCTCAACATAAATAAAGGCCATTTATTTATTTTTTTGAGACCAAGTCTTGCTCTGTTGCCCAGGCTGGAGTGCAGTGGTGCAATTGTGGCTCACTGCAACCTCTGCCTCCAAGATTCAAGCGATTCTCGTGCCTCAGCCTCCCAAACAGCTGGGTTTACAGGCATGTGCCAGCACACCCGGCTAATTTTTGTATTTTTAGTAGAGACGGGATTTTGTCAAGTTAGCCAGGCTGGCCTTGAACTCTTGACCTCAAGTGATCCACCTGCCTCAGCCTCCCAAAGTGCTGGGATTATAGGCGTGAGCCACCATGCCCAGCCCAATAAAGGTCATTTATGACAAGTGCACAGTTAATATGTCATGCTTAACGATGAAAAGCTGAAAGCATTTCCTCTAAGATCAGGAATAAGACAACAGTGCTGACTCATGCAATTTCTATTCAACATAAAACTGGAAGTCCTAGCCAGAGCAATTAGATAAGAGAAAGAAATAAAAAATATCGAAAATGGAAAGGATAAAGGTACATTTTCTCTGTTTGCAGATGACATCTTATATAGAGAAAATTCTAAAGACTGCACCAAAAAACTGCTAGAATTGATAAATGAATTCAATAAAGTTTGCAAGATACAAAATCAGCATACAAAAATCAGTAGCTTTTCTATATACTAACTAAACTACCTGAAAAAGAAATCAAGAAAATTTACAATAGATACATAATAACAAAATACTTAAGAATAAACATAACCAAGGAGGAGAAAGATCTCTACACTGAAACCTATAAATCGCTGATGAAAGAAACTTAAGACATAAGTAAATGAAAAGATATCTCTTGTTCATGGATTAGAAGCATTAATATTGTTAGAATGACTGTACTACCCAAAGCGTTCTACAGATTTTATGTAATTCCTATCGAAATTTCAACATTTTTTTTCAATGTCATTCTTAACAGAAACAGAAAAACGATCATAAAATTTGTAAGGAATCACAAAAGACCCTGAATAGCTAATGCAATCTTTTTTTTTTTTTTTTGAGGCAGGGTTTCACTCTGTCACCCAGGCTGGAGAGCAGTGGTGAGATTTCTGCTCACTGCAACCTCCACCTCCCAGGTTCAAGTGATCTTCTGCCTCAGCCTCCTGAGTAGCTGAGACTACAGGTACGTACCACCATGTCCAGCTAATTTTTGTATTTTTTGATAGAGATGGGGTTTCACCATGTTGGCCAGGCTGGTCTTGAACTCCTGACCTCAAGTTATCCACCTGCCTTGGCCTCCCAAAGTGCTTGGATTACAGGTGTGAGCCACGAGGCTGGCACCAATGCCATCTTGATCAAAGAAAACAAAGTTGGAGGCATTATACCACCTGACATCAAAATATACTACAAAGCTGTAGTAACCCAAACAGCATAGTACTGGCATAAAAACTGACAGAGACCAATGGAACAGAATAGAGAGCCAAGAAATAAATCCATGCATTTACAGCGAATTGGTTTTTGACAAAAGTGCCAAGAGACACAATGGGGAAAGAAGAGTTTCTTCAATAAATAAATGGTGCTGAAAAAACTGGATATCCACATGTAAAAGAATGAAGTTAGATCCTTATCTGACACCATAAACAGAAATCAACTCAAAATAGATTAATGAATTAAATGTAAGATCTATAAATGATGAAACTACTAGAAGAAAACATAGGGGGCCAGGCGCAGTGGCTCACACCTGTAATCCCAGCGCTTTGGGAGGCCGAGGAGGGTGGATCACGAGGTCAGATCAAGACAATCCTGGCCAGCATGGTGAAACCTTGTCTCTACTAAAATACACAAAATTAGCTGGGTGTGGTGGTGCATGCCTGTAGTCCCAGCTACTGGGGAGGCTGAGGCAGGGGAATTACTTGAACCCCGGAGGCGGAGATTGCAGTGAGCCAAGATCGTGCCACTGCACTATAGCCTGGAGCTATAGCTATATGAGACGGAGCGAGACTCCATCTCAAAAAAAAAAAAAAAAGAAAAGAAAACATAGGGGAAATGCTCCATGATATTGGTGTAGGCAATTATTTTTTGAATATAATTCCAAAAGCACAGGCAACAAAAGCAAAAATAGACAAATGAGATTACATCAAATTAAGAAATATCTACACAGCAAAGGAAACAATCAACAGAGTTAAGGGACAACCTACAAAATGGCAGAAAATATTTGCACACTATATATCTGATAAGGAGATAATATCCAAAATATGTAAGTAACTCGATAGCAAGAAAACAAATAACCCAATCAAGAAAATAGGCAAAGGACTTGAGAATACATCTCCCTTTAAGAAAGGAGCCATTATAGAATACTGTATGGAGGTTCCTCAAAAATTTAAAAAGTAGAACTACCGGATGATCTAACAATCCCACTAATCTCAAAGGAAATAAAATCACAGGCTGGGTGCAGTGGCTCACGCCTATAATCCCAGCACTTTGGGAGGCTGAGGTGTGTGGATCACAAGGTCAGGAGTTTGAGACCAGCCTGGCCAAGATAATGAAACCCCATCTCTATTAAAAATACAAAAATCAGCTGGGTGCGGTGGCGGACGCTTGTAATCCCAGCTACTCATGAGGCTGAGGCAGGAGAATCACTTGAACCTGGGAGGCGGAGGTTGCAGTGAGCCGAGATTGCACCACTGCACTCTAGCCTGGGTGACAGAGCAAGACTCCGTCTCAAAAAAAACAAAAAAGGAAATAAAATCAGTATGTTGAAGGGACAACTGAACTCCTATGTTTACTGCAGCATTATTCACCAGGGCCAGGATATGGAATCAACCTAAGTGTCCATCAGCGAATGAATAAAGAAAATGTATATATGAAAGGAAGCAAATTCTGTTATTTATGACATGGATGAACCCGGAGGACATTATGCTAAGTGAAATAAGCCAGGCACAGAAAGACAGATACTGCATGATCTCACTTATATACGGAATCTTAAAAAAAATCTAACTCAAATTAGCCAGGCACAGTGGCAGGCACCTGCAATCCCAGCTACTCGGGAGGCTGAGGCAGGGGAATCGCTTGAACCAGGAGGGTGGGGGTGTGGGGGTGTGGGCGGGGGGGGAGGGGGAAGGGGAGTGGCAGTGGAGGTTGCATTAGAATAGTGGTTACCAGAGGCTAGTGACGGGGAAATGGGGAGATAGTAGTCAAAGGGTACAATGTTTTAGTTAGACAGGAGGAATAAATAGTAAGTATTTGAGATGATAATTTTTATTTTATTTTATTTTGAGATGGAGTCTCGCTCTGTCACCCAGGCTGGCGTGCAGTGGCGCAATCTTGGCTCACTGCAGTCTCTGCCTCCTGGGTTCAAGTGATTGTCCTGCCTCAGCCTTCCGAGTAGCTGGGACTATAGGCACCCGCCACCGCACCCGGCTAATTTTGTTTTTTTAGTAGAGATGGGGTTTCGCCATGTTGGCCAGGCTGGTCTTGAACTCCTGACCTTGTGATCTGCCCACCTCGGCCTCCCAAAGTGCTGGGATTACAGGCATGAGCCACTGCCCCCAGCCAATACATTTTTTAAAAAAGAAAAAATCCCCAACTTTTGGCTTTCTAAATCTTTTCTCCTTCATATTTGTTTTTTACTTTATCGATATTTTTGCTCTTTAATATTTTTAGCAAACACTCGCAAGGCAAAAGGCTGCTCACAGTTATCTCCTGATCTAGGTCCAGTGATTCCTCATTATATTCTCACTTCATTGATGATTTTTTTTTTTTGAGAGAGTCTTGCTCTGTTGCCCAGGCTAGAGTGCAGTGGTGTGATCTCGGCTCCCCACAACCTCTGCCTCCCAGGTTCAAGTGATTCTCCTGCCTCAGCCTCCCAAGTAGCTGCGACTACAGGCGCGTGCCACCATGCCCGGCTAATTTTTGTATTTTTAGTAGGGACGGGGTTTCACTATGTTGGCCAGGCTGGTCTTGAACTCCTAACCTTGTGATCCGCCCACCTTGGCCTCCCAGAGTGCTGGGATTACAGGCATGAACCACTGCCCCCAGCCTTCATTGATGATTTTAAGATGTTTTTATATGTGATCTCATTTCTTTTTTTTTTGAGACAGAGTCTCGCTCTGTCGCCCAGGCTGGAGTGCAGTGGCACGATCTCGGCTCACTGCAACCTTTGCCTCCTGGGTTCAGGGGATTCTCCTGCCTCAGCCTCCCAAGTAGCTGAGACTACTGGCACATGCCACCTTGCCCGGCTAAGTTTTTGTATTTTTAGTAGAGACAGGGTTTCATCATGTTAGCCAGGATGGTCTCAATCTCCTGACCTCATGATCCGCCAGCTTCGGCCTCCCAAAGTGCAGGGATTACAGGCATGAGGCACTGCACCCGGCTGATCTCATTTCTTTCTTACTTCAATGGGAAGGTTGGTATCGACCTATCAGTATTGGATATAGAAAACTGAAATTTTAACTGTGCACTTTAAAAACTTATGCCACTTGTATGTATTACCCATTCAAAAATGTGAAAACTGTTTAAAAAATAAAGTGGCAGGGAAATGGGCATTTTATATATTTCTGGTGAAAGTATACATTATTTACTACAACCTTTTTGGAAAGCAACCTGGAAATGCGTACCCAAACTCAAAAAGCCCATTCTATTTGAGGGAGGAAAGGGGAAACAACCCAAATGTCCATCAATAGGGGAATGGTTGAATGAGTTGTGGGATACTTATATATCATTACTCCACTTAAATGTAATATTCCATTGGGAAAGTAAGTTCAGCTAAAGTAAATGAAGCAACTGTCACACTTTAGTATAGCTTAAAAGGCATTTGAACTATGGGCCAAGAGGTCAGTCCTAGAACAAAGTCCATACTACTCCTCCCCTCACTTAGCATCCTCTCCATCTTCCTCCTACCAATCTAGCCACTAACCCTGCTTATCTTCTAGAAATTTAGGTTAAACAAGACCAAGAGCCTTCAAAGCCCTTAGTAAGTAGGCTATACTTAATTTCTGCAAACCCAAGGACTGCAAAACTCTACTCTGCATCAACTGAACGCAAATCAATCACTTTAATTAAGCTGAGCCCTTACTAGATAAATGGGACTCAAACCCATAAAAATTTAGTTAACAGCTAAATACCCTAATCAACTGGCTTCAATCTACTTCTCCCACAGGCAGTGGGTTGGGGGGGTTGGCGGGGGGACGGGGGAAGGCGGGAGAAACCTGGCAGGATTGAAGCTGCTTCTTTGAATTTGCAATTCAACATGAAAGTCACCTCCAGGCTGGTAAAAAGAGGTTTAGCCTCTGTCCTTAGATTTACAGTCTAATGCTTTACTCAGCCATTTTACCTCGCCCTACTCCACTTATGTTGGCCAACCGTTGACTATTCTCAACTAACCATAAAGATACCGGAACATTGTACCTAATATTCGGTGCGTGGGCAGGGGTTGTAGGCACAGCTTTATGCCTCCTTATTCAGGCTGAACAAGGTAAAACTAATTTCTGAGTATGGCCCTACTTAAAATTTCCAAAACTTACCTTTATTTGGGTATTAATATCTACAAAGCTGTCATATGGTAGACAATTGCATCCTTAAAAAAAACCCCAATTTATTGGTACTCTAGACAATCAGGGAAAATACTGAAAAGGTGATTTTACTTAAAACAAATATCACCTGAAAGAAATGTCCTAGAGTCTAAATCTTCATAGGCAGATGGCCCTGTGGCACGGGTAATGCTCACTCTGCTCATGTTGTTTGGTGACCAATACCACATTCCTGCAGAGTGTTGTCAGAACCAAGTTTTGGGACATAATCATGTCTGCAATAATAAAGGGGGTAGGAGCAACCATAATACCAGCATTTTCCATGTGCTAGTGTGGTTAAAATAGTTTCTGCAAAAGGACTCATGTAACAGTCCATTAAACCACAAAATTTTAGAGCAGGAACCTCAGAAATTATAAAATTTGGTTTTCTGCAACCTTCTCGATCTCATCGTGGTAATTACTGGTATTCCTCAGTGCTGTTACTTTAAGAGTTACTTCTTTTTTGATTGTTTGTATTCTTTTTAAGTTATTCTTTTCTGATCTGATTATACAAAGCTCAAAACATGATAAAAATATAAAACATAGTAAAAGTCTCCCTATAATTACTGTTAATATTTTGTTGTTTATTCCTTCCAATTTGTTCTCTAGTAAAATGCTAAATTACATACATCAAAAGAAGGTAAGATCATAATACATGTACAGTTTTGAAAATCTCTTTATTACTGGTATAGCGTGGACAACTATGCATGGTGGTATTAATGGGGTTACTTCTGTTTCTCCAAATAGCTTTATGGTAAGCCCACTTTGTTCTCTATCTATACACAACTGGGTTAACTTTTTTTCTAATCCATGGTTACAGTACTTCAGAGTACTTCCTTGAAGGCACACTTTTGTACAGAAAGAGGTGTTTCTACAATGGGTTCCTAGAGGTGAAATGGTAGGACAGACAGCATAGCTACTGTTCAGCTGTCCTCAAGGAAGAGGAGAGTTTCTGTTTTCCCTACACACTGGCCAACAAAGCATATCATCAACATTTTTTTCCCCAAAAAAACAATGTATGTATTTCAAATCAGGCCATGATTTTTGATTAGCAGTGGTCTTCAAGCTTGACTGAGCATTGGCATTATTTGGGTAATTTTTCTACCCCCAAAGTTTTGTCAGCAACATCTCACTATGGTAGTGAAAAAATAACCTTCCTGTTTTAATTTACTTTTCTTGACTGTTACTGAGATTGAGAAATCTTCTTCTTCTGTTTTATTGACCACTGACATTTCCTCTTCTATGAACTGCCTATTTAATGGTGTTTGCTCATTTGTACTCATCTTTTTCTTTTCTTTTCTTTTCTTTTTTTTTTTGAGATGTAGTCTCGCTCTGTCGCCCAGGCTGGAGTGCAATGGCACAATCTTGGCTCACTGCAACCTCCGCCTCCCGGGCTCAAGTGATTCTCCTACCTCAGCCTCCTGAGTATGTGGGACTACAGGCATGTGCTACCATGCTCAGCTAATTTTTGTACTGTTAGTAGAGACGGGGTTTCACATGTTGGCCAGGCTGGTCTCAAACTCCTAACCTCAGGTGATCCACCTGTCTCTGCCTCCCAAAGTGCTGGGATTACAGGTGTGAGCCACTGCACTCAGCCAGTTTTACATTTTTAAAAATAGATATCATTTTCCTTATTTTTAGGAAGTTGAGTGGCTTATGTATTTAGTCCCTTTTCTTGATTCAGTCTATCTAGGTCATTTTACAAAATCCTGATTCAGTCTAACCATGTCATTTAAACAAATATTTAGCTCCTCTTTGCCAAATGATTTGGACCCCTGAAATAACGATATAAGAATTTCAGGCCAGGTGCGGTGGCTCATGCTTGTAATCCCAGCACTTTGGAAGGCTGAGGTGGGTGGATCACATGAGGTCAAGAGTTCGAGACCAGCCTGGCCAACATGGTGAAACCCCATCTCTACTAAAAAAAAAAATACAAAAATTAATCTGGCGTGGTGGCGGGCGCCTTTAAGCCCACCTACTCGGGAAGCTGAGGCAGGAGAATCCCTTGAACCTGGGAGGCGGAGGTTTCAGTGTGCCGAGATCACGACATTGCACTCTAGCCTGGGCAACAGAGCAAAAACTCCGGTCTCAAAAAAAAAAAAAAATTTAAAAAACAGTTCCAAAATTACCTAGTCTAGGATAGGCACTGAGTTAGGACCTTCATATCTGTTATTCCTTTTATTTTCAGAAAAATTTGAAAGGTATCACCCTAGTTTTACAGAAGAGTAAACTTTGGTCAGAAACATTAAGTAACTTACTCAAGGTGCCTCATAAACAGCAGGGTTGCGCTTGGAATCCTGATCTGTCTCTAACTTCTCATTTGCAGATAAAGAAACTGAGGCCAAAGTACACAACTAATTTGCCAGCCTAACAGGTAATTAGGAGCCACACAGCTCCCCTTCACATTTTCTTTCTATTATTTCATAGTTAGAAGTTACATAATTTCCACTGACATTAATACATAACCATTTTTGTTGTTGTTGTTGTTTTGTTAGTATTGTGTGTGAGATCGAGGTGGGCGGGCAGATGAGTTAAATATTATTAATCCAATTTAAAATAGATTCCAGATATACACAGCCTTTAGCTGACGAGAATATCATCCTTATAATCTGATAAAGCTCAAGTGACATCATCCTGGCTAGTATAAACTTTAACATTTTTAATGCAAATAGTCTATGAAAACCACAGATTTCTTAATCAAGCTCATTTTTATGTTTCCAACTCTGCCTTTTCAGCCTGCAAACAAAATGCTCTTCCCCCACACCCACTGCTGTTTTCTACTTTTCTTATGATTAAAAAAAATATTTCCCTTGGTAACCATTTTCCCTGGTTACTTTCTTGGCTGATTTTCTGCACAAAGAACTGAAAGGCATTTATCCCCAAGGGAGGCAGTTATTTTAGATTTTACTAAGAAGTTCAGCAAATACTTTTCAACATTCCCTTCTGTCCTTTCTTTGTTTTTAAAGAAAGCTCTGATTTTGTTTCATTTTCAGCTGGAGACTTAAATGACACCAAGCAAAGCCTACTTAGTTTAGATCTCCAGGTAAAAAAGTTTTAAATTTTAAGTTTCTACTTAGCATGTGGAATGGTTTTAATATTTGGGTATTTTATTTCGCAACTGTTTAACTCTTGAGTAAATTAGCTCGTTACTAATAGATTTTTAAAGTTCAAAGTATGCATTATTCTGTTTGTTTTTTTCACAATGTACTTCCCAAGTATTTCAGACCTTGTATACTCAGTATTAAATTATTTTTATATGTTTAGGTGGAATTATGTGTTCAATAGAAGTATAAATTGGTTTGAAAATATTATTCTTAATTTTTAAGTCCTAAAAGAACATAAATAATTCAAAATATTTTTCATTTTAAATCTGTTGAATGAAGTGAAAAGAGATAATAGACATCTCATGACTTCATGTAGAATTTTAAAATTCTAAATTAATATTTTTAAAGCTTACTTAACTGGTGAGAAATTTTAAATGAAGAAAAATAAGTTAATCAAGGTTTATAAATAATATTTAATATTGGGATAAACACAGTAAGTGCTAGAAGGAAAAAAATTACTTGATAAAAATGATACTATGATTGGAATCCCAGAAAATTTACCTCTAGGAGGCAAACACTCAATTACAAAGTTGTTTATGAAAGCAAATATTAAGTACAAAGCAAAATTCTGTATATCAATGAAAATAATGAGGGCCTAAGCATTAATAGTAAAATTAGTATTGAGAGACCATTTCCTAAAATGTATTTAAACACTGTAGTGAGACTGTTTAGATACTGATTTTGTCAAAATTAAAATAGCTCTGTAAGTTTATTTCTGTGCCTATCTATTTAGATTTCTGGGTAAGTAAAAGTGAGTCAATTTGGGGGAAAAAAAGAAAGAGAGGTAGTTTCCAGAATGAGGATACTGGGAGAGAGGGGTGTGCTCAGAATGGCCACAGCTGGCACATTCACTCCTAAGCACTCAATCAGGCAATGCCCCATAAGTGAGTGCTTTCAGGAGGCCTCAGGACAGCAGGATGCCTGAGACCCTCATGAGAGTTTAACTCTAGAGCCTCGAGGTCTAGGCCCTGACTCCTCACAACAGGATGGAAGGTCTGCACATACAAATTGTTAATGCAAGAAAATTTCAATGTATACATTTCATGCATTGCAGAGCACTTATGATATCCATCGGAGCATACTTGCCATGCCACTCAGCAAATTCTAGTTTCACTTTGTCTCTCAGTTCAGGTTTTCATACTGCTTTCCCCTGCTGTTGTTGTTGTTCCCTTCCAACATACTACTTTGCTCTCTGAATTGACTTTTATGATTTCAGGTGCCAATCAGCTAATGGATTTGGTCCTTCTTTACATGCTGCATGTTAATTTTTCTAAAACTAAAGTAGATTGCAAAAAGTTGTTCAAAAAGTTGTTCAAATGACCTATGAAATATAGGTCATTTCAATGACCTATAGTAATGGTTTTCAAATGACTGTGGCAATTAATGTATATATACACTGAAGAAAGGTTTGTATGCTGGCATGAAGATACTTTAGAGACTGCCATTTGTTGAACAAAGGTGATGTGGCAAGTCAGACTATGAACTAACTAAGTGAAACCTGACTAGAGGAAGATGATTCTGGCAGATGAAGTTATAAAAAGAAGTACTGAGATTCAAGAGGGGAAACTGAGCTGACCTTGTGCCCTCTTCCCCTCTCACCAACTCCCTTGAAATAATACAAGATATATTACAGACAAATAAATGCACGAATATACAGCTACACTAGGAAATAAAAAGGGGAGCTCCTGGTGGGACAGACACTCTCAGGAGTCCTTCACAGACAAAGAGAAGACAGAAATGAATTTAAAGAGGGAAAATGTACCCTTGAACAGTCATGGGAGAAAACAGAGTGAAGAGAGCTTGTATAGGAAAAAAAGTTTTTAGTTTAAAAGATCCCAAGAAGGATACATTAAACAGCGATGACAACCTATACCAAGGTACATTCCATTCTTTTACCAAGGTAAAACTTCCAAATATCAAAGATACGTTGAAAATTTGAAAATAATTTCTATAGAAAGAAAAAAAATTTCTTACAAAGGGATGAGAATCAGATTCAAGTCAAATTTCTCATCAGCAACACTAAATATAAGAAATAATGGACAAATATCTATAAGGTATTAAAGAAAAATGATTAGAATGATTTTGAAACCGTAATTCTGTTTCCAATTAAACAATGATATTTTCAGATCTTTAATAAGAGCACAAAATTTTACAACTTACAACATTCTCTGAGAAAAAGAGGATATATTTCTGCAAGAAATAAAAGGAATCTGAGGGAGCTTCTCCTTCTGATAATGGCAGACAAGGCAAGTCAGATCATTAGACCTGCTGAGAATAACTAGAAAGGGTGAGAAAAACAACAGGGCCAGTATTTGGGATGGGACTGAAACCCAGAGAGGTTTAGAACAGTTTTTCTTCTAGAAGCATCTGGATTCCAGAAGAGGTGGTTGAGAAGATTAATAGAGTTTTAAAACAGCCTCAGGAGGACAGAGAGAAACAAACAAACACACAAAATGGAGGCAAGCAAGCAGTGGGGGGTGGTAGGAAAAGTGAAGTGGACCCAAAGCATATATATATATATATACATTTTTTTTTTTTTTTTTTTTGAGACCGAGTCTCGCTGTATCGCCTAGGCTGGAGTGCAGTGGTGTGATCTCGGCTCACTGCAACCTCCACCTCCCGGGTTCAAGTGATTCTCCTGCCTCAGCCTCCTGAGTATCTGGGACTACAGGCGCGTGCCACCACACCCAGCTAATTTTTTTTGTATTTTTAATAGAGACGGGGTTTCACCATATTGGCCAGGCTGGTCTCGAACTCCTGACCTTGTGATCCGCTCGCCTTGGCCTCCCAAAGTGCTGTCATTACAGACGTAAGCCACCGCACCCAGCCCAAAGCATATTAATTCGATATGGTGAAGCCCAGCTTCAAATCACTCAATATTCTATTCATAATGTACTTAACCTTATGCCTGAAACAGACGCAAATTCTCAAGTATTTTCATATACAATATCTGGCACTCCATCAAAGGTCATCAGGTATATGAAGAGACAAAACATGGCTAAAAACCTAAAGAAATAAGAGACAACCGAAATAGACACATAGAGGATCCAGAAAACCTAGTCTTCAGACACAGACTTTAAAACAAATATTTTTAATATGTTTAAAAAAATAAAAGATGAGATTAAAATTTTTAACAAAGAATTGGAAACAAAAAGAACATACTGAAAACCTGAAAACTAGAAAATACAATAAAAGAACAAGGAAGTCAATGGATAGATTTAATAGCAGATAAATCACAGATGAAGAGAGTATCAATGAACTGGAAGATCAGTTCAGAGAATAACCAGGATGAATCATTGAAGAGATAGACAAACAAAAAATACAAATGAGGGGAAAGTGACATTAAAGACGCAATGAGAAAGCTGATATGCAAGTACCTGTAGTTATAGAAAGAATGAAAAAAGGGAAAAGAGAATGTACTATTTGTATAGTTAAGGGCTGAGAAGTTTCCAAATGTGATGAATAACATCAGGCCACAAATTCAAGAAGTGCCAAATAGGATAAAAACAAGAAAATTATATCTTTGTATACAGAGTGAAACAGCTGAAAACCAAAGACAATGAGAACATCTTAAAAACAGCGAGAGAAAAAAAATTACTTTTAAAAGTGAAAAAATTAGATTGAGAGATGATTTCTCAAAACAAACAATGGAAAAAAGAAGACATAGAAATTGTATCTTCGAGCCAGGTGTGGTAGTTCGTGCCTGTAGTCCCAGCTACTCGAAAGGTTGAGTCAGGTGGATCGCTTTAGCCTAGGGATTCAAGGCCAGCCCAGGCAACATAGTGAGACCTCATCTCAAAAAAAAAGTTAAATAAAAAAAGAAAAAGAAAAGTAGGTGGGAAGAAGGCAACAATAAAATACTGGAAGCTAGGAAGGAAATGAAAGTGTAGGGGGAAAAAATCAACTGTATCTTCAAAATGCTGAAAGAAAACACTTGTCAACCCCAGAATGCATATCTAACAAATACATCCTTTCAGGTAAACAAAAATAACTGATCAACACATCTGCACAAAAGGAATTACTAGAAGGTGATCTTCAGTCAAGAAGAAAATAATCCTAATAGAAGAAAGGAGATATAGGAAGGAACGAAGGAAAATGATAAATGTTTAGGTAAACCTAAACAAGTGGTTCTCAATTGAGGGGCAGGTTACATTTGGTAATGCCTGGAAACATTTTTGTTGTCACAACTAGGAGGAAGGTACTAATGGCATCTAGTGGGTAGAGGCCACGGATTGCTGATAAATAGCCTATAATATACAGGGCATCTCCCCATAAAAAAAAGAATTATCTGGCGCAAAACATTAATAGTGATGAGGATGAAAAATCTGATCTAAATGAACTTTGACAAAATAAAAATAATCTTTTGAGGGTTTAAAAATACATATATAATTAAAACACAGAACTGAAACAGAATATATACTGGGATAGGGTAAATGGAGTTGAAGTTCATCCTGGTTCTTGTATTGTCCAGGAAGAGGTAAAGGTACTAATTTATATTAAGACTTTGATAAGTCAAGGATGTATGTGGTAATCTCTACAAAGAAGAGAATGGTAAAAAGTGTATAATTACTAATGAAATCATAAAAACCAAGCAACAAATTAAAAAGAAAGAAAACAGAAAAAGGAACATAGAACATGTAGGACAAATAAAAAGCAAATAGAAAGTATATTTCAATTCAAACATTAAATTTTACATTAAATATAAACAGCCTAAATGTTCCAATTAAAAGACAAAAATTGTTAAACTGCATTAAAAAACTCCACAATATGCCACTAATACGAAGTATACTGAAAATATAAAAATATAGAAAGACTGAAAGCAAAACATATATTTTGCAGACATTAATCAAAAGAAAGCAACTACATGCAGGAGCAGAAAACCAAAGGCCACATGTTCTCCCTTGTAAGTAGAAGCTAAACATTGGGTACTCATGGGCATAAAGATGGCAACAATAGACATGGGAAGAAGGCAGGGAGAGGAACAAGGATTGGAAAACTGTTGGGTACTATGCTCAGTACCTGGGTGATGGGATCATTCATATGCCAAACTTCAGTACCACACAATATACTCAGTTAACAAACCTGCATACAACCCTCCTGAATCTAAAAAGTCAAAAAAGAAAAAAAATGCAACTACATTAATATTAGACAAAGTAGATCTTATAGCAAAAGCACTCCCGGAGACACTGAAAGTATCTACCTAATGATAAATGCACCAGAAAGATATAACGACTAAATTTGTACATACCTACAATCATTAGGACAAACAAGGCAAATTATTAGGACAATTTGAACAAATAGGTTAATAGTATTAAAGTCTTTAAAATCCTTATTGATATTCTGTCTAATTAAAAAATATTAATTTTTATTGGCATAAAATGACTACTAATTTTTTTAACAGACTTTTTTCAAAGCAGTTTTAGATTCAGAGCAAACTGAGTGGAAAGTACAGAGTTCTCATATGTGCTTTTCCCCCACTATCAAAATCTCACACCACGGATAAATCTATGCTGACATATCATTATCACCCAATGTCCATAGTTTACATTAGGGTTCACTCTTGTTACTCTGTATTCTTGGGTTTTGACAAATTTTTAATGACATGTACCCACCTTTATAGTACTGTCATCCCTTGGTACCCTTGGGGGACTGGTTCCAGGATCCCTCAAGGACACCAAAATCAGGCTGCTCAAGTTCCTTATATAAAATGATGTAGTATTTGCATATAATACACATATCCTCCTGTATACTTTAAATAATCTCTAGATTACTTACACCTAATACACTGTATAGGCTATGTAAGTAGTTGTTATACTGTATCATTTAGGGGACAACGACAAGAAAAAAAAGTCTGCATATGTTCAGCACAAATGCTACATAGGCCAAACTACATTTTTCGCTCATGGTTGGTTGAATCCACAGATGCAGAACCTGTGATATAAAGGGCTGACTATACTGTATCAGAAGAGTTTCACTGCCCTAAGAATCCTCTGTGTTCCACCTATTCATCCCTCTCCGCCCCAAATCCACTATTCTTTTATAGCTTGCATAGTTTTGCCCTTTCTAGAATGTCATAGAGTTGAAATCATACATATGCCATCTCAGGTTGGCTTATTTCATTTAGTTATATATTATATGCATTTAAGGTTCCTCCATGTTTTTTCATGGCTTGATGGCTCATTTCTTTTTGGTGTTGAATAATATTCCATTGTCTGAATATACCATAGTTTTTTTTCCATTCACCTATTGAAGAACATGTTGGTTGCTTCTAAGTTTTGGCAATTATGAATAAAGCTGCTATACATATGTGTGTGCAGGTTTTTGTGTGGACATAGATTTTCATCTTATTTGGGTAAATACCAAGGGGCACGATTGCTGGGTTGTATGGCAACAGTATGTTAAGTTTTAAAAGAAACTGCCAAAGTGTCTTCCAAAGTGGCTGTACCATTTTGCATTCCCACCAGCACTGAATGAGACTTACAGTTGCTCCACACACTCACCAGCACTGGGTGTTGTCAGTGTTTTGGGTTTTAGACATTTGATAGGTATGTAGAGGCATCTCATTTTAATTTGTAATCTGTCTACTATTTTTGAAACTAATATTTAGGATTGAAGTGTTGAAATTTTGGATGATAATTGTGAATTTGTCTATTTCTTTTTGCAGTTTTTGAAAACAAGTTTACCAATTATTTTTGGTAATGTCTAATCTGCTATTCATTCCTTGTCATGTATTTTTTCTCTCTCACATTGTAGTTTTCATCTTTAAAAGTTTGATTTGGGTTTTTAAAAAATATCTTCTATGTTTCTACATGACATGGTTAATCCTTCCTCTCACTTCTTGAACATATAGAATATAGGTATAATGATTTTTAAACACCTACTTTATTAGTATATCAGCACTGTCATTTCTGAATTGGTTTCAATAAACTGATTTTTCCCATTATGGGTCAACTTTTCCTGTTTCTTTGTGTACCTGGTAAATTTACATTGGATCCTAAAACATTTGTTGGGTTATCTGAGACACTGTCAAGTTATTGTACGCAGTTTAATTCTTTCAGAAAGGCTTGCTTTTAAGCTTTATTAAATGTGATCACAGCAGCCTTTAGCCTAGGGCTAATTATTTTCCTCTACTGAGCTAATGCTCTTCTGAGTACTCCACCAGATGCCCTGTGAATTGTAAGGTTTTCCACTCTGACTGGTGGAACACAAACTCTTCCTGGTCTTTTTTAAGCTCCAGAGACCTGTTTTTTTTGTTTTGTTTTGTTTTCCCCTTTGTCCTTTAGGTTAGTTCTTTTCCCAGTCTCAAGTATTAATAGTTTACTTACATACATGTGCTATCCAGTACTCAGTGGAAGACTTCACATCTCTGGAAGGGTTTCTCTGGGTTAGCTCTCACCTCTCTGTACTCTGCCCTAGGAACACTAGTCTCTTTGGTGTCCTCAGATTTCCAGCTGTATCTTTTCAACTTATGGAGACTGCTGGACTCTGCCTGTGTTCCCCTCACTGCAACTCCCTTGAGGGAGTAAGCAGGTCAATCACAGGTCTCTCCGGGCATTTGATTTGCATCCCCTTTCAGGGATTACTGGCCTGGACTGCTCTTTGTTTAATGTTTGGAAAATGCTTCAGATATATGTTGTTCTATTTTTAAGTTGTTTCAGGTAGGAAGGTATACGTGGTCCCTATTACTCCATGTTGGCTGGGAGTCAGATTTGATAAGATTTGTCATAATACTGGTGTAATGGCTGAATGATTCTCTAGGAAGCGACCATGATGTAACTTCACAGACTCTCCAAAAGTCTGAAGTCACATCATGGTCGCTTCCTAGAGTATCATTCTACTTCATGGAGCCACTCTGGTTTCTAGTTGTCAAACTAGTAGGAATGTTGTTATGGCAATACAGGGAAGGTGATCTCCACAAAACCATACTCATTTTCTTGGCCTTCAGGTGATATACTGTATGCAGAATGTAAAAAATAGGTCAGTTAGTGACATCTGTACTTAGGCCAAGGACCCAGGATGGCAGCCATATGTTTGCTACTACCATTGTAGTTTTCTACTAAGAAACAATCACAATATTTGCCAAGACTTAGCACTGATCACCCTGCATTTCCTAAACATTTGGGTGGTAGACACTGTGGCTTGAGGAAGGCATGCATTACCCTGAGCTCATGCTCATGGTTTTCAGTTTAGATACCCTTGGAATTTCCCACAGCTTGTCTTAGGTTGTGAAGCAGACTTCTAAGAATCGGGATATCAACAAATTAGTCATATGTCACTTAGCGACAAGGATACATTCTGAGAAATGTGATGTTAGATGATTTTGTTGTCATACATCATAAAGTGTACTTACACGAACCTAGATGGGACAACCTACTATACACCTAGGCTATATGGTAGAGCCTATTGCTCCTAGGCTACAAACCTGTACAGCCCATGACTGTATTGAAAACTGTAGGCAACTGGAACAGAATGGTATTTGTGTATCTAAACATATCTAAAGCCAGGTGTGGGGGCTCATGCCTGTAATCCTAGCACTTTGTGAGGCTGAGGTGGGTGAATCACTTGAGCTCAGGAGTTTGAGACCTGCCTGGGCAACATAGTGAAATCCTGTCTCTACAAATAAAATATAAAAATCAGCTGGGCATGGTAGCATGGGTCTGTAGTCCCAGCTACTCGGGAGGCTGAGGTGTGAGATTGGCTCGAGCCCAGGAAGCGGAGGTTGCAGTGAGCTGAGATGGTGCCACTGCACTCCAGCCTGGGTGGCAGAGCCAGACCCTGTCTCTAAATAAATAAATAAATAATAAACATATCTAAATATAGGAAAGGTATGGTAAGAATATGGTCTAAAAGGATTAAAAAAATGGTACACTATATAGGGTACTTACCATGAATGGAGCTTGGAAGACTGGAAGTCACTCCGGTGAGTCAGTGAGTGAGTGTGAAGGCCTAGGACATTACTATACACTACTGTGGATTTTATAAACACTGTACACTAAGAGTCTACTAAATTTATAAAAAAGTTTTTTTATTTCTTCAATAATGAATTAGCCTTAGCTTACTGTAATTTAACTTTATATACTTTTTATTTTTTAAAAAACTGACTCTTTTGTAATAGCATTCCTCTTTTTTCTTTGTCTAAAGGCTTCTTGATTTTTTTAATCGTTTCAGAAAACTTTTCATTTCATTCCTCTTTTCTATAGTTTTTTTTTGGTTTCTATTCTGATCTTTATTATTTCTTTTTTTCCACTAATTTTGGGTTTGGTTTGCTGTTGCTTTTCTAGTTCTTTACAATGTATTATTAGGTTGTTTATATGAAGTTTTTCTACTTGTTGATGTAGGTGTTTATTGCTGTAAACTTCCCTCTTAGTGCTGCTTTTGCTGTATCCCATAGGTTTTGGTGTGCTGTGTTTTCATCTTCATTTGTTTCAAGAATTTAAAAAAATTCCTTCTTAATAACACTTGGCTTAAAACACAAATACATTGTACAGTTGTACAAAAATATTTTCTTTCTTTATAGCGTAATTTTATAAGCTTTTTTCTATTTTTATTTTTTAACTTTTCAAACATTTTTGTTAAAAACTGAGACAAACACGCATTAGCCTAGGCCTTCGTTGGGTCTGGATCATCAATATCACTGTCTTCCACCTCCATATCTTGTCCCACTGGAAGGTCTTCATGGGTAATAACACTCATGATAAGAATGCCTTCTTCTGAAATACCTCCTGAAGGAACCACCTCAGGCGGTTGCACAGTTAATGTTTTTTTAAATAGATAGAAGGCGTGTACTCTAAAAACAATGATAAAAAGTATAGTATAGTAAATACATAAACCAGTAATATAGTTGTATATGAAAGTATTATGTACTGTACTGTACATAATTGTATGTGCTTTTTTTTTTTTTTTTTTTTTTTTTTTTTGGAGATAGAGTCTCTCTGCACTCTGGGCATAGTGGTGCATACCTGTAGTCCTAGCTACTCAGTGCAACCTCCGCCTCCCGGGTTTAAGCAATTCTTCTGTCTCAGCCTCCCGAGTTGCTGGGATTACAGGCGTGCACCACCACACCCAGCTAATTTTATATTTTTAGTAGAGATGGGGGTTTCACCATGTTGGGCAGGCTGGTCTCGAACTCCTGACCTCAGGTGATCCACCCACCTTGGCCTCCCAAAGTGCTGGGATTATAGGCTTGAGCCACCGCGCCCAGCCTGTGCTGTATTTTTATATGACTGGCAGTGCAGTAGGTTTGTTTATACCAGCATCACCACAAACATTATGAGTAATGCGTTATGCTATGATGTTGTGACATCTCTAGGCAATAAGAGATTTTCAGCTCCATTATAATTTTATGGGACCATCATGGTATATGCAATTTGTCACTGACAAAAAAGTCATTATGTGGTACATGACTCTGTACTTTCTTTGGTCAAATGGTCAGACAGAAAGATTGAGTCAAATGCTTGCAGGGTCTATCAGGTTTTTTCTTTTCTTTTTTTTTTTTTTTTTTTTGAGACAGAGTCTCGCTCTGTTACCCAGGCTGGAGTACAGTGCTGCAATCATTGCTCACTGCAACCTTGAACTTCTGGGCTCAAGTGAGCCTCCTGCCTCAGTCTCCTGAGTAGCTAGGACTACAGGTATGCACCACCATGCCCAGCTAATTTTTTATGTTTTAGTTGAGACAAGGACTTGCTATGTTCCTTACTCTGGTCTTAAACTCCTGGCCTCAAGCAATCCTCCCACCTTGGTTTCGGCCTCCTATAGGGCTGGGATTACAGGCATGAGCCACAGTGCCGGGCCTCTCAGGTATTTTCTAAGGTTCCAACAAGATGACTGGGCTAGCAGTCTATGGCCACTTCTTATCCCTTAATCCTTCAATGCCTCTCCTTTGCAGTTTAGGGTATTCATCTCTGTATGTAACATCACCTTGAATATTTTACCATTCCTTCCTATCATAGATTTGTTCTGGTTGGCAAAGGAGACCAAGGTATGCCTGTGAGAATTGAAATAAATTTCATCACTGAGCAAGTTAGTTACTTTAACCTTCTAGATTCACCAAATACCTTAAATTCCCATTAAAAATATAACAGCGGCAAATCTGTTGTGATCTGGGTTCTTATGATCCCTGGGGTTTTAGTTTCTCCTCCATACTGGCTGTGTAAGGAAGGCTTTTCATCTCAGGAAACAATGACAGTGAGTGGACCTGAGGCAAGAGCAGGAGGAAAGCTGCAAGGGGTATAGGTGTGTGTATGTGAGTATGTGTGTGTTTCTCAGCTGTAGAATTCTGAGAGGCAGTCAAAACTGCCAACCTTCCTTTGTAGGACTAACTTTAGGCCAAGAGAGACTGGCTGAGTGAATCCTTTGATGACAGCTGCTGCAACACCTTGATGGAGGTTTCTCTTGTCCCTAGCCACCAGACTTCACAGGGATTGCGCCAGTCTGTCTGACCATAATGCTACTACTGTACCAAGAGTGCCTAAATATTCATTTCTTAAATGTTTTTCAGCTTTACCATGTGCAAGGCCCTATACTAACCCTGAGACCAGCTAATTAAAGAGTTACTCTTCCTGACTCTTACCTCCTTATAACTGATGCTATTGACTGTTATTTTTATATGGCACCATCATGCCCTTCCCCCCAGACAATTATAAAGCTAGAGAATAAAAGCACAAAACAGAAAACGGCTGGGAAAATGGGTTGTGGATTACATCAGTCACAGAACGTCTTAGCAAACAGGTGGAGAGAAATCTCCCAAGTAATCTTTGAAAACCTGCAGAACAGTAGGGCCCAGAGAGGGGGCCATGTCTGATCCACCACCTTTACTGGTAATGAATTTCCCTGGAACACATCCATGCTCATTTGTTTACACATTGTTGTTGGGAAAAAGGCTTATGGAGTGCCTGCATAAACTGGCCATAAAAATATGGGACAATAAGTTGTGGAAAGCCACAAGAGGCCTCTGAGGAGGAAAGCCTTCTTATCGCCATTATGTTCCCATGCTCTGAGTGCAACCTGCTCTCTTATCTACAAACACTGTGCTCAAGGAGAAAGACACTCCTCTGAAACACTGAAATGTGGACAGACGTACAGGCTCCTAGTTAAGCCCGCTCCTACTAGCTACTCTCCAATAAGTTAAAGATATGCTGTTTAAGCACAAAGGAGATTCATTTAAACCGCTATTGCTATAGATTACGCCTATGACATACTGCCTTCCTTTCACTGTTTCGCCCTAAACATCTGCTTCTTAGATCTAAGTGACTGTACTCAATAAATCGTGTGGAGACCAGAACTCTGGGCCTTTTGCAGCCTCCATTGTGCAACTGGCCCCCTGGCTCCCATCTTTATGAACTCTTAACCTGTCTCCTTCTCTTCCTTTGTTGCCACCGGGCTTTGGGTACCCTACGGGTGGTGTTGAGGCTGGTCCCCAACATATTGTCTATGGCTGCTTTCATGCTACAATGACAGAGCTGAATAGTTATGACAGAGAAGGTGTAGCCTATGACGCCTCAAATATTTACTATCTGGCCCTTTATAGAAAAAGGTTTCTAATTCCTGGTCTAAAGATAAAGGTAAGATACAAAAAAGTTCTGGCCAGGCATGGTGACTCATGCTGTAATCCCAGCACTTTGGGAGGCCAATGCAGGAGGACTGCTTGAGCCCAGGAGTTCAAGGCTGCACTGAGTCATGACTGAACCACTGCACTCCAGCCTGGGCGATGGAGCAAGACCCCATCTCCATTTAAAAAAAAAAAAAGTTTTTTGATTCTGATAGAAGAATTTCAAATTATGATTTGGCAATAATACTATAGCATATAGCCCATATATCATAAGTGTAATTTCTCAAAGACTTGCCTACTGAGGCATACAAGCAAATATATAAGCCAATTTTCAGAGGTAAAAATTTAGTCACCACTAACTTTGAAATATTGTTTCATTCTAGAAATTGGCTGGTGGAAAAAAATCAGACATGAAGATTGCAGTTTTGTTTTGTTTTTTTCTGCTTATCATTTTTCAAACTGACTTTGGACAAAATGAAGAAATTCCTAGGAAACAAAGGAGGAAGATCTACCACAGAAGGTTGAGGAAAAGTTCAGCCTCACACAAGCACAGATCAAACAGACAGCTTGGAATTCCGCAAACAACAGTTTTTACACCAGTAGCAAGACTTCCTATTGTTAACTTTGATTATAGCATGGAGGAAAAGTTTGAATCCTTTTCAAGTTTTCCTGGAGTAGAATCAAGTTATAATGTGTTACCAGGTAAGAGAACACTATGAGAGAGAGACAGAAAGAGGGAGGAGGGTGAGAGATGGTATGGGGAAAGAGAAGGAGAGAGGGAGAGAGGGAGAACATCTCCATGAAGATAATTTTCTAAAGAAAAATCCAGGTTATTATATTACTTTTTGGTTTAATCTACAAACATACATTTTAAAATAATTTAAAAAATAGGGCCAGGCACGGTGGCTCACACCTGTAATCCCAGCACTTTGGGAAGCCGAGGTGGGCAGATCATGAGGTCAGGAGTTTAAGACCAGCCTGGCCAACATGTTGAAACCCCGTCTCTACTAAAAATAAAAAAAATTAGCCGGGTGTGGTGGCATGTACCTGTAATCCCAGCTACTCGGGAGGCTGAGACAGGAGAATCACTTGAACCTGGGAGGTGGAGGTTGCAGTGAGCAGAGATCACACCACTGCACTCCAGCCTGGGCGACAGAGCAAGACTCCGTCTCGAGATTTAAAACAAAACAAAACAAAACAAAACAAAACAAAACAACCCCCAAAAAACCAAAAACAACTTAAGGAACACATTTATAATTATTAGACAAAAATTACTTATCCTACCACTATATTTACAAAATCATAGTTATCATTTTGATTTCTTTCCAGTATGTTTACTATGCATATATTTTAAATAGTTGTAATCCTAACATAGATAATATACATAAACATTTATAAACTACCTTTCCATTTATAACAATAGATCATCTAGAATACAGAAATAAATTATTCAGATGATTCTGTGAACATATGGCTATTACATATTTTCAACCAAAAATTTTCAACCACAAATAGAATTAAAGCCACTGAATTCATTTTATATAGGTTAAACCACTGACTTTTTAAAGATTTAAAAGACTAAAAATTTTGCTAAAGATTTCAATTAGGCATTTTTAAAAACTAGTATTAAATGGTTTACATTTTTCCAAATTTGGAAGGAAAAAGTATATTATAGACATGTTACCATTAAATAAAACTTTCAAAAGAATAACAGAAAATATCACCATATAATGTTCTGTGGCCAGTATTTCATATATTGTCTCAATACAGCTAAATGCTTCTTCATTAATTATTTCCATGAATTTAACAGAAATAATATACAATTATCCTGAAAATAGGCAATTTAGGCCACACTTACAACATGATTGGGAAAAGAAAGGAAGAGAAATCAACTTAAAAACATTGTAATAATAATGTACTCATAACTGCTAAAGAAAGATGAGATCAATTTTTTTTAGTTAAGTGGAAAGATGGCTAAGCTATAATAATGGAAAACAAAAAGGCCGAAAAAGAAGTATTCATAATGTGATCTCAAACTTGTTTAAAAAAAATGTTTTTATATGTACTAAAGGGTGGTATGCATAAAAGTACAGAAGATATATACTAAATATTTCCAAATTGTCCGAAAATATTTTCCAGTGATCTTACAGTACTTTTTGATTGTATCACCACACATAGCACAAAATTTACCATTTCATCCATTTTAAAGTGTACAATTCAATAGCATTTAGTACATTCACAATATTGTGCAACCATTACCACTATCTTGTTTCTGCACATTTTCGTCCCACCAAAAGGAAACTCTGTACCTAAACTCCCCATTTCTCCCCACTCCCAGCTCTTGGCAACCACTAATCTGTTCTGTCTCTATGAATTTGCCTATTCTGGAAATTTCATGTAAATGGAATCACATAATATGTGGCCTTGTGTATCTGACTTCTTTACTTAGTATAATGTTTTTAAAGTTCATCTATTATTAGCCTGTATCAGAACTTCATTCCTTTTTATGGCTGAATAATATTCCATTGTATGGCTATACCATATTTGTTTATCCATATTGTCTACCAGTTGATGAACATCTGGGCTGTTTCCACCTTTTGGCTATCATGAATAACACAGCTATGAACATTAATATAAGTTTTCTTTCAACACCTATTTTCAATTCTTTTGGGTATATACTTAGGAGGGGAACTGTTGGGCCATTTGGTAATTCTATATTTAATTTATTGATGAACTGCCAAATGTTTTCCAAAGTGGCTACGCTGTTATATGCCCACCAGCAATGGAAGAGGACTCCAGTTTCTCTACATTCCTGCCAACAATTGTTATTTATTTTTAATTATAGCTGTTCTTGTATGAAGTGGTATCTCATTGTGCTTTTCATTTGCATTTCCCTAACAACTAATGATGTTAAGCATCTTTTTATGTGCATGTTGTCTATCTGCATATCTTCCTTGGAGAAATATCTATTCAACCCCTATGCCTATTTCTTTCTTCTTTTAAGAGATGGGGTCTTGCTCTGCTGTCCAGGCTGGAATACAGTGGTACAATCATAGCTCACTGCAGTCTTGAACTCCTGGGCTTCAGTGATCCTCTGCCTCAGCCTCCCAAGTAGCTGGGACTACAAGAATGCACCACCACACCTGGCTAACTTTTTAACTTTTTTTGTAGAGACAGCATCCCATTATGTTGTCCAAGCCATTCTCAAATTCCTGGCCTCAAGAAATCTTCCCTCCTTGGCCTCCCAAAGTGCTGGAATTACAGGCGAGAGCCACTGTATTGGGCAAGTTTTGCCCATTTTTTTATTGCATTGCCTTTCTGTAGTTGAGTTGTAAGAGTTCTTTATGAATATTCTGGATATCAGGACCTTATCAGAGATATGACTTCACATATTCTCTCCCATTGTGCACACCATCCTTTCACTTTCTTAACAATGTCCTTTGATGAAACAAATTTTTAATTTTGATAAAGTCTAATTTATCTTTTTATTTAGGTGTCATATCTAAGAATCCACTGCCAAATATGAGGTCATAAAGATTTTCCCCTATGGATTTTTCTAAGAGTGTTGTAGTCTTAGCTCTTATATTTAGAGCAAAGGTCTAAATATAAGATATATTAGGTCTTTGATCCATTTTGAGCTAATGTTTGTATTTGGTGAAAGGTAGGGATTCAGTTTCATTCTCTTGCTGGTGTTGTCCCAGCACCAGTTGTTGAAGATTGTTCTTTCCTCCACTGAATGGTCTTGACACCCTTCTTGAAAATCAATTGTTTATAAATGTATGTCTGACTTTCAGTGTTCCATTGGCCTATATGTCTATGCTTATACTAGTATCACATGGACAAAAGCTGATTATCATATCAAGCTGATTATCATATCTTTATAGTGAGCTTTTTGAAATCTGAAAGTGTGAGATCTCCAACTTTGTTCTTTTTTCTCAAGATTGCTTTGGTTATTTGGGATCAACTTTTCCATTTGAATTTAAGGATCAGCTTTTCCATTTCTGCAAAAAAAGGCCATGGAAATTTTGATAGAGTGTAGTGCTTTTGATAACCTGGAAGAAACTCATATGTGTATTTTTGTTCAGAGGAGGAACTGGGTAGGTGGGATTAGCCTATTGCAAGTATCCGAATGAGAGATGGGTAGGGCGTGAATTGGGCTGAGTTAGTGGTCGGGGAAAGGAGGGGACTAATGTGAGAGGCTCATTTGGGGGTGGAACTTGGGGACAGTGGCTCAGATGGAGGAAAGTTATCTGGAATGACACCAGGGTTGGAAGAAAAACATCCCCTCTAATATTCTCCTCAGCTTTCTAATGGCCTGCTTAGCTGATACACTTATCCACATATCTACAATCTTGTATGTAGGGAAATGAATATATGCACTGCATCATGCACTTTATTTGTTTATTTATTTATTTAGAGACAGTCTTGCTCTGTCACCCAGGCTGGAGTACAGTGGAACAATCTTGGCTCACTGCAACCTCCACCTCCTGGGTTCAAGCGATTCTTATGCCTCAGCTTTCTGAGTAGCTGGGACTTCAGGCATGTGCCACCATACTCGGCTAATTTTTGTATTTTTAGAGGAGATGGGGTTTCACCATGTTGCCCAGGCTGGTCTCAAACTCTTGGTCTCAAGTTACCTTAGACTCCCAAAGTGCTGGGATTACAGGCATGAGCCACCGTGCCCAGACAGTATTATACACTTTAAAAGGGTGAATATTATAGTATGTGAATCATATTTCAATAGCATAATAAACCATAAAAGACATAGCTCAGTGTCTCATTGAGAAGCACCACGGAAGCATGCTGTCTGGTTTCACCTATTCTCATGTGCACATCAAGGGTGGGCTGTGAGCTCATCATTAGTGCTAGCTCAGCTCTCTGGTCACATGAGGGAACTGGATTGGCTGGCGGCTTGGGAAGTCTGGTGTGGCTGTACGATTTGCTTTGGTCAGTATAATTAGACACTTTAAGAGCTCATGTGTGATTTGTAACCTCACATTTCCACTACCGCAGTGATCAGGACAGCCTGTTTATAGATGAATCCTGAGTGAATATGATGAGCTGAGCCCCTGTGTCCCCACATTAGACACAAAGTATAAATGAATAATAACTGAGATTTGGGGATTGTTTGTTGATGTTGTATAATTTAATCTATCCTGATGGATACAAAATGGAAGCGCAGTTCAGCCCCAAGTTACCATGAGGAGTTCACTCTTAGAGCCTACGTGAAAGGGCTGAGAGGAGAGCCTGTGAAAAGCATTTCAGCATTTCTTATGTCTATACGACATCTTTACCCTATACATGAATGCACATAGAATTCTATTCTTGTGTGGTTAGAGCAGTTTGACTTCACATTGTGTTTACTTCCATTCACAGTTGCTGATAATCACATAAGAAATTTAAATTTGTGCTTTTGTTTTCTTCTAGGAAAGAAGGGACACTGTTTGGTAAAGGGCATAACTATGTACAACAAAGCTGTGTGGTCGCCTGAGCCCTGCACTACCTGCCTCTGCTCAGATGGAAGAGTGCTTTGTGATGAAACCATGTGCCATCCCCAGAGGTGCCCCCAAACAGTTATACCTGAAGGGGAATGCTGCCCGGTCTGCTCTGCTACTGGTACAGAGATTTAGCTAAGCAAAATATCAGTGTGTGATTAATCTTTAACTTCCATTTGTTTTTGTTACTAATTTTAGATTAAAATTACAATACATTAGTCAGATCTGAGTACTTAAAATATTGGCAAAATGCTGATTAACATAGAAAATATCTGGGAAAATGTATGGTAGGGGATATAAATAATAGACTGTGGCTTTATAGTTCTAGCTCTATCAGATTCAGTAAACTTGGATGAGATTACATTCCACATTTGACTCTCAGCTTTAGAGATATGGTAACAGAATTTCTACAACAGATCCTCAATTCTTATTGCGTTAAGGGCCCTGCTTTGGTCTATATGTGCATTATCCCACTTAATCCAACACAACGTGTCTTTATCACCTTGAAGCCAGGGTAAACAAAGGAAGAGTGATTTGCATCTAAAGAGAACAAAGCCCCAACCCTCTGGCTATACCCAACCACTCAAAGGCAGCACAGGAACCCACATCACTGCTTGGATAATCCCAGGAAAATGCAAAAAAAGTGTAGCCTGAAGCATGATTTTCTCATGTGGCACTTCTGTGTGCAGGAGATCACAGCGCGGGTTTTGTTGGCTGCTCATGGACCCCTTCTCCAATGAGGCTTACACCTGACTGAATGAAGGACCCTTGGGAGGGAGGCCCAGTCTCCTCTGAGAAAAGCCTAACCAACACCTTATGAAAATAAGCAAATAAATACTTGTTAAATAATTGGCTGGGAAGGGATAGGGACATCTTCTCTTGTCTATAACCAAGGTAGATTGCTCCCATGCACACAGATGATCACAGGGTAGGTGTCTACAAAAGTCTCCTTGCCAGGAAAAACTTTTGACTATTTAGAAATTGTGTTTTGCGTTATACTACCAAATATTTCACTAATATTTAAAAAGAGGAAAAAAGTGTTCAATGAAATGGATTCCTTGGAGTTAAATAAATACAAGATTTACAAAGTAAGAGTCACAAATTCTCAGAAATTTTTTCAGAAGACTTGGAGTATTCTTGAAATGTAGTTATTTTGGAAAAATAAACTTGGATATACAGGAAGGATTTTAAATGTTTCAATATGATAGCTTTAGTTTCCTTTTACTAACTTTTTCCTATTCTTCTGCATGGTTTGCTAGAGATGTGAAAAAATAATTCACAGACTTTATAATACATACTGAATTGATATCTCAAGTAATTTCTCCAAATAATTATAGTTCCTCAGTTCTTTTTGGGAGTAGTTTATATATAGTGTTAAATGAAAGTAGGCAGATGATTAAGTAAATTTTTAAATCTTGATGGAAGAAAATGTATGCACTCTGGCTGGGCACGGTAGCTCACACCTGTAATCCCAGCACTTTGGGAGGCCGAGGCGGGAGGATCACAAGGTCAGGTGTTCGAGACCAGCTTGGTCAACATGGTGAAACCCCATCTCTACTAAAAATACAAAAATTAGCCTGGCATGGTGGTGGGGTGCCTGTAATCCCAGCTACTTGGGAGGCTGAGGCAGGAGAATCGCTTGAACCCGGGAGGCGGAGGGTGCAGTGAGCCGAGATCATGCCACTGCATTCCAGCCTGGGCGACAGAGCAAGACTCCGTCTCGGGGGAAAAAAAAATTAGGCACTGTGAAATCAGTTCTTCCTAGAACTGTTTACCCAGAGAGTGAATTTGAATCTAGTCTTTGTCATGTCTTCCCCACTTTCTGCCAAAGATTTAACAGGTAAATATAAATGTAGACTAACTGTCTACTATCATTTATTCTACTCCCACCATCATGGAAGGATAAACAGCACTCCTGGGCATATGTCTAAGTTAAAGCAACATCACTTAAGTCCAGAATGTCATTTGTAAGTCTCAGGTAGTAAAGATGATTTAGGTATAGAGTCTGGGACAGAGAAGGAGGAAAACTTTCTCTCTATAATTCTGAATTGCAGAGGATGATGTTATGATGCCATGGACAAAAATAATGACAAATCTATAAGCAAAAGTTGGTTTCACTGCTATAAGCAAGTAAAATATACACCTGTTTCACTTTTCTAATGTCTGGTAAACAGTCTGCAAATTCTCACATTAGCAATAGCCCCAGTGAACAGAACAGTATCTATTATAAAGGTATCACATCTGATTATAACACAATCTCACAACAGGATTGCTTACCATTTTGCCTCATGTGGCAATATTATTCCCTCCTTAGTCACCAGGTATCATGATATGTTAGCAAAAATAAGCATTAAGTTATTTAATATAAAAATTAGTATTAAGGCCCACAGGTGAATAAAATGTAACAGATCTTACAAAATAGAAATAAAGTGACAATTAAAACTTTTTAAGCAAGAATTTCAAGGTGCATTTCATCTTTAAATTGCACTCAAATACTTGGAGGGAATAATATTTACTAACCTCATTTTCATTATGGTTTTTTCTTTTATTAATATCATCAACTTATCTCTGCTACCTCATCCTTGTGTGGTCATTAGTCTCCTATTCTCTACTCAGTGGTATAGCATTAAATGATAGAAATGAATTTTCTGGTGATTCTTCAGAACAAAGAGAACCTACCAATTTACTTCATAAGCAACTGCCACCTCCTCAGGTGGGAATGGACCAAATAGTAAGAAAAGAAGCACTTCAATCCGAGGAGGATGAAGAAGTGAAAGAAGAAGATACAGAGCAAAAGAGAGAGACCCCTGAATCTAGAAATCAGGGGCAACTTTACAGTGAGGGGGACAGCAGAGGAGGAGACAGAAAGCAGAGGCCTGGAGAGGAGAGGAGGCTGGCACACCAGCAACAACGCCAAGGAAGGGAGGAGGAGGAGGATGAGGAGGAGGAGGGTGAGGAGGGTGAGGAGGATGAGGAGGACGAGGAGGACCCGGTAAGAGGAGATATGTTCCGAATGCCCTCTCGATCCCCGCTTCCTGCTCCTCCCAGAGGCACACTGCGCCTGCCAAGCGGGTGCTCTCTGTCCTACAGGACCATCAGCTGCATCAACGCCATGCTTACCCAGATACCACCGCTGACAGCACCACAGATAACAAGTCTGGAGCTCACTGGTAAGAGATGTTGACTTCTGCTTTATTTTGTGCTTTAAAAGTAAATGACTCTTAGCAGCTGGGCACGGTGGCTCACGCCTATAATCTCAGCACTTTGAGAGGCTGAGGTGGCCAGATCACCTGAGGTCATGGGTTCGAGACCAGCCTGGACAATATGATGAAACCCCATCTCTACCAAAAATACAAAAATTAGCCGGGCGTGGTGGGGCATGCCTGTAATCCCAGCTACTCAGAAGGCCAAGGCAGGAGAATCGTTTGAATCCAGGAGGCGGAGGTTGCAGTGAGCTGAGATTGAGCCACTGTTCTCTAGCCTGGGCACTTGAGCGAGACTCCATCTCAAAAAAAAAAAAAAGTAAATGACTCTTAGCCACATGCGGTTGTATACACTTGTAGTCCCAGCTACTCAGGAGGCTGAGGTGGGGGAATGGCTTCAGCCCAGTAGTTTCAGACTAGTCTAGGCAACAGAGCGAGATCCTGTCTCTTAAAAAAAAAAAAAAAAGTGAACGATGCTCATTGCTCTATGAAGACTGTATTTTAATTTCATCCTAAAAATTGATCCTGAATAGACTAATTTCATAATCTTCAAATATATAAACTTTGCAGAAGAGATAGCTGTTTACTACAGAATAGCAGTTAGGTATAAAGCAAACTCCTCCAAATCAAATGATGATTTCCTACTGATGTTTCTTAAAAATCAGCTTTAATGAGGTATAATTTATATGTAGTAAAACTTATTTTTAGTATATAGTTCTGACTTTTGACAAATGCACATAGTCATGTAACCACCACCAAAATTAAGATATAGGACATTCTATCACTCCCCAAAATTCCTTGTTTCCCCCTCCACCAGTCACTGGCCACCACAGAACACTGATCTGTTTTCTGTCTCTACAGTTTTGTCTTTTCCAGAGTGTCACATAAATGGAATCATACAATACATAGCCCTTTCAGTCTGGCTTCTAATGTTTTTGAAAGCCACCCATTTTGTTTTGTGTATCAGTAGTTCATTCCTCTCTTCTGCCAAGTAGTGTTCCATCATGTGGATGGGGCAGGGTTTCCTATCAGTTAAACGTCATCTGAGTTGTTTCCAGTTTGGGGTGATTATGTATAAAGTTGCTATAAACATCCACGTACTGATGTTTGTGTGGACCTAAGTGTTCATTTCTCTAGGGCAATGCCCAGGAGTGGGACTGCGGATATGGTAAATACATGTTTAAGTTTATAAGAAAATGCCCCACAGTTCTCTAAAGTGGCTGTTCCTTTCCCACCTGCATGCTGGGGAGCTCCTGCCTCTCTGCAGCCTGCCCACACTTGGTACTGTCAGTTGTTTTTCCCCTTCATTTTTGACATTCTAGAGGGAATGTGGTCATCTAGACCTTCTGCCCATGTTTCCATAGGACCACCAGGGAGGGCTCTGAGTGGAACAACAGCAGGACCAGGTGTGAGAGGCTGGCTGGTGGGGACACTTTGGGTGCTGGGAGCAGCAGGAGCATTCGTCTGGGTAATGAGGCCCCCATGCCAGGGGTGGCTCTGGAGATGCTGGGGTGAGGGAAGCTGAAAAGGTCAACACATTTGTGCAGAGATGGCCATCTGTGACAGCACACTGCCAGTGTCAAACATAATAGAAGCTTCCATGGCCTCTCTGACAAAGGATTTCATCTTACTTTCATATGATCACCTAAGGAACTCCTCTCATGCTCAGCAAAGTCCCTTCCTCCTGTGGCCTATACACCAGGTATGCTCTGCCCTAAGAAAACACCATTTGTGAAAGTCTAAAGCCTTGGAAAAGATAAATGACCCATACTGAGCTACACTGTTATGGTTTTATAAGAAGGTCACCACGTGGCTTTTATGGTATGTACTACTGGTATGCTCACTTTCTGGGTTTAAAAATCGACTACTGAACTTAACTAAATGTTAAAACAAAAACCTATAAAATTAAAGCATACAGGAACCTTTGTAGATTGAAGCCGTAGAGGCATAACATTAGATCTGAGAGAGTCTGGGAGATGATCTCCCCAAGCTTCTTAGGCAGAGATGGAGACAGGCTCAGAGGAGGTGAGTGACTGGCATGAGCATTCATGGACAAAAACAGAGGCATGTTTCTAGTCCAGGAAAATGGCTATGGGAAGATATGAAGAATAAAAATCAGTTTCTGTGTAACCTTCCACACCTTTGTTGTAAATGTACAATGTTACCAGTACTCTCCAGCAGATCACATTCTGGCTGTGTTAAGCACCTTCATCTAAACCATGGTATACTTACAGCTTGATGAATCCTTAGAGAGAAAATGTCAACTATGTTAAACCATCTATTTCCAGCTTGTTACTTTTCTGAACATGCTTTGGTTATATAATATATATTCTGTCCTTGTTCTGAGTATTGCTTTCTCCTCCAGACAAAGCTCTCTCTTGATATCTATGCACACACGCCCATACATGTGTGTACATGTATGTATATGCACACATGCCTAAAACATAACCGCTGTGTGTCCTAGGCAATTCCATCGCCTCCATCCCAGATGAAGCATTTAATGGATTACCAAATTTGGAAAGGCTTGATCTGAGCAAAAATAATATCACTTCTTCAGGCATAGGTCCAAAAGCATTCAAGGTAAATACATGCTCTGATTTGTCTATTTGGACGAATGGCTTCACTATGACTTGCATTGGTTGGAGATGGGGAAGGGAGGAAAAGGAAAATGCTTCTAATTGGTAGTCTTCTTCTAAGAAAGTTTCCTCTCTGATGTCCCTAAGTTGAATTCAAGTTTTCCCTTGAATATAGTTTACTATTTTACATACTTTTAGCTTTGCTGTAAGGACACCAACAATAGCATCAGTGACAAAAGTAATGATTTTAATTTATGGAGTAGTTTCTTCCCAAGTAACTGAAAACATGCTAAAATCTGGTCTTTTAGCATCCGAACCTCTGTTAACATTTTTCAGGCCAGCAAGACACTGCTTCCTTTTTTTGTGTGTGCAATGAACAAAACCTGATGGAGGATACTTTGGCAGAAGGGGGTTCTGGAAAAACAAATAGGCTCAGATAAAAATTAGGGATAGCTTGGGAAAGAAGAGGGAAAGAGACAGAACAGGAAACAGCACAGAGTAAACCTTTGAAAGATACAGATTGGACTAATTATTTATTAAAAAAAAAAAAAAACAGGCCAGGCACAGTGGCTCACGCCTGTAATCCCAGCACTTTGGGAGGCCAAGATGGGTGGATCATGAGGTCAGGAGTTTGAGACCAGCCTGGCCAACATGGTGAAACCCCGTCTCTACTAAAAATACAAAAAATTAGCCGAGCGTGGTGGCATGCACCTGTAGTCCCAGCTACTCGGGAGGCTGAGGCAGGAGAATCACTTGAATTCGGGAGGCGGAGGTTGCAGTGAGCCGAGGTCGCGCCATTGCACTCCAGCCTGGGTGACAGAGGAAGACCCTGTCTCAAACAACAAAAAGGAGAAAAGAAGAGAGAATTCAAGGAATTTCAGAGCCAAGAGAAAAGGGGTTTATGTTTGTAAACAAAAACTCATAAATGTGTGTGTTTGAAAAGCCAAAAATAAAGCACACTATATTCCACTAAGTGAAACTGTTACTCCCTTGGGCAGTCTTCTGGGTCTTCCACCCACTCTTCAGACAAATCACTGGTCTCTTCTATTCTCAGTTCCTGTTTCTTATCTGGAATCTAGGCTGGCAGATAAGAGGGTTCTACATTCACACCCTAGATCTACTTCATGCTATCCATCCTTCTTCTAGAAAATGGCTAGCATTAGGGGGTTCTTTTCCTATTTGTCCAAGAGAAAAACATTGTAAGAGATTACCTCCTTTTCTTGCTTTGGAATTCTCTGTCCCATTCCGAAACTGTTGAAATTTGAATATGATCACTGGAGAAGTGAATCATTCCATGGGACTTTACTAAAACCTACCCAACCACAGGTCCCCACTTGTGGTGGTACAGGCTAGGTTTGACCAATGAACACACAACTACAAATGTGAAAAAGACACTTTTCCAGACAGTCAACTGGATGCCATATTGGAATAGCTTGTGATATCTGTAGTCCTTGGTTTTGAAAAATTTCCACAGTAATTAGTGTTATTTTATGACCTTTCTGGAGTAGATAAAAAACTGAGGTTTACAAGTATGTTTAAAGGACTGATTGCTATCTTAATTGTTAGCATCCATGACAGCTTCAGATTACTGCATGATTTCATAAAATTTCTGTCTATTGCTGTAAAGGTGGAAACTTAAGATCTAGCAAGAATGACCAATCCAGTAGTTATGGCAGCTTTCTCTCACTTTCTAAAGCTGCAATATAAACGTGGTGAGTAAGCTACAAAATAATCAAATGTAGTCTGCTGAAAATCCCTGAGAATCAATGCTATTACCAGGATCAATATCAACCTGGCAGGGGGAATAAGGGGTTTGCTGTGTGGCCTGGACATTACTGTCTAAGCCTAAGGAAGGACAGATTTGTGAGACTTTTAGTCACGACCATTATATGAAATGTGACTGCACAGCTGTGACTAGATAAAAAAGTAACTTTGAGATTTGCTTTTTAAGCTTCTGAAGAAGTTAATGCGTTTGAATATGGATGGAAATAATTTGATACAGATTCCTTCACAATTGCCATCTACATTAGAAGAACTTAAAATCAATGAGAATAATCTTCAGGCTATCGATGAAGAAAGTTTATCAGGTATTTAATATTTGTTTTTCAATGATATGCTTCCTTATAATCTTTCCTATATAGTCCTGTAGAAATTTTATTTACTGTATTGCCAAATGAATAAATAGTAAATATTTTTAGGTCACTTAACCATTTGAGTTGATAAAACTTCTTTTAACTATTGACTGGTAAAACGTAAAATGAATTTTAAACTGCCTATTGTCTTTGTACCTTACCCATGAATAACATTGTTTCTCAATGATTCCAGGTTCTTATTATTCACAAGGCAATAAATTTACTACAAATCCAAAATATCTGAAGAATTATGCTAAATATTCCCTGCACTGCCGTGTGTTTTGTGTTATGGATCGACAATTTTGTCGGTTCTTCGTAGCGACTAACCAGTGCCATGTTTGTTGATTGGATCTCCTTTATCACTCTGATGGTTAACAGACCCCACCCACAACTCTTGCTGCCTCCATACACCTTGCTATTTTCATTTATCATGTGTTGGAACCTAAAAACAAAACTAAGCACATGGGTATTATGCATGAAATATGAATAAATGGGCACTGCATATACGGCTGAGATGCTGTCCTACAAAGAAAGCACATGCTCTTCATGGTATTAACTTTGACTTTGGCAATTTTCTGCCTGAGAGGGCTTGGGCTGGAACTTCTGTACTCATATGTCACTGAAGTCCTGCTAACTCCACACTCCACGGCATGTGGATGCAAGGCTCCCACCATGGCCTAGCTTTCTGACAGCCTTTAGTGAGCATGCCCCACGTTCTGTGCACTCGACATTGCTGGAAATGGCCCCTCTTCTGCTTGTTTCGGGACTGTGCTAGACAGCTGAAGTTGTCATACTGTGACTCTTTATAGAAGAGGCTTTATCACATTTTACTTTTCATGAATTCTAGCTAATGCCTTTGATTATACTGTGTACTTTTTTGAGACAAGGACTGCCTACCTTTTCTTTTTATCTTCCTAATAGTCTAGCATAGCTCTTGAGGTACAGTGCTCAACACTGTCTGTTTACTTGCTTTGAAACATGTTTTTATTTATTATGTTATTTATTAAACAAAGCCTTTAAAGGAATAAAACAATTCAATTATTTCCTGTAGCTCCCAAAAAACTTCACAGGAACAAAACACTTCTGGTATTGAGAAAAGAACAATAATAATGAGAATTGCCAAATCTGAGGATTAGTTATGGAAATACTCAATTTCCAGATGGATTTCAGGACACACAGAAAAACATTAATAAACACAAATTTTGATGCAGACTGCCAAATGGGAAAGACATTAGAAAATTCAATTTCTAACTGCTGAAGACCAAAGGGTGTCAGCAATTTAGAACAACTGTACTAACAGGCTGTATATGAACTATAAGTCAGTCACACTTTTAGTTGGGTTATCAAAACGAGATGTTATAAAACATGCACTCCTGATTGTGAAGGTGCTTTCACACACCCCTGGAACTGCCTTCCAGAGTGCTCTTCTCCTCCCTCACTCACAAATGCTTCTAGATTCCGAGAGTGTTGACAGGAAGGCAGGGTGAACGGGCTGTCTGCCTGCCTTTCTTAGCCCACCTTTCTCCACAGTCCGAGCACCCGAGGAGCCTCAGCCCCATGCCAGCAGTGCTTCTGTCCTCAGGCTCAGATACCCCCGGCTGCACTCCCTGGGTGGGCTGAGTTCTAAGAGCTACTGCAGTACTGGCCCCTCAGGTGCTGGGCTCCCCCTGGCTGGGAGTCCTGATGCTGTGGATGGTCAGGCTGGCTGCCAGGAGTGCTGTGAGGGCACCCTGCTTCTGTGTGGAAGCAGGTGGCCCACTGCTCTCCCGTCATCTCTTTTGGGGTGGCTCCTCACTCATGACCTTTCAGCTTATAGCTCCAGAGAGGGGGAAGGAGGGCACTCCAGGGAGAGAAAACAGCACAAAGGTGCAAATAAATGAGACAATTTTGGATACGGTGGGAGCTGCAAGCAGGCACAGTGAAGGTGAAAGGCAGGCAAAGAGCAGCACAAGGGGCTGCACACACCTTGCTGAAGGGCAGGGAATTTACCTGCAGGAGGAGCAGAGTCCACCTGAGATGTGCACACGTGTTATGGAGAAAGGGAAGGACTTACAATTGAGAGAGAGGTGTGAAAGGTGGAGGGAGGGACAGCGGAGGAAAACCAGGCACGCTTTAAAAGCATTTTTGTTGTCACTAATGACTGAAACAACTAAATCAGGAGCCCTGGAGGCTGCTCTAGTGGATGACCATGTGATGCTGCCTGCCAGGAACATCGAGGCACCTGCCATGTCCACAGCCTGTCATGGTACCACCCACCATGGAAGACTTCCTGTTTCCTGTCCATGAATCCTTTCAACATCCACCTCAAGTCTCACCTACAAGAAACGTTCTCTAGCTCCATCCTATTTCCTGTTACCTCCTATTTCCTATATATACCAGAGAATAATTGCAAAAGAAAACACAGTGTCCTGAATTTGCACTGTTTCTCTCTTTTTCTCTCAGTCATGTATTGGCCACTAGTTCATTTCTGTTATCTATTTTTCAATGAAAAACTTCCACTGCATTTCAAAACTTCACCTATGTACTAGAGAAAGATGTCAGATTCTCAGTACCTTTAGTTTTGGAAATGAAAGAGAATATGAGGAAATATAACCACTTATCACAATTTACTGGCTGGCCTGGCTACTTCCTGTTGCTCAGCACTTCCATTAATCCTGAGCACCACCACCAGGTTAACCTTTGTAAAATGTGGCCCTTGTCCTGCCATCCCCATCTTGCTGCCTAGAGAATGAGAGCCAGACATTGTTGTCCAGGGTGCAAAGGCCCTCCCAGAATTAGCTGAGTGTGGTGGTGGGGGCCTGCAATGCCAGCTACTCGGGAGGCTGAGGCAGGAGAATTGCTTGAACCCGGGAGGCGGAGGTTGCAGTGAGCCAAGACCACGCTATCGCACTCCAGCCTGGGCGACAGAGCAAGACTCTGTCTCCAAATAACATAACATAACATAACATAACATAACATAACATAACATAACATAACATAACATAAAACATAACACAACATAACATAAATAAAATAAATAAAATAAAATAAAATTTAAAAAATGTAAACCTCCCAGTGTACTTCTCTCTGAGCACCAACCTTCACTCCACTGTGCACAGCCACTCCAGGGCTAGTCTCCTCTCCCCCTGAGCAAACCCACATGTTCTTTCACCTACATGTGCTCAGCTGGCTATTTCAGCTTGGAAGTTCCTCCTTCTATCTAAATCTTTCTGTCTGTAGGAGCCTGGCACTTTCATACCACTCACATCTACACTGCTTTTTCTTCTTTTAATCTTCCAGCATTTATTATTTCTATTCCTGATGCAACCGTCTTTGCTGTTGCCTAAGAGCAGAACTGAGTCCCACATGGCATTCGGTGCAATGCCCATGAAGGGGGTTGAATAGAAAACATCCCCTAATCTGGGAATTTTGGCCACACCCTGAGCCTCTGACTCAGATGCCTTTGGGTATTATCATTGCTGAGCTGTCCATTTTGCAGCACAGAACTTCCATTTGACCTGGATCATACCACTCCTGAGACTAGTAGAAACAAAGTAGAAAAAACTTGTTTGTATAAAGGTCTTTCTCGCTAGTTCAATCTGAATGCATGGAGAATTTTTGATCATCATTCTTTCAAAGCTTCCATTTGGCTGCACTCTGTGCCAACAAGTGAGTAACTATGATGGGAATTCACTGTTCTGGTTTACTTCTGACTCCCTTGTTCAGAGACTGAGGGTGAGCCAGGGAAAGTGTTCTTTTCTGTGTCCTAGAAAAAGAAATCATTCATTGCATTAAACTTCTACCCACCCCATTGCCTATTATGCTGCCACTTCATACATCTATGTCTTTGCAATGTTTCCAATGACTGTCCACAACTTTCTCTTCCTTTCCTACCTGAATTCCAAATCCCTGTTCAGCCACCACAATTTCTATGGAAACTCCTCTGCCTTTCTTTCCTATCTCCCTCCCTCTCTTCTCTCTTGCTTCTGTTCCTTACACATATTGTTAGCACCTAGCATTTCAATGATTTTTTTCGGGTCTGCCTCACTACTGGACCATGCATTTAGTTCTGGTTGAATTGAGCATCTGGGATGTACAAAGTACTTAGGAAAAGGTTTTATAGGAGGATACAAAGGTTTAAAAAAAACTGTATTTGCCCTCCAAATAAACCGGCCATTTCACATGACATTTCAAAAGGCTACAAAAATTTGCATGGTTTTTCAATTATCCTAATATTCTAATACTTTTATTTTTTATAGACTTAAATCAGTTGGTCACCTTAGAATTGGAAGGAAACAATCTCAGTGAAGCCAATGTCAATCCTTTAGCTTTCAAACCTTTGAAGAGCCTAGCCTACTTGCGTCTGGGAAAAAATAAATTTAGAATTATACCGCAGGGTCTTCCTGGTTCTATTGAGGTAACAATATATTTTTTTAGTGTTTTAAATGTATTATATTTGAAATATGGTATACTACAACAAAATATATTTTAAGACTATTGTGATGTAAATTAAACTCTAGTTTCATGCTGTATACAGAATTTCCTATAATTTAAGCATTGTTTTTTCTTCAAGCAATACAAAATTCTGAATCGAAATTATAATTACTAGTAGACACACCTGATAAAGTGAAAAATGGTACTTCTGATAGCTCTTGGGGGAAATGGGAGAAAGGAATTGAGAATTTAAATGAAACCACAACTTCCATGAGGTACTCTGACTCTCAAGACAGCGTAAACTGCCCCAATCTAGAAATGTGACGCTTATCACAGAAGCTCAAACAGGTATTAACCGTAAAAGAGTGTCCACTCACAAATTCCAGGCAAAATGACAGACACTCTGACCTAACAGTAACTTGCATGGATACAAGTGTTGTACAAAGAAGGCCTCTGACTGTTTCAGCAACTCTGTAGCTTACAAGTTTTCACCCAGTTCCTACCAAAACTGTCCTGTGACTAACTCCAGGCCCCAAACCCCAGCCTTGCTTCATTATCCTCCAGAGATGCCCCACAGGTCCCCAGATGTGTGGTCTCCTTGCTGCAGGATGTGCTCCTGGGGGTCTTTGGCTGATGAATGTCAACACCCCTCATTTCCTGCATTAAAAACACTGAGGTGGACCGTGCAGTGGCTCACGCCAGTAATCCCAGCACTCTGGGAGGCTGAGGCAGGAAGATGGCTTGAGGCCAGGAGTTTGAGAGTAGCCTGGGCAACATAGTGAGACCTTGTCTCTAAAAAATATATTAAAAAAAAAATAGCCAGGCATGGTGGTGCACACCTGTAGTCGTAGCTGCTCAGGAGGCTGAGGTGGAGGATCACTTGAGCCCAGGAGTTTGAGGCTGCAGTAAGCTAGGATCGTACCACTACACTCCAGCCTGGGCAACACAGAGAGACCCTGTCTCTACAAACCACACCCGACCCGGCCCGCCAAAAAGAACACTGAGGTCCAGAGAGTCTGTACATACTGGCAGACCCCATGGGAACCCAAGTTTCCTTACTAAGCTCCGTTTCTCCTATATACCACATGATCATCCAGCCAGAAGTCAGGATGGAGCATTCTCCGGCTGCAGCCCCAGCAAGCCAGAAAAGAGGGTCATCTATTGTGATCTTATGTGGCTGTCATGGCTATCACCCTTCCTCTTATTCCTATTTCCAGATTAAGTGACAGAGTTATGTAACACTGACATTTATCAGTAGGCTGGCTTTCCATCAGAATCTCCTGGGTTCTTAAGAAATACAGACTCTTGGACCTACCCCAGATATGCTAAGTCAGATTCTTTGTGGGACAGGGCCAGAATGAATAATTAAAAAATTAAAATTTAAATAGATAATGCATACACATGTTAAAACACATACATACACAATGAGCATAATACAAAAGAGCAACGTGCCCCACTGTGAGACTGAGCTTCCCATACTGACTTCTCTCTCTCCAAAGGGATCCACTCCTACCAGTCTGGAAAGCACTGGGCATACAAGCGCACACATGCATGGCACATACTACAAATCCTTCTAAAGCCACTGCTGTACACCTGCCTCACTTAACCATGCAGCCTCAAGGCTGTCTCATGTCATTCTTTCCTACAGCTGCAGAGTTTTCAACATATGGACAGGTGTGCCAGGATTTATTTGACTAGTCTCTTACTGATCTAGCTCACCTCCTAAATACATATGCAGGTAAAAGCAAAAAGTTGAAAATTGCTTTACTAATTTCTAACAAATACCAAAATTAACAAAGAGGGAAATTCTCACAGGTGGAATAGAAGGTGACACTAAAGATATATGCCAGTTTTACCTCTGAATTCTAACAAGAGAACAAGCAGAATTTTTATAACGCAGATCCTTTAGTGAAAAACTCCCTCTAATGCCAACTAAACTTAACTTGAAGGCAGCTAGCTATTAAAAACTTATTAACAGTTCTAGAAAACTTCTCCTTGGTTGTAAATTAAGGCTCTTAATTAACTTTAATTAATTATAACAAAAGCAAATCTAAAAATATGAGCCTAAAATATTATAGACCACATGAAATAGTAGGAAACAGGCAGCCTGGGAGCTGGAGGCTCGGCTAGGACAAGCCCCTCTCAGCATGAGTCATGTAACCACGGGTGGGCTTCCCTGTCTCTCCAGGCCCAACTTAACTCCACTGGTAAGTAGAGATAAAAATTTCTGTCTACTTTTCAGAGTTTTTAAGCCCAAATGAGATAATTTACGTGAATAAGTATTATAAAATAGAGAGCCTTGTATAATTATTTTGGTATGCCATTTCTTGCAACATATTATAGCTAATACATTTTAAATAAAATTCATTTGATTCCATAACCATGGCAGTGTGTTTTATTTTACTAATTAGTTATAAAATTTGACAACTTTCCTGTAATTCCAGCACTTTGGGAGGCCGAGGCGGGTAGATCACTTGAGCTTAGGAGTTCGAGACCAGCCTGAGCAACATGGTGAGACCCTGTCTCTACAAAAAATACAAAAATTAGCCAGGCTTCATGGCGCATACCTGTAGTCTCAGTCACTTGTGGGACTGAGGTGGTAGGATCACTTGAGCCTGGGAGGTCAAGGCTGCAGTGAGCTGTGTTTGTGCCACTGCACTCCATACTGTGCGACAAAGTGAGACCCTGTCTCAAAAAAAAAAAAAAAAAAGACAACTTAAAAATATGAGCTTACTTGAAAAAGCACTAAGACTCTTTAGATAATACTAATGATAATAGTCTATGTCACTATTTTAGTCTCCATGAAATTGAACATATCAACTAACACAAAAGAAAAATAAAATAATAGTCTTTTCTCTTAATTATAGGAATTATACCTAGAAAATAACCAAATTGAAGAAATAACTGAAATTTGTTTCAATCATACCAGAAAGATCAATGTCATTGTACTACGTTATAATAAAATTGAAGAAAATAGGATTGCTCCTTTAGCCTGGATAAATCAAGAGTAAGTACATGCTAAAATTTAAATTTTATTGAACTATTTCTTCCTCTCGCTATTATTAAACAGAGTATGGAAACTGGGAATGGGAGAAGTGAGGGAGGTGACGATACTGAAGGCCTCAGAGACAGAATCGTTTCTTAGTGAACCCTTACCCTATCCCCAAAGTGGGCTACTTCATGCAGTTTCCAACCGTGCATTGCATGACTGGTGTTAGGATTATTGCAGTAACTACTGTTGTTGTCACCATACTGCATACTGGATACCATATCATATGCCAAGTGCTGAGCTAGCAAGAACTGAGCCCCAGATGTCTGACTTCGAGGTCTGCCCACTAGTGGTCAAATGCCACTCTAGCTCTGTCTACCTCACAGGTTGTCAGGAGGTTTGAATGAAGGATTATTCCCCTGTACACAGTGAGAAAGAAATCTGCCATACTCCTTCTCCTCATCATCATTAAGTGGAAGCACCAGGCTCCAGAGCCCAGGCCTGTTCTCCTACACTACACAGCCTTCTTTTCTCCAAACTATTTCTTCACCTCAACTCTTACAAAATAGACTGAAGAATGCTTGGCCTAACAGTGCAGGCCAAAAGTAGACTCTGTCTTCCTGGACAAGAATCAGCAGCCTCTGGCTATAGCTTTCAGTGAAGGGGGAGGGAGTCAGAAGCAAGCCCTGCAGCAAATCCAGCAGACAACTGGGATCTGGGATTGCGTGTCCTGGAACTATGTGCCTAAGTAGCACAGCCTGGGACACGTGTCATTCAGAAGCAGGATGGAGAGGCCAATTGGGCTCAGCAGCATGTGGCACTGAGCCCACTGTGGGCAGAGAAGTCTTCATCAGGTGAAAAGAGGGTGTGGGGCAGAAGCCTTAGGAGACTCAGGTGGGGTTCCTGAAACAAGCCAGTGAGTTCACCACGTTCCCCAGATCTTCTAGATGATTAACAGCATTTTCTAGATTCCCTCAGGCTCGCCTCAAGTCCCAGGTGTGCCAGGTCATCAAATCAAATGTGGAATGAAAATGTAGGGGAAGGGGAACCAAAACAAGCCAAAACAAACCAAACTTCCTTGCTGGAACCAGAGACAACTTTACAGATAGGCATTTAGATGTATGCTGGGATTCACGGGATTTCATTTTGGATTCAACGCATCAACCATACAGATATTTTAGTCTTTGGGCCTCAGTATTGCCTCTAGGGATATGAGTTTTTCCCTCCTAGTCTTTGATGCTCCTCTCGCATGGACTCATAAAGCTGGGAGGCAGTATGGCACCCTGGTAAGGACATGCAGCTTGGTGCAAGAGACTAGGGCTGGCTATGTCTGGAAAAGTTCCTATTTGGAATCATCACTACAAACTGGGTGCTTATAGGAAAATGGACCAGCATCAAGACTGGCCTTATCAAAATTTAGAGCTGATGATCACCATCCTGATGTCCCTACCCTGTTTACTTTTTTCTTTGCTGCAGAAATCTAGAATCCATTGATCTCTCCTACAACAAGCTCTATCACGTCCCCTCCTATCTACCCAAGTCCTTGCTGCACCTAGTACTCCTTGGGAACCAGATTGAACGGATCCCTGGCTATGTGTTTGGCCACATGGAACCAGGCCTGGAATACTTGTACCTGTCATTTAACAAACTTGCTGATGATGGCATGGACCGTGTCTCCTTCTATGGGGCATATCATTCCCTGAGAGAATTATTTCTGGATCACAATGACTTAAAATCTATACCACCTGGGATACAAGAAATGAAAGCACTACATTTTCTGAGGCTGAACAACAACAAGATAAGGTAAATTTTGGCTTTTTCAAGTATCTGTTTAAATTTTGGTTGGCAAAATATATGATAAAACAACCATGACATGATCTCTGGGATTTACGTTAAGGGAAAAAAAAAATGGTGCTAAGGGGTTGGATTAAACAAGATTGGCAAATGTTAGTAATTACTAAAGGTGGATGACAGGTATGTGAGGATTCATTATAAGTTTTTCCTACTTTTGCACATGTTTATAAATTTCCATAGTTAAAACATCTTTTGGCCAGGTGCAGTGGCTCACGCCTGTAATTCCAGCAATTTGGGACGCCAAGGCGGGCGGATCACCTGAGTTCAAGAGTCTGAGGCCAGCCTGGCCAACATGGTGAAACCTCGTTTCTACTAAAAATACAAAAATTAGCAGGGCGTGGTGGTGCGTGTCTGTAATGCCAGCTACTCAGGAGGCTGAGGTGGGAGAATTGTTTGAACCTGGGAGGCAGAGGTTGCAGTGAGCTGGGATGGTGCCACTGCACTCCAGCCTGGGTGACAGAGTGAGACTCCATCTCAAAAAAAAGATTAACAGATTATTATATATAACACTTAGAACTTTAGAGAGAGGTTCAAATGAGTCTTCAAAGCAATAGATTATGTTACTACTCCCACCTCCATGTGTAAATAAATAAAACTAATCTATAAAGCATAAAACCTAAATATATGCTAAAATTAAAACTGCTTCTATCTAGTTTTTTCTGAAGTCAGATTTCTGAATACATTTATTGAGACTCACTTTCCCTACTTTTGGGAACACATTTTTCTGCATGTGTTCAGCTTATATACTGAATCATCACTCCTGCCTAGATGGCATGAGTGTCTTGAGAATTAATCCAGAATATTTTGTTAGTAAGGTCTTTATCATTGGCAGTGAGGGAGACAATAACCTTGTTGTTCTGTCCCTGAGAATTACACCTCTTAGTCTTTCCCCTTCTCTAAAAGTCCAAATAAACTAAATGCCTACAAAGACAAAACAAAAACACAGAATAGTTCGTGTTTTTAAAGGTACTGGAGAAAGAGATGGGGGTTTGGGAAGGCTTCGTAAAATTCAGTTTCAAAATTTTTTGGCAAAAATACTTCACAGGTTGTGCCATATGCTTCATACTGCATTGCATCAGAAGGCGTCTAATGTTTGTCCCACCTTTTTTGATTCTAAAATTGATCACTGGATTGAGGTGGTCACAGCCTGGTATCTCCTAAGACAAACTTACTCCTCCATCATTGAACCAATGGTTTCACTCACAGATGAATGTTGTTTGAATTCTTATTTCATTAGGGGTAACAAAATGATGAATTTCTATTTTTGCCATGCTTCTCATGCTTATTAGCTGGAATTCCTCTGTAAAAAATTTTTTGCTCATCAACTAGGGCTGCTTTGTCACTTTGAAAGGCAAGAAAAAAGCTCAGTTCTTTCCTTTAAACCACCAGTGGGAGTAAGAAGTTGGAGCCTGAATGTTTTTGCTTTATTTTGTTTTAGGGTTCTCTCTTTTTCTGGTGAATCAATATATACTTAGGCTTTCATGTAAGCAGTTATGTTTCAATCAATTGCAGTCATCTGGACAATGGTCGCCATTCAAATTGGCTCTTGTGTCTGCTCACTTGCTTTTGGGCACACGTGGGCCTCAGGCTTACTTTCTGCATTACCTACTGCAGACCTTCCTCCAAAGAGCCTGGCCTCTTTCTTTGGGGAATAGTATTGAGAAGCCCCAAGTGGGAACGAGACGTGGTCCTTTCAATTGTGTTGCTATTGTTTTGAGGCCTTTCAGTGGACTGCCAGGAAATTCCATATTTTGAAAAGAAAGTAAGTTCAGACTGACATTCCCAAATCAAATTTAACATAATTGAATATTAATTCCTTTTATTAAAACTTGTTTCTCTTACACTGAAAATCTAGGTTCCCAACAATATTAACTTGGATGATCTTACAATATGTAAACAATTGTTTCAAAATGACATCATTATTACTGCTCATAATAAAAGCTTGAAGTTTATTATTTTTTGGTAGCTCTATTTGTCTTTAGGATAAGTTCCACTAAAGAAGTACAGCTGAAATACAGTGGTTTCCTCTGTAATATGTCAACAACTTAATATTCAGACATGTTATTTAGTTTATTTTTGGTTTTTAGAAATTGCTCTTTTCTTTTTGAATTAATATTATTTTTGACTGTGTTAAATATTTTTAATTCCAAAGTCAAAACTGTGTAAGAAGTTGAATTAAGAGAAGTCTTACTTCTATGATTGTCTTTTATATATATATATATATATATTTTCTTTTTACTATACTTTTAGGGTACATGTGCACAACGTGCAGGTTTGTTACATATATATACATGTGCCATGTTGGTGTGCTGTACCCATTAACTCTTCATTTAACATTAGGTATATCTCCTAATGCTATCCCTCCCCCAATGTCTATGATTGTCTATACACTATATGATCCTTCCCATAGGTTAAATTTTTAAATTTCTAGTTTATCCTTCCAGTATTTATTTTTGCAAACAAAAGCCTACATACATATACATATTTCCCCATCCCCATCCATAATTATTATACAAATTATTACACAAAAGGGCAGTTTTCTCTCTCTATATGCCTTAGTCCAATTCTGATGCTATAAAGTAATGCCCAAGGCTGGGTAATTTATAAAGAGAAAAGGTTTATTTGGCTCATGGTTCTTCAGGCTGTGCAAGTAGCACGGCACTGGCATCTGCATCTGGTGAGGGCCTTCAGGCTGCTTCCACTCATGGTGGAAGGGGAGATGGAGTGTGTAGAGATTACATGGCAAGAGAGGAGGCAAAAAAGAATGGGGAGGTGCCAGACTTTTTTTTTTTTTTTTTTAAACAACCAGCTCTTATGGGAATTAATAGAACAAGAACTTACTCACTCCCCTGATCCTAGAGACGATATCAATCTATTCATGAGTGACTTGCCCCCGATGACCCAAACACCTCCCATTAAGCACCACCTCCAACACTGGGGATCAAATTTCAACATGAGATTTGGAGGGGTCAAAAAAACCAAACCTTAGGGGTATGTGTATTTTTTCCACCCTTTTTTTCTTTTTTCTTTCTTTTTTTTTTTTTGAGACAGAGTTTTGCTCTTGTTGCCCAGGCAGAAGTGCAACGGCGTGATCTCAGCTCACTGCAACCTCGACCTCCCAGGTTCAAGCGATTCTCTTGCCTCAGCCTCCCAAATAGCTGGGATTACAAGGATACGCCACCATGCCCGGCTAATTTTGTATTTTCAGTAGAGATGGGGTTTATCCATGTTGGTCAGGCTGGTCTTGAACTCCTGACCTCAGGTGATCCACCCACCTTGGCCTCCCAAAGTGCTGGGATGACAGGTGTGAGCCACCACGCCCAGCCTACCCTTTACTTTTTAAAAGTATCAGTATATCACTCCCCATCAGTATGTAGAGAATTTCTTCATTCCTTTTCACAACTGAATATTATGCAGATATACTATATTTTATTCAATCAGTTCCGTATTGATAGACATGTGTTTCCACTCTTACTACTAAAAATAATGCCACAAAAGATAAGTTTGTATAAATGTCATTTTGTTTTTTTCCAGTTTAACTTTGGGATAAAATCCTAGGAGTGGGAATGCAGAGTGCAAAGGGTAAAGTGCATATGTAATTTTGCTAGATATCGCCAAATTCCTCTCCAGAGGGGGCGCACCATTTTGCATTCTCTTCAGTGGTATTTGATCGGTCCAGGCTCACTATTAGAATATGTTAATGAGCTTTTGGTTTTTTTTTTTTTTTTTTTTTTTTGCAAACCTTATAAATAAAAAGTGGTATGCCAGTAAAGTTTCAATTTACATTTTTCTTCTGAATGAAACTGAGCATTTTCCATTTTCCTCCTAGATTCTTAGGAAGCCTTTGTATCTGCGATATAAGTTACTTTCTCCTTCTTTGTCATGTTGTTTAACTTTGCACTTTCTTTTTAAAACCAGCAGTAAATTTTAAATCTTTTCATTCAGTGCTTCTGGTTTTCAAATCACATATAGAAAGAATCTCCCGAGTCAGAGGGTGTGACCAGTCTGTTCTAGTACTTCTATGGCTTCATCTTTCACATTTGAATCCCTGACGTAGTTGGAATTTATTCTGGTCTATAAGGATCCAACTTTATTTTAAGAACAAAATTTTTTTAACAAATGTTAAACTTAACTCCTACAGGCAGATTATTACTGGGACCATGTGTGACTTGCATGTCTATTTTTCCTTAGGAACATTCTTCCAGAAGAAATTTGCAATGCTGAAGAGGATGATGACTCAAATCTGGAACATCTTCATCTCGAAAACAATTATATTAAAATTAGAGAAATACCATCTTACACATTTTCATGCATAAGATCATATTCAAGTATCGTTCTTAAACCACAAAACATCAAGTAATTCCAAGTTTTCCTTTGCTGTTTATAAACTTTACTCATGTATTTGTAGTAGCTGCATTTGTCATTAATAAGAGAGACATAATCCTCCTGTTATACTCAGTATCATTATATGCTAGTCAACCTGATTCACTAACACACAGATGAACAACCAAAATATACCTAAAAGGTATAGTCTCTAGGAGTTTTATTAATAGTAAAGGTAAAATCTCTCAGTTTCCCACCTCTAGAAAGAGGCCATCTCACTAGAATAGGATATTATGCATACTGAGCTAGACCAGAAGAATCTGGAACAAAATAAACACAGCCTTTATAATCAACTTGAGTACTGGTGTTAGCTGAGAACTCTGTAAGTCCCTTTAAAAATTATGTATCTTTTGGTTCAAGATTAAGAAGCATAATGACAACAAAAAAAGCAGGCAGAATTTATGAATGTGTTGTTTATTATTAAAACAATAATTTGTTAATTTCTTGTAAGGCCCTGTGCTATAATTACTGGTATAAATTTAACTGAGTATTGGGGTAGCTTTCATTTCTTCCATTAATTACATGTGTAAAATTAAAACACTACTGTAATGTTAATTTCCTGGTTTTGAAAATCATATTATGGTTATGTACATTGTTAACATTAAGGAAAGCTGGCAGAAGGGTGTGCATAAATTCTATACTCTTTTTGAAACTTTTCTATAATTCTAAAATTATTTTTTAAAGTTAAACAGTATATTAAGATTACCTTCACTATTCCTCACTCAAGATTAAGACATTTTTTGAAAAGCAGTAGAGTTTGCTTAAAATACAAATTAATTATTCTTGACTATAACCTTGTAAAGGTAAATCTAATGTATAAATTTTTGAAAAATTTTGCACCACTGGTCATAGCATCTATCTCCTTTGCCTTAATTTACTGAAATACATCATTTTATTCGGTTCAATTGAAATAAAGCTATGTCTTTACTATGTATTGGCCCTACCAAAATCATATATTAAAATTTTCTAACATAATGATTTTTATCTTTGTATTGCTAAAGTAATTTATAAGACACATATAGAAACTATGTTGACTTCTTGTGTTATTCTCAGTTTTATGTCTTGGCTAGGAACTTAAGTGCCAGTGTTGGCCTCATTGCATAGATTTCTCTAATTTTTTAAGCTTTAGTTATTTAATCATTTAATAGTTCTTTCACCACTCTAGGAACCTTCCATCCCCACTTCACAAAGCTATTATAAGAACTAGAAAAGAATGTAAAGCATTTTGGAAAGTATGGTGTGGATGATGAATGCAGTTATTATCTCATATAAAACAGAGAGGAACCAGCATAGCCAACCACAATTGACAATTTCATGGGTGACTTTCAGTTTCATGAGTGTGAAAAGTTTGACTTATTCCATAATGTTATTATTATTATTTTTTTAGACGGAGTATCACTCTGTCGCCAGGCTGGAGTGCAGTGGTGCAATCTCGGCTCACTGCAACCTCTGCCTCCTGGGTTCAAGCGATTCTCCTGCTTCAGCCTCCTGAGTAGGTGGGACTATAGGCATGCGTCACCACTCCCAGCTAATGTTTGTATTTTTAGTAGAGACGGGGTTTTACCATGTTGGCCAGGATGGTCTCAATCTCTTGACCTTGTGATAAGACCGCCTCGGCCTCCCAAAGTGCTGGGATTATAGGCATGAGTCACTGCACCAGGCAAGACTTATTCCATAATGTTACTTCTAAGCCTACTTTCTTAATAGGTAGGATTCAGAGATTATAACATGAACAACAATAATAATATGAAGATAACTGTTAGACTCAAGAGTCAAAGACTCGTAGCAGGTTGTTAGGAAGAAAAATAGAATTTTATGGAACAAAAGTTGAGCTTCGTAATCAGTTTAGGAATGAAGGAGCATTACTAATTTTAAATTGGCCAGGTTGACTTTAAGAGACAGGTAAAAACAAGAAGATAGGGTTACACATCCATTTAACAACCCTTGTGCAATACTTATTGATATATGAATATAAACACATTGACATAAATGGTTTAAGGCAATCTAAGCTGTAAACAAAATTAGTATTAAAGGGGGCTCAAACTGAATAAGGTGAGTCAGCAGAACTAGCATCTTGGGATGACACAGACAGATACTAAATGATTCATTCATTCATTTCTTACTCTGACTTTATTCAGCTGTGTTTCAGATGCTGTTCTAGAGACAGTGACAAACAGATCAGATGTGGCCTTTCCTCTCTGGTAGAGGCAATAAGCAGGAAATCAAACAGACAAGTAAGCAGGCAAGTGCTGTGCAGTCAGAAAAATGGGTGACAATGCGATGAGCACACTGGGGCCTGAGGGCCGCCAGGAGACTACGGCCACCCTCAACGGCCTGGATTAACAGCAGATCCAGACCGGTGCCTGTGGAGCAGACGCACTGTGGGCTTGCTGTGCATGTCGCTTCTCAACTCTGCTCTGGCTGCAAAATCCCAAGAAAAAAATGAAAATCAGAATGACTGATTGAAGCTTTTTTCTTAAGTGGAAGTTGTACTTATTTCTACTGATTTTATAATTTTTAAAATATGGCTAGCATGGAACTTGTTCAGCCCTGAAATTTCATGATGTTCTAGATGGGAAGTTTTAATTCCATAACAAAGTGATAAATGTCCTTATAGCAAACACTCTTCACAATATAATGTACTAAAAAACAGATGTTCTGTTTGGCTTCAAAAATTACACTATAATTACTAACACACATATACACTAAAGAAGTCCTGGTCTAGCCATGATCTAAAAATATTAATGGTGTGTCTTGTCTTTGTATATATATACAAGGAACAGTATAATTTTGAGATTTGGCTTATTATCAATAAGAATATTATAAGCAGCACTAAAGAAATTATTTAGTGAAAGACATGCAGAACCTGGTATAATGAAATAACTACACCAGGAACCAAGAGACTTGGGAGCCCATCTTGTTCTTCAATAATTATGCAGTCATTTTACTTCTTTGGGATTCATTTGATTCAATTATAAAATAACATGTTTGGGACAGATCAGTGGTTTTCAGACAGGGTTCATTAGGGGTTTCATGTCACTGATAAGGAAGTGAACAGACCTCTCTCTTCAAACAAAGCAGCTTTGCTCTCATCAGAAAGTGTTCACTCCCATCCCCCTTTTCTTCTTACAATCAACAAACTAGGTACTATCTAAATGACACACTAGGTTTTAAAATCCATCAAGAACATGCAGCCTTCTCTTCCCTTTCTCCAGCTCCAGCTACATTCCTGGAGCATCCAGGCTGAAGAGGCTTGGCCTTAGGAAGAGGCTGCCTGTTTTTCCTTCTGAGCACCAGTGCAGTGGGGTGAGATTAGCCCCGAGCAGACTGCTGGGCCCCTGACCGCCTTAAATGGCTAGTCGACAAGCTTCTGTAGGAACGAGCACAGTGCTGCAAGCTCACCAACCTCCTTGCAGGGCAGGTGATGACGCTGGGGCTCAGCGAGGGCAGGTGGCACATGAGAACAACAGGGAATATGTGGCTGAGTCTGGACTTCCCCTGCACCTTCTGACTCTGAGGCTGGTGCTCCTCCTGCTGAACCAAGCTGTCTCTCCCTTAGAATTTGGATGGAAAGTCTAGGGGACCCAAGAGTGGCAGGCTGCCTAATAAAAGGTCCGAACCTGGGCGGCTGATGCTCAACCGGAGGGTATAGGGCATGTGGTATGGCAGGTGTTGCCAACGAGGGGAGAAAGATACTCAAAACCACCTCTCCTTCAAATGGCATCATCAAATGGCTCCACGTACATCTCCTTAGAAGCCATTCTCATTAAGTCAAAGTTAATTACTCCTTAAGATGACTGCTTTCATTAAAACACAAAAAAACTACCCACAATGTTGTACAGTTGAAATATGCACAGTGTCCTCTAGTTGTCACGGACACCTCCAGGGGTCATCAAGATGATTATTCCCACTCACACATAATTATTCCAGTAACTGTTTAATAATATGTAGTATAAATCTTTAAAGTGACTTGGAAATGTTAACAAATTATGACAATGTTTGTTTTAAGATTATTTTAGACTCGGCATAAGTATATGAAAATTTAAGCCACAAATTACAGGTATATAGCTAAAGGATAAAACCCCAAATTTTTGGCAGCATATTTGTGTTAGGCATAGTGCTTCAGGCAAAAATGGCTTCTCTAATTTGACTGATTTAGGTGGGGAGTAACAGAAGATGACTGTGATATAATACAGGATATAATTAACACTAAACCATACAACACATACACATAGTTCAGAGGAGAAAGATCAATGGACCTTGAAACAGGAATGTGAATCAGTGAGGGAAGCAGATGGAGGGACTCACGTCTGGGCTCATTGGTCAGGAGTCTAGCCTCACTATGGCAGGAAAGGAGAGGCAAGACGAGGGCTCCTCAGGCCAGGAATTAGACCAGATTCAAGGCGATGAGAAATGCAGCATACCACTGAAAAATGCTGAAGCAAGAAGTGTTCCATGAAAGCAGCAGTTTAAGAAAGGAAAAAGAATTACTCACTGCAAAAATCTAGAGAGTGAGAGCCTTCACAGCACAGATACGAGAGACACCAAAAGGAATTCAGTGAATAGTTATCTTGTCAGATAAGGGGCACACAGAAAAGGGACCAAAGAAGAAACTGCTCTGATTCTCATAATGCTGCTAAGAAGTTGAGAGCCAGGGGCCATCTGTGAGAGAATGCTGAACTTGGGGTGTCACCATGGGGGTCAGGCAAGACAAGGAGAGGACAGTAAAGACGGGAAGGTATGGGGTCCAAGCTGAATGCACAGGCAAGGAGTATACCTGAAGGGGCCTACAAGAGAAGGGCAGTTGAGCCAATCTCTGATGGGCGCCGATCCTCAACTTCAAGGGAGGGACACAGAAGCCAAGTTCACCGCAGTGTCCATCTGACTTGAGCCTTTCACCTTACAGAGCCAGCTTCCAAGCACAGGATGAACTGCACCTAAAAGCCTAGCTCCTCAGGACCCCCAGCCCCACAAAACCCCCACTATTCAGTGCCTGTGCCGCTACCCGGGACAGATCTGGTATTATTAGGTAGGTCTGTAGTGATTATCTCTTTAGTGTTATTAGTTAGGTCCTACATAATGATTATCTGGAATTATTAGTTAGGTATTGATTACTTTTTTGTGTATATGGGTGTTGTACAGTAGCTGGGTTGAGCGGTATAGCTTGTTTCTCCAAAAAGACTGTAAAACTTAACAGAGACAACTCATTTCTTAAACCCCTGAATTTGTGCAAAGTAGGTGCTAAAATGTCTCTTGAATAAAGAGTTCCATCTCCTTTATCTCCCAGTCAAAACTGGTTCAGCTTATGAGTTACATTACCCAAAGAGTTGATATTATCCAAAGTTGACATTACTCCTAAATAAAAAAGAAAGGAACCTGCAAAATTTAAGGATTTTCACAGAAAAACTTAGAAACTGAGCAGAAAAAGATTTATACAGGGTCACAAAAGTAGAAGGGAATCATTTATGTTATTAACATTTCTGACAAAGACCTCAGAAAGCTAAGTAAATTTTTTAAACAATTAAGTTATGCTTTGACAACTGGTAATACTTAGTAATCAATCTGATTGCTCTGCATAATAGCAACACTGACTATGCCTTCCAAAGCCATCATTTAAACATACCATAAATTACTATGTTCCTAAGATGCTGACTTAAAAGAATGAAATACTCAAATTCTGCTGTTGAAGTGAAACTTCAAAGGGCGGAGTAAAACCCTTTATGATATTGATTCCACCTCTTTCCCTTATTTAGAAAAAGGATAGAAAATGTCCTCATGGCAGAAACATTTACAGACTGACAGATGACTGAACTATTTATCTATCCATGGTTGAACGTAAATTCAGATCCCTGATAGACTTAAAATTCAAAAATATTAAAAGTACCCATGAAAATAAGTTTCTGCCCAGCTCTAACTTAACACCAAATGACCATTACAGGCCTTAAGCCCCCAAAGTCTGTGAAACATGGAGATTCATCTCTTGTAGTTAAAAAAACAATAATCAGTATCTTGGCTCTGAACTAGAATCAGTACTAGCCATGGACCTGGCCAAGTTACTTAGAGTTATAGTTTCTTCGTGCACAAAATCAGGAAACAACATCTGCCTCCCAGGGCTGATGGGAAGACTAAACAAGTTGATATCCTGTGGAGGTGCTGGGCACAGGGTAGACATAATAAAGGTGAGTGTCAATGTTTCCAGGGACAGACTACAGGAAACTGGTGAGCAGGAAGTTACTTAACTTGCTCAAGGCTTCCAGGCCTCTGAGTATGGTGAATATTAATTATTTAAAATAACTGATTTCTTAGATTGGTATTAAATATAGTGGAAAAAGGAGTGGGTCTAATACACTAAGACAGGGCTCTGCACACATGCTCTGTAAAGGGCCAGAAGTAAACCCCTTGGACTCTGTGGGCCAGTGGGGGTCCAGCGGGGACCCTGCAGCCTTGGCAACAGTGTGGCTCTCCTGAGGAGTAGGTGGGAAATTAACAACAAAACCTGAGTTTGACTGCCTTTCTTCTGTGTTACTGTATGATCATGTCCATGGCACGGAACAGAGTGAACCATGGTATACACGAACATCTGAGCAGGATCTCCAGGCTGAGGGAGCCAAGAAGGTGAGGAAACTGGAACTCAAAGAGTGTAAATGACATCTCATCATAAGATTAAAAAAAAAAAAAATCCTGACCATAGGAAAGAAAATTAAGTTGGATCTGTGTGATTCACTGTGATTACTTATAATACCTAAAAAGGGGGAAAATTGTATTTAAAACAGTCAGCCAAACTAGAGAAGTATCTGATCAATGAGCCTGTCCTATAAATGAATTCTTCCCTTAGAAATAACCGCTGAATGAGTCACCAACGGTATAGCAAGACAGTCTGCACTGGCAAACCCAGGCCTTTCCATCTGTAGCCCACGTAGCAAACTTTGGGCAGAGGCTTCCCTAGCAAGTTTGTTCCTTTCCTATTCATTTCTGGCCCTATGACCATCAGCTCAATTGAAACTAGTCCAACAGAATCAGAGGCATTTGTAAAAGGTTTTCAGAGGAAAATCTACTGTAAACTGTGTAATCTTGAATTAGTCCATGTTTGATTCTACATGTCTTAAATAAGGCTTCAGCTTATGACATGTCTTTTATTACAAGGTGAACAGGAGCATTCGAGACTGTAAGCCCGGCTGGATTTCAGTCTGTCACATACTGTTATTTGCAAAGGAATAAATGTTCTAAACTCAGTAAGTAAACTTTAGTGGTGTTACAACTAAATCATAAAGGCATGACCATTTCTTCTGTGAAGTTATGTTCCCTTTTCTATATGAAAATGGATAAAATCAAAACTTAGTCTAGCATATTTTTTCCTTTGTATAAAATGTGAAGAATGTGAATCCACGCAGGGGAAAGCAGGACTGTATTAAAAATAACACGTGATTACACTAAATACGTATTAGTTTGGAAAAGAAAAGGAATACATCATGTTATTAAAATGTCCTGGTGTGTTTCTAAGTAACAGAATCTCTGTGGTCAAATAAACTTACATTAAACTATCAACTGATATAAGCAAATCTTTTCATAAGTTGTAATCTGCTGAAGGTTCATTGTTTTGCCTAAACTGGGAATTACATTCACAAACATCAAATTTATATGTGAATCATTTGGAAAGTGAATTTAACTAGTATTGTGACACTAGGAATAAAGAATACATTATAAACTGTAAATCTATTCTAGGGCAGCAGTTCTTAACTATTTGAAGGATGGACCCCTTTGAAAATATGGTGAAAACTATAATGGATCCTCTATGCAGAAAAATACATATATAAAAACACTTGGCATGTATCAAAAGACTCATAAAGTCTTTCCACAAATTCTCTAAGTATTCATATACCCAAGTTAAGAATCCCTGTCTAACATAACAACTTAATTAACTTAAAATAAATTTGGCGGTAAATATTTCACTAGAGTGAAGGATAAATCAAAGAGTTAAAGTTAATTTAAGGCAAACTGCCTTATCTGCTCCAATTATTTAGCATTTATTCCCCCTTTATTTGGTAATATTTTCAAGGCCACAGAAAAGTTTAAGTTCACAATGAGCATCTACATACCCTTCACTTATATTCACCAATGAATAATACAGATGTTCCCTGACTTATGATGGGTTACACCCTGATAAACCCACCGTAAGTTGAAAATATCATAGGTCAAAACGCATTTAATACACCTAAACTTTATCTAATGTCATAGCTCGGCCTAAGCTATATACATGTGCTCAGAATACTATATTATTCTTCAGTTGGCAAAATCATCTAACACAAAGCCTATTTTATAATAAAGCGCTGACTAGCTCAAGTAATTTACTGAATGCTGTACTGAAAGTGAAAAACACAATGGTTGTATGGGTACTCAAAGTACAGTTTCTTGCTATCGAGCAAACTTTCACTTAATGGTTTTATATGTTTATTTATTTTTTGAGACAGGGTCTGGCTTTGTCACCCAGGCTGGAGTGCAGTGGTGTGATTGCTGAAGCCTCCACCTCCCAGCCAAAAGTGATTCTCCCACCTCAGCCTCCCCAGTAGCTGGGACTATAGGTGTGTGCCACCATGTCTGTTCTATTTTATTTTTTGTAGAGACAGGATCTCACTGTGTTGCTGATGCTGACTTAATTGTTTTAGCTTCCCTTGATTATCTTTCCTTAAATCAATTATTATATTGGAGGTTTCACTGTGGTGATTTTCTGTTATTCCTTCTGCATTCATTAGTTGACATTCTTCTGTAAGGAAAAACTCTGATCCTTTTAACCCTCTTTTCTCTGTTATTATAAAAAGGATTTAGTATTGTATGTGTTATAATCCAGTTTTTATTCTTTTTGAGATGCTCAAACTGCCCCTTCATGGTGGCTTCTATGTTCCTTTTCTGAGTCCTTGGTAAACTCTGCAAACTTTCACACTTCTTGGTACAAGAAAACTTTTTCAGAAACCTTTACTTCTCTGGCCCAGACCTGTTGTGGGCCATTTCTCCAAGGAGTCCTGGTTCCCTTAGTGGGAAACAGTATTTAGAAACACAGATCTGGAAACCAGATGTGCTCACTGCTCTCAGGTCTGCTCAGTGGAAAGAGGTAAGAAATTTATTTAAAACAAACCATTACTTGTACAGATTCCTCAAAGCAAACTGACTTCAGACATTCGTTAAAAATATTTGACACAGCTGGGTGCAGTGGCGCACACCTGTAATCCTAGCGCTTTGGGAGGCTGAGGCGAGCAGATCACCTGAGGTCAGGAGCTCGAGACCAGCCTGGCCAACATGGCAAAACCCCGTCTCTGCTAAAAATGCAAAAATTAGCCAGGCGTGGTGGCCTGCACCTGTAATCCCAGCTACTCAGGAGGCTGAGGCAGGAGAATTGCTTAAACCCAGGAGGCAGAGGTTGCAGTGAGCTGAGATTGTGCCACTGCCCTCCAGCCTGGGCAACAGAGCAAGACTCCGTCTCAAAAAAAAAAAAAATTGACACATGCAAAATATAATAAACAAAATTGTATAAGTCCTTCATTTTTCATAATTCAACGGAATGAACATTTAGTGACAATTTATTATAATTCATTTTTTCAGAACTAGAAACTTCAAGTAGGATGACAGAGTGAGCTCAGCCACATGACACAGCAGAAGCCAGTCCCTGCAACAGGAAGAGCTGTGAGGAGAGGGTAAGAGGAGGTCAGGGCAGCAGAGAACCATGGAGGGCCTACGTGCTCAGCAAATTGCTGCTACATAGGACATCAGGGTCAGTTTTTCCAGCTCATATTTTTCCAAATACATTGTAAATTTGGACTTCGATATCAAATGTCCTGGTTTTTAAAAATACTATATGCTCCAAACAATCTGCATGTTGAATACTGCCCCTGGGTCACAACCTACGGTATAAAATAAGTTCATCAGAAACCGAAGTGCCTAGTCCACCATGAGGGACACTTGAACATTAAAACCCATGAAATCTTAATCATTTATCCCTTCACAGAAGCTTTTTTAAGCATCTACTATACAAAAAAACCCTATGTTATGCATATTTACATCCTAGAATTCAGTGGCCTAGAACATTCTTAAAGTGGGTGTTTGCATGGCACGGCTAACTCCCTCACAGCCCTCAGGTCTTGTGACTGTCACCTGACAGGGAGGGCACCCCTGACACCCCCACCCCTATCCTGCTTCTCTCCATAGCACTTACACTATTTGTTGAATGAATGGATTGGTGGACGGCCTTTCTTGTAGCTACTACTATAAAAGAACATTGTACAATCTATTCCAATTCATTTAGAATGTGAAGGACACCACAGACTGGCAAAAGAACATCAGAAAATTCAAACTGCCTACTTTTTGGCAGGTGTGTGTGTGCCCCACAATATACTCCTGACACATGTTGCTCCTATAGCTCCTGCCTCACCTATCAAACCTTTTCATTTGGGCTGTGTGCAGGTGGTTTCCACCTGTAATCTCAGCACTTTGGGGGCCCGAGATGGGAGGATTGCTTTAGCCCAGGAGTTTGAGGTATGATTGTACCACTGCACTCCAGCATGGGTGACAGAGTGAGACTCTGTCAATCAATCAATCTTTTATTTGCATGAGACAGTTTCCAAGGTCCTCCCCTGTTCTTATTTGTGTTTGGACTTTGACCACTGTTGTCCATGTCTAGACCAGGAGAAGTTCTAGAAAGGGTGTGAGAAATCATACGAGAGCTTAGATTAGGCAATTTATTTTTATTTTCACGATGGTTAGCATATATAAGGCCAAAGGAAAATAAATTTGCATTAAAGTTCCTTTTATGGCAATCAATATTTTTATTCATAAACTGTCAGTACTGAGAATATTACTTTTTCAGTTTTGTAATTTATCTTTGTGTTTGCAACATGTAAATTACTTGTGATTCCTAAATATACTGTTATAATGCAACTAGTTCTTCAATATTTAGACCAAGGCTCAATGAGGCAAAAATAAAACAATAAAAAAAGCATGGAGAAAAGAACTAGGTCCCCTCCATAGGACCCCTTTAGGAAACAAAAATGGAAGATTTTTCTCTTCACAATACTTGAGGGAAGAAGAGGTACACTGTTTCATTTGGAATGATAACCTGGAAAAGGGTGGAGATAAACTCCAGTTTCTTCCCAGATGGCATGTTCGTGCCTGCTGCACCACCATCTCTGGCAAATGTGAGGCAAAGCTTTCCATGTCACAGCCCCAAGATGGTGGAGGGTTGTGCCTGAGGCCTGCACCTTTACCACATTATCTGCAGAACAGAGTGAATAAGCCAAATATACTACCCCTAACCCCAGCATCTTATTCCAGGGCCTATTTCTTTCCCTAGGCCCTCTGACCAAAGATCAAAGCAAAATATCAGAGGAAGACTAGCTTAAGTCTCACAGTGGGGAGAAGGAAAAGTAGCTGTAACATATCTTTAGAAACACAATCTTACAGGAACTGCCTCCCATCTCTCTAGATATGGGTGGCAAAACTGCACCCAGAAAGGCCATGCAGGCAACTCGACTGAGGAGTGGCTTGGGTGGGTGACGTGGACAACATCCTGTGAGTATAGAAGAGAAAAACACATGTCCCAGAGACAACAGTTGCCATGCAAAACCAGAAATCACAGACTGGGAAAGCCTAATTTTTAAAGAGAAGTTGAAATCTTATTTTTAAATACAGCAATTTCACCTAACAAAAATACATACACATGACCCCCAAATGACAGAATGAGGAACGTTCATAGTACCTCTCCAAAAGGTAATTAATCTAGTTGAATATATAAACAATTTGTGGCTTATTCATGTATGAGAATACTACACAGTGACAAGAATGAACTACTGTGTATCACAATGACACGAATGGATCTCAAAAGCATGTCACTGAATGAAAAAAGCCAGATGCAAAAGAGAATGCACAGTATGATTCCATTTATATAAAGTTCAGGAAATAACCTATGGTGCTGAACTCAGGCTGTGACTTGAGGAGTATGAGGAGGGATTCTGGATGTATGAGAATGGAGTGTGAGGCTGGGATTTCTTGATTGGGGTCATTTTGTAAAAATTAATTGAGTTGTACCATTATGATATTTTTTTTTTTGGTAACATACACTTCAATAAACAGTTCAGAAACAAAACATTGTGCAGGACAAACTGAATTTGACCCAAGGGCTTCCTGTTTATGACTGTGTTCTGAAGGAATTTAGGCAAACATTAGATGCTCTGGATACAAAGATTTTAAAAATCCAGTTCATATTTTCATTATGTTCCCAATTCATCCAGTTAACAGATACATTTGCAACTAAAATATACTTGAATAAATGAGAATATGAGCATTCTAAACCAAACAGGAGGGCCGTCATTCCCTAAGGTGCTGCAGGGCTAGGATGGGGCCTGAGTTACAGAGGGCCACTAATGGGACTACCGAGCTGCCTGGAACTGTCAGCCTAGAGGTCCAAGGAGGAGTACTTTATTTAAGTGAGGGGAGGATGAACACATAGCCAGCTGCTATGCACATCTGAGGCACACGTATTCTTTAGGACTGTAGCTGCCTTGCTTAACACAATGTGTGCCATTTCTCTGGAGAGAGGGAACAAACGATGGTCAGATTCTTGATGACAGTAGAGAACAGGTCTTCTAACCCACTGGAAAAGCTCTTTGCTGGCCTCCAAATCTATACAACAGTTGGGAAGAGCCATTGGGGTCACTTACAACAGTAAGTCCTTGCCACTAGGGTTAGAAAACTGTCCTCTCAGGCCGGCCACAGTGGCTCATGCCTGTAATCCCAGCACTTTGGGAGGCCGAGGCGGACAGATCACGAGGTCAGGAGATCGAGACCATCCTGGCTAACACAATGAAACACTGTCTCTATTAAAAAACCAAAAAATTAGCCAGGCGTGGTGGCGGGCGCCTGCAGTCCCAGCTACTCGGGAGGCTGAGGCAGGAGAATGGCGTGAACCCGGGAGGCAGAGCTTGCAGTAAGCCAAGATTGTGCCACCGCACTCCAGCCTGGGTGACAGAGTGAGACTCCATCTCAAAAAAAAAAAAGAAAACTGTCCTCTCTTGAAGGTCTTAGTTGATGTAGAATTGGGCAGTCTCTTGGGGATGAGTGGAAAGGGGGTACAAATAATGATTTCTTTTCAGGAAATAGCATCTTCCCTGCTCTAAGTCTCCCTAAATGTCAGTGAGGCCATAGCTAATATTCTCTTGAAAAGGGAAAGTTGTATGCATCCTAAGAGGGTGTTACTTGGACATGCATGTGGTCTGTGTTATATCACATATGTTGAGTCCAGGGAGCAGTTCATGGAGCCTCATCCATAGTTTCCCTGACATGCTATAGCAGTGCTAAAAGCTTAAAAAAAAAAAAAAAAAGTCTGGAGAAGTATGCATAATGCAATAGCTACAATCATTAGAAGAAAAAAAAGGCATGGTTCTCAGGTACATCTGAAGTTTGGGTATATACTTCAGTAATGTTGGTATCCTTTATTCAGATTGATAAATATTTTATTAGTCTATACAGGTTGAGTAATTTTTGAAATTATAATTTACAAATATTCATTCACTTAAGAATCTAATATTTTTAAAACTAGGTATTTCTTGAATGACTCCGACTGCACTTTCAATGGCCAGTTGCCATGCATTATTAAACTTTCTTTTTTTTTCTTCTTCAGAATCTTCCAGTAGACGTCTAGAGTTTAGCTAGAAGTCTTGGCTACAATACAAACAGTGATGGAAAACACATGAGCAGTAACAAGTTTTAATCTTGCTCCTCAGTACTAACATGGACTAATCTGTGGGAGCAGTTTATTCCAGTATCACCCAGGGTGCAGCCACACCAGGACTGTGTTGAAGGGTGGTTTTTTTCTTTTAAATGTAATACCTCCTCATCTTTTCTTCTTACACAGTGTCTGAGAACATTTACATTATAGATAAGTAGTACATGGTGGATAACTTCTACTTTTAGGAGGACTACTCTCTTCTGACAGGTATGTTTCATGTCTATCTTACATGTATCGATGTATACTTTACAGTCAATACTAAGGAGACATTAATGTTATTAATAAATGCTTATAAATAATAGGATAAAGTCCAAAGTTTATCTCTGTAATTTCTTAAAAATCAGCATTTAAATACAAACCTAAATTTGTACCTAAAATTATTCTAGTTTTATGTCTTATCTATAATGAATGTATTTTAAATATAATTATGTGACTTTTTTTTTCAGCTAAGTGAAAACCTGTCATTATGCCTTACCATAAATGTTAACATGATTGATTTTAAAAGTCATCTAAATAAACATCTTGTATGTTTATCTAGGAAAATAACATTGCTATAATAATGATCATGAAGTTTGGGGATATCACAGCTATATTAAATGAAACAGTAAATATATTTTTCAATATTTAAAATATTTTCTAATGTGTATTTAAAATGTGTGAATTACTGAAATGTCAATTTTACTTATACATTTGAATATTCATTTTTTTCCTTGATAAATGTCTTCCTTATTATAATGAAATGGCACTGAAAAGTTCAAATGGAAATCTATACAATTCCAAGAAAGAATACTTATCAGCAATAGTTTAGCTAGCACTATATTCAATATGAAAGATTAGGAAATTTTCACAGCATGTACACAGTCAGAATTTAACACTTTCAAAGATTTCCTTTGTCCACTCCCAAAGTAAATTTCTGATTAAATTTTAGATTAAAAAATTTAAGCAATGTATTCAATATTCTACTCCCTAGTAATCTAAATAGTGCACAGCATTCTTTCATGTTAATCTATTCAGAGGTGTGGCACCCAAGAAACAGTGGCCACATGGTGTAGGGACTGAGTCATAAAGAACCTGAGGGGGTTGTATTTCCCTAAAAATAAAGTTGTTTAAATCCAAGAATCAAGCTGTTAAAAGAAAGAAATAAAAAAAGAAAGAAAAATCAAGCACAAGCCCACACACATAAAAGGATCCTGATGTTTTTAGTTTGTTTTTTGGCATTAAGGAGTATAGTGTAGTAGTGGAAAGAACAGAGGATATACAGTCTTCTGTTACAACTAACTACTCAATTAAAAACAAATATTCTGATAACTGATCTGAGGTTTGAGACAAAAACAATTAACTTTACAAGCACAAGTCTTGAGGCACTGTGGGAAACATCATAAAAATGGAGAGGCAGCAGATTTTGTTTTTTAAGACAGTAGCTTGATTGCTAGACATGTGGAGAAATTAATGAAGGGCAAAATTAGTATAAAAGGAAGAACAGCTAGAATGCTTCGTCAGAATGCTAGTTATACTTCTAAGGTAAAATTAACTACTTTTTAAGGAAAGTGCTATCTTTATCAGTATCCATGAACAAATGGTACTGTGAATAAGTTTCCAAATGCATGCTTGGACTTTTAACTCATTTGTTAGCTTACAAGACTATGCCTTGATTACATCTGAATTTGGTTTGGATTCCTTCGGTGAAATATATAGAGTATGTTATATCACATTTATATGCTGAAATCTGCTACTGGTACCTGTGAACTGATAGGCATGTTTAAACCCAGGGGAAAAGTTGCCAAGCGGGCCTTTAAACATGGGATTTAAAAGCACAGTGACTTATTTACCTAATAATAGTGTCTGAGAGGAAATACCATTTCACTTAGATAAACTTTCCATTCTAAGTTTGTAGACCAGTTAAATGGAAACAAGAAAGCTTATGTGCTTCTTAAGCTTTATTTCCAGTCCATATGTTATGAACTCTTTTAAGAGCTTGACCAAACCTCCTTACCTAGGCTTTTCCAGAGGAAAGTCTGTTTACTGTCTGGAAGTAACTATGAGATTAAAATCCATTTAGGAGGACATGCAGTCTAGTGCAAAGCACAACCAACAAGCAGTGAGGAGGCCAGCCCTCAGCTCCACCACCTCCAGACAGTTCTGGACTCTCATTGCCTCAGCTTTTTCTCAGTAAAAGAGGGCCATGGGGGGAAAGTCTCAAAGACCTCTCTTAGCTCTAGGCTACTATGATTTATTAGTAACAGCAATAGCACTGGAAGAATACTCCAAACACTACTGTGATTAAGAGAGACTTGAAACCAAAATCCAAAGCTTTCCATGAGTGGAAAACACTGGCAAAACTGGTCTAAATCAGGGAAATATTGAGTATTCCTGAGAAGAAGATTTAGTATTTTTAAAGGGTTTAAAAATAGAGTAACCTGAATACTGCCAAAACTAATAAAACAGAGGTTGTACCTCATTAATAAACTCAAAATAAAACAGCCAAAAGTCATATCATTTTAAATGACATATAATATTCTCTACATTCTTTCTGAATAATAAGAAAAAAATACTGCTATCTAGGGTTCTCTCCTAGACATTCCATTATTTTCCTATTGGTAAACAGTTGCACACTGAACTGGGGGAGGTTTAGGACCTATACTTAATTGTACTTATTAACAAAGTGGTGGAAGAGACCCAGCAAGAGACTCAGGTAAAGAGTGTAAATAATGAATTCCTCATGGTATCAAGGTTGGCCTGACTTTTTTCTTTGCAAGCAACCAGGATACACGAATGCAAAAGATTAGATTAATTGTAAAAGGCTAACAGAAGACAGAACTAGCAGAGAGAAATGAATTTTCCAGAAGGCATTTTTGAGTTTCCATATAAAGACTTTCCTAACAGCCATGGATGGACAACTGTGAAAGATGCTGCCTTGAGGTAGTATCCTCTCCCTGGAGCTATTCAAGCAGGCTGGATATGCTCCCTGTTCCAGAATGTTCTGGAACCTTCACCACCAGGAGGAACTCCTGTTTCAAAGGTCTCCATCTCTTATTCTCCAGGAAAGGGCCTAACTACTACATAAAAGTGGCTGCCTCCACTGCTCAGCAACTGGAATGCTTCCCAACAGCTAAAGATAATGCTACTGCCTAAAGCTTGCAGGCAGAAGTCTCCATTTCATATTTTTATTTTACCGCAGTTTTGATTAAAGGCAGAGAGGGTCTCCTGTAACTTATCAGTCTAAGAAAGAGGAGAGACAAAGGAAGGGGCCCCGGCTGATGCTTCTCCTGATGCCACTGGGGGACTGGTCAGCAGCCCTGAGGCAGGGATGTGGAAAAAAGCAGGACCACTACTGTTCCACTCCCTGCCTTCCCTGCCCTGTGTGCCTTCTCCTTCTCCTCTCAACTCTCAGTTCTGCTCCTCATACCTGATCCAGTTCCTCATCCCGAACCTCAACTCAGTACTGGGGAAGCCTCTCTTGACGGTGGCACGAGGCTGAAGGCATCTGGGAAACCATTACGTGGTGTGCAAAGGAGCTGAGGCCAGTCCTTGCTCCTGCTGCCAGGCCACAAGGAACACCACGATGTGTTCTTGGCACCCCACTTTGGATCTCTAACACATTCCTGGTGTTTTACATTTTTTTTTTAAGTTCCATAGTTTTTTTGTTTCTACATTTTGGATATATTATCTGTTAAATAGGTTTTTCCGGTCCAGACTGGGAATCTAAAGTCCATTTGGTTCAAAGATTCTATGGGAAAAAACTTAAACTAAAACATTCAGGCTGGGTGCAGTGGCTCACACAGTGGCACACTTTAGGAGGCCAAGATGGGTGGATCGCTTAAGGTCAGGAGTTCAAGACCTGCCTGGCCAACATGGTGAAACCCCATCTCTACAAAAATATAAAGAATTAGCCAGGCATGATGGCACATGCCTGTAATCCCAGCTACTTGAAGGCTGAGGTGGGAGGATCACTTGAACCTGGGACGTGGAGGTTGCAGTGAGCCAAGATGGCACAACTGTACTCCAGCCTGGGCGACAAAGTGAGACTCCATCTCGAACAAACAAACAAACAAAAAACCCCAAAAAACAACAAAAAAGCACAATCAACCAACTTAAAAAATAACCTTGTCAAAATCTTCATTTCCCATTGACCAGAACAAATAGGATTAAGCCTCAAGAAATTGTGAACCCCAAAACAATTTCCCAAGTAGGTGCTATTGTTTGACTTTTGGGTAGAGATAGATGAGAATAGTATGTATGGGAAACCTTTGATTATACCAATTCCTACCAAAAGTGGTAGGAAAAGACAGCAGTATATGCAGAAATAAAGCAAAGAAAATTCTGTTGGCGGACTGACATTTAAAATATTTTAAAAGCAACATAATTAAAAAACTATGCATGGGAAGAAAAAAAATGCTTTGCTTATAATCCCATTATCCCTCTTACCAGGTTTGTACATTCTATTTCAATCTTTTTTTCCTGTGAATATATGTTTTTATAAATGTCTTTAGTTCTATTGGTCTCAAACAGTAAACTGAGGGTTATGCGTAGACAGACACAGTGAAGAATTTTACTTTCAAAGCTCTGGGTACCACACATCTAGTGTTAAAGCCCTACACCCCTGTTCCTACCCCATAAGTCACAGTATATACAGTTTACATTGTCTATTTACTAATCCAGGCATTTTATTTTTTAGTTTTTCTATTAATGTACCTGACATTCAAGTGTTAACTTTACGATCTCGTATTACCTGACAGTAGTTGATTAGGAGTTGCGGGTTTTTTATTTTTGAGTAAGGAAGTGTGGGAGAGAAGAGGATGGGGAGGAAGGTGTGCTCTACTTTAAGAAATTTAGCATTCTGACAAGTGACACTGCCCGGGGTACAGTGGGTGCTTGGTAAATGCCCACTGAATAACTCCAGCAACCTCAAAGAAAGCCAGAAACAGGACCTTAAATGACATTATAATTCTATAGCTCCTTGTTGCCAAGGTCAGACAAGGTCAAGGGCAGCTATGCACCTAGAAGACAGAGCTGTAATGCAAGAATGTTACAGAATAAACTGGAATCAGGGGCCAACTTTGATTTAGCTAAGGACCAAGAGCTGAATTTTCTAGGGAATAAGTATTTTGAAGGTTGAGGAAAAGCTGGGCACTAAACCTTAAGGAGTCAGGAGCCACACAACAGCCCTAAGTCAAAACACACAAAGAGTCAAAGTTAGACAGACAGCAAAGGCACAGAGACAATGTGCCAGGGACAAAGTGATATTGAAAAGGAAGCCCCCAGTAACCTTTACCAGGACCCCATACACGATTCACAGGATGACTGGAATACGAAACATCAACCTGCCTGCCAGCAGGGACACCCCATGCCTGCTACAGAACAGTAGTCAGCCACAGTTGGTGATTTCCACCTGGGGCTCTCCAAAAGAAGCCACTGAACCCTGTGTTGCCAGCACAATCTCTCACCCAGTACTACACAAATCTGATCACACAATCATTCTATTCTCTACCTTCCAATCCAAGCTACACAGGTGCTTCTTTATGTACAGATGTGTACAGAACAGGAATTTGTATACTGGTTAGATAAGAAGAAATGACAGAGTATGCCCATGAAGCCACGAGATTTCTGGATAAAACAACTGAGTCCCCCCACATGAGCCGGAGCAGAAGGCAGCACAGAACAGGGAGTTGGGACACATGAGCCCTAGCTCTGGCTCCATTTATATTTGGTAGGTGACTTTGGGCAAGTCACTTAAGCTCTTTACGCCTCATTTCCTATGAGGGATGAGTCTAGAATAACATCTGAATTAACACCTCCACAAAGTAGTGTACAGATGGGAGGCTAGGGCTAGTTTTGAAATGGGAATCAGGATAGGATTATTAAAATATAAAAAACTCTTGCCATTCTCAGATCTGTCCTGTAACCTCCTTCCTAGCATAAGTTAGTGTGGATTATCACAGGAATATCACACATACCTGACCAGTGCCATCCAGCTACCCAGTGGGCAAATGTTCATGCCACCATTTAGATTTTTGGAGCATATGAGAAATTAAATAAAGTAATTATCAGGTTAATAACTAATGACAGTAGGACATTCTAGCCCTCGTCTGGTGATTAAAAAAGACATACCATATATAAATGAAGATATTTATTAAGTTAATGAATTCATTCTTGATTTTTAAATCCAGGAAAAAGCAGGCCCATGGAGAGATGTTAAAGCTGATTTTTTGGTTCTGGGAAATTGCAACCAGTTGGGATTTGGAGGGGTAGGTCTTCTCGAGGCTGGGCCAATCCTGGCTGACTATAGAAGTCTTTTGCAGCTCAGCTGCTCTCTGGCACTCGGGCAATGGCAGGCCTGGAGGACTATTTAGGTGACTGTAGCCTGGTGGACTATTAGGGTCTGCAGAGCCCTCTGCTGTGGTGGTGAGTGGATGCCCTCCTGCCAGGACTCAGTTTCACCAATGAGCATCTCTAGGATGCATCTATTTTGAATAATTTCATAATGTTTTTAATTTTTGAAATTTTCAAAGAATATACACATTTCACAGGTAATAATTTAAAAATTAGGATATGTAAATATGGCAATAAATCTATGCTCTGAAGGTTCTCATTTGTATAGTTCTGTTTTGTGTGCATTTTAAAAATGCAACTGAAAACAACCTGGCCACCCAAAAACAAAACAAACAAACCGAACTCAGTGGAAAGATGAGTAAGAAAGAATAGTCTGGACATCAGACAGTTTGGATCAAATATTAGACAATGGAACAGATTAGAAGGAAAAAGATACCAATTGTGGAAAAAGTGACCAACTATGAGAGTGAGGTTGGGAAAGGTGGAGAGAAATCAGTTAAGGAAAAATTCCAGATGTTGTCTAAGGAGACAATGAAGACATTCCTCCTTCAGGGACACTGAATACATTAAGGCAATAAAAAGATTTTGGGAATACAGAGTTAGGTAAGATAATCTGTTTCTGTTTTTTACGATGTTTATTAGCTTTTTCATTATAAAGGTAATACTCATTGCTCATTATGAAAGTTAAAGGAAAAAGGAAAACACAAGTCATCTACGGTTCTAGTGCCCAGAGTTTATCATCAATCAGGTATATTCCTGCCAGGTTTGTTTTTGTTTGTTTATGAGTGTTTGTAAGTATACAGTTTATGGATTTTTTATATTTGCTTTTTTTTATTTCAGAAAAGATAATATCCCATATTTAAAAATGTCTTTGCAAGCATTTTGTGGGTTCCAAAATATTTCATGGAATAAATATACTCTTTTATTTTACTATTCCCCTTTAACCATTCTATAATTGTCTCAGATATTTCTGCTATTATAATTCTGTGATGAACATCTTTGTGCACTTTAGAAATGTTTCCTGAGACTAGATTCTAAAAAGTAGAATTACTATCTGAAAAAGAGATATTTTTAGAGTTCCCAATGCACATTGCTGAATTGCTTTCCAAAAATCTTTATAAATTTACTCTCAGATTAGCTAAGCAATGGATTAAAATGCCATTTTATTGCACTCTTGCCAGAACTGAGAAATGTATATATGCAGGAATTATATCCATTTAAATTTAATATCCAATGTCTGTTTAGTCCTAGACTGGTCTTCTACACTAAGACACCATGAAGGAGTATGTGCTCCTATTATTCCTGGCTTTGTGCTCTGCCAAACCCTTCTTTAGCCCGTCACACATTGCACTGAAGAATATGATGCTGAAGGATATGGAAGACACAGACGATGATGATGATGATGATGATGATGATGATGATGATGATGACGAGGACAACTCTCTTTTTCCAACAAGAGAGCCAAGAAGCCATTTTTTTCCATTTGATCTGTTTCCAATGTGTCCATTTGGATGTCAGTGCTATTCACGAGTTGTACATTGCTCAGATTTAGGTAAGAATATAAGTCAATTTTGTTTTGAAGAATAGTAATGCTATTCTGACAATTTAAAGGATGGAAAAAGTCTCACTGAAATTTCAAAAATAATCTCATTGAGTGTATAAGTTTTTTTCATTTAAGTTTTTAGGTGGAAAGTACAGCAAACCCCAAAGTACATCCAAACTTATTTTTAAAATTAAGAAAATCAAAGGAAAACTAAGGGAATGTTGTTCATAGAACATTTCCTTCTCTTCCCCAGTTAAATCAAAGCATTTAATTTTAATTCCCTTCAGAGAGAATGGACATCACGTGCAGTTCTATCTCAGGGTGCTAGCAGGTTGAGACTGTACTTTTCAGTAAAACTCCATGATAACAAAATAAGCTGCGTGTCTAGAACAATGAAATGAGTTATAGAAAGCTTGTGAAATCTCTAATCTAGATCTTTTAAAGATAATGCTTTATTTGCTTTTTAGCAATTTGGGTTTAAAACTGCCTAAGAAAAAAGTGGATAAAGTCTTTTTAAAATTTATAATTCTTTGCTGAGTATTTTATTTCTTTAATACTTCTAATGAAGGAGCACTCAAGAGCACAGCCATGCCCCGTTCAGGGAGGGGACGTAATGGGAATGCATATCAAGAGTTGTTGCCTTCAGCTATTTCCAAGAGGGGACAGCTGAGACTGGCCCCACTGTGGAGGCCAAGGTCTGGCACACAACTCCCACTCAGGGGCTGATGGCCCATCAGGGTCACTTCATGAGTCTGTATGAGCAGATGTCTTGAAAAGCATTAGACTTGCTTCCTACTGCCATAGCATTCATGGCAAGAGTTAAAGCTTATAATAATCTACTCTAGAGACCTTAATGAAGTTTGTCATTATATGACAAAATGAGAGGCAAACAAAAAGCATTCAGAAAAAGGGGAGACTAATACGAGCTAGACTTACTAGTAAAGTCTAATGAAATAGGCTAGGAAAAAAATGGGTCTTAAGCTTTACCTGTGGAATTCTCATGAGAAAGAGATTAAGATGCAAGTACTGTTTGAGAAAACTTGTTCATGTAGAACGACTGTGGAAACAGCATCAGGAACAAGAAATGCAGAAGCTGAGACAGATGCTGGGTGTGAGAAGAGGTTAGTTAGGAAATATGAGAATGTACTATTGTACTAAACTGCATCTCAGACAAGAAAAAACGTTACCTACCATCAGTTTGCAAAGTGGGTGCATGTTAAAGCACTTTGTAAGTCAAAATTCCAGATAAAAATATGTGTATCTGCTATGACTCCCCAGATGTAAAATGGGTTAGTTCTGGGTAAAATGGTGAATAAGGACACATTTATCTTTAGTGCAGACCACCCCCACGTGCTGGCCTCCGTATGTGCCACGGCAGAGCAGTCATATGCTTCCAACATGAAGACCCTGCATGAGACATTGCATAAAACTACTCCAGAACACACTTGTCACCAAAGACTTGAGAAGCCCAAGCTACCTCATGGCAGGAAGCTGGTGTTCCCATCACACACAGTCTCCCAAACATTTAGCTTTGAAAAAACTCTAGTAAACAAAATCCACCTAAGAATATCTGTGACAGTCAGACATGCCATCAGCATGCTGCTGCACCCATCCTACCTCCCCCAAAACGTGATCATAAAAAGGGTCTGGGCACTTATCACCCTTCCTCCCTCAGGAGATGAAACTCTTCAGAACTTCAGTTTTAACAGGGGCAGGGCAGTAGTAGGTTTGTCAAAATCTGTGCTACCAGGAGGATCCCTTCTGCAGAACCTCCAGCTTCCTATAAGACTTCCACTTCATTTTCTAAAACCAAAATAATATCCTGTGTTCATAAAAATGGCAAAATTAATCTATTCTGACAAAGCTGCACCCTACCTTGCTAACTCATCAAGTTACCCCCCTTCTTCTTCCTATATAGGGTTAAATTTCTTAAGAAAGTGTCCATTTTATTTTAGTATTATTATTATTTTTTTGAGACAGAGTCTTGCTCTGTCACCCAGGCTGGAGTATAATGGCGCGATCTCAGCTCACTGCAACTTCCGTCTCCTGGGTTCAAGTGATTTTCCTGCTTCAGCCTCCTGAGTAGCTGGGATTAAAGGTGCACACCACCATGCCTGGCTAATTTTTACATTTTTAGTAGAGACGAGGTTTTACCATGTTGGCCAGGATGGTCTTGATCTCCTGACCTCATGATCCACCCGACTTGGCCTCCGAAAGTGCTGGGATTATAGGCGTGAGCCACCGCGCCCGGCCTATTTTTTTATTTTTATTTTTGAGACAGAGTCTCACTCTGTCACCCAGGCTGGAGTGCAGTGGCACTATCTTGGCTCACTGCAACCTCTGCCTCCTGGGTTCAAGTGATTCTCCTGACTCAGCCTCCCGAGTAGCTGGGACTACAGGCACGTGTAACAATGCCCAGCTAATTTTTGTATTTTTAGTAGAGATGGGGTTTCTTTCACCATGTTGGCCAGGCTGGTCTTACAACTCCTGACCTTAAGTGATCCACCCACCTCGGCCTCCCAAAGTGCTGGGATTACAGGCGTAAGGCACCATGCCCGACCAATTTTAAAGTATAGAAAGGAAAAGTACATAGAGCTGTAGGATAGAATGTTGATATTCAGATACTAGATTTTCAATTCTTCAATTTTTGGCTATTAAATGTATGACTACACTTCAGGAGTGAGGACGGTTCTATCAAAAGTGTACTGACATCTAGGCCAAGGCAGGCGGATTGCTTGAGTCCAGGAGTTTGAGACTAGCCTGGCCAACAGGGCGAAACGCTGTGTCTACTAAAAATACAACAATTAGCCAGGCATGGTGGTACACATCCTAGCTACTCGGGAGGCTGAGGCAGAAGAATCACTAGAACCCAGGAGGTGGAGGTTGCAGTGAGCCGAGATGGCGCCACTGCACTCCAGCCAGGGCGACAGAGCAAGACTGTCTCAAGTTAAAAAAAAAAAAAAAAAAAAAAAAGAATAATATATGAATCAGTATGTGGAAATCAAAGAATTTACAACTAATTAGAGAAGTTAATTACTTAAAGGAAATGGGTGGTAGAGTTTTTGGTAATATACATGAAAAAAATCTAATTTTTCTATTTTCTAAACACAACTATCTAAGGCTTCTTAAAATGATCAAGACCCTGCTGGGTGCGGTGGCTCACGACTGTAATACCAGCACTTTGGGAGGCCCAGTCAGGCGAATCACGAGGTCAGGAGTCTGAGACCAGCCTGACCAACATGGGGAAACCCCGTCTCTACTAAAAATACAAAAATTAGCCAGGCGTGGTGGCACACACCTGTAATCCCAGCTACTCAGGAGGCTGAGGCAGGAGAACTGCTGGAACCCGGGAGGCCGAGGTTGCAGTGAGCCAAGATCATGCCACTGCACTCCAGCCTGGGCAACAGAGCGAGACTCCGTCTCAAAAAAAAAAAAAAAAGAAAGAAAAATTATCAAGACCCATATGCTCCAATTTAGCACTATAACAGTCTGAAAATTTGCAAAGAAAACTAACATTCCTCAGCCAAAGGTACATCAACAGAAGCTGCACCTCAGTGGTTGGTTACCTTCTCACAGCCACCAAGGCCGCTCCAATTTATCTCCTTTTATTCCACCTTAGAGGGGATGAGTAGTGACAGCTATACCAATCTAGACACCTTGTAAAAATTAATAAGTTACTCAAAAAGGTCCTGAGGTCTTCCCCCAAAACAATGTTTTTTTGTCATCTGTTATGACTGTTAAGTCATCTGTAACTTGATGATAATCATGGGTTTTAAAAAATGTATATTTCTACCATATTAGTAATCTCATCTTCAGCATGATTCTCTATTATATAATATGTTTGTTTCTTTCTAAGGTTTGACCTCAGTCCCAACCAACATTCCATTTGATACTCGAATGCTTGATCTTCAAAACAATAAAATTAAGGAAATCAAAGAAAATGATTTTAAAGGACTCACTTCACTTTATGTAAGAATATATCCTCATACTTTCAAAGATTTAAGTGAAAACTCTGTATCTTTGCTATAATGATTAATTATACTATGTTAGTACAAACAAGTCTTACTTTTCTGTATGTAAAGAATGACAAAAATCCCTGCATTCAACAGCGTTCTAGTCAATTAAAAATTATAGATTTCATTCAATTAATAGTCTAATTCAATGGATGTTTATTAAATAATAGCCATGTAAAACGCAGTGGGCTGAGTTTAATGGTCCTCAAATAAGCTTACAATCTATTCAGGTAGTAACAGTCACTATACATTAAAATGAACAAGAAAACAATTACTCACAGCAATCATTAGCAAACAGTGTAAGAAATCTCTACCCAAATGTGTTAAGACACCACAAATCTCTAACAGCAGCACACAGAATATATCTGATTGATTAATATATACATGTATGGCTTCTTTATTGGATCTTTAAAGAAGAAAAGAATTTTTTCTTTACTGTATTAGTATCATTTTAATATTCTAGGATTTAAAAGATTACTACTTCCATGTTTAACATTTTGGGCTGGGTGTGGTGGCTCATGCCTATAATCCCAGCACTTTGGGAGGCCAAGGCGGGCGGATCACTTGAGCCCAAGAGTTCGAGATCAGCCTGGGCAACACAACAAGACTCCACCTCTATAAAAAATATAAAATTAGTTGGCATGGTGGTGGTGCATGTAGTCTTAGCCAGGAGGTAGAGGTTGCAGTGAGCTGTGACTATGCCACTGCACTCCAGCCTGGGTGACACAGTAAGACCCTGTCTTAAAAACAAAAACAAACCAAAAAAATCATTTTGAAGTCTCCAGATTTTAGCAAGTAAAATTTCTGATTTAGTCTGAAATTGGGTTTGGAGGAGCACCTCATTTCCCCCTGCCACCGCCTCCCCTCAGCACAGCTCCTGCCTTGCTGACTCTGGCATGGTGTTAGAGGAAGAGCTCTGGTTCTGTATCATCTGAGGTGGTAAGCCAGGCCTGGCTATTCCAGGCCATTTCCCCACACTCTCAGGCTGTGCTGGAGAAAACAAATTTAAAGTCTGTCATCTCTAGATAAGATAAAACTAAGAGAACAGGGTAGAAAATACCATAACCATATTAGTCCCTTGCTACCATGCAGGCCTGGCCTGTTCCTGTGTCTGAGAGATGTGGGGTCACCATGCCTCCCTGTCACCCTGGGTCAGTGCAGTGGACCCTGCTGGCCCATCCCTTCCTCCCTGTCACCCTGGGATTGAGGACATGCATGCTGATCATACTTAAGGCAGACTGAGGGATGCTCAATCCTTGCATCAAGCCTCCCTACAAAATCCAGCTCTCACACTGCACGGTCAGGTAGCCAGCACCTTGTCTGCTCTTTTCACTTTCAAAGTGTGCAGGCAGCTCAGATCTGGTAAGCCTCCATTATCAATATAAAAGAGCAACTAGAAGAGCATATATTTATAAGTTAGGTCTCACTAAAACATTAAGACAGTCAGAAATGACACAATGGATTCCACTGAGGATCCACCCAGTCCACCCCACTAACTTTAGGCCACAGAATCTTTTGGAGAATGGCAAGGCCATTATTCTACCATCAGAAGTTGGAAATATAGCCTGTTGATGCGTTTACCACTTCTTCAACCCCTTTTCAGCTTAGATAACCACAAGAATAATAACTAATGGCATATTTAATACTGGTGCTATGAAAGTTTTAAATTCATCATATCATTATTTTATTACATTTTAGGAGCATTCCAGGGACTTAGTCCATACTTATTCTTGTTATTCACAGGGAAATGAGAAACTAAATGGTATCAGGAGCTTTCTTAGACCTACTTGATTTCCTTTGAGAAATGCATGTCCAGTGTAGAGCAATGGTGGGAAAGCCCCCAGCTGTTAAGTAGTATTACTGCCAAGCTACTATTAGCAGACTGACCAGGTATACTGATGTAAATCACTTTTAAAGTACATGCTTTATACTTGAATTGTAGGTATACCACACAATTACAAAACATTTATATAATTATAATATCACCTTATATGGTACCTGTCTTTTAAGAGAATCAAACTATTTTTTAGACATTCTACAAATTCTCTGTGTTAAGTTTTAGCTGCTTGTTTGGCACTTGGGTTCTTACACAAAGGATGATACAGTCAGAGCAAAATCACTGAACACAATCACAGCCCTCCCAGCTCACTTCCAGCCATTATGAGACACATGTGGCATGAATCACTGTCCTACTACTGAATGGCTATGCTCTTCTCAACTTCTGTCCTTACACTGTTTGTTAATGATGAATTGGAAGCTCTGTGATAACCAAGCCAGCACTGAGAGTGCAGTTTAACTGGATCACTCAGCCAGCTCACCATGCAGGGCAGGCAGTCCACCATGTGGGGCGGCTCTTACCAGTGCTGCACAAAACCTCTTACACAGTTTTGTATTACTTTTCCTTCCTTTTATGCAGTTCCAACAACTGCATGTTTTAATTAGGAAAAACAAACTAATAAAAGCCTAGTGCACTGGACTTGGATCTCACTGACGCACAGGTTCACTTTGTGGTGGGGCCTCTCTAACCCTCACTTGTCGCGTGGCATAGGCAAGTCACCTTTCTTCACTTTACGCATTTCCTCATCACTAAAAGGAGAGTAATAATTCCTGCTAAATTTACCTCTTGGAATCAAGAGAGGATTCACAAACCATCTTGATGATCCACCAAGTTGTTAAATTCCCCTCACCTCATTTTTCAGTGTAACCAAAGGAAAAGAGAAGATACTTTTAGTTGGCATCACACACTCACAAACGAGGATATTTTACCAGTTGGTAACAAAATGTAGTTTCACCTCTTCTCCTAGGCTTACCCTTTCTTGGTGAAACTTTTAGCAATAGTGATATATCTGGAATTTCCAGAGGGTGAGAAAAGGAAAGCACAAAGGGCCAAGAGTGAGATGAGGAAACGTGCAGATAAAAGGAGTTTACTGAGCAACCAAAATGTGTATTTCTGCCATGGAAAAACAACAACAATATGAGTAATACCAGTGAGGCATATTAAACAAAGGGAGATTTTTGTGAAATGAATTTGAGAACAAAATCATAAAATGAATGAATCTAGAGCTGCTCCTTGAGAAAATCAGATGACCTGGATTGGTAAAGAGGGACAAAAAGGTCCTCAAGACGCTTAGTGGCCTGTCATCATTCTTGGTAAACACAGAAAATTCTCTTTGAACAATCTGGCAATGAGTAAAGAAATGAGCTATGCTCATTTTGCAATGAAAATCATTATCAGAGTTACCAACATGTCCCAGTTTGCCTAGGACATTCCCAGTTTGGGTTCTGAAATCCCCACATCCCATAATCTCATGATCTGGGCAGACTGAGATGGCTGGTCACCAAAGCAGCCATGCACCCTTGGACATGTTGCAAAAGACTTGTGCAGAGAGCACACTCACACTGGTACGAGCTCTTTTTACTCTCTGGAGTTATTAGACCCCCTCTGGAGGATGCTGTCTTATTGCCCTGAGAAATACCCAAAAAACTGATAAGAGATTGAGTCATTTCTCAGGATCCATTACTATATCCCCAATATCTAAAATATGCCAGAATGCTGAGGGCACATGGTAGGAGTTTTTTCCTTACAGGCCTCTGTTCTGGGAGAAATGGTAAACATTAGTAAATATGAAAGAAGTGAGGTTTTCAAAGTAGACAAAATCATGCAAAAGTATATTTGGTGTGCACTAAACATAGTTTTGTAGAGTAAATAGATTTTAAGATAAGATAAAGATAATATCACTGGTCACTTCTCTGAAGGGAAATAGGAGGCTGAGTAGAGGTTGAAGGCTTAACCATATGAATGTATTATCTATTCAAAGATTAAAAAGATGCACTTCTATCTAAACCAATGGCACAACATTAATTATTATAGCTCTGCACTTTTCTAACTCAGTAGTAAAATTGTTTTAAAAACTTAGATTGGGCTGGGAAAGTTTTTACATGGGTGATCTAGTACACCACTGATATAAATTATACTGATTTCCATCATTGGCTAATCACTGTAGAATACTGGTAAATCAAATCCACTTCCTAATATTGTGTAACTTTCTATGCTTGATCAAGGGTCTGATCCTGAACAACAACAAGCTAACGAAGATTCACCCAAAAGCCTTTCTAACCACAAAGAAGTTGCGAAGGCTATATCTGTCCCACAATCAACTAAGTGAAATACCACTTAATCTTCCCAAATCATTAGCAGAACTCAGAATTCATGAAAATAAAGTTAAGAAAATACAAAAGGACACATTCAAAGGAATGAATGCTTTACACGTTTTGGGTAAGTTTTTCAAATGAATGGGACATCTTGAAATTATAACAAACAAGCAGATGTAGAACACTTTATCGTCACTATTAAGAATAATTTCCAAAATTAATTTTTGAATAATCTTTGCCTAGATAAGCCATTTATAAACCAATTAAAATGTCCAACAAAATTTTTAGCACTTAAAGAAAATATTATCTTTGTAATACTGTCTCTCTCTCCCTCAAGAACCTCCTTTGAGGCCAGGCCTGGTGGCTCATGCTTGTAATCCCAACACTTTGGGAGGCCAAGGCGGGCGGATCTCCTAAGGTCAGGAGTTTGAGACTAGCCTGGCCAACATAGTAAAACCCTGTCTCTACTAAAAATACAAAAATTAGCTGGGTGTGGTGACAGGCGCCTGTAATCTCAGCTACTCGGGAGGCTTAGGCAGGAGAATTGCTCGAACCCAGGAGGCAGGGGTTGCAGTGAGCCGAGATTGTGCCACTGCACTCCAGCCTGGGTGATAGGATGAAACTCCATCTCAAAAAAAGAACCTCCTTTGAAACACTTAGCATGGTTTCTGTTTCTGACCAGACCCTAATAAAATATAACTTGTTATTTAATTTAAAGGTAGTATTTTTAATGTATTGCACAAGCTACTCAAATATAATACACAAAATTAGTTCGGATATTATTTGGAATGTGCACCTAACATTTGGTTATCTGCTTTAAGATTATCGATGTGAGGAATTTTTTGTCTTATATTTAAAACTCTACCTGATTTTATTTCTGACACCTATCATATAACCATGCCATCTCCCTATAATATCCATTCAAAATTCATAACCAAGATACTAATTCATTTATTCATTTAATTCAACCAAGTGCCTGGCCTCACTTACTGGCATTTCTTCAAGGTTATATTTCTGCTAACAAAACAATAATTTCTGATTGACTTACAATTTAAAAAAAGTTTAAGACACAAAAATGTACATAGAAAAACATAAACATTTTGGATTATATGAAGGATGATCTTTTTTGATGCACTATTACAATAACAAAACCTTAATTGTGCTCATGGTTGGAGGAGAGTGAAAATGTCACTGATATGGTAATTCAAAGTGAAAAACAGTGAACTTCTCATATATTCCAGTTTACATAATACAAAGCCGTATTTTTCTGATGCTGACAGAAAGGACACTAGATAGACAGAAGCAGATATACTGAGTGAAAATGAGCCTAAAGGATGAAGCTCACGCTTCTTGGGATATTCATTCTTGGGATGTGTCTCTCTGCACTGTGAGTTTCCTTTATATACAACCTATGTGTGCTAAGTCATGTCATTCTCCCCTGACAGAAATGAGTGCAAACCCTCTTGATAATAATGGGATAGAGCCAGGGGCATTTGAAGGGGTGACGGTGTTCCATATCAGAATTGCAGAAGCAAAATTGACCTCAGTTCCTAAAGGTTTGTATTTACTTTATCTAAGATATGGTATTTTAAAGTTGTCACCTTTCAATAACGATTCAATCTAATATTGTAAACTGTGCAGTATACACTGCAACTAGAAATCTTTGCACCAGTAAATCTGGTCAATATAGTCTACACACACATAAAATGCCATATGTAGTGCCTTTTTCCTGACAGAATTAAGCCACAATTTTTTTACTCCACTAAGAATAAACATTAAGAAGCAATGAACTTTTAATTTTCCTTCTCTTTCCTGACATTTACTCATTTATACCTGTCATTCTGTGCAGTACCTGTTAGAAGTGGAGAATTCTATATAGAAGAAAGCAGAGAAAGATAGATGGGGCAAGAGACCCTGTCCCCAGGCATTTAGCCACAGTTTGAGGTGGAGCCTATGAGCCCAGACTGCGCAGCCCCTGGCTCTGGCAGGAATGGACACGCCATTCAAGGCAAGGCATTTTGTACCCAGCTTCTTCCCAGGTGTACTGTGAAGATTAATGGGCCAGTACACAGAAAGGTCTGGGGACAACATCCAGCACATAGGAAGTGACCACCTGTGACATAATCATTACCAAGATGAGCACTGTGCTCTTTATCATGGCTTTGTGTGACCCAAGGCTAGCACCTCAAGTAGAATGCTCCTTAAGTCTGCCAGATGACCAGTGTTCTAACCCATTACTTCCAAGCTCCCTGTCTGATGATTAGCTGCATAGGATTGCCTTTCTTGGAACTCTTGCTCAAAGTCTTGCTTTCCTTATTCCCAACAAGGGCACATGCTCTCTTTGCTTTGATGACTAACTGGGCCAAAAATAACCCCTATGATTAACAACATATTTTTACTTTCCAACAGCTCCGTCTTTCAGTATCCATGAGTTAAAGCAGCAACTTCATCACGACCCCCTCTAATCTACTCACCTGATCCAGAAGATCAATAAAACAAACATATACAGATAATTTAAAAGACACAGTAAAGCTGTTATTATTAATCAAGAGGTGACCTTTCACTTAGGTCACCTAAAGATCATCTAAAGTAAAAGAGGAAAGATAACTTTTCTATCCAGGAAAACAACAGTTTAATTCAGAACTATACACCTCAGTGCAGCTTTAAAGGAGGTGGATGTTTTTCTACAAGAAACCAAAAATGTTACATTTACCTTCCCATTTTAGAAAAACAACAAAAAATGCAAATGCTACCCAATAAGTTAAACATATAAAATCCCTTTCATCTGCTGGAAGATAACATCCAGTAAAGGAGAGTGAAGACAAGGAAAAGAAGAAGGTAGAGGGAGGAGAGGAGGACAGCCTACAGGGCTGGAGGAGGGAGCTGCTGTTCCAGGCCACATCTCCTGACATGGCCATTCTTTATGTTCACACCAAAAGTCTTTCCTACACTGCAAAATTCTATTTAAATTTCAAAGTGTATCTAAAAAGTAAAGGTTTAACTTCTCATGAGTTTTCAAGATTCTTTCAAAGCCAAAAGGAAGCTTTAGAAATTTAAATTGGAATCAAATCTCTCAACTTAAATAACTATTCCTTCAAATCCCCTTGACATTCAGAATTCACTAACCTGTGAAAGCTGACTGCCTGCATGGCATAATCCAGTCAGTATTACCCGCTGTGGCAAGATGAAAGGATGCAGATATCCTGAGGGTCCTCACCAGACCCAACAAGTTATCATGTGGACAGGATGAAAATGTCTTCTTTCCTATTCGTTCAGGAAGTTCTACTGCATAATATTACGTGGGGAAGAGGGGAGACCTGTTTGAAGACAGGGTGGGAACAGAAATTCCGGTACAAAAGTGTGCTAACATTTTTCAGCAGCTACTGAGCTTCTGCCAAATTCACACCTCTGCTCGTTTTATCCTAGAGGCTACACTTCAATCTTCTCTCTGGTTACCCACCTTCCCCATTTCCTAAGGGACACAACAGTTCCCTCAATTTCTACAAGTCCTCTCCCAGAGATTTTTCTCTTCCAACTTTGTACAACCTATTCTAGAATAGGCTGGCACGTTGCACCAGCTATTTTTCTAGTGATTTTTGTATGTATGATGGATCTGCTCTAAATTAGCAAATAATGTCTTTGAGGACAGAACCTTTACCTTACATACTGGAGGGTCCACATAATCATTCCATAAATACAGTTAAGCTCAATTAATCAAAATTCAAGAAATTAGAACCTTCTCAGTTTAGAAGAATTATTTTTCTGCTCCCTAGTTTGTTTATTTTAAAATTCAAAATAGATTCTGTTATCAAAATAAATTCAGTCATGGAAACTATTATTGCTATTCATAAAGATGTTTCAATTATCTTAATCCGTCTTTATTGCTAATATAGAAAGGAAATATTTCATCAAGACTTGAAAAAAGGAAAGCATTTTCCAGCTAGCTAACCAGATACTTGGGTTGACAAATAATACTTTGTACATAGGGCTAACAAAATGAGGTTTGATGGAATCTTCTGGTCAGTCCCTTTCATTCCAGCTTCAGTTCATTTGAGGAGAGTGGGGGTCAGGATATGCCCCGTTGAGAAGAGAAAGAACGATTATTCACTGGGCACCTGCCATGTGCGGGGGTACTACAGATACACTTAGTTTACACAAAAACTACTGCTAATTGAAAGAATAGAGCCAGGCACAGTGGCTCATGCCTGTAATCCCAGCATTTTGGGAGGCCAAGGTAGGTGGATCACTTGAGGTCAGGAGTTCAAGACCAGTCTGGCCAATATGGTAAAACCCCATGTCTATCAAAAATGCAAAAATTAGCTGGGCATGGTGGTGCACACCTGTAGTCCCAGCTACTTGGGAGGCTGAGGCAAGAGAATCAGTTGAACCTGGGAGGCGGAGGCTGCAGTGAGCCAAGACTGCGCTACTACACTCCAGCCTGGGTGACAGAGTGAGACCCTGCCACAAAAAGAAAAGAAAAGAAAAGAAAGAATAAATACTGCAATGACCTGGACATATCAAATAGGGTAAAAATCCGTGTTTATAATGGTGTTTTAAAAAAAACACAAAAAACCTTAACTGGTCACCTCTGGGCATTGCATGAATTCATTACTTGAATGAATCAAGTTTTGCTGCCTTTTCTATAAAAACAATCTTACAAAGTAACTAAATAATTAATGAAAGAAAATTCTTTAGAGAAGAATTCCAGCTAATAAATCCATCAAGAATGACATCAGGAAGTCACCATTTTCCAATTCCTAATGACAGAATGGATCTAGGCAACAATCGTGCATGAATGCTAAGACCCTCAGGTGAAAGGCTGATTTACTTTTATCTGAGTGTATCTCTGCATCTGACTACCAGGGCATAGGAAGAAGTTAAAGCATCCTGATAAATGATATCACATGGAAGCTGTCAGCCAAATTCACAAAAGGAGTGTCTCAAACAAATTAATATGGAAATAAATCAAAAGAAGAGGGAGAAAAAAGGAGGGAGTATGTTGTACATTAAGAGAGATTTCAAGGGCGATAAGAACCAAATGTATTCTGTAAACTTCATTTAATCCTAACTTGAACAAATCAACTGTAAAATGACGTATTTGAGACAAGTGGGGAAACTTTACTATATTAGATGACAGTAAAGAATTTATTAATCTTGTTAGATGTGATATTAACAGGGTGGTTATGTTAAAAAACAAAAAACAAAAAACAAGATGACCTTATCGGTTAGAGACATCTAGTTGAAGAATTTATAGAAGAAATGACATTATGTATAAGATTTGACTTTAAATACTCCAGCAAAAGAAATATGGCAAAATAAAAACAGATAACAAATCAATAAATAATTAATAGAGTAGATAAAACAAGATAGGAAAAATGGAGATAACTGTTGAAGCTGAGCATGGTGGTTCATAATACTAGTTACTATTTTTATGAATGGTTACAATTTTACCATAATAAGAAGTTAATAAAAAGTAGGTACCAGGCTGGGTGTGGTGGCTCACACCTGTAATCCCAGCACTTTGGGAGGCCGAGGTGGGTGGATCACCTGAGGTCAGAAGTTTGAAACCAACCTGGCCAACATGGTGAAACCCCATCTCTACTAAAAAGTACAAAAAATTAGCCAGGTATGGTGGTGCGTACCTGTTATCTCAGCTACTCAGGAGGCTGAGGCAGAAGAACTGCTTGAACCCAGGAGATGGAGGTTGCAGTAAGCTGATATCACGGCACTGCACTCCAGTCTGGGTAACAAGAGTGAAACTCTGTCTCAAAGAAAAAAAAGAGTTAGTGCCTAAAAAGTTGCCTAAATCCATAATCTGAAACTTGAAAAGTAAACAAATAGTCAATTGGGCTTAGTTATACTTGACTTAACATATATCTTTCTCTTCTTATTAGGCTTACCACCAACTTTATTGGAGCTTCACTTAGATTATAATAAAATTTCAACAGTGGAACTTGAGGATTTTAAACGATACAAAGAACTACAAAGGTAAACGTTCCCAAAATTTTAACTTAGAATGATACCTCCTGGAGAATGTGCACAGGGACCCTGGTAGAGATCACTGCCTGTTTAGCCAGTTGCTGTTGGAACTGGAGAGTGTGAAGGGAAAACTAGAAAGAACCACCATTGGCCAGGTGTGGTGGCTCACGCCTGTAATCCCAGCACTTTGGGAGGCCAAGGCGGGCAGATCCCGAGGTCAGGAGTTCGAGACCAGCCTGGCCAACATGGTAAAACCCCATCTCTACTAAAAAATACAAAAATTAGCCAGGCATGGTGGAGGGCGCCTGTAATCCCAGCTACTCGGGAGGCTGAGGTTGCAGTGAGCCAAGACTGTGCCACTGCACTCCAGCCTGGGCAACAGAGCGAGACTCCATCTCAAAAAAAAAAAAAAAAAAAAAGAACCACCGTTATTACCACCTCTGCTGATAGGGGCGAATCAAGTGAAAAGAAGAAAATGACTTTTCAAATTTCCCTTTTGTTAAATTTAGGTCAAAGAATTTTCTGACAAAACTGGAAGATAGTTGTTACATACTGAAGTAGGTTATTAAATAAAGTAATGAAATATCTTTGAACATATATATAAATAGGACAGGCTTATATTCTAACTAGTTTGTGGTGTTTTCAGCTAACTCTATCACACCTAACCATCTGTGTAAGACTTGATGCATTTTATATCATTTTTAGGCTGGGCCTAGGAAACAACAAAATCACAGATATCGAAAATGGGAGTCTTGCTAACATACCACGTGTGAGAGAAATACATTTGGAAAACAATAAACTAAAAAAAATCCCTTCAGGATTACCAGAGTTGAAATACCTCCAGGTAAAACATTCTACTTGTGTTCAGTAGATATTGGTACTTTTCTTCAGTTTTTATAACACACTTTAGCACACCTCAAGCAAAGACCAAGTAAGCAGCAAGGGTGATTCAAACATAATGACTCTCCAGGTTGCATGAGGTGTTTTAAGAAGTAGGAGAGCTTTAGGAGAATGGTTTCTACACTGACGTCACAAGAAAGCTCAGGATCCATTTCCATCTTTTGGTTTCTCCTGTTGAAACTGCTGAGGACATTGTGGCAAAGCCGCTGGCACAGTTAATTTCAGATTTTAGGGCAGGGGTGGCTACGCAGAGGCAGGACTGGTCAGGAGGACATGGAGCAGGGTCACGTGTCCTTTCGATCTGGAAACATTTCTCAAGGCAGAGCAAGAGGATTAGGCTCCTGGTATTTTCGCTTTCAGTGTGGTGCTAGGATAGACATGTATATGTTTTTTTTAAACATTCCAACCAGAATACAGTATATAACCAATTTAAAGTCACCATCTGGAGCATCATGAGTTCCTATTTTGTTGTTTGTTTTTATTCATTATTAGAAATCTTTTCCTTCTATTTGACAACTCTTAACTGTCTGGAAGGGGCCACAGATTCCTTGGAGAATCTAATAAAGATTTAGATCTTCCCAAGAACAAAAGTTTTCATCTTCCAAGGAGCTTGAGAACAAAACTGGGCAACAAGCCACTCTGCCTCTTCTCTTTTTCTTTCCGATGTATCTTTAAACAAGTTTCATTCACTGTACTCCTTTGAGATACAAACCATCAAAATGAATGTAATATAGGCAGGTGCTCATCTCAAGATGACAACTTTTGCTTTGACTTTTCCAAATGCTGCATTTGGATGTCTGTTTAGCCAGTGACTACAACTTGAGTCTGTCCTCTCTCAAGCTGCCCCATCCCTGATGTCATTTCTGCTTAATTTGCTCCACAACTCTGCTTCCAGCTTCTGGTCTCTCTTAAATCTACCTATACTCTTGCTAGCATTAATTAAATGAATAGAATTATAACACAAACAGAAGAACACATGTCATAAGCATATATTTCAATGAATGTCCACAAAGTAAACACACTGATGTCCAGCAGGTTTTCATTCCCAGTGAGATCAGTACTATGGTAAACTACACCTTGCACTTATATTGAGCAGCTGGGGGACCGAACACCAAACTTAAATGTTTTAGCAATGCCTAGAATTTTCATGATTGGTCTCATATCAGTCTTACTAAGACACAAAGGCAGAATCTAGAGGTAACAACAGCCAGGGAGGATATCCCACTTTGGCCAGCAAAAGACTTCTGCTCTTCAGCACACCAAAATGCTGTCAGTTAAGTAGATTGCTTTTATTTCCCAGAAATCTCACTGTTACCAAAAAAGGCCAAAGAAGAAGTTAGAAGGGCTGTTAAAGGGAATGAGGGAAAGTTCCTCTATTTACCATACTTTTTGAGTAAGAATTTAATTTAAAAAGACATGTACACGGCCTGTAAAATTGTGACTTGTCCACTGGTGTACATAAGATCAAGTGATTTCAATTATTGATGCTATATTACAATTCTGCATTTAGGATGTTGATAGATCTTTCTATAAAACAACTTAGAAAAATTCTCCTTTGGTCACAGAAAATGCCAGCTAATAATTCTTCACAATCAAATTGTGAGCCTAATTCTTAGAGCATTAAATTTCATTCTTCTGATCATTTCTAATGTTTTAAATGCATTATTGTAAATATGGCATTGAAGTAACCATATATATACACATAAATATGTATATTTAAAAATATGTATGTATGTTTATAAAAGTAAACATTATGCATGTATGTATTTATGTATATATGTATGTATGTACGTATGTATGTATCTATCTATCTATCTGGAGAGAGAGACAGCGACCCATGTGACCAGGCAGTATGCTCTGGGCCCTGGCGGGAGTCCTTCCCCAACACTTTTGTGTACAACACATGAGCTTGAGTTTTTATAATAGGTATTTAACATGCATAAGTGAGTACATCTACTTTACCTGAAAATACATTCAAGCCAATGTAAAATAAACAGATGAATAAACCCACAAACAAATGGCGACTACAGAGTATCTTCCGTTTACATTTACTGGGTATTTTTAATCCTTTCTTTTTTCCTACTACAACAGATAATCTTCCTTCATTCTAATTCAATTGCAAGAGTGGGAGTAAATGACTTCTGTCCAACAGTGCCAAAGATGAAGAAATCTTTATACAGTGCAATAAGTTTATTCAACAACCCGGTGAAATACTGGGAAATGCAACCTGCAACATTTCGTTGTGTTTTGAGCAGAATGAGTGTTCAGCTTGGGAACTTTGGAATGTAATAATTAGTAATTGGTAATGTCCATTTAATATAAGATTCAAAAATCCCTACATTTGGAATACTTGAACTCTATTAATAATGGTAGTATTATATATACAAGCAAATATCTATTCTCAAGTGGTAAGTCCACTGACTTATTTTATGACAAGAAATTTCAACAGAATTTTGCCAAACTATTGATACATAAGGGTTGAGAGAAACAAGCATCTATTGCAGTTTCTTTTTGCGTATAAATGATCTTACATAAATCTCATGCTTGACCATTCCTTTCTTCATAACAAAAAAGTAAGATATTCAGTATTTAACACTTTGTTATCAAGCATATTTTAAAAAGAACTGTACTGTAAATGGAATGCTTGACTTAGCAAAATTTGTGCTCTTTCATTTGCTGTTAGAAAAACAGAATTAACAAAGACAGTAATGTGAAGAGTACATTATACTATTCTTATTCTTTACTAACTTGGGTAGTACTGTAATATTTTTAATCATCTTAAAGTATGATTTGATATAATCTTATTGAAATTACCTTATCATGTCTTAGAGCCCGTCTTTATGTTTAAAACTAATTTCTTAAAATAAAGCCTTCAGTAAATGTTCATTACCAACTTGATAAATGCTACTCATAAGAGCTGGTTTGGGGCTATAGCATATGCTTTTTTTTTTTTAATTATTACCTGATTTAAAAATCTCTGTAAAAACGTGTAGTGTTTCATAAAATCTGTAACTCGCATTTTAATGATCAGCTATCATAAGCTTTTAATAGCATGAAAATTGTTAGGCTATATAACATTGCCACTTCAGCTCTAAGGAATATTTTTGAGATATCCCTTTGGAAGACCTTGCTTGGAAGAGCCTGGACACTAACAATTCTACACCAAATTGTCTCTTCAAATACGTATGGACTGGATAACTCTGAGAAACACATCTAGTATAACTGAATAAGCAGAGCATCAAATTAAACAGACGGAAACTGAAAGCTCTATATAAATGCTCAGAGTTCTTTATGTATTTCTTATTGGCATTCAACATATGTAAAATCAGTAAACAGGGAAATTTTCATTAAAAATATTGGTTTGAAGTAAAATATTTGTGCTTTGATGTTATTTTTCTTCACCCACCCAGCAATATAAACTATTCTTCAGAAAACTCTAATCTATATATAACATGTTTAGAGCAGTATTAATGTCAATTATTATTACTTTTTGTTTTGTTTTGAGATGGAATCTCGCCCTGTAGCCCAGGCTGGATGGAGTGCAGTGGCCTGATCTTGGCTCACTGCAACCTCTGCCTCCTGGGTTCAAGCGATTCTCCTGCTCCAGCCTCCCAAATAGCTGGGATTACAGGCACATGCCACCATGCCCAGCTAATTTTTTGTATCTTTAGTAGAGACGGGGTTTCACCATGTTGGCCAGGCTAGTCTCGAACTCCTGACCTCGTGATCTGCCCGCCTCTGCCTCCCAAAGTGCTGGGATTACAGGCATGAGCCACTGAGCCTGGCCTAATGTAAATTCTTAATAACAATAATACATGTTATTAATACATATAATAATAACAATACACCATGTAATTCCTATGCTATGAAAGATAATCACCTTTATATTAAACTACATCAAAAACAAGATTTTAAATAACTTGGGGGCGAGGGGGAAAGAACAACATTACAGATATACAAGAGATGGAGGTTTGGATTTCAAGGTTAAGAATGGGTAAATAAAGTCTTATTCTTCACAGTGGAGTTACTCAACTTTGGCTCCCTTGACATTTTGGGCCAGGTCATTCTTTGCGGCAGGGGCTGCCCTGTACATCTTTTAGTTGCACCCTGGTCTCTACACACTAGATGGCAGTAACACCTGCATCCCCTGCCCTCCACAGGTTTTTGTTTGTTTTTTATTTTGTTAAGAGACAGAGTCTTGCTCCGTTGCCCAGGCTGCAGCGCAGCAGTGTGATCATAGCTCACTGTAGCCACAAACTCCTAGGCTCAAGCAATCCTCCTGCTTCAGGCTTCCAAGTAGCTGGGACTACAGGTGCATACCACTACGCTCAGCTAATTTTTTGTGGAGACAGGGTCTCACTTTGTTGCCCAGGCTGATATTGAACTCCTGGCTTCAAGTAATCCTCCAAGCCTTAGCCTCCTAAAGTGTTAGGATTACAGGCATGAGCCACTGCATCCAGCCTCCCCTCTACCTCTATGGTTTTGACAATCAACAATTTCTCCAGAAATTGACAAATGTCCCTGCAGAGAGTGGTGGAAGGTAAGGCAAAATCTCAGCAGGTTGCAAACAACGGCTTTACAGGAAAGTTAGTCAATTTCTAAAATGACACATCTGGAAACCTAGAATAAAACTGCTACTTTCTTGAGCAAAAAAATTGGGAAGACCATGGTATGAGTAGAGGGATGATGACAGTATGATTTTAATAATAAATGTTCACCAAGAGTAGTGCTAGAACCAGCAGTGCCCCGGGTTGCAGAACTTTGCCTTGGAAATCCAGTTCCATTTATAGTCTTGGGCAAGTTACCACCTCTTTGAGCCTGCTTCCTCACCTATAAAGGGTAGGGGTGACAACACTGAACAAGGTTGCTATGAAGAATAAATGATAAAAATATATATGCAATGCTTTGTAAACCATAAACATTTACAAAGAAAAATAAAAGATCATGAAGTCCTTAAAGATAAAAGAAAACAATACTATAATAATCACTCAAAAATTAAAATATTCTAGTTTCAATTGCTTTAATAAACAAAATAAATTTTTCTACAATGTAACAAAAAACTGTGATATCATGGCACTTATAAGAACATATGTAAAAGTAAAAAATGTTTATTGACATTGAAAAAACCCAACATCTTGAAATTAATCATTAAAATCATAAAGTAAATACTAAGGTTAGAATAAAAAACACATTTATCTATGATCTGAATAGTGGAGCTTAAAGTAGCTAAGTTAATCTTTTTATGAAAAGAAAAGACAAAACCAAAATTTTAAAATACTGGAAATGATTCTTGAAATCCCTGCAATTAATTTACTGAGGTTTATGTTTGTATTTTCAATCTTCCAGCTGTTAGCCATTTTTGGTTTTAAGTTTGCAAAAAACAAATCACTAATAAAAATCATAAACAACCAAAACTGCATTAACATTTACTGCCAAAAACACATTTTCTGGTGAATACAAAATATTACCCACTGGAAAAATCCATTAAAGATTGAAAACAAGTGACTTACTATTTACTGGGTTTATGAAGAACTAAATTACTGAAGTGATTTTCTTTAAGTATTATGAGGTATTTAGAAGTCACTAAAACAAAAACTTTTTTTTTTTTTCTGAGATGAGGTCTTTCCACAAATTGTCCAGGCTGGTCTCAAACTCTTGGGCTTAAGTGATCTTCCTGTCTCAGACTCCAGAGTAGATGGGATTACAGGCGTGAGCCACCACACCCAGCATTCCAAAAGCTTTTTTTAAAAAATTTCAATTTTCTTTTCCCTTAAGCTACCATACTATTTCTCTTTCATTCACAATTCCATCCCTTTTTGAAAGAATTGCCGCTTGGTGCAGAGCTGAGTTCAATTCCTGGGTATCCTTGTTAACTTTCTGTCTCACTGATCTGTCTAATGTTGACAGTGGGGTGTTAAAGTCTCCCATTATCACTGTGTGGGAGTCTAAGTCTCTAATAGACATCTACAGAACTCTCCACCCCAAATCAACAGAATATACATTTTTTTCAGCACCACACCACACCTTTTCCAAAATTGACCATATACTTGGAAGTAAAGCTCTCCTCAGCAAATGTAAAAGAACAGAAATTATAACAAACTGTCTCTCAGACCACAGTGCAATCAAATTAGAACTCAGTATTAAGAAACTCACTCAAAACCGCTCAACTACATGGAAACTGAACAACCTGCTCCTGAATGACTAATGGGTACATAACGAAATGAAGGCAGAAATAAAGATGTTCTTTGAAACCAACGAGAACAAAGACACAACATACCAGAATCTCTGGGACACATTCAAAGCAGTGTGTAGAGGGAAATTTATAGCACTAAATGCCCACAAGAGAAAGGAGGAAAGATCCAAAATTGACACCCTAACATCACAATTAAAAGAACTAGAAAAGCAAGAGCAAACACATTCAAAAGCTAGCAGAAGGCAAGAAATAACTAAAATCAGAGCAGAACTGAAGGAAATAGAGACACAAAAAACCCTTCAAAAAATTAATGAATCCAGGAGCTGGTTTTTTCAAAGGATCAACAAAATTGATAGACCGCTAGCAAGACTAATAAAGAAGAAAAGAGAGAAGATTCAAATAGACGCAATACAAAATGATAAAGGGGATATCACCACCGATCCCACAGAAATACAAACTACCATCAGAGAATACTACAAACACCTCTACGCAAATAAACTAGAAAATCTAGAAGAAATGGATAAATTCCTCGACACATACACTCTCCCAAGACTAAACCAGGAAGAAGTTGAATCTCTGAATAGACCAATAACAGACTCTGAAACTGTGGCAATAATCAATAGCTTACCAACCAAAAAGAGTCCAGGACCAGATGGATTCACAGCCGAATTCTACCAGAGGTACAAGGAGGAACTGGTACCATTCCTTCTGAAAGTATTCCAATCAATAGAAAAAGAGGGAATCCTCCCTAACTCTTTTTATGAGGCCAGCATCATCCTGATACCAAAGCCTGGCAGAGACACAACAAAAAAAAGAGCATTTTAGACCAATATCCTTGATGAACTTTGATGCAAAAATCCTCAATAAAATACTGGCAAACCGAATCCAGCAGCACATTAAAAAGCTTATCCACCATGATCAAGTGGGCTTCATCCCTGGGATGCAAGGCTGGTTCAATATACGCAAATCAATAAATGTAATCCAGCATATAAACACAACCAAAGACAAAAACCACATGATTATCTCAATAGATGCAGAAAAAGCCTTTGACAAAATTCAACAACGCTTCATGCTAATAACTCTCAATAAATTAGGTATTGATGGGACGTATCTCAAAATAATAAGAGCTATCTATGACAAACCCACAGCCAGTATCATACTGAGTGGGCAAAAACTGGAAGCATTCCCTTTGAAAACTGGCACAAGACAGGGATGCCCTCTCTCACCACTCCTATTCAACATAGTGTTGGAAGTTCTGGCCAGGGCAATTAGGCAGGAGAAGGAAATAAACGGTATTCAATTAGGAAAAGAGGAAGTCAAATTGTCCCTGTTTGCAGATGACATGATTGTATATCTAGAAAACCCCATTGTCTCAGCCCAAAATCTCCTTAAGCTGATAAGCAACTTCAGCAAAGTCTCAGGATACAAAATCAATGTACAAAAATCACAAGCATTCTTATACACCAATAGCAGACAAACAGAGAGCCAAATCATGAGTGAACTGCCATTCACAATTGCTTCAAAGAGAATAAAATCCCTAGGAATCCAACTTACAAGGGATGTGAAGGACCTCTTCAAGGAGAACTACAAACCACTGCTCAAGGAAATAAAAGAGGATACAAACAAATGGAAGAACATTCCATGCTCATGGGTAGGAAGACTCAATATCGTGAAAATGGCCATACTGCCCAAGGTGATTTATAGATTCAATGCCATCCCCATCAAGCTACCAATGACTTTCTTCACAGAATCGGAAAAAACTACTTTAAAGTTTATATGGAATCAAAAAAAGAGCCCGCATCGCCAAGTCAATCCTAAGCCAAAAGAACAAAGCTGGAGGCATCATGCTACCTGACTTCAAACTATACTACAAGGCTACAGTAACCAAAACAGCATGGTACTGGTACTAAAACAGAGATATAGATCAATGGAACAGAACAGAGCCCTCAGAAATAACACCACATATCTACAACTATCTGATCTTTGACAAACCTGAGAAAAACAAGCAATGGGGAAAGGATTCCCTATTTAATAAATGGTGCTGGGAAAACTGGCTAGCCATATGTAGAAAGCTGAAACTGGATCCCTTCCTTACACCTTATACAAAAATTAATTCAAGATGGATTAAAGACTTAAATGTTAGACCTAAAACCATAAAAACCCGAGAAGAAAACCTAGGCATTACCATTCAGGACATAGGCATGGGCAAGGACTTCATGACTAAAACACCAAAAGCAATGGCAACAAAAGACAAAATTGACAAATGGGATCTAATTAAACTAAAGAGCTTCTGCACAGCAAAAGAAACTACCATCAGAGTGAACAGGCAACCTACAGAATGGGAGAAAATTTTTGCAACCTACTTATCTGACAAAGAGCTAATATCCAGAATCTACAATGAACTCAAACAAATTTACAAGAAAAAAACAAACAACCCCATCAAAAAGTGGGCGTAGGACATGAACAGACACTTCTCAAAAGAAGACATTTATGCAGCCAAAAAACACATGAAAAAATGCTCACCATCACTGACCATCAGAGAAATGCAAATCAAAACCACAATGAGACCACAATCTCACACCAGTTAGAATGGCAATCATTAAAAAGTCAGGAAACAACAGGTGCTGGAGAGGATGTGGAGAAATACGAACACTTTTACACTGTTGGTGGAACTGTAAACTAGTTCAACCCTTGTGGAAGTCAGTGTGGCGATTCCTCAGAGATCTAGAACTAGAAACACCATTAGACCCAGCCATCCCATTACTGGGTATATACCCAAAGGACTATAAATCATGCTGCTATAAAGACACATGCACACGTATGTTTATTGCGGCACTATTCACAATAGCAAAGACTTGGAACCAACCCAAATGTCCAACAATGATAGACTGGATTAAGAAAATGTGGCACATATACACCGTGGAATACTATGCAGCCATAAAAAAGGATGAGTTCATGTCCTTTGTAGGGACATGGATGAAATTGGAAATCATCATTCTCAGTAAACTATCGCAAGAACAAAAAACCAAACACCACATGTTCTCACTCATAGGCGGGAATTGAACAATGAGAACACATGGACACAGGAAGGGGAACATCACACTCTGGGGACTGCCGTGGGGTGGGGGAAGGGGGGAGGGATAGCTTTAGGAGATATACCTAATGCTAAATGACGAGTTAATGGGTACAGCACACCAGCATGGCACATGTATACATATATAACTTACCTGCACATTGTGCACATGTACCCTAAAACTAAAAGTATAATAATAATAATAATAATAATAATAATAATAATAATAAAAAGAAAGAATTGCCTTATCTCAGTCTGTATTACCTTTCTATTCACATGGACCTTAATCTGTTGTGGCTGACCTAACAATTCTCCTTAATCTATTTTCCCAAAATTATCTTATACAAATAACATTAAACAATAATAGCTGATTTTATTAGTGCATTCTCACACTGCTATAAATAAATACCTGACACTGGGTAATTTATAAACAATGTTTAATTGGCTCATAGTTCTGCAGGCTGTATAGGAAGCATGGCAGAGTCTGCTTCTGGGGAGGCCTCAGGAAGCGTCCAATGATGGCGGAAGGACAAGGGGGAGCATTTCACTTGGCTAGAGAAAGGGGAGGTGCCACACACTTTTAAATGACCAGATCTCATGAGAACTCACTTACTATCATGAGAACTGCTCCAAGGGGAAAATCCGCCCCCATGATCCAATCACCTCCCACTAGGTCCCACATCCAACATTGGGGATTAAAATTTGACATGAGATTTGGGTGGGGACACAGATCCAAACCATATCACTGATGTTTAAAGAACATTTTCAGATATTCTTCTAAATGCCTTACTTTTAATCCTCACAATAACCCTATGAGATACTTTTACTTATATCTGGTATTTTTTTCTTTTTTTTTTGGAGATAGAGTCTCGCTCATCACCCAGGCTGGAGTGCAATGGTGCAATCTTGGCTCACTGCAAGCTCTGCCTCCCGGGTTCACGCCATTCTGCCTCAGCCTCCTGAGTAGCTGGGACTACAGGCACCCCCCACCACGCCCGGCTAATTTTTTGTATTTTTAGTAGAGATGGGGTTTCACCGTGTTAGCCAGGATGGTCTCGATCTCCTGACCTCGTGTCCGCCCGCCTTGGCCTCCCAAAGTGCTGGGATTACAGGCGTGAGCCACCGCACCCAGCCTGTATCTGTTTTTTTAGGTGTAGGAGCTAAGGAAATTAAATCACTTGTGGCAGATCTGGGATTTGAATACAGCAGTCTAGCTCCATGCTTTTAACTATGATGATACACTATTTTTCTTGAAAATCTCTGTTCACTTTGAAATCGCCTTTGCAAATATATCAATGAGAAAATTAGGACAGTAAAAAAGATCTGAGCTAACCTACCCTCCATCTTCCCTTTCCTTAAATTATCACTGTGCTTTTGGGCTGAGCTAACTTTGGAAGACATTTAGGCTATAGTTTAAATGATAATAGACCTTGCCCAAAACTCAACTTATTTTGTAAAGCTAATGGAAGACCATGAACTGGGTGAAGAGAGGAGCCCGATTCTGCTAAGGTGTAGACATAGATTGTCAGCCATTCCTGCAAATAATGTAACTATTGTAGACTGGCTTTTTGGGATACCTTTTCAGGTTTTTTTGCATGGCTGACACCTACGGCTTCACCTGGACCTTCCAATCCCATTCCTGTGGCCCCATCCAGAAGCAATTCAGCCCACAGGAGAACAGCTTACACCCCCCCAGAGATGAAATCATAGGATTTCATCTCTGCCCCAACCAATCAGCAGCAAGCCTTGCCTCCCTGACCACTTCCCCAAAACTGCCTTTGAAAAACCCCTAACCCTCAGGAGTTCGAGACCAGCCTGGCCAAAATGGTGAAACCCCGTCTCTACCAAAAATACAAAAAATTAGCTGGGCATAGTGGTGGGCACCTGTAATCCCAGCTACCTGGGAGGCTGAGGCAGGATAATCGCTTGAACCTGGGAGGCAGAGGCTGCAGTCAGCAGAAATCATGCCACCGCACACCAGCCTCCTGGGTGACAGAGCAAGACTCTCTCAAAAAAAAAAAAAAAAAGAAAGAAAAAAGAAAAACCCCTAACCCACAAGATGATTTGAGTACTAACTCCATCTCCCACGTGGTGTGGCCAGCCTTGTGTCTATTAAATTCTTTCTTTACTACAATGCTGTAGTCTTCATTTCTGCAGTGGGCTGGAAGAAACCCTTGGGTGGTTACAACTTTGCTATAACACACATTATGCTTTTCTGGTTGTCCTTTAGTGGCTAGTGTTCCCCAATATCCTTCATTTGGTCTCTTCTCTTTATTCCCTAAAAATTTCATCCATTGTAATCATTACCTTTAGGGTGAGTCCTTCAAAATCCACATCTCAAACACTTACCTCATTCAAAAGTAGCAACCTTTCAGAAGCAAACTTAAACATCTGGGGGCATAAAACTCAATCAAAATAAACATCATAAACCATTTCCTTCGAACTCATAAGGTCCCTATTGACTCTGTTTTTCCTCCCAGCTGTGCAGGTTCTAAACTTCTAGGAGTTGCTCAGCTGATTTCTAACCTTCCTGCATCTCTACGGACAACCAGGTGCCAAGTCCTGCCCTACCTTCTCATGCTTCTTGCATCCATTCCTTCCTTTTTATCCTTAGTCACTGTATCACAATCACATTCTTGTTGGAATATGTGAAAGGGAAACAAAATCTCAGGACCCCAAATTCACTATGCCAGGGGTCTATAACCCTAGGGTCATGGACCTCAACTGGTACGAGCTGGAATACACAGCAGGAGGTGAAAGGTGGGCAAGTGAGTGAAGCTTCATCTGTATTTACAGCCACTTCCCATTGCTTATGTTACTGCCTGAGCTCCATCTCCTGTCAAATCAGCAGTGACATTAGATTCTCATAGGAGTGCAAACCCTATTATGAACCGCACATGTGAGGGATCTAACTTGCATGCTCCTTATGAGAATCTACTGTCTGATGACCTGTCACTGTCTCCCATCACCCCCAGGTGGGACCATCTAGTTGCAGGAAAACAAGCTCAGGGTTCCTACTGATTCTACATGATGGTGATCTGTATAATTATTTCATTATATATTACAATGTAATAATAATAGAAACTAAGTGCACAATAAATGTAATGCGATTGAATCACCCTGAAACCATTCCTTCCTCCCTCATGCCTGTCCGTGGAAAAATTGTATTCCACAAAACTGGACCCTGGTGCCAAAAAGTCTGGGGTCTGCTACACTATGTTAAAGAGGAAAAGTTAAGCTCGAAGCTGAATCATGCAAGCAACTCATTCCTTTGTTTTGAAACATTTAGAAGGCCAGATGTCCCCACAGGTAGCTACTCTGTTTACTTTATCTTACCTAAAGTGCTGATTTACTGAGCTGAGATGAATACATAGTTGACTATTCTTCCAGCCCTCCCTTTTTCCCTCCTTTTCTTCATTCCTTTTTTTCTCTTTCTCTCCCTCCCTCACTCTCTTTCTCTCCCTCCCTCACTCTCTTTCTGCTTTTCTTTTCTTTTCTTTCTTTTTTTTTTTTTTTTAAGAGACAGAGTCCCACTCTGTTGCCCAGCTTGGTCTGTTCTTTCATATTCTCCAGAGGATTTTAGATAGCTTGGTTGCAAGGACTGTGTGTTAGTCATCTTTGCATCCTCTCTTCCCCTCCCCAAAGCTAACATGCTGCCTTTGTTCAATATACTTTTCTGAATGAAATCACTGAATGATGCTTATTAGTGAAGGAAAAGAAAAAAAATTTATTCACACCTTAGGAACACAATGTGTTTTTATCTGCTATATCTTCTTTCACTCCAGTAGCTCACCTTACCTTATAGCTCTACAACAGACTACAGTTACTATTTAGAGATACACTGTTATATTCTACATTACACAGAGGTAGGGGCAAACAGCATTTTTCCCCAATGCACTTTTATTAAGTATTTATTATTGGAGGCATTCATTATAGTTTCTATTATAGACTCTGAGGAGCTCTGAAACCGATTTTCCCAATCACCTCTGACCAGTGCTATAACAAAGAAAACATTTCCAGCAGTTACATCTCTCTTGGAGAAATAATAAAAAATTAAAGAGCTGCTTTAAAATGAACCCAAATATAGAAAAAGAATGAAATTATAGAGGGTCTAAAGAGGCAGAAACACGGGGACAACTCAGGCTAAGGCACAAAAGCACATGCCATTCCTTGGCTTTACAGTCAAGGCACAATCATTTGTATAAACTCCTGGTATTAAGACTTCCAGTGATGGAGAGTTTTTTTTTCTTTACATTTACAGTGCTAGCAACTTTTATTCTTTACCTTTTTACCAAGGAGAATTTATGACAGAAGCAAAAGTAGAAAGAATAAAATAATAAACTTCTGTATACTTCTCACTCAGTTTCAAAAATTATTAATTTATAACCAATCATTTCATATATACTTCCATCCCTATTATTATCTTAATAACAGCATTTTTTTTTTTTGAGACATTATCTTGCTCTGTCGTCCAGGCTGGAGTGCAGTGGTGTAACTCGGCTCACTGCAACCTCCACCTCTCAGGTTCAAGTGATTCTCCTGCTCAGCCTCTCAAGTAGCTGGGATTACAGGTGTCCACCACCACGCCCAGCTAATTTTTGTATTTTTAGTAGAGACAGGGTTTTACCATGTTGGCCAGGCTGGTCTTCAACTCCTGACCTCAGGTGATTGGCCCACCTCGGCCTCCCAAAGTGTTGAGATTACAGGCGTGAGCTACCACGCCCGGCCAATAACAGCTTTATTGAGGTACAATTAATATACTGTATAATTCAATCCTTTAAAGTATACAATTCATTGATTTTTATACTCAGGGTTGTACAACCATCACTACAGTCCATTTTAAAACACTCTTGTCAGGCTCCAAGATGGACAACTAGATGCAGTCAGGGAGAACATCTCCAATGGAGGGACCACGACATCAGGAAGACTAGCTCACTCCTAGCAGATCTTCAGAGGGAAGGCATTAAGAGCAGATGAGGGAAGACACAGATGCTAGGCCCAAGGGGAAGGAAGCTGGGAACCCTGCATGGGGCTACCGCGCACCGGGACTCATTGCTGGACCCCAATGATGCTTGAAGAAGGGGTGACTGAACAGACAAGGAGCAACCCACTCTCACCAGAGGCCTCTGGAAGCCCAGCAGGATGAGACACTGTGACCACCTTGAACATTTAAGTTGGCAGAGAAAGCTGCTTAGAGAAGTGGTAGGCACAGAACTCCAGCTGGTGTGGAGCCCAGAGGGTTTAGTGCAGAAGCATCTGCAGTGGAGCATGAACAGGGACGCCCATCCCGCTAGGCTCAACTTGCTCCCATAGGAGACGTTGGCCCTAGGGGAACTGCTGGACCTGAACTCCATGAGACAGGGCTGGTCCGACTGGACCACTGTTTGGTCTGTTGGTCTCTCCAGGGTCCCCAGCCTGGCCACACCTGCTTGCAGTACAGCCGCCAGGTAACTCCTAGGGGCACATGTCAGCTCCTGTAGTGGCAGAGCTCACCTAACTAGCAGAGTGCTCCAGCAGAGAGGCCACTGCTGACATGCACCAGCTTGCACACGCCCTCTCCCCACTGCAGCCTCACCCATGCTGCTTTGCCTGCAGGTACTCGCCCACAGGCACCCCCAACATTACTTTAATAGTGAACAAATGGTGCTGGGACAATACATTCACAACACACCATATGCAGAGCTTAACATGGGACAGAGATATAAGCATAAGAGCTAACACTATTAAACTCGTAAAACAGACATTAATACTCATGAGTTTGGATTATGCAATGATTTCTTAGATGTGACACCAAAATCACAAGCAAAAAAGACATAAATTAGACATCAGCAAAATTAAAACATTTTGTCCATCAAAAGACATAATCAAGAAAGTAAAAAAAAAAAAGCTCATAGAATGGAAGAATTTTGCAAATTATATCTATCGATAAGGGACTTGTATCTAGAATAAAATTCCTACCACTCAATACTTAAAAACCCCAATTTAAAAATGCATGAAGGATCTAAATTGACATTTCTCCAAAGAAATGACCAAATAAACACATGAAAAGATAGCATCGCTAATCATCAGGGAAATGGAAAATCACACCACAGTGAGGCACCTCATTTCATACTCACTGTATGAAATGTAAATTATATGTTATGATTATAATTTGATTAAAATAGATTCAGTATCTCAAAGCTGAGTGATATAGGACTGGCTAGGAAAATTTATAATTTATTTATTGAAAAGATCTTATCCCCACTGACTTGCAGTGTATATGTATCATAAATCAAGCAATCATATATGTCGAGTTTATTTCTGAGTTCAATGTCTATTTCTAAGCCTGAATTTTTATCCCATAGGTCTATACCTTAAGATTTTGTGGCCGGGCACAGTGGCTCATGCCTGTAATCCCAGCACTTTGGGAGGGCGAAGTGGGTGGACTGCCTGAGGTCAGGAGTTTGAGACCAGCCTGGCCAAAATGGTGAAACCCCATCTCTACTAAAAATACAAAAAAAATTAGCCGGGCGTGGTGGTGTGCACCTGTAATTCCAGCTACTTGGGAGGCTGAGGCAGGGGAATTGGTTGAACCAGGGAGGTGGAGGTCGCAGTGAGCCGAGATTGCGCCACTGCACTCCAGCCTGGGGGACAGAGCAAAACTCTGTCTCAAAAAACGAAGAAAAAACTTTGTAACATACTAAGTCCTCTTTGTTGTTTTATCTCAGGATTGTCTTGGTTATTCTAGGTCCTTTGCATTTCCATATTAATTTCAGAATTAGCATGTAAAATCACACAAAAACCAAGCTGAGATTATTATTGAGATTGCAGTGAATCTCTGATCGTTTTGGAGAGAACTGGCATCTTAGCAATACTGAGTCTTTCAGTTAACGAGCTAGCTATTCTTCAATTTCCTTCTTGGCATTGTTTTGTAGTATTCTGATAAAAGTCTACACATTTTTTTTAGAGTTACCCCAGGTTACTGATAGCTCAGATGCTATTATAAATGATCTTTTGAAGTTTTATTTTCCAATTATGTATTGGTAATATATGGTAAAAATTGATATTTTTATATTGAAATTATTATCAGCAGTCTTGCTAAATCCTGCTGATTAGACTGATTAGAATTAGACTGATTAGAATTAGACTTATTAACTCTAATAGTTTGCTTGTATATTCTTTTGGGATTTCAAAAATATAATTATGTCTACTGTAATTAAAGTTCGTTTTTATTCCTTTTTTCTCTACTTTTGTACCTTTTATTTCTTCTTTTCTGTATCTCACTGCTAGGAGCTCCAGTATAAACCTGAATAGGAGTGATGAAAGTAGATATTCTTGCCTTGTTCTCAATTTTTGGGGAGAAGAGAGTTGAGTATTTCCTCATATTATGTTAGTGGCAGATATTTTTGTAGATACCCTCTATCAAATTAAGTCACCTTCCTAAAAATTTTCATCATAATGGTGTATTTAATTGTATCCAATGTTTTTTTTTTTTGAGAGGGAGTCTCGCACCGTCACCTAGGCTGGAATGCAGTGGCGTGATCTCGGCTCACTGCAAGCTCTGCCTCCCGGGTTCACACCATTCTCCTGCCTCAGCCTCCCAAGCAGCTGGTACTACAGGCACCCACCACCACGCCTGGCTAATTTTTTTTTGTATTTTTAGTAGAGATGGGGTTTCATTGTTTTAGCCAGGATGGTCTTGATCTGACCTTGTGATCCACCTGCCTCGGCTTCCCAAAGTGCTAGGATTACAGGCGTGAGCCACTGTTCCCGACCATATCAAATGTTTTTTATTTACTAAAATGTTCATATAATTTTCCTTTATTCTGTTCATATTATGAATCACACTGGGCTTTTTCAAACCAATTTGGAGTTCCTGATACAAATCCCACTTGATCATAATGGAGTGGTTTTTTTTTTCTTTTTTCTTTTCTTTTTTTTTTTTTTTTTGAGACAGAGTTTCACTCTTGTTGTCCAGGCTGGAGTGCAATGGCGCGACCTCGGCTCACTGCAACCTCCGCCTCCCGGATTCAACTGATTCTCCTGCGTCAGCCTCCCAAGTGGCTGGGATTACAGGCATGCGCCACCACGCTCGGCTAATTTTTTTATTTTTAGTAGAGACGGGGTTTCTCCATGTTGGTCAGGCTGGTCTCGAACTCCTGACCTCAGGAGATTTGCCCGCCTTGGCCTCCCACAGTTCTGGGATTACAGGTGTGAGCCACTGTGCCCGGCCTTGTTTTTATATATATCTAAATTTTAACTTATAATGTTTTATTTACTATTTGTGTGTTCACTGGCCTGCAATTCTATTTTCTTGTGATGTACCTGTCAAATTTTGGGGTAGGGGTTATTTTGGCCTTAGAAAGAATACCTCTCTCTACTTTTTAAAACATTAACTGCAATACAATTACCATACCAAAAAATAATTGACAATATTTCCTTACTATCATCAAACCCAGCAAATGTTCAACTTGCCAACTGTTCCACAATTTTTAAACTCGTTTGTCTGTTGAGTCAGTATCCACATAAGGCCCACACAGATGTCATAAGCTGATATATCTTTTAAGTCTTTGTTTTGTTTTGCTTTGTTTCCTAAGAGTCTCACTCTGGCACCTAGGCTGGAGTGCAGTGGCGTGATCTCGGCTCACTGCAACCTCCACCTCCACGGTTGAAGTGATTCTCATGCCTCAGCCTCCTGAGTAGCTGGGACTACAGGCACGCGCTATCATGCCAGGCTAACTTTTGTGTTTTTTGTAGAGGTGGAGTCTTGTTATGTTGCTCAGGCTGGTCTTGAACTCCTGGGCTCAAGTGATCCGCCTGCCTCAGCCTCCCAAAGTGTGGGGATTACAGGTGTGAGCCACCGCACCTGGCCAATATACCTTTTAAGTCTTTTTTAACCTATACATTTCCCCTTCATCCCTTTTTTTCTTCCTTACATTTTATTTGATGGAGAAACCAAGTTGTTTGTCTCACAGGCATTTCCCACAGTCTAGATTTTGCTGACTGCGTACTTGTGGTGTACTTTAACATATTCCTCTGTCTGCATTTCCTATAAATTAGTAGTTGAATCCATACTGTCGACTTCTTATAAACTTTCTATTGATGTTTAATATATGTATAGAAAAGTACATAGATGATAAATATGTAGCTTGATTAATTTTAACACTGTAGTTACATACCATGTAAGTAACATCCAAAAGTATGACTAATAAAATATAAAACTTCATGTACTTGTTTTTTATTAACGTTTTCTTAAACATACAGATAGCTCACATTTATTTCAATGTTTAATATTAGAAGTGTTTTGGGTCTTTATTACGAAGTTCGGTGATGATTCTATAACCAGAAATATGCCATAGGAACTTAACACTTGTTTGATAACAATTAGCCTATGGTAAAATTGGTTTCATCATATGTCATTTCACTTAAAGTCGCAGTTTCAAAGAACCCATTGACGATGTTAAGTGAGGACTTACTGAACAATAGTCTCAGTTTTACCATGGGGGATATGTTTCAAGACATCCCCTGTAGATGCCTGAAACCACAGCAAGTACAAAACCTGATTGTTGTCAGTCAAAACACATTTCTGTTCACGTCTTCCACTCACAGATTTAATGCCTTTTCCCTCTTAACTAAATACTTATCATGCATTAATTGTGGTCATAACTTTCGTAGTTTGAGGTGCAACAGGAATCTAAACTAGTTTCTTTTTCCTTCTTCACAATTTTACAGATAGGAGATTTGGTCTTACTACAGATGTTAGCACTCTTACCATACCATTCTTTTTCTTTCCTTATTAAGTTGAGAACTTTTACTACCTTTTCACTTAAGGGAAGCACTTTATAGATCAAGCTTGTCCAACCCACAGCCATGGCCCACTGTAGCCCAGGATGGCTTTGAATGTGGCCCAACACAAATTCGTAAGCTTTCTTAAAACATGATGAGTTTTCTTGTGATTTATTTATTTATTTATTTATTTTAACTCATCAGCTATCACTAGTGTTAGTGTGTTTTATGTGTGGCCCATGACAATTCTTTTTCTTCCAATGTGGTCCAGGGAAGCCAAAAGACTAGGCACCCCGTTATAGATTCTCTTTGACATAAGGTTTACTATAACATAAGTGCTGGGATACCATGACAGGTGATCTGATAACCCTAAGTGACTAATGGGAGGTGAGTGTATATAGTGTGGATATGTTGCACACAGGGATGATTCATGTCCTGGGCTAGACAGAGCTGGACAGCACAGGACTTCGTCAGGCTACTCAAAATAGCATGTAATTTGAAACATGAATTATTTCTTTCTGGAATTTTCCGTTTAATATTTTTGGACCATGGTTGACCATGGGTAACTCAAATGGGGGAAAGCAAAACTGTGGATAAGGGGAGGCCACTGTAAATATTAACTTGAATAAACATAAGTAACAGAAATTCTGGTTCCTAGGTCTCTATATTCACCACTCTTATCCATACTTAGAATCATTTCACTACTTTGAAGATCAAAGAGTTCCTTTCACCCAAATGGTACTTGTAGTAATATTACATAATTCTACAGAAAATATAGAGGGGATCAGACCAATAAGACTCAAGGGCATTCCAAGAATTTTAACATGGGATTGAGAAAGAGGACTAGATATAAAGCGATATCCCATAAAATAATACGAAGACAAAGAGAAGGTGGCATAGAAAGCCAAAGGAGCCACACAAATTTAGATGTGGAGCAGCCTCATTGAAACCTCTTCATTTTAAGATTATAAAACTGATTCTCCAGAGAGACAGGTGACTTAAGACCACCAACTCATGAAAAGCTGTGGCCAGGGCCTCCCATGATGGTCAGCCACTGTGACTCTATAGCTAGTGGGGGCTGGGGAGGATTCTACAATCTCTGTTTATTTGGAAACACAGAATAGCTTATCACTTATTTCCCACATATTTTAAAAATATATATATTTTAAATTATTTTTTCCAAAAATAAGCCCATTAAATTTACTGAAAAAAATTACCTAATTTTCACCATGGGAGGGCAGTCTTATTCTAATAAGCTATGGAAGTCTGAAAATAAAGACATGAAAGCCAGGTCTACTTTAAAATAGTCTTAAACCACTATTATTATATTTTTAAAATTTAGACAATAACTTCTAACTAGAAGCAAAAATAATAACACACGATCTGACTAATAAAAATACTTGGGAAAACAAAAAGATGAAATACTTGAAAACGGACAAACAGAATTGTGCTTCATATGCAAAAAAATCTAAGTCACTTCCCCATACTGGAAAATCTTAATAAGAACAAAAGAACAGCACCAAGCATTTACTAAGGCCATACCACGTAGCAGTAACAAATGAAGCAGTTTATTGATTGACTGATTGATTGACTGAGATGGAGTCTCGCTCTGTCACATAGGCTGGAGTGCAGTAATGCAACCTCAGCTTTGCAACCTCTGCCTCCCAGGTTCAGGAGATTCTCCTGCCTCAGCCTCCCAAGCAGCTGGGATTACAGGCACATGCCACCATGCCCGGTTAATTTTTGTATTTTTAGTAGCGATGGGGTTTCACCATGTTGGCCAGGCTGGCCTCGAACTCCTGACCTCAAGTGATCCACCTGCCTTGGCCTCCCAAAGTGCTGGGATTCCAGGCAAGAACCACCACACCCAGTCAAAAATGAAGCAGTTTAAATGCAATGTTTAAATACTAAGCACTCAATCATTATGAAATCTTATAATGGTAGATGTAGACACACCAATCTCAAAAATTATATGAAAATGCAAAGGACTTACAACAGTGAAAACAATTTGGAAAAAGAACAACAAAGTTAGAGGATGTATACTCTCCAATGGCAGAACTTACTGTAAAACTACCCTAATAAGGAGAGCATGACACTGGTATAAGGCAGACACATAGAGCAATAGAACAGAACTGAGGATCAGAAACAAACCTGCACATTTATGGTTAACTAATTTTTGACAATGGAGAAATAATTGTCCTTTCAACAAATGGTGCTGAGACAATTGGATATTCACATGCAAAAAAGTGAACTTAGATCCTAACCTCACACCACACACAAAAATTAAATCAAAACAGATCATAGACCTAAATATAAGAGATAAAACTTATAAAACTTCTGGAAGAAACAGGAAAAAATATTTAAGACCTGAGGCAAAGAGTTCTTAGACTTGACACCAAAAGCATGAATAATAAAAGATAAAAATTCATAAACTGGCCCCAGTGCAGTGGCTGACATCTGTAATCCCAGCACTATGGGTAGCTGAGGTGGGAGGATCACTTGAGCCTAGGAGTTCAAGACCAGCCTGGGCAACACAGGGAGACCTCATCTCTACAAACAATAAAAAAATTAGCCAGGTGTGGAGGCACATGCCTGTGGTCTCAGCTACTCGAGATGCTGAGGAGGGAGGATCACTGGAGGCTGAGGTGGGAGGATCACTTGAGCCTGGAAGGTTAAAGTTGCAGTAAGTTGTGATTGCGCCACTGTACTCCAGCCTGGGCAACAGAGTGAGACAGTGTCTCCAAAAAATAATTTATAAATTGGACTTTACAAAATTAATATTTATGTGTCAAAAGGCTATTAAGAAGATGAAAAGCCTGGGCACAATGGCTCATGCCTGTAATCCCAACACTTTGGGAAGCAGAGTGGATCGCTTAAGCCCAGGAATTCGAGATCAGCTTGGGCAACATGGCGAAACCCTGTCTCTACAAAAAATACAAAAATTTGCTGGGTGTGTTGGCATATGCCTGTGGTCTCAGCTACTCGGGAAGCTGAGGTGGGAGGATTACTTGAGCCCAGGAGGCAGAAGCTTCAGTGAACCAAGAACCTGCTACTGCACTCCAGCCTGGGCAACATAGCGAGACTCTGTCCAAAAAAAAAAACAAAAAAAAGACAAAAGACTAATCATACACTAGAAGAAAAATATTACAAGCTATATATTTGATAAAGGACTTATATCCAGAATATACAAAGAACCCTTACAATGTGTAATAAGACAAAAACCCAATTTAAAAAAGGCAAATTGATATACAGTTTTAATGTAATTCCTACCAAAATCCCAGCAAGATTTATTTATTTATTTTTGAGACAGAGTTTCGCTCTTGTTGCCCAGGCTGGATTGCAATGGTGTGAGCTCTGCTCACTGCAACCTCCGACCCCTGGGTTTGAGCGATTCTCCTGCCACAGCCTCCTGAGTAGCTGGGATTACAGGCACCTGCCACCATGCCCGGCTAATTTTTTTGTATTTTTAGTAGAGATGGGGTTTCACCATGTTGGCCAGGCTGGTCTCAAACTCCTGTCTTCAAGTGATCCGCCCGCCTTGGCATCCCAAAGTGCTGGGATTACAAGTGTGAGCCACCGCACCCAGCAGATTTCTTACAGATACAGACAAGATCATTCTAAAATTTATGTAGAAAGGCAAAGGAACTAGAATAGCCAAAACAATTCTGAAAAAAGAATATAGTGAGAAAAATCATTCTACTTGATTTCAAGACTTACAATATAACTATAGTAATCAAGACTAGGTGGTGTTGTCAGGAAGACAGACGTATAAATAAATAGAACTGAAAAAGAAAAGCCAGAAATAGCATTAAGTGCAGACAATTGATTTTTGACATAGGCACCAAAGCAATTACTGAAGGAAAGACAGTCTTTTAAACAAATGAATTGAGTAATTGAATATCCATACGCAAAAAAAACCTTTCAAACCCTATATAAAAATTAACTCGAAATGAATCATAAAAGTAAAATGTCAAGCTATACTTTTAGAAAATAACATAGATGAAAATCTTTGAGAGCTAGGACTTTGTAAAGAGTTCTTAGATATGACACCAAAAGCATGATCTACAAAAGAAAAAAAGAATCAATAAACTGGACTTCACCAAAATTTAAAACTTTTGCTCTGTGAAAGATGCTGATAAGAAGATGAAAAGGCATGCAATAGAATGGAGAAAATCTTTGCAAACTACATATCCTACAAAGGTACTCCTTGTTCTAGTATCTAGAACTGATAAAACTCAAGAGCAAATAAAAAATTCAATGGGAAAATAGGCAAAGGACATGAACAGACATTTCACTAAAAAGAATACACAGATAGCAAATAAGCACATGAAAAGATTCTGAACATCATTAGCTATTTGGGAAATGCAAATTAAAACCACAGTAATATATCACTACATACCTATTAGAATGGCTAAAATAAAAATGTGTTAAAACATCAAATGCTAGTGAGGATGTCGAGAAACTGAATCACTCATACACTGTTCGTGGGAATGTAAAATGGTGCAGCTGTTCTGGAAAATAGTTTGCCAGGTTTTTAAAAACTAAACATGCACTTACCATACGACCCAGCAGTTATACTCTGGGCATGTACCCCATAGAAATGAAGACTCGTGTTGACACAAAAACCTGTACATGAATGTTTAGAACAACTTTATTAGTATTAGCCCAAACTGGAGGCAGCCCAGATGTTTTTTCAGTGGACAGTTAAACCAACTATGGTACATCCATTTCGTGGAATATCACTCAGTAACAAAAAGGAATAAACCAGTGATACATGCAGCATCTCAAATGAGTCCCCAGATAATTATGTTTAGTGACACATTTCCAAAAGGTTATATACTGTATGATTCCATTTCTGTAACATTCCTGAAATAACAAAACTGTAAAATTGAGAAAAGATTAGTTTTTGCTAGGGGCTAAAGATGAAGGGGGAAGGGCAAGAGATTTATGTACCTATAAAAGGGCAACATGTGAAACTCTTGCAGGGATAAAAATGTACTGTAATTCTACTATCTCAACCTCAATATCCTGATTGTAATACTGTACCATAGTTTTGCAAGATGTTATCATTAGGGGAAACTGGGTAAAGGGTACACGGTTTCTTTCTGTATTAGCTCTCATAACTGCATGTGACTCAATAATGAAATTGAAATAACATTTTTAATTAAAAAGTAAATGATTGCAGTAGAATCTAAGGTAATAGGAGAAATCTACACCAGGGCCCACTTGAGAATGGTTTTATAAAATGGTCAGAGAGTATTTTTAATCACTCTGAACCTTGGGGATTTATAAATAAAATGAAAAATAAGGGTGATAAAGACAAACATCTGAATCTTGAAAAAGATGACCATAGATTGCCTAATAAGAGTTTCATCCCTGGATTATGTCTACCAAGCATTGCCAAAACACATCTAAGGTTGTACACAGTGTACAGTATACTTTTTATTTTATTTTTGAGATGGAGTCTCGCTCTGTTGTCCAGGCTGGAGTGCAGTGGCATGATCTTGGCTCACTGCAATCTCCACCTCCCAGGTTCAAGCAATTCTCCTGCCTCAGCCTCCTGAGTAGCTGGGATTACAGGCGTGCACCACCACGCCCCACTAAATTTTGTATTTTTAATAGAGATGGGGTTTCGCCATGTCGGCCCGGCTGGTCTTGAACTTCTTGAACTCCTGACCTCAGGTGATCCGTCCGCTTCAGGCTCCCAAAGTGCTGGGATTACAGGTGTGAGCCACCTCACCTTGCCCAGAAAACTTTTTAAAAAATTAAGGTCTGAATCATCTTGCATCTCTGGATGTTTTCCTCCAAATTCAACAATTTCTTTTTTTTTTAAGTTTTACTTTTCTGAATGAGATTTTCTCCCAATATTTGTTAAAAAGATGATTCCTTCTCCACTGACTTACCTTTGGCAAAAATAAATTAATCAGAAATTTGTAAGCTTATATCTGAACTTTCTCTATTCCACTGCTCATGTGTCTATCCTTTTGCCAATACTTATGTTTATTTAGATCTTCCTCAATGTTTGCAGTTTTCAGCATGCAATTCTTACACAAATCTTACTAGATGTTAACTAAATATCTCGATCTCCAATTACTCATTCTTTTTTGTTTTTTTTGAGACAGAGTCTCGCCCAGTTGCCTAGGCTGAAGTGCAGGGGCACAATCTCGGCTCACTGCAACCTTGGTCTACTGGGTTCAAGCGATTCTTCTGCCTCAGCCTCCCGAGTGGCTGGGACTACAGGTGCGCACCACCACACCCAGCTAATTTTTGTATTTTTAGTAGAGACGGGGTTTCACCATATTGGCCAGGCTGGTCTGGAACTCCTGACTTTGTGATCCACTGACCTCAGCCTCCCAAAGTGTTGGGATTACAGGCGTCAGCCACCGCGCCCAGTCTCCAATTATTCATTCTAGCATACAGAAATAAAATGGATTTTTGTATACTGACTTCAATCTTGGCTCAGCTAGAATTAGTGTGCTTTGGGAATGATATTTAAAGGAAGGTGAGCACAAGGTATTAGATAAGTGTATTTTAAACAGTTGATGTTTAAAAAAATATATACTTTTTTTTTTAGATGAAGTCTTGCTCTGTCACCCAGGCTGGAGTGCAATGGTGCGATCTTGGCTCACCTGCAACCTCTGCCTCCTGGGTTCAAGCGATTCTCCTGCCTTAGCCTCCCAAGTAGCTGGGATTACAGGCAAGCACCACTGCACCAAGCTACTTTTTGTAGTTTTAGTAGAGATGGGGTTTTGCCATGTTGGTCACGCTGGTCTTGAACTTCTGACCTCAAGTGATCTGCCTGCTTCGGCCTCCCAAAGTGCTGGGATTATAGGCCGTGAGCTATCACACCCAGCCTAGGGTACATTTTTGTAATTAAATTTTCATTGTTCTCATAGCAACCATTTATAAAACATTCCAGATGTTTTATAAATAATAAATGTTTTATAAATGTATCTCAAATTATATAATCCCTTATTAACTTGTAGAACATAATCTTTCTGCCTAATGTACCTTTTCCCCACATTAGAGAAGAAAAAAAGGTATCAGGCTGCCTTGCAAAAACCCAAATGTAATTAGGGAGACTCACTGTCTGTACCAAGTACCAGTCAAACAGAAAACCGATTGCAGGAGGAATTTACTCCTCCTTCCTTGTTATTGTTTTAATGTTTGTCTCCTCCAAAAATCATGTTGAAATCTAACTGCCATCATAACAGTATTCAGAGGTGGGAACTTTTAAGAAGTATTTAGGTTATCTGATGCTGTTATTACAGGAGTGGAATCACTCCCTCTTGCTCTCTTTAACCCGGCAAGAAGTCCCTTGCCAAATGCTGGTGCCTTGATCTTGGACTTCCCAATAACTCCAGAACTGTGAGGAAATAAATTCCTGTTCATTATAAATTATTCATTGCATGGTATTCTGTTATAGTAGCAAAAGATGAACTAAGGCACTCCTCAAATGCCTTTTTGCTTTGTGGTATCTCACGGTATGTTTTTTATTTAGTCAAAGAAGAAAAAATAAATCACTACCATGAAAGATTCAAATCCAAAATTTTTTTTGTATCTTTTTCCTGCCCTTTCCTCCAATTAACTAATACGATGGATTATGTATTCCCCAAATTAAAGGGTCTACTTCTATATGCACCTCCTCAACAACAAAAATATTTCCCAATGATTTCACCAAGTAAAATGCATCTTTCCACCCTTTCCTAGTCCTGAAAATGTGATTTCTAAAACTGCTAAATGCTAAGTACTAAGTACTTTGTACTTAGTACCAGTCATTGTAGAAGAAACTTTGAATTAATTATGTAGAAAATAATTTTTTAATCGTGTATATAATTTTGGGACTTTGCTTCTGTGAGGGTGGAGTACTGGCTGCTCCCCGTGCCTACGAGTGCTCTCTCGCTTCTTCTGCAGCCTGTGATTGGTTGTGTGCTGGCTTTTATACCCAGTCCTCCTTGTTTGGCGAGGATTCTACAACATCTGCTAGTTTTGTTGTCACATGGCTTATTGATTTGAAATGTACTTTCATCTCATGTGGTTTATAGGAGCTAACTGGGAGAAAGACCGAACAATAAATAGTCCAGCTGTCTAGATACTAAAGATTTACAAAATGTCTTTCAAACAAAGAGCTAGTCCCTTAAAAGCAATTAAAGAGAAGGTCAAATTACCATTTTCTTTTTTCCTTTTTTTTTGAGATGGAGTTTCGCTCTTGTCGCCCAGGCTGGAGTGCAATGGCGCCATCTTGACTCACTGCAACCTCTGCCTCCCAGGTTCAAGCGATTCTCCTGCCTCAGCCTCCTGAGTAGCTGGGATTACATGCGCCCATCACCACGCCCAGCTAATTTTTATATTTTTAGTAGAGACCGGGTTTTGCCATGTTGGCCAGGCTGGTCTCGAACTCCTGACCTCAGGTGATCCAACCGCCTCAGCTTCCCAAAGTGTTGGGATTACAGGCGTGAGCCACTGAGCCCGGCCAAAATTACCATTTTCATGGGATCCACATGTGCCTAAAAAACTCAAGAGAATCAACTGAAAAACTGTAACACACAGTCATAGGTATAACTAGCAAGAGGTTAGTATCTATGAGATATAATGAACTTGTAAAAATCAATTAAAAAAAATTACATAATAGAAAAATGAGTAAAGGCCAGGCATGGTGGCTAACGCCTGCAATCCCAGCATTTTGGGAGGCTGAGGTGGGCAGATCACGAGGTCAGGAGTTTGAGACCACCCTAGCCAATGTGGTGAAACCCCATTTCTACTAAAAATACAAAAATTAGCTAGGCGTGGTGGCAGGCGCCTGTAATCCCAGCTACTCGGGAGGCTGAGGCAGAAGAATTGCTTGAACCTGGGAGGCAGAGGTTGCAGTGAGCCAACATCACGCCACTGCACCCCAGCCTGGGAAACAGAGCTAGACTCTGTCTTGGAAAAAAAGAAAAGAAAAGAGAAGAAAAGAAAAATGAGTAAAAAACATCAACAGGCATACAACAGAAGAGAAAATCCAAATGGCTGAAAAACATTCAAAAAGATGTTCAATCTCTTTAATAGGCAGGCCAATGGAAGTTAAAATCACAATGTAATGCCACTGAATACTTACCAAATTGGAAAAAGTTTAGAGAATATCAAGTATCAAGTATTAATGAGATCTAAACAAACGTACCCTTATCCACATCAAATGCCAACAGTGCATCAATCGACAGGCATGTCAAAGGGAAATAATAAAACGTTGAGAAATGCCTTCAATAGTTAAAGAAATCTAGTGTATGGAAACAGTCCCATTTCAAATTTGATAGGGGAAAGGTGGACTATTCAATTAATGCCAGCAACATATTCAGTGGGATCACATCTCATACTTAACAAGCACTGTAAACACTAAACACCAGATTTTCAAATGCAAAAAAATTTTTTTAATTTAAAAATAAAGAAACTGGCCAGGCGCAGTGGCTCACGCCTGTAATCCCAGCACACTGGGAGGCTGAAGCAGGCGGATCACGAGGTTAAGAGATCGAGACCATCCTGGCCGACATGGTGAAACCCTGTCTCTACTAAAAATACAAAAATTAGCTGGGAGTGGTGGTGTGCACCTGTTGTCCCAGCTACTTGAGAGGCTGAGGCAGGAGAATCACTTGAACTCAGGAGGCGGAGGGTGCAGTGAGCCGAGATCGTGCCACTGCACTCTAGCCTGGTGACAGAGCGAGACTCCATCTCAACAACAAATAAATAAAAACAAAACAACAACAACAAAAGAAACCATAATAGTCCTAAAATGAACAGTGTAAATCAAGGAAGAATTTTTCGGCGAATGCAGAAGTAACTATAACACAAAAGCGAGGCCGGGCGCGGTGGCTCACGCCTGTAATCCCAGCACTTTGGGAGGCCGAGGCGGGCGGATCACGAGGTCAGGAGATCGAGACCATCCTGGCTAACACGGTGAAACCCCGTCTCTACTAAAAATACAAAAAATTAGCCGGGCGTGGTAGTGGGCGCCTGTAGTCCCAGCTACTCGGGAGGCTGAGGCAGGAGAATGGCGTGAACCCGGGAGGTGGAGCTTGCAGTGAGCCGAGATCGTGCCACTGCACTCCAGCCTGGGCGACAAAGCAAGACTCCGCCTCAAAAAAAAAAAAAAAAAAAAATAACACAAAAGCCAGGAGGCTGTTAAGAAGAGATGGATAAACTTGTCCAGGCGTGGTGGCTCACACCTGTAATCCCAGAACTTTGGGAGGCCAAAGAGGGCAGATCACCCGAGGTCAGGAGTTCGAGACTAGCGTGGCCAACATGATGAAACCCTGTCTCTACTACAATACAAAAATTAGCCAGGTGTAGGTATGGGTGCCTGTAATCCCAGCTACTCGGGCGACTGAGGCAGAAGAATCGCTTGAATGACTTCATCTTAAAAAAAAAAAAAAGAGAGAAGAGATGGATAAACCCACTGACATAACAAAAAGTCTTCATGGCAAAACCATCAAAAGCAAATTACAAATTGGAAAATAATAGTTAAAAGTCATAGCACACAGTTTCCCTTATACATAAAAAAACTCCTAGAAGTCATTAAGCAAAAGATCTACAATACAATAGAAATAAAAGTAAAAGATATAAGCAGTTCCAGAAAACGCAGCATACAGGGCTGTAAAATATAAAAGATATTCAACCAGATCCATAGTAAGAGAAATAAGAACTCAACTATAAGATACCATTTTAACCCACCAGATCATTGAAAGATTAAAACCTGATAAATGGTATGCGGAGGATTTAACAGCTGGGAGTGCCACTTGGAAGGGCCTCTGAGGAGAACAATCACATCTATGCCTGAGGATTGACCCCTCAGACACACTAGCACGCATATGCAGTCCCTTATAAAAGTTTATTAGCTGCACCATTGTTTACATTAGGAAAAGAGTAGAAACATCTCCAATTTCATACAAGAATGCTTTTTGAGAAATAATGATTTCTAAATATATGTATTTGCTTCTATATGTACAAAATATCTCTGGAAGGATTCACAAGAAAATGACAAGATGATGATGATGATGATGATGATGATGATGATGATGATGATGATGATTTTGAGACGTAGTTTCGTTCTTGTCACCCAGGCCGGAGTGCAATGGTGCAATCTCAGCTCACTGCAACCTCCGCCTCCTGGGTTCAAGGAATTCTCCTGCCTCAAACTCCCAAGTAGCTGGGATTATAGGCGCCTACCACCACGCCCGGCTAATTTTTGTATTTTTAGCACAGACAAGGTTTCACCATGTTGGCCAGACTAGTCTGGAACTCCTGACCTCAGGTAATCCGCCCTCCTCAGCCTCCCAAGGTCCTGGGATTACAGGAGTGAGCCACTGCACTTGGCCTGAAAATGACAAGATTATATTCAGGTAATTCAGATGCTGAGTTAAGGATAACAGTCATTTGTTCTTTACCTTCTCTGTGTTCTGTAGACTTTAGCCAAGTATTCACTGATTGTCTTCTGTTTTCAGTGTTTCTGTATTCATGCTTTTATGTTAATAAAAGTTTGTTTCACATATAGGCCATATGAGGCCTGCTGATGAGTTCACCAGGTAAGGCCTGGGAGGTGACAGTAAGATTATTCCCCTGAATTGGTACAGAGGCCATTGTCTGGAGGCATCTTTCCTCCAACAGTCAGGAAAATAGAAACATTCAGAAAATGGAGAAGAAGATGCACATTGGAGGGTACTGTGCATTCATTCATTCATTCAAACAATATTTATTGAGCACCCACTATTGACAGACAGTTTGGGGACACGGTAGCTCATAAAAGAGTCTTATCAGAAAGGAGAAAGCAGACAAATAATTACATTCATAATTAATTGCAACTGGAATAAGCTTATGTCTTAAAGATAAGAGTTAGCTAACAACAAGATTGAGAGGTACAGAGGCCTAGCATCCTCAAGAGACAGAGAAGCTCCTTCAAAGGTCATAGTGAGACAGAAACATGGCAATGTGAAGCTTAAAAAGAAGCCAGTGTGGGTACAGCGCAGAAACCAGCAGTGGTGCAAACTGAACATTCCAAGAATGGGCAAGTAGTAGGCCAAGGTCAGATCATCCCCAATCTTGAAGATCAATGTTTGGAATTTACTTTTTTAAATAAAGCATCACTGGAAGTAACAAGTAGAAACAAGTAACAAGTAGAAACAAGGAAGTTTAAGTAGACACAGTGTGCAGTCTGATTTTTATGCAGACAAGAAGAAAATTGCTTGGAGATGTATGAACATAGTCAAGACCCTACCCAGAACACCTGGGTTTGAGATGATGGCAGTCATGGTATGAGACACAGACAGACCAAAAAGATACCTGGGTGTAGAACACAAAAGATTCACCAATAGATTCAATTTGAAAGTCAGGGAGAAGTATTTACATCAGTGGTTCTCAAGGTTTGGTGGGACCTGGGACACTTGTTTAAAATGGAAGTTCCTGGGCCCATGCTCAGAGGTTCTGATTTTGTAGATCTTGAGTATAAAGATGCTGGAACCTGAATTTTTAATAAGCAGCTCTGGTAATTCTGATGATGATGGACCTCCTGCCACACTTGAGAAGGCACTAATTTAAAGGACTCCCAAACTTCTGGCTTACACAAGAGAGTGGTCAGGGTTGGCATGGGGGCACCATTTACAGAAAATGTGAATGATGATGGCCAAGAAAGCCTGTGAGTATGGGCCATGAATTCAGGAGCCTCTGCTCCTCATAGCCCCCTGGGAGCAGACAGACTAAGACACCGACTGCAATTAATGTTTGGACTGTTGCTATAGGGCTGCCCAAGTGGCCTGTCTGATAGAAGTAGTTCATCAGCTAAGTGTCATTATCTGCCTTACAAACTTGATTGCATTCAGAATGCTGACAGGTGGTTACTTCCAGGCATATGTCTGCCTTGACCCTGCTGACACTGGCTACCTGTGAGAGTACCACCTACTCCCTCCTCCTAGATCACTAGGCATCAGCCAAGCTGGCCTGTCACCACTCTGATACCAACTTGGCTTGCCCCATCACTATATTTAGTTCTAAATATCTAAACTACTTAAAATAGGGTCTGCCTGCCCTTTTTAAAAGATTAATTGTCAGGGCATGGTGGCTCAAGCCTGTAATCCCAGCACTTTGGGAGGCTGAGGCGGGTGGACTGCCTGAGGTCAGGAGTTCGAGACCTGCCTGACCAACATGGAAAAACCCCGACTCTACTGAAAATACAAAATTAGCCAGACATGGTGGCACATGCCTGTAATACCAGCTACTTGGGAGGCCGATGCAGAAGAACTGCTTGAACCCGGGAGGCAGAGGGTGCAGTGAGCCAAGATCACACCACTGCACTCCAGCCTGGGCAACAAGAGTGGAACTCTGTCTCAAAAATAAATAAATAAATAAATAATAAAGATTAATAGCCAGCTGCAGTGGCTCATGCCTGTAATCCCAGCACTTTGGGAGGCTGAGGTGGGCGGATAACCTGAGGTCAGGAGTTCAAGACCAGGCTGGCCAACATGGTGAAACCCAGTCTCTACTAAAAATACAAAAATTAGCTGGGTGTGGTGGTGCACACCTGTAATCCCAGCTAGTCAGGAGGCTGAGGCAGGAGAATCGCTTGAACCCAGGAGGTGGAGGCTGCAGTGAGCCAAGATGGCGCCATTGCACTCCAGCCTTGGCGACAGAGCCAGACTCTGTCTCAACAACAACAAAAAAGATTAATAGACTTTATTTTTTAGAGCAGTTTTAGGTTCACAGCAAAACTGAGTGGAAGAACAGAGACTCCCCAGATCCCTTTCTTTGCTGAGTGCCCTTTCTCTGGTACTGTACAATGCTCCAGGCCCATCTCCTACTTTCCTTGCTCCAGTCCTCCCGGAAACAGCCATTTCTCCAAGGAGCAGCCCTGGTTCCTTTTACTGGAAAATGATGTTAGAAACCAAGATCTGGGCTTTGTGTTTGTTGCTGCTTAAAGTGCTCCTGCTTGTAGGATCTCTCAGCCAACAGAGCAAGGGGGTCTATGTGTGTACTATGTGTATATAACATAATTACATTTCCCTTTTAACCAGCTGTATCTATATTAAGCTAAATATGAGTTCATACTGACGTCTTCAACTCTAATCTATTACCACATGAATCACTGTCACCACCTCACCTCGCTTATTTATTTGTAACTTCCACGCCAACGGTGAGACACCTGGCTGTCACCATCTGCCATACAATAACTTAATTGTTCCATTCCAGTCCCCACATACAGCGGTGCCTGAACTGTTGACCCGTACCCCCATGCCTTATTCATTTTTATCCCTTTACCTTGCATTATTCTCTTCCATCGCACTCTACATTGTTTATATTCTGCATTTTATGCTTATTTATGTTTATTTTCTGTTTTCCTTCTCTATAACAGAGACTTTCACTGCTGAGTCCCAAGCATCTAAAATCTGCACAAAGTAGGTGTCCAGTGAATAAAGTGGAACAAATGAACAGAAAATTGTAACGCTTATTATGTTAATTAAGCAGGTCTCAGGAGGGCCTTTCCTAGCCAGTCCTGTGTCACTCAGCTTTGAGATACTGAATCTATTTCAATCAAAGTATAATCATAGCATATAATTTACACTTTTCAACAGTTCAACTCCTTTTCTCCCCAATTGCTACAATTATAACCACTTAACTAAAACAGTGAACTATTACAAACTCACATCCCCTATTTTTTCCTTTAAGGCCTGACTCTAACTAACCACCACCTCCCCCCATCCCCATCCCTTGCCACCTTAAACCTCCTAGATAGACATTGCCAATCAGTTTAAATTTTCTAGACATTTTTATTCTGTCTGCTCTAGTTATCTACTGATTTTTTTTTCACATTTGTTAAAAACATGAATAACATAATCAATATCATAAATCCAAATCACAGAGTTAATGAGAAGTTATATAAACATTAGGCTGTTGATTTTCAGTTAATCTTCCAAAAGGACCGTGAAGGCCTATAAAACAATTTTTTGAAAAAGTACACAGATTTGCTCTCTTTTCCTTAGTGAAAGCCTGAGTTTTAAGAACAAAGACACTAACAGAAAACATATGGAAAAGATCAGTAACAAGATGGAATCTTGGCTAAAGTGTGGTCTGCCACGTTTTTCATACCAATGTCTCAAATAATAGACTAGATTTTTACAACTGCCAAAGCATCACTTGAAACACTGTATACTTTTCTTAATGCAAAGTTTAACAAAATAAATCTTGTGAGTTCTTTGTAAAAAGCTAATGGAAAACACTTTTTTGAGGAAACAAAATGAACTCCAGGATTCACTTTATCTTATTAGTTTGTAAAAGCTTAAAAGAATTCCCCCCCAAAATGAACTCTGAGTCCACTGCCAAAAGACACAAGTCAACTCTCTGTTTAGAATATGAGAACAGTGTAAAAATTAAACATTAAAAACAGTTAACTGTTACTATTCAGGAGAGATAGCTCTATGAAATGAAGAAATTTTCTAAATCTACAAAATAAAGGCAATAGCTATTGAGTAACATAAGCTTTTCATTCCATTTTATTCAATACTACAGAATTATTTTGTGCAATACTAAAAACAGGCAAATTGAAGATACACCTCTGGAGTGCAACCAACTGACTAACTTTATCTGAAAGGATATTAGAAGTAATTCTAGTGGGTACATCTGCCAAAAAGAGGAGAAATGAGATAGCTGATAAAAATGATGATAAAAATGAAGATGTAAGCCTTTGTATAGAAAAGTCATATAGTTAATCTGTGTAAGCAATGACAATCAAGTGCATTTTAAAAATAAACAATGTGAAATGTTATGTTTCTAACCCTGATTCCTTGTTTTAACAAATAGAAGTACTGATGTGAACCTAGGTGTTGAACAACCAAGGGACTCAAGAAATTTTGAGTTCCAGGCCAGGCGTGGTGGCTCATGCCTGTAATCCCAGCAATTTGGGAGGTGGAGGCGGGAGGATTACCTGAGGTCAGGAGTTCAAGACCAGCCTGGCCAACATGGTGAAACCCCATCTCTACTAAAAATACAAGAAATTAGCCAGGCGTGGTGGCTCATGCCTGTCATCCCAGCTACTTGGGAGGCTGAGACAGGAGAATCGCTTGAACCCGGGAGGTGGAGGTTGCGGTGAGCCGAGGTTGCACCAGTATACTCTGGCCTGGGTGGCAAAGCAAGACTCCATCTCAAAAAATTAAAAAAGAAATTTTGAGTTCCACCTTAAGTTGCTGAGACTCTGGAGTTCCCTGTCACAGTGGGCCTTAATTTGAAGAATTCTTTGGCATGAAAATGAAAATAAAAACAGTAATCAGTACATGCTGTTTCATTTAGTTTTGTTTGCCTTTCACATTAGAGGAAATTCTTGCCACACCTCAAACCAAAATTAAGGGGAAAAGAAAGAAGTAAGCCACATAAATCTGACCAAGAACACAAGCATCTTAATTTGAATCCACAAAGTTTCATGTAATGAAAAGAAATACATAATTTTAATTCAACCCAAGTGTTTTCCAAGAAGATTGTATTTGCTTAAATTGCTACAGTAATTCAAGAGACAGCCCTGTCTGGACACAGAGTTACTGTGGATTTTTAAGAGACTCAGTTAAAGAATTTAGGAATTTCTGATTCATTTAAAGGATTTACAAATTCATCAACCCCTGAAAACTAAAGCAAATTGAACAGGTATGATAATAAAATAATTTTCAATTTTTTAAGAATGTATTCCTACTGTTAAAATTTAAAAAGTATATTGGATTTTTTAATATTAAATTAGACTGCATCTATTACAAAAGCACAATTTTTGGAAGCAAAATCTGGTAAAAAAGTTACGTTAAACTTTTGATTAGGCAAAATGTTCAAATAAAGTAGTATAATGAGTTTAACTTTCTCATTTAAGATTTACCCAATAAAAAATCTTTGTTTAGATTTTTTTTACTTTGAATGAAAGGAAAGATTCTCAGGTTAAAGGAATCAATCTCTTTCTCTTCCTTAGGTCTCTTTTTTTCTATGAATTATAAGTAACAAAGAACCAGCTAATGCCTTTGAGGCATACAGCTGAGCAATGCTAGTGATTCCGGTTGGGGGGTTGATGGGCATTTGTACAAATTTCACTCAAGATTTTCCTCAAGATTTTCTCCAAATTTCTCTACTGACTAAATCCCTGATATAGAATGTTTTTCTTTTCATTTACTTCTTTCTCAAAGGGAAAATACAGATGCTCCATCTAGTCTATTGAAGGATCTAGTTACTTTGGGTTTTAGTTAATTACGATTTAAATGTATTATGGCTAAAAATAATTGAGGTAATTGTATTTTTAATAGCAAAAGAATTTTATAAAATTAAAATTTAGAACTTTTTTGGAAAAATCTAAATTATATGCTAATATTTGCTTTCTTATATGCTAGTTTCTATGTCATACAAATAAAAACAATTATGTCTTTAACATAATAAAATGTTGAGGATTTTACTTTAAACTTCTCCTGAACAAGTAAATTATACCTCATTTGTAATTTCAATTGAAACTTTTCTTGATGAACACATGAGTGCTTTTCTCCAAGTAAGAGAAATGTTATGACACAGATGGTTTTATTGCTATAATATGAAAAATTCACATTGAAAACTGGTAATATATATGTATATTACTTTGCTCCAAACATTCTTTTTCACATTTGTTCTTTTCCTGCTACACGATGTACTAGGAAAGTGAGGAATACAGTATATTGTGATGAAGAAATATTCAATAGAAAAAGGAACAGTCAAGCTCTCATGAATATGTTCATTTGAAGAAATTATCATAGTGAAATAAATGCCTAGGAATAATCAACATTAGTAGAGAGAAGCATTTGCTAGCAAGCCTTAACCTATAACTTATTAACTTAATCATTCATTCAACACATCTTTGAGCACTTATAACACTGCATTGTATTAGATTCTGTTAAAAGATATTAGGAAATGAGATGATCAACAATGAATTATACAATATTGCTGTGAGTTATCCTATAGAGAACAAGGCATACATTGTAGAGTATGAAAAGCAGAAGTAACAAAAATATGCTTAGCAAATGACTCAGAAGAGATTAGTTGGGGAATGAAAAATTTGGATAAAATAAGAGATTGTTGTAACAGGTGAAATTATCCTGGGGAAAGAGCAAGAGGCATAGAAAATAATGAGCATACAGATGAAAACAGGATGGATTTCAAAACAGAAAATTGCACTTAATCAAAGGGAGTGGGACAAGATTGTACTACATGGTTAGGAACGTGGAGGGAGGAGGACAAGGATATTTAAGATAAGCTCAGGTTTAGAAGAGAAATTGTTCCTCAAGGAAAGACTTTCTTCTTAGGTGCTCACAAAGGCGGAAAGCAGACAATATTAAGAACCTCTTTATTTTCAGAGACGCCCCAGTCATGTCTTGATTCAAGGCCTTCTTCTTTTTTCCCAACAATTTTTCATAGTTGTTGAACAACAGACTCTAATTCTCAAATGTAAGGTTGATAACTGATGATTAGCTAATGTTCTCAACAAAGGGATAAAATTCAAGCTGAGTTTTCAGCCAGGCGGGGTGGCTCACACCTGCATCTCAGCACTTTGGGAGGCTGAGGTGGGCGGATCACCTGAGGTCAGGAGTTCGAGACCAGGCTGGCCAACATGGCAAAATCCCGTCTTAACTAAAAATACAAAAAAATGTAGCCAGTCATGGTGGTGCACGCCTGTAATCCCAGCTACTCAGGAGGCTGAGGCACAAGAATCACTTGAGCCTGGGAGGCGGAGGTTGCAGTGAGCTGAGATTGTGCCACTGCACTCCAGCCTGGGTGACAGCACGAGACTCTGTCTCCAAAAAAAAAAAAAGTTAATATGTTATACTATAATAAGTACAATAAAATATTATAAAATTATACATAAAATATCATCAATGAGTATAAAATGTATACAATATTCTATATCCATTCCTATTAATCTCCCGAAGTCTGGGTCAAATGATGTCTACAAAAGACTTTCCTGTCTCTGTAAGGCTGAGGTAAGCCACTGGCCCCACAGCATTGCCTATCTCTGCTATAAAGGATATTACCCTCTGCCTTAGATTAGGGTTCACTTTGTTGTATCTCTCTCCTCCACTAAGCTGTTTGCTTTTTACAGAAGGGACTATGGCTTCATGTCTTCTTCATTTCTGTATTCTCCACCAACTTAGCATAGTGCCTCACCACTAGAAATAATTCAAGACAACTGTAAACTGATGTAACCCAATCAAACTAACTACTAATATTTGTAAAGTGCTTCACTATGCATGTTTACATACAGTAAAGTAGTAGAGTACACTAGGTGAATAAGCATTTCCAAGCAGACCCACTGGGAGCTTCCAGCCCAGCAAGGAGAGCCTGCTCTGAACACTGCCCTTTGGTATGATACCATAACTCCTCAAATCTACCTCCTTCCAAGATTCTCTACTTTTTCACCCACGAACGCTGACTGTAGTGTGAAATCACAGCCCAAATATGTTAATTCATTAAATCAGGCATTCATTCCCAGAGTGCAAATTCCTTAGGTCAGAATTTAGGCCCTCCAAGGCCGGGTGTGGTGGCTTATGCCTGTAATCCCAGCACTTTGGGAGGCTGAGGGGGGCAGACTGTTTGAGCTCAGAAGTTCATGACCAGCCTGTGCAAGATGGCAAAACCCTGTCTTTACAAAAAATTAAAAAATTAGCCAGGTGTGGTGGCACGCATCTGTAATCCCAGCTACTCAGGAGGCTGAAGTAAGAGAGTCACTTGAGCCCAGGAGATGGAGGGTGAGCCAAGAGTGCACCACTGCGCTCCAGCCTGGGTGACAGAGTGAGACTGTCTCAGAAAAAAAAAGTTAGGCTAATCCCTTCAGATCTGGATTTAATAGTCTTATTTTGCTCCTTCAAGAGTTAACCAACCACATTTCCCAAACACATCACCATCTGTTGTTTCTATGTTCTTGCTCATCTCTTCTAGCCAGAGATCTTCTTCCTCACTTCCCTCTATGAGAACCTCAACACTCCTTCAAAGTCTAGGTCAAATGCCACATCTTCCATGAATCTCACAGAAAAGAAAGAAAAATGGATGTAATATAGAGTTGCACAAAGAAACATCATGAGTTTCAAAAGCACATATTGTTAAAAAAACAAAAAGAAAACCCAAACCATTGCTATTTTGGCATTTTCTTGTAGGTACGGATACATATAAGAAAACAGAAATAAATGATATCTTGATCCTATTTTCTTGACTTAAAAAAAAGAAGCAAGGTCATCACCCAAAAACAATAATGGGGAATAAGGTATTAGAGGCTTCAGAGAGGAAAGTTACAAAACAGTAGCACAGAAGAGAGGGAAGGAGGATGGTCTAAGGAAATGCAGCAGGACAGCACTTGAGGTTAGTGGTCTTGAATCGAGAGTGAGACCAGTCACCATGCTCCTGTTTTTCTTTAGTTACATTCAGCTGTGACAGTCAGGCTGTGAGTAGGTGGAGAACTGGAGTAACCAGAGTTGGAGTTTGGCAGATTGAAGGAGCGAGAAAGTTTAGGGCATGTGCAAAAGAGCAACGATAGTGATGAACTATGGGGTCTAAGTTGGTAAGAAGGAACTGACAATGTTGGGAGGTATGGATGAGGGACAGTGAAAAACAGTAGAATCAATATAGCTGAGGTTCCACGGAAATTGAAGAATTATTGCAGCTGGAGTTACTACATAGAGATAGTGGTCTGAGCGCGGAATACTCAAAATGAAGAGTATGAAGGGTTCCAGTAATAGAAAAGACAAAACCCAGGATGCGGGTGCATGGGAGCAAATGGTGAGGAAGAATGAAGGAAAGTATCACTGCAGGAAAAGAGCTCAAGGGTCTCTGACTCTACCTGAATAATTACTTCAAATCCCAAATACACACAATAGTTACATTTATAATTTCTGACAAGAAAAGTAGAAGAAATTGAGATGTTTCTTAACGTTTCTCAAATGGGGTTCTGTCAAAGAAAATAACTTATGTAACTATTCTCTCAATCATACCAATGATGAAGAATAGTTAGAACCATTCTAGATGAATAGGAGATAAGTCATTTCATTATATGCAACGATTTGTTTGGAAACTCATTCTCTCATGAAACCCTGGGTGGGAAAAGTAGAAAGGTCTCAGAATAAAAGAGGTAGGATTTTTTAAAACCTTTTTCCTAAATGATACATTCATTTCATCTGGATAGCAGTTTTCAACGTGCAAAGTACTTGTACATGCATAGCTCATACAATGCTAACAACGACCAGGTGGATAAGCAGGCAAGATATGACCCAAGGAGGCTGGGTGCAGTGGCTCACGCCCGTAATCCCAGCTCTTTGGGAGCCCAAGGTGGGTGGATCATGAGGTCAGGAGTTCGAGAGCAGCCTGGTCAACATGGTGAAACTCCATCTCTACTAAAAATACAAAAATTAGCCGGGTGTGGTGGAGTGCACCTGTAATCCCAGCTACTGGGGAGGCTGAGGCAGGAGAATTGCTTAAACCCAGGAGGTGGTGGCTGCAGTGAGCTGAGATCGTACCACTGCACTCCAGCCTGGGCAACAGAGCAAGACTCCATCTCAAAAAAAAAAAAAAAAGACACAAGGCAACATACAAGATAAGCAAAAAGACACAAGGCAACATACAAGATAAGCAGCCAAGGTATAATTCAGCTATAATTGCAATTCTTATTTTATTGATGAGGCAAGAGGCAGATATGTTAAGTGACAGAAATGAAATATAGGTTTCAGGCTTCTCATCTGGGACATAATTGACCCTTCCCTAGAACTTCAAGTTTCAGCACTGTGTTCATTGTGAAGTGTGCCCTCTTGCAATTCTTTTCCACACAATATCCTCCTCCTGCATTCTACTGCACGTGTATTTGATTCTCCACAAGACTTTAAACACCTGGGAGACAGGGACAGTGTGTTTTTAATAATATTTTTATATCTAAAACTTAAATATATTAATGGAAAAAAGGAAGCTAGGAAGAAAAATGTAAAGACACTTGAACTTTGTAGAATGTAAACACTGTATGTCTTTAGGATTTAAAGTAGTTATTCAAGCAGAGTCGGAGACTAAATAATTGGATTCTGGAAACTGTTTCATGAGGAAAATTTGATGGTGCTGTTAGTTTTGGACAGAAAATATTAAAAGGAAACATGAATACTATTTCTAAATATCTGAAGTTATCTGAAGTTATCACATAAAAGGGAGCATTTCATGTTCTTCTGAAGGTCAGAAAAAGGTATCAGCAAATAGAAGTTGTAGAATCTCCCAGGCAAAAGCTCTCTAACTAAAATAAAGGTCTTTCCTCCCCCAGGCAGTGACCATCATTAAAGGATCAGGTAATTCCAAAGAACACACAGCATTTACAGTGGAGGGATCAGACTGTAGTTGAGTGATGTCATGCTATTATCATAGATCTATACCCTAGTAAGCAAGAGAAACTGGGACTCTTAAAAGATGGTTACTTAGTAGAAAGTCTAGTATACCAGACTTTTGACTCAAGTTCAGTGTAATATGTGACTTAAAAAAAAAAAAAATCTCGGCCAGGCGCAGTGGCTCACGCCTGTAATCCCAGCACTTTGAGAGGCTGAGGTGGGTGGATCACCTGAGGTCAGGAGTTAGAGACCAGCCTGGCCAAGATGGAGAAACCCCGTCTCTACTAACAATACAAAAATTAGCCAAGCGTGGTGGCACGCGCCTGTAGTCCCAGATACTTGGGAGGCTGAGGCAGGAGAATCACTTGAACCAGGGAGGTGGAGGCTGCAGTGAGCCAAGCCTGCGCCACTACACTCCACCCTGGGTGACAAGGCAAGACTCCATCTCAAAAAAAAAAAAATAAAAAGAAAAAGAAAAAAGAAAAAAAAACTCACCTCATTTGTACTTAAACATTAATTTTGGTTTGAGGCCAGGCGTGGTGGCTCACATCTGCAATCCCAGCACTTTGGGAGGCCGAGGCCAGAGGATCCCTTGAGGTCAGGAGTTTGAGACCAGCTTGGGCAACACAACGAAACCTTGTCTCTACTAAAAAATACAAAAATAAGCTGGGCATAGTGGCATGCACCTGTAGTCCCAGCTACTCGGAAGGCTGAGGCATGAGAATTGCTTGAACCTGGGAGCCTGGGAGGCAGAAGTTGCAGTGAGCCGAGATTGTGCCATTGCACTCCAGCCTGGGTGACAGAGGAGACACTGTCACAAAAAAAGAAAGAAAAAAATTTTGGTTTGAGCACTGCCCATTCTTTCTGGATATTCTTTTATATATAGACATAGGTATAATACATTTCATATAACTGAGAATTTATACAAAGCGTATTCTGAGTTTACTCACTTTCTCCACAATGTTTCCTTTTCTCCTTGCAATAGGAAAAAAAAAAAAGAAGAAGATGGGTTTTTTAAGTCCAATATATGTTATTTTCTTCTTTTTTGGAGTCAAAGTACATTGCCAATATGAAACTTATCAGTGGGATGAAGACTATGACCAAGAGCCAGATGATGATTACCAAACAGGATTCCCATTTCGTCAAAATGTAGACTACGGAGTTCCTTTTCATCAGTATACTTTAGGCTGTGTCAGTGAATGCTTCTGTCCAACTAACTTTCCATCATCAATGTACTGTGATAATCGCAAACTCAAGACTATCCCAAATATTCCGATGCACATTCAGCAACTCTATCTTCAGTTCAATGAAATTGAGGCTGTGACTGCAAATTCATTCATCAATGCAACTCATCTTAAAGAAATTAACCTCAGCCACAACAAAATTAAATCTCAAAAGATTGATTATGGTGTGTTTGCTAAGCTTCCAAATCTACTACAACTTCATCTAGAGCATAATAATTTAGAAGAATTTCCATTTCCTCTTCCTAAATCTCTGGAAAGACTCCTTCTTGGTTACAATGAAATCTCCAAACTGCAGACAAACGCTATGGAAGGGCTAGTAAACTTGACCATGCTTGATCTCTGTTATAATTATCTTCATGATTCTCTGCTAAAAGACAAAATCTTTGCCAAAATGGAAAAACTAATGCAGCTCAACCTCTGCAATAACAGATTAGAATCAATGCCTCCTGGTTTGCCTTCTTCACTTATGTATCTGTCTTTAGAAAATAATTCAATTTCTTCTATACCCGAAAAATACTTCGACAAACTTCCAAAACTTCATACTCTAAGAATGTCACACAACAAACTACAAGACATCCCATATAATATTTTTAATCTTCCCAACATTGTAGAACTCAGTGTTGGACACAACAAATTGAAGCAAGCATTCTATATTCCAAGAAATTTGGAACACCTATACCTACAAAATAATGAAATAGAAAGTATGTAGACTTTTATTGTGTTTTGAAGAGAGAAAGAATGGAATTCTGATCTTTTAAAGAAAAAAATATTCAATAACCTATGCTTTAGACATTGCTGAAAATAGTTGTTTTGAAGTTGCTTAAGGGAATGGCAGAAATCTGCCCCAGAGAAATGTGTGCTATTCAGTTTATAGTCCTTTTTATTAAATTTTATTGCCTTAAATATTGAGAAATAGGCTGGGCGCGGTGGCTCATGCCTGTAATCAGAGCACTTTGGGAGGCTAAGGTGGGTGGGGTGGATCACTTGAGGACAGGAGTTTGAGACCAGCCTGGTCAATATAGTGAAGTCCCATCTCTACCAAAAAAAGAAAAATTAGCCAGGATGGTGGCATGTGCCTGTACTCCCAGCTACTTAAGAGGCCGAGGCATGAGAGTTGCTTGAACCCAGGAATCGGAGGTTGCAGTGAGCTGAGATCATGCCACTGCTTTGTGGCCTGGGTGACAGAGCAAAACTCTGTCTTAAAAAAAATATATATATATATATTTTTTAATATATTTGTTTATATATAAAAATATATATTCTCTCTTTTATATATATATAACTGACAATTTATACATATATATATAACTGACAATTTATACAAAGCGTATTCTGAGTTTACTCACTTTCTCCACAATGTTTCCTTTTCTCCTTGCAATAGGAAAAAAAAAAGAAAAAAAAGAAATATATAATTTTATATATATATTTTTTATATATATGTATAAATTGTCAGTTTTATATATGTACATATATATAAGAGAGAAATAATAGAGTATATGAAGAAATATGAGTATCCTAAGTAGTGGGATTGTAGATAATTTTTTTGAGATTGTTCTACTAGGAATTTATTAATCAGAAAAGCCAATGAAGCCATATATATTTTGTTAATATAAAACTCATAATTTAATTTTCTTTTTATTATTTGATTAATACAAAAAGGAAACCTAATTCAATTTATAAATATTTTAATTAACAGAATTATATCCCATACAATATAAAATCTAACATAGAATTATGGCTATAACTATGGATTATACTATAATACAAGATTAATTTTTAATTTATTTCTTTCAGAGATGAATCTTACAGTGATGTGTCCTTCTATTGACCCACTACATTACCACCATTTAACATACATTCGTGTGGACCAAAATAAACTAAAAGAACCAATAAGCTCATACATCTTCTTCTGCTTCCCTCATATACACACTATTTATTATGGTGAACAAAGAAGCACTAATGGTCAAACAATACAACTAAAGACACAAGTTTTCAGGAGATTTCAAGATGATGATGATGAAAGTGAAGATCACGATGATCCTGACAATGCTCATGAGAGCCCAGAACAAGAAGGAGCAGAAGGGCACTTTGACCTTCATTATTATGAAAATCAAGAATAGCAAGAAACTATATAGGTATACACTTACGACTTCACAAAACCTATACTTAATATAGTAAACCTAAGTAAACATGTATTACTCAAAGTAATATATTTAGAATTATGTATTAGTATAAGATCAGAATTGAATTTAAGTTGTTGGTGACATCTGCATCATTTCATAGGATTAGAACTTACTCAAAATAAGGTAAATCTTTAAAAATATAAATTAGAATGACAAGTGGGAATCATAAATTAAACGTTAATGGTTTCTTATGCTCTTTTTAAACATAGAAATATCATGTTAAAGAAAGTGAGTGTATCATTTCTATTAACAGTAATTTTTCTAAAAATGAGGAAGGAAGTAGCATTAGCATTAAAGACCCACAGGCCATGACCTTTTTGATCACTCTGAGGACAATATTTAAATGACAGGAAGGCATATTAATGTAACAAGCATTCATTTAAGGAATAGACCATTTTCTCTGACCTCTTCTTCAGGAAAGCTTTCACACTGGTATTTGTGATCTCATCATTATGACATCCATCCCCCTAGCTCACCACATAGCACGTAGAATGATATTTTTGATTTGTAAGAGGCCATCCAGGTACTAAGGATCCAAGGCATACAGATTCACAAAATTAACTAATCTTTTTGCCTCAGAATACCAAAACAACAAAATTATAAAGCTGTATTTGGACAACTAAAAAACACCAAACTATCTCATTGCAATTTGTATTTTAGCAAATTTCAGCAACTATCCAAAACAATGTTATTGTGTTCCATTTTAACTGGGATAAATGTTTTTGTAAAAATACAACCATAGAAAGTCCTCTTTGTTACAAAATGATTTGCAAAGAAATAACTGCTTTGTTTGCAAGATTAAATTAGTGTTGGCAAAATAAAGTTCTAAAGATAATATTAAACACTTTATGCTTATCAGCCAATATCTACATAAGCTAAAATTGAATACAGTTCCTTTATAATTTGAATGACAGGTTTTAACATCTTCTTTAAAACCTTAAAAATCACTTTTTCGTTAATGTATTATTTTTAAGTATTGTAAGTGTGCCTTACAATGATGATTATCTAACTGCTGTGATGAACTCTCTTGATATACCATGCTAATGTTTCATAGAATTTCTCAGATAAGGGACAAATACCAATCTAGGGCTGCCTATACAAATGATAACAATTCTGACAATATGCAACAGACAGACAAGTCAAACTATACTTCAGAAATAGTTTTCAAGCTTGCAAGTCTTTCTTTCTGGAAATACCAGTTTAAAGTGAAGTCTTTAATGCTCTTTACATCTTTGAGGAATTATTAGCATTATCAGAACCAGAACACCCACCTGTTCCCAGGGACAACCTCAAGAATCCAGGATGAATATGAAGAAAACTCCATTCATTCGTTTAATCAACATTCATCAAGTCCTTTCTTATATAGGGCTTGGCAATAAGGGATCAATAAACAAAGTACAATGTGCAACTATGATGCCACAATATGGGCAAAGCACATTTTCAACAGAGGTTAAAAAAAAAAATCTTAAGGCCCACCTCCCTTTTCTTGCAATTTTTAAATACAGGATATAAATTCAAACATTATGAGTTAATATGTGGAAAATACTATGGGTGTTTTAGAAAACAAAGATAAGACAATTTCTAACCTAGAGCAATTTAAAATTTATGAGCCATTAGGGAAATGCAAATAAATGAGATACTACTATGTGCTCACTAGGATAGCTGAAATTAAAAGGCAGACAAATAACAAGTGTTGGCAAGATGTGGAAAAACTGGAGCCTTCATACACCTTTGGAAGGAGTGTAAATACTGCAGCTGCTTAGGAAAGCCGTATGGAAGTTCTTTAAAAAGTTAGTTACATATGGTCGGGCGCAGTAGCTCACACCTGTAATCCCAGCACTTTGGAAGGCCGAGGTAGGTGGATCACCTGAGGTCGGGAGTTTGAGACCAGCCTGACCAACATGGAGAAACCCCATCTCTACTAAAAATACAAAATAATTAGCCAGGCATGGTGGCACATGCCTGTAATCCCGGCTACTTGCGAGGCTGAGGCAGGAGAATTGGCCTAAACCCAAGAGGCGGAAGTTGTGGTGAGCCAAGACCACGCCATTGCACTCCAGCCTGGGCAACAAGAGCAAAAGTCCATCTCAAAAAAAAAAAAAAAAAGCTTAGTTACATATAACCCAGCGATTCCATTCCTAACTATATACCCAATAAAACTGAACACACATGTTCACACCAAAATTTGCATATAAATGTCCACAGCAGCATTATCCACAAGGTAGAAATCACCCACATGTCCATCAATGGATAAACAAAATGTGGTATATCCATTTCGTGGAATATTATTCAGCCATATCCAAAGGTAGAAACCACGCAAATGTCCATCAATGGATACACAAAATGTGATATATCCATACAGTGGAATACTATTCAGCAATAAAAAGTAACGAAGCACTGACATACGCTACAACATGGATAACCTTGAAAACATTATGCTCAGTGAAAGAAGTCAGTCGTAAAAAGACACAAATTGTATGATTCCATCTTTATGAAATGTCCAGAACTGGGAAATCTATGGAGACAAAGACTATTGGTTGCCTAGAGCTGGGGATCATGGGAATGGGGGAAAGTGAGAAGTAACTGCTAATGGGTATATGGTTTCTTTTTTGGAGTAATGAAAATGTTCCAAAATTGACTGTGGTGATGGTTGTACAAATGCAAAAACACTAAGTACTATTAAATTGTATACTTTAGGCTGGGTGCAGTGGCTCATATCTGTAATCCTAGTGCTCTGGGAGACCAAGGTGGGAGAACTGCTTGAGGCCAGAAGTTCAAGACTGGCCTAGGCAACACAGTGAAACCCTGTCTCTACAAAAAAATTAAAAATTAGCCAGGCATGGTGGTGCATGCCTGCAGTCTTAGCTATTCAAGAGGCTGAAGCAGAAAGATTGCTTGAGCCCCAGAGACCAAGGCTGCAGTGAGCCATGATCATGCCTCTGCACTCCACCCTGGCAAGAGAGTGAGACATCGTCTCTAAAAATAAATAAATAAATAAATAAATTAATTAATTAATTAAATTATATACTTTAAAAAGATGAATTGTATTGAATGTGACTTATCTCAATAAAACAGTTATTTGAAGAATTTAATAAAGAGAAGATCAAACAACTCACTCTAACACAAGGAAGAAATAAAATGCTAAAGCGGCAGTGACTATGAAAAACTGTATAAGCACAGATACCATAACTTTCACATCTGGTGAGGACCTGGAGAAGTAGTTGAAGGCTCCCAGGAAAAAGTTAATGTGTGGCAGGAACTGACTGGCAAAAGTAGAGAGAACAAGCTCCTGACTGGGGTTAATATAAAGACATGGTAATTACTTGTTTCACTTCTTGCACAGTTTAAGAGATTGAAAACCCTTCCTTTTTCAGAGCTCTGGAGTTTCAATTTGTATCTCCTCCTAAATGAATAAAAGAAAATACATTTTAATTCTCAAAGAACAGCCTTAGCAAATAATAAAATTGCAATTCAAATTTAGCAATTCTGGCCTGGCATGGTGGATTACACCTGTAATACCAGCACTCTGGGAGGCTGAGGTGGGCTGATCGTTTGAGCCCAGGAGTTCTAGACCAGCCTGGGCAACACGGTGAAACTCCATCTCTACTAAAAATAGAAAAATTAACCGGGCATGGTGGTGCATGCCTGTAGTTCCAGCTACTTGGGAGGATGAGGTGGGAGGATCATCTGAGCCTAGCAAGTGGACACTGCAGTGAAATGACATCATGCCACTGCACACCAGCCTGGGTGTCAGAGTGAGATCCTGTTTCAAAAAACAAAAACAAATTTAGCAATTCAAAACAAGGAATCTGGCCAGGTGTGGTGTCTCACACCTGTAATCCCAGCACTTTGGGAGGCCGAGGAGGGCAGATCACGAGGTCAGGAGACTGAGACCATCCTGGCTAACACAGTGAAACCCTGTCTCTACTAAAAATACAAAAAAGTAGCTGGGCGTGGTGGCAGGCGCCTGTAGTCCCAGCTACTCAGGAGGCTGAGGCAGGAGAATGGTGTGAACTGGGGAGGCAGAGCTTGCAGTGAGCCGAGATTGCACCACTGCACTCCAGCCTGGGAGATAGAGTGAGACTCTGTCTCAAAAGGAAAAAAAAAAGAATCTGATATAAGAGCTATGTGGGTATAAAGCCTGACATGACACTTTTAAGCTAGGTGACTTTGAGTGAGTTATTTAGTTTAAGTGTCTCTTTGTTTTTTAAAAAAGATGGTTTCCATATGGTTGTCATAAGGATAAAGATAAATAATTGGTATAATAAAGCACATAAAGTGCACATGAGTTGGAGGTATCAAGTAAACAGTAAGGCTCACTGTAGCACATCTGGCCCAGCAGCCCACAGATCCAGATGCTGCACACTCCTGGGTGCTCACACCGTTTTTCCTGGCACACAAAACAGAGTAAGCATCTCTTTGGGTTCCTTCCAACATTTTACTCATACAAAAGATAGTGGACAAGAGAGACTACTAAGGGTTTCATCAGGGTGCTTAAATCATATATCTCACAACTTCACAACCACTATTGGACACTGCAGCTTTTCAAAGCACCATCTGGATGGCCCACCAGGGTGAGGATGGCAGGGTTCCCTCCACTCCCTCACAAGGCACTCAGTTGCTGGCTTCCCTGCCCCAGAGTGTGGTCAAACTCCTCCTGTTTATTAGCAAGAACAGTTCAACTCTGCTCTGGCTCCTCCCTCTAAAAGTGCATATAAGTAAATGCATCCCATGTCCTCTAGCTCAGGGCCCAACGAGGAGACAGATTAACAATCATTTTTTGGTACTTGAAAATGCCTTAACTCAAACCTGCTTAAGTACTTCTCATTAAAAACAAAACAATGAGGCTGGGCACGGTGGCTCATGCCTGTAATCCCAGCACTTCAGGAGGCTGAGGTGAGTAGATCATGAGGTCAGGAGATTGAGACCACCCTGGCTAACATGGTGAAACCCTGTCTCTACTAAAAATACAAAAAATTAGCCAGGCGCGGTGGTACGCACCTGTAGTCCCAGCTACTTGGGAGGCTGAGGCAGGAGAGTTGCTTGAACCCAGGAGGCAGAGGTTGCAGTGAGCCAAGATTGAACCACTGAGCTCCAGCCTGGGTGACTGAGCAAGACTCCGTCTCAAAACAAGCAAACAAACAAAAAACAAAACAAAACAAAGAAAAACCTCAATGCATTCCCTGGGAGACAATGAAGAATAAAGTATTTTCTTCAAATAGTACAACAAGACTGCACAGTTACCTATCGGAGCTACAGACTAAACCAGTTAATTTGATATTTATAGCAGGAAATAAAAATGTGAAAATTCATTTATTATTTTTCTCATTATACTACCAAGTATTTAGTTATGTTAGCTAATAGGTTAAACTGTAACTATTAACAAATAAGTCCAAGTTGCACCATAAACCCAAGTTTAATTAACAAATATAAATGCATAACGAACACACATTTAACTTTTAGAAAGGAAATTTTAAGAAGGAAACTTCATAAATTTGTTCACAATAATACTGGTTGAGAATGTTTAGCCAGTGTTTACGAATTACCTGAAACACCACACATTTTCACTCGATTTCTCAAGCTTGGGAGCACTAAAGTAAAATACAGATGTATGCATATTATATAACACAATCAGCTCCATGAGGTAAAAAAGAAAATAAAAGAAATAAACCTTGTCTGTTCTACATAATTTTTCTGTTTTAAGAATTCATATGTCCCCAAGGATGGCTAGACCTAAAACCCTGGTTTCCTGATTCTAAATCCATTTTTTCTACATCTTGGAAATAAAGCATAAGAGCAGCTGGAAACAAAATTAAATCATAATGGCTACACATCTGAAGTTTCTTATACGTTCCAATTTCCTAAATTGATATAACTATTCCAAGTTATAAATCTGCCTAGTTGTAAATATCATAACATCATGGACACATCTTGCATCACTTTACTTGTTTAGGTTATGAATTCACTATACAGAGATTTATGTACTACTGAGAAAAATAAATTAACAAATAAAATACAATTTTACCATGAGCTCTTCCTTACATTGAGTCATAATTCTCTCCATATAAATTTTACCCTTTAGTCCGGGAAGTAAAATACATGGGTTCTCATATTTCTTGTTTGAACAAACAATTAGGCTTCAAGCATAAGTATGAGATTTAAGACGGAGATCCAAACCACAGACTTTCCACAAAATCCAGAATGCTGTATTAAAAAGGGTCTATGTGTATCTAGTAACTCAGCAGTTATCAATACGAATGATTTTGCTTCCCCGACCCCCACCCATCAGTGGACAGCTGGCAATGTCTGGAGACATTTTTGGTCATCACAAAGTAGGGGTGGGGGTGGGGTGCAACTACTAGCATCTAGTGGGTAGAAGGCAGAGGTGCTGCTAAACATCCTAAAGTGCACACAGGACAGCCCCCACAACAGAGAATTATCAGGTCCAAAATATCAGTAGTGCAGAGGCTGAGGAACTCTGTAGTAACCCGATTCAATAGATAAAAGTTCAGTCGATAAAAAAACTGTGGCCCAAAACGTTAAAGAACTTGCCAAGGTCAGGGGAAGGTTCATGAAGAATCAAAACTAGAACTCAGCTGGGTTCAATGGCTCACACCTGTAATCCCAGTACTTTGGGAGGCCGAGGCGGGCAAATCACGAGATCAAGAGATCGAGACCATCCTGGCTAACATGGTGAAACCCTGTCTCTATTGACAACATAAAAATTAGCTGGGCGTGGTGGCACGTGCCTGTAGTCCCAGCTACTCAGGAGGCTGAGGCAGAAGAATTGCTTAAACCCAGGAGGCGGAGGTTGCAGTGAGCTGAGATCGCGCCACTGCACTCCAGCCTGGAGACAGAGCAAGACTCCGTCTCAAAAACAAACAAACAAAAACTAGAACTCAGGTGTTCTGACTCCTAAACCAAACTATTTCCTACAAAGTTAGAGAATGAAGATGAAGATGGGGGAAAGACTCTTCCGGTTTGTAGCATTCATTGAAAGCTAATCCACTTGGAGGTTATATGGTCTCTATCAGAATTAAGCCACTCCCCCAAAATACTTTTTCCCTGGAAGCTCTTGTTTCCAAAATTCCATTCCATTCAACACATTTTTTTGGTTGCCAACAGACAAATGGTACACTTTTGAGGAAGTAAAACCCCTATAAGGCACCAAAGATAATACAATAGGGTCACCTAAAAGAACTCCACAGAGGCCAAGGTGGATCACTTTAGGTCAAAAGTTCGAGACCAGCCTGGGTAACATAAGAGGACCCCGTCTCTACAATTCTTTTAATTTTTTTAATTAGCCAGGCATGGTGGTGCATGCCTGTAGTCCCAGCTACTCAGAAGGTTGAAGTGGGAGGATCATTTGGGCCCACGAAGTTGAGGCTGCAGAGAGTCATGATCGTGCCACTGCACTCCAGCTTGGGTGACAGAGCAAGACCTTGCCTTCATAAAAAGGATTCCACAAAGAAGACTCTTTCATCTTTGGATACAATGCCTGCTCTTGAGCATGAGACAGCTTTCATCTTTTACTCCTGTAGAGTAAAAGCTAAATAGCTTTCTATCAGCATTCATTTCTTTCTGGAATAGAAAATCACCTCAGTTTCAAGCATTTTATATTGAGTACTGTGTAGTAAAGATTTTGGCTTTGCCTAAAGAGAGGTCTGGGCTTTGCCTTGGCTTCTGAGAGGTGATCTATGTCATTTCTGATAGGAGTGTTTTTGTTTAGGGTGAGATCTGCCACACCTGATAGTCTTAAGGTAGAGGTGGCTATGCCAGGAAGACCAACCATGTGATGTAGGATAAGGGATTTGGGTTATGTAGTATCAATGGACCAGGAGGCTGAATTCAATCAATCAATCAATCAAACCTATTAATAAAGCCCCAATAAAAACTCTGAACACTGAGAATAAGCTTGCCTGGTTGGCAATACCCCACATACCCTGCCACATATCAACGTAAGGCAATGCATCCAGAGAACAATGGAAGTTTCAAGTTTGGAGCCTTCTAGACACTGCCCCTATGCATCTCTCCCTTTGGCTGATTTTAGGGTGTATCCTTTTTCTATATAAACCATAATCATGAGTATAATGGTCTTCAGTGAGTTCTGAGAGTTCTTCTAGGGAATTATCAAATGTAATAAGAGTGGTTCTAGGAATCTCCTGAAATTGCTGTTGGTATCAGAAGTGCGGGTAATACCCATCTTGCCAGAAGACTATTTCCTTCTCTAGCTGTGAAGAAGCAGGCTGCAATGTTGTGAGCTGCCCTTTTGAGGAAGTCACATGCCAAGGAACTGAGGGAGGCCATCAGTCAACAGCTAGCAAGAAACTTAGGTCCACAGTTTCACATTCTGCAAGGAACTGAATGCTGTCAACAACCACATGGGCTTAGAACTGGATCATTCCCTACTCAACCCCTGAAGGGAGGCTGCAGTGCCAGATGCACTTCAAATGCAGATCCTGAAGCAGACCATCAAGCAAAGACACGCCAAATTCCTGACCCACAGAAACTGTGAGATAATAAATGTGTGTTATTTTAACTAAGCCATTCCTTTGTGGTAGTTTTTTTACACAGTAATAGATAACCACTACAATAGATGAACAGTGGTATTCTTCAGCAATGCAACATTAGAGGAATGTTTCTAAAATGCAAACAGGATCATATTTAAGCCATCACTGGCTTAAAAATCTCTACATGGTCTCTCACTGACTACAGACTAAAGCCCAAATACTTTAGCAGGATATAAAATACTTTCTTTAATCCAACCTCTATTCCCCCTGTCTAGTCGCATCTCTTAATATGGTCCATCCCCCTGACTTCTTCTCTCTCTCCCTCCAAGCTCCAGCAGTATGCAAAACAAATTACAAATTTTCTAAATGATCTACTCCCATCCCCTCCCTAAGGGGAGCACGTGATGATCCCCTTGCCTAGAATACCTCATCACCTGCGCTTACCCTCCTCTCCTATCCTCTTTATAGAAGTCAGTTTGGGTGCAGTCTCCTTGACCCCCAGTCAGTTTGTGGCTTCTCCCAGGTTATCACAGAACTCTGCATATTTCTGTGTAGCAAGCCCTACCATGGATTCTAGTTGCTTGTTTGCTGCTTTTCCTGCTGACTTAGAGGCTATAAATGTTCCTTGAGGGAAGAAACTGAAGTTTGCTTATCTGAGTTTACGTGTCTGAAGTCCTGGCACAGAACTGGCACTCAATAAACTTTTATTAAATGAGTGAATGCTAATAACATTGTATTCACTGGTCATAACTTTTCAAGGAAAGTTGTTCTTCACAAAATAATTTTCTGTAGTACAAAGCATCAAAGTGTACCATTAATGAAACTATGAATCTCTAAGATTCTCTAAATTTGGACATATGGTATCTATCCAGCTTACTTCTCAATATCTTGTTAACTTGCCACACAACACAAAACAATGTCTGTTGTTTCATTATTATATATTTCAAAGTCTTTAAAAAAGTTTTACTGTATCCTTGAAGCCATAAAACCAACAATTTATATCAACTCAAGCCAGACAATATCACAATTAAATTTAAGATAATTCACATTCAAATAAAAACTTCAGTGCTCAAGTCTTAGTTTATTTAAGCTTTGATTTGAAAGGTTCTAAAACAATTTTGTCTAGAAAAGAAAACAAATTGGTATTCTTTCATTTTCTATTTTAATAAAATATATATCCATATTTGTTAAATTTTTAGCTTAAAGGAGAAAAGTTAATTTGATTGGTAAAAGCACCAAGGAGGAATTTTTTAAAACTGACTCTTTAAAAAAATCTTCAAAGTTGCTTGTATGGTATCTACAATGCCACTTTAATTTTTAAAAGCCAATTTCAATATTAAAGTAATTTTATAAAGTTTCCTTCATTCAGCAAACAAAAGTATCTTTTACTATCAACCTCAAAAACTATAAATCAAATTTACTTTTAAAAAGCTAATTTTTATGCATCAGTTTTTCTTATATGTAACTAAAATAAAGGGGAGAAAAAATCCAAATGACAAATCTATCAAATAATTTGTGCTAAAACTAATTTTTACACTGGAAAAATATATTACACTGGCTATATATTAATTATGGTATTAGGGCAGTATTTTTAATCCTCATAAAATTAACAACATGGACTATGTTGTCATTTGGTGTTCTATTTCATTCAAAAAGCAGATTGTTTGATCTCCTGGGAAATCACCGAAATGAAAAGGATGACTTTAAAACTATATCATTTTTCATAAACGAATATTCACCAAAACATGAATGTTTATTACACAATAATAAAATGACACAAGTTTATAGTCAATTAGTTGAAGCAGACTGAGTGCAGCAGTTACAACAAATAACTTAAGCACAGTTCTCTAGTACAACACACTGCATTTCACCCTAGAGAAAAAATGCTGGCAAAGATCTCTACCACATGGAAACTGTTCTTAAAGCTGCTGGGCCCTGAAATTTTACTCAGCAGTTTGAAATCAAGCCATAGCTTTTCTCATTCACCCTCCCACTTGGGGCTAATGCACAGACATGAACATCTATTGAGGAAAACCACAAAAAACTTCAAAACAGCTACAACGGTAGGCTTACTTTTCATATATTATTTTAAATATTGTTTGGTAAAGTGCGACTGACTCATCTAATAGTCTTAATAAATGTAAAGGCCATCTCTGGTTTAAGTTTCAGTTACCTCAAACAATTAATTTTTAAGAAGTACTTATGTATATCATCGCATAAATTTAACATCCACGCAGGCAAGAATAGGGTGCTGCAGAAGTCACAAATCCATTATATTCTTCATTTTCAACCTCTGAATTTTTGACAAACTGGCATCTATAATGCAGCATCAGCAACTCTGAGTGATTCTGTTTGAAGTTACTTAAGAAAAAGTCTGAAATGTGTACCCACCAGAGAAAATCCATTGATGAGCCTAAAGCAATCCTTTCTATTACATTCCTCAAAGTTCTTTGATTAAAGTTCGGTATTTCCTCCAGCCTGCAATACTATTCTTTCAGTTTTCATAGTTTAAATTAAAAATACAATACTATTAACTAAAAATTATGATCACCTATTAAAATTACAAAACTAAGAAAATTAAAAACGTATGGCTTTTCCTATATTCTGTACCACCTAAAGGTGTTAATGACTACTTTTCATAATGTTAAATTTAAGTTTTAAAACTTTTCTTGGAACTTGTTTCTGTTCATACAAATATAAATCAAGAGTTCTTATAAAGTAGCTAAGTGGAAATATGATATTTTTAACTCACATGAGACAGGATCTTGGGACTTTATTTTAACTATTTATACTACAGGCATCCTAAGAATATTTCAATTAAATATTAGTATGTCTGCTGAAGGCACTTAATTATTAAGAAACTTAAAATTATCAATCTTTCTTGAATTTCTGATAGAGAAGAAGTAAAACTATTTTCCAAAACTATTTTTCAGAATGTTCACTGATACATAAAAACTGCTAGCATCTAATTAAAGATCACTAAGGGTTAAATACTGTTCTCTGGCCCTTACTGCGCACACCCTGCCAAAACATCCTCTAAGCTTTTAAATATTGCTTCGATGGTCTGAATTTTTATTTCCAGGGAAAAAGGGAGTTTTGTCCCACAGTCAGCAGGCCACTAGTTTATTAATTTCCAGTCACCTTGATTTTTGCTAAAATGAAGACTCTGCAGTCTACACTTCTCCTGTTACTGTTTGTGCCTCTGATAAAGCCAGCACCACCAACCCAGCAGGACTCACGCATTATCTATGCTTATGGAACAGATAATTTTGAAGAATCCATATTTAGCCAAGATTATGAGGATAAATACCTGGATGGAAAAAATATTAAGGTACTTTATTTCTACTCTAAATTTAGCTTCTAAAATACTGCCCATTTAAATGCATGTTTTTGCTTTTCCTGAATGTGTCTGATAAGGTAAGGGGAAGGGAAAATCACTTTAAATGATTCAAACGAATTCATATTAATTGTCCCTAAGATTATATTTTTAGAGTATGTATGCTTTCCAAATTAATAAATGGTATCTATGGTAACCAAACAGTATCTATAGTAACCAAAAAATAAAACTTAAAGAAAACTAGACTTTAAGATGATCCCTGACCAGTTGCAATTTATATATTAAGTAATATTACACAATGCCCTATACTTGCAATGTTGTGTTGCCTCAAAAATAAATTAGCGGAAATGTGTATTTGGAGAAATAAAGATGAATTATCAGCTTAAGGTTATTATTATAGAAAACAATTTGAAGAAAATACATAGAAGAGTACTGGTTATTTTGATATCAACAGCATTCCACAATAATTTATATATGCCATCTACATACAGTACCAAAAACTGAAAACCTAGTCAATATAGGACTTTCTTTTTAAATCAATTTTAACAGTTTAGACCCTCTATCAATTGGTACCAAGTAACTGTAACTGTCTTTGAGTTAACACTGCAAGGGTGACGTTATACCACATCATTCATTCCCCACCTTTATGAGCAAACTAATTACTTGTGGTTTTCTTGGCACACAGAAATGAATGCTGGCTAAGGAAAAAGTTAATACAGCACATAAGTATCTGTTGCCCACTACGTATGACACATACACATACACATACACATACACACTGGAAAATGAGAAATTCAGCCAAATATATAACAATACTGATTGTTTCAGAAGTTCTTCTCCATTATAAATTGGAGGATAAAGACTTGTAAGATTGACCAGTTACAATTGCTACTTTCTCTTTTCTTTTTTGCAGGGGTACACGATGAGCAAATGTTAACACCACAGTTTCTTTCTTTCAGTTAATGCTTTTAACACGATAGCATTATTTTTGCCCATCACTAAGACACAAAGGATAGGTATTACTAATTATAGCTTCAAGTTAAAGAAAAAAAAGTCCCATCATAACATAGGCTATTGGCTCACTTGGATGATTTGAATCTATTAAGATTCCCTGATCCCTAAAGAGTTTAGAGATGATTTTTCTCTCTGCTTCTTCTCTTTACAGGGCTTTAGAAGTTTCTCTATCTTAATATAAATGCAGGGTCTAAGATATTTGTGGAGTGGAGTAGAATTCAACAGGACTTGATGTGCAAACACAGAGTAGAGGGAGGAAGTTCAACCACCACACAGATGGGAGAATGAAGGTGAAGGGCAGAGTCAGGAGTCAAGACCGAGACTAAAATGGAACATGCTTACAAAGGACAGAAAGAATAGGACACCACATAATACACTGTAATCTAATGGCAGAAAACGTACTCTCCAAGAACAGGAAAGACAGGATCTAAATTATATCTACTCCAATTTCCCCAGAATTAATGGCCTACCCCTGTGGCCCAAGCAGGGTAGGTAAGGTAAGCTGGAATAAAAGGGCTCCAAGAGCCAGGGCTTAATGGAGGGATATAGGTAATTAAAGGGTCACCCCAAGAAGAGACCTAAAGACCTTAATTGGTAGTTTACACTTGTGACATGGCTGGAGCTCTAGTCTTACTCAAAATGGTAGAATCTGAATGAGAAACTCAGTTCAGACAAGACCCCTGAGGAACAGTTTCACCTCAGAAAAACTTTCATTCCAATTCAGGGAATTCTCACCTAGCTTTCATTTGGAATTTCAGGATGTTCAACATTTATTAAGCACTGAGTGTAGCTACTGGCGATATAAAAATAAAAACACCCAGTTCTTTTACTCAAGGAGCTCATAGTCTAGAATAAAAACAAGCTAAAAAATACTTATTGTAATTTAATAGAGGATAAAATGGAAATATGTATGAAAGCCTAATGGAGCACAAAGGAAATGCCACTAATGTAACTACGAGAAGGTGTCTGTGATCCCTCCATTTTACAGTCAAACACAGACTTAATGAAGCTAGGTAACAAACTTTTATTTTTCCAATAGGAAAAAGAAACTGTGATAATACCCAATGAGAAAAGTCTTCAATTACAAAAAGATGAGGCAATAACACCATTACCTCCCAAGAAAGAAAATGATGGTAAGTATTATCTAAATATTTTTCAAAATGGATCTTTTAAAAATAGCTATAATGGACTTTATTCCTTGTGGTAATCAAAAACTGACTCAAGATACAGTAAATACAAACAGTGGAATTTTATTTCCAATGATAAACTCAAACTGGGAGTGCACACCATTTGCCATCCCACATTATGAGTGAGAAATGTGGAGCAAGAACTTGTGAGAACAACCAAAGCTTAGGCAAGCTTAGCCTCCACAAAGTGTGGTTTCCGTCCATATAAAATCTATTCGAGAAATACTTAAACACGGATTATTTGCAAAATACAATGTGCAGCCTCAGTATACGGTAAATATAATTATTGCCTTTAAGAAACTTACAGAACAGAAACACACATATACATCAATAATTACACGTACATTTCAATTAAAATAGAAAACTTGTCATGAAATAACAAATTACAAGTCCTACTTAATAATTCCTGTGTACTTGGCTTACTCTTACTCTATCACAGAACATTATTTCACATGAAAACATGACAAAAACCACATATTAATTTCTATATTTCTAAAATAAAATGAAAATGAACCATAACAGAAAATAAAGCTTAAAAAACGAGAAGTATGATAGTAAAAATAGCTTTGAATAAATTTAAAGACATCCCAGGCTGGGTGTGGTGGCTCACGCCTGTAATCCCAGTACTTTGGGAGGCTGAGGCGGGTGGATCATGAGGTCAGGAGTTCAAGACCAGCCTGGTCAAGATGGTGAAACCCTGTCTCTACTAAAAATACAAAAAATTAGCCAGGCGTGGTGGCAGGTGCCTGTAATCCCAGCTACTCGGGAAGCTGAGGCAGAGAATTGCTTGAACCTGGGAGGTGGAGGTTGCGGTGAGCCGAGGTCGTGCCACTGCACTCCAGCCTAGGCGGCAGAGCAAGACTCTGTCTCAAAAAAAACAAAAACAAAAACAAAAAACAAAAGGCATCCCTTGTTCTTGGATGGAATGACTCAAAATCATAAAGATGTCAGTTCTTTCTAAATTTATAAATTTAAAACAATCCAACTAAAATTACCAATAAATTTTTTTATAAAGCTGGAAAACCAGATTCTAGAATTCATATGGAACAACATGTAACGAATAACAAGGGAAACAGTAAACAGTAACAAGTATATGCAGGAATCAGATGTACTACACATTAAAATATATTATAAAACTCTATACTTTAAAAAGCGCGATACTGGTATATGAATAGACAAAAAGATCAATGAAATAGAATAGAAAATCCAGAAACAGACAAAAATACACATGAAAATTCGATACATACTAAAGGTACCAACCTAAATCACTGAAGCAAAAATGGTCTTTTTAAAAAATGGTGCTGGGAGAAATAGCCATTTGAAGAGGGGTACATTTAGGTCCACACCTTACACAAAAAATAAACTCCAAATAGATTAGCAATCTGAATGTATAAAATGAAATCGTACAAGTACTAGAAAAGAATCTGGGTGCAGGGTGCCTCAAAATCCAGAGACAACAATAGAAAAGAACAATAAATTTGACCCTAAAAATACCTGTGGTAAAGTCGAAGGCAACTAAAAACTGGGAAAAATATTTGTAACATATACTACAGATAAATAATATCACTAGATAAGAGCTGACAGATAATATAACTAAAAATAAAGAGCTAGTAACTCTAATTTATAAAGCACTCTTAAAAATCGAGGAAAAGAGATTAACCAAAAATCCACTGGAAAAATGACAGTTCACAAGATGATTTAAATGATTTGACCCAAGTAAGTGTTCAATCTCACACAGAGACATATAAATTAAAATTACATTGAGATACCATTTTTAACCTATCTGATTGAAAAAAATTGAAGTATGACAACACATTAATATATTCCATGAGCAAGGCTATGGGGTAAGACACTCATACACGGCAGCAGGAAGGCAAATCAATGCAATGCTTTTGGACAGGAACTTGGCAATATCTAACAAAATAAAAAATGCATTTACTTTTTGACATAAGAACCAACTTTGAGGATTTTTTTTTTTTTTGAGACAGAGTCTCGCTCTCAGACTGGTGTGCAGCAGTACAATCTTGGCTCACTGCAACCTCCGCCATTTGGGCTCAAGCAATTCTCCTGCCTCAGCCTCCGAGTAGCTGGGATTACAGGCACACGCCACCACGCCAGGCTAATTTATTGTATTTTTAGTAGAGACAGGTTTCACCACGTTGGTCAGGCTGGTCTTGAACTCCTGGCCTCAAGTGCCTCAGCCTCCCAAAGTGCTGGTATTACAGGCATGAGCCACTGCTCCCGGCCAACTTTGAGAAATTTACCTTGATGATATACTCCAAAATAAAATACAAATGCAAAATCACTAAAGCATTGCATGCAATTGCAAAATATCAGAAATAATTTAACTGCCCAAACACTGAAGAGTAGTTGAATAAACAACGGTAAATCCAACAGAAGAGAATACTATGCAGTTGTAAAAATGAATGAGGAAGATCTCTAAGAACTAACATGGAGTGATTTCCAGGATACACTATGTGGAAAAAAAAAACAAAGTGCAAAAGAATATCTATAATATGCTGTCTTTCATGTAAGAAAGAAAAGGATATAAGAAAATATATATGTATCTGCTTATTTCTGTGAAAATAAATACAGGCTAAAAAGAAATTGGGGGAGAGGGGATGGCAGTTCTCTGCATATATACTTTTTAATGTAGATTTAATTTTTAGAACAATGCTGTTTCGTATAGTCAAAAAACCAAATACGTATATAAATGAAATCAACAAGAATAAGGTAAAAAGAACCCAAATTGGAAATCAAACATAAAAACATAAACTTGATTGTACTTCAAATTAAGAACTCAGCAAAGGAAGAAAAAACTCTAAGTAACTGTTAAACACAACATTTTCCTATATACCTTCAGGTTAAGGACAAAAAAGAACTACAAACAAATATGAAGTTCCAGTGAGTAGGTTTGTTATGCACAGTGTTATGACTTAGCAATACTGGAACTACTTAATATGTGTGCCAGAACTAAGTAAATATACTGTAAATAATGAGAGCCAGGTTCCTCACTGTCAGAGAAACATTACAAATATGGAAAGGTGGAAGGCTAGAAAGAACACTGTGGAGTTGGTTTGGAATAGAAGATACTAGTATTAACTCAGGGTTTGCATATATAGAGATACAGAAATATAGAAATGTTTATCTCTGTTTATCTCTACGTGTATGTATGTATACATATGAGTATATGGTATACATATGCATGTATATTGTATATGTTTATATCCATATATGTTGCATGTATGTGTATTATCTGCGGAGAAAGAGACAAATAAACACACACATTTATTTCCTAGCTCTCTCTGCTGAAAGAGCCTAGAAGCAACGTGATCTCAATGGCAATGAGCACACCCAGCACCTGCATCTTGGTTTCTAATACCATTCTCCACTAAAAGAAACCAATGCTGGCTGGGTGTGGTGGCTCATGCCTGTAATATCAGCACTCTGGGAGGCCGAGGCGGGTGGACCACCTGAAGTTAGGAATTTGAGACAAGCCTGGCCAACATGGTGAAACCCCGTTTCTACTAAAAATACAAAAAAAATTAGCTGGGCATGGTGGCACATGTCTGTAATCCCAGCTACTCGGGAGGCTGAGGCGGGAGCATCACTTGGACTCAGGAGGCAGAGCTGCAGTGAGACGAGATGGCACCACTGCACTCCAGCCTGGGTGACAGGGCGAGACTCTGTCTTAAAAACAAATGAACAAACCAAAAAAACCCCCAGTGCTTTCTGAAGAGATAGCTGATTTCAGGGTTGGGGCAGGAAAAATGCAAGGTTAGTTTGGGACATCTTGCTATGTTAGGAAATAAGGAAGTTCTCAAAGAATAATGGTGTTTTTTTGTTTGTTTTTTTTTTTTTTTTTTAGACAGGGTCTCGCTCTGTTACCCATGCTGGAGTATAGTGGCATGATAATGGCTCACTGTAGTCTTGACCTCCTGGGCTCCAGCAATCCTCCTGCCTCAGCCTCCCAAGTAGCTGGGACTACAGGAACGTGCCACCACACCTGGCTAATTTTTGTATTTTTTTGTAGAGATGAGGTTTCATCATGTTGCCCAGGTTGGTCTCAAACTCCTAGACTCAAATGATCCACCTGCCTCAGCCTCTAAAAGTGCCAAGATTACATACATGAGCCACTGCACCCAGTCTCCTGACAAAATGTTTTTAAATCCATCAAAATATATAAAAGAAATAGATATAAAAGATGTTCATGGGAGGGCCGAGGCAAGAGGACTGCTTGACCTCAGGAGTTTGAGACCAGCTTGGGCAACATAGTGACACCATGTCTCTACAAAAAATTTAACCAAGAAAAAGCCAGGTGTGGTGGCACAAACCTGTAGTCCCAGTTACTTGAGAGGCTGAAGCAGGAGGATCGCTTGAGCCCAGGAGGTCGAGGTTTGCAGTGAACCACGATCATGCGACTGTACCCCACCCTGAGTGACAGCATGAGATCTTGTCTCAAAAAAAAAAAAATAAAGGTATGTAAGACCTGTACACTGAAATCTAAATAACACTGCTAAGAGAAAATAAAGAAGACCTATATATAAGGAGAAATGTATTATGTTCGAGGTCTAGAAGATTTAATATCATTAAGATGTCAGTTTTCCCCAAATTTAGAGATTCAACACAATCCCAATCAAAATCCTAATAGGTTTTTTTTTTGTTTAATTAACAAGCTGATTCTAAAATATATATGAAAATATAAAGGACCTAGAATAGTCTAACAACATTGAAGAAGAACAAAGTTGCAGGATTTATACTAACAAGACTATTATAAAGGTACAGGAATCAAGACACTGCAGTATTGGCATAAAAATGTTAAAGTGGGTCACCAGAACAAAATAAAATCCAGAAACAGGATAACATGAAGTAACCAACTAGTTCTTGACAATGTGACAATACAATTCAATGAGGAAAGAATAATCCTTTTTAAAAACGGTGCTGAAAGAACCAGACAACTGTAGGAAAATTTTTCAAAAAAGAATTAACCCTTCCTGGCACCATATATAAAAATTAGCCCAAAGTATACCCCACACCTAAAGGTAAAGATCTTAAACTATACAACTTCTAGAAGAAAACGAAGTGTCAAATCTTGGTGGTCGGCAAACATTTCTTAAATACAACACAGAAACCATGAATTATCAAGGAACCAACTGTTCTTCATTAAAATTTAAAATGTTTCATTTCCAAAGGAAAACTAGTAAGAGGAAAAAAAAAAAAGAAAAGTCATCAAATATATGGATGCCAAACAAGCACATGAAAAGATGCTAACATCATTAGTTATCAGAGAATGCAAATTAAAACACAATGAGATACTATAACATGCCCTACATTTCAATTGCTAAAATTAAAAAGACTGACCATACCAAATGTTGGCAAGGATGTGGAGCAGCTGGAACTCTCATATGCTGCTGGTAGGAATGTAAAATGGCACAGTCCTTTGGAAAATAGTTTGACACTTTCTTCAAAAGATAAAACATACATTTATAATAAGACCCAGCCATTCCACTCCTTAGGTACTTACCCAACAGAAATGAAAGCATTAAGTCCACACAAACTTACACATAAATTTCTTTGAAATAGTGAAAACCTGGAAACAACCCAATGTCCATATGAAATGACCATGTAAATTGTATATATTGAGACAATTGAATACTACTGAGTAATAAAGAAGAATGAACTACTGATAAAGATTGAAAATCAAAATAATAATGCTGAGTAAAAGAAGCCAGAAAAGGAAGTAGATACTACATGATTCTTTTAATATAAAATTCTCCTAAATGCAAACTAATGTATACTGACCAAAAGCAGGTCAGTCATTGCTCGAGGACAAGAGTGGGAGGGAGAGATTACCAAAGGGCAGGAGAAAACTTTTTGGAGTGACAGGTATGTTAATTAACTCACTTGTAGTGAACGTTTCATGGGGGTGTACATACGTAAAAATCGTATATGTTGTACGATTTAAATACATGCAATTAATTGTAAGTCAGCTAACCACAAAAAGCTGTAGCAGGAAAAAAAAGCTTGAAAGGGCACTCACTGCCTAATCTGTGACAATTTGATTATTAAAATAAACAGATTATGACTTATGGGACACAATTCATATTGATATGAAAATATCAATTAAAATTTCAAAAAATAGGCCGGGCGTGGTGGCTCACACCTGTAATCCTAGCACTTTGGGAGGCTGAGGCGGGCAGATCACGTGAGGTCAGGAGTTCGAAAGCAGCCTGGCCAACATGGTGAAACCCAGTCTCTACTAAAAATACAAAAAAATTAGCCGGGCATGGTGGCACATGCCTGTAATCCCGGATACTTGGGAGGCTGAGGCAGGAGAATTGCTTGAACCCGGGAGGCGGAGACTGCAGTGAGCCGAGATCACGCCACTGCACTCCAACCTGGGTGACGAAGCGAGACTTCATCTAAAAAAAAAGAAAAAAAAATTCAAAAAATAAAATTTGACATGTTTATTTGATATATTTAAAATATATCAAAATAGGTCAGGTGTGATGGCTCACGTCTGTAATCCCGGCACTTTGTGAGACCGAGGCAGGCAGATCACTTGAGGTCATGTTCGAGACCAGCCTGGCCAACATGGTGAAACCTTGTCTATACTAAAAATTCAAAAAAAAAAAAAAATAGCCATGTGTGGTGGCATACGCCAGTAATCCCAGCTACTCAGGAGGCTGAGGCAGAAGAATCGCTTGAAATGGGGAGGTGGAGGTTGCAATGAGCCAAGATCACACCACCACACTCCAGCCTGAGCAACAGGGCAAGACTCTGTCTCAAAAATAAGTAAGTAAATAAATAATAAAATATATCAAAATATATAAAACAAGTTCATATTGATATAAAAAATAAGAAAAGAGTGCCAACTAACGAGTGTAGAAGGAATGATGGAATTAGAAAATCACTATTTGGTTAGTCACAAATGATTCAGGTAAGAATCATCAATGGATGCTAAAACTAGTATATGAAAGTACAATGTCACACCAGACATTTAGATTCTCAAAGCACTTCTCCAGAATTACTTGTTATGAAGTGAAAAATATTAACTTTACTCAGTGAGAAACATGGCACATACTACTTGAACCAAGTGACCAAAGATATTATCAGGAATGGGATAAACAGATATCATGTGCTTTTGGACACACAGCACTGAGGATCCATGGTACTCCTGCCAAAAATGAGAAACCTCTGCCAACTGAAAGGCATTCTGCAGAATAAATGCCCTGAAAAATAAAACTAAACAAAAAGAAAGCTCTACACTTTTCAAAAACAGGAAAAGGTATAAAAAACAAAGACTAAGGAATGTTCCAAGAGGTATGACAAGTAAATGTAATAAATGACTTGGGGTGCTAAAGGATCCAAACAGTGCCTACGATTACTCTAATTTTCAAGTTAATGGCTTCCTTACTTAACTAGTGGTTACTAAAGTCTAGCTACTGTCACCAATCTGAAATATGTTTCTCACACATTAAACTTAATAAGTCAAGCTCATGTTTACCTTAACTCCTACTTTGTAAATTTTTTTGGTTTTCAAATAAGGAAATGTAACTGTCAATCAATTCAGCATTTAAGCAATCACCAGTAAAACAAAATAAAAAGAGATTCTCAAACAATATTCTGGTGAATTATCAAGCACAATATAGGTAATGAGTTACCATGACTATCTTTCTTACGATTCTGTAAAACATCTCTTCAAATTAGTAATAGCATTCATAATAGCAATAATTTTACTACTAGAGGCGAAATATTTTCAAACTATTGTTCATATTTTTATTATTTTATTCCCAATTTAGAAATGCCCACGTGTCTGCTGTGTGTTTGTTTAAGTGGCTCTGTATACTGTGAAGAAGTTGACATTGATGCTGTACCCCCCTTACCAAAGGAATCAGCCTATCTTTACGCACGATTCAACAAAATTAAAAAGCTGACTGCCAAAGATTTTGCAGACATACGTAAGTTAAGCTGAAATATGATATTAGTATTAACTCGTATTAGTATTTAACTCATAAAAACACAAGTTTCTATATAGTTGCTGCCTATCACATACAGGTTTGTCACTTGAAGTACATAAATATCTAACACGTTTCACAAAAGTCCATTCATTTGTTGGTGAATCATCTTTCCACTTAGACAGATCCTGTGATCTTTCTTTACTGGTGACTTCACTGTCTATGATGACAGCCCATCTAACATATGGGCAACTATATCTTCTCAACTCCAATACTTCAAGATCCCTTGCTTCAGACACTGAGCAACACGAATATAACTGGGATGCTTCTCCAACCACAATGTTTCATTTTCTACCTGGACTATAAAAACACAGAAACTGCTTTTTCTTACTTTAACTAATGGCTCTTAAACCTGGCTGCATATTAAAAATATCTTGGGAAGTGTTTTTTTTTTTCTCCCCGCTCCCCCCAACCCGACATGGAATCTTGCTCTGTTGCCCAGGCTGGAGTAGAGTGGCGTGATCTTGGCTCACTGCAACCTCTGTCTCCCAGGTTTAAGTGGTTCTCCTGTCTCAGCCTCTCAAGTAGCTGAGGTGTGTGCCACCACACCTGGCTAATATTTGTATTTTTAGTAGAGATGGGGTTTCACCATGTTGGCCAGGCTGGTCTCGAACTCCTGACCTTATGATCCGCCCGCCTCGGCCTCCCAAAGTGCTGGGATTACAGGCGTGAGCCACCACGCCCGGCAGGGAAGTATTTTTTAAATACTGATACTAGGTCCTATTTCCCAGGGGTTGTAATTCAGATCTGGGGTAGGGCCCAAGCAACATCATTAAAAATAAACAAACTCCTTGGATGATTCTAATATGGAAATAGTGTTGAGAACAGTGGTATTTAATTCCTTACCAGGTCATTATCAATCTTGAACTTCTAGCAAATCTTAACTCAGTTACAGTGTTGCCATAAGCACACCAGAATCCTCCATTTCTGCAGTACCAAATCCCAGTCCTAGATCACTAATTTCTTGTCAGTTTTCTAGACTCCTAATATTGTCAAGAGTTCTGAAAAAAATCACACCAAGAAATGCATACTGGCCCTGCTACACATTTATGAGATTAACCATAACCAGATTCATGCTGCCACTGATAGCTCCCAAATGTGGATTGAAGTATAGTTGATCCTTGTTATTTGTGGATTCCATATTTGTGAATACCCACTTGCTAAAATTTATTTATAACCCCAAAATTAATACACATTATGCTTTCATGGGCTTTCTCAGACATGCTCAGAGTGGCAAAAAATTTGAATTACTTGACATGCACATTCCCATCTGAGGTTGAACAAGGTAACACCGTCTTCTGGTTCCAGTTCTCATACTGTAAATAAATGCCCTGTTCACAGTCTATTTAATGACATGTTTTTCACATTTTTGTGCTTTGTGTTTATGATTTTGCTGTTTATTGATTTTTGTTTTTTTGGGGTTTTTTTGTTTGAGACAGGGTCTCGCTCTGTTGCCCAGGCTGAAGTGCAGTGGTGTGATCTCAGCTCACTGCAGCCTCTGCCTCCTGGGTTCAAGGGATTCTTGTCCCTCAGTCTCCTGAGTAGCTGAGACTACAGGCATGTGCCACCACACCTGGTTACTTGTTTTATTGTAATTTAGCTTAATTTAATTAATTTATTTTTTGAGATGGAGTCTTACTCTGTCACCCAGGCTGGAGTGCAGTGGCACCATCTCGGCTCACTGCTAGCTCCGCCTCCCAGGTTCACGCCATTCTCCTGCCTCAGCTTCCCGAGTAGCTGGGACTACAAGTGCTCGCCACCACGCCTGGCTAATTTTTTTTTTTTTTGGTATTTTTAGTAGAGATGGGGTTTCACCGTGTTAGCCAGGATGGTCTCGTTCTCCTGACCTCATGATCCGCCCACCTCGGCCTCCCAAAGTGCTGGGATTACAGGTGTGAGCCACCGCGCCCGGCCTATTATAATTTTAATAGAGATGAGGTTGCGCTGTGTTGGCCAGGCTGGTCTCGAACTCTTGACCTCAAGTGATCCGCCCACCTTGGCCTCCCAAAGTGCTAGGATTACAGGCATAAACCACCACACCTGGCCTGATTTTGCTGTTTAACATGACCCAACACATGGTGCTGAAGTGACGTCTAACATCCCCAAGCACAAAAAGGCTGTGATATGCCTACAGGGAAAATATGTTAGATAAGGTTTGTTCAGGCATGAGTTATAGTGCAATATTAATGATTCAACAATATATATTAAGCCAAGTGTCCTTAAGCAAAAACACATAAAGTTATGTACTAATAGTTGATGGAAATGTGTGGCCAGAGGCTCACAGGAACATAACCCTGTATTTCTCCTAGGAATAATGGTTCAGTATTTACAAATTCAACACTTGTGGTAATTTTATAGAACATGATTCCTGTGAATAAGAAACAATTGATTTCCTAATTATCCCAGATATAAGTGATGCACACGCAAGTACGCACACACACATACACACACACACACACTGAATTTCTCTCTCAATCTGTGTCACTTTAACAAATAGGGAACATCTTTGTCTTTGTTGTTGTTAAGCTATAAGGCATAGAGACATTAAGATTAAGATAACATACTCAGGATCACAACGCAACATGCCAGCAAATAAATCAAAAAATATTACATGATTCCAATCAAATGTAATGCTTCCTTTCCATGATTTGCAACAAGAATTTCTTTCAAACTGCCTGACCATCCCAAGGAATTTGAACAGAGAAAGATGAAAAGACTCGATTAACTTTAAGATCACTTTCAAACCTGAGATTCTAGGACTCCAGTCAGAAAGGGAATCAATTTCAGGCACAAAGAGGTGTTCAGTGATCATTCCACAAAACTTTACTGGGCTATGAATTGTAGACAGTCTACCAGGCACTAAAAATGAAAGATGCTTGAGTGATCTGTTAAACAAATGCTTTTCTTCAGTCCATACAATAAGAATTTTACTTACGTAGTTGTTTTTTATATTTTTTTCCCTCTAGCTAACTTAAGAAGACTCGATTTTACAGGAAATTTGATAGAAGATATAGAAGATGGTACTTTTTCAAAACTTTCTCTGTTAGAAGAACTTTCACTTGCTGAAAATCAACTACTAAAACTTCCAGTTCTTCCTCCCAAGCTCACTTTATTTAATGCAAAATACAACAAAATCAAGAGTAGGGGAATCAAAGCAAATGCATTCAAAGTAAGTATTTTATATTAAAACTAAGCATAGTATGAGTGATGATATGATAGATAAAAGAGAAACTTTGGTCTAGAATTGTATTTTGATTACACTTAAAAACTATTTTGATTTAATAAATGAAGACATTATTTACATAATAAATAACCATCCTATTAGGCTCATTCAGCCTAGCTTATACCCATATCTCAGTTAAAATACATAACCTTTATTTTATTTCATGGGACTATTTTGTTTCTCATTTTTTCACTTGTTCACACAGCAAATATTTATTTAGACAGACATGGTTGGCCCTCGCATGACACTTACAGTCTACGAAAGCTCAAAATGGGATATTTCCTGTGTTTCTTTTTCCTTACAATGTTAGCAAATTATAAACACCAGAAAAAAATAAAGATCCAAAAGTAAATACTGAATTTAACTTTTAATATTTAAAGATATTAGACTGTGAAATTCTATAGGGAGATTTTCCTTTGAATTTCATGAGAGCATGTAATATAAAATTTTATATGTAGTAAGAATTAAATACATTTCTTAACAATTCAAGCAAATATTATGTAGGAAAAAGGGAAAGTAATCTACTTCGGTTTAGGTAGACAATTTGTCTCAAAATGCATGACCTACAGGAGTAATCACTTTAGCCCAGGATTTCCATAGCTCTGATGTAATCATTCCCCAGATAAAATGATGATCATGCCATTGCTGGTAACAGACATAATCTCATTCAAAAGGCAAGGTTTCTTGCTTCTAAAGGTAACTTCGGAAACTATCAAATATTCATTATCAAAAAGTTTATGATAATCACACACAGGTAAATTCTGTCAAAAAATGTACAATCTGTTAGAAAGTGTACAAATAGTCCATTTTTTCATTTTTCATTACAATTAAGGTATCTTTTTTCAACTTTAAGGGACATTTTAAAGTTACATCAGAGCTCATCTGATATTTCTTATAAGGAACTCAGAAGTTAAGGGACTCTTAGAGCACTTTTTAAAAGCAGATACACCTTTTTTTTTTTTTTTTTTTGAGATGGAGTCTTGCTCTGTCGCGCAGGCTGGAGTGCAGTGGCGTGATCTTGGCTTACTGCAACCTCCGCCTCCCAGGTTCGAGCAATTCTCCTGCCTCAGCCTCCCAAGTGGCTGGGACTACAGGCACACACCACCACGCCCGGCTAATTTCTACACTTTTAGTAGAGACGGGTGTTGGCCAGGCTGGTCTCGAACTCCTGACCTCAGGTGATCCGCCCACTTTGGCCTCCCAAAGTGCTAGGATTACAGGCGTGAGCCACCGTGCCTGGCCTTTTTTTTTGTTTTAAAGTTGTAATTTGAAAATATTAATTTGAGTTGGTCACTCTTTGAATAACAGACATGTTAAAGACCTATAAAAGTTGATCAGGGCAGGTCCAGTGGCTCACGGCTGTAATCCCAGCACTTTAGGAGGCTGAGGCAGGCGGATCACTTGAGGTCAGGAGGTGAGGACCAGCCTGGCCAACATGGTGAAACTCTGTCTTTACTAAAAATACAAAAATTAGCTAGGCGTGGTGGTGGGCGCCTGTAGTCCCAGCTACTCAGGAGGCTGAGGCACAAGAATCGCTTGAACCTGGGAGGCAGAAGTTGCAGTGAGCTGCTGAGATTGTACCACTGCACTCCAGCCTGGGCCACAGAGCAAGATTCAGTCTCCAAAAAAAAAAAAAAAAAAGGAGCTGATCAACATTTCACAAAAAGAACGTTTGAATATTCTGGGGTTTAGACAGGAATTACAGAAGGGATTTATGACAAGTTGGTATGAAAATAATAAACTTGGCCAGGCACGGTGGCTCATGCCTGTAATCCTAGCACTTTGGGAGGCCAAGGCGGGCAGATTGCCTGAGCTCAAGAGTTCGAGACCAGCCTGGGCAACATGGTGAAACCCTGTCTCTACTGAAATACAAAAAATTAGCTGGGCGTGGTGGTGGGCACCTGTCGTCCCAGCTACTCGGGAGGCTGAGGCAGGAGAATTGCTTTAACCTGGGAGGTGGAGGTTGCAGTGAGCTGAGATCATGCCACTGCACTACAGCCTGGGCAACAGAGCGAGACTCCATCTCTAAAAAAAAAGAAAAGAAAATAATAAACTCAGCTGCCCTATAGTTTTGTTTAATGTCCTAAGCTGCTACAGTCACTAGTAGAATTAGGTTATTCTAACTCATGTAAATGAGACTCACTGGGAAGACGAGAGCTTGATGCCCACATGGTGGAAGGGTAGGGTGCTTAAGAAAGTATTAAAATAGCAACACGGAAAAGAATTAGCAAAATCTACCACAGGATACATATTGAAGATAAGGTAAAAGAGTAATGTCAGGGGAAATTACAATTATACACAATGATGGGTTACTGATCATGAAGAATAATCCAACATTAAGCCCTTAGGGAAAAAACCTGCATCAAGCTAACTGTTTACTAAACTGCTTTGGGAAACATCTTGCTAAGCACACATTTTTTTTTTTTTTCTTGAGATGGAGTCTCGTTCTGTGGCCCAGGCTGGAGTGCAGTGGCACAATCTCGGCTCACTGCAACCTCCACCCCCTGGGTTCAAGCAATTCTCCTGCCTCACTCAGGCTCCCTAGTAGCTGGGATTACAGGCATGTGCTACCACACCAGTTAATTTTTGTATTTTTAGTAGAAATGGGGTTTCACCATGTTGGCCAGGCTGGTCTCGAACTCCTGACCTCAAGTGATCCACCCGCATTGACCTCTCAAAGTATTGGGATTACAGGCGTGAGCCACCATGCCCGGCTAAGCACACACATTTCTTTTTTTTTTTTTTTCTTTTTGAGACAGAGTCTCGCTCTGTTGCCCAGGCTGTAGTACAGTGGTGCGATCTCAGCTCACTGCAAGCTCCGCCTCCTGGGTTCACAGCATTCTCCTGCCTCAGCCTCCCGAGTAGCTGGGACTACAGGCGCCCACCACCATGCCTGTCTAATTTTTTGTATTTTTTTAGGCCGGGCATGGTGGCTCACACCTGTAATCCCAGCACTTTGGGAGGCTAAGGCGGGCAGATCACGAAGTCAGGAGATCGATACCATACCAGCTAACATGGTGAAACCTCGTCTCTACTAAAAAAATACAAGCACACACATTTCTAAGAAGTAACCACTTAGCTAGAAATTGGTGGAACTGAGATGGGAAACTCCAGAGGTATAGGAGAGGTTATGGCAGCACCAGGGTCAAAATTCAATCCCACATAGGGACTCACCTCATTAGTTCCTATCAAGACAAACACAAAGAGTACCAGAAGTTGGCATTAGAGCCGGATATTCAGAGATCAGATGAATGGACAGAAGTGTGGGGTATGCGGCAGAGCTCCACTGGCCATCATAAAGGATCAAAATACACTACACGTGAAGTCAGAAAGAAAACCCAAACAAGAAACTACCATACGAACAATTGATATAATTGATGTATTTATATCAATATGCAAGTCTGTATATATAGACATATACTCATATGCACATATATATTGCTTGAATCCTGTGAAAGAATGTACAGAACCTCAATAACACTCACATGAAATTTTCCTTACAGAAACTAAATAACCTCACCTTCCTCTACTTGGACCATAATGCCCTGGAATCCGTGCCTCTTAATTTACCAGAAAGTCTACGTGTAATTCATCTTCAGGTATGATGGTTCCTTTCACAATATCTGACTCTAATTACCTATGAGTCAAAATCTTGTGACTCATTGGGAACCTCACTTATTCACATACAAATTTTGGTTAGATCACTGCAGTAGCGTGATAGCTAAATGTCTGCCTATCAAAAAGATTAATACTAGGCTCATGAACTTTCTTCCCAGAAGTCCAGATTCCATCCAGAGCATAACAAGTAGACCAGCACAGTACGTGTGAAGTCTGCTCTTGATTGTACTTGTCTCCAGGTGTACATTTGAGTATTTCCTAATTAATTTGACACAAGGATTTGAAGTGAGGGGGCACTCAGACCTCTGACTTAGGTTTCCTTTACCCATTATATAGCATATGAAAGGTTGATTTCAGATTTCTGAACAATGTTTTCCTCTTTTTTTTTCAGTTTAACAACATAGCTTCAATTACAGATGACACATTCTGCAAGGCTAATGACACCAGTTACATCCGGGACCGCATTGAAGAGATACGCCTGGAGGGCAATCCAATCGTCCTGGGAAAGCATCCAAACAGTTTTATTTGCTTAAAAAGATTACCGATAGGGTCATACTTTTAACCTCTATCGGTACAACATATAAACGAAAGTACACCTACACTAATAGTCTGTCTCAACAATGTGTAAAGGAACTTAAGTATTGGTTTAATATTAACCTTGTATCCCATTTTGAAGGAATTTGATATTTTAAGCAAGGATGTTCAAAATCTTACATATAATAAGTAAAAAGTAAGACTGAATGTCTACGTTCGAAACAAAGTAATATGAAAATATTTAAACAGCATTACAAAATCCTAGTTTATACTAGACTACCATTTAAAAATCATGTTTTTATATAAATGCCCAAATTTGAGATGCATTATTCCTATTACTAATGATGTAAGTAAGAGGATAAATCCAAGAAACTTTCAACTCTTTGTCTTTCCTGGCCTTTACTGGATCCCAAAAGCATTTAAGGTACATGTTCCAAAAACTTTGAAAAGCTAAATGTTTCCCATGATCGCTCATTCTTCTTTTATGATTCATACGTTATTCCTTATAAAGTAAGAACTTTGTTTTCCTCCTATCAAGGCAGCTATTTTATTAAATTTTCACTTAGTCTGAGAAATAGCGGATAGTCTCATATTTAGGAAAACTTTCCAAATAAAATAAATGTTATTCTCTGATAAAGAGCTAATACAGAAATGTTCAAGTTATTTTACTTTCTGGTAATGTCTTCAGTAAAATATTTTCTTTATCTAAATATTAACACTCTAAGTCTACCAAAAAAAGTTTTAAAGTCAAGCAGGCCAAAACCAATATGCTTATAAGAAATAATGAAAAGTTCATCCATTTCTGATAAAGTTCTCTATGGCAAAGTCTTTCAAATACGAGATAACTGCAAAATATTTTCCTTTTATACTATAGAAATGAGAATCTCATCAATAAATTAGTTCAAGCATAAGATGAAAACAGAATATTCTGTGGTGCTAGTGCACACTACCTTCCCACCCATACACATCCATGTTCACTGTAACAAACTGAATATTCACAATAAAGCTTCTGAGTAACACTTTCTGATTACTCATGATAAACTGACATGGCTAACTGCAAGAATTAAATCTTCTATCTGAGAGTAATAATTTATGATGACTCAGTGGTGCCAGAGTAAAGTTTCTAAAATAACATTCCTCTCACTTGTACCCCACTAAAAGTATTAGTCTACATATTACATTGAAGTTAAACACAAAATTATCAGTGTTTTAGAAACGTGAGTCTGAACTGTGTAAGTAAAAGTACAAACATTATTTCCACCATAAAGTATGTATTGAAATCAAGTTGTCTCTGTGTACAGAATACATACTTATTCCCATTTTTAAGCATTTGCTTCTGTTTTTTTCCCTACCTAGAATGTCAGATGTTTTTCAGTTATCTCCCCATTTGTCAAAGTTGACCTCAAGATAACATTTTTCATTAAAGCATCTGAGATCTAAGACCACAATTATTATTCTAACAATGATTATTAGCTCATTCACTTATTTTGATAACTAATGATCACAGCTATTATACTACTTTCTCGTTATTGTGTGTGCATGCATCATTTCCCTGACTTAAACCTCAGAGAGCGCAAAATGCAGCTTTATACTTTTTACTTTCAATTGCCTAGCACAATAGTGAGTACATTTGAATTGAATATATAATAAATATTGCAAAATAAAATCCATCTAAATAGAAGGGTTCTGTTTTATTTGGAAAAATTGAATCTTTAAACTATCATAATCTTGAATGCCTGTCATCTTTCTAGTTTTCAGAAAAATAATGTATTCCTATATTATTTTTATGATAAAACTTATGGAGCAAAACACCATCAAATAACTCTCAAATTAAGAAAAAATTCAAAAGTCAGTAGTTTTAGATAAGATAATGATAAGGGAGAAAGAACATTGGTAAAAGGTATGAATTCCAGAATTAAAGAAATAATTTGGGGATTTCTAGATAAGAGGATATGAACATGCATACCTTACACCTTCATATACACAACCTTAAATCACAAATAAAATAAACAATACAAATTATACCACCAAGATTCAGAAGATATCAGACGAAATAATTAGAGAAAGTAAAAATATGCTGTCTCCATTATATTCATAATGTTTCATTCTTGACACTAATAATTAGAGGCTTTAAATTTTTAAATAATTTACTTCTTACTAACATTGCTGAAAAAAACTAAAGACATACATAAATGGAAAGATGTCTTGTGTTTATGGATGGTAAGATTTAATGTTGTTAAGACAACAATACTATCCAATATGATATGCAGACTGAACACAGTTGCCATCAAAATCTCAATGATGCTTTCACACAAATAAAATGGAACTTCAAGAGACCCCCAAATAAACAGAAGAATCTTGAAAATAAGAATAAAGATAGAAGACTCACATTTCCTAACTTCAACATTTACAACAAAGATACAGTAATGAAAACAGTGTGTGGCTGGGCGCAATGGCTCACACCTGTAATCCCAGCACTTTGTGAGGCTGAGGCGGGTGCATAACTTGAGGTCAGGAGTTCGAGACCAGCCTGGCCAACATGGTTAAACTCTGTCTCTATTAAAAATTCCAAAAAATTAGCCGGGTGTGGTGGCGGGTGCCTGTAATCCCAGCTACTGGGAGGCTGAGGCAGGAGAATCGCTTGACCAGGAGGCGGAGGTTGCAGTGAGCTGAGATCGCACCACTGCACTCCAGCCTAGGCGACAGAGCAAGACTCTGTCTAAAAAAGAAAAAAAAAAAAGGAAAACAGTGTGGTACTAGCATAAGTACAGACATATAGACCAATAGAATAAATTAAATAGCCCAGAAATAAACCCTTCCAAATAGGGTCAGATACTTTTCAACAAAAGTACAAAGACCATTCAGTGGAGAACACCAGTCTCTTCAACAATGGTGCTGGGAAAACTGTATATCCATATACAAAAGAATGAAGTGGGACACCTACCTTATGTAATATTTAAAAACAAACTAAAAGACCTAAACTTAAGGGTTAAATTATAAAATTCTTAGAGAAAATATAGAGGAAAACCTTTATGACATTGAATTTGGCACGGAATTACTTGGATTTGTCACCAAAAACACAGGTAAAAAAGAAAAAATAGATCAAAATTTAAAACTTTTGGGAAAGATTTGTTAAAGGATACAAAATTACAGCTAGATAGGAGGAATAAGTTCTATACCATTGTAAGATGACTATAATTAACGATAATATATAGTTTCAAATAGCTAGAAGATACTGACAGTTCCCAACACAAAGAAATGATAAATGTTTAAGCTGATGGAAATGCTAATTACCCTGATCTGATCACTATACATTATATGTATTGAAACATCACTATGTACCCCATGAATATGTAAAATACTATTAGTCATTTAAAAATTAAATAAAAATAAATTTTAAAAATTAAAAATTTCTGCTCATCAAAGGACACTATCAAGAGTCAAAAGACAACCCAGAGAAAGTATTTTGAAATCATATATTTAAGAGGAAATTAATATCTAGAATATATAAAGAACTCTACAATTCAACAACAAAAAACAACCCAATTCAAAAATGGGCTAAGGACTTGCACAGACATTTCCTCAGAGATATACAAATGGCCAACCAGCATATAAAAATACATTTAACATCACTAACCATTAGGAGGATGTAAATCAAAACCACAGTGAGATATCACTTCCTACCCATTAGGCTGGCTATAGCCAAAAAAAAAAAAAAAAAAAGCAGAAAATAACAAGTATTAAAGTAGTTGTAGAGAAACTGAAGTACTCGTGCTTTGCTGGTGTAAAATGGTACAAGCACTGTGGAAAAGAGTACGCGGTTCTTCAAATAATTAAACATAGAATTACCATATGATCCAGCAATTATATTTCCAGGTATATCATTACACTTAAAAGAACTGAAAGAGGTGCAAACAGATATCAGTACACTAATGTTCACAGCAGGATTATTCACAATAGCCCAAAAGTAAAAACAACCAGTGATCATCAGCAAATGAATGGATAAGCAAAATGTATATACATTTAATGGAATATGATCCAGCCTTAATAAAAAGGCAGGGGGAGGGCACTGGGCTTGGGAGGCCAAGATAGGTCAATTGCTTGAGCCCAGTAGTTGAAGACCAGCATGGGCAACATGGCAAAACTGCATCTCTACGAAACATACATAAATTAGCTGACATGGTGGTGTGCGCCTGTACTCCCAGCTACTTGGGAGGCTGAGGTGGGAGGATCACCTGAGCCAGGGACAGTCAAAGCTGCCATGAGCCGTGACTGCACCACTGGACTCCAGCCTGGGCGACAGAGTGAGACCCTGTCTCAAAAAAAAAAAAAAAAAAAAGAAAAGAAATCTGACACATGCTATGACATGGAGAAACTTTGAGGACATTATGCTAAGTGAAAAGACACTCCACATATATGAGGTACCTAGAATAGTCAAATTCATAGAAACAGAAAACACAACAGTGGTAGCAAGCGCTAAGAGAAGGCAGGAATGAGGAGTTAATGTTTAATGGGTATGTTTCAGTTTGGGATGATGAAAAACTTCTGGAGAAGGACAGTGGTGATGGTTACAAAACAATGTGGATATTGGTGACGGTTACAGAACAATGTGATAGGTTTTTTTCCACCCTAGTAATTTTATAACTAGCAAAGACCAGCTCCTAGAAGCTCTTTACCCTCCATAAGAAAAATACACCAATTATACTTCATACCTGCCTGGAAAGCACGTAGAGTCAAATCAGCTTTGGAAATGGAGACTAGTGCTCCCATTTTCCATCACCCATTCAAATGCATAAGGAAACAGCAACATTAGGTGATTCATCTATTACCATAACTGCCAGCACACTCCCTGGTCATTACTGTATTATAACACTTGTGAAGCAGAAATATTTAATTTTTCTGGCATTTTAAAACTACCTATGATCGAACATAACAAAATCATGAGAACACCTCAAGGTACTATAGTACAGAACTGCCCATGTTTCTTTGTGGAAAAACATCCTAGGCCTGACAGATTTTATTAGCTCAACCAAATAGAATAAATAATAATAAGAAACAATAGAACCCCAAATAAAGGAGAGTTAGTACGAGTCCTAAAAACAATATTCATGACCTGGTTAGGCTTTTGAGAGAATCTGAACCCTGAAATATTATTTAAGGTGACTTTCAGAACTGGTTTCTGTGTGGATTAATGCTGTCAATAATTTGATGCTATCCAAATGAGTAGAACCTGAGGTATTACGATGCAACCAAACTTAATTTCAGTTATGCCCGAAAACAAAGAAAGGGAATAAAAGGAAGTACTTTAAAGTACCCATATCAGGCTTTAGGAAGCATTACTTCACAAGAATCAGGCTTTGGTATTTAAACTCGAAATGCACAATTGAGAAGCTGAAAACACAGAGTCTGGCTCGGGAAGTTAGCAGTATACCACTACATGATAAGCCTGCTGTGATGATATTCTTTATTAACATTTGTTGTTTTACTTCAAATACTCTTGAAAGAATGTTTTTCCAAAATGTGCATTTTAAATAAATTTGAATATAACCACACTTCTTTCAAGACATTCCACAACATAAATTGTTCACTGATTTGTACAGAAGTAATCCTCCTCCAGTTATTCCAAATAATTGCAAATTCCAAAAGTCAATGAGAATATTTTCTACTGTTTGAAAGCTTTTAAGAAAAGGATGTTATGGATGAATCCCCAATTAATATCAGCTTTGTTTTCCATATATGTTTAAATTCAAAGACTTCAGACTTTACCTTGAGATGTTTAAACGTGCGCTTACGATATTCAAACCACTCCACAAAAAAATGCAGGCTTCGGAAAAACATGAACAGATCTTTTCTCTCTTCTGCTCTGTAGGAATAAATGATTCTCTGATTAATAAATATCATTAAATGATAGACCCAATCTAGCTTTATTTCTTACTTTTCCTTTTCATGTATCCTACACTAAAACCAAAAACTTGATGTAGTTCTACATATCAATTCTTGCACTTTTGTGTGTGTGTTCCTCTGGTGTGACTGCTAGTGCTACTTTCTCAGCCTAGAATACCCCTTTCCCCGTTTTCAAACGTTTAAGTCTACGTATTATTTAAATCACTCAAATGCCACATTCCCTGAAATTTTATTTGATGACTGTAGTATAATAAAGAATAATGAAGAACAGACAGTATGTAAGTGCCAGTTTCTGGCACAGCGCTTTAACACCCTTGGAACTTCCTGAGTGATAGATGTGTCTTTGTTATGCTAATGAATTGTCTCATAGTGGCTTCTACGTATTGTAGACTGGAGGCTGTTCACCAGGAAAACATATCAAACACATCACCAAACACATCATTTGAGGGCTAACCAGGAGCATAGCAAAGCTTCCTGGTTGGCGAATACACTGATGTACTGGGAGGATAATGTGTCTGGATTCCACAAGGAATCTCTGTCTCCCCAACCCCCAGACCTTCGTCTATGCATTACTTCCATTTGGCTGTGTCTGGGTTGTATCCTTCATAATAAAATGCTAATTGTAAGTATAGTGTTTTCAGTACGTTCTGTGAGCGGTTCTAGCAAATTATTAAACCTGAGAGATATGTGGGAACTCTAGAATTTATGGCCAGTTGGTCCTAACTGCAGGTGGACCTTGATACTTGCACCTGGAGTGTGAAGTGGAGGCACTCTTGGTGGAGACCTCTGCCTATAACTTGTGGGGTCTGTTAGCGTGAGAACTGAACTGAGCTGCAGGACATCCAGTTGGTGACAGAGAACCATTGTCAGAACAATTACTACACCACCACACCACATATCCTATTCCCTAACAGCTAGAAATAATCTCACTCCTTTGCCTAGGAGAACTCTCACAGGAATGAGTCTTAATTCTCTTAATAGTACATCTATGTTAATAATGTAAGCCACATACACCACAAGTAACTTGAAGGCAAGAACCATGTATCATTTAATCACTCATTTGATAAATGATTGCGGGAGTTGAGTTCCTGTACCAGTAATGACAGAGTAAGCATATTCCACCCCAGTGCTTCCGTTAACTATAATTTAAAACCATGAACACAGCACATAAAGCAAACATCAGAAACTCTGAAATGTGGAATGAAGAAAGCAGGACAGGTAGAGTCTTCAGGAATCAAGGGAGGACCTGGAAAAGAATTCCTTAGGATTTATTTTTGCCTCCTGTATATCCCAGTCTGTACACAGGAACAAACTGCAACCCAGAATTACCAAAGGGTACATTAACAACAACAACAACAACCCAAAAGGCCCCAGGAAAGACCATTCCCTCTAACCAATGGAGATCATGCAAAATGAGAAGAAACAGGCCTGGCAGAAGGGAACCCTAATGCCAAAGAGGAGCTGTGCCCCTTTCACTCCTAATCAGGCACTTTAGCCTCAGAGGCTGAGGTGTGAAGCCTGTCAACCATCACTGCCAACAATAAGAAAAGCAGGCAAAGCAGAGTCCTCACCTCCCAATCGGGTACTGCTATTGGAAAGACTGAGAGAGGAAGCTTTGTCAGCTAGCCCCAACTGACACCAAGCAAACATAAGCAAAGAAAGGATGTCATTTCTGATCTCAACCAGCATGGCAGTTGCACACACAGTGGGGTGCTCTGTTAACTTTCCACACCCTGCACTTAAGTCATCCCAAGAAGAGATAAGGGAGAATCAGAGAAGAGGAGCCTTCAGACAAGAATCTTTTACATCTGTTTATGAAGTCCTAAATAACCCCTACATAAAACGAACCAGAATCTACACAGAAAAAAAAAATACTGAGAACTGAATTATAGTGTAGAATAATTTCCAGAATTCACATTGGCCTCAGGATAGTACATAAGTAGGGCAGACCACAATAGGATATTGAACTACAGACTAAAGTGGGCTAGGGTGTGCTTTTGAATTAGAAATTCATCAATAAGAACAAAAAAAAATGGCAAAACAGGAAGTGCTGGGGTCATCCTGTCTCAGAAACACTGAAAACTACTGCATAGCTGTCAGAATCACTTTTGCTGGAATTTGGGAAGAGAGTAAAAAGTTTACAACTGAGAAAACAATCAGAAAAAGGGCAACTGAAAAAGGCTAAGAGCGCTTTGTAGTACTGTAAGATACCCTTGCCACACTCCCTACCTGGCCACAGTAGCAGTCTTAAAGATAGCATGCTACTTTACTATTCTGAGAACCTAATCCTGACAACAGTCAAAGGGATCTTATTCTCAAGGAATTGTTTGTCTTGACTTGATTCCCAAGTAAAAGAGACCTCATTCCCAAGGAATCGTTTTGATTCAAGGGGTCTGACTGCATTTCAGCTAAGTCAGAACTTTCTTGCAATTGATACAGGAGCTAGAAAGAAATTATTTAGGTAGATAGTGAGGGTTAAGGAGCCCTCAGCAAGGCTTCCCTTTTAATAAAAAGCAGCCCCCAAATCATTTCTTTTCTAACAAAGAGCAGCCTGAAAAATAGAGCTGCAAACATAGATAAGCAAGCTAGAAGTTTGCACAGGTAAATGCTCTGCAATAGAAAAGGGATACCTGGAAGCCAAGTATGTTAAACATGGAGGCTCCATCTTCCCTTTTCTTTTTTCTTTTTTTTTTTGAGACAAAGTCTCACTCTGGAGTGCAGTGGTGCAATCTCGGCTCACCAAAACCTCCGCTTCCTGGGTTCGAGTAATTCTCCTGCCGCAGCCTCCCAAGCAGCTGGGATTACAGGCGTGCGCCATGATGCCTGGCTAATTTTTTTGTGTATTTTTAGTACAGACAGGGTTTCACCATATTGGCCAGGCTGGTCTCGAACTCCTGACCTCAGGTGATCTGCCCACCTCGGCCTCCCAAAGTGCTGGGATTACAGGCGTGAGCCACTGCACCCAGTCTCCATCTTCCCTTTTCTTTGTCACCACGTGTACAGTAAAAAAGCAGGCAACATGGCGCTGGCCCGGTAGAGAACCCATCTGCATAATAAAAGATTAGGGTGGGGCAGCCAGCTTCTTCACATCCTATGCAAGCGGTACACCTGGTCTGACCAACTTTTCATGCCTTATGTAAATCGGACACTGCCTCCTCAAGCTCATCTGTAAAACCTGCATTTGACTGTGGAAGCGGCAACCCATTTTCTCCGGGACCCCTCTCTGTGCAGACAGCTCCTCTCCTTCTTTCACCTATTAAATATCCACTCTTAACCTCACAGTGGTGTGTTCACGTCCTGGTTTTCCGTGGCTGTGGGACAATGAACCTTGGGTATCACCCCAGACAACAATGCTGCTTCACCATGAAGACATAGCTACACACGGGATGTTTTTCAAAAATACTAAAAGGCAAATTAACAAGTCGCTGCTGTGTAGGGCAAAAGAACAGTTGAGACAAACAACAGATATGCTGAAAGCCAAGGAAAGAAAAGGTAGGGAATGAGAATCTTTGGGGAATAAAGTCTTGGAAAAAGTGCTCAAGTATACCAGGGAACTAGAAAGCCACTTGAATGCTCAGGGCAGAATGCATGCTTAGAAGAGATCTGAGGGGAGCATAACTTCAACCTCTGGCTAATCTCTAGGCTAAGGACAGGACTAAGGCAGGGTTGTGAAAGACCTGGCTAAGCACTGAAGCAGTGTCCCCATACAGAACCAAAATGCATAGACCTGGAGAAGATATCTTTTTTTCTTATTTTTTTCCTTTTTGCCCATCATAATATTCAAAATGTACAGTATTTAATGACAATAACAAAAAACTAAGCATGCAAAGAAACAAGAAAATATGGCCCAGTCATAGGAAAAAAAAAAAAGAAATTAACAGAAACTTCTCCTGTTGAATGACTGGGGGAATTACTAGGCTATGATTTTAAATCAACTGTCTTAAATATGTTTAGAGAACTCAAGAAAATCAAGAGAACAAAGTATGCAACAAACAGGAAATGGCAATAAAGAGAGAAATTTTTTAAAAATAAATAGAAATTTTAGTACTGAAAAGTACAACAAATGAAATTAAAAATTCACTAAAGGGGCTCAACAGCAGATTTGAGTGGGCATAAGAATCAGTAAAAATGGCCGGGCGCGGTGGCTCACGCCTGTAATCCCAGCACTTTGGGAGGCCGAGGTGGGCGGATCTCAAGGTCAGGAGTTTGAGACCAACCTAGCTAATGTGGTGAAACCCTGTCTCTATTAAAAAAAAACACAAAAATTAGCCGGGCGTGGTGGTGTGTGCCTGTAATCCCAGCTACTCGGGAGGCTGAGGCAGGAGAATCCCTTGAACCCAGGAGGCAGAGGTTGCAGCGAACTGAGATTGCGGCACTGTGCTCCAGCCTGGGCAATAGAGTGAGACTCCATCTCCAAAAAAAAAAGAATCAGTAAAAATGAATATAGGTCAAGTGAAATTATCCAGTCTAAGAAAGAGAAAGAAAAAAGAATGAAGAAAAATAAATGGAGCCTAAGAGACTTGTGGGACACCCAAAAAAGTACTAACATATACATAATGAAAGTCAAGGAAAGTTGAAAAAAAAGGGAGCTGAAATTATATCTTGAGAAATAACAGTCAAATCCCTCTGGATGAAAAAGTTAATATACACATCCAAGAAGTGCATAAACTGCAAATAGGATAAACTCAAAGAGATCCACATCAAGACACATTATAGTAAATCTGTTGAACTCCAGAGAGAGAGAATCCTGAGACTGATATCCAGCAAAACTCTCTCTCACAAATGCAATAGAAATTAAGACATTCCCTGATTCAAGAAAGCTGAGGTCTGTTACTTGTAGACTTGACCTACAAAAAAATGCTCGTGGGAATTCTTCAGGCTAAAAGGAAAAAACACTGGACAGTAACTGAAAACCATATGTAGAAATAATGAACAATGGTTACATAGTTAAATAATGAAGAAAGTATCACTGTATTTTTATTAATAAGCCCTCTTTTTCCCATATGATTTAAAGACAAATGCATAAAACAAAAATTACTAATCTATGTTAATGGCCAAACAATGTAGAAAGATGTAATCTGTGACAATCACAATATAAGGGGGAGAAACACAGATATAAGAAGCAGAGTTTTTGCAAATTATTAAAGGTATTATTAATGCCAATCTAGTTTAGTATTAATTTAACCTAGGTTGTTATAAGTTTAAGATATTACCTGTAATTCTCAAGGTAACCAGTAAGAAAATAACTAAAGATTGGGAGGCCGAGGTGGGCGGATCACCTGAGTTTGGGAGTTCGAGACCATCCTGACCAACATGGAGAAACCTCCGTCTCTACTAAAAATACAAAAATTAGCTGGGTGTGGTGGCGCATGCCTGTAATCCCAGCTGCTTGGGAGGCTGAGGCAGGAGAATCACTTGAACCCAGGAGGGGTTCACACACACACACACACACACACACACACACACACACACACAGAGCAAACAGCAAAATAGCAGAAGTAAATATTTCCTTATCAGGAATTGGTTTAAATGTAAATGGATTAAACTCACCATCAAATGGCAGAGATTGGCAGAATAATTTTTTTTTTTTTTTTGGTCACTGCTGGAACAGGAAAGCAAGCCAGTAGCAATCCAGCAACTGGGGGTAGACCAAGCCAGCACCATAGATACATTTTCAGGAAAAAAGTCCTCCCTTACAAAAACAAATGCCAAAAAAGAAGTGCCTGCTACAGTGTACGTGCAGATATCAACATAAGGGAACAGGTACATGAAAAGCAAGAAAACAGGACACCTACAAAGAAACACAATAATTATTTAGCAATAGACAGTCAAAAAGAAATTTCAGAAATCTCAGATAAAGAATTCAAAACTTTGATTTTTTTCTTTTCTTTTTTTTTTTTTTGAGACGGAGTCTCACTCTGTCACCAGGCTGGAGTGCAGTGGCGTGATCTCGGCTCACTGCAACCTCTACCTCCTGGGTTCAAGCGATTCTCCTGCCTCAGCCTCCCGAGTAGCTGGGAGTACAGGCACACACCACCACGCCCAGCTAAATTTTGTATTTTTAGTAGAGACGGGGTTTCACCATGTTGGCCAGGATGGTCTTGATCTCTCGACCTCATGATCCGCCCACCTCGGGCTCCCAAAGCACTGGGGTTACAGGCGTAAGCCACCATGCCCGGCCTCAAAACATTAATTTTTAAAGAAGCTCAGTGAGACACAAGAGAATTCAGAAAAACAATACAATCAGGAAAATAATTCAGGATATGAATGATAAATTTATCAAAGAGATCGGCATTTTTAAAACAACGAAACAAATTCTGGAACTGAAGAAATCACTGAAGGAAATATAAAATACATTTGAAAGCTTCAACAATAAACCAGATCAGGCAGAAGAAAGAATCTCAAAACCTGAAAACAGGTATGTTGGTATAGCCCAGTCGTTAATATATATATTTTTTTAAAATAAAAAGACATGGGGTCTCACTATGTTAAAGAGGCTGGTCTCAAACTCCTAGCCTCAAGCCATCCTCCCATCTCAGCCTCCCAAAGTGTTAGGATTACAGGCATGAGCTACTGTGCATGGCCAAATTAAAAAACAAAAAAGGCTTTGTGACATTTGGGACAACATGAAGTGACCAAATTTACAAATTAGCAGTATACTCAAGGGCAAAGAAACAAAGAAAGGATTAGGAAACTTATTTAATAAAATAACAGATGAAAACTTCCCAAGTCTATCAAGAGATTTAGACATTCAGAAACAAAATGTTCAACGACCTCAAAGCAAATGCAATGCAAAAAGATCTTCCTCACAGCACATTACAATCAGACTGTCTAAAGTCATATTTAAAGAGCAAATCCTATAAACAGCAAGAGAAAGGAGTCTAGTCACCTATCCAAAAAAAAAAAGAAAAAGAAAAAACCTCAATCAGACTAACGGTGGATTTCTCAGGAGAAAACTCACAGGCCAGAAGAGAATGGAATGATATATTCAGTGTGTCAATGTAGTCAATGTAGTCAACTAAATTCTCATTCATAAATGAAAGAGAAATAAAGTCATCCCAACACAAATGCTAAAAGAATTCATTACCACTAGACCATCCCAAGAAGAAATGCTCAAGGAAGTCCTAAACTTGGAGGCAAAAGGATGACACTTACCATCATGAAATCACATGAAAGTGTAAAACTCACTGGTAAAGAAAACATACAAAGCAAGAAAATAATTCAAACAGTACCACCACAAAAATCTACCAAATCACAATGACAAACTGTAAGAGAAAAAGACAGGAACAAAGAATATATAAAACAACAGAAAACAACAGTATGACAGGAACGAAGCCTCACATATCAATAATAAACTGGAACATAAACAGATTAAATTCTCTTCTTAAAAGATATAGAAAGGTTGAATGGATTCAAACATATTATCCACCTAGACACTGCTTACAAGAAACTCACTTTAACACTAATGACAAATATAGACTGCAATTAAAGGGATGGAAAAAGATATCCCATGCAAACAAAATCCAAAAGCAAGTGGTGGCTATACTTATATCAGCTAAAATGAACTTTAAGTCAAGAACAGTTAAAAAAAAAAAAAAAAAAAAAAAAGATGGCTGGCATGGTGGCTTACACCTGTAATCCCAGCACTTTTTTTTTTTAGATGGAGTCTCACTCTGTTGCCCAGGCTGGAGTACAGTGACATGAGTCTCAGGAAGCTGAGGCAGGAGAATCACTTGAACCCGGGAGGTGAAGCTTGCAGTGAGCCAGGATTGAGCTACTGCACTCCAGCCTGGGCAACAGAGAGAGACTCCGTCTCAAAAAAAAAAAAAAACAAATAGGTCATTATATAATGATAAAGGAGTCATTTCAGAAAAAACATGTAACAATTCTAAATATATATATACACCCAATATAGAAGTATCCAGATTCATAAAGCAAATATTACCAAATATAAAGAGAGAACTAGATTGCAATACAATAATAATGGGGGACATCAACACTCCATTCACAGCATTAGACAGATAATAAACAAACAAAAAACACTGGATTTAAATTGGACTTTAGACCAAATGGACCTAACAGACATTTACAGAACATGCTATCCAACAACTGCAGAATATACATTCTTTTCATCAGAATGTAGAACATTCTACAGGACAGACCACATGTCAGGACACAAAACAAGTCTCAACATTTTTAAAAATCAAAATCATAGCATGTGTCTTCTCAGAACACACTGGAATACAACTAGAAATCAACACCAAAAGGAACCCTGGAAGCTATACACATACATGGAAATTAAACAACATGTTCCTGAATGATCACTGGGTCAACAAAACAATTAAGATAGAAATAAAAAAATTCCTTGAAATAAGTAAAAATCGAAACACACCATAGCAAAATCAGTGAGATACAGCAAAAATGGTGCTAGGAGGGAAATTTATAGCAATAAATGCTGACATCCAGAAGGTAAAAAGTTATAAACTATAAATCTAACAATGCACCTCAAGGAACAAAGCAACAACAAACCAAACAGAAAATTAGCAGAAGAAAAGAATTACAAAAGGTCAAAGCAGAACTAAATGAAATAGAGAGTGAAAAAATAAATAAGTAAATAAATAATGCAAAGGACCAACAAAATAAAACGTTGGTTATTTGAAAAGATAAACAAAATTGACAAACCACTAGCTAGACTAACCAAGAAAAGAGAAGATCCAAACAATTTAAATGAAAATGGAGACAATACAAATGAGACCACAGAAATAAAAAAGATGAGAGACTATTATCAACAACTTATAATGACAAGCTGTAAAACCTAGAGGAAATGGAAACATACAACATACCAAGATTGAATCAGAAATAAATAGAAAACTTGAACATAATGAGTAGTGAGACTGAATCAATAAGAAGTCTAGGTTGGGTGTGGTGGCTCACGCCTGTGATCCCAGCACTTTGGGAGGCTGAGGCAGGTGGATCACCTGAGGTCAGGAGTTCAAGACTAGCTTGGCCAACATGGTGAAAGCACATCTCTACAAAAAATACAAAAATTAGCCGGGAATGGTGATGCGCCACTGTGTTCCCAGCTACTTGGGAGGCTGAGGCAGGAGAATTGCTTAAACCCGGAAAGCGGAGGTTGCAGTGAGCCAAGATCACGCCACTACTGCACTCCAGCCTGGGAGACAGAGTGAGACTCCATCTCAAAAAAACAACAAAAAAACAATAAAAAGTCTAACATAGAAAAGACCAGGACCAGAAGGAGTAACAGCCGTATTCTATCAAACATACATAGAAGAACTAATATTTATCCTCCTGAAACTATTCCTAAATCATCAAAGAGGAGGGAATTCTCCCTAACTCACTACAAGAGGCCAGCATTACCCTGATACTAAAACGTTAAGGACACACACACACATAAGAAAACTAGAGGCCCACATTCCTGATGAACACAGATGCAAAATCTTCAACAAAGTAACTAGCAAACCAAACCCAAAAGCACATCAGAAAGATAATATACCATGATCAGATGTAATTTATACCAAGGATGCAAGGATGATTCAACATATACAAATCAATAAATGTAATATATCATATCTACAAGATATAGGGAAAAAACATACAATCTCAATTGATGCAGAAAAAGTATTTGATAAAATTCAACATCCTCCCAGGATTCAAACACACAACAAACTAAGCATGGAGGGCACATACCTCAAAATAATACAGGCTACATACAAAAAACCCAAGGTAACATCATACTGAACAGGGGAAAGTTGAAAGCCTTTCCTCTAGAAACTAGAATAAGACTTCTATCACTCCTATTCAACATATGACCAGAAGTCCTAGCCAGAGCAATCAGGCAAAGGAAAGAAATAAAAGGCATCCCAATTGGAAAAGAGCAAGGTGAAATTGTATCTTTTTGCTTAAATGATCTTATATCTAGAAAAACCCAGACTCTACCAAGAAACTCTTAGATTTGATAAATGAATTTAGTTAAGTTGTGGGACAAAATCAATGTACAAAAATCAGTAGTGTTTCTATACACCAATAACAAATGTGCCATCTCATGCACATCCCATGCTCATTGAAGAATTAATACTGTTAAAATGACCATATTGTCTAAAGCAATCTACCAATTCAGTGCAATCCTAGCCAATCTCTAGAGATAATCAACAATTTGCCCTTGAGTGAGTTTTTCAAATGCAAAACAACCAACCCAGAATCCATACCTCCAACCACCTCCTTTACCAGGTTCTCTCTTTACCAGTTCTCTCCACTATCCACCTGCTGTAATCACCCCAGGGCCAGATACAAGAGAGTTAACTAGGGACAGGTCCTCTGACCCAGAGCTCACTGAAATTATTCAAACAAGCCAAGCTTAAGCCGGCTTACACTGCCTCAACCATTCCTTCCCACGGAAACCACAATAAAAGCTCTTGCCCATAGATTTCCCCTCTCCTATTTGTCTCTTGACTGACCCCAGTGCTCCTCATGTGGCCCCTATGGTGTGGTGTGCCTCTCCCTCTTGTGAACTGTAACTACATTTTTAATGGCAATTGTCTCTTTATCTGTTAGCCTCACTATATTATTAGTTGTTAATAATAATAAAAGCTATTACAATAGGTTCCCATTTATTTATTTTTAGAGATAGTGTGTTGCTCTGTCACCTAGCCTGGAGTGCAGTGGCACGATCGTAACTCACTGTAACCTGGAGCTCCTGAGCTCAAGTGACCCTCCCACGTCAGTCTCCTGAGCAGCTATAACTACAGGCAGGCAGGCAGGCAGACCTGGAATATGTTTTTCAATTTCTTTTTTGTAGAGACAGGGTCTCACTATGTTGCCAACACTGGTCATGAACTCCTGGGCTCAAGCGATCCTCCCATCTCAGCCTCCCAAACCATTAGGATTACAGGCATGAACCACTGCATCTGGGCCATTTATTCTTAACTTTTAAATATTAATCATGCAGTGCATATGAACACAGATATATGTCAAATATAAGCTGCTGATTCCCGTCAGTAGCCAAAAAAACTATCCGAAATATATAAATACCAGAGGTGAGATTTAGTTTCTCCAAATTTGGTCACTCAAAAGGTCCTGTAACAGATGATGAACTCATTGGGACTGCTTCCCAGAGAGACCTCATGAAATTGGTCTTCACAGCAGCTATAGTTATATTTTTATGAAGGTGATTAATTTGGTGCAGCTCTTGATCATTGAATAAACAGCCCCATGAAGCTGCTTTGAAGCTAATTTTGATAAAATTATTGGAAGCTAGAATACAGGCTGAGTATCCCTTATCCAAAAATGATTGGTACCAGAAGCGTGTCAGATTTTGAATTTTTTTCAGATTTTGGAATATTTGCATGTATATAATGAGATATCTTGGGGACAGTGTCCAGGTCTTGAAGGTAATTTTATACAATATTTTAAATAATTTTGCATGTGAAACAAAGTTTGTGTACAATGATCCATGAGAAAACAAAGATGTCACTATCTCAGCCACCCATGTAGATGATCTATGGCTATACAGCATCATCATCATTCCTGATTCTGAATTTATGATACCAATAAGCAATAATTTTCTTAACTTATTCACACAGAAGAACTTAACAGTAAAAAACATGACATGCCATTAAATAGTGAAAAAATAATGTATGCAGTGTAGTATCACCAAAATACCAGTTACCAGCTTTTAAAAAAAAGCAACAACTAACAATGGTAGGCTTTCAGTCTCCACCTATGATGCTGTGTTTTGATTAAAATGTTACTATAGGCCAGGTGCGCTGTCTCACGCCTGCAATCCCAGTGCTTTGGGCGGCCAAGGCGGGTGAATCGCCTGAGGTCAGGAATTTGAAGACTGTCCAATGTGGTGAAACCCCATCTCTACTAAAAATACAAAAATTAGCTGGGCATGATGGCGGGCACCTGTAATCCCAGCTACTCTGGAGGCTGAGGCAGAAGAATCGCTTGAACCCAGGAGGCGGAGGTTGCAGTGAGCCGAGATCGCACCATTGCACTACAGCCTGAGCAACAAGAGTGAAACTCCATCTCAAAAAATAAATAAAATAAAATAAAATGTTACTGTATACTGTATTTTATTTTTTTAGATGAGAAGAAACATAAGAAACAGTTGTGGGACCAAGAAATGGGTTCTCTAGGGATAAGGAGGCATTCTGCTGGATGGCTCCTGTAGAACCATTTTTAAATGTTTCCTCCAAAGGCCAGGCATGGTGGCTCACGCCTGTAATCCCAGAACTCTGCGAGGCTGAGGTGGGCAGATCACCTGAGACCAAGAGTTCGAGACCAGCCTGCCCAACATGGCAAAACCCTGTCTCTACTAAAAATACAAAAATTAGCTGGGTGTGGTGGCATGCGCCTGTAATCCCAGCTACTCGGGAGGCTGAGGCAGGAGAATTGCTTGAACCCGAGAGGGTTTTTCAGCACATATATGTGAATATAATTCACATGAAAACTACCACATGAAGCAGGGAGGGGAAGTGATCCATGTGGTTATAGGACTACAAGACTATAACTGCAGTGGTAAAGTATCAAATCTAAATAGACTGTTAAAAGTCAGGATCACCTGAGGTCAGGAATTGGAGATAAGCCTAACCAACATGGAGAAACACCATCTCTAATAAAAATACAAAAAAAAAATGAGCCAGCAGTGGTGGCGCATGCCTGTAATCCCAGCTACTTGGGAGGCTGAGGCAGGAGAATCACTTGAACCCGGGAGGCAGAGGTTGCGGTGAGCCAAGATCGCGCCATTGAACTCCAGCCTGGGCAACAAGAGTGAAATTCCATCTCAAAATAATAATAATAATAATAATAATAATAATAATAATGAGGGAGATGATCAAAGGGATGTGGCTGGAGAAAAGAAAAATAAAACAAAAAATAAAAAAGTGCAGGAGAAATTAAGACATTCTCAGGTAAACAAAAGTTGAGGGAGTTGGTTATCATTAAACTTTCTCTGTAAGAAATGGTCAAGAGAATTCTGTAGAGTGAAAGAAAGGACACTAGACAGTAACCTGAAGACATATTAAGAAATAGACTCTTAGAACATATGGAAAAAGGCAAAAGAAGTAAAAAGTTTAAAAAAAGAACAAAAAAAAAGACTCAATAAAGGTAAATACATGTGAAATTATAAAAGCTAGTATTTTTGCAACAATAGTTTGTTACTCTACTTTTTGTTTCCTACATGATTTTACAGACTAATACATTTTTTTAAAAATTAGACTAAATGCTAGTATTAATGTAATTTTCATTTGTGACTCCACATTATTTTCTACGTAATTTAAAAAACTAATGCATTTTAAAGAATTATTAGTTTACATTTTGGGGTGCACAACATATAAATACACAAGTTTGTAACATCAATAATTCAAAAGGCTGGGGACTGTTGTGGGAAGTCGGGGACCCTGAACGGAGGGACCAGCTGGAGCCGCAGCAGAGGAACATAAATTGTGAAGATTTCATTTTAAAATGGACATTTATCAGTTCCCAAATAATACTTTTATAATTTCTTACACCTGTCTTTAATCTCTGAACATAAATTGTGAAGATTTCATTTTAATATGGACATTTATCAGTTCCCAAATAATACTTTCATAATTTCTTATGCCTGTCTTTACTTCAATCTCTTAATCCTGTTATCTTCATAAGCTGAGGATGTACGACACCTCAGGACCACTGTGACAATTGTGTTAACTGTACAAATTGATTGTAAAACATGTGTGTTTGAACAATATGAAATCAGTGCACCTTGAAAAAGAATAGAATAATAGTGATTTTCAGGGAACAGGGGAAGACAACCATAAGGTCTGACTGCCTGCGGGGTCGGGCAAAAAGAGCCATATTTTTCTTCTTGCAGAGAGCCTATAAACAGATGTGCAAGTTGTTGCTACATTAATAAATCTTTTTCTCACCCTTTCCAGAAGGAAACAGAAGTAAAATTGAATAGTGGCTGCCTTTGGAGAAAGAGATGGGGTTAGTTGAGTGAGACAGAATTCTACTCTTCATTTTGCTTCTTTCTGTAGTGTTCCAATTATCTAATCCTTCCACATATCAGCTGAGGTTTTCTAAGCAGTAGTTATTTTTAGTTTACTTCCATATATTTTTAAATACCAAACTAATCAATACTGACTGACAATATCAATCAGTTAGTAAAATAATTGACTAACCCCTGTGTTTATATATTCTGATATGAGATGAAAATTTAGAAACTATCAATTTTAATATTTCTGTAGAGTTTTTGCATATGCATATTCACTATTAATACACAGAAGACTCCTAAGTTCAGGCTGATTCCTTTAAAGTGTCTATTCTACCCCTACAAGAATTGAAATAGTTTCAGTATATTTTGTTTTATAAATATTTAACTTATGTTTGCTCAGGTTGAGAAATGCAATGTTCCACAAGGGTCCATTTACTAAATCTAAGGCATGAATGATTTTTTCATAGTTACAGTATTTATGAAATATTGAGAATTTATGCATATGAAATGTCTCATAATGGACTATTTTAGACTTAAGCTATTCTTTTTTTAGGTCTCCAGTGTAAAATTTGAAGAGTAGAAGCTATAGCAAATGAATATGCTGCATTTCTTGTGCTATAGACTCCTTAATCTTTACAGAAGTCTTATTTGCTCAGCTAGATTGGTCTAAAAGAAATGGTTTAATTTTCTCTCAAATAATTCAACCTCCAAAAAGAAACCTTCCATGTCGTTATTTTTGCGGCTGTAGTGCATACTGGGAGGCTCTGCCAGCTTGGCATTTAATGTGTTTGTTTTATGTAGAGTGTGGTATTAAAGTAGTGGCTGAATTACTTGAAAAAAAAAAAACAGACATGCAAGTAGGAGAGATATCGCTAAATTCTTTTCCTAGCAAGGAATATTAATGTTAATACCCTGGGAAAGGAATGCATTCCTGGGGGGAGGTCTATAAACAGCCACTCTGGGAATGTCTGTCTTATGCAGTTGAGATAAGGACTGAGATACGCCCTGGTCTCCTGCAGTACCCTCACAGGCTTACTAGGGTGGGGAAAAACTCCACCCTGGTAAATTTGTGGCCAGACCGGTTCTCTGCTCTCAAACCCTGTTTTCTGTTGTTTAAGATGTTTATCAAGACAATATGTGCGGCCGGGCGCGGTGGCTCACGCCTGTAATCCCAGCACTTTGGGAGACCGGGCGGGCGGATCACGAGGTCAGGAGATCGAGACCATCCTGGCTAACAAGGTGAAACCCCGTCTCTACTAAAAATACAAAAAATTAGCCGGGCGTGGTAGTGGGCGCCTGTAGTCCCAGCTACTCGGGAGGCGGAGGCAGGAGAATGGCGTGAACCCGGGAGGTGGAGCTTGCAGTGAGCTGAGATCACGCCACTGCACTCCAGCCTGGGCGACAAAGCAAGACTCCGTCTCAAAAAAAAAAAAAAAAAAAAAAAAAAAGACAATATGTGCACCGCTGAACATGGACCCTTATCAGTAGTTCTGCTTTTGCCCTTTGCCTTGTGATCTTTGTTGGACCCTTATTAGTAGTTCTGCTTTTTGCCCTTGGAAGCATGTGATCTTTGTACCTACTCCCTGTTCTTATACCCCCTCCCCTTTTGAAACCCTTAATAAAAACTTGCTGGTCTGAGACTCAGGCAGGCATCATGGTCCTACTGATATGTGACGTCACCCCCAGCAGCCCAGCTGTAAAATTCCTCTCTTTTTACTCTTTCTCTTTATTTCTCAGCCAGCCGACACTTATGGAAAATAGAAAGAACCTCTGTTGAAATATTGGGGGTGGGTTCCCCCAATAGGGGACAGAGATCTAAAGAAACACAGGTCTTTTAAACTTTTTTTAAGTTAAAGTGGCATAAAATGAAATTGCAAGGACATGTGTGGTGGCTCATGCCTATAATCCCAGAACTTTGGGAGGACAAGGCAGGAGGATAGCAAGAGTCCAGGAGTTCAAGACCAGCCTGGGCAACACAGTGAGACCCCTTCCTTTAGCATTTTTAAGTGGATAGGATGGATAATCAAGTGGATAGGATAATCCATCACTCAGCCTCTTTCCCCAGTCACCCCTATCATTGCTCAATGGGCCCATGAACAAAGTAAAGTGGCCAAGGTGGCAGGGATGGAGGTTACGCATGGCTCAGCAACAAGGACTTCCACTCACCACGTCTGACAAGGCCAATTTGCCAGCAGCAGAGACCAACACTGACCCCCGATATGGCACCATTCCTTGGGGTGATCAGCTAGCTACCTGGTGGCAGGTTGATTATATTGGGCCTATTCCATAATGGAAAGGGCAGAGGTTTGTCCTCACTGGAATAGACACTTACTCCGGATATGGGTTTGCCTATACTGCATGCAATGCTTCTGCCAAGACTACCATCGTGGACTCACAGAATGCCTTATCCACCGTCACAGTATGCCATACAGCATTGCCTCTGATGAAGGCACTCACTTTACAGCTAAAGAAGTGCAGCAGTGGGCTCATGCTCATGGAATTCACTGGTCTTACCATGTTCCCAGTCATCCTGAAGCAGCTGGATTGACAGAACAGTAGAATGGCCTTTTGAAGTCACAATTACAATGCCAACTAGGTGACAATACTTTGCAAAGCTGGGGCAAAGCTCTCCAGAAGGCCATGTATGCTCTGAATCAGCATCCAATATATGGTACTGTTTCTTCCATAGTCAAGATTCATGGGTCCAGGAATCAAGAGGTGGAAGTTGAAGTGGCACCACTCACCAACACCCCTAGTGATCTACTGGCAAAATTTTTGCTTCCTGTTCCTGCAACATTACATTCTGCTGGCCTAGAGGTCTTAGTTCCAGAGGGAGGAACGCTGCCACCAGGAGACACAACAAAGATCTCATTAAACTGGAAGTTAAGATTGCCACCTGGACACTTTGGGCTCCTCCTACATTTAAGTCAACAGGCTAAGAAGGGAGTTACAGTGTTGGCTGGGGTGACTGACCCAGACTATCAAGATGAAATCATTCTACTACTTCACAACGGAGGTAAGGAAGAATATGCATGGAATAGCAGAGATTCATTAGGGCTTCTCTTAGTATTACCAAGCCCTGTAAATAAGGTTAATGGGAAACTACAACAGCCCAATCCAAACAGGACTACAAATGGCCCAGACCCTTCAGGAATGAAGGTTTGGGTCACTCCATCAGGAAAAAAACACGACCCCCTGAGGTGCTTGCTGAATGCAAAGGGAATACATAATGGGTAGTAAAAGAAGGGAGTCATCAGTACCAGCTATGACCACGTGACCAGCTGCAGAAACGGGGACTGTAATTGTCATGAGTACTTCCTTCTTCTTTCGTTAAAAATATGTTTGTGCATGTATACACTTGTACTAAGAAAGTACCTTCATTTTATTTCCTTTTTCCTTTATCATGTGACATATGATTTATTGACTTCATATCAGCATTTAAGTATTATCAACTTTATGTAACAGTATTTGGGTTGGGGATTGGTGAGTTTCCGGTTTTATGAAGGATAGTTGTCATATGTTAGGCATAATTATGACTATTATTGTCTTTATTTGAAGATTATGTATGATCTTAGGAGATGTGTATGGGTTCAAGTTGACAAGGGGTGGACTTGTCATGGTTAATACTAAGTGTCAACTAGATTGGATTGAAGGATACAAAGTATTAATCCTGGGTGCGTCTGTGAGGGTATTGCCAAAGGAGATTAACATTTGAGACAGTGGGCTGGAGAAGGCAGACTCACCCTTAATCTGGATGGGCACTATCTAATCAGCTGCCAGTGAATATAGAGCAGGCAGAAACACATGAAAAGGTTAGACTGGCCTAGCCTCCCAGCCTACATTTTTCTCCTGTGGTGGATGCTTCCTGTCCTTGAACATTGAACTCCAAGTTTTTCAGTTTTGGAACTCAGGCTGGCTCTCCTTGCTCCTCAGCCTGCAGACGGCCTATTACGGGACCTTGTGATCATGTGAGTTAATATTTAATAAACTCCCCGTTATATATATATATATATATATATACATATACACATATATACACACACACACAGACACACACACACACACACAGGCTTTAAGCAACAGGCTTGAGAGAAAAGGCCCTGTCTTCTCTCAATGGGACAGATTCACAGAACTATCTTAGTTTTTTTTGGTTTTGGTTTTGTTTTTTCAGATGGTGTCTTGCTCTGTCACCCAGAGGAGTGCAGTGGCACAATCTTGGTTCACTGCAACCTCCGCCTCCCCAGTTCAAGCGATTTTCGTGCCTCAGCCTCCCGAGTGGCTGGGGATACAGGCACCCACCACCACACTGAGCTAATTTTTGTATTTTTAGTATAGACAGGGTTTCTCCACGTTTGCCAGGCTTGTCTCCAACTCCTGACCTCAGGTGATGTGCCCACCTTGGCCTCCCAACGTGCTGGGATTGCAGGTATGAGCCACTGTGCATGGCCAGGACTATCTTATATAGATGGTGCAAATAAAGCTTGTGAGGTGCTTAAAAAAAAAAAAAAGGAAAAGAAAAAGAAAAAGAAAAAGAAATTCTGACTTATGCCACATGGATGAACCTTGACAACATTACACTCAGCGAAATAAACCAGTCAAAAAAGGCAAATACTGGCCAGGCACAGTGGCTCATGCCTGTAATCCCAGCACTTTGGGAGGCTGAGATGGCTAGATCACCTGAGGTCAGGAATTCAAGACCAGCCTGGCCAACATGGCAAAACCCCTTCTCTACTAAAAATATAAAAATTAGCTGGGCATGGTGGCGGGTGCCTGTAATCCCAGCTACTTGGGAGGCTGAGGCAGGAGAATCCCTGGTGAGGTAGAGGTTACAGTGAGCCAAGATCACACCACTGCACACCTGCCTGGGCGACAGAGCGAGACTCCATCTAAAGAAAAAAGGCAAATACTGTATGATTCTACTTATATGAGGTACTTAGATTAATACTTAGATAGTATTAATCAAAATCACACAGACAAAAAGTAGAATGGTGGATGAGGAGAGGGAGGAAGTGGGAGTTATTGTTTATGGGTACAAAGTTTCTGGGTTTTTGTTTTGTTTTGTTTTGTTTTTTGAGATAGTCTCACTCTGTCACCCAGGCTGGAGTGTAGTGGTGCTCTCGGCTCACCACAACCTCCGCCTCCCAGGTTCAAGCGATTCTCCTGCCTCAGCCTCCCAAGTAGCTGGGACTACAGTCACGTGCCACCATGCCCAGCTAGTTTTTGTATTTTTAGTAGAGACAGGGTTTCACCATGCTGGATTTGAACTCCTGACCTCATGATCCACCCGCTTCAGCCTCCCAAAGTGCTGGGATTATAGGCGTGAGCCACCGCGCCCGGCCAAAGTTTCTGTTTTAAAAGAGGAAAGAGTTATGTTGACGGATAGTGGTGATGATTGTACAACATAATGAATGTATTTACTATTATTGAAGTGTACTCTTTAACATGGTTGAGTTGGTAGATTTTGTAAGTATTTTGCCACAATAAAAAAATAGGAAAACAAGTTAAACAATCTAAAAGGCAGCAAGAAAGGGTGTTAGTAGGTGTTAGTTCACACCTACTCATTTTTCAGATGTCAGCTCAAGCTTCAGGAAATGATTTCATGTTCTCTGTGCTAGTCTAATTCCTGATAAACACTTTGGGAGGCTAAGGCAAGAGGACTGCTTGAGCCTAGGAGTTTGAGACCAGCCTGGGCAATAGTGAACAAAAAAACCAAGTAGATTCACTGAAAACAAAGAACATAAAATAATAGCTGAATTAACACAAAGCTGCATAAGCATGTAGTTTATAGGGAACACTGGAGATTATGTGTTAAAAGTCAGTCTAATAACTATTTTAAAAATTATTTAAACATCTGAAAAAAATTGTTTTCCAAAGAGTATGGGCCTACAAAGAGGAGAAATTAGTTCATTCACACTTAAAGGCCACAGTGATACGATATTTCGTTCTCCATCAAACAAGTGAGCAAAAAAATAAACTCTTAATCATGTGATGAGGGAGTAAGCCATGAAAATAATCTTAAAAGCTATGATGACTCAAGTTTAAACACACACACACAGAAGAAAAGACTGTTCTTTTACAATGAACTTTAAAAAATTCACAATTCCTTCATTCTTCCATTTGCATCTTCATAAAGGATACTGTACTACAGCACATAAGAGTTTTCCATATAGAAAGAAATTTTGTGTGTGGGTGTGGGTGTTGGCTCTCACAGCTGTAAGAACGACTGTAATTTATCTATTTTTCCTAAGCAAAGTCCAAACTTCACTAAATGTAAAACAGATGTCATGGATTTCTTTCATAAAATGTTGGCAGTAACCCATTTCAATTTCAGCTAAAGTAGTCAGGAAACAAAAATAACTCCAAATGTCTCCTTCTCAAGTATAAAGCGAACACAAAGAGAAATTTAGGATAAAAATTCCAAAATTTTATTCTAACAATAAATTCCTGGGACTATTACATCTAAAATTAGGTGACCATCAGAAATTAATTCACAAAAATATTAACAGACATTCTCACACATTACTGGTGGGAATACAAAACAGTATGGTCATTCTGGAAAATGGTTTGGCAGTTTATTATAAATTTAAACATACTCTTATATGACTCAGCAATTCCACTTCTGGTTATGTACCCTAGAGAAAAGAAAACTTACATTCACACAAAAACCTCTAGTGAATGTTCACAGCAGCATATACATGTACATTTGTGTGTGTAATATACATATTTATAGCATATGAATGTTTGTAGCAGCATGAATGCATGTGTATGCGTGTGTATACATACACACATATATAAAGATAATATGCTATATTATACACTATAATATGCTACATAAATGTATACATAGGCCAGGCATGGTGGCTCACGCCTGTAATCCCAGCACTTTGGGAGGCTGAGGTGGGCGGATCACTAGGTCAGGAGATCGAGACCATCCTGGCCAACATGGTGAAACCACGTCTCTCCTAAAAATACAAAAATTAGCTGGGTGTGGTGGTGCGTGCCTATAATCCCAGCTACTCGGGAGGCTGAGGCAGGAGAATCACTTGAACCAGGGAGTCAGAGGTTGCAGTGAGCTGACATCATACCACAGCACTCCAGCCTGGTGACAGGGCGAGACTCCGTCTCAAAAAAAAAAAAAAAAAAAAAGTATATATAACTATAATATGCTATATTCACCAAAAACTGAAAATAACCCAGATATCCTTCAACGGGTAAATGAATAAACAAACTCTGGTACATCCACACAAGGGAATATGAAAACACAAGAAATAAAAAGCATTATAAGCGAGATAAAGAACTCCTTAAATGGGCCCACTGGCAGACAGTACTGCAACAGAGGAAAGACTCTGCGAAGTTGCAGATAGGTTAATAGAAATTATCCAAACTGAAACACAAAGGAAAAAAGGCATGAAAGAAATAGAACAGAGCATCCAAATGCTGGGACAATATGTCAAATAGTCTAACATATGTGTCATTAGAGTGACACAGGGCAAAATAAATACTTTAAAAGACATGGTTGATAATTTTCACATAAATATACCCTAAACATAGCACAAACTACAGAAACACAAAATTAAGAGAAAGATTTAAGGCTGCCCCAAGCACACACACATGACACACTAATACAGAAAAATAAAGATAACAATCATCGCAGACTTTTTGTCACAACCTATGCAATCCAGATTATGAAAGAGTATGTTTAAAGATATATGTTTTTTATCTTTAAACCTGTCTACTCAGAATTCTATGGCCAGCAAAAATATCTTTCAAAAAATGAAGGCAAAATTAAGACCTTTCCAGAGAAACAAAAGCTGATAGATATTACGGCCAACAGACAAGCACAGTAAGAAATGTTAAAGGGTCGGGTGCGGTGGCTCACGCCTGTATTCCCAGCACTTTGGGAGGCCAAGGCGGGTGGATCACCTGAGATCAGGAGTTTGAGACCAGCCTGACCAACATGGTGAAACCCCGTCTCTACTAAAAATACAAAATTAGCCAGGTGTGGTGGTACACACCTGTAGTCCCAGCTACTTGGGAGGCTGAGGCAGGAAATTCACTTGAACCCGGGAGGCGGAGGTTGCAGTGAGCTGAGATCATGCCACCGCACTCCAGCCTGGGCAAAAAGAGTGAAATTCCGTCTCAAAAAAAAAAAAAAAAAGTTATAGGAAGTTCTTAAGGAAGAAGGAGCATAGCAGTTAGAAATCTGAATCAAATGAAACGAAGAATGAAATAAAGAAATGAAGAATGTTGGAAATGAAAAAATGAAGATAAATATACAAAAACATGTTTTGTCAGCCAGGCACGGTGGCTCACACCTGTAATCCTCGCACTTTGGGAGGCCGCGGTGGGTGGATCATTTGAGGTCGAGAGTTCAAGACCAGCCTGGCTAACGTGGTAAAACCCTGTCTCTACCAAAAATGCAAAAAAGAAAGAAAGAAAGAAAGAAAGAAAATTAGCTGGGCATGGTGGCTGGATGCCTGCAATCCCAGCTACTCAGGAGGCTGAGGCAGGAGAATTGCTTGAACTTGGGAGGCAGAGGTTGCAGTGACCCAAGATCATGCCATTCCACTCTAGCCTGGGTGACCGAGTAAGACTCTGTGTCAAAAAAAAACAAAACAAAACAAGTTTTGTCTTATTTTTAATTGCTTTAAAAAATAATTGACAGTCTAAGGCAAACATAGTAACAATGCCCTGAGACATTTGGAACATGTAAAAGTGTATGACAATTGTATGAAAATAATAATACAATGGTTGAGGGAAAATAAATGGAAAGTATACTGTTGTTCTTATAGTACATGTGAAATGCTTACTATTTAAAGTGAAGGTAGACTGTGATAAGGGAAGATCAAGGTAGAAGCAAGAGTCAATAAAATAATGACTAAAAATTTTTCAAAACCTAAAGATACCAATCCTGTCTGAAAAACTACAGATCTATAATGAAAAACTAAAAATAAATTCATAATTAGGCATATAACATTTAAATTGCATAACAACAGAGATAAAGAAGAAAGAAACTCCAAAAGGAGAAGTAACTTACACGTAGTTGAATCTAGAATAAAATCCAGGTCTTCTGACCTATGTTCAGCACCCTTTCTAAAATACCAGTCACTCTCCACAAAATGGGAACCCAGTCTAAAAAATTGCCCAAAAAGCTGGGATTAAATATTTATTAAGTAACTATAATATGCTCATTATTACAGGAAGAGAGATATCTCACTACTCTTCCTTCCGTAATTTCCAAATAGCAGATGCTACTTCCAAACTATGGTCTGAACAAAAGGAAATATGTGATCTCTGCCATGACACAATACATTCTTGGTATTCTCCCTACCTCTCAAACAGTTCCTTTTCTAATTCCTTTGCAGGATCCTTCCCTTCTATTCAGCCAGTATATTTTAGAATTCCTCAAGGCTCAGTTCTAGGGCCTTTTCTAGTTCCACTCTATATTCCTTCATAGGCAATCTCATTCTTGCTCAAGGCTTGAATTCCTACCCAATAGAAGATAATTCCAGTGTTCTATATCTCCCACCCCCATCTCTTCTGTGCTGCCTCTTTCTCATTTTTATTTCAGTGTTTTCAAAGGTACTCAAGTCCCATATGTCCAAAATAAAGTCATAATCTCACCTGACAATGGTCCTCTTCCAACCTTCCCTTAACAGCAGACGGGACCACCATAATCAAAGAGTTATCCCCTGTGAATGACCTCTAATCCCTTTTACTCAAGCAATCCCATGCCCACTCATTTTTGCTTCCTAATTATCCCCCAAATCCATCTAGCTAAGTATCATCATTTCAGTCCAAACTACAAACTTCTCTTGCCTGAACTGTTTTAAAAGATTAGTCATTGACTCACTTGTATCAATGATTGCACCCCTTCGTTCCATTTCCCCATAGTATCCAGAATAATTCTTTCTAGGATGCCACACTTTTGCTTTCCTCAGGCCCTGCTCAAAACTTTTCAATAGTTTCACTTGGTCGTGGGACTGTGATAACACTCTTTATACCAAATTCCCGGTAGTATGGACCTTACCTAATTTCCTAACCTCATCTTACACCATTCTCCTAGGCTCTTGCCTCCACCTGTCACTGTGGCCCTGTGTCAATTGCTCACAGACACCATGCTCCCTGCTGGCACAGTTCTCAGCAAAGTTATCCCCTCTTTGTTAGTTCACACCTACTCATTTTTCAGATGTCAGTTCAAGCTTCAGGAAATGACTTCATGTTCTCTCTGCTAGTCAAATTCCTGATAAACACTTTGGGAGGCTAAGGCAGGAGGACTGCTTGAGCCTAGGAGTTTGAGAACAGCCTGGGCAATATAGTAAGACCCCATCTCTAATTTAAAAAAAAATACAAAAATAATAAAAAACAAAAATTCCTGATATATACTTCAACAGCATTATGTAACTCTCCTTTGTAGCATTTAACATAGCCATAATTTTATATTTACTTCTGCCATTATTTGATTAATATCTAACTTCTCCACTAGACTGTCAATTCCATGAGGACTGAGGATTGCGTCTTTTTTTGCTCACATTTTAATACCCAGCACATAGTGAATGTGCAATAAATATAAATTAAATGAAAGAATGATAGATATAGAGAATATGGGCTTAAATATAAGCACAACAGTGGTGTTATACTTTCAGAGAAGACCTATTTACTTACTAAGAAGAGGAAAAGGTAAATTTAAAACTGTAAAGTGTAAATTTACTTTTTTTCTCTAAAAAAGTAAGTTTGTAAAATAGCTTACCTAGACACAAATTCACTTAATTCTGAGCATTCTGTGGGCTCCATTATTATGTTGAGGTCAGTAACAGCAGAAGATAATCTCTCCTTATTCTAAAATAAAGATAAAAATTTCTGTATCAAAGCACAGTAAACTTCAAAAAGACAAAAATACTTTTGAAATATGCAAAATGAAATGCCACCAAATAAAACAGTAATCATGACAGAAACAAAACAAAAACAAAAAAAGAAGTTCAATCTCACTAATAATAATTGTAAATTAAAACGATAAAATAACATGTCTTTTTTTTTTTTTTTTTTTTTTTTTTTGGAGACGGAGTCTTGCTCTGTCACCAGGCTGGAGTGCAGTGGCGCGATCTCGGCTCACCGCAACCTCCGCCTCCTGGTTCAAGCGATTCTTCTGCCTCATTCTCCCCAAAGCTGGGGAGCTGGGACAACAGGTGCCCGCCACCACGCCCGGCTAATTTTTGTATTTTTAGTAGAGATGGGGTTTCACCATGTCGGCCAGGACGGTCTCAATCTCTTGTTTGTTTTGTTTTTGTTTTTGTTTTGAGACAGAGTGTCGCTCTGTCGCCCAGGCTGGAGTGCGGTGGCGCGATCTCGGCTCACTGCAAACTCTGCCTCCTGGGTTCAGGCCATTCTCCCGCCTCAGTCTCCCGAGTAGCTGGGACTACAGGCGCCCGCCACCATGCCCGGCTAATTTATTTGTATTTTTTAGTAGAGACGGGGTTTCACCGTGTTAGCCAGAATGGTCTCGATCTCCTGACCTCGTGATCCACCCGCCTCAGCCTCCCAAAGTGCTGGGATTACAGGCGTGAGCCACCGTGCCAGGCGGTCTCAATCTCTTGACCTCGTGATTCCCCCGTCTCTGCCTCCTGAAGTGCTGGGATTACAGGCGGGAGCCACCGCGCCTGGCCGATAAGATGCCATTTTTACCTATAAGATGATCAAAGACTGGCCGGGCGCGGTGGCTCACGCCTGTAATCCCAGCACTTCGGAAGGCAGAGGCGGGTGAATCACCTGAGGTTAGGAGTTGGAGACCATCCTGACCAACATGGTGAAACCCCGTCTCTACTAAAAATACAAAAAATTAGCTAGGCGTCGTGGCAGGTGCCTGCAATCCCAGCTACTCGGGAGGCTGAGGCAGGAGAATCGCTTGAGCACGGGAGGCAGAGGTTGCAGCGAGCCAAGATCGTGCCACTGCACTCCAGCCTGCGCAACAGAGAGAGACACAGTCTCAAAAAGAATAACAATAATAATAATAAAAATAAATAATAAACTTGTGAAACAAAGCTTGGATTCCAAATAAATTACATCTTTTAAAAAAGTATTGAACTGTACACTTTAAACTGGTAAGTTATATGGTATGTGAATTATATCTCAATAGAACTGTTACCAGAAAAAAAAGGAAAGAAAGGAAAAGGAAAGCAAAAATCTCAGGAGCACATCTGGTCTCTTGGTCAAGTATGTGTAGATACATGTTAGATTTCAGCTTTTCACCCATTAGGATAGGCAAAAACAAATTTTTTGTTGGGTTATAGAATCCTGTTTAACAACTCAAAAGCTGACTTCAAAATATTGTTTTTCCATCTCTCCCCTGCTTGTGGTACTGCTAACTAGGTCAATTCTCCCCAGTTGGTAAATAAGGGAAGAGACCTTATAAACAATCTGACCTCAAAGCCCCTACATGTGTCTCAGCACCACATTCCTTTCTACTATGGTCCACTTAAGCCCACAGTTCTCATTCTCCTCTACAACTGAAGGATTATGGTAGAGATCTTTAGGAAAAGGGTGCCATTAAGCTGGTCCTTTTTTTTTTTTTTTTTTTTTTTTTTTGAGACAGGGTTTTGCTCTATTGCCCAGGCTGGAATACAGTCGTTCAATCACAGTTCTTTGTGACCTTGAATTTGTGGGCTCAAGCAATCCTCCTGTCAGCCTCCCAGGTGGCTAGGACTATATATGTAAGTAACCAAGCCTGGCTAATTTCTTTTTTATTTTTTAAAAAAAATATTTTTTAGAGACAGGGTCTCGCTACGTTGCCCAGGCTGGCCTTTAATTCCTGGGCTCAAGCTATCCTCCTGCCTTGGCTTCCCTCAGTGCTGAGATTATAGGCGTGAGCCAATGTGGCCAGCCTAACTTTGTAAAACTTATAAACCTCTCATGAAGCACCCTGTATTGGATTTCAGTGTTTAGACTCAAATGTCATTAATATCAAACAGATTTTCTTTGGAGCCTGTGATAATGGAATTGTATTCTCTTCCATTTAAAAAAATTGCTTATTTTTTGAATAATTTTGTTCATTTCATTGGGACAGAAGTTATGGAAACATACTTAACCTGCCACTTTCCCCACAAACTCCTACCAATCTAATTGACTATATTGCTTGGATTATGGAAGGCTGATAAATGTTAATTCTGATAGCCTTACAACTCTTCACAAATGTAGTACTAAGAACACCAGAAAGTAAATCTGGCCAACAGAGCTCTATGTCCCAACCACCTTGGACAACAATAGCTGCACCAACATGAGTAATCATTCAAACTCTCTGGATCCATTTACTTATAAAATAATAAGGTTGACCTAGACAAACTATAAGTCATCATTTTGTTCTAACATTCTATTAACATGATTTGAGGTCATGTTTAGTTCAAATATTATATTAATATAACTTTATTACAACAATATTCTGTAAATTGAGGGTTTTACTATTTAGATTACTTTTTAATTTTCAGATAGCTAAACCTCTCCCTCTAGTGGAAATTTTATTTTTAAAAAATGTTTTAGAACACACAAGGTTGCTGTGTCATTTCTTTTTCTATCAGTCTTCACAGTAAAAATGTAAAAATGTGCTCAGTATGTAAAATGGTAAAACTATTTTAGAAGGCAATTTGCCACTATCAATCAGAATTTGTAAGTTTCCTTTGACCCAGCAATTCTACTAGATATGTTTCTAAAGGCATATATACACAAGTTGGTATAGAATATCCTAGAATTTGCCATTAAATAATAAACATTTCAAAAACTTTTCATCAAGTTATTATATCAGAATTGTAAGCAATAAAGAGAAACGAGATAGTCCTTTGTTTTTCCCTCCCCAAGTAAGAACTCTTGGTGCCTCTCACACAACTGATTCCAAAAACCCTGTTGATTCCACAGCTGTCTGTAATTTCTTCCAACACCTTGTTTACCAGTTCTGGTCTTCAAGAAGAATCATAAAATCTAAAAGGCTCAGAGAGAAAGCGAGAGTTCTTAACACAGCCAGAGAGAACACACTCTTTCTGTAGCACTTTGTTAGTAAAACCAATCAGTCCCAAAACACATACATACTTTAAAACTTAAACAATGACAACTCATGTCTCTTTAGAGACTCAGCAATTACTAGGTTCTATGTCCTTCAAAGAAGATATCTACAGTTCCTCTCCTTAGATTTTTTTCCCCCTGCATCCCCTAAAGCATATAGGACAGAAACTGCTAGTAGTCCCCTCTATTTATACTTTTTTCTTGCCCCAGTTTTTCACTGGCCATATGGCCAAGCACAACAAAGACTAAATTCCCAGCATCCTTTGCATGAACTTGTTGGCCAATAGAATATAAGTGAAAATGATGAATGTACAACTTCCAGAAAGTGTCCTTTAAAAGAATAGGCGAGGCTTTCTTTGCCCAACTTCTTCCTGATACCTGAAATGCTAACGTGATCATTGTGCCATGACTTGAAGCCATGTGTGGCTGACGGTAGAACCTGATTATCATAAAACCACCATATTAGCCCTTGAAAACTTACAAGTTTACTTAAGTAATAGAGAAATACACTTCTAGTACCTTTATTTTTAAGTTTTCTGTCAGGCACAGCTCAACTGATTCTAATTCATTCAGCATGTGAGCTAACAGTATAATCTCAGGCCATTACCAAACGGTCACAAAATTTTCAATCATGCTTTCATGACATGAGGATGAGAATATTGGCTTAAAATACTGTTGAGGTCTGGGTCAGTGCCAACACTGTCTGCTAGGAGGCAGAGTGTGGCCACAGCAGCAGGGGTTGCAGGACCTAAGTGGCAGGACATCCACTGTCTGGCTTCTGTCCTGTCTGTGCTGCCCTGGGGCGGCTGCCCAGGCCCAGCAGGCCAAACCATGTGGTAGTTCATGCTGGGAATGACTCTGGTCAGGCAGCTGTCATTCTTTAGGAGCATATCACATTATCAGAAATGTCTTCTACTATCGGGGGACCTACCCCAATAATCACATAGGTTCATTTCTATTTTTCCTAAGCGTCGGCCGGCTTGAGAAATAAAGAGACAGAGTACAAAAGAAAGAAATTTTAAAGCTGGGCGTCCAGGGGAGACATCACACGTTGGTAGGATCCGTGACGCCCCACGAGCCACAAAAACCAGCAAGATTTTATTAGGGAGTTTCAAAAGGGGAGGGAGTGTGCAAATATGTGTGGGTGACAGACATCAAGTACTTAATAGGGTAATAGAATATCACAAAGCAAGTGGAGGCAGGGCAAGATCACAGGACCACAGGACCGAGGCGAAATTAAAATTGCTCATGAAGTTTCAGGTACCATTGTCACTGATAACATCTTATCAGGAGACAGGGTTTTGAGATCAACTGGTCTGACCAAAATTTATTAGGCGGGAATTTCCTCTTCCTAATAAGCCTGGGAGCGCTATGGGAGACTGGAGTATATTTCATCTCTGCAGTCTCAACCATAAGAGACAGGCGCCCCTGGGGGAGCTGTTTATAAGCCTATACACCTCCAGGCATGTATTCTCTTTCTCAGGATGTCCCATGCTGAGAAAAAGAATTCAGCCATATTTCTCCCATTTGCTTTTGAAAGAAGAGAAATATGGCTCTGTTCTGCCCGGCTCACCGGCAGTCAGAGTTTAAGGTTATCTCTCTTATTCCCTGAACAATTGCTGTTATCCTGTTCTTTTTCCAAGATGCCCACATTTCATATTGCTCAAACACACATGCTGTACAATTTGTGCAGTTAATGCAATTATTACAGGGTCCTGAGGTGATATACATCCCCTCAGCTGACAGGATTAAGAGATTAAAGTAAAGACAGGCATAGGAAATCACAAGGGTATTGATTGGGGAAGTGATAAGGGTCCATGAAATCTTCACAATTTATGTTTAGAGATTGCAGTAAAGAAAGGCATAAGAAATTATAAAAGTATTAATTTGGGGAACTAATAAATGTCCATGAAATCTTCACAATCCATGTTCTTCTGCCATGGCTTCAGCCAGTCCCTCCATTTGGGGTCCCTGACTTCCCGCAACATTCTACACGGTGACCTCATCCTTATCTGACTCAGGAAGGCATCAAATTACCATTTGATACTTTCCATCAGAGGTTTAAGGTGACTGAAGTATGCAACTTAAATAAAGTGAAGATATTGTAGTCTATGTTGGATATTATAGCCTATGTTATGTCTCAGGCCATAGCCCCACTAAGGAGCATACCAATCAATCTTAGGGTACAACCCATCCTGGAAGGTACAACTCCACTAAGAAGCTCATTCACCTCAATGTCAGAGGATAATCTTTCCCTTTTCACTTGGATTTGTGGACAAGCCTCTCAAGGACAAGACTAATTCTGCCCACAACGGAGCTTCTCTCCGCATTACCTATGAGGCAACTGTGAAAGAGATGAACTCTTACAGTAGAAAAAGCCTGCAAGACCACAAGGCTGCTAGGATTCCCCTGAGCAGTTTCCTGGACATATATACTAGAGTGCAGATGTTTTCAGAGATGGAAGTGGACCATAGGATTATGATTCCACCAACCTGCCATGGGTTGCAGGCCTGGCCCATTAATGGATGCCAGCATACAGAAGAGCATTCAGTAGATTACCACTCTCAGGTCAAGTTCACATCAGCCACAAAGAAAGAAAATATAGTCGGTCAGACTATGAAACCTTTTACAAAGGGACAACATCCAGGAGTCCCTGAGCCACCTAAAGGAAAAGCCTGGGGTGGTGGCACAGGCTGTCCAGCCTAAATGATACCAATCCATTTGGGTCCATTCTCTGCTTGAGTCTTCAGCAAATGATCTTTGTGGTCATGTGATATCTCCTTGGTGACCTTGTACATCCCCAAGGCCTGGTGCCCATATGGGAACAATGTCAGTCCCCTAGAGCCACTTACCACCCATGCCCCTGACACATTGAACATGCTGAAATGTGTTTTGTATCCTGCTCAAATGGCCTAGGCAATGCTACACTACACCTTTTCTTGGTCACTTTGGCAGTATGAGAGTGATACTCTAAGACGAGTACAGGCTGGGAGCTTTGCCGTCAAATGAGGGGGTCTAGAAAACCCCTAGCCCATCCTCAGCCTGCCAGAGCCAGTAATAGCAAATGGAGACTTGGATTGCAAAGAGAAGCAAAACTTCCAAACCCAGGTAACTGTACCAAATCCTTGGGACTAGTTAGGGAGTGGCTATCTGACAAAGAATAAGGAAAAGTCCTGACTCCATAACCAAGTCCTGTCTCATACAAAATGGGAAACTTGGGACTGTTTTTGTGGCTAAGGACACTGATGAAAAGGATAAGGAATCCTGGCACATGACCCTGAATATAAGCAGGCAGCTTGTCCACAGGACTCAGTTACAACAACTACTCTACACCACTTTAGATATCTGATGAGCTGAGGCCAGTGCAGCCTGACAGCCCTTCCCTGTTCTGTTCCTCCTCTTTGCACACATTCCCTGTTGGCCCAACTGGCAAAACCAACTGGTTGAAACTGCTTTCTCCTCTTTCAACTGCTTTCTCCGGCTTTCAACGTTTCTTGGAGTCAGCCTCTGAAGGTGGCTGAGCCCTGTTCTGCTGCACCCTGGCCAGTGGGGTTACTTATTATCATTCTGTCTGCTTTCGCTTTCCTGCTTCCTGATATTATGTGAAGGTCTTAGCCAAAGGGGTCTTCCTCCCTCTGTTGTGTCTCAGCAGTTCAGTACGAGGTACAAGATCATCCAGCCCCAAGGAGCATTCAAATGGCTGTGGTCCCAGATGACCACAACCTCATGAGAGGCCCTGAGCAAGGACACCCAACTGAGTGGCTCCAAAATTCCTGACCCACACAAAATAGGTGAGATAATTAATAAATATGGTCAGCCCTCCCTATCTGTGGTTCCACATCCATAGATTGACCAACTGCAGACCAAAAATATTTGAAAAAAAAAATCTACAGATGCAGATGGTTGGATCTGTACTGAACACGTACAAGTTGTTTTTCTCATAATGATTCCCTAAACAATATACTATAGTAACTATTTCATAGCGTTTACATTGTATTGGGTATTGGAAGTAATCTAGAAATGATTTAAAGTATAAAGGAGGATGTGTGTACATTATAGGTAAATACTACACGATTTTATATAAGGGACTTGAGCATCCGTGGATTTTGGTACTACAGGGAGTCCTGGAACCAATCCCTCACAGATACTGAGGGATAATTGTATTTTTGGTGGTTTTTTTTTTGTGTGTGACAGAGTCTCACTCTGCTACCCAGGCTCGAGTACAGTGGCACAATCACAGCTCACGGTAGCCTTGACCTCCTAGGCTCAAGCAATCCCTCTACCTCAGCCTCCGGAGTAGCTGGGAGCACAGGTGCACACCACCACGCCTGGCTAATTTTTTATTTTTTTGTAGAGACAGGGTCTCACTACAATGCCCAGGCTGGTCTCAAACTCCTGGGCTCAAGCAATCCTCCTGCCTTGGCCCCGCAAAATGCTGAGACTACAGGTGTGATCCACTATGTTTGGCCTATTTTGGGTTGTTTTAAGATGCTAAATATTATGGAGACTGGTTAAGCAGCAATAGATAACTAATAGATATTAGATGGCATATCACCTAACTACTGATGACACCCAGGACTATTCCCACAACCTCATGAAATTGCACTGGAAGCCCAGGAGCATCTTGCTACCTGTCCTTCAATAAAGCACCTATGGCTTTCACAACAACCCTACCATATGCAGTTGCTGGGCTATTAATACCTGAAATTTTGAAAATGTACCACTTTGCACAAATGTGCTATGAATGGGGGTCCCTGGCTCATGAACTCCTCTTCAGCTCCACCACTGTTGAAGGCTGGGGTGTGGGAATTGTTTATCTCATAGCAGAAGTATCTCTGTTATCACAACATGCTTCTTAATTTACCTGAATTTCCAGAATCTGAAATTCAAGTTGAAATGTAACCATGTGGCAATTTCCTGATAATCTGTGTCTCTGTAGAACTTTTCTAATACCTGTAAAGCAGAAAAACAAGTATTTTGTTTGCAAATAGCCATTTTCTTCAAATGCGTATTATTTAATTTTGTGTGAATATCTACAATACATGCGGGTATATGTGTGAAAGTGTGCATTAGCAATTACATTGAAAAACTCTGGAAGAACGTACACCAAATTGATTATCTTTGCAAAATAAAATTAATGATAACTTGTGTTTCTAGTTTTTTTTTTTTTTTTTCCCAGAAGGAGTTTCGCTCTTGTTGCCCAAGCTGGAGTGCAATGGTGCGATCTCGACTCGCTGCAGCCTCCTGGTTCAAGGAATTCTCCTGCCTCAGCCTTCTGAGTAGCTGGGATTACAGGTGTGCACCACCATGCCTGGCTAATTTTTGTATTTTTAGTAGAGACAGGGTTTCACCATAGTGGTCAGGCTGGTCTCAAACTCCTGACCTCAGGTGATCCACCCACCTCGGCCTCCCAAAGTGCCGGGATTACTGGCATGAGCCACCGCGCCCGGCCAAGTTTTCAACTATACCAAAAGTTATGGTAAGTAGTAGAAATGTACTAGTATAACCCTAGACAAATTTGAGTCATGTTAACTGTTCAATGGTTTTTATTTTTTCAACACTATCTAGTTCTTAAAGGCAGTAAATTGAATCCATGCGTTCACCTCTGCCATCTCTCAAAACCTCACTAAAATGTCAGTGATATTTTTGAGATATAACATGCATACATTTGAATGCATAAAATGCCCTATTCTTAAGTATACAGCTCAATATTTCTTTTATACATGTGGTTGTTCAGGTAACTACCACTGAGATCATACTACAGGAATTTTACAGAACCTTATAGGTTCCCTCATATCCTTTCCCAGGCTATTCCCTACCCCCAAGAGGTAAGTAAGCACTATCCTGACTTTACGTAGTCATCTAGTTTTGCTAATGACGTTACTTTTAGAAGGGCATGATTCTACAAGGATAAAGGGAACAGGGAAGATAAGAGCAATCTGATTTGGGAAGCTGGAAATCAGATGGATGCACTAGATAGCACATGGACAAATGAAAGTGACCTGGTAGAGCCAGGAAAACTGAAACCTAAGCCAGCAAATGAGGAAAACCCAGAAGCAAGTTCATTTACATAGCAGAATACGAGACGGGTATTATGAGTCAGCAGCACCAAGTACCTTTATGGGAGGTGAACCTGGGGCTCAAAATAGGAAGACTGGTTAAAGATTTGTTCAATAAGTAGTTAGGAAAAAAAGACAGAATGGTACAAATTGACATAATTTGCCTAATTAGATGTACTGGTAAGAACAAAACATCACTTTCATAGTTTTCCTGCCAAAATTGCACAGGAATTTCATCAAGAGGAAACTATTAGAAAAAAAAAAGATTGAAGAACAATCTGTAATACAAGTGGTCTTCAAATATGTCTATGTCATAAGAGACAGAGAAGAATGACCAGATTAAGGAGACTAAAGAGACATAACGGATAAATGCAATGCTTAATCGTGGATTAGATGTGGAATTGTTTAAACAAATAGCTATGGAAGACTCACTATGGTTAAAATGTCAGTTCTTCCCAACTTTGATCAGGACATTCAATGCAATCCAATCAAAATTCCAGCAAGTTACTTTCTGGATATCAACAAAATGATTATCAAGTTTATATGCAAAGGCAAAAACTCAGAAGAGCCAGAATAAACTTCAAGAAAAATAAAGTTTAAGAACTTAAACGACCTGATTTAGAGACTTACTATAAAGCTACAGTAATCAAGACAGTATGGTATTAGTGAAAGAGTATACAAATAGGTCAATAGAACAGAAGAGAAAGTCTAGAAATAGACTCACACAGATACAGTCAACTGATCTTTGACAAAGGAGCAAAGGCAGTTTAATGGAGAAAGAATAGTCTTTTTAACAAAAGGTGCTGGATCAACTGAACATCCATATGAAAAATAAAAAAAAAAAGAATCTAGACACTGACTTTATACCTTTCACAAAAATTAACTGAAAATTTATCACAGATCTAAATATAAAATACAAAACTATAAAACTCCTAGAATATAGGAGAAAATCTAGATGACCTTGGGCTTTGTCCATAAAAATAAATGTGCCAAAAATGCGGTAAAGAAAAAATGCAGATGGAATCCTGGAAATAATCTACAGCAACCACTTTATTTTGCATATAAGAAATCAGACAGAGAGAGACTTACTAATCTGTCCAATCTCCAGGCTTTATTTTTTCTTTATGTCCAGGCTTTATTTTTTCTTTATAGATGAACACTATGCATACATAAATTGCATATAAATATATAGCATGATAAATTTTCAGTTCGGTACTTTTTAACTTGAACACACTGATTTTTATTTTGTTTTATTTTATTTTATGTTATTTTTGAGATGGAGTCTCGTTCTGTCACCCAGGCTGGAGTGCGGTGGCACCATCTCCACTCACTGCAACCTCTGCCTCCCGAGCAGCTGGTACTACAGGCATGCCCCACCATGCCCTGCTAATTTTTGTGTTTTTGGTAGAGACAGGATTCACCATGTTGGCCAGGCTGGTCTCGAACTCCTGACCTCAAGTGATTCGCCCGCCTCGGCTTCCCAAAGTGCTGGGACTACAGGTGTGAGCCACCACAACTGGCCTTTTTTTTTTTTTGGTTTTTTTGGTTTTTTTTGAGACAGGGTCTCACTGTCACCAAGGCTGAAGCGCAGTGGTGCAATCTCAGCTCACTGCAACCTCCGCCTCCCAGCTTCAAGCCATTCTCCTGCCTCAGCCTCCCGAGCAGCTGGGACTACAGGAACGCTCCACCACGCCTAGCTAATTTTTGTATTTTTAGTAGAGATGGGGTTTTACCATGTTAGCCAGGCTGGTCTTAAACTCCTGACCTCAAGTGACCTGCCCACATAGGCCTCCCAAAGTGCTGGGATTACAGGCGTGAGCCGCTGCACCTGGCCTGATTTTTATTTTTAAATAATGAGCAAGGGTGTATTTTTAACAAAGTTCACAGACAGCAGAAGAGGATTAGTCCTTCAAAACAATCCATCCATACATCAAGCCCATCTACATATTTTTAACAACATACATTTAAAGCTAATCAAAAGACAAGAATAAAAATTATAAATTAAAATACTACTCTCAGCCAGGTGCAGGGGCTCACACCTGTAATCCCAGCACTTTGGGAGACCGAGGCAGGCGGATCACGAGGTCAGGAGATCAAGATCATCCTGGCCAATGTAGGGAAACCCCGTCTCTACTAAAAATACAAAAATTAGCCGGGCATGGCACTGTGTGCCTGTAGTCCCAGCTACGCAGGAGGCTGAGGCAGGAGAATTGCTTGAACCCAGGAGGCGGAGGCTGCAGTAAGCTGAGATTGCACCACTGCACTCCAGCCTGGGCGACAGAGGAAGACTCTGTCTCAAAAAAAAAAAAAAAAAAAAAAAACAACCCTACTCTCATTACTTTGCAGTAACACTTAATTTTGGACTCCAAATTCCATTACTTAGTTTGTAAACCGACTCTTACGGAATCAAAATGGAGAATTTAAAAGAATCATCATAGGCACTGAAGGAAATTCCAAAAGAAAGTTCTAAAAAATGTTTGAAGAAATAAAAGCATAGCTGCAATAAAGTCTACATTCTTCACACGATTATTTTGAAGGAAATTAAGATCATTTGATTACCTAGCTTCAGCTACATTCATTAACACACCACAGAAACTGTGTCTGCCCAACTAATAGCTATGGAAAACAATAATGACTTCAAAAAGCTCTTTGATTACGCCACTGCACTCCAGCCTGGGTGACAGTGCAAAACTCCATCTCAAAAAAATAAAACAAACAAAAAACAAAGGAAAAAGAACAAAAAAATAAAAAACAAGATATTTCTCTTCCAGTACCATTACTCTTGCTGAATTACTTGCAATTAATTTCAAGAAACTCCTATAACTACTTAGATTTCTGGCTTTAAAATGATATTTCTTCTTCATAATTTCTATATTTTTCCAAGTTTGCTAAAATGAGCACATATTACTCACAGAAAAAAAGCATTTCAACTCTTGTGATGTCCCTGTCTGAAATCTCCCATTCAAACCACATTAGCTTTGTCAAGACTCTACGCCTAATCTTCATGCTGCGGCTTTTAAGCTAGTAAAAGTCTTATAACTGGCCTATCCTCATTCTCTATTCTCTCTGCATTCCATCTCTTCCTTTCAAGTAATTTAAGTCTCCAAATTCCATCACTCTGTTTCTACATGTAATTCAGTCTCCCTGCAGTGGCTGCCCAAGACCCTCTCCCGTCATGAGGGTAATTTTCAGTGCAAAAGTCAGGAAGCACACCAAAAATGATTTCTGCTTTTGGGAATGTTATTCTTGACCAAGCAAAGTTCTTGACATCCAGTTGCACAGCTGCAGTAGCTTCCCTTTATCTCTTAGTGCATCACAGATCTTTGGCAATAAAATCTAGTCATTGGGACCAGAAACCTTCCTTCCAGCAAAAGGTCCAGCTGCTAAAACATTTATCTTGGCAGCTTTCATGTCAGTGCTGAACAACTCCTAAGATGTATAAATTAATGGTGCTGTTGTTCTTATAATCATTATTCACTTATTACTATTTACTTGACTATTAAGGTACTTAATGATAAAAACTGTGTCTGTTCTTTTCCATCAGGAAGGAGAAGGTAAAAGAAAGAAAGAAAAGAAACTGTGTCTGTTCCTTAATATTTATCTCAGGCAGCCTTTTTTTTTTTTTTTTTTTTTTTTTTAATGGAGTCTTGCTCTGTCCCCCAGGGTGGAGTGCAATGGCGCAATCTCAGCTCACTGCAACTTCCACCTCCCGGGTTCAAATGATTCTCCTGGCTCAGCTTCCCAAGTATCTTAGATTACAGGTGCCCACCAACACATCCGGCTAATTTTTGTATTTTTAGTAGAGACAGAGTTTCACCATGTTGGCCAGGCTTGTCTCAAACTCCTGACCTCAGGTGATCTGCATGCCTTGGCCTCCCAAAAGCTGGGATTAGAGGCATGGTCACGGGGCCTGGCCCAGGCAGCTTTTTGAACATCCTGATGTTCAAAAGATATGTGAGTAAACAAGTTTACCACAACCATACTTTCAAATACTTACCTTGTAGAATTTTAATTCAATATTATGACAACCAATTTCTTATGCATAATAAGGTAAGCTTCCATACTATGTCTAGATTTAAAAAAAATGCTTACTCTTTTCTGTCATCTCAGTGCTTGTTAGGTCTTCTGTCTGCTTGGAGTGATTTCTTATATTGATGCCAGTAAGCGTACTTAGAAATGAAAGTTCTGATTCTAAATGTCCAAGCTGATTTTTCAGATCTTTTGAAGACTTCCATCCTTCCAAATTGAATTGGTGTATGGCTTGAAAAGATTTTCTAAAAGGCAAATATAAAAAATAATCACTCCAATTACTAACATGTGTTTCATCTAATAACCCCATTTTCCTCAAAGCATTCCCATTTTGTCCCTCTTACTCTCTTCCTATTAAGTCACCTTCCCCTATTAAAATAAAAAAAAATTTAAAAATTAAAAAGAATTTTCTCAAAACCAGTGTGGTTACTAACACCACCACTTTTTTTTTTTCTTTCTTCCTTTTTAAGAGATGAGGGTCTCATGCTGTCACCCAGCCTGGAGTGCAGTGGTGTAATCATAGTGCACTGCAGCCTTGAACTCCCAGGCTCAAAGGATCCTCCTGAGTAGCTGGGACCACAGGTATGCCACTGTGCCTAGCTAATTTTTTTTTCCTTTTCATAGAGACAAGGTCTGGCTTTATTACCTAGGCTGGTCTTAAACTCCTGACTTCAAGCAATCCTCCCGCCTCAGTCTCCCAGCGTGTTGGATTACAGGCGTAATCTACCATGCCCAGCCCACAATCTTTAATTTCAACAAAAAACATATGTAACCAAATTATACTTCCAAATTTCCACATATTAGAAACACCTTTCAAATAAATTATAACAGGAGTACTTTGCAAAATTACAATGTGAGTTCTGACCCATGAAATTCCAGCCTAAATGTCTGATATACCTCTTAAATTATTTTAAAAGCTGTCTTGAAATTAAAAAATAGGCCAGACGCGGTGGCTCACGCCTGTAATCCCAGCACTTTGGGAGGCCGAGGCGGGTGGATCACGCAGTCAGGAGATCAAGACCATCCTGGCTAACACAGTGAAACCCCATGTCTACTAAATATACAAAAAATTAGCCAGGCGTGGTGGCAGGCGCCTGTAGTCCCACCTACTCGGGAGGCTGAGGCAGGAGAATGGTGTGAACCTGGGAGGCGGAGCTTGCAGTGAGCAGAGATTGCGCCACTGCACTCCAATCTGGGCGACAGAGCGAGACTCCCTCTCAAAAAAAAAAAAAAAAAAAGAAAGAAATTAAAAAATAAAATCAATTAGCTAACTTTAATTTCTAAAAGTAAACACCACAGAACATTTTATAGTAAGAAAGAGATTTATTGGAAAAAGAAATAGCAAATCTCTTTAAACATCACTATGGCCAGACATTCTTCATTGAGAACATATAAATATATTTTCCTTGAGAAAAAGAATGAAATTTTAGTTGGCCTGGTGCAGTGGCTCATGCCTGTAATCCCAGCACTTTGGGAGGCCAAGGCAGGTGGATCACTTGAGGTCAGGAGTTCGAGACCAGCCTGGCCAACATGGTGAAACCCCTTCTCTACTAAAAATACAAAAAATTAGCCTCGAGTGGTGGCGGGCGCCTGTAATCCTGGCTACCCAGGAGGCTGAGGCAGGAGAATTGCTTGAGTATGGGAGGCAGAGGTTGCAGTGAGCCAAGATCACGCCACTGTATTCCAGCCTGGGCAACAAAGTAAGACTCTGTCTCAACAAAAAAAAAAAAAAAGAAAGAAAAAACTTAAACTTTTTTAAAAAAGAAATTTTAGCTAATAATTGTATTAGATGGTATTTTTTTTTTTTTTGTCATCCATTATTTCCTTTAAACACTCGGCTACATTCTATACTGTTGACTTTTCCTGCCAGCTTAAAACATCCCTTTCTTGGATTCTTGGGCATAATTATCCCAATTCTCATTTGCTATCTTGGGTCGGCTTCTTGTCTCCAACCTTAGAGGAAAACCCTAACACTCTTACTTCTGCTATCCTAAATATGTATTCTTTCATTCTGCAGGAACACTAAATGATTAGCCTTAGCTCCTCTATGCCAGTAACTCTTAAAATATACCTCTAACCATATATCTCTTCTTCCTGCAAGGTAGATCTAGCTTGATAGCTCACCAAATGGTTTCTCTTGGAATCTGCTTTTCCTCTAAATTACCCTACATTTGTTAATAATAAAATATTTCCCTCGGTATGTCAGGCTCTATACCTTGGAAGTTATCCTTGACTCCTTCACTTGCCTGACATCTGGACTTACTGCCATCCTTTCTGCTCCCTCACATAACTATTCTGCCTTTTGTATTTCTAATTCTACTACATTAACCAATGCTCTTATGACCTTATACCATCTCTACACAGAATAATCTAACTCTATATTCTTCACACTGAGAATCCAAGACTTAATAAAGTCTGTAAAATTTGTTTCAAATTTTGTTTTAATGCTAATTTAAAACGTTAATGTAAGTATATTCTGTATCATGAAACCTACCACAGCTTCTTTTGCATTTGCCATCATAGACTGATGCCCCTACAAATTACATTAAATATAGAAGTCAAGGAAAAAAGAACAGATTGGGCACAGCAACTCACTCCTGTAATCCCAGCACTTTGGGAGGCTGACGCAGCCCAGGAGTTCAAGACCAGTTGGGACAACATGGCAAAACCCCATGTCTACCAAAAAATACACACACACACACACACACACACACACACACACACACACACAATTATCTGGGCATAGTGGCAGGTGCCATGCCTTCAGTCCCAACTACTTGGCTGGTGGAGGGTCGCTGAGGCAGGACGATTGCTTGAGCATGGGAGGTGGGTGAAGGTTGCAGTGAGTCATAATCATGCCACTGCACTTCAGCATGGGCAACAGAGTGAGACCCTGTCTCAAAAAACAAAACAAAAAAGAAAAAGAAAAAAGAACAGAGACAATCTTCATATATAAATGATGTGCGGCCGGGCATGGTGGCTCATGTAATCCCAGAACTTTGGGATGCCAAGGTGAGCAGATCACCTGAGGTCAAGAGTTCGAGACCAGACTGCCCAACATGGCAAAACCCCATCTCTACTAGAAATACAAAAAATTAGCTGGGCATGGTGGCGGGTGCCTGTAATCCCAGTTACTCGGGAGGCTGAGGCAGGAGACTCCCTTGAACCCAGGGGGCGGAGGTTGCAGTGAGCTGAGGTTGCACCACCACACTCCAGCCTGGGCGACAAGAGCGAAACTCCGTCTCAAAAAAGAAAAAAAAAAAAAAAAGCCATAAATATAAATGAGCTTCTGACAAGTGAACACCAAATGTCACAGCAAGCTATGAAGGAAAATTTCAAGGTATTTCCGATAGAGCAAAGTGGTAAGAGAACCAAGTCATCATTAAAGGCTGGATATGCAGAACTCAAAAAAGAACCTGCAGTTGTCAGAGTGGCTAGTAGGGAGTTCGTGTTTAATAGGTATGGTGTTTCAGTTTAGGGGTGATGAAAAAGTTCTGAAGATGGACAGTGGTGATGGCTGTACAACAATGTGCATGTGTTTAATGCCATTGAGCTGAACACTCAAAAATGGTTAAAATAGTAAATCTTATGTATATTTTGCCACAAAAAGAAAATCTGCGTATTCTTATTCATAGCAGTTATTTAGTTTGAGCAAAATATTTGTGTATTTCAACTAATGATGTTAGTTTGAGCTATTTTGGATTTGTTTGAATTTTATTCACTTTGTGGTTTTATTATTTGTAAGTTTGTCTTCATAACATAAAAATTTTTTGTCAGAATTAGGAGCTTGCAAGAATTTTTTTTCCTTTAAAATCAATCTGTACACGAGTTTAAAGGTCAATGGTCTACTAATGAGTGTTAGTTACTATTATGAGGCAAGTACTCTTCTAAATGAACTACATATATTAACTCAATTAGTCCTCACAGCAACCCAAAAACTTGGGTATAATTTTACCACGGAGGAAACTGAAGCACAGAAAGGGGGAGCTCACTTAACCAAGATCACTCAGCCAATAGCAGAGACAGGATTTGAAAGCAGGCAATTTGGCTCCACAGTGTGGACATATGGATATAGCTGAATAATTTAGCTCCAATTTTCCTACCTCCAATCCATCCAACCACTTATAATCACTTAAAAAAATAGCTTGGTACATAGGTTCCAATCCTCCTCCTCCACTATAGTGAAAAGAAACCTCACGGTTAAATCCAAACACCCTGGACTGACATTTAATGTCTCCCACAATCTGGACTCTTCTGACTTTCCAATTTAACCACTGAGAAGTCCCAGATTATATAAATAATCTACTAAGAACTAAAAATAAAATCCTACCCCACCCCACAATCACCTGAACCGACTCCCTCTTGGTCAAGGGGACCCCAAAGAAACCTTAAAAACTCAGTTCTTAACCATGACAGGATGGGAGGTCAGACACACCTCGTTATACCCCTTCCTATTTGGGATGTAGACACAACAACTGACCAGCATTAATGTTAAAATAGAGATCGTAAGAGTTGCAGAACGGACTCTGTGGCAATAAGATACCAAATTATAAACAAGACCTAAGGCCATGCCAGGCAAGGGTTAAGTCACATACCCCCTACCTTTAAAAGAATGAACTATGTTCTAACTGCCACAATATTTTTTTCACTAGCACTGGCCTCCAGATAAGCAATATTGAAATAATTGCAGTTCATCCACCACCAGATGCTAACTGATTCCCCTGTTCCACAGGCTTTGATAGGACAAGAGAATGATTTCAAAAATTTTCTTTTGATAAGATCACCAACCATGGACTTGTTCTAACAGGTTTACAAGGCCTGTGTACTTAAGTACCTTTGCTTCCCTCCTTCAACTTTTGACGTACAGGGCCTAATTGTAATGCATTTAAATGTTAAGTCAGCTTCCCAAAATGAATATGGAATGCATGTAATATGCATTTTTATTCAGTAGAGGTGAGCACATCTCCCTTTGTGAATATTCATAGCCACTCCTATAACCTGTTGAATATGTATACCTAGCCCACTCATACAGCATAAATCCCTGCCCCAACCCCTCCTCCTCCAAAGTGTGGGCCTTTCTGCTTTGCCTGAGACTATGCTTCCTAGCCTGTCAGGATGGCCACTTTGCAGGCTGTAACCCTTTTTAAGAAATAGTCTCTCTAAATTTGCAGATCTCATGATTTTTCAGTTGACACTACTATGGGGACTAATGAAATCTTGTGGCCAGTAAAGAAACTATTTTTCCCTGGTTCTTAAATTTCCAAGTGTGCACACAAATCCTCTGTTAGGGCAGTGTATTTTTTTAAAATGCAGATTCTGATTCAGTAGGTCAGGATGTCGCTCTAACAAACCGCCAGGTAATGCTAAAGCGTCCCATCTGTGGAGCACACCTCAAATAGCAAGGGTCTTTAATACATTTACTCTCATTTGTGGAGGAGCACACCTTTTTCCTCTCCCTTTAACCAGTCACAGCTTCCTCTACTTTCATGACCGCACGCAGACATTTTCTGTAGATCTCCTCCTTCCCATTTTCTACCAATTCTTCTCCAGTTAGCTCAGGAAAAATCTCATTCTTTCTGCACCTATGTCAAATTACTCTTGACTCAAAAATTGAAGACAGTTTATGTTTTCGAGAGGCTTCTATGTTTGAGATGATGATACATAATTACGGTTGCAGAGCTTTTCTCTCCCTCTCCTTCAATAAACCAAAAGTGCCCAGACTTTGGAGTAAAATTTTTGGGTCCCAATCCATCTTTGACAATTCCTTTCTCTGGAACCTTGGACAAGCTACCTAACTTCTCTGAGCCTCAGTTTCTTCAACTATAAAACAGGGCTAACAGTAGCACCTACCTCAGAGGAATGTCAAATTCTCCTGCAGTCTATATTAACTACTTTTCTTTTATCAATTTACTTTTTTACCGAAGTTATTTTTCAAAGGAATTTTTATGTCATCGTAAACACAAAGTCATTATCGCTTGAGATGGTTAGCTGACCTACCAAAACAAATGCCATGAAACCAAACGGAGTTATTAAATCCCAACTACAGATACTTCTGCATACTGGAGGCGGAATTATCTAGCTAGGGATATAGTCAAGACTTCCTCCTTGTCAGTCATCCACACAGACGACTGCGATTAAACGAGTTAATACCCTGCAATGCGTTTACAGCTGGGCGCCGTACGCGCTGCTCCCAACTCTAGGCCATCGTCATGACAGGATCAATGCCAGTTCACGCCCACTTTCTAGGGCTGGGAGTAGGAGACCGAGGATGTCTGTGGAGATTCACCCGCCTGGCCCGGGAACCCTGGCCAGCGGGCCCTGGGGGACTTGGGGGGTCACGTACTGGACTCGGGACTTCTCTTCCCAGGGCGCCGGTGGGTCCTCACACGCTCGCCGCAGGGCCGCGATCTCAGCTTGCAAGGCGCGCACCTCTGCCAGCTCTGCGTCCATGGCGCGTTGCTGACCGCAGCCGGGCCGGCAGCGCAGCTGTCACTCCGACCTGCGCGCTTCACCCGCGCTTCAAGCCTCGCGCGCGCTCCCGGCGCGGACCATCCCAGAGCTCACGCGGAGGGGAGGCGGGAGAGTCCCGCGTGACCCCAGCGGCCCTGCACGTCCAACTCCATGCTCGCATGAGAGCCTGAGTCCTCCACGTCCCCGCACACGTTTCCCTGGCTGTCTAAGCAGTGGCTATACTTTCTCTAGAGAGCGCGTTCTTTGCTACTCCAAGCCCAAGCGCTCCGCTGCTCACCCTAGCCGGCAGCCTTGGAGCCGCCCGGCCGCGTGCCTCACTAAAGAGGCAGGGCTGGGATCACGTGGAGGGGAGCGCCTCTTTATTTTTTTCCCCTACTTCCTCTGTTACGCCGACCTAGTCCAGGAATTGGTACACACAGCGATAGTGTTCAATAGAAACTAGGGGATTTTGGTTTGGGCTCTTTTGCAGTCGTTGAGGGGGAGGTGACGGAGGCGTCAGGGAAGGTGGGAGGACGGAAAAGGAAATTAAAAGCTCTTGGGAACTGAATTGTGGTAACGGAACCTTAGGAGGCTGGGTTGGAAATCGAGTAGGAAGGAAGAGAGGATGCTCCGTTGGGACATGTGACCAGAAGTTAGGGGCTGCAGCGGCGCTGGCTTTAGGTGAACGACGTGGTGAGGAGTGGGTTTCGGGCATGAGAAGTCACAGGGCCGTTTCCTAGTCTCTCCCTTCACTTCTTTGGGTCTTCTCAGAGAAAGAAGGCTGCGGTGGGTAGGCTGGGGGCGGAGACTATCAGGAAGAGGTAGGCCGAAGTTCTGCCCAGAATACACGCCATGTGGTGGACGCTGGTTGGGAGTCTCTTCTGGAAAGAGTCTGTCAGCTCTTGGGGAAGGGAAGGGCGAGAGCTGAGCGCCTGCCGGGTGCTAAACGAAATGAGAGATACTATGATGGGCCCTAGTACCTCTGGAAAAGTTTTCCTGAGTCCCCTGTGATACAGCAACCTTCATAGTATAGTGTTAAGAATTCCAAGTTCTGAAGGTAGACCTGCATTATAATCCTGGATTCACTAATTTTCGGTATGGCATTGAGGAAGTGACTTAACCTCTTCTGCTCTCCTGAAAAATGGGAAACATGCAAACTACTTTGTACAATGCAGGCACATAGCAAAAACACAAGTCTGTATTCGCTATATCCCTTGATCTTTGTGTCTGAACCCCACTTTGCAGCACTTTTATTGTGACATAATATTGTGCCATTTGTTTTATTCTTTTGTGACTATAAGGAGCTCCAGGAGCTCCTAGCCTCTCTATTCACTTCTTTGGGTCTTCTAGGAGGAAGAAGGCTGGGGTGGGTAGGTTGGGGGCGGAGACAATTAGGAAGAGGTAGGCTAGCTCTTTTTATCTTTTAGTGCGTTACCTGCCACATGCTGTTTCTGTCAGACTTTGTTAAAGACAGTAAATGAATGTATGAATGAGTCAAGGAAAAACATCTAAAAACGTGAATACATAAAATTAAGAGGGATAGAGTGTAATATTATGGCCATTTGGAGGAAAAAAACTCTGTCTGTACCTGTGTCTATATGGGTATGGGGTTGCTGTTCCAAAGTGCATTCATGAAAGATGTGGATGTAGGGCTTGGGCAAAACCTCCAAGACTAAAATTTGGAAGTAATACAATAGGAAGTGAAATACAGATCCAGGAGACGGATTTGATACAGAAGGTTCAGAGGAAGTAGTTGTTTTGTTAGATTTTAGAAGAACTAAGGGAAAGAACTCTTCTCTGTATACAGAAAATTACTTCTCCCACTGAAACACACCCAAGTATATGCCCAGCCTTCATGAAAGTGAACAGAGAAACGAAGCGCCTTTATGTGGGTGGCCTTAGCCAGGACATTTCTGAGGCAGACCTACAAAATCAGTTCAGCAGATTTGGAGAAGTTTCGGATGTGGAGATCATCACACGGAAAGATGACCAAGGTAAATTTATGGTCCTTCACTGGGTAGTTATAGGCAGACATAACTCAGGTTAAGTGCTAGAAAATAAAACAACCCCAAGATAAATGTTAGCTCTGAACACCAAAAGTTTTAAGTGATGTTGTGGAGGTATAATGTGTGATGTGGAACTTGACCAGAATTTGTTTCTGAAATAAGAAAAAATTCCAAATTCTAAAACATCTGATTTCAGAAACATATTAACTTCCAGTTTTGAGAACTAGAATTTTCTAACATGGATTAAGTGTCCCGTTAAGTAGACCATCACTAGCATACAATCAAAATATTTCCTTAACTGACTACTGGACATTTTCTTCTTTTTTTTTTTTTGGAATATTTTGATAATTATGCTTATTTTTATAGCCAATAAAAAAAAACAAGGTTTATCTTTGAAATAATAAGTTTTCAAGAGCTATTTTTTTTTTTAATTTAGAAACAACCGTTTTTACATTGCTCTCTGGATAAGAATTTAAATAAATTGTTTTTTTGTTTTTTGTTTTTTGTTTTTTTTTTTTAAGGAAACCCACAGAAAGTTTTTGCATATATCAACATCAGTGTAGCAGAAGCGGACCTGAAAAAATGTAAGATCATCATATATTTTCTATACTATTTGCCAGTTTGTATCACTCTGTAACTTGGAATAACTTTGGTTCTAAATCTAAACCTCCACAGCCGTTTTTTACGTTATCCAGAGGGACAGCAGTGATCAAGAGAATTCCAGTATCGTATAACTCAGCAGGTTTAGGTCCATTCCATTTGGCATCAGCAGACATGGTAGCACTTTACTGGTGGGTTTACTTAAAACTGCTATTCTCAAATATTTTGGACAAGGGACCAAACTTTCATAGAAACTGCCTGTTGCATATATCCCACTGAATATCATGCCACATTCCCCCTCAGTCTGATCATTTCTTTGACAGCTAATCCTTGTCACTAAACACTCTTGAGGGGGCTTTAAAATACACCCTTGTAAGACCATATCCTTGAAATTGTGAAATCTCTTGTTGATAAGTTTAGTAAAGTCAAGGGCAAACAGTGGCCTTCAATGAAGAATGGGAGATAATCCATACTGCTGCTGACACAGTAACATATTCTAGTTATTTGGAGGCCAAAAAGTGAAAAAAGACACGGAAAATAAGTAAAGGGAACATGCTAATAGAGGAAGAGGGCAATCAGTCTTTTGTAATTTCATCTGTGAAAAGATTGCTTTATTCTATTTTACATTGAGGAATATATGTGACAAATGTGAAGTTGTGGTTAAGAATACATCAACTAGGCTTTGCGACCTGTGGCAAGTTACTTAAACTTCTCAGCCCAAGTTTGCTTATGTGATGAATGACAAAAGATAGTGCTTGCCTCATAATATTTCTGTGAGAATTAAATTAAATGATACATTTGCAATACTTTGGGAGGCTAAGGCAGGTGGATCACTTGAGGTCAGGAGTTTGAGACCAGCCTGGCCAACATGGTGAAACCCCATCTTTACTAAAAATACCAAAATTAGCTGGGTGTGGTGGCAGGCACCTGTAGTCCCAGCTACTTGGGAGGCTGAGACAGGAGAATCACCAGGGAGGCAGAGGTTGCAGTGAGCCAAGATAGTGCCACTGCACTCCAGCCTGGGCGACAGAAGGACACTCTGTCTCAAAAAGAAAAGATATATTTGTACTTAGTATAGTATCTACCACCTACAAAATTCTGTTAATGGTATTATTAAGGAAGCTGACGGCAGATGCTCAGAGAAATCAATTACTACGGCATAGTAATTCAAACAGTTCAGTCACTCATAGTTAATTCATCTGCAAGTTCTACAGTGATAATTAGTATGAGGTGATAAATAAAATTAAGGTGCTGTAGGATTCCAGAGTGTCCTCTGATTCACCTGAAAAGATGATTGTTTTATAGTTACAGGAAATAACAATAAAATATACATTAAATATCAGTTATTCAGAGGTTCCTGACATTTGTTTATAAACAAATTGCAAATAAATTTTGCTTTACTTTTTACACATTTTGCCTCATTCCAATCTAGTAACACTGTGAGATAGGGAGTGTAAAGACTCTTTTGGTAAGTTGTCAAGATGAAACAAGAGCCTAGGCTCCCTCTCTCCAGGTCTCATTTCTTTTCTTCCACTTCCCCTGGATCTCTTTGTGATAAACAAGCCTGCTTTTCTTGATACTAAATAATTAGAAAAAGCACAAGCTGAAATATATTTTTGCATTGCCATGTACTTGTAATAATTCTTTACTTTATAGGTATGTCTGTTTTAAATAAAACAAAATGGAAAGGTGGAACATTACAAATTCAACTAGCAAAAGAAAGCTTTCTGCACAGGTAAGTTTTGCTCCACATGGATTTAAGCCCTATTTTTTTTATATTGTAAGTGGTTTTATATATTTACTTATTTCAAATTATCAAGTAATATAGTATTATATTCTTAACAAATTCAAACATTATAAATAGAGCTGAAATCCCTTTCAACTCTGAATCCCCTTCACCCCAGACAAACAAAAAGGATAATTTCATGCATTTACGTATGTATATAATAAGCTATAAAAGTATATATGTACTTATTTTCTCTTTGTTAATGAGCTATAAAAGCATATATGTACTTATTTTCTCTTTGTTAACACACCCTTTTGTGGCAATGTAGATCTTCTCCCTTTATAACAATTGTTAGTACTATTTCAGAAAATGGTTATACCACAGTGTAGTGGTCCCTTCCCACTGATGACTGTTTCTACTTTTTCATGGTCATAGATGATCCTGGAGCACGTATCCTATGTATATGCAGGTGTTTCTCTCAGTTTATATCAGAAAATGGAGTTGCTGAATCTTAGCATTGTCTGCATTTAAATTTTAGTAGACTACTAAATTGCATATGTTGATTTTGACTGTTAATGCTAGTGTCATACCAAAATATAAAGGAAATAGGAGATCACTGTATGACAGGCATAAGAGTGATTATGCAAGTGATTTAAGAGCAAGACAATGTATTATAAAAACCATTAGAGCTTTTAAAATCCTAAAGGTATTTTCAGGAAGAAAAGGTATTGTTAGTTGGGGAGTTTTCAAAATAGGAAACAATTTAAGAATATACAGATAGAGGCCAGGCACGGTGGCTCACGCCTGTAATCCCAGCACTTTGGGAGGCCGAGGCAGGTGGATCACCTGAGGTCAGGAGTTCAAGACCAGCCTGGCTAAAGTGGTGAAACCCCGTCTCTACTAAAAATACAAAAATTAGCTGGGTGTGGTCGTGGGCGCCTATAATCCCAGCTACTTGGGAGGCTGAGGCAGGAGAATCACTTGAACCTGGGAGGCGGAGGTTGCAGTGAGCCTACATTGTGCCATTGCACTCCAGCCTGGGCAACAGGAGTGAAACTCTTGTCTCAAAAAAAAAAAAAAAAAAAGAATATACAGGTAGAATGACCAGGAGAGTTGATAAGCTTGTTCCAGACCAATGAAATGTAACAAGAACAGATATATTCTAAAACAAGTGGCAAGCAACCTACTTTGATGCATGTTTTGGGGGACTGGCCTTATGAAAAGGGTGAGAATTTGATTTTGTTCTTCAGCTGAAGCCTAGGACTGTGAACAGGGTGGTTATATACCTTTCATTCCACAGCAGTTGCCAGCCTACTGTGTGCAGGCACTGGAGCCCCATGCTGAGCAGGTTGAGCACACAGTGCTGCTGCTTGGAGTATCTGCGTGGATATGCCTGAGAAGCATGGGTCTGATGGTTGTTCTGGGACATAAAGGAGACAGACCAGAGGCAAAGAGGCCAGTGAGGACTGCTCTGTGCAGTTGTCCAGGCCTGAAGAAGGTGGCGGTGATTTGAATCAGAAGAGGTGGCATTCTCTTCATTAGGAGGATATGGATAATCAAGACCTAACAAATTGGGCTCCGAAAGATACCTTCATCATGGGGAAGAGTGAATGGAGAGAAGATAATATAAAATGCCAAACGTATATAAATTGAAAGGGGAAAATTGAGAGAACTTGCGATCCATGGTCTTGGTCTTCCATAAAGGGGAACTGGGACATCCACTGGAGCAGAGCACAGGTGTAAGCATGCATGTCAGGGATTTGGAAGACTGACTGTAGTGTAGTGGATGGGCTAGGAAAAGAACCCTCATGCTCTGGTGAGACAGCCCTGACAGCACAGCTTGTCACTGCTGTCCAACCGTATAGCTCAGTTGCTGGTGGTAAGGGACTGGTCAATAAACTACAGTAGATTGATGGAAAGGCATGTTGTACAGCAATCATAGTGATGTTTTCAAAGAACGTATAAGTTGATAAATGAAGTGTACCCAACTGTGCTTATGATATTTGGATTACATTATAAAATATGTATATTTACATATAGAACAAAGATGAAGTTAAGTAAACAAAATATTAACAAGATGAGGGATAAGGAATATGTTTTGTTTTCTTAACGGTTCTGTCTCCCAGTATTCTATAATAAAAACATATTGTATGTTCAGATAAGTAGGTAAGCTATTATGCTACTAAGAAAGCATTTTTGTTTTATTTTGGTTTTTAATACTACAAAGCTGTTTATAGTGCTCATTTAGGCACACCTAAAGTGAAATAACCATTTTACGTGGCTGATTATTTTGACTCTTTTATTTGTATTTTCTTTTTGATTCAGATTGGCCCAAGAGAGAGAAGCAGCAAAAGCTAAGAAAGAAGAATCAACAACAGGTAACACCAACTTGTTAGAAAAGACAGGAGGAGTGGATTTCCATATGAAAGCTGTGCCAGGGACAGAAGTGCCAGGGCATAAGGTGAGTCTTCTCTGTAGCCTGAGCCAATTACATGGTCTTGGAAACTGATGCCTGAGATCACGTGATTGTGGGTGTCATGTCTAAAACCAGTTACTCTTTTCCCCTTTCTTGGAGGCAATTAACATAGATAGGACTTTATGATTTTCAAGGTGCATTTACAACTCTTAGGTAAGCATAGTTCTCCATCATTTTACAGAGAAAGAAATCAAAACTCAAGCAGAGGTGGACTTTCAAGGGACATAGGTAGCAAGGAATACAGGCAGGTCCCAAGTTTGCCTGTTCAAATTAGCAGCCAGTGTTTTTTGTAAACCATCTTACACGGTTTACTTGGGATTGATAGCTGCTCCAAATCTTCCTTTTTTTTTCTTTCCTCTCACAATTTTTCTCTTTGGTAACTCTTATTTCATTGTCAGAAAACTAAACCCAACAGTAATCATAGCCCACTGATTTTTTTGTTGTATTTACCTAATACTGTTATTAAATCTTTTCCATTTGTGTCACATATAGTAAATAAATTCTTTTTTTTTCTTTTAGAATTGGGTTGTTAGCAAATTTGGAAGAGTCTTACCTGTTCTTCACCTTAAAAATCAACATAAACGTAAAATATCCTTTGGCCTCTCAAAGTAATTATTTACCACAGTAATGGATACTTGTAAAATACCTTTAGCATTTCACTGTCTCTTATCAGTGAATCTTTAGGTGTTTGTTTGCGTGTTCCCAGTTTCTTGGTACTCACCTACATGTATGAAACAATTAGAGCATGAGAAAATGGATTGAGGTTTTATACAATTAAGTAATTCAAATGAGTGCCAAAGAAGCAGGTTGGTTTATTAATTTATTCATATTGTCATACATGGATTCAAAGCCATTGCTGAAGGAGCTAAAGAGGGGTGAGAGACCCAGAGACCATCATTAAAGAAGGCTTTAGAATTGAGGTAGGTTTTGAATTAATAGAAGTGATGGGAAGTAGTCTTGGGAGTAGGAATAGTAGATAAAAATATGTGGGCAAGCACGAGGATGGTGGGTTGAGAAATAGTTTGGAGCAGAGTGTGAGCAAATTCTAATGCCTATTCAGTGAGATCACATTGTCTAAGACCTTGAAGACCTGGTATCATGGAATTCTGACCAGTGTGTCTTAATGTATTCTTTTTTTTTTTTATCTTTTTTTTTTTTTTTTTTTTTGAGATGGAGTCTTGCTCTGTCCCCAGGCTGGAGTGCAGTGGCACAATCTCGGCTCACTGCAGCCTCTGCCTCCTGGGTTCAAGCAATTCCCCTGCCTCAGCCTCCCAAGTAGCTGGGACTACAGGTGTGTGCCACCATGCCTGGCTAATTTTTTTGTGTTTTTACTAGAGACGGGGTTTCACCATGTTGGCCAGGATGGTCTTGATCTCCTAACCTTGTGATCTGCCCACCTTGGCCTCCCAAAGAGCTGGGATTACAGGCATGAGCCACTGCACCTGACCGTCTTGATGTATTCTTTAGCTTGTAACCCTGGTGTCAGTCAGTAAGGGAAACAGTAGCAGGTATTTGAAACAGAGGGATTATAATATATGCAGTTAGTTAAACAAGTGCTGGAGGAGCAAAAGCCAAAGGTCAGATTCCCCACTGATTGACAACTGCAGTAAACCACTACCCCACTGGGACTAGAGAAGCAAAAACGTGTGTCCTCCGAGCTCACAGCTACTGTGCCACTGAAACCACTACTACCTGAATCCAGGCCCTAGTTGCACCGGACATAGCTGTGACCTCTGCCCTCCCTACAAGTGGCTCAAAGTCAGGAAAGTACTGATTTCTTCTTTTCCACTTTCCAGCTTTCCACCAATGGCAGCTGCTGATGGCAAAGAGGAAGATATTGAAGGACAGTAGAGACAATAGACACTTTTTGGCACACCTCACATATAACTGGCACATATAAGTAGTTATTGAAAAAAGGGACTTAATCGCTTAAGGTGGGGTGCAGTGGCTCACACCTGTAATCCCAGCACTTTGGGAGGCCACTGGAGGATCACTTCAGCCCAGGTGTTTGCGACCAGTCTAGGCAACATAGTGAGACTGTAACTCTACAAAAAATATTAGTAAAAGAAAAATCAGGCTGGTCCCGGTGGCACATGCCTGCGGTCCCTGCCACTGGGGAGGCTGAGTTGGGAGGATCACTTGAGCCTGGAAGGTTGAAGCTGTATTGAGCCACGATCATGCCGTGGCACTCCAGCCTGGGTAGCAGTGAAACCCTGTCTCAAAACAAAAAAGAGTGATAGCTTAAAGCACCTTAATACTTGCCTATTCATATGCTTTAGGGAATCAGCAAATGACAGCCATCATTACAACACATCGATGTTAACTAGAATCTTTCCTGGATAATGTCAAAATAGGCCTGGTAAAGATTTATTAGATTTTTTTTAATTTTTAATTTTTATTTTTAAGACAGGTTCTCACCATGTTGCCCAGGCTGGTCTCGAACTCCTGGGCTCATGTAATTGGCCAACCTCGGCCTCCCAAAGTGCTGGGATTACAGGCATGAGCCACCGTACCCAGGCCAGCTTTCTAATAAAGACCTAAAAATGTTGCAGAGAGTGAGTTCATGTGAAGTGGATGTTATTCAGCTAGGAGAATCAGAGTTAGGATGAGTAAGAACTGAGAGGACAGAAATAGCCAAAAGAGTTTGAGAGTAAAGGACACACATGTGGCCATGTCCTCTGGGTTCTCCTGAACCCAGAACTTTGCTTTACTGTATCAGTTCGATGGTTGGATTTCTGTGATTTACAGAAAATAGCCCTGAGACCTGTGTACCTATAATATAATCTGAATAGGTTTGCTATAATATCTATATACACTCCGAGTAATTTCTGCCAACTAATAGTGGTGGTACTAGACTTTAACTCAGCAAATGTCATAGAAAGCTCAGTTTCTTAGACCCTGAAAGGTAACCTAGTTAAGTCCTCATTTTCTTTTACAGGAAACTGAAAGGGGGGGGGGGGAAATGACTTATTTGAGATTAAGCAATATTTTTTGTATCAAAGATTGATGAGTTTTCCTAAAACCAAGTGCTTTAGTTTTGTTTCTTGACTTGCGTAACGTCATCAAATATGATCCCTCAAAATACTGCCACAACCTGAAGAAGATAGGGGAGGATTTCTCAAACACCATTCCTATATCCAGCCTGACTTGGGAATTAGAAGGAGGGAATGACCCTATGAGTAAGAAACGGCGAGGAGAGTTCTCTGACTTTCATGGCCCTCCCAAGAAGATAATAAAAGTGCAGAAGGATGAGAGTTCCACTGGGTCTCTGGCCATGAGTACAAGGCCCAGGAGGGTAATAGAGAGACCACCCTTAACACAGCAACAGGCTGCACAAAAAAGAACTTGTGATTCCATTACTCCTTCTAAATCATCTCCTGTACCTGTTTCTGATACTCAGAAACTTAAAAATCTACCTTTTAAGACTTCTGGCTTGGAAACTGCCAAGAAGAGAAACAGCATTTCTGATGATGATACTGATTCTGAAAATGAATTGAGAATGATGATTGCGAAAGAGGAAAACTTACAGAGAACTACACAACCCTCAATTAATGAATCTGAAAACGATCCTTTTGAAGTTGTAAGGGACGATTTCAAATCAGGCGTTCACAAACTGCATTCTTTAATAGGTTTAGGTATCAAAAATCATGTCTCTTGCCATGATAGTGATGATGATATTATGAGAAATGATTGTGAGTATGACTCAGGAGATACAGATGAAATTATTGCAATGAAAAAAAATGTTGCTAAGGTCAAAAACAGTACAGAATTTTCACAAATGGAAAAATCTACGAAGAAAACTTCTTTCAAAAACAGAGAAAACTGTGAGCTTTCTGATCACTGTATTAAACTACAAAAAAGAAAAAGCAATGTAGAGTCAGCCCTCAGTCATGGATTAAAGTCTCTTAATCGTAAATCTCCCTCTCACTCCAGTAGCAGTGAAGATGCTGATTCTGCATCAGAATTAGCTGACTCTGAAGGAGGTGAGGAGTATAATGCCATGATGAAAAACTGCCTTCGTGTGAATCTCACTTTAGCTGATTTGGAACAATTGGCTGGCAGTGATCTGAAGGTTCCAAATGAAGATACTGAGAGTGATGGACCAGAAACCACCACCCAATGCAAGTTTGACAGAGGCTTCAAGAGCCCCAAGACTCCCACTGGCCTCCGCAGAGGCCGACAGTGTATTCGTCCTGCGGAGATTGTGGCTTCCCTGTTAGAAGGAGAGGAGAACACCTGTGGCAAACAGAAACCAAAGGAAAACAATTTAAAGCCAAAATTTCAGGCTTTCAAGGGAGTAGGCTGTCTATATGAAAAGGAGTCAATGAAAAAATCCTTGAAAGACAGTGTTGCCTCTAACAATATTAATAAAGATCAGAATTCCATGAAACATGAGGATCCCAGTATCATATCCATGGAAGATGGGTCCCCATATGTTAATGGCTCATTAGGTGAAGTGACTCCATGCCAACATGCAAAGAAGGCGAATGGCCCAAACTATATTCAGCCTCAAAAAAGACAGACCACTTTTGAGAGCCAGGATCGCAAGGCAGTGTCCCCTAGCAGTTCTGAAAAGAGAAGTAAGAATCCTATTTCTAGGCCGTTAGAAGGTAAGAAGTCCTTAAGTCTTAGTGCAAAGACTCACAACATAGGCTTTGACAAAGACAGCTGCCATAGTACCACAAAGACAGAAGCTTCACAGGAAGAGCGGTCTGATTCAAGCAGCCTCACATCTCTCAAGAAATCACCAAAGGTCTCATCCAAGGACACTCGGGAAATCAAAACTGATTTCTCACTTTCTATTAGTAATTCGTCAGATCTGAGTGCTAAAGATAAGCATGCTGAAGACAATGAGAAGCGTTTGGCAGCCTTGGAAGCGAGGCAAAAAGCAAAAGAAGTGCAGAAGAAGCTGGTGCATAATGCTCTGGCAAATTTGGTGAGTATATTTTCAATGTATGGATTTAACAAGAACTCAGAAAGTTCAGCTTTTCTTTCCCATGAAGTTAGGTGTGCCCCCATAGAGCTGATTGTCTTGGTGTTCACCAGTTTCATGTTTTGGTTCTTGAGTTAGCTTTTTCATCTGGTTTATCTGAAAATTTCTTTATAATTTTCTTTCATTTAGAAGCTATACCTGGTATAGTTAAGTAATATATTCAAATGTGTCTGAATTTACATATAAATCACTTGTCAAGTGATTTATACCTTGCCAAGTCTTGCCAAGATTTACTGTAATGGGCTTTTGTTCATTCTTCTAACAATTGTTAAGTACACCTTTATAGTAAGTGCCAGATTTATAGTATGAGGATGGTGATCTTGCCTTTCATACAGTTTTTGGCTCATGGTGTGGCATGCTGACAGTCACAGTTCAGTTACACAGGGCCAGGAGGGGGTTGTGCCCCTGTGCCTTGGCAGCACGCAGGAGACACACTAAGTCAGTTGGGAGCTTCTGTAGTCTGAGCTGAGTGGTAGGAAAAGATTTGTGGGAATTGGTCAGGCCCAGGTAAAAGGGTGGAAAGGGAGCAGAAAGGCTTTCATTCTAGGAAAAAGGAACCGTTTATACAAGGGTGAATGTTTTCAATCAGTGTAATTAAAACTTATACAGCATGAGATGGCAAGAAATGAGGCTAGTGGTTTCATTTTGTTCATAAAATGAAAAGAGAGTGAAGAATTTTAAGCAAAGGAGAGAAGATTAATTGTGTCTATTTTGGAACAGGAGTTGACAAACTACACCTCAAAGGCCATCCAGCCCATGACCTATTTATGTACAGCCTTCAAGCTAAAAATAGTTTTTGAATACAGAACAAAGACGATATGTGGCCTGCAAAGCCTAACATATTTACTCTGGCCTTTTACAGAAAAAGTTTGTCAACCTCTGTTTGGGAGAGATCCTTCAGACCATGATGAAAACAAATCGAACGGGTCCGTCTGTAACCAAGGAGAGCCTTTGGGGAGGTGGAAAGTCAAAACCATAACAACAGCAATGGGAATAGATTGACTGAATTGATACCAAGAAGTTTAATTGATAGGACTTGGTGATAACTGGATAGGGATAGAAAGAGGAATTGTAAGTTTCTGTCTTAGGCAAATAAACAGATGGTGATGGCATTCACTAGATAAGGAAAAAGGGCAGGAAGTAGACTTGGCAGGGGAAGGGAGTGATAGGTTTAGACATGTTCAGTTTGAGATTGGGTTGTTCTAAGACGCAATGCTTTTTTTTTTCTTCCAATATTTATTTTAGGTTCTGGGGGTATATGTGCAGGTTTGTTACATGGGTAAGCTGTGTGTCTTGGAGGTTCGGTGTACAGATTATTTTGTCACCCAGATAATCAGCATAGTACCCAATAGGTGGTTTTTCTTTTCTTTTCTTTTTTTTTTTTTTTTGAGATGGAGTTTTGCTCTTGTTGCCCAGGCTGGAGTACAATGGTGTGATCTCGGCTCACTGCAATCTCCGCCTCCTGGGTTCAAGCAATTCTCCTGCCTCAGCCTCCTGAGTAGCTGGGATTACAGGCACCTGCCACCACGCCCAGCTAATTTTTATATTTGTGGTAGAGATGGGGTTTCACCATGTTGGCCAGGCTGGTCTCAAATTCCTGACCTCACGTGATCCGCCTGTCTTGGCCTCCCAAAGTGTTGGGATTACAGGCGTGAGCTACTGTGCCCGGCCCAGTAGGTGGCTTTTCAATCCTTACTCTCTTTCCACCCTCCACCCTCAAGTAGACCCCAGTGTTGATTGTTCTTTTTTTTTTTTTTTTTTTTTTTACAGGGTCTCACTCTGTCACCCTGGGGTGCAGTGGTATGATCTCAGCTCACTGCAACCTCCATCTCCCAGGCTCAAGCAATTCTCCCACCTCAGCCTGCTGAGTAGCTGGGACTACAGTCACGTGCCACCATGCCCAGCTAATTTTTGTGTTTTTGTAGAGATGGGGTTTCACCATGTCACCTAGGCTGGTCTCGAACTCCTAAGCTCAAGCAATCAGCCTGCCTTGGCCTCCCAAAGTGCTGGGATTTCAGGTGTCAACCACTGTACCTGGCCTATTGCTCCCCCATGTGTACTCAACATTTAGCTCCCACTTATAAGTGAGAGCATGCAGTATTTGGTTTTCTGTTCCTGTATTAATTTGTTTAGGATAGTAGCCTCCAGCACCATCAATGTGGCTGTAAGGGACATGATTGCATTCTTTTTTTATGACTGCATAATATTTCATGGGGCATGTGTACCACATTTTCTTTATCCAGTCCACCATTGATGGGCATCTAGGTTGATTTCGTGTCTTTGCTATTATGAATAGTACTCCAATAAACATATGTGTGCATGTGTCTTTATGATAGAATGATTTATATTCCTTTGGGCAAATATCCACTAATGGGGTTGTAGGTCAAATGATAGTTTTGTTTTAAGTTCTTTGAGAAATCGCCAAACTGCTTTCCACTGTGGGTGAATGAATTTACATTCCCACCAGCAGTATATAAGCATTTCCCTTTCTCTGCAACCTTGCCAGCATCTGTTATATTTTGACTTTTCAGTAATAGCCATTTTGACTGGTGTGAGATGGTATCTCATTGTGGTTTTGATTTGCATTCCTCTAATGATCAGTGATGTTGAGCATTTTTTTGTATGCTTGTTGGCCATGTGTTTGTCTTTTGAGAAGTGTCTGCTGTGTCCTTTGCCCATTTTTCACTAGGGTTGTTTGTTTTTTGCTTGTTGATTTGTTTAAGTTCCTTATAGATTCTGGGTATTAGACCTTTGTCAGATGCATAGTTTGCAAATATTTTCTCCCATTCTGTACGTTGTCTGTTTACTTTGTTGATAGTTTTTCTTTTGCTGTGCAGAAGCTCTTTAGTTTAATTAGATCCCACTTGTCAATTTTGGATTTTGTTGCAATTGCTTTTGGAGTCTTCATCATAAATCTTTTTAAGATGCAATGCTTTCGATGGCCTCCCTAGGATGGTCATCCAGAGGATAAGCCAACGCACATCATCTTCGGTTCTGACAGTGAATGTGAAACAGAGGAGACATCGACTCAGGAGCAGAGCCATCCAGGAGAGGAATGGGTGAAAGTAAGAAGTTCAGGATGTCTCTGTGGACATTCATCTACTTCTGCAGATCCACACCACAAACAACTGGCAATCTCAACATAAAACCCTCCTGAGAGCCCCAATGAGACCCAGGGCTTGCCAGGTCACCTCATATTGAGACTACAGGGGTCTTGGAGATTTTTATATATGAACCTATATTCTCCACAACATCTGCAGCATGACATCAATATTAGTGAAACACTACAAAAACTGTTCTTGCATGTAATAACTACCTCCCCAAATCCAGGCTTCAGTGGGGAGCCTCTGGATTAGTGATCCCAGAGGCCAGTTAGATTTCACTGAGTCAGGAATTTCCACCTGACCCGCCATTTACTCATTCCTGGTAGATGAGTCTGGGTTACTGGCTTTCAATCTGAGGGAGAAGATTACGTTATGAAGGGAAATACTGCTTGTTTGCCTCTGCTATTAATAAATGTTGTGTTTCTTCACAGGAGTCTATGGGTAAAACATCAGGGAAGCTGTTTGATAGCAGTGATGATGAGGAATCTGATTCTGAAGATGACAGTAATAGGTTCAAAATTAAACCTCAGTTTGAGGGCAGAGCTGGACAGAAGGTTAGTGAAGACTGAAAATAATTAAACTTGCAGCATGTCCTTATTTTTTGACATAGTCCTTAAATCTGGGTAAATGCAGGCAGACCTTAACCTACATTATAGCATCGGGGTGTTTATTTGGAGAGTGAGTCTTCTGTGATCCTCTCTGAGTGGTTCATAAGTAGATGGAGGTAGGCAAACATCTTAATGTAGTGAATTTCAGTGTGTGGGGAGGTGTACATTGACAGTCTTCGTCAGAAGCAATTTCTTGGGAATGTGGCTATCAATTATGTATGTTTTCTGTCTGTGTAGCTCATGGATTTACAGTCGCACTTTGGCACTGATGACAGATTCCGCATGGACTCTCGATTTCTAGAAACTGACAGTGAAGAGGAACAGGAAGGTAAATGCTTCATTGTCCAGAGTCCTGATGTCGTATCTGGGGACACTGAGAAATCACCTAGTATACCTCCTTTGTTTAACACATGAAGAAACTCTCCATCCCAAGACATTGGATTGAGGAGTTTATAATCAAATGTACAGTTAATACTAAGTTTGTTTGTACATAGTAATTTAGGAAAATTTAATTACTTAGAGCTGCCAGAAAGGAAAGAAAAAAATAACATCCACCAAAGGTACCATTTTCCTCTATCCCATCCTTGGCATGAGAAGAAGTTGAGTTTCCTACCTGGCAGCCTGTGTCAGTGGATCAGCAGGTTCTGGGTGAAGCCATGGAAGATGGTTAAGTCACTCTTGGCTTTCTAAAAGGAAGAGTGTTCATCGTCCTCCAGTGTGCATACCTGGTGCAGATTATTTTTTAAAGCTGTGTATCACTGAATGCCATTCTACTTGAATTTATCCCTGTTTGAATGTATCTAAGAGTAATGATGCTATCAGAAGCATCCTAATTCTACTTCTTTTCACTTACTGTAGCATTTTTCACAGCAGTACTTCCAGTCTTTTTCTACAGGACCTTCTCCTCTTACCCTTTTAAAAATACCTTACCTCTTACGTCGCTGGCTTGAATGAGCTCCCTAATTCCCTCTCCTAATCTCAGAACTTCTCTGCCCTTCTTTTTTTTTCTCCTTCCTGAGTTAATCTAATCTGCATTTTAATCCTCACCATTCCTACTTCCTATTACCCCTTTCATCACTTGCATTTTCATTCTTCTCCTTCTAGCTTCTTCCTTTTTCTACAGACATAGTTAGGTCTTGTGGTCCCAAAAAAGCCATTCCTCTAACCATGCCAGTTTTCAAGTTTGTACTCCATCTCTCTTTCAGTTCTAAATTTGAAGTGAAAAAGTAAATTACATCTAATTCAGTAGCAGTTGGCTTTTTATTGAAAACAATCTGTGATTTGATCTTCTCAATTCTTTGAGGTGATTATTAACAGTGTTGGACTGTTTCAGGAAACCAAGGTTCAGAGAGTTTTAAAATGAATTCTCTAGGGTCCTCCCAAATTCTGTTTCAGTGCTGAGATTACAGGCATGAGCCACTGTAGCTGGCCCTTTTCCAACTTTTGAAAGCACAATGTTTGTCTATCCTGCAAGCAGCAGCACAGCCAGCCTCCATCACCTTGAGTCCTTTCCAGCATTGTATTCTACTTGACTTTCTCACTCAAAACTCCATGTTGAAAACACAAGAATGAACAGAACCTGGAGACTAACCTTCATTTAGAAGGTACATAGAGAGGTTATTTTCTTAACTTCTGCCAATTTTTTCTGTTTCTTTACAACTCTTTCGGTGTGTGTTCCCTCAAAGCCATAAACAACTTGTCCTCCAAGTGCAGTGGCATTGTCTCCAATGACATCCTCTTCAGCTAACCTACAGCATATGTCACTGTTGATCATCCCTTCTTGAAATGTTCACTGTGCTTCCAATTGCATCATAACTTCCTGGTTTTCTTAACTCTTTATTCCTAATTTTTCTTTTGCCTCCAAATATGGGTTCTTCCCAGGGTTCTGTAAGTCCCTATAGCTTTAGCCTTCACTTGCACATGAGTATTTTTCAAATTTGGATCTTCTTTCTTCCTTGCTGTTCTGCTGAGCTCCCAACTGGTCTTAAATGCCTGTTGAATATTTTCCACAGGCTTTCCTGAGTTTGTGTTAAAACTCAGCAAGTCCAAACCAGCTCTTCTTAACCTTTCTGCGTTGATGGCGTGTCCATTCTTAGAATCTCTGTTGTTGTTGTTTTCTTGCCTTCTCAACATTTTATTTTTATTTTTTTGGAGACAGGATCTCACTGTGTTCCTCAGGCTGGAGTGCAGTGGCACAGTCATAGCTTACTGTAACCTCAAACTCAGTCTCTCTAGTAGCTAGGACTACAGGCATGTGCCACCATGTCCAGCTAATTTTTGTATTTTCATAGAGACAGGGTCTCGCTGTGTTGCCTAGGCGGGTCTCAAACTCCTGGCCTCAAGTGATCCTCCTGCCTCAGCTTCCCAAAGTGCTGAGATTATAGGCATGGAACCACTGCACCAGACCCCTTCCCAAATTTTGAGGCACAACGTTTTGTCTCAAGTAAGCAGCACAGCCAGCCTATATCACCTTGAGCCTTTTTCAGCATTATAATCTACTTCCCTAATGCTTATTAGATTAAAATTTAAATTGATGTTTTTGATAGTCAAAAGTTGTTGAAATTAGCAGTTTCAACCTAATGCAGTGTAAACTTTTTGTACTTTATTATTTCAATATATGTGTTCGTTTTGTTTCCAACACCTAGCATGCTTTCCTACCACCTCTAGGGATTCAACTCTATCTTTCCTACCTCATAACTCTACCTAGTTTATAAAGCATCTTTTGATTCAGTTAAACACTATCTCAACTTCCTTTGAACCCTTAGAAACTTTGGGGGCATCCCTGTAGAGTACTTAAATCAGCATTTTATTCTAGTTTCTGTTAGTTGGTTATTTATATCCTGCAGTAAGTTGAAAGAGTCATACAGGCTTAGACTACTTTTGTATTTCTGTAATCCAAACTAGCTGTTTAACTTTATTCTGTGATATTTTGTCTGTTTGTAGTAGTTGAGGATAGTAGCTTGTAAAAGTCCATGATGCCTTAGTATGTGTAGGGCATATGGTTTTTTTCCCATAATACTTGTTATTGAATCAAAGACTGAAACAACTATCCACTAATATCTTATATTGTCAGATATACCATTACCATTTTTCACTGTCTTTATCATTTTTAGATTTACGTAATTTAGATTATGTTTAGAATGTTAAAAAAATCAAAGAGTCTATAATCACTGTAGTTATTAGTATCTTGCTCTATTACATTTGTCGATCTTTACCTTAAAAGTTTTAGACTTGCTACTGAAAGCCATTAAATTCAGACTTTCATAATTAGGAACAGAAGTAGGACTTTTCATTGTCTGGTCACGCAGACTTTCTGAGTTTGCTATGGCTGAGGGTCTTGGGATATGGAGGTTAGTGAAATGAGGTTAAAGTTTCTTCTTCCTTTCTTAATGGATTTTGAACATGTTTAGGTACTTGGTAAATATTTGATGATTGAGACTTCTCAGGCTGTGTTTTCCAAGAGAGTATTAATTATCCTTTTTCCTCAAAGAGGTAAATGAAAAGAAAGCTGCTGAGGAAGAAGAGCTTGCTGAAGAAAAAATGAAAGCCCTGAATGTTGTACAAAGTGTTTTGCAAATCAACTTAAGCAGTTCTACAAACAGAGGATCAGTAGCTGCTAAGAAATTTAAGTATGTTTTATGTTCCATCCCATTCTACCATATCATCCTTTGCCATAAATGTCTTCTTGAACTCAATTTAAAACTAGGCCTCTTTTAATGGCCTGGGGAGGCAGCTGGCAATATGTATCAGACCCTTAAAAATACACTTGCCTTTGACCCAGTGATTCACTTCAAGGAACTAATCTTAAATTATTTCTGTATTTATACACTTAGGTGTCATAGCAGCATCGCTTTCATTAGTGAAACAAGTGGGAAACAGTTTAAATAGTAACTGTAAAAGTATTTATATAAATGTAATTGTTATGGAAATTTTCAGGCATGAAATTTAGAGAGACTAATGAAAGCCCTGTATACCATCATTACCTGTACACCAGGTAATGAAAGCCCTGTACACCATCACCTAGCTTTTACAGTCACCAACATGTGACCAGTGTTCTCTTCTATACCTTTATCCAACCCCTACTTTACACAATGAAATGTTTTATGCAAATCCCAGATAGTATATCATTTTATCTGTATGTATTTTAGTATGTTTAAAATCATTTTAAAAGCTAAAAAAAATCCAGGAAATCTCAAAAGTAGGTAGTTTAAAATATTTTTTTGGCCGGGCATGGTGGCTCACACCTGTAATCCTAGCACTTTGGGAGGCTCAGGTGGGCAGATCACCTGAAATCAGGAGCTGGAGAGCAGCCTGGCCAACATGGTGAAACCCCGTCTCTACTAAAAATATAAAAATTAGCCGGGCATGGTGGCACATGCCTGTAATCCCAGCTACTTGGGAGGCTGAGGCAGGAGAATCACTTGAACTTGGGAGGCGGAGGTTGCAGTGAGCCAAGATCACGCCATTGCACTGCAGCCTGGGCAACACAGTGAGACTCTGTCTCCAAGAAAAATATATGTATATATTATTTCTAGTAAGATCCTAGTTATCTGATGTTATATGGCTTCTTCTTGCTGCAAAATTAGAATCTTCCTAGTGCTGAATTATAATTTGCTACTTACTTTTTGTATTAGTGTTCTGTTTTTATCTCTTCCAACCTCCCTTCCTTTTTTTACATAGGGACATCATACATTATGATCCAACGAAGCAAGACCATGCCACTTACGAAAGAAAAAGAGATGATAAACCAAAAGAAAGGTAAGTAGAGCTACTTCTTTTAGCAATAGGATCATGTAAATTAATCTCATTTCAGACAATTAAAAATGTAGGTAGGAACCAATATCCTACTCATTGGTCCCACTGTATTAAGATTGGTGGGGTAGGGGTAGTGCAGGTAGAGTTAGAAAGGAATTATTGATGTGGTGGAGGAGGTCTTACCTTTTAACAGAGGAATCTATAAATGATATGTACTCCTACTCTAGTATGATGCCTTTTATTTGTATTAGTTTCTTGTGTCTTCTGTAGCTACCACAAACTTAGTTACTTAAAATCACAAAAATTATTTCTTTACAGTTCTGGAACCTAGAAGTCCCAAATTAAGATAGTGAACAGGTTATGTTCCTTCTAGAGGTTCAGGGAAACAAAGCTGTTTTATGCCTCTCCTAGTTTCTAGTGACTGCCACCAATCCTTTGGTGTTCCTTGGCTTGAGACTACATTACTCCCATTTCTGCCTCTATCTTCACATGGCCTCTTCTTTTCTGTCTCTCCTCTTTGTGCTTCTTATAAGGACACTTGTGATAGCATTCAGGGCCCACTTGGATAATCCTGGATGGGCTCCTCATCTCAGGACCCTTAACTTAATATCTCTGCAAGACCCCTTATCTAAATAATGTTAACATTCACAGGTTTCAGGAATTAGGACATGGACATAGCTTTTGGGGGGCAACCATTCAACCATCTAGTGTGGTAGGAGCTTCTGTTTCCTATAGATGTGCAGTCAGTTGGATAAACATGGCGAATATATGGAGCAACCAGTAACAGCTTGGTTTAAATCCTTCATTTTCCAACTGCTAATAGCCACGAAAATCACAAAAGGCAGTGTGGTATCTTGAATTGAATCTTGAAACAACAGGACAATTTGTGGAGAAACTGGTGAAATCAAAACAATGTCTGAGTTTAGTTAGTGGTAATCTACCAATGTTAATCTTCTAATTTTGACAATTATATCCTAGTTACATACACACATAATTACATTAGAGAAAACAAAGTGAAGGCTATTTAGGAACTCTACTATTTTCGTTACTTTCTGTAAACCCAAAAATTGTTCCAAAATTATTCTTTTAAAAAGAATCACATTTTAGACTAAAGTAGAATATTAATATTCCCTCCAATGTAGGATACATGTGTGTTATTTCAGATAATCCGTATTGAACAAATAGGATATGTTTACCCCCTCCCTATACCCCTAAGAAGTCTCATCGCTTTACATCAGCTCAAAATCCAGGATGTCATCATTCAGATCAGATCTAAGTACAGATGAGGCTTCTCTGTTATTCCTTGAGTACAGTACCTTGAGTGCAGTTCTGTTTGATAAGACCTATGAACTAAAAAAGCAAGTTATCTACCCTTCCTCCAATATAGAGCGGTGGAACAGGCATTGGATAACCACTATAGGTACTGTCCAATGAAAGAAAACAGGCACAAAGGAGTCACATGTCCATAGTAACTCTGAAATCTAGATAGACAAATGTTGGAAGGTCTTTGATTAGGACTGAGGGCCTAGGAATAATTCTTCCTGACCGTTGAGTTGGCTTTCTGGATCATCCTTCTCTTTTCATAAGTGCTGGCACAGGTTTACAGCTGAGTAGTTTTCTCAACCTGCTTTTTGCTTATAGAAATTTGGGAGTCCAAAAGCCTGTTCATTTTGAAATGTTCCTGTACCTACCAGTCCAGTCTAGTGGTATTTCTGATAATATAATTCTCTTAAAATCTTCATAGGTTATCTGTGAATCTTCTTGGAATTCACTCTGTTAGATGAAAGTCACACAAATCATTTTGAGATAAGCCTTTTTTGTTGTTTTTTTAACCCTGGGCTTCTACTGAAACTGCTGAGAGATAATGCCTCTAACCTCCATAGAAGCCCTATTGTTTGAACAATTGAAGTTTATTTTCTTTTTTGTATAATCTTAGAGACAGGGTCTTGCTCTGTCACCTGGCTGGAGTGCAGTGGCACAATCATAGCTCACTGTAGCCTTGAACTCCTGGGCTCAAGTGGTCCTCCCACCTCAGCCTCCCACATAGCTGGAACTGCAGGTGTGCACCACTGTTCCTGGGTAACAGTTGGAAGCTTCTTATCTCTTTTTAGGGTCTTAACAAAAAATTTTGTTTTATTTTTAGACCGAGGTCTATAAATTTTTCTGTGACAGGCAAGATAGTAAATAGATAAGACTTTGCAGGCCAGACCATCTCTGCTGTGATGACTCCACTCTACCTTTGTAAAAGAAAACCAGCCATAGGCAATATGTAAACAAATGAGCAAGGCTGTGTGCTGATAAAACTATTAAAGGACACTGAAATTTTCATTTCATGTAATTTTTTCATGAAATGATGTTTGTTTTTCCCCCTATCATTTCAAATGATAAAAAAAATTCCTTAACTTGCAGTTCAGACATAAGTAGGCAGTAGCCTGGACTTGGCCCATGGACTATAGTTTGCCAACCTCTTCTTTAGACCATGTTTTTCTGAGGCTGTCATAGAGTTGATCTTTGCTTAGAAGCCCTTTCTTAAATTTCATGTCATTTGCCTTCTGGAGATTAGGAGTCTTCAAAACCATGAATTCCTGGCTCCCTTTAAAAAAAAAAATTCCTCCCTTTAGTTTCATTCTCTCCTCTCTTATTTCACTGTAATCAGTAAGATGAAACCAGAATATACCTTTAACACTTCCCTGGACATCTCCTTAGCTAGATCACCCAGCTAATTAGGTACATTTTCCATTTTCCACAGTACACACAATGCAGTTGACAGTGTTGCTAAACTTTCTACCACCATGTAACAAGGATTCCCTCTTCTCCAGTTTCCAATAGGATTTACCTTATTTTTCTCTTAAGCCCTTACCTGCAACCTTCTCAAAGGCCATATGGTTTCTACTAACAGTTTTTCAAGGTCCTTCTAGCTTTTGCTGTGATCTTAGTCTCAGAAGTTATATGTCATCCCATTTGGCTTACTCTGTCCATTAAAAGAGTCACTAAGTCCAGCTCACACTCAAGGGATGAGGGAATTAACTTCCACCCCTTGAAGGAAGAAGTAACAAAGAGTTTTTGGACAAATTTTAAAGCCACCACATGGTGGTTAAATGATAATCACTTGGAACTGCCTACCATTTTTTATAGAGCTTGGTTTCCTAAGAGGCATATCTGTCTTAAAACCTAACCAGGTTGGTTTATTTACCGAAATACTAAAAGTTTCTCTCTTTGATATGGTCTCTACCACTAAGAATGGTTATTTAGGATATCCTGTTCACTTATTATTTTACGTAGTACATTACAAACTTTGGCCTGGTCTTCGAGGAAAAAGGATTTTAATATTTTCTTAGCTCAAAATTCAGTATTGGAAACTGCCAAGTAACTTTTTGTCCCAGATCAAAGAGAAAAGCATATTCATTCCTAAATATAGAGATTTATGGTAATATAAAAATTTCATTTCAAAAGAGACTATACATATTTATAATTAATTTCTACAACTGATTTACAATTTTACCAGTTACTGGTAAAATTCCCAGTATCTTAGAAGTCATGTGGCTTACAGTTTTCATTTTGCCTATGAGAAAACTGAGGCCTAGTGAAGCTAAGTGATTTCCTTACTTATACCTAGGTGTATAGTTTAGGCATAATTTCTGAAATGTAGTTCAGAGAATGATAGAATATGATTCATGCAGCTGTTTGAGATTTGTGTAAAAAAAGCTTATTGATCAAGATTTTGCTTCTATTAGTAGAGTTCTATATGTAGAGTTTTACTTATTTTATTTCTCTATTTATAAGTAGAGTTTTATATCCTGGTTGTTGAAAGGACAGAATTAAAGTTGTCCAAGATTTTTTCTTTTCTTGATTTCTGGAAATTTCCCAAAACTTGTTTCTTTGTGATGCACATGTCTACATATGTCATTTCAGTAAAGCAAAACGAAAAAAGAAAAGGGAGGAAGCTGAGAAACTACCTGAGGTGTCTAAAGAAATGTATTATAATATTGCTATGGATCTGAAAGAAATATTCCAAACTACAAAATATACCAGTGAAAAGGAAGAGGGCACACCCTGGAATGAGGACTGTGGTAAAGAGAAACCTGAGGAAATCCAGGACCCTGCAGCTCTGACCAGTGACGCTGAGCAGCCCAGCGGGTTCACGTTCTCTTTTTTTGATTCAGACACTAAAGACATAAAGGAAGGTACTTTTCTTTTTTCCCATACTTTTTTATTTTATTCAGTTTGAACTTAATTGATTGAATCTGCATTAAGTGTAACAGATTTCATGTTAGCTGAAGAAAGGACTCTTTCTTCTACCTAGAAGATTTGAGATTTAGTGTCACAGGATCATAAACACGATGTTCCTGAAGCTGTGAAAGAAACTATTTTTGCATTTAAGGAAGCAAACCTCTACTAGCTGCCATATGAAGGGAAGCCAGAGAATAATGTACAGCATCTTTTCTGTTAAGTAAAACGTCATGAAGAAGTATAGTAAATCACATAAAGAGCTTTGTATCTTAAATGAAGCTGAAGATGCTATGACTTATGGAAAACTAGTGCTATATATGATAAGATAAAAGAAGATATAGGTAACCTTGGTTTTATACAAATATGCCATGTCATCAATATGCCAGTTATTGCACAGTTTATCCTTGAAGATTTGCCAAAACCTAGAGAGAAGTATAAACACTAGTACATACAGTTTTGCATTTCATTTCAAGAGGTTTACCTCTAAAGGCCAACATGGGCCACAGGTTAAAAAACACCTGACCTGTTCCTCACCCAGGGTTCCAGCTTTCTGGAAGTTCCCACTGTAACAGCAGGTAATACCTATACAGAATAATACACACATACCTAACTACAATGATTCTACTTTAAAGATCAGCAGTTAAAATAGCATACATGTGTTTGGTAGATTAAAAAAATTTTTTTTTTTTTTTTTGGAGACAGAGTCTCTGTCACCCAGGCTGGAGTGCAGTGGTGCAATCTCAGTTCACTAGCAGATAATACCAACTCCATGGTACTTTAAAAGGAAGTATAACAATCTAGTAGTTGTTCAAAAAGTATTGCAAATAAGACTTCATTTTCTTGTCTATATAAACTGTTGAGTAGAGTTGGCATGATGTAAATAGTAACTATAGTTTTTCTAACTTTGAGAGCAAAACGTGAGAAATTGACCTTGAAACGAGTCCTAAAGACACCAGCAACTTGAAAGATGTTTTTTAAGTACTTGGGAAATTTTGAAGACTTGTGAGGTGATTGTCCTGATCTTATAGCAGTAGTTTTTTCAGCAGTTCTAGCAAAAAGTTTTGGGTATTGAAAATGTAAAGATATATTCCTTTTCTCATTTATAAATAGACAAGAGGGAAACCTGATTTCCCTGTATCATATTATATTTTAGGCTTCTCATGCAAGCACAGATGCCATGGTTATTTTAGGTGTCATTTTTAAAAATTATATAGCTCATTTATAAACCTTTATTTTTTAAACCTTTTTTATATTACTGCTGTCCTTATCAGATCATTCTAGCAATGCCAGAATTATGATAGTGGCTTCTGAAAATATTTGAAAAATCTAAAAAGATGATACTACCTATTTTTTTGATACTATTTTAAATTAATGATTAACATATTGGAACTTTAGATATGTCTACATGGTAAAAGTAATCAAATGAATGTGTTCAGAAATACTTGGCTGTGGAGTTACAATCCCATCATCTTTTGTTGTCATAATGATGTAGAGACCTACAGAGTTGAAACAGTGAAACCTGGAAAGATTGTCTGGCAGGAAGACCCTCGTTTACAAGACAGCAGTTCAGAAGAGGAAGATGTTACTGAAGAAACAGATCACAAAAAGTCCAGTCCTGGGTAAACAATTTGTTTCTTTGCAGGCATAGTTCATAATTTGTAAAATCTGAATTAGACATACTTTAGAAATATTTTAGCTTCTCTTCACATGACAACTAAATTGTCTTAGCTTCTTTTTTTTTTTTTTTTTGAGACGGAGTGTTGCTCTGTCGCCCAGGCTGCAGTGCAATGGCATGATCTCAGCTCACTGCAACCTCCGCCTCCTGGATTCAAGCAATTCTCCTGTCCCAGCCTCCCAAGTAGCTGGGATTACAGGCACGTGCCAACCACACCTGGCTAATTTTTGTATTTTTAGTAGAGGCGAGGTTTCACCATGTTGGCCAGGCTGGTTTCGAACTCCTGACCTCAAGTAATCTGCCCACCTTGGCCTCCCAAAGTGCTAGGATTACAGGCGTGAGCCACTGAGCCTGGACATCTCAGTTTCTTTAGAGTGTTCTCTAGCCTTTTTATAATGGAGAGTGTGTTTCCTTTTCCATGAGATTTGGATAGCACTAAGGGGAAGATAGTTTGTGCATAGAAAAGGGAAGGTGGCCTGACAGTGAAGTCACTGGTCTGGAAACAGGATGTCGCAGTTGACTGGGTGCCTACCCATGGGAGGCACTGGCAAATGGGGTAGCAATGGTGGGAGTGAGAGTATCAGCAACCAACACAGGAAAGATAGAGGTTCTACTTAAACAAGTCTTCATTATCAAAGCTTCAGATAGAAGAATGTTAGAGGGAGGGTTGTTTTAATTCAGGGCAAAATGCACAAAATACAAAGCAGATATATTTAAGAGTCTCGCTCACCTGGATTCTAGAGGGAAATGAAAAAAGATATATTTATGTTTTGAATGTAAATATTTCTTCTTAAATATTGAAATTAAACCAACCAATACCTATTTTTCTCTCTCCTTTGTCCCTTTCTTTTCAGAGAAGCATCATTACTTAAGAAAGAGACCACTAGATTTTTCTTTTTCTCTAAGAATGATGAAAGACTTCAAGGTCAGTCCATTTTTTTCATCAAATTACATACATAGAACAGGTAATAATACAGCTACAGTAATTCACATCCAGGAATTTTGACCGTTGGTAATGTCCTGTGGTTTAACCCCATTTGTTCACACTGAAGAATGTTAACTTGTAAAGCTATCAAGGTCTGAGAGCTCCCCACTCACCACTCTTTGCCCGCTCATTCTCATCAACAAAGGCTTGTTTTGTTCCAAGGGCTTCCTTAGATGTTAGACATATAAAACCCCTAAGTTTTCGTGCCATAAATTCCATGTGAAAACTCAGGCTGTTGGGGAGCTCATTTCTTAAAGCCTAGCATAAAAAAAGTTACATAATAGTAAATGATATATATAAACAGTAAAAGCAATATTATATTTTTCATTTGGAAAGAAAAAATACTAATTTTTGAAAATAGGTAGAAACTGAGGGAAAAGAATGATCTTAACTGGTATTCGAGACCTTGATAATGCCAACACTTAGAATATTACCAATTTTAGTAGTAGTTTGCTGCCTCATCTTTCTTCTTTTTCCCCTAGTAGGTTCTGACTTATTCTGGAGAGGAGTAGGAAGTAATATGAGCAGGAACTCTTGGGAGGCCAGAACAACCAACCTGCGTATGGTGAGTAATTGTTTCTCCATATTATTTCCTAAAATAGACATGTTGTTCCCTATCTAGAATTACAGTGCTGGAAGGGAACTCATGAATGGTATAGGTGAGGAGACTGCAGACTGGCTCAACTGAGTGACTGGTCTCAGAATCCAGCCAAGCCTATTAAGTAACACGAAAGCATCAGATTTTTAAAGACTGAATTATAGTTCCCATTATAAACAGTTAATGCCAAAAATGCCAGTATCCCCTCTTCATTTCAAAAGAGCACTTTCAAAATAGGTTTCCACAGCCCTGACAGTGAGAATAACCTAAGTTTTACTTCTATCTACTGAACATCTTAAAAACCATTTGTTTATTGCTAACAAAGTCTTTTTTTCTTCCCTAGGATTGTCGAAAGAAACATAAAGACGCAAAAAGGAAAATGAAACCAAAATAATAAGTGTCAGTTGGTTTTGATACTGAATGTGAACAAGGCTCACCTAAGGAAACTGACCCAGAAAACAGTTTTAGCTGACAAAGAAGAAATTTCAGAGTGAAGGAATTTTAAAAATCTGGCTGACGGAATATCATTCTGGTTGCCATCTTTTTCTGTGGAAGTCCTCTGCATTTCTTCCTAAGTAATTACTTCAAAAATTAAATTCAACTTCTTAAAAAGGAAGAACAAGATAGTCCTTGAAAATACTTTTTGTATATAATCTCTTTGCCCTCTATCCTGAGTAACTAATGGACATCTTCTCATGCAAGGTTTATGTGAAGCCTTTTTTAATAAATGAGTCAAAGCACTTGTATTTTCCAGCCTAGGCTTTGTGTGAATTATAGGCTATTTGAAATGTTTATTTCTGATTATGTCAAATACACCTTCCATTTTGTCATTTTTGTTTAAACTGATAAATTACAAGTCAACATTGAGTTTTATACTTGTGTTTTGGTGAATGGTTAACTGAAATATAGGACATTTCAGACCAACATATAAGAGTTCTGTGAGGACCAGGAGAGGAAGCCAAATACAGTTATCTTGTCATTGGCCTCTAGGAATTAAGGAACAACATCTAGATGTACACCAATCCCAAAATTCTAGTTAGACTAAAAGCTTATGAAAAATACCAAGTGCCTGAAAGATAGGTAGTCACAATTAGGAGTCAGGACCCTTGAGCCCAAATAGGGAAACATATTTAACATTACATTAAATAAACCAACCTGCCTACATTTCAAGACATATGTCTCCTATCAAAATGGGCTCTGTATGAAATAGTATTACATAGGCCGGGCGTGATGGCTCACCTGTAATCTCAGTACTTGGGAGGCCAAGGCGGGCGGATCATGAGGAGGTCAGGATTTCAAGACCAGCCTGGCCAACATGGTGAAACCCCGTCTCTACTAAAAATGCAAAAATTAGCTGGGTGTGGTGGCTCACACCTGTAATCCCAGCTGCTAGGGAGGCTGATACAGGAGAATCACTTGAACCCAGGAGGCAGAGGTTGCAGTGCTGAGATCATGTCACTGCACTCCAGCCTGGGTAACAGAGTGAGACTCCATCTTAAAAAAAAAAAAAAAGAAAGAAAGAAATAGTATTATATAGTTCCAAGGGACTATCATTGAGCCATGATGTGTGTACCTAAAATTAGTATTTATTGATTTACCTATGCTGAATATAAACTCTTAACTGTTGGGATTTCATATGGTGTGTTAACCATTATGACCCTAGGGCTTATGCTCTGTATGTTTTTTTAGTAAGGGTCCAAGGAACTAAATAACTTGAAGAGTCATTCTGGATTCCTAGGTTTCCAAAACTTCAGACTTCAAGGAGAGTGTGGACAACTAAGCAGCAGGATAAATAATTCACACTTTCTACCTTCTCTTGACGTAGATCACATTTGTACCTTATTTTCTATTGCTGCATAGCAAATCATCTCAGTAACAATCATTTATTTTATGCACAAATACTGCAATTTGGTCAACACTCACTAGGGACTGCTGATCTGTGCTGTGTGCTTTCACTGGGGTGGTTCAGCTAGGGCTACGGGATCTGTTTCTAAGATGGCCCACTCAGTGCCTGTTCATGGGCTTCCTTACAGCATAGCAAAAAAGCTCTAGGAGCAAGTGTTCTCAGAGGCAGGAAGCAGATGCTGCCTGTCTCTTAAGGCCTGGCCCAGAAACCGGCTCAGTCACTTCACTGTATTCTACAGGTTTAAACTGACACACAGCCCAACCAGACTGAAAGGGAGAGGACACAGATCCTCACTTCTTAGTGGGAGGAGTGTCAGAATGTGTGGCCGTAATTTAAATCCGGCACATGTTTCACAAGCAGACAAATAAGTAACATCACCCCCCAGTTCCTGCTCCCCAGATGAAACCACCTTCAGCAATTTAATTTCTCTAGTATTTATCTCCTTGTTTCTACCTAACAAGCTTATGCTCTGATTTCTTGGTTTTTCACTTCCAGACACTACATACTCTGAGAAGGTGAAAAAATTATTCACCTCTTCAGTCCAAGTAATATATTTTGACTACAGTTAACTTTTTTGCTGGAATTTTTTCATTTGCTTAACTTTTTCTAGACTTAGTCTTCCCATACCTTCCAACTGTGGGACATGATGAGGTTTCTCTTCAAATAGCCTGATCAATCCTTTATTCTTTAATTCACAGTGCCCCCCTCTTCCCTTTTTCTCCTCTTTCTGCCTTTGTTACATGCCTAGACAGGCCACAGTACCAGGCGTTATCAGTACCAGCTCGTATTCCTTATCCGAAGAGAAGACTAGCTCTCTAGCTCATTACAGACAGCCCTTCCCCCTTTCCCCTCTCTCTTACGTGCCCACCTTATCTAAAGAAAGTTAAAATGTTTAGCCAACCGTGGTTATTTTAGATTGTGAGGCCCAACTCCGGCCAATGGAGAAAGGGTACAGGGGCAGGGTTTGTGTCAGGGATAAAGGTTCTCGTGCCCCTTTGTTCTGGTGTGCTCTCATGGTGACTGGCCAAGGAGAAGCACCCCACTGCGCAGAAGTAAAATTGCTTTGCTGAAAATCCTTTGTTTGAATGTTCAATTTCCTTAGGATTTTGAGCATTATTTCCAACACAACAGTACTATTAATATAAATGTTTCTCAATCAAATTTTTAAATAATTAGACTTGGCCTACCTCACCTTTGTCCAGGAGCCCTCTGTCTGGCTCTATCTGGGCTCTCTGGATAGGTGACAAAAATGAACTGAACAAGGTGCAACGTGAGGAATGTGAAAACTTCAAACACATTCCAAATACTTTCAGTTAATTAACAAGATTTGCAGCTATTAAATTACGTACGTTATGTGAGTATAGTCAGAACACTGAGTTACCAGTGATGGAGGACATGAAACCACTTTAATCCTTCTCGCAGGGCCAAGACGGTAAGTAAAGTTAAATATATGCTAAACAGACTATCAAAATGTTCCTAAACTTAATAAGAAACTGCATTCTACCTATTCTAGGCCAGATAAATTTTTTATATCCCTCTAACGGATACAATAGGCAGCTACGGAACTACTCCCAATTTGGCAAGATCCAGAATTTCCTTTAGAGGCTCTGGGGCCAAAGCCCGAGGCCTACTGCCCTTTGCAAGGCTCCAGATTTTAACCAGCAGATCAGTAAGGTACCAAGCCGACTCATAGCAATGATAATAAGTATGCAGGCCGGGTGCAGTGGCTCATGCCTGTAATCCCAACAGTTAAGGAGGCTAAAGCAAGCAGATCGCTTGAGCCCACGAGTTTGACAGCAGCCTAGGCAACATAGCAAGACCCCGTTGCTACAGAAAATACAAAAATTAGCCGGGCGTGGTGGCACTAGCCTGTAGTCCCAGCTACTTGGCCAGGGATGAGGTGCGAGGATCATCTGATCCGGGGAGGTTGAGGCTGCAGTGAGCCATGACCGTGCCACTGCACTCCAGCCTGGGCGACAGAATGAGACCGCTTCTCAAAAAAAGAAAAAAAAAATCGTTTATGCAATGTTTTCATTACCGGAAACATTTTAAGTAAAATACAATAAAACTTTTAAATCTGGTTGTCAGGCCCTTCCTTCCCTTTTGTTATTATCGTTTCACGTAGCCATTTATGACAGGAGAAGCTGCTTTGGGGTCGGCGGCTCAGGGCCCAAAAGTATAATTATTAAAGCCACCTCTCCGGAAGTTGCTGTTTGTCGATATGAATTTAGGTACGAAGTGTCCAGTCAGATAAATACTGACAAAAGCAAACAAGATGAAGAACATGACCCCCGACCTCGGCGCCCCTTCCCAGTGGGCCGTCACCTACCCAGAGGTGCCCACAACCCGAGTGAGACCTCGGTCTACACTACTGCAACGGATACAAGCAGCACGCACAGCGCCGCCCTCAGCGCTGGTTCGTTTTCCACGTGGAGGCGCAAAACCAGCAACCACCACTGTCGCACCATCCGGGCCAGTGGGCGCAATAATGTCCGGCGCGACCAATCGGCGCCTGGCTTGTTGGCAGGTGTCAGGCAGCGCGCACTGATTGGCCGGTGCGGAGCCTGTCTCCTTCCCTGGATCCCGCATTTTCAGCGCGTTGCATCACCTCCGTGCGCCCAGTTGCATCTTGGACGCCGGATGAGTTGCTTCTAGGCTTGCTGGCCCGCGGGGCTGTCCAGGCACGCGGGGCCCCTCAGGTACGCCCTCTCTTCCCTGCAGGATCCGGCCCTCAAAGACGAGGGTCACGCACGCGTTACAACCCCGAAACAGTAGCACAAGATTTAATTTTTAAAAGAGCGTGTTTCTTCGGGGCTTGCCGTTCGTTCGTTTCCAGCCTCAGGAATTTATGGTCGCCTTTTTGAATGAGGTAGTGTTTGAAATGAGTAAAATCTTTTGAGAATGATATACATAGCATAAATTGATATAGCTGTGACTTTATGTATAGGCAATACGTATTTTTATATGTCTTAATTTATTACCTTCAATGGCTGCGAGATACTTATTTTATTGATGTACCGTAATTTACTTCAGTCACCATGAATATTTAAATTGTTTTCAGTTATTTGCCTGGAGAAACAATTATTCGGTGAATGTCATTGTATACACATTTGTACATTTGCATGAGTATACCTGTGGAGTCTATGTTAATAGGATATAACTAAATTGAGGAAACGTTTGAGATGGTCCCACTTTCAGGTTACATTTGACTTAATAGATTATGAAGACCTGAGAATAAAAGGAGAAACAGAAATGGATTTAGAGGAGAATGAAAGGGGGGAACAGAAATAGACTTATAGGTAGGATCCACATGACTTGATGATTAATTGGATGTGTGTATCTTCTGAGTAGTGTCAGGGGTGACTCAAAAATGTCATGCCTAAGTAATGGGAAGAATATTGGAACCACTAATACAGTAGTTTAAAAGGGAAGCAATTCTGGAAGGAATTATGAAATTTTAAACAAAACATGGTTTTAGTGTGCGTTTCTAAAATATATTGAGGCAAAATAATATGAAGTAATGTGAATAATATGTAGTTAATATCAGGGAGGGTGGTCTCGAAATTGCTGAACGGGAAGTTGAGGTTAAGGTGACCTGAAGGAGTTGTGGAGCAGGGAAGAGTCAAGGGCCTGGATTATAATAAGAGGGAAGCAAAGGGGATGGCATCCCTCTGCACAACAAGGTTGTTGTGCAAGGTTAACCTGCTCTGTCCCTGCCCTGTGATTGCTGGATGCTGTTGTGCATGGACAGCTCTCCAGTGGATTCGATGGGCCATAGCAATCCTGTGATTTATGCATGGAGGCTGCTTCTCCTCAGCAGCTGCCATAGCCCGGTCGCTGGTACATGATTCTTCCTGAATAGTCAATGCTGTTATACTGAGTCTTTATGCTTGACGTAATAGTGCAGTGATTCTTAATCTTTGGGGAAAGTAGAGACTCCCTAAAAAACACAGTAAAAGCTGAATGAGCTGGCCAGGCATAGTGGCTCACGCCTGTAATCCCAGCCCTTTGGGAGCCCAGGGCAAGAGGATCGCTTTAGCCTAGGAGTTGAAGACCAGCCAGGGCAATATGGCAAAACCCTGTCTCTACAAACCACCCCCTCCCCACCAAAAAAAAAAAAAAAAAAAAAAAGGCTGAGTGTGGTGGTGCACACCTGTAGTCCTAGCTACTTGGCGGGCTAAACTGGGAGGAACACCTGAACCCAGGGAGGTCAAGGCTGCAGTGAGCCATGATTGTGCCACTGCACTGCAGCCTAGGTGACAGAGTGAGCCACTGTCTCAAAAAAAAAAAAAAAAAAAAAGGAATGGTCCTCTTCTCAGAAAGCTTAAATCTTATTTTCTCAAAAATAAAAATTCAGATAGATATTCCTGAATAATTGTTAGAACAGTGCAAGAGTGGTGATGTTCAGACTTTGATGTGAATGCTCATCCCCTAGGGATCTTGTTAAAATGCAGGTTCTGACTCGTAGGTGCGAGGTGAGGCTGGTAAGTCTGCATCTCTAATAAGCTCCCATAGATGTGGGCCATAGTAGGACCAGCCTTGAAGAGATTAGAATGTGTTGGTATCTAAAGGTCTGTTAGTCTTCAGATAACAATCCCATAAGTTTCAGTTGGCCTCTGATAAGGTACGCAATGAACCTAAATAAATCAGTAAATGCACAAACACTTATTTTGGTCCTTGAAAGGCTAGAGGTTATAATAAGAGTTGAAGATCTAAAATGCCTTAAAACTTCTGTTTAATACCTTTTAATGGCATACTGTGATCAGAAATAGCTATTTCAGTTAGTTAAACAGCCCAACTGTTCTTGTCCTGTTTTTTCTTAAATTAAACTCAGAGGCACTCACACATCTGAAAAATTAATGAGGGTAAAAGAAAATGAAAGATACTACTTGTCACAGACTTTTTTTTTAATGATAACTTGAATCAATAACTTGATTAGACTATGATGCTTTTGATGCTTTCAAAACTGTTTGAGGTATGTAGGTGTCTTTTCCTGTAGAGATGATTACCCTGGTCTGTTGTGGTTCTTGAGTACTTAAGATTTTTTATCTTCTCTGTTGTTCTCTTATTAGCAATTCTATCCCCTTCTGATCTGATACTGACTTGGAAAGCTCATCACCCACCTTGTTAGAATTGTTAAGTAAATATAAATAGACTTTGAGAAGGAAAGGTCTCAAGGGTGGCTCACTAGATACTTAAGTCATAGATTGATCAAGTGTCTCTGCATGAGGTTATTAGCAAAACATTTAAAAAGACACTTTAAGACTTCTCTCATTAGGGACTAAACCAGAAAGGTATAGGGCTCATCCTTCATAAAAATCATGAATAAGCAATAAAAAGGGTAAAATGGAAAACTGGAATCTATATTCGAATGTGAGATTCTCATCTTTTTAGCTTTAAGATTTTTTAAGTTTTACCAGTTTTCCTCAAAGAGAAGATGAAGTTACTTCAAGAGAACTGATTTCTGTCATGTGAGTGTAGGTAAGAAAATTCTTAACTATTTGAGATATTTTTCTTCAGATTATTGAGTTTTTTGCACCACTAGATAGAATTTCCAAGATTTTCCTGCTTACTTTTGGAAACATTGTCTCTACCATTACTGAATATTAAATAATAGCCATGTACCCCTCCCTCACACCATATGCAAAAATAACTCAAAATTATTTGTGGCCTAAATGTAAGCGAAAAATCTATAACCTTGTTTAGGTAATGGTTTATTGATGACACCAAAAGCTCAAGCAGCAAAACCAAAAATAGACAAATTGGGCATCATTAAAATGAAAAATCTTTGTGCTTCAGAAAATGCCATCAAGAAGAAAATAAAAAGACAGCCCACAGAACAGGAGAAATTTTTTATAAATCATATATCTGATAAAGGATTTGTATCCAGAATGTATACATAACCCTTAAAACCCAACCACAAAAAGAGCCCAATTAGAAAATAGGCAAAGGATAAATATCTATCCAACGTGGATACTCAAATGGCCGATAAGCACGTGGAAAGATGCTCGGCATCATGAGTCCTTAGGGAAATGCAAATCAAAACCACAAGATACTACTTAACATCTCCTAGAATGACTGTAATTCAAAGATGGACAATAAGATGTGTTGGGTAGGATCTGAAGAAATTAGAATCCTCATTCACTGCTGAGGGAATGTAAAATAGTACAGTCACTTTGGAAAAATTTTGGCATTTTCTCAAAAAGTTAAATACAGAATTATCATGTGACCCAGAAATTCTACTTCTAGCTACAAACCCAAGAGAAATGAAAACATAGATCCACACAAAATTTTGTACGTGAATGTTCATAGCAGCGTTATTCATAATAACCAAAAAGTGGAAACAATAGAGGTATCCAAGAAATGATGAATGGATAAACAAAATGTGGCATATTCATGAAATGGAATACTATTCAGCTATCAAAAGTAATGAAGTATGAATACATATTACATCATGGATGAGCCTTGAAAACATGCTAGAGGAAGGAAACCAGATGCAATAAGCCACATATAGATGATTCATATAAATTTTCCCATTTATATGTAATGTCCAGAATAGGTAAATCTGCAGGGACAGAAAGAAGATAAATCGTTGCCACTGGCTATGGAGAAGAAAGAATGGGGAGTGACTGCTAATGGTTTTGGGGTGTTTTGGTGGGGAGGGGAGGTTGAAAACGTTTTGAAATTAGGTATTACTAGTTATACTACCTTGTAAATATACTAAAAAGCCACTGAATTGTACACTTTTTACATTACACTATGTAAATTGTACATCAATAAAGCTATAATTTTTTAAAAGTATGGATAGTGTCATATACACCCATGTTAATAATATGGTACTCTGTTATTCCTAGATTTCTCTTTTGACAGTAATAAATTTGATTTCCTTTGCAGCAACAAAATGCTTCAACAAGTTCCAGAAAACATAAATTTTCCTGCTGAAGAAGAGAAAATCTTGGAGTTTTGGACTGAATTTAATTGTTTTCAGGAATGCTTAAAGCAATCAAAACATAAACCAAAGTATGTGAATTTTTTAGGTTAAGGTCCCTTAAGAATAGTCATTTCTTAGACTGAATTCCATTAAAGCAGATACTTTTTTTTTTGAGATGGAGTCTCGCACTGTCATCCAGGCTGGAGGGCAGTGGTGCAATCTCTGCTCACTGCTACCTCTGCCTCCAGGATGCAAGTGATTCTCCTGCCTCAGCCTCCCGAGTAGCTGGGATTACAGGTGCCCACCATCACACCAGCTAATTTTTGTGTTTTAGTAGAGACGGGGTTTCACCATGTTGCCCAGGCTGGTCTCAGACTCCTGACCTCAAGTGATCCACCCACCTCGGCCTCTCAAAGTGCTGGGATTACAAGTGTGAGCCATCACGCGCGGCCTAAAGCAGATACTCTTTATTAATCTTTCTATTCCCAGAATCCCCCAGCTCTCTATATAGTGGGTACTCAGTAGTAGATATACATTGAATGAATGAGTTCTCAATTATTGGGGTAAATTTTGTTTCTTTAAAAGGTCATCTGAGTAAAATTTATATGTCATCCTCTGTGTCACCCTCTTTCCACCTTTATCTTTATCACCACCCTTGTTTAGGCACTTATACCTAAGTACCCCATAGAAGGCTACTATAGTACTACCTGCCTTTAGTCCTCATTCACCTAAAAGACTAGTCCTTTAATCAGTGTTTTCATTATATGTCTCCCCTGGTCAAAAACTATGAGATAGGGGTTTATTGCCCTATTTTACTGATGAGATAACTCAAGATCAGGATAAATAATTTGCCTTATGTCATGTAACTAATGAAAAATGGATAATCAAATGGAGGTCTCTGTAGCTCTACCACAATTGTAGCCTTTCTGAAGGCAGGACCACCAGTAAATATCAAAACAATTATGTCTGTCGGTTTCCTGATCTTGCTGCTTTTCTCCTTCTTGAAGACTCCACTATGACAAGAGCTATCTATAGAAAAATGCTTTAAATTTTGGCTGTTTTTAAATGGCTTCATATATTTTTATTACCTGTTAGATTTACCTTCTATGATGGTCCTCCTTTTGCAACTGGACTGCCTCACTATGGACATATACTTGCGGGTACAATTAAAGATATAGTTACAAGATATGCTCACCAGAGTGGGTTTCATGTTAACAGAAGATTTGGATGGGATTGCCATGGCTTACCTGTGGTATGTTTGAGTATCCAGCTTTATAATTTTCTGATTTTTTTATAAGCATTAGATTTTGTCATATAATATGTTCAAGTATGATGAACGTTGACTGTCAGACCTTCTAGTTCATTTCTATAATATTTGTAGTTTGATTTGTTTTGTTTTCTAGAGTTGCATAGTTGCAGTTGTTTTCATAGGGCAGCGTGGTAACAGTCTTATCACAAATTTTCAGGAATATGAAATTGATAAGACACTGGGAATCAGAGGACCAGAGGATGTGGCCAAAATGGGGATTACAGAGTATAACAATCAGTGCCGAGCGATTGTGATGAGATATTCTGCTGAGTGGAAGGTATGTTGGGTTTTTTTCAGTAGAATGAACAGCAAATGTAGTTACTAAATGGGCATTGAAATGGTTTATGGTCCCTTGTGCTTTTTTTATTAATTTATTTTTTGTAGAAAAAGTGTTAGCTTCCACCTTCAACCCTATTACTTAAACGGTTAGCTTAAACTGAACCATCTCTCTTCTGACTTCTGTGTGCTTAATTGGTCTAACTTTCTTGCATGATCACCAATAGGGAAAAATTCTAATAAGTATAACATGATATATAGGCCTTTTCTTTTTTTCTCAAATACTTTTTTCAATTTTTTTAACTTTTCATTTTGAAATAATTTGACTTATTAAACAATTGAAAAAGTAGTATGATGGTTTCCCCTATATCCTTCATCCATCTTTCCCAGCTGCTAACATCTTCGGTAACCATAATATTAATAGAATTTTCAAAAGCAGTTGCCCCATTAATTTTTATTTCTGACCAATCACATATTGCATTTAGTTGTCATGTCTTTTTAGTCTTCTTAAGTGTGGAACATTTATTTAGTCCTTTGTATTTCATGGCCTTCTCACTTTTGAAGATTGCAGAACAGCTATTTTCTATAATGTCTCTCAATGTGTGAGGTTTCCTGATTTAATTTAGGTTATGCATTTTTGGTGACAATGCCACAGAAGTGATGCTATGCCCTTCTCAATGCATTATATCAGGTGGCATGTGTTGTGGCTATGTCACATTGATGGTGATAACTTTGTTCACTTGGTTAAAGTGCTGTCAGCTTTCTGCTTTGTAAAGTTGTAGTTTTTCCTTTGTAATTAATAAGTATCTTGTGGGGAGATTCTTTCCAAATATTCTTTTTCTTGTCATACATTCACTTATTAATTTTAACATCCATGGATGGTTTTTGCCAGTAATAATTATGCCTGTGATATTTGCCAAGTGGTGGTTTTGGTAGACTTTTATAAATGAATATTTATACTTGTAAATAACATTTTGTGCATGTAGGATGAATGCCAAGAAAACTGGTTCTTAACCTTACATAATATGTTGTTGGCAGTGTAGATTTACTTGTACCGTTGATTATTCTGTTTTCCCAAAATTTTCATTTGTGGTGACAATAGAAATAAACACACGTTGATGTACAATTATAAATATCATTGTCTAATACTGTTCTAATATTAATATTTTAAAGTCTACTGTTAGCAGACTTGGCCGATGGATTGACTTTGACAATGACTATAAAACTCTGTATCCACAATTCATGGAATCAGTCTGGTAGGTTTATTTAAAATTGTAAATATGATAAACTATAAATATTCTGTTGTATTGATAATTGGAAAAATGCACTAGCATGAATCAGTTTATTTTTGAGTCCATCGTTATTTCTCTGAAAATCTTTGGGAACAGGTTTGTTTTTGAATGTAGAACTTTTATTTTTATTTTTTTGAGACTCAGTCTCGCTCAGTTGCCCAGGCTGGAGGGCAGTGGCACAGTCTTGGCTCACTGCAACCTCCGCCTCTCAGGTTCAAGCGATTCTCTTGCTTCAGCCTCCCGAGTAGCTGGGATTACAGGCGCCCGCCACCATGCTTGGCTAATTTTTGTCTTTTTAGTAGAGATGGGGTTTCACCTTGTTGGCCAGGGTGGTCTCGAACTTCTGACCTAGGTGATCCATCCACCTTGGTCTCTCAAAGTGCTACGATTACAGATGTGAGCCACTGCGCCCAGCCTGCCAGTTGCTTTTCTTAATCAACATTATGTGTTAAACATCATTCGATATCAGTAGATATTAGCATTTTAATGTTTGCCTGATGTCTTACTATATTGATCTGTTATAATTTACCAGCCAGTCTCCCAATGAAAGACATTGTTTTTTCACTTATTTGGCAGACAGAAACTCTAAAAAGAAAATGGCATAAATGTTTGCATTTTCAGAAATAGAATTTTGTTCTGTAATTGTGAAACTCCATCTCTTACCAGGTGGGTCTTCAAACAACTCTATGATAAAGGCCTTGTTTATAGAGGTGTGAAAGTCATGCCCTTCTCTACGGCATGTAACACTCCACTTTCCAACTTCGAGTCACACCAGAATTATAAGGTACGTGAAATGTAGAGACATTATTCAGCATTGAGTTTTGTGGGTGGAAGCTGAGTAGTTATGATCACAGTAGGTATTCCCAAGTAGACCCGGTGTGGAATGTTGCCCACGACATCCACCACTTTGACCACTTCTTACTGAGTGCTGGAAATATTGCCAGTTAGTATACTAAGGCTCTGTTAAGATGAGGGATTTTTTTTCCACATTGGATTTATGATGTGTCTTAATGTGATAGGTTTTGCTTGTTTTGACCATATTTTTGTGCCTCTCTGTTGGGTTAACAAGTCCAGCTTTGACATACTTCCTGTAGTCATCGTTTCTTAAGGGTTGGGTAATTTTGTGCCTTATCTGGGACCTCATGATATCATTTATTTGTTAATGGTATTTGGAAAAAAATTAATTTGAGATGCCAAATGGTATTATTTTTCCTCTGATGAAATAGAATCAGTTGTTGTTGCTATGATTGAGGTGTTTAGACATGTTTGATGTTTACAGAGTGTATTGTTATACCATATCTAGACAGATATTATATACTAGTAAGTCTTCTGAAATGTGAACCATCTCTTCTCGTGTGTATACTGAGTTGTTTTCAGTTTTGAGAGTTTATCTGACCCTCTGTTTTTAAAGGATGTTTGACTTGTTTGGAATTCTTGTTTCATGGCCTAGGTTTGAAAATTACATTAGTAAAATTTGCCTTTCAAAGCACGTTTTATTTATAGAATGCTTTCACATATCCTGTTTGATTGATCTTTGTAAATCCTTGTAAGGCAGGTATGATGATTTCTGTTATCTCCTTACCACCTCTCTGTGATTGTGCTCATGTTTGTATTTTTTTAGTAAAATATTTTAAGCACTTAACAATGTAGAGAATGATATGGTAAACACAAGGTTTCCAGGGCTTACCTTTGTCAAATCTTAATATATTGCTATATTTGGTTTTTGTTTGAGACGGAGTCGTGCTCTGTTGCCCAGGCTAGAGTGCAGTGGCGCGATCTTGGCTCCCTGCAACCTCCACCTACCCGATTCAAGCAGTTCTTTGCCTCAGCCTCTGGAGTAGTTGGGGTTACAGGTGCCCACCACCAGGCATTTTTAGTAGAGACAGGGTTTCACCATTTTGGCCAGGCTGGTCTTGAACTCCTGACCTTGCGATCCACCCACCTTGGCCTCCCAAAGTGTTGGAATTACAGTTGTGAGCCATTGCGCCCGGCCTATTTGGTTGTTTTTTAAAACACTTGAATGTGGACAGTTTCAGGGACATGCAAAAGTAAACAGAATGGTATAATTAATTTCTGTAGGCCCATTAAGGCCCCCAGCAACCAATGACTGGCTAATCTTGCCTCATTCATACACATATTCTTTCCCACTTTCCTTCCAATTCTGAAACAAATTCCAGATACCATATTATTTCATCAAGAAATAATCCAGTATAGATCTTTCATAAATAATCTTTATCTTCTTTAAACATTGCCATGTTAGCATTCGTTGTCACACCTTAAAAAGTCATCAGCAGTCACCTTTTTGTTGTTGTTGTTGTTGTTTTTGAGATAGGGTCTCGCTATGTCACCCAGGCTAGAGTGCAGTGGCACAATCTCGGCTAACCACAGCCTTGACCTCCCGGGCTCAAGTGATCTCCCCTTTCAGCCCCCTGAGTAACTGGGACTACAGGAACATCCCACCATACCTGGCTAATTTATGTGTTTCTATAGGAATGGTTTCACCATGTTGCCTGGGCTGGTCTTGAACTCTCGGGCTCAAGCAGTCCACCCGCCTTGGCCTCCGAAAGTGCTGGGATTACAGGTGTCAGCCACTGCACCTAGCCACCTTTAATATTTTTTATTTTAATATTCTCAAATTATGTAATTCCTGAACATCATCAGTTCATATTTCTAATGGTTTAATCATTTCCCAAGGGGTTATATTTTATTTTTATTTATTTATTTTTTTTAATCAGGATCTACTAAGACTTAAACACATGGTGACTGTTGTCTTTTAGGTCTTGTACACATTTCAGTTGGTTATATAACAAGTAGTGGAATTATCGGGTCAGAGTATACTTTGTTTTAATTTTTATTTTTTTGAGGCGGAGTCTCACTCTGATGCCCAGGCTGAAGTACAGTGGTGTGATCTCGACTCATTGCAACCTCCTCCCAGGTTCAAGCAATTCTCCTGCCTCAGCCTCCCGAGTAGCTGGGATTACGGGTGCCCGCCAGCATGCCCAGCTAAGTTTTGTATTTTTAGTAGAGACAGGGTTTCGCCATGTTGGCCAGGCTGGTCTTGAACTCCTTACCTCAGTTGATCCACCTGCCTCAGCCTCCCAAAGTGCTGCTATTTTTACAGGCGTGAGCCACCACGCCCAGGTGAGTCACAGAGTATACTTAATGTTTAGTTCTAATACTGAGGTTGGGAAACTTTCCTCTGCAAATTAAATATTTTAGGCTTTTCAGGCAAAGTGTTCTCAATTTTGTCACCATTCTTAACTCACCCACTGCATGAAACAAGTGATGAGCCAGATTTGGCCCAGGGGCCGTGGTTTGCTGACCTCTATTCTACGCGATCTGTATATTGATTGTTGACCAAGGGTTTTTAAAATTTTTTTGACTTGACCAAGCACAGTGGCTCACACCTGAAATCCTCGCACTTTTGGAGGCCGACCTGGGCAACATGACAAAACCCCATCTCTACTAAAATTACAAAAATTAGCTGGGCGTGGTGGCGTGAACCTTTAGTTCCAACTACTCCACAGGCTGAAGTAAGAGAATGACATGAGCCCAGGAAGTTGAGGTTGCAGTGAGCCGAAAGTGTGCTACTGCACTCCAGCCTGGGTGACAGAGTTAGACTCTGTCTCAAAAAATATATATATATATATGTGTGTATGTATATATGTAAGTATACATATATATGTATTGGCTTAAAACTTTTATTTATTTATTTTTAGAGAAGGGATTTCAGTCTGTCACCTAGGCTGGAATGCAATGGTGCAAACACAGCTCACTGCAGCCTTGACCTCCTGGGTTCAAGTGATCCTCCAGCCTCACCCTCCTGAGCAGCTGAGACCACAGATGTGCATCACCATGCCCAGGAAATTTTTTTATCTTTGTAGAGATGGGATCTCACCATATTGCCCCAGCTGGTCTCAAACTCCAGAGCTTGTGCGATCCTCCTGCCTTGGCCTCCCAAAGTGCCAGGATTATAGGCATGAGCCACCGTGCCCTGCCTAAAAAATTTTAATTTTTTACAAAAATTAGCTGGGCATGGTGGTGCACACCTGTAGTCCCAGCTATTCAGGAAACTGAGGCAGGAGAATGCTTGAACCCGGGAGGTGGGGGTTGCAGTGAGCTGAGATCACATCACTGCACTCCAGCCTGGGTGACAGAGTGAGATTCCATCTCAAAAAAAAAAAAGAAAAAATTAATTTTGACGTAGTTTCAAACTCACAGAAAAGCGGAGAGTTCTTTATATCCTTTAACTAGATTCCCTAAATGTTAACCTTTTACCACATTTGCTTTATCCTTGTCTCTTTTTATGGGAGTGGGGCACAGTACCCTTTGAGAGTAAGTTGCAGGAATTATGGCCCTTTTCCTCTAAAAACTATATATTTCCTAAAATCAGTAACATTGTTTGAAATAACTGGAGTTAGAAAATTAACATTGATGCTGTATTACCTCATGTGTAGATCTTATTGGGTTCTGCTTGTCCCAGCAGTGTCCTTTATAGTTAACAAGAAAAAAAGAAGGAAAGAAAAACAAAAAAGACCTACATTGTGTGCTTCATGCAGTGGTATGTCTCCAGCCTTCTTTAATCTTAAAGAGCTCTTTAGTCTCTTTATGCCTCATAATACTGACATATTTGAGGAGGTACAGGCCAATAGTAGTGTCTCTTATTTCAAGTTTGTCTGATGTTTTACATGTGACTAACGGCTCTTGTGTCACTGTATTTAAATTGCAGTTGGTTTTTGTTGGGGATTGATTTTTTTTTTCCTACCTTAGCGCTATTTATTTTTAAATCCTTGATATTTTTGTGTTGAAACATTTGCATAAAGTTGGAGACAATCTTGTTCTTATTTAATGAGCTGAATTTATATGGGTCTGTTACAATTTCAAGTATGTGTTGCTTCAGTAGGATCTTTTTGGTATTTTGGGCAAAAAGATAACCATATTCCAGAACAGTTATCTTTTTGATCTAACTCTTGATGGACTTACAAAATAGATAATCATAATACTGAAACCTCCATCATATGTTCCTACTTAGACATTACTTTAAAAAGTTACCAGAGGCCAGGCATGGTGACTCACGCCTGTAATCCCAGCACTTTGGGAGGCTGAGGTGGGAGGATCACCTGAGGTCAGGAGTTTGAGACCAGCCTAACCAACATGGAATAACCCCATCTCTACTAAAAATACAAAAATTAGCCACGTGTGGTGGCACGCACCTATAATCCCAGCTACTCGGGAGGCTGAGGCACAAGAATCACTTGAACCCAGGAGGCAGGGGCTGCAGTGAGCCAAGATTGTACCACAGCACTCCAGCCTAGTGACACAGTGAGACTCCATCTAAAAAAAAAAAAAAGTCACCAGGTGTCAAAAGACATTATTTTTGTGACTACTAAGGTGATGATTAAAACATTTTTTAAAGTATTTAAAAATTTTTTTACTTGGAATTTCTTGCTGTTTTCTTTTTGTAAGTCTGGTAAGTGGTTTCTTCGGTTTACCCTGAAGATTTATTTTATTCCTCTTGAGGAGTAGTTCCTTTTTCTTAGGTGTCTGTTATTGTGGATTTCTAAAACAATACTTTACCTCAATTTATTTCAGGATGTTCAAGATCCTTCAGTATTTGTAACTTTCCCTTTGGAAGAAGATGAAACTGTATCTTTAGTTGCTTGGACAACCACTCCCTGGACTCTACCTAGTAACCTTGCTGTGTGTGTTAATCCAGAAATGCAATATGTGAAAATTAAAGGTAAGTGGGAGGCTGGTTACTTATGATTAATGTGGATAAGATAATTTTATATTTTGGAAAATATGAAAGCTTACCTTTCTTTTTGCATGAAGAATAGAATTATTTGAAAAGAATCTGACTTAATTAGAAAAATAACTTTAAACATTTGTTTTCATTTCTAATTGAAAACTAACACAACAATTAAAATAGTACAGAGATATAAAAAGTAGAACATAAAATTTTCTCATAATTTCCAGTTCATAGTACGTTTTTCCACACCATGCCCCTGTGACAGATGAAGAATCTAAGATTCAGCGATGTGGCATCACGTCATTACTAGTAATTGATACCAGAACTTGAGAACTTTTTGCCTTTCAAATGTCCCCTGGTAGAGAGTTACCAGTCTCAGTGAGGGCCTTTCCGAGATTTAAAAAGAAGATTGGTACTTTGTGAACAAATATACCTTCAGGTTTGGTAGTTTTGTGGCGGTAAAAGAAAAAGAGAAAAACTCATTGCCGTGAAAAAAGCTATGGCACAGCTGCTGTGGAAGGCAGTGACATTTCTTCAAAAAGCTGAATGGGATTACACTATGGCCCAGCAATTTCACTTCTGAGTGTTTTCCCCAAAGAATTGAAAGCAGTCTTGAACAGTTACTTGTACACCCATGTTCATAGTAGCATTATTCACAGTAGTCAAAAGATAGAAGCAACCCAAGTGTCTATCATTGGATAAATGAATAAACTAAATAGGGTATTTACGTACAGTGGAATATTATTCAGCCTAAAAAAGAAAGGAAATTCTGATACAGGCTATGCCTTGAATGAACCTGGAGGACATTATGCTAATTAAAATGAGCCAGTCACCAAAAGACAGATACTACATGATTCTATTTATATGAGGTATCGAGAAGTGAACTTCAGAGAGCAAAGACTAGTAGAATGGTGGTTGACAGAGGCTGGGAGGGAAGGGGGAGTTATTGTTTAATGAGTACAGAGTTTCAGTATAGGAAAATGAAAAGGTTTAGGGTATTGATAATGGTAATGATTACACAACACTGTAGATTTATTTAATGCTGTGTAAGAATGGTTACCATGATTTTTAAAAATAGTTGTATTAAAACAGTCAACTTGATTGAACAATAGCTTGTGTTGGCAAGGGAAAAATATTTAGAAAGGAATGGGGAAAGATTGGGTGTCAGAAAAAAGGTACGGAGGGAGTTTTTTATTTGTTCTTTCCTGGGAGCAAATAGGACTAAGAGTTGACGTACTGGAAAGCTGTTGGCCACAAAGAGGCCTGGCTCAGGTGTCTGTAGCTGCTTCTCTGGAGCAAGGACAGTCCCATCTGCACAATTTCTCTATGTCACTGGTGGGTCACTAGCCATTCTATGGTGAGCTTGACAATCTCAGCAGCCATCTGACTGAGATCTCAAAACACATCACCCATCTACCTGTGTATAACTCTTGTGCTTGGCAGACTTTGTATCTGAGCTTTATCAGAAACTGTGGTCCCCACTTACAATGAAGTTCCTGTGAGGTCGGAGCTAGGGAGTGGCAGCCTTATTCATAGCAGTTTTTCAATAAATTGGAAAGGCTTTTACAATGACCCATAGATACTCATTTTTATTATAGTGAACTAAATATATGGCATAGGCTCTAGTAAATCTCAGATGTGTAATATCATAGCTTATGATGAGAGTTTAAATTGGCCTAGATTTTCAGTATCAAAGTTTTAACTGTTCATACATTTGCTCCAGCTTTTCTTTTCCTAGGATGCCCCAGGTATCCTCCAGAAACACTTACAATAAGGGTACACAGATGCATCAAGGACATTCATCATCCCGGTGTTCATAGTAGTGAAAATTTGAAAGCAATTTAAGTGTCTGTCAACTTGTTAGAAATAATTCGTACCTCTATAAAATAGCGTCCCGTAGAGCTCTTTAAAAGGATGAGAGAAGTCTGAATGTGCTAATACATGGAAGTATGTTGACAGTATATTAAGTGAAAAGCTACAATTTCAGATAGAATATTACCTCAATTAGAAAAATAAAAAGAACTTACACATTTACCTATATGTTTGTTTGTATATACATAGAAAAATATCCGGATCCATAGACACCCAAATGAGAATGTCTGAGAGGGGGTGATATGTGGCACTTAATTTGTGAGCTACTTTGTCAATGTTATTTTTAAACATTGACATGTTTACCTTATGAAGGAAAAAACTGAGCGATAAATAATCATTACCAACTGCCTAAGTGCATTTGATGTTTTTGTCATTTTCATGTTTGGGAAGCAGTATACCATAGTGTTCTTTGCAGTATTTCTCTGTGAGTACTGGGTACAGTAGAGGCACATGGTACAGGAGCTCCTCAGGACAAAAGTATGCTTGATGCATGTCTTTGGAATCAGCCAACTTCAGAATATAACCCAAGTCCACATTTTTCCTTTTTCTCATAGATGTTGCCAGAGGACAATTACTCATTTTAATGGAAGCCAGATTGTCAGCCCTCTATAAATTGGAGAGTGACTATGAGATCCTTGAAAGGTGAATATTCAAATAGTTGCTCTGTGTTTATGTGCATGTGTCTGTGTGTGTGTCTTTAGTTTTAAAAAGAAATAAACTTTATTATCCAAAAGCTTGCATTATTCAAATTTAGTTTTAAGTACTAATACTATACTAAGTACTTTGCAGTCACACATTACAGCATGAATGGCTAGGGCTAAGAAGCCAGTAAACCAGAGGGGAGTGGTAGCTTGATGTGGCTGCAGCCTCATATTTGATTTTAATCTAATTGTGAGTTTGCCTTTCTCCTTTTCTAGATTTCCTGGTGCCTATCTTAAAGGCAAGAAGTACAGGCCCCTGTTTGACTATTTCCTGAAGGTAAGCTTAGGGACCGCTACTGTGGGCGCTCTCCACAATCTGATTATTTGATAGCTGGGGTGTTGTGAGAAGTGGAATTGACATTACTTTTAGGAGTGTACCTGAATCCAGAAAGTCTGCTTTAGTGCCAACAAAATTAAATTGTTTGTGTAGCTTTCTTGTCTTGGAGGATTTTTTTTTTTTTTTTTTTAAACAGGGTTTCCTCTGTCCCCCAGGCTGGAGTGCAGTGGCACAATCATGGCTCACTGCAACCGTGAGCCCGTCGAGACCTCTTGGGCTCAAGTGATTCCCCCGCCCCGTCCCGAGTAGCTGGGACTACTGGCACACAGCACCACACCGGGCTAAGTTTTTAGTTTTTTGTAGAGACAGAATCTCGCTATGCTGCCCAGGCTGGTCTTGAACTCCTGGGATTACAAGCATGAGCCACTGCACCTGGCTGGGATTTTTTGTTGTTGTTGTTTTTGAGATGGAGTGCAAATATCGTGCAATAGCGCGATCTTGGCTGACTGCAACCTCTGCCCCCCAGGTTCAAGCAATTCTCCTGCCTCAGCCTCCCGAGCAGCTGGGATTACAGGCATGCTGTAATTTTTGTACTTTTTAGTAGAGACGGGGTTTCAGCATCTTGGCCAGGCTGGTTTTGAACTCCTGACCTTGTGAGCCACCGTGCCCGGCCAAGCTGGGATTTTTTTATTTGAATATTTTTCTCAAATTGTATGAGGAATCATTTTACATTTGATTGGATTTTTAGGTGTATATTTTTATTGCATGTAGTCTACATATCACCCAGGGTATTTATTGAGGTTTTTGTTTGTTTGTTTGTTTTGACAAAGTTAAGATAGTAATCACAGTAAAACATCATGTGTAAAGGTAAACACAATTTTATTTCAAGGAGGTTAATGAGGCAGGTGTTTTAAATCTAGGCACCACGAAAGAGCTCATACGTTTAGCACCTTAGTTTCTTCAGAGTCATAAAGTTGTTTTATGTGGTTTTATTTTCTGACAGTGGAGAATCCACAGCTACAGTTGCAAACCCTGTTGTCCCCACTCCCACACTCTCTCACTGAAAGAATAATGTCAAAGAGGAATTTCTCCGTCCTTATTTAAAGGTCTTGAAATAAGATAATGAGCAGACCTGGCCTTATGGTTATGTGGAAATAATAATAAACTGGACATATCACTTATGTCCCATCCCAGAAAAAAATGTTCGCTGAACCCTCAGTTGTTTCTGTTCCGTGTGGGGAGAGTCTGGTTGATTAAGGAGACCTTTGTGGTTTGGGCCCTATCCATGGTGTGTCTGTTACCTGCCTTTTCACTTTTGTGCCTCTTGAGTGTTTTCCCACATTTCTCTTTGCCTACGTAATAGCCTTCTTCCTCCTCCCACGTTGCTGCCCAGTGGGTTTCCATATGCTCTGCCCGCATCCCATTCCTCCCTACAGGCGTTAGTTATTTACCAGCATTTAGGACGTGCCCTCCCCACTCGGTATGTGGCAGAGCTGCTTCCTGACCACATCCTCCCACATTACTTTAGACATATCCTTTATTCAGTCAAACTGGCTCTTCCCTTTCCTGCTTCCCTGCCTTTCTTTAATTAAGTTTTCCTACTGTCTTAAAAGTCTTTATTTTTTTCTTATGTTGATATCTGTTGAGTTAACTCACCCTTCAAGTCTGAACTCAGATGTCTTCTGAAAGTTTTCTGAAATGCATCTTTGGTTTCTCCCTTGGAAAAATGTCATTACTTCATTCCATTCTCCTATCATATAGCTTAACATACTTTGTTTTATGTTTTTTTTTTTTATTATCTGAAATCTCTTCCACTGGATCAGTGACTCTTCACCTTTCTGAATCACAAAACCTATTGAGAACCCAAAAACTCAACCCCCTGAAAGAATGCACATGGATACACTAGACAGGAACTTTAGGTTAAGTAGAGGTCTGTCTGGAATGTGCACTTGGTACGTATTAAGTTGAATAACACCTACTCATTAAATAAGCTTCTTAAACTACCTGAAACCTTCAGTGACTTTAGGCAAGTACTATAAATCGTTTGACCCAGGACAGAATCATCTGATGTTCACTGAAATATACCTGTTGTGAAATATCGAGGGAAGCTGAGTCAGCGGACACTGCCTATGGAGCAGCGCGGCCACTCCTGGTGGTTGGTATCTACTGACCTGGGTGGAAGCAGCCCAGCCATGGCCTGGGTAGGCCCAAAGTAGACCCTGAGAGACAAGATGCAGTGACTTTGTCTATACTGCTTCTAAGTATAGAACATGTAACTAAGTATACATGTAATTCTAAGGACCCAGGTATTCTGTCTTTCTGTTTAAACTATCGAAGTTTTAGCACCTATCATACCATAACTTCTAAAATGTTTCAAGGTGATTTAGGTTACAACAATTAAAATTTTATGGTTATTTTTCAAGTTTAGTTTTAAGTTCCAAAGAAACCGAGTGCTGTATGTAATTGAAAATAACATTGTATTTGCAACCAGAAGACCTGTTCCATGTCCTGGCTTCATCATTGCTGGTTGTGTGATTTGGATAAGACTAAGTTTAATCTTTGTTCTGAGTTGCTCATCTGTGAAATGCAAATACAGCCAGAATATTTTTAAGACATGGGACTACTAATAGCTTGTTCACAGAATTATAGGAGTTAAATGTGAAAATCATTTGTGAAAGTACTTTTTACCAATGCAAAAAGGAAGGACATCAAAGGGCCAGTTTGGCAGAAACAAGGGTTTGTGGAAAGAAATGTAAAAAGATGAAAGTAGAGTAGGTCTGTTAGCATTATATGGATTAACATGATGATATTGCTGTTGCAAAGAAAATGAAATTGAACACATTTCCCCTGAGTATTAAGGTGGTGGAGTACCTGTAAGTAGAACTTACTACTCGTGGCTCCCACCTGTTCCTTTCAAGATTTGCCTTTATGACTGAATAACTTGAGCTGAGTCGAAAGGAGAAACAGAAGCAAAACATATGCAGTGATTGAAAATGTACCAGGAAGTGAACAATTTAGGGAGCATGCTTTCTGAGACTGTATCCTAAACTGCATAGGGACAAAAAGTTGGGGGAGGGAGAACTAATGAAAAACACGTTTGTAACCAAGGAAATTAGAAATTTTTATCTGCCATTCTCCAGATAATTATTTCGTTTATAAGTGGTAACTTTTTATTTATGGGAAAAATGTATTGAATTAGTATGTTTCTTCCCAGCCTGCATTATTCTTTCTTTTCTATTTCTGAAAATAATTTTACCCATTAAAAGCATTTTCAGGTTCTTAGGGAAAACTGTTACAAAGTTAACGTTGTAACACAGTAGTGTTTCATCCCTGAAGCCTGCTGTCCTTTCTTTCCAGTGTAAAGAGAATGGCGCTTTCACTGTGCTTGTTGACAACTATGTGAAGGAAGAAGAAGGCACAGGGGTTGTCCACCAAGCTCCTTACTTCGGTGCTGTGAGTAGCATAAGTCTGGCAAATGTATTTGAGTATGTTGGTAGCCACTTTTCATAGATGCGGAGTCCTGTGTCTCATCATGTTGGGTTACCAGGTTGGCCTCTTTTCTGGCTCACTGCCTGCAAGATGGCTTGTAAAATTTGCATCTGCAATTCCCTTTCATCCTAAGCTGATTTCTGGAAAGAGTGGGCCAAATCCAGTAAACTCTTTTTGGTGTGCAGTTCCGTGAGTTTTGACAGGCATCTAGAGACGTGCAGGTGCCTCAGCCACCAAAATACAGACCATTCCCATCACCTCTGCTGTGTTCTTAATTAAATGTTCAGAAGGGGGAATCTGACCTCTCCCCTCAAAACAGTACTCTACAGTTAATTTTATATTTTGACCAGTATAATTTTTCTAAAAACACATTCCTTTTTATGTAATTTGTGTATGAATAAAAACAGAATAACATAAAGGCACATGCTTTACAGTAAACCACCTCTCACCTTAAATCATGGCACTGCCACTAACGGGCAGTTCCTGGGTAAGTTGCCTGGCCTATCTGGACTTCTTTTGCCTCCTCTGTAGCATGGTGTAGCACGGTGTAGCACCTACGTACACATTCCTCTAGGCTTGATCGTTTTGTCAGTGAGAGGGATTGGAAATGTGACTTTGTTCTAAAAGGCAGTGGCAGTAGTCTGCCCTCATCTGCCATTTTGCTTTCATGCTTAATCTCTGGGATTTTTTACTTTTATAGATGTAGAGGGTACGGGTGCAATTTTTTTACATTGATATGTTGTATAGTAGTAAAATCTGGGCTTTTAGTGTAACCATCACTTGAATTTTTATTATGGAAATCTTGAAACATACACAGAAGAAAATATGATAATAGATTCTTTTTTTCACATCATCCAGCTGCATTAACTCTCAATGTTTTGGCAATCTCTCGTTTTCTTCCTCTGTACAGTAGCACACTTTTTTATTTTGGCTGGAGGATTTAAAAGCAAATCCTCATCCTCATGTCTTTCGTGTCTAAGTAATTCTAGCTGCATCTCTGACTGATAAGGACTTTTATTTTCAGTATAAATATCCAATTAAGTCAGCAATTCCTTAATAATCACCTAATACCTGGTCCATTTTGATGGAAGGAAGCATTCTTGATAATACTACTTAAGAGTTTTAGGAACTAGTCAAATATTGTTCATAATCATTTTAGGGTCAATTAACTGGTATGGTTACCCCACTGTTAGTAGATAATAAAAAGGTAACTTCTTGGTTTTGAATTGTAGTGTAGGGTTTTTTGTTTTTTGTTTTTTTTGAGATGGGAGTCTCGCTCTGTCACCCAGGCTGGAGTGCAGTGGCAGGAGCTCGGCTCACTGCAATCTCCGTCTCCTGGGTTCAAGCGATTCTCCTGCCTCAGCCTCCTGAGGTTTTCTTTTTTAAATGTGGGTGTTTGTCATTAACTCTAGAGTTATATCTCATATATATCTATTCTCAATGCTGTGCATGTTAATGTTATAGAAGATTCATTCTTTAAACTATAGCCTTTAACACCATTTGGTAATTTTTTTTGTTTGTTTGTTTTTGTTTGAGACAGAGTCTCCCTCTGTTGCCCAGGCTGTAGTGCAATGGTGCAATCTTGGCTCACGGCCACCTCTGCCTCCCAGGTTCAAGTGATTCTCCTGCCTCAGCCTGCGAAGTAGCTGGAATTATAGGCACCTGCCACCATGCCTGGCTTATTTTTTGTAAATTTAGTAGAGACAGGGTTTCACCATGTTGGCCAGGCTGGTCTCAAACTTCTGACCTCAGGTGATCTGACCGCCTTGGCCTCCCAAAGTGCTGGGGTTACAGGCGTGAGCCACCGCACCCGGCCTTGGTAAACATTTTCTGAGAGGCCTCCCGTTGCACTTGTCTTCACCAGGCAAGGGTAGTGTTTGATCTCCGCAGAGTCTGTGCACTTGTGCGTCATCGTGTTGAACATCACTGGTTCTGGATGCATTCAGGAATGCTGCTCTTAGCTTAATGCACTGGGTAAAGTTACTTGCTCCACACTCAGTGGTTCAAATTGCTGCACTTAGGGGCTTTTCCTGTCTACCCACATGACACCACACCAGTCAGCCTGAGCACAGGGAGAGGTGAACACAGATCCAGATGGAAGCATGTCAGCTTTCCAGCTTGTCTTGGAGTCAACCCAGAGTGTGGTTTCACCAACATAAGGCAATCTCTTTAATTTTATATTTAGGCATCATAACACAGTGATGAAGACTATAGACTCTGGAGCCAGGCTGTTTGGTTTTGAATCCTAGCATTGCTGCTTCATAGCTGAGTTACTTCTTGGTACCTCGACTTTCCTATCTGTAAAATAGGAAATTTTTGGTTTTTCAGATGTGTGTGCTGCTGTTATAAATCAAATTTGATTTAGTTTTAAAACATTCCTGTGTGGCTGCTCTGCTTATGGAGTAGCCATTCTTTATTGCTTTACTTTCTTAATTCCATTCACTTAAAAAATTGATGTATGTCATCTATCTTCTCATTTAGTGGATACTCTGCTACATATGGAGGTCTGGGAAATAATATTTGAGAAGACTAGACTGGGTGACCTAACCCCTGTCCAACTGTGAGGGTCTGATTCTCCGAATGGTCTTGAGTTACCTTCAGTTTACAGGACAAAGTTGATGACATGTATATATTACAATATAGAACAATTATCTTGGGAATCTATTACCTCATGCTCACACCCATACATAGACTGTTTTATTCTTCCCTCTCTTTTGCCTTTTCTCAGGAGGACTATCGGGTCTGTATGGACTTTAACATTATTCGGAAAGACTCACTCCCCGTTTGCCCTGTGGATGCTTCAGGCTGCTTCACAACGGAGGTGACAGATTTCGCAGGACAGTATGTGAAGGTCTGTAATCCATATAGCATAGAAGGGTGTCTGTTACTTCTGATTAGTCTCTATCATCATTTATAATTGTATTGTAATTCTTCTAGGAAGTTGTTTTTATTTGGTTTTGTCATCGCATGAAATCTGTAAAGACAGATGTTATCAGTTACGTTCAGAGGGTCTCATATCTTTAGAGGATGCATGCTGAAATTTCATGGGGAAAGATCAGAAAAACTCCAGTTCATGCCTCATGAAGCACCTTTGTGACCTTGGGGTTGTCATTTCAGATCGAAAAACTTTATGACCTTAAATGTTGTGGAATGTACTTGAAAATTACTTAAAGTTAGTGACTAAAAATAATAAATAATATTTGTTATTTGTGCCTTTTATTCATAACAAGGTATCAGATTCTAGTAATATATTGTTCCTAAGTATTATAGTATGTTTTAATGGCTAAATTTTAATTTTTTTTAATAGGATGCTGACAAAAGTATCATCAGGACTTTGAAGGAACAAGGCCGACTTCTGGTTGCCACCACCTTCACTCACAGCTACCCTTTTTGCTGGAGGTCAGAAGAAACAAAGACTGTGTTGTAGCTAGAGCTTCCAGTCTGTGCTTACACTTACTATGTGTGCCCATTCCATCTTATTTGTGGTGTTCATCTCACTTGTATCCTTTAGAGTTGGTTTGGGAAGCCGCCTTCTTACTTCATTTTTAGGAGAGTTGGGTTTTTTGTTTGTATTTTTGTTGTTGTTTTGAGATAGGGTCTCACTCTGACGCCCAGGCTGGAATGCAGTGGTGCAATCACAGCTCACTGCACCCTCCACCTCCCCAGCTTAAGCAATCCTCCCACCTCAGCTTCTGGAGTAGCTGGAACTATGTAGGTGGTGCCATCACACCCAGCTCATTTTTGCATTTCTTATAGAAATGAGGTTTCGCCATGTTGTCCAGGCTGGTCTCAAACTACTGGGCTCAAATAATCCTCCCACCTTGTCCTCCCAAAGTGCTGAGATTACATGCATGAGCCACAGCGCCTGGTCTAGGAGAGTTTTATGAATGGCTAAAAATGTTGCTTTCCTAAGGAACTGTGAGAGAAAAATAGACCTGTACAAATCTGTTTTGTATTGTGGCCACATTTTTTTTAGGATGAGAAGCATCTCTAAAATTTTGTAATAGAGTTTATTGAAAAATTTAATATGATTTTAACCTTTAATATAAGACCATGCTGTAAAAGTATGGGTGAAAATGAAATGTTCAGTTGCATCGTGTTTGGTTTCCACATTGCCTCTTCTGTGTTGAAGTTGAAGTTGACATTGTTTCTTAGATAATTGTCACTAGCAGAACTCTTTTTTTCTAGTCTTGTTCTTGTATTAGTTTTTGCCTTTCTTACTATTGTGGAAAGATATGACCAATTGTGAAGTCTTAGATGTTTTTATCTGTAATAAAAATGAATATTAGCAGAAGGCCAAGTAAGTGATGATGCTGTCAATAAGACATGAAAAGTCAGTCTTACCGTAGTGCCTACTAGTCTCAGCCTGAGCAGCTATGTGTGTGTTTCTGCTTCCCCAGATCAGACACTCCTCTAATTTACAAAGCAGTGCCCAGCTGGTTTGTGCGAGTGGAGAACATGGTGGACCAGCTCCTAAGGAACAATGACCTGTGCTACTGGTGAGCAGTAAGATGTGTTTCTTCATAGTGTCTTTTGTCATGTGGTTAGTAAGTATGGTTTACACTTCCCCCAAGTTATAATTTTAATAACCCATCTTTTATTGGGTATTGTAATAGCTATCTTTTCTTCTGTGTGTTTAGGAGCACAAAATAATTCAAATAATGTTACAGAACAGAAGTAACATCCTTCTTGTGATAAAGTATGTAAGGGGGTATTTTTCTTTTTAAACTCATTGGAAATGATAAACCACCATTTATTCGATTTATGGAATGAAATGACCTTGGAAAAATATGGCTGTACTGCCAGAGTTTGCTAGCCTTCAATAATAGTCATTTTCAGAGTAAACATTATTTTCAGATATACCTGCAAAAGCCATTTGTACTTACTCTTGTCGATCCTGCGGTGGATGATGTACCCTGTGCTTGGCTGTATGGATAAGCTCCAAGCACAGAAGCCTTTGCTTTCCACAGCTGATATGTGTCCTATAGGTGACAGCCCAAGAAGTATCATTTCAGCCTCTGGGTACAAAATGAAACAAGGCTTGAACCTGTGTATTTCAGATGAATGTTTTTCACTACAAGTTTGAAAAGTAATCACCACTCTTACTTCTCACAAGGACCCAACTAGACTCTAGAAAACTGTATTTGAGTTTAGGAGAATGGGGAGAATCTCAGGGCAGCAAAGGAAATAGTTATAAACTGTAGCTTTCTAATATTTCTTAGCAGAGTGGTCCTGATTTCTCAAAAGACAGCTTTTCATTTTTAGAGCTAGTAAGCTAATTAGTTCCCCTAATGTGTAAGATACTAGATATAGAATATTAGTAAGATAGCCTCGAGGGGGTGCAGGCATATAAACTGATCTTTGAAGTACAGGGCAGTAAATGCAGTGCCCAAAAGAAGAAGGGGAGGTCTGGTAGCCTACCCTGACTCAGCCTTGTGCTTGAAAAGGATTTCTGCAAAGCTGAACCTCAAGGAATAAAGAGTACTGGGAGTGGGAGGGATGCAAGAGGATGGATGCAGAGGGGAGGGAAGCTGCATGTCAGAGGGCAGGCAGGCTGCGTGTCAGAGGGCAGGCATGGGCAAAGCCAGTTAAGTGAGAAGGATTCTAGGGAACTTGCCTCATTGCCGGAGCCTGAAATTCAAGACCAAGGATGACCAGAGAGGTGACTGACTATAGAGAGGGCTGCTAGAGCAGCTACCAATCCCCTGCCCTGTTGGCCTTTGCTTAATGAGTTCAGAAAAACTGCTATGGTGAGGATAATGTGAAGACTAGAGTTGTATGGGATGAGGCTGGCTAAAGCTAAGGTGACTGGTTAGAGGTATGTGGCAGCCGTACTCCAGTTGAAGAGGAGGACATGGGAGGCCTGTGTGCTGTGGGGTAATCTATTGGATGTAGGTCATTGATGGCAGCACAAACTGTTGTGTGTGCTATGCTGTTCATTTAGAAGACATTCTCTTTGCAGTGAGCGCCACGTTTCCACAGTGTTTGGTCCACAAAGCGTTATACAAAGGCTCCTGTGGGTATTATTTGTTGAATTTTTCCATATTTTTATGTGATTGGTTATGTGATCTGTTTATTGCAGGGTCCCAGAGTTGGTACGAGAAAAACGATTTGGAAATTGGCTGAAAGATGCACGTGACTGGACAATTTCCAGAAGCAGATACTGGGGCACCCCCATCCCACTGTGGGTCAGCGATGACTTTGAGGAGGTGAAGCGGGGCAGTATTTCCTTGTGTTGATTTTTGCTAAAGCATTTTGTTCATGAAATCTGAATGTGGTTTAAAAGAATAGGGTGTTTTTTTCTTTACCCCTTTCTTATTTCATTTTTTTTCCTCTTTATTCCTTTCTAGAATCATGACATAAGATAATCTGTTTCTGGGGTTTTTAACTTTTTTTCCTTGAATTAAATACAATTTATAAAACTTTCCTCTGTAAAAATAAAAGGATACAGTTTTCTCAGGGAAATACACACTTTAAATGTTTTTTTGTGTGTGTTTCCCCGATGTCTTTTCTTCCCCCTACATTAAGGTATACTATTAGCTTATGGTTAAACTGACTTTATAGATGATGAAAAAAGAAAACTTGAAAAGAAATTTACCAAAGCATTACAGACCTTTAACTTCTAAAATCAAATGAATAAGAGGATGTGTGTACATATACAGATGTATGTGGATATACTATGTCCTCACTTAATGTCATACAGAGGTTCTTGATAACTGACTTTAGGCCGGCTGTGATGGCTCGAGCCCACATGTAATCGCAGCACTTAGGGAGGCCAAGGCAGGAGGATCGCTTGAGACCAGATATTTGAGACCAGCCTAGGCAACATAATGAGGTTCCATCTCTACAAAAATGTTTGTTAAATTAGCCAGGCATGGTGGTGCACGCCACTTAGTTCCAGCTACTGGGACCTCTCAATGACATTAGGCGAGGACTTACTATACAGATAGACCTGTGTGTTTGGCCTTCTGTCCAAAGCTGACAGCATTGTTGCAGTGACGAGCAGCAGCACCCTGGGGACCTTGGTGAATCTCCCATAGGGACCTGAAAGGCAACAGTGAAGTAGCTGAATCAGAAGACTTTTCAGGACTGAACAGGAAGGGCAGAGAAAGAGGCCACCAGTGTTCACTAGGAACAGAAGCTCCCTGGGTGAGAACACACAGCAGTTCCTACTGGTGTGGCCCTTGTCAGATGATCCCTCCATTCTGAGTGCCCCAGCTAGCCCCATCTCTCAGCTCTTTACCTGGATATAATCCTAGCATCCTGTGGCTTTGTCTGATTGCTTTAATCGGGACCAAGCACAATATAGTCATGCACCATATAATGTCATTCAGTCAATGACAGACCGCATATACGACAGTGGTCCCACAAGATTATGATACCATGTGGTTACTGTGCCTTTTATGTGTTTTGTAATGTTTAGAAACTCAAATACTTCCTGTTTTAGTCTGTTTAGTGTAGCTACAAAGGAATACCTGAGGCTGGATAATTTATAAAGAAAAATAGTTTATTTGGCTTATGATTCTGGATGACTGGAAAGTTGAAGACTAGACATCTGCATCTGGGGAGGACCTCAGGCTACATCCACTTATGATGGAAGGCTGGACAGGAGCCAGAGTATGCAGAAATCACATGGCAAGAGAAGAAACGGGCGGTGGGGTGGGGGCAGGCTCTTTTCAACAGTCAGCTCTCATAGGAGCTAATAGAGAGAGAACTAACTCACTGCAGAAGGAGAGCATTGGTCTGTTCACAAGGGATCCACCCTGTGACCCAGACGCCTCCCATCGGGCTCCATCTGTCAATACTGCCACACTGGGGATTAAATTTCAACATGAGATTTGCTGGGGACAAACCATATGAAAACTAGAGCATTTACCATTGTGTTACAGTTGCCTGCAGAATTCAGTACAGCCACATGCTGTACAGGTTTGTAGCTTAGAAGTAATAGGCTCCACCATATAGCCTAGGTGTGTTTTAGGCCATCCCATCTAGGTCTGTGATGTTTGCCTAAGGAAATCACCCTAACAATGCATTTCTCAGAATGTATTCCCACCATTAAGCACTGTATGACTATAATTTAGCTCTAGCTTTTTCTTGGGAAGATTCTAGATTAATGAGCCAGATTCAGGTGCCAGGAGGAAACTAAAATGCCTTAGAGAAATAATCTAAGATGTTTCACTTATGCCAGTTACTTTGACATTTTGCACATAATAAACCCTTAATATCCATTGAGAGTATGGCTATGAATGTTTAAGATTCTCTCTAGGTAGGGACTCCCTCTGATACTGGGGTGGAAACAGGAGCAGTGTCAACCCTGGCCTCTTCAGAGACTAAGAGTAAGCTGTGTCTTTCATGAGAGAGAAGCCACATTAGCGAATACTATCCTTCGGCCCAGATTGGTGTGTTAATGTGCCTTTAAATCTTCAGTCTCAGGCTGGGTGGCTCACGCCTGTAATCACAGCACTTTGGGAGGCTGAGGCTGGCTGATAGCTCGAGTCCAAGAGTTTGAGACCAGCCTGGGCAGCATGGCGAAACCCTGTCTTTACTAAAAATACAAAAAATTAGCTGGGTGAGGTGGCGCCTGCCTGTAGCCCCAGGTACTTGGGAGGCTTAGGTGAGAGGATCACCTGAGCCCAGGAAGCTGAGGCTGCAGTGAGCTGTGATTGCGCCACTGCACTCCAGCCTGGGCAATGGTAGTGAGACCCTATGTCAAAAAAAAAGGAAAAAGAAAATCATCAGTCTCTCAAAGTAAACATGCATGCTATATAAAGTAACTCAGTATGCTCTGTTTGGCTCTAAGGAGCTCCTGCTATTGAACTTTGTTTTTGACAGGTGGTATGCATTGGGTCAGTGGCGGAACTTGAAGAACTGTCAGGAGCAAAGATCTCAGATCTCCACAGAGAGAGGTCAGTTTCTAAATGTTCGATTCACTTCAGTTTTATGATTCTCCTATTAAGACCTGGTCTCTAGCAGATTACAGAGCCACACATGGAAGTGACTAGCTTGCTGAATTACTTTGCTGATGACTCATGTCATATTGCAGTATTGTGGCCTCTGTCCTTATGAAATGTGAGGTGAATGGTGCATAACCTTTCAGATGGAGGATTCATGGTGCTCTCTGAAAGCCTTTGAGAATTGCTGATATTTCTGTTTGCAAATGTGTATAATATCTTGTCAGGGTTTTGTGTTTCCTATTAGCAATTAAACTGCAAGTTCTGTTATGCTTACAGTTAATAGAAATGACTACTTTTCTGTTTGTTAGTATTGACCACCTGACCATTCCTTCACGCTGTGGGAAGGGATCCTTGCACCGCATCTCTGAAGTGTTTGACTGTTGGTTTGAGAGTGGCAGCATGCCCTATGCTCAGGTTCATTACCCGTTTGAAAACAAGAGGGAGTTTGAGGATGCTTTTCCTGCAGATTTCATTGCCGAGGGCATCGACCAAACCAGAGGATGGTATGCCTCCTTGTTCTTTCATCACGTGTTTTATTGATTTTATTTTATTTAGGGAGTATTTTACTAAGTCACTGCCATATATCTACTGGGTGATGGAGAGATTGTGGCAAATAAGACAGGCTACATTCCTGCCCTTTTCCCCCCACCACCAAGCACGGACATTAAAGTGCCATGTGAGTAGGACTCTCCCACTACAATAGGGCTGTAGTTTTACAATTTGAATGATCTCACTGGCATTTTGGAATATATGTGTTACACTGGATGTTAAAATGATAAAAAAAGTTATGTGTTCTTAGCTTACATCAGATCATTTACTCAAATGTTTGAGTATTTGCATAAAAGACAGTAGTTTGGGTGCTAGAAATTTGAGGGATAGTTGGCAATGTGCTCAGATATTGAGGCTAGCCTTATAAATCAACATTCTAAAAAAATCCAGATTTTTAAAAAATATACATATGAGAGAGGATTTGGGCATTGATTTTTATCTGGTGCCTTATGTAAAACAGTTCCTTAATTGGAAGAAGGTGAATTACTTTCTTTCCATGGATTGGCTTTGCTGGCCTAGGCTTTATTTACTTTTTTTTTTTTTTTTTTTTGAGACAGAATCTTGCACTCTGCTGCCCAGGCTGGAGTGCAGTGGTGTGATCTCGGCTCACTGCACCCTTCGCCTCCTGGGTTCAAGCAATTCTTCTGCCTCACCCTCCCAAGTAGCTGGGTCTACAGGCATGCACCACCATGCCCAGCTAATTTTTGTAGTTTTAGTAGAGACTGGGTTTCACCATGTTGGCCAGGCTGGTCTTGAACTCCTGACCTCAAGTGACCCGCCCGTCTCAGCCTCCCAAAGTGCAGGGATTGCAGGCGTGAGCCATTGCGCCCAGCCCAGGTTTTAATTATACATTCACAGTAATGTTTCTGCAGGGGTGTGTTTAAGGAATTGTTGGTGTCATTTTCTCTCTTTGACAGCTTTGGGTAATCATTGAATTCAAGTCTTCATGTTCTGGAATGTGCTGTCTTCAGATTCCAGTCCTTTTTATCTATAGGAACAGCTACCCAGCACAAATTCTGTTTTTAGAAAGGGGTAGATGCCTTACCAATGAGCTTGTTCCTTTGAGGAGTAGCAAAGTCTGTTAGCTGGTAGCAGTCCTCATGTGGATCCCGTGTCCTTGCTGCCTGCCTCCTTCTCCATTCCTGAGGCCTGGGCTACCTCTCCTGGGCACCAGGGCTCCTCCCAACTCTCCTTTAGAAGTGGGAGGGATATCTGGATCAGTGTTTATGTTAACCATGGGTCTGGTCTCCTCAGCTCATGTCCCTTGATGTTCTCAGAGTGCAGGACTAGGTCAGAGAGGCAGGAAAGCATCACCCCCGGGACAGTGGTCAGGGATATGAGTTCATTTGGGAAACAAGCTAGCTAGCACATAAATGAGGTACATAACATTTTACAGAATAAAAGCATTTTCTAGTCTGCCTTATCACTTTTGGGTGAGAGTGCATTTTGCATCTTTTGTCATCAAATTGTCTTTTCCATATGATCTTATGCCAAATTCAAAACCCATCCCTCATCTTCAGCTAGGTGCTTCTGGGTGGTCCTGAGAGGCCACCCAGTGCTGCCATGTGGCTCTCCACACAGACTTCCTGGGAGCTCTGGTAACAGAGAAATGGTCAGTAAATCACTTCAGATGTTTATTTCAATGCTTCTTTCAAATCTTAGACAGTAATTTGATTGGTCTCCAGTAACCAGGATTAAGAATCATTGCTTTAAGTGATTATCAAGAAGTGTGACTTATCAAAAATAGAAATTCAATGAATAAATACAGTTTCTTTCTTATGCGTGGACTTCATTTCTATTTTTATTGAACTGTTTGGGGTTTTTTTTCAGGTTTTATACCCTGCTGGTGCTGGCCACGGCCCTCTTTGGACAACCGCCTTTCAAGAACGTAATTGTGAATGGGCTCGTCCTGGCAAGGTGGGTCAACTTTGTTGTAGTGACGGGTGGAACTTTGTCTCCACTGTTTCTTAAGAAGGAGTGCGTGAGAGCGGTCAGCTTTGTTGTAGTGACAGGTGGAGCTTTGTCTCCACTGTTTCTCAAGAAGGAGTGTGTGACAGCTAAGCCTGATGGAGGAGGAGGAAGGGGAGGACTTTCAGATTGTGCTACTGCTAGTAACATAATGCTACTAGTGATATTACTAGTAATAAAATAGCATTTACTAAACTTAGCATTTTATGAAATACTTTTGCTTATAGATCTTATTTAATCTGTATATCAGTCCTTTCATGTAGATTTTGTTGTCCTTTTTTTAACACATGAGGAAGCTGTGGGTTCTAGAGACCACAGGTGCCCAGGATCAAAGCTAGTGACAGCCACACTAGGCTTGACCCAGGTACTCTGCCACCAGATCCCATTCTTCCCCTCATCTGAAACTTCCTCCCAATGGGCATTATTTCCCACTTTTTGCTATTATAAGGAAGTCTCACTTTTCCTTTACTTTATTACCTCTAGTCATTAAGAATAAAAATAAACATAAATGAACATTTTAAAATGAAATATTTTAAAATAGAATTTGTGCTGGGTACCCACACAGAAATCCTACTTTATATGCTGTGTGAGGAGGAAGAGGATGTCACCTAACATTTTGTGCATCCTTATTTTTTGCCAGGCCCCACTGTGTGCATTTTCACCTTTTAACTCATTTAATCCCCAGAACCATTTGAGATGGGTCCTATAATCCCTTTGTGACCTTTGAGGAATCTGAGGGACAGGAAAAAGTGACTTGCAAAGGACACACAGCAAATGAGTGGTAAATGCAAATTTTGAACCCAGGCAGTCTGCCTTTGTAGTATGTGTACTACTTTTTTTTTTTTTTTTTTCTTGATTGAAAATTGTATTGAGGGCTGGGTGCTATGGCTCATGCTTGTAATCCCAGCCATTTGGGAGGCCATGGTGGGCGGATCTCCTGAGGTCAGGAGTTGGAGACCAGCCTGGCCAACTTGGTAAAACCCCCGTCTCTACTAAAAATACAGAATTAGTGGGTGCAGTGGCACACACCTGTAACCCCAGCTACCTGGGAGGCTGAGGCACAAGAATCGCTTGAACCTGGGAGGCAGAGGTTGGAGTGAGCCAAGATCATGCCACTGCACTCCAGCCTGGGTAATAGAGTGAGGCTCCATCTCAAAAAAAAAGGGGAAAATTGTATTGAGATCATTGTAGATTTGCATGCAATTGTGAAAAATAATAGAGATCCCTTAAATTCTTTGCCCAGTTTCCCCCAGTGGTCACATTTTGCAAAACTACAGTATATATCACAACCAGGATATTGATATAGCCCACTAATCGTATTCAGATTTCTCTAGTTTTACATATACTTATTTGCTTATACGCATTTACCTGTATACAGCTATCGTGTGTAGGATCCTGTATCCAGCAGCACAGTCAGGTTACTGAATGAATTCAACATCAAAGGCTCCCTTCCTGCATTGCCTTCCCCTCCTGCCTTCCCACTGTCATCCCAAATCCCTGGCAACCACTGGTTTTTTCTCCATCTCTGTAATTTTGTCGTTTCCAGAATGTTATATAAATAGAATTATACAGTAACTAACTTGGGGGAATTGGCTTTTTTTTTCTTTTTTTTGAGACACAGTCTCACTCTATCACCCAGGCTGGAGTGTAGTGGCGTGATCTCGGCTCACTGCAGCCTCCACCTCCTGGGCTCAAGCGATTCTCCCATCTCAGCCTCCCGAGTAGCTGGGACCACAGGCATGAACCACCACACCCAGCTAATATTTTGTATTTTTGGTAGAGACAGGGTTTCACCATGTTGACAGGCTGGTCTCGAGCTCCTGAGCTCAGGCAATCCACCTGCCTCGGCCTCCCAAAGTGCTAGTATTACAGGCATGAGCCACTGCACCCAGCTGGCTTTTTTTAAATCCACATAATTCCATTGAGATTTCAGATGACTGCACATACCAATAGTTCGTTCCTTTCCCTGGATAAATAGCATTCTGTATTATGGGTGTGCCATGGTTTGTTTGATCATCCACCTCTTGAAGGACATCTGGGTTGCTTCTAACGTTTGGCAATTGTTAATAAAGCTGTTGTGAACGATTGATAATAGGTTTTTATGATAATGTAAGTTTTCATTTCTTTGGGATATATTCTGACACATCTTTCTTCTTCAATCTACCCTGAAGCTTCCTCATGGACTTAGTATGATATTCAAAAAGAAGTTTGCAAATATTAACAAAATATCTTACCATTGTACCTTAACACTGTTTGTTTGTTTCTTTTTTGAGACAGAGTCTTGCTCTGCTGCCCAGGCTAGAGTGTAGTGGCGCGATCTTGGCTCACTTCAATCTCTGCCTCTCAGGTTCAGGCAATTCTCCTGCCTCAGCCTCCCCAGTAGTGGGGTTTACAAGTGTGCACCCCCACGCCCAGCTAATTTTTGTATTTTTAGTAGAGACAGGTTTCACCATTTTGGCCAGACTGGTCTTGAACTTCTGACCTCAGGTAATCTGCCTGCCTCAGCCTCCCAAAGTGCTGGGATTACAGGAGTGAGCCACCGCACCTGGCCTATTAGCACTAACTTCTGTCTAAGTTACTCCTTCCCATTTCCTTTTGTGTATTCCTGTTTGCAAATGATTTGTATCCTTAAAACAAGATCATCTGTGATATTGACTTACTTAATTGGCATCTCCCTTTTGTTTTACAAGTGATGGCCAAAAAATGAGCAAACGGAAAAAGAATTATCCAGATCCAGTTTCCATCATCCAGAAGTATGGTGCTGATGCCCTCAGGTACAAACCAGTGCTTTGCCTTGTGTGTATCTATTGTTTTTTTATGTAAGCATCTCCTATACTATTAATCAGTATTCTTAGATTTGGTTTATAGTTAGGTTTTTAGCAACATATCTCTGTTATTTGGATGTTATGTTGGTATGGTTGTTGATTTTAAACCCCCAAAATAGTTTTCTAAATAATAAAGGCATTTTTAAACCTAGAGGTCTGTTTGAGGAAGAGGACCTGTGTTGGGTGTTGCTCAGCTGTCCAAGTCCTCCCCAGGCTAGATGCTGATTGCCTCTGCCTTACTTCCTTTCTAGGTTCCCTGTCTTGTTGGTATTAGAATTCTCTTTCATCATTTATTTTAATTTTGTACTTACAGAGCCATGTGAGATATATCTATGCTAGAGGTGATAAAAAAAACTCATATTGAAAAGCTTTTGGAGAAATTTGAGCCACTGCTTGAGGTAGCTGTAATCATGAAACCACACAGTGTTCAAGTTGAAAGGGACCTAGAGATCTTGTTCAGCATCCCTACGTCCTAGGCATGAGACCAGTGCCCAGGCCTGTGACTCAGCACCTTCACACAGTACCTCTGTTGACCAGGAGCCATTAGTGGGGCTCTCCCCCAATTCTCCACTGTCTCTTAGACTCACCCTTGGCACTGCTGCCCATTTGGGCTGTGTAATTCTTTGTGGTGGTAGTTCTTTGTAGGATGTTTAGCAGCATCCCTAATCCCTGCCCACCAGATGTCAAGACTCTGCTCTGTGAAGGCTCTTCCTTGTGAGTCCCTCTCTCTGCAAGCAGCAGATGCAGGTCGTGTCCGTCGGAAGGACACAGTGGCTCTTGACGAGGACCAGGCCAGCCTTTCTCTTAGTGCTGGTGTACCCCATTGGTCCTGCAGTGAGAGTGGCATAAGATGCATTTCTGTGCTATACAGTGCCATATTTTGGTGTCAGATTATATACGTCTTTTATAATTTGCTAGGTCTCTTATAGAAAGTGAGAGTGAGTTTTATGAGTTTTAAATTGACCACTCAAAGAGTATTCATAGTTATCCCCTTTTGTAGAAAATAGGACTGATTTTCATCTTGCTCTCTCAATATGTCGAGTAGTAATAATTGGTTTACTGTCTAAGTACCTTTTCTGTCTAATTTTTCTCCCTCTTCCAGATTATATCTGATTAACTCCCCTGTGGTGAGAGCAGAAAACCTCCGCTTTAAAGAAGAGGGTGTGCGGGACGTCCTTAAGGATGTACTGCTCCCATGGTACAATGCCTATCGCTTCTTAATCCAGAATGTTCTGAGGCTCCAGAAGGTATGGGCTGTAGGGGGCTGCACATGTACCTGCTGTGTCTCCACAGTGCTCCCTTCACCAAGCTGTGAGGTGGAGCTCTGTGTAAGACTTTAGGGCTGCTGTTCTCTGCTGCCTGATGCTGGGGTAACTTAGAGCCATGGGGAGGCCATACATGCAGGTGCGGAAGGTATCTAGGGTCCGGGCTATGCCAAGACCATGGGCCCTAGCCTGCAAAAGAGTTATGTCATATAGTTGTTTAGTCGCCAGTTGTTTTTTTTTTTTTTTTTTTGAGGTGGAGTCTCTGTCTTGTCACCCAGACTGGATTGCAGTAGCAGGATCTTGGCTCACTGTAAACTCTGCCTCCTGGGTTGAGGCACTGCCTCAGCCTCCCCAGTAGCTGGGATTACAGGCACCCACCACCATGCCTGGCTAATTGTTTTGTATTTTTAGTGGAGACTTGGTTTCATCATGTTGGTCAGGCTGGTCTTGAACTCCAGACCTCAGGTGATCCGCCCTTCTTGGCCTCCCAAAAGTGCTGGGATTACAGGCATAAGCCACGGCACCCAGCCTCGTCAGCCAGTTCTTGGTACCAGAAACACCATGTTGAGTGAGACACCCCTCCCCTTATGGAACCAATGGAGTGGGAATTGGGAGATACAGTAAAGAGTCAGCAACTTTTAGAGAGAGCACCCAGTGAAGGCGGAGTCACAGGCAAGCTAGGGCTGGCCACTTGAGATGGGTGGTCAGAGAAGGCCCCTCAGTGGGGTGGCATTTGGGCTAATCTGAGAGTGACAGCAGTTCTCGATGGAGTTTTCAGTGGGTTGTTAGGGTCACGTATAATAGTTGTGATGTATGTGGAAGTGTACTTCAATGGCAGTTACCTCCACGCCCAAGAGTTACTTTCTCACCTGAGAAGCCCTTGCTCTAGAGCCACCTTCCATGCCCCACAACTGACCATTGTCAGCGTCCATCACCTTCATTGAACATGTTCCTGTATGGGCTTTCAAGACCTGATTTGGGGTCAGAGTTCTGATACTGCACATCTGATCTCCAGCACCTTACAAGTAAAATTGCTTGTAAGTAAATAACTGTTGAATGAAAATGAGATATTATTCCTGCTTGAGCAGTTGAAAAAGCTGGTTGGAAAAATGAACTCTTGTTATCCCACTCCAGCAGGCAGGTCAATTACTTCTGCTCCCCTTGGGCTCTGGTTGTTCTGCTAATGAGGACACATCATGTTCACCTGAGGCTCTCAGAGTAGCCTTTCCCCAGGAATTGAGAAGGGCAGTCATCTTCCCCAGGCTCCCAGCATTCCTCCTCTCTGCAGCCTGCCACCTGTCCTGCATGTGGTTCTCTGCCAAGTAGGGCAAACAGTCCTTGGGCAGGTGCACTCTGCAGGCCTCCACTGGTGTGGGACTCAGGAATACAGGCGGGGTCAAAACTCCCCACAGCCAGGGCCCATCTGAATATACCAGCAAGACACAGACTCCATGATCAGGGCCTTAAACACAGAGGAAGAGTCACATTATCACTGCCCTGCTAGCCTGGTTGTGGTGCTGCCAGAGAAACAAAGCAGGACATGAGTTCTGTTTGTGGAGCAAGGACTTAAGATCAAGGAGGATTTTGCAAAGCAAAAAGAGTGGGATAGAACTTTCTGGGTAAAATGAACAGCCTTAGCATGGAAATTATTTCCCAGTACTCATTTTCAGTTTGTGGACAATCATTCAGTCCTAGACAGTTCTACTGTCCTTCCTTCCTGAGGTTTAAAGTAACTAAACCCTACACTTTTCTGACAAGATTTTAGAATATCTCTCAATTCATAATTACTCTTTGGTGCAGAGAAGTAATGTTTTCCTAAACTCTCTTCAGTTTACTCAAAAACATAATAAATTAATTGAGGACTTAATGTGCCACGTTGGTGCTTATCTTGAAAATATTGCTGAAAATCAGAAATTCACCAGTAGGGTCTGGGATTTTTTCTTTTTGTTTTTGTTTAAGTGATTTAAGAAGTTTATTTCCTCATAGTAACTTTCTTCCCAAGTGTGCCAGTGTTTCATTAATTGTTCCTTCCTAGGAGGAAGAAATAGAATTTCTGTACAATGAGAACACGGTTAGAGAAAGCCCCAACATTACAGACCGGTGGATCCTGTCCTTCATGCAGTCTCTCATTGGCTTCTTTGAGACTGAAATGGCAGGTGAGTCTCTCTTGGTCTGTCCTCCCAGGAATAAGGACTATTCTCTTTGTAACTGCCCTTTTGATATTTAATAGTGGAAATATTGAGAGATACAGAAAATTAAATAATTGTTTCCTTTTACCTCTCATATAGTTTTGTTAAGGCTTGTTAATTGTCGTGATATCTTTGTTTCAAGACCCTGGGGACTTCTGGCCTGGTGTGGTGGCTCACGCCTGTAATCCCCAGCATTTTGGGAGACCAAGGCAGGCAGGTCACCTTAGGTCAGGAGTTCGAGACCAGCCTGGCCAACATGGTGAAACCCTGTCTGTACTAAAAATATATTAAAAAAAAAAAAAAAGTTAGCTGGCCATGGAGGCGGGCACCTGTAATCCCAGCTATTCAGGAGACTGAGGCAGGAGAATTGCTTGAACCTGGGAGGCAGAGGCTGCAGTGAGTTGAGATTGCACCACTGCCTGGGCAATAAGAGCGAAACTCCATCTTAAAAAAAAAAAAAAAAAAGCCCTGGGGAATTCTGTCTTTAGGGGGTGTCCTCGTGGTCTCAACGCTCCACAGAAGAGCTTTAGAGCTGGATAGCCATGGGTTCAGAGCCCAGCTCTACCACTTGTTCCCAATCCAGAGAGTTGCCTGAAGTCTGACCGTCAATTTCCTTTTTTTTTTATGGGTACATAGTAGATGTATATATTTATGGGGTACAGGAGATATTTTTATATAGGCATACAGTGTGTAATAGTCATATCAGGGTAAATGGGATATCCATCACCTCAAGCATTTATCATATCTTTGTGTTGCAAACATCTCGGTTATACCCTTTTTCTTGTTTTTAAATGTACAAGAAATTATTGTTGACTGAAATCACCCCATTGTGCCATCAGATGCCATTCTTATTCAGTCTATCTTGACCTTCAGTTTCTTTATCTGCAGAATGACCAGTAGTGTTTGTAAGGCTTAAGTAGAGACGATTTACATAAAGTAGCTGGCAGATGATAGGTACTCAATATAATACTTGTTATTAATGCATTTATAACTTATTTTTAGGTCTATTTTCATTACTAAATAGTCCCCTTCTTTTCCAGAAAAATTAGAAAAGTCAGAAGAGCAATAATGAAATGGACATTTTGCTGTTATTTCTATTAACTAACAACAGTGAGTTCGTTGGGTAATTTTACAGAGATTCAAAAAGTACATTATGTTGGCTTCCTTAAGGTTTGAGATAATCACAACTGTAGGTCCAGGTGAGAAATCTAGGACACCTCAGACAGTCAGTTAAAGTGGGTGGACAGAGGCCCTGGGTCACAGTGAGGGCAAAAGAGGGCAAGGCAAATCCACCCTCACAGGGCTCTGCGGTTCCTGCTGCTGTTGGGCAGGAGCAGCGGCCACCACAGACCTGGGATTCACCATTAGCCTAGATACAGGCACATGCTGCTCCCTGGAGTAGGCACTGCTGCCCCATTTAGCACAGAAGGACTGCTACAGGATTTGTCCACCTTGTTAAACATGTAGAAGGATCACGACAGTCCAGCTGTTGCTCAGATAGACACAGATGAAGATGGAAGTGAGTGTGAGGCTGAGTGCTGCCCTGGCGAGGGCAGCACTGGGAGCCCAGCACACACTCCCCAGACATGCTCACACCTGTGTCTGCTTTTCCCTCCTGAGTGATACGAGTGGGTGGGAAACGTGGGGATTGTTGCCCGGACCCCCTTCAATATTTGGGCACCAGCTGCCATGACCTCCTGTGAAGCTGGGTCTGGAGAGTGTGCATTCTGGCTGGAGCCTGGTCTGCCTGGAAATTGGAGATCGGCAGCCACGTTTTGTGGGTCGTGTTTAAGTCCCGGTTCTGCCGGCCTGTCAGCTTCATGTCCTCCACTCCCTCAGGAGCACTGTGGGTGTGAGAGGACCTGCCTCACAGGGTGGTGGTGGCCTGGGTAGTGGCTGCTGCTGCCGCCCCCATGTGTTGTATGTTTATTCCTTGTATGTGGGGTTCTATTTGGGTTCATTTACTCCCTCAGAGTTGAAACCAGAACATAGAAAACCTGAGCTTCCTGGAAGGTAAAAAGTGCCGTGAACCCTAGAAATCATTTAGACAGGTCTCAGTTACTGAAATCACCTGTCGAAGAAAGTGTGACCAGCTAACGACTCTGGCCTGGGGCTCAGCCCACTGACACCTGAGTTCTGGTCTTTGTGAAAAGCAGCAGAGAGCAGCTCTGCCCGTTGCAACTTCTCGTCTCTTAGCTTAGACCAGAGGCCTCATTAACACTCCCTGGACTCTTTTCATTATTATAAATTGTATTTGTTTCTAAGTATCGGTCTTATTCTTTTTGTTTTTTGTGTTTGTTTTTATGTAACAAAGAGTGATAATTAAATGGGAGGTGAATGAGAATCCTTAAAATAAGCCTTGCCTCAGACAATTGGCTAAACACCCTTTCTTTCCTACTTGATCTCTGAGTTTCTCAGGGAACTCTTCAAATCCTCCTAATTCCTCAAGACCTTCACTACCTCTGATGCTGTTTTTACTCGACTGTTTTAATGTTTAGAAGGCCAGTTCTATTTTATTCATTGCCTGTGCCAGAGTTTCTTAACTGCAGCACTATGGGCCAGGTCATCCTCTGTGGTGGGGCTGTGCTGTGCATTATAACTGAGCAGCATCTCTGGGTCTACCCATTAGATTCCAGTAGCACCGTGCTACCCTCCAAGTTGTGACAAGCAAAATGTTTCCCATGGGGTAAAATTGCTTTTGTTTGAGAATCACTGGCCTGTGCTGTGCCTCTTAGCATCTGAATTGTGCTTTTTGTCTTTTAGTTGAAGTACAGTGTAATACAATGGAAAGAAGTTGGGCATTGTTGATGCTGTCAAATTGCACAGCTCCGTGTAAATGGCACTTCCTACAGTTGTGTGGTGGGCAGTCTTGGACTTTGATCCACACATACTGGAATTTTTGGCTTTTCTCACTGACCAATGGGAATTCGCATGTGCTCACATGGTGATTTTTTTGTGTGCACCCCTAAACACTCTGACTGCCATGTAGCACATCCTCAACAGTCATTATGTGATTGATTCATTTTGGTTCTTCTTAGTAAGTGGAGGCACTTGGATGGAAGGAGCTGCCCCTTCTTTGTTGTATCCAACCCTCTCCCCACCCCAGATGCCTGGTAACCCACTTGCTGCCTGATTGACTTGTCTTACTTTTAGCTTATAGGCTTTATACTGTGGTGCCTCGCCTGGTCAAGTTTGTAGATATTCTGACCAATTGGTATGTTAGAATGAACCGCAGAAGATTAAAGGTAAGTGCAGACTGCTGTTGGGAAAAGCAAAAAGTGTATGAAGTTTGAAAGTAGAAGAAGTATGAGAATAGCCAGAAGGGAGAGGAACATTTTCAGTTGCTCTCAGTTTTTGAAGCTTTGTTTTTTTCTTTTCCTTTTACATTGCATTTTAACTATATTTGTCATTTGAGGGTTAGGGATCTATAAGTTCTAAAAGTCATTTTGCATTATTTTCACAACACAATTATGTACATGTCATATTGGAGGGAGAATGTCAAGGCACAAACAGGACTACACTGAGCAGACCTCTTAAAATTCAAAATAAAATCATGCAAATATTTTATAAAAATACTGGTAGATATGGCATTAATATTGAGAGGGGTACTTCCTTCTACCACAAGGGAGTCAGATATTATTTACTGTGGACAGAAGTCGTCTGTAGCTGTTGGGGGTTTAGGATGAGCAGAGCATAGGTCCTGGTCTCAGGACTTAAGCCAGGTACATAAATAACAATGATGCGTAATAGAGAGAGCGAGGTCTCTTTACTGCAGGCCCAATGAAGGCTCCCACTACCCATTAGTCATGTCTTTTTTTTTTTTTTTTTTGGAGAAGGAGTTTCACTCTTGTCACCCAGGCTGGAGTGCAGTGGCATGATCTTGGCTCACTACAACCTTTGCCTCCCGGGTTCAAGCAGTTCTCCTGCCTCAACCTCCCCAGTAGCTGGGATTACAAGTGTGCGCCACCACGCCTGGCCAATTTTTGTATTTTTAGCAGAGACAGGGTTTCACCATGTTGGCCAGGCTGGTCTCAAACTCCTGACCTCAGGTGATCCACTGCCCTCAGCCTCTCGAAGCACTGGTGTTACAGGTGTGAACCACCGTGCCTGGCCAGTCATGTCTTAAAAGGCATTAATAATAAAAGCCTGCAACACAACTGTAATTTCATTTTTGTGCAGATGTATCTCACACACACGTATCTAGAAGGACATATGCTAAGATGCTTACAGTAGTTGTTTCTGGATAACTTAATTATGATTGAAATTTTTTCATTATCTTTGTTTTTCCTACAATGAATTGGTATTTTTTTTTAATACACAGTATATACTTTTTTAACATAAGAAATCTTATTTAAAGGTACTTTAAAGTTTTTGGTTAGCAACTGTTTTTGTCTGTTGTGGGTAGATCCATTCTACCTTCAGCCTTCGGGTCCTACAGTTAGGCTCTACTTCCCTATCAGCTCGCTTCAGGTGGGGATAGTCAGTGGGACAGCAGGTGCACATCCTGGCCAGGCCTCCTGCACTGCCCTGAAGGGCCACCCTGGTGGCACCGACCGTGGATGGCCTGTGGTCATGGCCCTTTCTCCTTTCTCTGTCTCGTGTCCTGTCTGCTGCATGCTCTTTGAAGATTGCCTCTTTTTAATTAACTTATTTTTTTAATGATAAACACTTATTTAACAGTTTAATGTTTATGTTTCCTTTTTACTCATTAGGGTGAAAATGGGATGGAGGATTGTGTCATGGCCCTAGAAACCTTGTTTAGTGTTCTGCTTTCTCTTTGCAGACTTATGGTAAGATGATTGGCTTCTTTCTAGTACCCTTTGGCCTATGGGCTGCCTTCGGCACCTACTTGCTGCAGCATCCTCCATTTATATCCATTCTGTATTATTCTGCCAAAAATAGATATAGAAGTTTTATAACACCTTATAGCTCTAGTTCCTTATCAGAAATCTTGTTAGCTTATACATGTTAAGTAAGGACTAAGAAATACTAGATTCTTTCTTACAGTCTCTGGCAGTACAATATATGTCAGGGCCCTTGGCTCTAGAATGAGGATCTACAGTTCAAAGTAAGACATACCTCATCTTAATGTGGATTGCCATAATTGTGAGTAATGGGGGAGGTTCTTCAGCTAATACCTGTCTGAGTAAATATATATATATCATAAAAAATACTTTAACTTAGCATTGAGAGGAAAACGTGCAAATAATTGTTTGATATATGTTCTTATCAGTTCAGATATTAGTTAAATAATATAAAAGTGGAACGGCTCCAACTTTAATTCTTTTTATCCTGTTTCCTTTACTCCATATGTTATAAGGCTCCTATTTATTCCTTAACCGAAGGAAAATCTGCTTTGTACAAGGTGCTGTGCCTGGTGCTCTCCATGCCTGATCTCATCACCTCCATCCTGTGAAGCAGGGGGTATTTTCCCCAGTTTACAGATGAGGTTTCTGAGGTTTGGGACAGTCAGTCTTCTGTGCATATTGACTTGGCTGATACATCATTAGGTGCTCCTGTTTCTATTTTAGACATCCTTCAGAATTCTAGAGGTGCTTTGGGTTTTTCTAGCTACAGTCCTGCAGCTATGCTTCAAGGATATGAGGCCATTTCTCATTCACAGGGCATGTTTTGTAACCTCATGCTCATTTTGGTGCCTATTACTGTGTCATTCTCTAACATGTTTAGTTGTTTCTCAGTATAAATGAGATCAGTTGTTGATGACTGCATATAACTGACATGATGTCCTGTGTCTTCATACAGGCTCCCTACACACCTTTTCTCACTGAATTGATGTACCAGAATCTAAAGGCGCTGATTGACCCTGTTTCTGTTCAGGACAAGGACACACTCAGCATTCACTACCTCATGCTGCCCCGTGTTCGGTAGGACTCAAATAGAAATAAGCCTCACCTGTGCCAAGGAGGGGAGAGTTGCTCAAGCATGTGGGGAAGAGGAGGGATTTCCCTGCTCCAGCTCCATCTGTGCCTTGCCTCCCGCCCCAGCTGACATGAACTCCTCAGGCTGCAAAGTGGTACCGTGTACCACTTTGGTACACGGTAGCAAGGATGCTTGGTGTGGAACCCCTTTGTAGAGCTGCGGCAGGTGGGGTGTGGGCGTGCCCCATGGGGGCTCCTTGGGGAGGTGCCGGGTGCTGAGTGGTAGGCACTGCGCTGCCCTTCCCCAGTGCTTCACCAGGAGGGCCTAGCCACACTTCTCTAGCCTGACCCTCTTCCTCGCTTATGGATGCCTAGTGCCTTCAATTTTCTCCTCTTAAATCTAAACTCTTTCATATTCCTACCTCTACCACTCAGAGAAGAATTGATTGACAAGAAAACAGAGAGTGCAGTATCTCAGATGCAGTCTGTGATTGAACTTGGAAGAGTGATCAGAGACCGAAAAACTATTCCCATAAAGGTTTGAAATTTTACTTCTATTTTACATGGCACAGACCTAAATTAATTAAGTGTTTGGAATGCTTTTTTAATATAGAGAGCGTCCACCAATGGCCTTTTTCCTTTTCTGCAGTGAGGGTGTGAATGACTTAGTACTAGTCCAGCCTGACTAGAGCTTGAGATTCAAATAAACATTTAATATTCCATTTTTCTGCAGTTTTAGAGGACTGGCTGCTGAGTGAACTTTCCCCTCCCTTTTCCTCCTAGTATCCTTTGAAAGAAATTGTGGTTATCCATCAAGATCCAGAAGCTCTTAAAGATATCAAGTCTTTGGAGAAGTATATCATTGAGGTAAGGTAGATGATTTGTCCGTTTTTGGTACAGATAGACTTAGAACATTATTTTGATGAATAATCCTCAAAGTACATATTGACTCTATAATTTATTTTTATTAGTATAGTCATAACAAATGTAATAATCCATATTTTACACTGTGCTTGGAATCAACATAAATTTGTTGTAATTCTTTTAAAAATATTTCAAGATCAATGAATTTCTTTACCTGTCATCTGTCATCTTCATTCACTTCCCTGAAGTTCTGTTCTGTTCTGTTCTTTTCTGTTCTGTCCTTTCCTTTTCCTTTTCCCTTACTTTACTTTTCTTTCTTTTCTTTCGACAGAGTCTCTCACTCTGTCATCCAGGCTAGAGTACAGTAGTGCCTTACCACAACCTCTACCTCCTGGGTTCAAGCGATTCTCCTGTCTCAGCCTCCGGAGTAGCTGGGATTACAGGCACCCGCCACCACGCCCAGCTAACTTTTGTATTTTTAGTAGAGAATGGGGTTTCATCATGTTGGCCAGGTTGGTCTCAAACTCCTGACCTCAAGTGATCTGCCCACCTCGGCCTCCCAAAATGCTGGGATTACAGGCATGAGCCACTGTGCCTGGCCTTCTGAAGTACTTTTTGATAACTACCAAAGAAACTTTGTTCCTCCAAATTATGCAAGTGACAAGTACCCTCGCATGTAAAAAGTCGAAGCAATAGCATAGGGAGCCTCTCTCCACCCCATTTCTCCCTGGAGTCTCACTTCCTGGCTGCTTCATAATTTATTTAATTACTGTCCTCTTGTTTGACATTTAGGTTTCTGATTACAAACAAAAGCTTTGTGTGTACATATATGCATATATCAGTGTATGGATATTGGATAGATTCCAGAAGTGGAGTTTTGGGGTCCAAGTTTATAGTGTCAGTTGTCTTCCTAAACATTTTTATTCCATGATATTTTAAAGCATCTTTATTCCATGATGTTTTAAAAACAAATATGTTTTACCTCATCTTCTTTGTGATGATAGAAAACAAATATTTTTTTAAAATTTCATTGTTTATTCTTTTCACAGGTGATATTTAAAATCATTATTATAGAAAATGTTAATTTCTATATTTGGTTTTCAGTTGCTTGAAAGTTCCAGAGAAATATTAGAAACCAAAAGTTAGATTTTAAATTCTGACATTAGTACCTGTGGCTATGCATAAAATAGAATTTTTTTTTTTTTTTTTTTGTGACAGGGTCTCGCGCTGTCACCCAGGCTGGAGTGCAGTGATGTGATCTTGGCTCACTACAGCCTCCATCTCCTGGGCTCGGGCAATCCTCCCACCTCAGCCTCCCAAGTGGCGGAGATTAGGCATAGTAGTACAGGCTTTTGTAGAGATGGGGTTTTGCCATGTTGCCCGGGCTGGTCTCTAACTCCTGAGCTCAAGTGGTCCTCCCACCTCGATCTCCTGAAGTGCTAGGATTACAAGTTTGCGCCACCACACCCAGCTGAAAAATTTTGAAATTAACTACTTCATTTGAAATGAGATTAATTAATATAGCTAAATATAACGGCAAAACTAAACATTCCATATTATTTGCTTCAAGCTGTTCTCATTTTCCCATCCGCTACTGTGCCATCACCATCCCTGCTGCATCAGTAATCCTCAGTAGCATGACTGAAGCATGAAGTGTTCTGTTTAACTGATCTTCTGCTTAGTTAATAGTTAACCTTGTGGTACTCTGCAATTGCTTGCACAAAGGTTACCTCTGAGGGATGAGGTTTATATTTCTGGGTCTGGAGTCCTTTTTCTGTTATGCTCAACTGTCTTGATAGATCTTCATAACAAGCATTTTCTTCTTACCATACAAATCACTGGTTTTTAAGCATATTTATAGAATGGTACAACTATCACCATAGTTTAGAACATTTTCCTCGTCCCAGAAAGAAAGCCAGTATTCATTAGCATTCACACACCATTTTCCCCTCAATATCTGACCATCTCCTGGCATCCACGAACCTATTTGCTATCTCTGGATTTGCCTTCTCTGGACATTTCATATAAGTGGAATCATACAATTTGTAATCTTTATGTCTGGCGTGTTTCACCTAGCATAATGTTTCACATTAATTTATGTTGTAGCACGTATGAGTGCTTCGGTCCTTCATGTTGCCAAATACTCTATTGCATGTGTATGCTGCATTTTGTTTATCCATTCACGGTTGATGGACACTTGAGGTGTTCTTGCTTTCTGGCAGTTAGGAATAATGCTGCTGTGGACCTACGTTTTTGTGTGAACATATGTTTTCATTTCTCATTTTTGTTTCCTCTTGTGCATTAACTGTAGGAACTCAATGTTCGAAAAGTTACACTGTCTACAGATAAAAACAAGTATGGCATTCGGCTAAGGGCAGAACCAGATCACATGGTCCTGGGGAAGCGTCTGAAGGGAGCCTTTAAGGCAGTGATGACGTCCATCAAGCAGTTGAGCAGTGAGGAGCTGGAGCAGTTCCAGAAGACTGGTAGGTGTCTACACAGACAAGGGCACCATTTATGTCCTCAGTCTGAGGGATACTTTTTAGGCTACTGTTTGACTTTTAATATCACATCCTTTGCTTTCCTGTCCTGTCGTGTCCTGTCCTTTCCTTTCCTTACTCTCTTCTCTTTTCTCTCTTCTCTCTTCTCTTTTCTTGACAGAATCTCGCTCTGTCATCCATGCTGGAGTGCAGTGGCGCGATCTTGGCTCACTGCAACCTCTGCCTCCCAGGTTCAAGTGATTCTCCTGCCTCAGCCTCCCAAGTAGCTGGGATTACAGGCACGCAGTACCATGCCTGGCTAATTTTTGTATTTTTGGTAGAAACAGGGTTTCACCATGTTGACCAGGCTGGTCTCTAACTCCTGACCTCAGGTGATCCACCCGCCTTCGGTCCCCCAAATTGCTGGGATTATAGGTGTGTGCCACTGCACCGGTCCATCCTTTTCTTAAGTAAAACTTTTTTTCCTGTTGATAAAAATGTTTATTATAAATAATTCTTACAGTTTAGAAAGAAAATAGCTGGGCACAGTGGCTCACATCTGTAATCCCAGGATTTTGGGAGGCCCAGATGGATAGATCACTTGAGATCACTACAGGCACATACTACCACACTTAGCCAGGTGTGGTGGTATGTGCCTGCCATCCCAGTTACTCTGGAGGCTGAGGTGGGAGGATCCCTGGAGCCTAGGGTGATTTTGTCCTTACTTTCATGGTGCTTGCTGACATTGAAGATTTGGGAAAATAATTATGGTTTTGATAAGTGTTATAAAGGGAAAGTGTAGGGTAACATAAAAACATGTGGGGGTACCTAACCAAATGATGGGATTAGGAAAGGGAAATCAGCCCCATCTTGCCACCCCTATACAGAGCATTTCAGGGTGCTCAGAAATTTGCAGCTCTGCCATGATTAGAATCATACATGGTCTGAGTGTGGCTGTCTGACATCCTGTAACTATCCTGGGGCACAAGCTGTTTATTGTTACGGCTTCCTCTGAAGTTGAAAATCATAAGCTAGAAGATGTCTTGAGAAGAGAGATTTGAGGATTCATAAATCAGATGGGGGAACTGTCCCTAAGATTCTCCAAATATTTAGATAGAATTAATAAAACATAAGACATTAGCAGCTAAACCTCAAGTTATTACTAATTACTAATCAACTCAAAATATTAAAATAACAAAGTGTTACGAGCCTTCAAGCCACAAATCTAAATTGTTCACCAGATAGCCAAAGCATCAAAAATTCCTGAGATGGCTGGGCGTGGTGACTCACGCCTGTAATCCCAGCACTTTGGGAGGCCGAGCACTGTGGGCAGATCACGAAATCAGGAGATTGAGACTGTCCTGGCTAACACGGTGAAACCCCGTCTCTGCTAAAAACACACACACACACACACACACACAAAATTAGCCAGGTGTGGTGGCAGGCGCCTGTAGTTCCAGCTACTCAGGAGACTGAGGCCAGGGAATGGCGTGAACCCAGGAGGCAGAGCTTGCAGTGAGCCGAGATCCTGCCACTGCACTGCAGCCTGGGTGACAAAGCGAGACTCTGTCTCAAAAAAAAAAAAAAAAAAAAAAAAATCACTGGGCTAAACCTTATTTGAAATTGAAAGCCTAGTTTCTGAGTGGACTGTTCTGCACTGATGGAAAACAAGATCATCTTCAGAACACAGAGACAAAGTAAACATAAAAATGACACCCGGTTGCTCAGAGCCCAAGAAGGTCATCATCAGTGACAACAGTGGGCCTCCCTATCAGCGGGGGTGTTATCATCAGCAGCTGTGCACATTTCTGCCTCCCCTGAACAGGCATGATGCTCAGTACTACACACTGCCCGTCTCATTTTAGCCTCACCACACCTTGCTCAGCAGGTAGCAGAACACCATGTCATAACAACCAGCAAATAGTGGACCTAAGTTCACTTTCTCTTTAAAGACTGTATTTTCTTCATGACATCCTGCTGCTCTGTGTTTATGGTGAGCATTTGTTGCCTCTTGGTGCCTTCCCTTAGCTTTGTCATGTCTTTGGACCTGAGAGTTTATATAAAACAGTAGATACTGGTGATGACTTAACTGTCTTCAAGGTAGCATAGTGTAATCTAAAGAAAGTTTGTCATGTCTTGGCTACAACCATGACATGAGTCAGAGGGAAATGATCTCTTGAAGCCTCTGTGGCTTTGTTATTGTGAAATTTTAATCAAGAAGGGGCATAATACACGGGTAGTGGGGCAGCTTGAAGAGGAGGGGAAGCTGATTAACAGTGTAGCTGCTTCTCCATAGGGACCATTGTTGTGGAAGGCCATGAATTGCACGATGAAGACATCCGCCTCATGTACACCTTTGATCAGGCCACAGGTGGGACTGCGCAATTTGAAGCACACTCAGATGCTCAGGTATTTTTCTGTTTCCTAGAACATTTCTTTACCAAGAGGTGAGAGCATAAGAGGAGAAAGTATTTGCCTATGCCTTTCCTGATAATGTTGACAGCTTGTCTCAGGGTAAAATAAACCAGTTACTTGGTTTAGATTGGCTTTATTAAACTAATATGTTATTATGCCCTTAACATATGCATTTGTTTAGTGAATACATAAGTAAGCATTTTGTGATTTCTACATGTCAGTAATTGTCCCAAGTGTGGGGTTGCACAAAAATGAACTCTTCAAGGAATGAGTCAGTCAAGGACACCTGAAATTAAGCCAGTTCTTAGTATTCTACCTGATAAGTTATCTGGTAGAAATAAGTACACAGAGGGCTCCTATCCAAAAATAGGTGTAGGGTGAAAAGTGGTCAGGGAACACTCTTTTAAGAGAATATACAAACTGTTTTAGATTCCAGGATCAATATTTTTTGCCATGTTGGAGAAGAGACTATCTCTTTGCAGTCCTGACCAGACATCCCCAGTCAGCATAGTTGTAAGATCTCGCATGTGGGTTTGGGGATATTGCAGGGGTCCCTCTGTGCTTAGCATACCATGTGCAGGGGAAGGTAGAGCAGCACCTCCATGAAAGGAAGGTCGACCTCCTCAGTCCTTTACCCAGGCGCTAAAGTTAGATGTGTACAGAACTCTACGTGGGAAGACAGTGGCAAGGAGTCGGAGGTATCGTAGCTGGGAAAGAAGGCAGGGAGGAGGTTTCTAAACACTGACAGTGGGCAGTTCTTCCTCATTACAGCAGATGTTAGGGGCCTGAAAAGTTGTCCACCTTACAAAAGTGTTATCATGTGATGCTTCTGAGTTTCTTGACATGGCTTACATGTTGTAGTGGCCCTGCGCTGACTGGAATTTTGAGTTTATCATCCATTTCACTACCTCTGATGGCTTTGTGAAGTGAGTCATTTCTTAACTTCTCTGTTTACTCAAAGGTAAATAAGATGATGCCTAATGTACAAGTCTTTTGTAGAGTATATTTTACTCTGCAACATGCTGTGTAACAGAAGCGATAGTGTCATTATTGCTACATCATAATCAGCAACCTTCAGAATAGATGAGATAGAAACATTAACCTTAGCAAAAATATGGCAGTTTAAGTCACAGAAAGTTTTGTGGTCCATTGTAGAATTTGTCTTGAGTCGTTCTGACAAGATCACAGGGGTCATGGTATAGGAAAGTCACTTGGAATTGACTGCGCTGAGGCCGTTGATCCACTTGTTGTGGCCTGAAAAGCTGTGCTGCTCCAAGGGCTTCATGATTATTGATCTTACTTATTAGAAGAGTTGATATTATTTCTTAGATGGCCAAAAAGCAGAGTCATGTGAGGGACTCTGATAAGAGGTGGTCCCAGGGCATCTCCTGTGAGCAGCACCCTACAAAAAAACAAGAAACAAAAACCTGCACACCTTTCTCCAGAGACAGAGGACTAGCTGATTATGAAGAAGTACCTGAATGATAAACTAGATTAATTTTATTGCTTTTGCTCATTTGTGTGAAAAAATAGTGCTGCATTATAGACTCTCCAGATTTAAATAACATTTTGCTGATTTGGGAAGAAGTGTTTCTCCTTATTTGATTGTCATGGTGAGCACTGTTCATTCCCACAGGCTTTGGTCCTCTTAGATGTCACTCCTGACCAGTCAATGGTAGATGAAGGAATGGCTCGGGAAGTCATCAATCGCATACAGAAACTTCGCAAAAAGGTTAGTTTGTCAGTTAAGAATAAGCTACTGTTTTGGCTTTTTGTTTGTTTTGGTTGTTGGGAGAAGATAGGAGAGGCAGGTAATATAAACCATAGTGATCAGTGCATAACAATCACTAATCCATAGTCCATTTGGAATGTATTCTGCAGAAAAGTCACTCCTCTTCCTCTCCCCACGTGTTCACTCCCAGGTCGTAGCCTTCAGCCAGCCTTTGCCTTTTCCCATCCTTTTTTTTTTAGCTCCGTTGGGCTTCTACAGAATATCCCCTGTGACTGGAGCAGAAGGTAATCAGAGATGATAGTGTCTTTGCAGAAGGGCAGAGGTGCAGTCAGCATAGACAGGCTTCTAGCTTAGGGGAGATTCCCGGATTTGGACAGAGTTGGGTAGTTTTTCCTTATTAGAGAGCTGAGGAATATGCAGGGAGCTCATCCTGGAGCGCAGAGGGGCTGCAAAGCCCCTGCTAGTGAGAGAATCAGGAATTTCTTGCCCTGTTGAGGGCAGTGACAGCTACCATACATCTTTCTTCCCAGACGGTTCAAGGTCTGAGGAGGCTGTTCCAGCAGATAAGTGGGTGCTTGTGACCTCTGAATCAGTTCAGAGCTTTGTAAGTGGGTTCTAAGTAATTTCTTGGTTTCAACATTCATGAGGTACTGATTGTTCTAGGAAAAGAAACATGCCCTATCCCCCAAAGAGTGGTGAAAAGGACACAAAGTTAATCATGTACTGAGTGCAGTTAGTCTTACGGATCACCCAGCAGGGAGGGAAGGGTGACTGCCCTTCCGTGATGATTCAGCATGGGATCCGAAGCCCTTGTTCAACAGTACCTTCCTTCAGTTCTGATTAATAGAATGTACTTCCCTTTTAAATTTTTCTGTTGTGTTTTCAGTGCAATCTGGTTCCAACTGATGAAATCACAGTGTACTATAAAGCAAAGTCTGAAGGAACATATCTGAATAGTGTTATTGAAAGCCACACAGAGTTCATATTTGCCACCATAAAGGCTCCCTTGAAACCATATCCAGTTTCTCCATTGGATAAAGTCCTTATTCAAGAAAAAACACAGGTGAGTCCTGAGTTCCACTGAACTACTACTAAAGGGTTTCAGATTAGGTTTGACTTTGTGTACTCACGTGTTGATATTCTGTCCCACAGTAGAGATCGGCACAGCACTCTGTCTTGAAGTATTGCTCTGGACAGTAGTGGGTAGAGTCAGAGAGTGGAAGCCCAGAAAAGATGGAGCAGGGAGGGAAGATGGAACTGTTTTCACAACAGTTCTCTTAAGGAAGGTAGCCAGGAGGGTACATGAGCTTTGCCCGGAAATAAAATGGCCTGTTTTTTCTAAAACTAGAAAAGGCAGTGTGTGGATTCTGGTAATTATCATTAAAAGTAAATAGCAATTGGCTTGAAAAACATTTAACTCTTCTGGTAGTGGGTTCTCCATAAAAGTACAGTACAAAAAAAAGAAAGATTACAATAGCATTTTTGTTGTTACATCTAGGAATTTTAGATATACTTATGAAAGTATGATATTAAGGTAGGGAAGATATTGGCTTATAACTTAGAAGTAGATCATTTAGACTGGGCACAGTGGCTCACACCTGAAATCCCGGCACTTTGGGAGGCCAAGGCGAGCAGATCGCTTGAGGTCAAGAGTGTGAGACCAGCCTGGGCTGGTGAAACCCCATCCCTACTAAAAATACGAAAATTAGCTGGGCATGGTGGTACACGCCTGTAATCCCAGCTATTTGGGAGGCTGAGGCAGAAGAATCACTTGAACACAGAAGGTGGAGGTTGCAGTGAGCCGAGATCGCATCACTGTACTCCATCCTGGGCGACAGAGCAAGACCCTGTCTCAAAAAAAAAGAAAAAAAAAAAAAGAAGTTGATCATTTAAAATATACCTCAGTCACTTACTTAATCATTTTCTCCGGTCTCATTCTATGAGACAAGTAGGACAAGACAAGGAGGGGCTGATGATGGCTGTTTATTTTTTCAGTGAGGCGAGTTGTAGTGTAGTTTCATTTTGTATTTTGCATATTGTGTAATTATTTGATTAAGTGAGCATATATTTTTAAGAAACCAGGATAAGAAGAGAAGAAAAATGGGATATAAATTGTAGCTTTTGATACTTTGAGTAATGAGATTGAATATGTTATCAATTGTGTACAGCTCTTGTTGTTACTGAGAAGTCACTGTGTTACACGATGGTGTGGCACATTGCAGTCAGGTGCCGCAGTTACTCAGTCATATGTTCTCGTGCTCAGTTGAAGGGATCTGAAATGGAAATTACACTCACCAGAGGATCTTCCCTTCCTGGTCCTGCTTGTGCATATGTCAATCTTAACATTTGTGCAAATGGCAGTGAACAAGGTAAGAGTAAATTCCATGATTTGTGTGACTTTTTTTTAGTTATACTTATGGATGTGAAAAAACAACCAAAAAAACTTATGGATGTTTTTAAGAGAATTGGAAGAATTATTTAATCGTGTTTAATAGATAACTTTTTCTTCTTGTCATCAAAATGAATTCACTAGGCAAGATGCAGTGGATCATGCCTGAAATCCTACCGCTTTTGGAAGCCAAGGTGAGAGGATTGCTTGAGGCCAAGAGTTCAAGACTAACCTTGCCAACATAATAAGATCCTGCCTCAATTAAAAAAAAAAAAAAAAAAGGGCCAGACATGGTAGCTCACACCTGTAATCCCAGCACTTTGGAAGGCGGAGGCTGGTGGATTACTTGAGGTCAGGAGTTCAAGACCTGATAAACATGGTGAAACCCTGTCTCTACTAAAAATACAAAAATTAGCCAGGCATGGTGGCAGGTATCTATAATCCCAGCTACTCAGGATGCTGAGGCATGAGAATTTCTTGAACCCGGGAGGTGGAGGTTGCAGTGAGCTGAGATTGCACCATTGCACTCCAGCCTGGGTGACAAAGCAAGACTGTCTCACCAAAAAAAAAAAGAAAAGAAAAATGAATCCACTAAAGTAAATGATTGGACTTATGCTTGTGGAAGCATGAAGCAGATACAGTTTTCCCTATTCCTCCTGCTAAATACATCTAAACACCCTGGATATTACATGTAAAAACAAGCATAAGAAGACTCTCAAAGATGTAAGGAAGAAAGCAGACCACCTAAGGACCTTGTAACCAAGTGACCTAAAAGTAGTAAGTTCAGGGTTTTCTTTTCTGCCTCGTATACCCAAACTTGGAACTGAAGAAGCTGGCAACCTGGAAATGTCAAGTACAGACCAAAGAAAGCCTCAACAAAAATTCTGCTCCCTTGACAAAGGATCAAGAGATGGGCAGCCTAGCAAGACAGAAAATTTTGAAACAGTAACTGCTCTACTCTAGCCAGACACCATAGAAAAAACTATGGCCCCACCACCACCCACATTAGCAAAGGCCAAGTGGGGAGCCTGGACTTCACCCTTGCCAAGCTGAAGACCCCTCCCCTGTCACAGGGGTATCAGAGAAGACAAAGTAGGAAGCTGGGACTTTCATCCTAGTGGGGGGCAGTGATGAGCCCCTCAGCCCGGTGGCATCAGTGGAGGCCACATGGAAAGCCTAGATTTCCATCCCTTCTGGGCAGTAACAAGGCATCCCTCCCATTTACAAATGCATGGAAGCAATGAGGCCACACACCACGAGCAACTCCTCTGCAGTGTCAGTTAAGGTATGCGTGAAACCCAAACAGGATAAACCCAAAAGAATCCACATCTACATATATCATAATCAAACTTTTGAAAACCAAAGACAAAAAAAGTCTTGTGTGCAGTGAAAAAGATATAACACCTAACTTACAGGGGAAGAACAATTCAGATGATATTGGATTTTTCATCAGGAACTACAGAGGCCAGAAAATGAAAAGGCAGCATTTTTCAAGTGCTGAAAGATAAGTATTGTCTACCAAGAATTCCATATCAATCAGAGATACCCTTCAGGATGATGGGAAAATAAAGACATTCTCAAGTGAAAGAAAACTAAAAGAATTCGTTCCCAGCAGACCAGTCCTAAAAGAGTAGCTAAAGGATGTTCTTACCACAGAAAGGAAATAATGAAAGAGGGAATCCAGAAACATCAGGAAGGAAAAAAGAAAAATGGAAAATCAAAATGGAGGGTAATTCAATAGACTTTCATTACTCTCATGGGTCCAGCAAGCACTATATCATTGTTCGATGTGGTTCTCTGTGTATATACACTAAGGCCTCAACATCATCAGTGAGTTCTTGGGTCCTGCAACTTTAAGTGAAGTGATGTACTGTGTGCCATGGGAACTTAACTCCTGTGGTAAAGTTGGTTTATTATATAGTACATCATTCTGCTTGAAGTCACAGTTTCCAAGAACCTACCAGCAACATTAAGGATTTACTGAACAAGACATAATAGTTAAGACAATTACAAAGGAGACAAGGTTTCTACATTTGTCACAAACCGGTAAAATATTGACACCAGTGGACCTTAGGAAGTTATGTTTATGTTAGGTACTACTTGGAGTTACCACTAAGACTATACCACAGGATACATATAAAACCCTAGAAAAATAAAAAATGGAACTCTAAAATATGTTTTAAGTAACTGTATTAGTCCATTTTTCATTGCTATAAAGGAATACCTGAGGCTGGCTAGTTTATAAAGAAGGTTTATTTGGCTCACAGCTCTGCAGGCTGTATGAGAAGCATGGCGCAAGCATCTGCTTCTGTTGAGGGCCTCAAGAAGCTTTTACTCTGCTTTACAGAAGATGAAGTGGGAGCAAGTGTATCACATGATGAAGAGAGGGAGCAAGATAGAAGCCAGGCTCTTTTAAACAACCAGCTATCGCATGAACGAACACAGTGAGAACTCACTCATTACTGCAACAAGGGTACCAAGCCATTCATGAGGGATCGGCACCAGTGACCCAAACACCTCCCACTAAGCCCCACTTTCCCACATTGAGGATCACATTTCAACATGAGAGTTGGAGGAGACAAATATCCAAACTATATCAGTAACCCACAAGAAGCTAGGAGAGAAAATCAGAACAAATACACCAGGCACAGTGGCTCACGCCTGTAATCCCAACACTGGAAGGCCAAGGCAGGCGGATCACCTGAGGTCAAGAGTTCAAGACCAGCCTGGCCAACATAATGAAACCCCACCTCTACTAAAAATACAAAAATTAGCCAGGCTTGGTGGCGGGCGCCTATAGTCCCAGCTACTCAGGAGGCTGAGACAGGAGAATCACTTGAACCCGGGAGGCGGAGGTTGCAGTGAGCCAAGATCAGGCTCCTATACTCCATACTGGGTGACAGAGTGAGACTCTGTCTCAAAAAAACAAGCAGAGCAAATGAAAGATTGGCATATTGTTAAAAACACATTAGCCAAGTATATGCTGTCTATAACAAACTTCTAATACAATGACACAGGTGAGTTGAAAGTAAAAGGGTAGAAAAATATATACTATGCAAACATTAATCAAAAGAAGCAGGAATGGTCATGTTTGTATTAGATGAAACAGACTTCAGAGCAAAGAAAATTACCAGGGGCATTAAATAATGATAGAAGTGTCGGTACACAAAGAAAACAGTGATCCTAAATTTATATGCGTCTAACAAAAGAGTTACAAAATACATGAAATAAAAAGATACAGACATTAAAGGAGAAATAGACAAATCTACAACTATAGTTGGAGACTTCAAAGTACCTTTTTCAGTAATCAATAGACCAGTTAGAACACCTCAGCCAAAAATAGCAGAATATAAATTATTTTTGAGCTCTCACAGAACTTTGCTGAGATACATTATAACCTGGGCCATAAAACAAACCTCAGCCAATTAATACAGTTGAAACCAGAGTGTGCTCTCTGACCACAGTAGACTCAAACTATTAATTAGTAATATAATAATGAAAATCTGCACACTCTTAAAAATAAACAACATGCTTTTAAATTATCCATGATTAGGGAAGAAGTCTCAAGAGGAAAAGAAACATAGAACTGAGTGTAAAGGAAAATACGACATCAAAATATGTGGAATGTGGCTAAAGCAGTCCTGAGATGGAAATCTGTTGCACTAAAAACTGAAAGAAAGATGGTTTCAAGTCATAACCTAAGGTCTAAACTCAAGAAACTAGATAGGAAAAAAAGGCAGAATAAATGCGAAGTAAGAAGAAGGAAAAACATAAAAATAAGAGATCAGTGCAATTGAAAACAAAAATGATAGAGAAAATTAATGATACAAAAATCTGGTTCTTACCAAAAAATTCAGCAAAATTAATAAACCTCTAGTGAGACTAATAAAGAAAAAGAAGACACAGTTGCAAATCAGGAATAAAAAGAATTATCGATACAGATTGCCAAAATCAAAAACGCAAATACTATGAATAAATCTCCATATGTAAGTTTGACAACTTGGATGCTTGTCGCCCAGGCTGGAGTGCAGTGATGCAAACTCAGCTCACTGCAACCTCCACCTCCTGGGTTCAAGTGATTCTCATGCCTCAGCCTCCCGAGTAGCTGGGATTACAGGTGTGCCACACCACGCCTGACGAATTTTTGTATTTTTTTGTAGAGACGGGGTTTCACCCTGTTGGCCAGTCTGGTCTCAAACTCCTGGCCTGAAGTGGTCTGGCCGCCTTTGGCCTCCCAAAATGCTGGGATTACAGGTTTGAGCCACTGTTCCTGGCCTGAAGTGAACCCTGTTTCTAAAAAACACAAACTACTACAACTCACACAATATCAAACAGATAATTTTAATGGCCCTATAATTATTAAGGAGATGAATTTGTAATTTAAAATCTCTGAACTAATCTCCAGGCCCAGTTTCACTGGAGAATTCTTACCAGAATTAACACCAGTTCTACACAGACTCTTCCAGAAAATAGAAGAGGAAGGAACATTTCACTAATTTTATGTGGTTATTAACCTGCTACCAAAACCAGATAAAGACAGTATTAACAAAAAAGATAGGCTGGGCATGGTGGCTTATGCCTGTAATCTCAGCACTTTGGGAGGCCAAGGCGGGTGGGTCACCTGAGGTCAGGAGTTGGAGACCAGCCTGGCCAACATGGTGAAACACCATCTCTGCTAAAAATACAAAAATTAGCCAAGCCTGGTGGCGGGCGCCTGTAATCTCAGCCTACTCGGGAGGCTGAGGCAGGAGAATTGCTGTAATCTGGGAGGCAGAGGTTGCAGTGAGCCAAGATCGTGCCATTGCACTCCAGCCCAGGCCGACAACAGCGAAACTCTGTCTCAAAAAAGAAAAAAAAAAAGATAGAAAACAGATATTCCACATGAATATAAATGTAAAATTCTTCCCAATAAATTATTAAATAGAATTCAGCTATGTATACAAAGAATTATGCACCATCACCAAGTGGGATTTATTCCAGGGATGCAAGGCTGATTCAATATTTAAAAATCAATCTAGTCCAGGCGAGGTGGGTCACGCCTGTAATCCCAGCACTTTGGGAGGCTGAGGTGGGCGGATCACAAGGTCAGGAGTTCAAGACCAGCCTGACCAACATGGTGAAACCCTGTCTCTACTAAAAATACAAAAATTAGCCGGGCATGGTGGCGCGTGCCTGTAATCCCAGCTACTCAGGAGAGTAGGATTATTGAGGCAGGAGAATTGCTTGAACCTGGGAGGCAGAGGTTGCAGTGAGCCGAGATCGCACCACTGTGCTCCAGCCTGGGCGACAGAGGGAGACTCCATCTCAAAAAAAAAAAAAAAAAAAAAAAAAACAGTGTAATTATCGTATTGTCAGACTAAAAGATTACATGAGTATAGCAGTTGATTCATAAAAAGCATTTGATCAAATTCAACACCCATTCATGATGAAAATCCTCACAAAAATAGGAAGAGATGAGACCTTTGTAGACTGGATAATGAGCATTTTGCAAAAATCCTACAGCTACCATTATACCTAATGGGGAAAGCCTGAATTCTTTCTACCTAAAATCAGGAACAAGGCAATCACAACTCATATTCGACATTGTACTGGAAGTTCTAGCCAGTGGACCACGGCAAGACAAGGAAATAAAAGTCATGCAGATAAAGGAATAAAGCTGACTCTATAGAAAATCATAAGGAACGTACATACAAACACCTGAAAAAATAAGCCAGGCTTGGTGGCTCACGCCTGTAATCCCACTTTGGGAGCTAAGGCAGGCAGATCACCTGAGGTCAGGAGTTCAAGACCAGCCCGGCCAACATGGTGAAACCCTGTCAAAAAAATATAAAGAATTAGGTGTGATGGTGGTCACCTGTACTCCCAGCTACTCAGGAGGCTGAGGCAGGAGAATCACTTGAACCTGGGAAATGGAGGTTGCAGTGAGCCGAGATCGCGCCATTGTACTGTAGTTTGGGCAACAAGAACGAACTCCATCTCAAAAAAAAAAAAAAAAAAAGCTCATATTGCCTGGTTTTAAGATGTGGCCTGGGATCACCATATTGATCTTCCCATGCCAGCTGCTCCCATGATGGTTGTGTGTTTATTTAGACCTGTGATGATGTCTCAGACAGTACATGGTTCCCTGAACTGCTTTGCAACTTCAGTGATGTTGTATGGCATTGAGCTGGTCCATCACTGCCAACATCCTGGCTGTCTCAGGTTACCCTGTAGAAGGAATCGGATGGTCAGTGGTGTGCATCAGTAATGTAAACAAGAACAGTGTTCTTGTACAGAGGGCCAGCAGCATGAGCAGTGATAAGACAGGTAGGGCCTATTTTCCCATCTACCAACTCCAGGACTGGCCATTCCTGGATCAGTTGACCAGACACCTGGAAAGAAGAGCTCTCAACTCCAAGATTATTTTCTTAGGAATAGCTTTAAATGCAGCCACAGCTTGGTCATCTGCCTTAATATGATTTGATATGTTTAGCAATTTACTGTCCTGCTGAAAGCATTCATATTATGAGGGAAAAAACCATACAAATCATTGCTAAATCTGTTATTTTTAAATGTTTGGCCTTTTTCTGTACCCTTTGGATTCAAGCATTAATTGGGTTTCCAAAGTAATTGAATAGAAATCATATTGCTTATAAAAAAGAAAAAAACTTTTGAGTCACAGGATGTAAGATAAACATACAAAAATGAATTTTATTTCATAATAGCAATCTATACTAGCAATGAACAAGTGGGCAATGAAATTAAAAATGTGGTATCATTTACAGTCACTTAAAAAAAGATGCTAGGCCAGGCGTGGTGGTTCATGCATGTATTCCCAGCATTTTGGGAGGCTTAGGCAGGAGGATTACTTTAGCCTGGGAGTTCGAGACCAGCCTCGGCAACAAAGTGAGACCCCATCTCTACAAGAAATAAAAAACTAGGCAAGTGTGGTGGTGTTCGCCTTTAGTCCCAGCTACTTGGGAGGCTGAGGTCGGAGGATTGCTTGAGCCTAGGAGATGGAGGCTGCAGTGAGCCATGATCATGCCACTATACTCCAGCCTGGGCCACACAGTGAGACCTTGTCTCCAAAAAAATATTCAGATGTAAACCTAATAAAACATGTTAGGACTTGTATACTGAAAACTCCAAAATAGGGATGAAAAAAATCAGACAAAATCTAAGTAAGTGGAGAGACATGTGTATGGATTAGAAGATTCAATATAGTAAAAATGTCTCTTCTATCCTGCTGTGGTTTGAGTGTGTCCTCCAAAACTCAGGTTAAAATGTCATTGCCATTGTGACAGCATCATGAATTAGTTAATTACTTCACAAGAGTTATGATAATTCTTACCCAGTCCAATGGTATGATCTTAACATCAGAAACCTGTACTTGTCAGAGTCCTTTCCATTGCATCTCCTCAAAGATGAAACACTTTAGATTCACTGTTGCTTACAATAGTTTTCAGGAAAGTACCAGAGTAAAACAATTAACTGTCGTTGGATGACAAGACTTTAAATGGCCATGGTTAAATATCTAATGAGAGTTCATTATACTAATGTTGCAATTGACAAGGAAGTTTAGTTATTTCTGTGGTATACAGCATTTTAAGGTAACTAGAATTGTGACTGATAACATTAGACCAGGTCTATCAGATTTCTAAGAATTTCACACAATTTCTGGAACACATTATTTGTACAAGTTAAAGAAGGTTAAACAACATTTCTTATTTGACAGTGCTTCCCATGCAGATCTAACATAGTCAAATAAGTCTAACTTGTTTACTATTTCTCTTCATAATGAAAGAAAATTCTCTTGAGATATTTCAGGGGGCCTCTGGAAGCTCCCAAAGTTAGCTCGAGGTCAGAAAGACTTAAGTTTAGAGTTTGATTTTGGGAAGCTAGTAAAAAATATCAAAGGCTTAAAACACTTGATTAACAGGATTGCAGGTCACTGAAACTACAGTCACTCATTTAACCAAAGTGATAATTAAAAATATCAAAGGCAAATATAGAAAGTCACACAGTTATAAAAAGACCTGAGCAGTTTTAATAGAGAGGACTCTGTTTCTCTGTTTTCTTTTCTGTAGAGACAGTGTCTCACTACACTGCCCAGTCTGGTCTTGAACTCCTGGACTCAAGCAATCCTCCTACCTCAGCCTCCCAAAGTGCTGGTATTATTAAGGCTTATTAATTTGATAATTTATAAATAAATTCATTCAGAACTTACCCAGGTTGACCACACATAAAATTCCTTTTCCAAGATTCCTCTTCCACAAACCTACTACAACTTTCTTATGTCCCTTCTGTTTTGGATTAAATTCTTCCTTCCTCTTACTGTGAAACAAGTCATTCTACTATAAGGCAAAGTTAGTCTTTTTCTCTTAACGAACACACATCCTTCATACTTCATAGCTTCACCTTACCAAAACCATGTCTTTTCCTCACATACAGAATCATTTCTCTTATTCTAGTTATAACTGTCACATCAGCATTCTATAGATTGGCAAATCTATGAATCAAATTTGTAGAAACATATGCTTCCTTATAGTATAATTTATGTTCCACTATTAATTCTTCAGTATTTTATTTGGAAAATATCTACATATCCAATGAATATTCATCATTTAAATTAACAAAACTCCAAGGCTGTAAATTACCAGTGGGGAGCTATTTTTGAGTAGACGTAACACAAACAAAGCTAGCTATCATTAAGTTATTTCTCTGTTAGCTACTTTTACAGCATGTGCATGTTTGGCAGTCTTCACAAAAACAAGAATCCTAAAGAGTTTAATAGATGAGATTTTTTGTTTTATTGCTGCACTTGAAAAACGTGAAGTAATGGATACTGGCACCCACTTGCACATTGTTCATAGGTTGAACTCATAGTTGTATAATTATAAATATGTAGTGGAGGTAACATAAACTTATTTGATAGTAAATCCTGGTAGGATTTAAAAGTTGTATATCTGCATTATATATTCTTACCCAAGTCACATGAACTTGAAAAGCATGTGTGTTGGTTTCTATATTGCTGAGAGAATACTTAATTTATGTGAAATGCTTATTTTTCTTTAAATCAATTAAATAGAAATCTTTTATGAATTAATTTTTGACCATACCATTTGGAGGTAGAAAAACATCTCATGGCTGGGTGCGGTGGCTCACGCCTGTAATCCTAGCCCTTTTGGAGGCCGATGCAGGCGGATCACTTGAGGTCAGGAGTTCAAGACCAGCCTGACTAACATGGAGAAACTCCATCTCTACTAAAAAAAAAAAAAACAAATACAAAAGTAGCTGGGCATGGTGGCACATGTCTGTAATCCCACCTACTCGAGAGGCTGAAGCAGGAGAATCACTTGAACCCAGGAAGTGGAGGTTGCGGTGAGCCAAGATCGTGCCATTGCACTCCAGCCTGGGCAACAAGAGCAAAACTCCGTCTCAAAAAAAATAAAAATAAAAAAAACACATATACGTAGCATACCTACATGCACAGGCATGTATAAACATACAGATAAGCAGATTTCTTAGCTTTCATTTGAAAACTGTAGCCATGTGCTAGGTACTATAATATAAAACACACTAGTATATGAAACAATAGCTGGATCAAAAGTATATTCCCAGCAGATGGAATAAATTAAGGTTACTTGCTTAGGTGGCCAAAGTGCTCTACTAGTATTTTTGGAAGAGTCTTAAGATTTTTCATTTAAACATTAAACAAAGAGTTTTAAAGCCTTGACACAAAACACTGTCCTTAAAAAGGAAAAGTGATACATTGAACTAAATGAAAATTTAGGTTTTGCTTTGAACATCCTATAAAAGGATGAAAGACAAGCTACAGACTGGGAGAGAATCTTTATAAAACAACATATTTGACAAAAGACATATCTAGAATACGTAAAGATCTTTTAAATCTCAACAGTAAAGAAAAATCCAGTTAGAAAATGGGGTAGAGATATGAACAGACATTTACCAAAGGGAATATACAAATGACAGAAATGTCCATGACAATATTTAACGTCATTAGCCGTTAGGAAAATTCAAGTTTAAATCACATTGAGGTCTTAATACACAGCTATCAGAATGACTAAAATTGCAAGTAGTGACAGTACCAAATGCTGTATCTCATACATTGCTGGTGAGAATATAGAATGGTATGATCACTCTGGAAAATAGTTCGGCAGTATCAGAAAACTAAATATGTGCTTTCTATAATGACTCGCAGTTGCACTCCTAGGTGTTTATCCCAGAGAACTGAAAACTATGTTCACCACCACATGAATGTATATAGTACTTATATTCATAATAGCACCAAACTATAGACGACCCAGATATTCTTCAGCAGATAAATGGCTAAGCAAACTGTGGTACATATCATAGAACATTACACAGTAATAAAAAGGAACAACTATCAGCACAGCAACTTATTTTAATCCTTAGAAATTGATGCCAACTGAGGCCAGGCACAGTTGCTCATGCCTGTAATCCCAGCACTTTGGGAGGCCGAGGCAGGCAGATCACCTGAGGTCAGGAGTTTGAGACCAGTCTGGCCAACATGGTGAAACCCTGTCTCTACTGAAAAAATACAAAAATTAGCCAGGTGTGGTGGTGGGTGCTTGTAATCCCAGCTACTTGGGAGGTTGAAACAGGAGAATCTCTTGAATCCAGGAGGCAGAGGTTGCAGTGAGCTGAAATCGCACTACTGCATTCTAGCCTGAGCGACAAAGCTAAACTCCATCTCAAAAAAAAGAAAAGAAAAGAAAAGAAATTGTTGCCAACTAAAAAAAGTCCCAAAAGGTTCCATACTGTATGATTGCATTTACATAACATGTTTTAAATGATAAGATTATAGAAATGGAGACTGTTGTTTGCCAAAGATTAAGGAGGGAGTGGGCCTGGGAGGGAATTGGGTATGGATATTAAAAGGCAACACGAGGATTCTCATGGTGGCAGAACTACTCTGTATCTTAATGATGGTGATGGGTACAGGATTTTACACGAGTGATAAAATTGCATAGAACTAAACATACCCACATGTACACATGCCCCAGTGAGTAAAAGTAAAACTGAGGCAATCTGAATAGGATCAGTGGATTGCATCAGTGTCAATATGCTGGTTGTGGTATACACTGTAGTTTTGTAAAATGTCACCATTAGGGGAAACTGGGTAAAGGGCCTGTGGTATCTCACTACGTGCATTTGGCTCTACAATTAACTCAAAATGTTCAAATATATTAATAAAGTAAATATCCGTACATGAATCTAAGGTGCAGAATAAATCAACATCAGGGGTCAGATAGTATTTTTAACCATCGTGACCTGTGGGAATATACATATGGCACAAAATGAAAAATGACAATCATAAATAAGAATCATGAATACAAAGGTTTAAATCTAGAAAAAGACAAGAACAGATTGCCTGGTAGAGTTCTATGCCTGGACCATATCTACCAAGGATTGCCAAAACACATGCCAAGGATGGAGATGTGTGCGTGTGTGTAGTGTATATATTGCATATGCACTATGTATGTATATATATGTATATATATCCATCCTTGGTATGCTTTTATATGTATATAATAAGCTATATATACACATATATATAGTGTATAGTTGGGGGAAAAGGAAAAAAATTAGGGCTTAAACCCCTTTGTATCCCTTTTCCTCCAAATGTAACATTTTCTTTTTAGTTTTATTTGTCTGATTGAGGTGTTATTTTTGTGGCTTTTTAGGTGGAGTATTGCTCCTGGAAAATCCAAAAGGTGACAATAGGTTGGACCTTTTAAAGCTGAAGAGTGTTGTCACTAGCATTTTCGGTGTGAAAAATACAGAGCTGGCTGTCTTCCATGATGAAACAGGTATGTGGAAAGTGAGAGGAGCCTACGTCCTTTGACTCAAGATGGATTGGTGAAGGTCTTAATTTGCTGTCAGTTGTACTATACAACTTTTGCATTTTTCCTAACTCTCTTGAGTCAGGGCCCAGCTCTTCAGCAGTGCCTGCCTGCAGTGTCTATTCACGCCTCCTCATTGTGTCATGTGACTGAAAACCCTGGGCTTAATGGTTCTAATCTTTCCCTCTCACCTGTTAGCTAGCTGGTGGACTTCAGGCTTCAGAGTCCTCCGTTGTGAGGTTGTTTTTGTTTTTGAGACAGGGTCTCACTCTGTCACCCATGCTGGAGTACAGTGATGCAGTCATGGCTCACTGCACCCTCGGCCTCCTGGGCTCAAGTAATCCTCCTGCCTTGACCTCCCAAGTAACTGGGACTACAGGCATGCACCACCACGGTTGGCTAATTTTATTTAATTTTTTTGGAGAGACCAAGTCAGTATATTGCCCAGTCTGGTCTTGAACCCAGGGCCTTAAGCAGTCCCCCTGCCTTGGCGTCCCAAAGTGCCAAGATTCCGGGTGTGAGTTACCACACCCAACCGTGAGTTTTAACTTTATTAAACACAATGCCTGGATCTCACTAAGTCTGGATTCTCAATAAAGCAAACCTGAACAATTTTTAAAGAATTATAGATGCATTCTCCCACTGTTACGTATTGAATTGTGACCTCTGGAAAAAAAAGATTATGTCCTAACCCCTTGTATCTCTAAATGTGACCTGTGGAAATAGGATTATCGCAGATGTAACTAGTTAGGATGAGGTCATACTGGAGTAGCGTGGGCCCCTAATCCAGTATGACTGTTGTCATTGTAAGAAGGTGGCCATGTGAAGACATAGAAACACACGGAGAAAATGCCATGTGGTGACAAAGGCAGAGATTGGAGTTACACACAGCTGCAAGCCAAGAAACAACCAAGATTGCCGGGAGCCTCCAGAAGCTAGGAAGAGGCAAAAAAGGATTCGCCTACAGGTTTCAGAGGGAGTACATCTGCCAACACTTTAATTTTGGACTTCTGACCTCCAGAACTTTGAGACAGTAAATTTCTTTTATTTTTATTCCCTAGCCCCCTGCAGTTTATGGGACTTTACTATGGCAGCCTCAGAAAACTAATACTCATTTTATGAATCTGAATGCTCATTTTCAGAAACTTTTAAATAACTTAAAAGAAGAAATGCAAATGGCCAACTAAGGAACAACTGGTGCATCTTAATGGTAATCAGGAACTTGCAAGATAGTACCACAGTGAGGTAGTGTTAACTGCCACCAGATTGGCAAAAACTAGAAGAATCTGGCAGACTCAAATGTTGTCAGGGATATTGCATAATGGGAACTCTCATTCACTGCTGGATTATGAATTGTTGGAACCACTGGAAAACTGTTTGCTATTGTATCCATTAAAGGTTGGATAGGAGAAGCAAAAGCAATGTGGGAGAAACCAAGTAAAATTCTACAAGAAGGTAGCAAGTTAGAGGTCTGAGAAAAATCTCTAACCAGGTTCCACCAAGGTGGTGGGTGAGTCAGTGGAAAGCTGGATCTCTGCCTAAAGTCACGGTAGGATGAGAAGTAGAAACGAGCAAAAACAGGCTAGAGTGCACATCTATCTGACTGCATCCGACACTGACAGGTGCCTTGCAGAAGAAACTGCTGGTACACTTTTCCAGAGAGTTGCACACATTCCTGGCCTGGAAGTTGGAAGAGCAGAGGCAGGAGCGTGGGCTGCTCACTGTCCCACTTAACCCAACAAGTTGGCAGATTCACAGCAACCTGAGAAAGCCAAGGGCACGGGCCCCATGTTAGCCTGTTTAGCATAATGACTGTTACTAAACTTCTACCTTCTAAATCCTGTGTAGATTTCTCTGTGATCAAGCCATTACCCAGAACCAGGTCAGACAGAGAACCTGGGAAATAGTTTTAGCTTAGCTGCATTGACACAGGATGAAACCACCATAGTTCACCCCATTGTGATCTTGACATCTATACATGGCTCTTTAAATCATATGTAACTTCCAAATAAAGACCCTAGTAGATTAAAAAAAAATAATCACACTTTTAACTCTTTCTTTTACCGCTTCAAAGATGCTAACTTCATTACCCAAAACGAGATAGAAAGTTACCTTATCCTTCTTTGGGTAATGTTGATTTCTCTTCTAGCTGAGCCATACGTCCCTCTTTTGCTGTTCTTTAACTTCACTGAGGTATAAGGTTAACCCGTTAAAACATTTCATGTTATATGGTAAGGAAATAAGAGAGTGGAAAAATAAGAATTGGCTAATATATATTAATACATAATGCCACACTTCATTTGCTGAAAAATGAGTTCTCTGGTCAAGCGATGCTATGTGGAATGCTGTGTTGGTAAATAAGACATTCTCTACCTCCATGGATGGTGGGTTTGCCAGAAGCGTTATAGGTGACAGTGGCAAATCCTTGTCCAAAAGGAGTGTGTGTTCCAGTAAGACCAAAGCACTGCCTTTTCCCATAATGGAAACAGTGCAGTACAACCAACCTGCCATCAGGAGTCTGGCTTGTCTTTCCTGGCAATAACACTGTATCGAAAGCTCAAGTAATGGTTCCCGCTGTTGGTAGGTGGGATACGCAGTAGCAGCTGTAGCAAAATCAGCGTTAGGGAGTGGAAGTAATGTTGTGGAGCCCGTGGTTATTCTTCCTCCCAGCCTGGGTGGCCCCTTTGTTCATCAATCCATTGGGCAAGGGCAGAAGTGGCTGGCGGCAGAATAGATCATGTCCACTGATTATTATTATTATTATTAATTATTTTTTATTTTTTGAGACAGGGTCTCACTCTATCACTCAGGCTGGAGTGCAGTGGCTCAATAATAGTTCAGTGTAACCTCAAACTTCTGGGCTCAAGCAATCCTCCCACCTCAGCCTCCAAAGTAACTAGGAGTACAGACACATGCCACCATGCCTGGCTAATTCTTTTCTTTTTCGTAGAGAGGAGGTCTTGCTGTATTGCCCAGGCTTAGTCTCCTGGCCTCAAGCAGTCCTCCCCTTTCTGCCTCCCAGAGTGATAGGATTACAGGTGTGAGCCACTGTGCCCAGCCTCACCCATTTTTAGATCCTCATTCATAGTCTGCCCATTTGTAGAGATCTGTCCACATACCTCTTGCCCTAACTTCCCTGTCACCAGTTTTCTAATTCTGTTCTTTGAGTCCCTGGCTGTTCTCGTTTAGTCCTGCTTTTGGCCAGTGTCCATGAATCAGTGTAGATCTACTCCTAGCTATTTCTGCTGAGCAAAATGACCAGCCGGCTGCACTGAAAGAAGCTGTGCCCATTGGGAGGATTTCTACCCATCACTATTCTTCAGGGCTACCCAGAGTCAGAACAGGGCCGTTAAGACTGTAATTGTCTACTTTGGATGATACAGCGTATTGTGCAGTAAAGCCCTACACAGCAAGCCCTAAAATGTTTTCTTTCTCTGCCAACCAGTCCCGGAAGACTTCCTACAAGGCCACACCTGTGGCTGAGGGAAGAGACCATGTGGGCCTAGGCTGAGCATGAGCATCTAGCCACTGGTGCAGCAGGTTCCTTGTTCCCTGAGCCAGTGCCCCAGCCTAGTCTCATACCTACCATTTCCACTCGATATTTGGAGGCTGCCCTGTGGGCCTGTCCTATATCACAACCATTACCAGTCATCTGCCTGCGCATGCATCCCCAAGCAACATTTAATGTTCTCTAAATGAAATTACACTGCATATGTTCTGTGTATCATGCTTTTTTTCACATCTGCTCCTGAGTCAAATAACATCTTCTGACTGTAATTAGCACTTTTTAATGTAAGTTTTTCATGGTGAAGCTTGAGATTCTGATATAGGAGGAAATTTTAAGAGGAGCTGTATTATACAGAGAAAATACTAAAATAGAGAAAACAATTAGCCCTATATTTCAGATTATGAATATTATGATGTTTGTTTTGCAACATTGAGATTTCCTACCATTACATGTCATTAAAGGCTGGTTTTATAGAAAAGGCAATGTCTCTTGATAAACAGAAATTAAGTGGAAAGCGTTATCGTAAAAAGATACATGATAGTTAAATAGGAAAAACTGAATGACTTCAGTTTTGAATTTGTTCGTTAACCCTGAAAGAATTGTTGTTGTTATTTTTAGAAATACAAAACCAAACTGACTTACTGAGTCTTAGTGGAAAAACACTTTGTGTGACTGCGGGATCGGCCCCCTCTCTGATCAACAGTTCTAGTACTCTTCTTTGTCAGTATATCAACCTACAGCTCCTGAATGCAGAGCCACAAGGTATGTGCCTCCCCACAGCAGGCAGACTGTGGGGTGCTGGGCATTGAGGTTGTCTTTAATATTCAAATATGTGTGTATTTCTAGTCGGCTTCAAAGTATTGCTTTAAAGTGTGGGCTCTCACACAACTTTGGGGAGCAACCACAGGCTTTTCTTTTGGTGTGTTATAGAGACCCTCATCCATCTGGCATGGTTAGGAAATGAAAAAATTGGTTAGGTAAAAATTACAACTAAATTGTTTGAGTGCCAAAACATTTTAATCTCAAATTTTACTTTCTTTTCTGAGGAAAAATGTTCTGAAAACTTGTATACCTCCATGCCTTAATCAACAGACTAGATTGATAGTGATTTTTTTCCTGATATTTTAGGATCCTCATTGTGCACATTTGTACTGAAGTCTTCGGGCTCCTCACTTGACTATGTACTGAGTATCTGCTCCCCAAGCTGCTGGGCTTTTATATAAGTTTTTTTTTTTTTCTTTTTCCCCTTCCCCTTCACCTCTATGAAATGTTGAGAGCTGTTTCTGCATGGACTGCATCTTCAGCGGTCACACTCATGCTCCTGGACGCGCTGCTGGCCTCAGCACTGCCTGTTAGAGCTGTCCACAGTGGCCACCTCTTTTGGAGCTAGAGGGTGAACTCTCGAGATATAATCCAGTTTGTTCTGTCTTCCACAGAGTGTTTAATGGGGACAGTGGGCACTCTCCTGCTTGAAAACCCACTTGGGCAGAATGGACTCACCCACCAAGGTCTTCTGTATGAAGCAGCCAAGGTGTTTGGCCTTCGGAGCAGGAAGCTAAAGCTGTTTCTGAATGAGACCCAAACGCAGGGTAAGGAGATTGTGGACCGTAAGTTTTTTATTTTTGTTGAAAGTAGATTTTGATGCCATTAACCATTTGTAGCGTATACTTGTAAGATAGTACTATTGTTATCCTGTTTTGTTATTCTTTCCCCAGAAATTTACCATAATATAATTTTCTTTTCTTTTCTATTTTTTTTTTTGAGACTGAGTCTCACTTTGTCTCCCAGGCTGGAGTGCAGTGGCACGATCTTGGCTTACTGCAACCTCCGCCTCCTGGGTTCAGGCCTGGGGCTTCAACCCAGGAACAAGGATTCTCCTGCCTCAGACTTCCGAGTAGCTGGGACTACGGGCGCCTGTCACCATGGCTGGCTCATTTTTGGATTTTTAGTAGAGACGGGGTTTCGCCATGTTGGCCAGGCTGGTCTCAAACTCCTGATCTCAGGTGATCCGCCCGCCTCGGCCTCCCAAAGTGCTGGGATTACAGGCGTGAGCTGTGACGCCCAGTCAATAATATAATTTTTAAATAGCAATTAAAAGTATAATTACTTTTTGCTAAATCTAAAAACTACATTGGTATGTTATTAAAAATACATGCTTCTAGGTAAATCAGCATATTTGCTGACCCTAAAATTGTTCTTTCCCCCAAAAGTCAAAATTATCACAGGGTTGTAAAATAGCCTGACATTACAGCCTTACAGCTGACATTATACCTCCCTTTACAGTTTATAAAACATGTTTGCCTGCATTTTCTCCTTGAGACATGTAACACTGTGAAGAGCTAGGTCATCAGTTGACATATTCCACATTCTATTATCTAGAAAATAGAAATTAAGGGTGGCGACCTGCACTTACTTGCGGTGTCAGGCAGCTTATTTTCTCCTCCTCCCATTCTCCCACTTAGCACTATTCACTTCTGAGATTTCAGCTTCTGTGGCTGCTCTGTCAACTTCTCTGTTGACATCCTCACCCTACCCTCTGAGTTTCGTTCTGTAATCCTGCTACACATCAGACATGTTCACTTTAATATTGCTGCCACTGCAATCACTTCCCCAGACAGCTTCCCTTTGTGGGATCTGTTTTTTTCTGTTTATACCCATTCTTGACATCTCAATTCAAGACTTTTACCATCCCATCCTTTTATTTGTAACACCTGATAGCCTGGGATTTATTGGGCTTTCTGTGTCAGTATTTGTGTCTTTTGGCACTTGTGGAAAATTGCCAGACATTGTCTTGTCCAACTTACCTCTTATTCATTCTCTCTGGTATTCTCTCCTTCTGACACCTTGTTTAGACATATTTTAGATGGACTTTCTCACTCTATCCTACCTCTTATTCTCTTTTCCTATTTTCCCTCCTTTTGTCCTTATATACTACATTCTGGATAATTTTGGCTTTTTTGTCTTACCCTTGTTCCTCTGCAGGTAAGGTGCTTCTTTTCTCTGCTTCCTTGAAGATTTTCCCTTTGTCTTTTACTTTCTGCAGTTTATGATTTCCCTAGGTGTACATTTTTTGGTATAAGGCAGTCTTTATTTCTGTTACAGTGTTTTGGTTTTTTTGTTTTCTTTTGTTTTGTTTTTGAGACTTGGTCTTGTTCTGTCATGCAGGCTGCAGTGCAGTGGCTCAATCACAGCTCACTGCAGCCTCAAACTCCTGGGCTCCAGCGATCCTCCCACGTCAGCCTCCCTAGCTAGGACTACAGGCACGCGCCACCATGCCCAGCTAATTTTAAAATTTTTTTGTAGGGACAGGGTCTCGCTATAAGGTCAAGGCTGGTCTTGAACTCCTGCCTTCAAGTGATCCTCCCACCTTGGCCTCCCAAAGCATTGGGATTACAAGCGAGAACCACCACACCCTGCCTAATTTCTACCATTTTCATTCTATTCGTGTTTTTTGTTTGTTTGTTTTTTGTTTGTTTGTTTGTTTGTTTGTTTTGAGACAGAGTTTCACTCTTGTTGCCCAGGCTGGAGTGCAGTGGCACGATATCCCAGCTCGTTGCAACCTCCACCTCCTGGGTTCAAGCGATTCTCCTGCCTCAGCCTCCTGAGTAGCTGGAATTATAGGCATGTGCCACCATGTGCAGATAATTTTTGTAATTTTATTTTTTTTTTATGATTATTATTTTTATTATTATTATACTTTAAGTTTTAGGGTACATGTGCACATTGTGCAGGTTAGTTACATATGTATACACGTGCCATGCTGGTGCGCTGCACCCACTAATTCATCATCTAGCATTAGGTATATCTCCCAATGCTATCCCTCCCCCCCTACCCCCACTCCACAACAGTCCCCAGAGTGTGATATTCCCCTTCCTGTGTCCATGTGATCTCATTGTTCAGTTCCCACCTATGAGTGAGAATATGCAGTGTTTGGTTTTTTGTTCTTGCGATAGTTTACTGAGAATGATGATTTCCAATTTCATCCATGTCCCTACAAAGGACATGAACTCATCATTTTTTATGGGTGCATAGTATTCCATGTTGTATATGTGCCACATTTTCTTAATCCAGTCTATCATTGTTGGACATTTGGGTTGGTTCCAAGTCTTTGCTATCGTGAATAATGCCGCAATAAACATACGTGTGCATGTGTCTTTATAGCAGCATGATTTATAGTCCTTTGGGTATGTAGCCAGTAATGGGATGGCTGGGTCAAATGGTATTTCCCATTCTGGATCCCTGAGGAATCGCCACACTGACTTCCACAATGGTTGAACTAGTTTACAGTCCCACCAACAGTGTAAAAGTGTTCCTATTTCTCCACATCCTCTCCAGCACCTGTTGTTTCCTGACTTTTGAATGACTGCCATTCTAACTGGTGTGAGATGGTATCTCATTGTGGTTTTGATTTGCATTTCTCTGATGGCCAGTGATGATGAGCATTTTTTCATGTGTTTTTTGGCTGCATAAATGTCTTCTTTTGAGAAGTGTCTGTTCATGTCCTTTGCCCACTTTTTGATGGGGTTGTTTTTTTCTTGTAAATTTGTTTGAGTTCATTGTAGATTCTGGATATTAGCCCTTTGTCAGATGAGTAGGTTGCGAAAATTTTCTCCCATTTTGTAGGTTGCCTGTTCACTCTGATGGTAGTTTCTTTTGCTGTGCGGAAGCTCTTTAGTTTAATTAGATCCCATCTGTCAATTTTGGCTTTTGTTGCCATTGCTTTTGGTGTTTTAGACATGAAGTCCTTGCCTATGCCTATGTCCTGAATGGTAATGCCTAGGTTTTCTTCTAGGGTTTTTATGGTTTTAGGTCTAACGTTTAAGTCTTTAATCCATCTTGAATTGATTTTTGTATAAGGTGTAAGGAAGGGATCTAGTTTCAGCTTTCTACATATGGCTAGCCAGTTTTCCCAGCACCATTTATTAAATAGGGAATCCTTTCCCCATTGCTTGTTTTTCTCAGGTTTGTCAAAGATCAGATAGTTGTAGATATGTGGTGTTATTTCTGAGGGCTCTGTTCTGTTCCATTGATCTATATCTCTGTTTTGGTACCAGTACCATGCTGTTTTGGTTACTGTAGCCTTGTAGTATAGTTTGAAGTCAGGTAGTGTGATGCCTCCAGCTTTGTTCTTTTGGCTTAGGATTGACTTGGCGATGCGGGCTCCTTTTTGGTTCCATATGAACTTTAAAGTAGTTTTTTCCAATTCTGTGAAGAAAGGCATTGGTAGCTTGATGGGGATGGCATTGAATCTATAAATCACCTTGGGCAGTATGGCCATTTTCACGATATTGAGTCTTCCTACCCATGAGCATGGAATGTTCTTCCATTTGTTTGTGTCCTCTTTTACTTCCTTGAACAGTGGTTTGTAGTTCTTGAAGAGGTCCTTCACATCCCTTGTAAGTTGGATTCCTAGGGATTTTATTCTCTTTGAAGCAATTGTGAATGGGAGTTCACTCATGATTTGGCTCTCTGTTTGTCTGCTATTGGTGTATAAGAATGCTTGTGATTTTTGTACATTGATTTTGTATCCTGAGACTTTGCTGAAGCTGCTTATCAGCTTAAGGAGATTTTGGGCTGAGACAATGGGGTTTTCTAGATATACAATCATGTCGTCTGCAAACAGGGACAATTTGACTTCCTCTTTTCCTAATTGAATACCGTTTATTTCCTTCTCCTGCCTAATTGCCCTGGCCAGAACTTCCAACACTATGTTGAATAGGAGTGGTGAGAGAGGGCATCCCCGTCTTGTGCCAGTTTTCAAAGGGAATGCTTCCAGTTTTTGCCCATTCAGTATGATACTGGCTGTGGGTTTGTCATAGATAGTTCTTATTATTTTGAAATATGTCCCATCAATACCTAATTTATTGAGAGTTTTTAGCATGAAGTGTTGTTGAATTTTGTCAAAGGCTTTTTCTGCATCTATTGAGATAATCATGTGGTTTTTGTCTTTGGCTCTGTTTATATGCTGGATTACATTTATTGATTTGCGTATATTGAACCAGCCTTGCATCCCAGGGATGAAGCCCACTTGATCATGGTGGATAAGCTTTTTAATGTGCTGCTAGATTCGTTTTGCCAGTATTTTATTGAGGATTTTTGCATCAATGTTCATCAAGGATATTGGTCTAAAATTCTCTTTTTTTGTTGTGTCTCTGCCTGGCTTTGGTATCAGAATGATGCTGGCCTCATAAAAAGAGTTAGGGAGGATTCCCTCTTTTTCTATTGATTGGAATACTTTCAGAAGGAATGGTACCAGTTCCTCCTTGTACCTCTGGTAGAATTCGGCTGTGAATCCATCTGGTCCTGGACTCTTTTTGGTTGGTAAGCTATTGATTATTGCCACAATTTCAGAGCCTGTTATTGGTCTATTCAGAGATTCAACTTCTTCCTGGTTTAGTCTTGGGAGAGTGTATGTGTCGAGGAATTTATCCATTTCTTCTAGATTTTCTAGTTTATTTGTGTAGAGGTGTTTGTAGTATTCTCTGATGATAGTTTGTATTTCTGTGGGATCGGTGGTGATATCCCCTTTATCATTTTGTATTGCATCTATTTGATTCTTCTCTCTTTTTTTCTTTATTAGTCTTGCTAGCAGTCTATCAATTTTGTTGATCCTTTCAAAAAACCAGCTCCTGGATTCATTAATTTTTTGAAGGGTTTTTTGTGTCTCTATTTCCTTCAGTTCTGCTCTGATTTTAGTTATTTCTTGCCTTCTGCTAGCTTTTGAATGTGTTTGCTCTTGCTTTTCTAGTTCTTTTAATTGTGATGTTAGGGTGTCAATTTTGGATCTTTCCTGCTTTCTCTTGTGGGCATTTAGTGCTATAAATTTCCCTCTACACACTGCTTCGAATGCGTCCCAGAGATTCTGGTATGTTGTGTCTTTGTTCTCATTGGTTTCAAAGAACATCTTTATTTCTGCCTTCATTTCGTTATGTACCCATTAGTCATTCAGGAGCAGGTTGTTCAGTTTCCATGTAGTTGAGCGGTTTTCAGTGAGATTCTTAATCCTGAGTTCTAGTTTGATTGCACTGTGGTCTGAGAGATAGTTTGTTATAATTTCTGTTCTTTTACATTTGCTGAGGAGAGCCTTACTTCCCAGTATGTGGTCAATTTTGGAATAGGTGTGGTGTGGTGCTGAAAAAAATGTATATTCTGTTGATTTGGGGTGGAGAGTTCTGTAGATGTCTGCTAGATCTGCTTGGTGCAGAGCTGAGTTCAATTCCTGGGTATCCTTGTTGACTTTCTGTCTCGTTGATCTGTCTAATGTTGACAGTGGGGTGTTAAAGTCTCCCATTATTAATGTGTGGGAGTCTAAGTCTCTTTGTAGGTCACTCAGAACTTGCTTTATGAATCTGGGTGCTCCTGTATTGGGTGCATATATATTTAGGATAGTTAGCTCTTCTTGTTGAATTGATCCCTTTACCATTATGTAATGGCCTTCTTTGTCTCTTTTGATCTTTGTTGGCTTAAAGTCTGTTTTATCAGAGACTAGGATTGCAACCCCTGCCTTTTTTTGTTTTCCATTTGCTTGGTAGATCTTCCTCCATCCTTTTATTTTGAGACTATGTGTGTCTCTGCACGTGAGATGGGTTTCCTGAATACAGCACACTGATGGGTCTTGACTCTTTATCCAGTTTGCCAGTCTATGTCTTTTAATTGAAGCATTTAGTCCATTTACATTTAAAGTTAATATTGTTATGTGTGAATTTGATCCCGTCATTATGATGTTAGCTGGTTATTTTGCTGATTAGTTGATGCAGTTTCTTCCTAGTCTTAATGGTCTTTACATTTTGGCATGATTTTGCAGCAGCTGGTACCGGTTGTTCCTTTCCATGTTTAGCACTTCCTTCAGGAGCTCTTTTAGGGCAGGCCTGGTGGTGACAAAATCTCTCAGCATTTGCTTGTCTGTAAAGTATTTATTTCTCCTACGCTTATGAAGCTTAGTTTGGCTGGATATGAAATTCTGGGTTGAAAATTCTTTTCTTTAAGAATGTTGAATATTGGCCCCCACTCTCTTCTGGCTTGTAGGGTTTCTGCCAAGAGATCTGCTGTTAGTCTGATGGGCTTCCCTTTGAGGGTAACCCGACCTTTCTCTCTGGCTGCCCTTAACATTTTTTCCTTCATTTCAACTTTGGTGAATCTGACAATTATGTGTCTTGGAGTTGCTCTTCTCGAGGAGTATCTTTGTGGCGTTCTCTGTATTTCCTGAATCTGAACGTTGCCCTGCCTTGCTAGATTGGGGAAGTTCTCCTGGATAATATCCTGCAGAGTGTTTTTCAACTTGGTTCCATTCTCCCCGTCACTTTCAGGTACACCAATCAGACGTAGATTTGGTCTTTTCACATAGTCCCATATTTCTTGGAGGCTTTACTCATTTCTTTTTATTCTTTTTTCTCTAAACTTCCCTTCTTGCTTCATTTCATTCATTTCATCTTCCATCGCTGATACTGTTTCTTCCAGTTGATCGCATCGGCTCCTGAGGCTTCTGCATTCTTCACGTAGTTCTCGAGCCTTGGTTTTCAGCTCCATCAGCTCCTTTAAGCACTTCTCTGTATTGGTTATTCTAGTTATACATTCTTCTAACATTTTTTCAAAGTTTTCAACTTCTTTGCCTTTGGTTTGAATGTCCTCCCGTAGCTCAGAGTAATTTGATCGTCTGAAGCCTTCTTCTCTCAGCTCATCAAAGTCATTCTCCATCCAGCTTTGTTCCGTTGCTAGTGAGGAACTGTGTTCCTTTGGAGGAGGAGAGGCGCTCTGCTTTTTAGAGTTTCCAGTTTTTCTGTTCTGTTTTTTCCCCATCTTTGTGGTTTTATCTACTTTTGGTCTTTGATGATGGTGATGTACAGATGGGTTTTTGGTGTGGATGTCCTTTCTGTTTGTTAGTTTTCCTTCTAACAGACAGGACCCTCAGCTGCAGGTCTGTTGGAATACCCTGCCGTGTGAGGTATCAGTGTGCCCCTGCTGGGGGGTACCTCCCAGTTAGGCTGCTCAGGGGTCAGGGGTCAGGGACCCACTTGAGGAGGCAGTCTGCCCGTTCTCAGATCTCCAGCTGCGTGCTGGGAGAACCACTGCTCTCTTCAAAGCTGTCAGACAGGGACATTTAAGTCTGCAGAGGTTACTGCTGTCTTTTTGTTTGTCTGTGCCCTGCCCCCCAGAGGTGGAGCCTACAGAGGCAGGCAGGCCTCCTTGAGCTGTGGTGGGCTCCACCCAGTTCGAGCTGGCTGGCTGCTTTGTTTACCTAAGCAAGCCTGGGCAATGGCGGGCGCCCCTCCCCCGGCCTCGCTGCCGCCTTGCAGTTTGATCTCAGACTGTTGTGCTAGCAATCAGCGAGACTCCGTGGGCGTAGGACCCTCCGAGCCAGGTGCGGGTATAATCTCGTGGTGCGTCGTTTTTTAAGCCCGTCGGAAAAGCGCAGTATTCGGGTGGGAGTGACCCGATTTTCCAGGTGCCGTCTGTCACCCCTTTCTTTGACTCGGAAAGGGAACTCCCTGACCCCTTGCGCTTCCCAAGTGAGGCAATGCCTCGCCCTGCTTCGGCTCGCGCACGGTGCGCGCACCCACTGACCTGCGCCCACTGTCTGGCACTCCCTAGTGAGATGAACCTGGTACCTCAGATGGAAATGCAGAAATCACCGTCTTCTGCGTCGCTCACGCTGGGAGTTGTAGACCGGAGCTGTTCCTATTCGGCCATCTTGGCTCCTCCCCCCAATTTTTGTAATTTTAGTAGAGACAGGGTTTCACCATGTTGGCCAGGCTGGTCTCAAACTCCTGACCTCAGGTGATCCACCCACTTGGGCCTCCCAAAGTGCTGGGATTACAGGGGTGAGCCACCGCACCCAGACCATTCTGTTCTTTGAGTTTCCATCTTTCTGTTTACATTGCCCGTCTGCTCTGCTTGTTCTGTTATGTTTCTGTTGAAGCCCAGTTTTAAGAAGCATATGTCTAGTTCCTTGGAGACACTGTCAACCCAGACACACTTTAAACTCAATCATTTTGGACCATAGGGAGAATGTTAAGAAAGCTGTGACTGGGTCGGCGTGGTGGCTCACTCCTGTAATCCCAGCACTTTGGGAGGCTGAGGTGGGCGGAGTTCAAGACCAGCATGGCCAATATGGTGAAACCCCATCTCTACTAAAATTAGCTGGACGTGGTGGCACATGCCTGTAATCCCAGCTACTTGGGAGGCTGAGGCAGGAGAATCTCTTGAACCTGGGAGGCAGAGGTTGCAGTGCGCTGAGATTGCACCACTACACTCCAGCCTGGGCGACGAGAGTTAAACTCCGTCTCAAAAAAAAAAGCTATGGCATTCCCAGTCATACACAAAGGCCAGGAGTTGTGATGGAGACAGGATCTGTCTATCCCTACTCCAAAACAAAGCTAAGTGAGGTGATTCTCTCTCTATTGGCTTCTGTGGCTGCTGCAACAAATTTCCACAAATGGGATGGCTCAAGTCATCTCACAGCTCTGGAGGCCAGACACTGAAAGGGTGTCAGAAAGGCCACAGTCTCTCTGAAGGCTCTGTGGGAGAATTCCTTATATACTTCTTCTAGCTTCTGGTGGTGCCAGGCATCCCTTGACTTGTGGCCACATCACTTCAGTCTCTGACTCCGTGGTCACATTGCCTCCTTCTCTTCTGTTTCCTCTTTTTCCAAATAAAGTTACATTCACAGCTCCTGGGAATTTAGAACCTGGGCATATCTTTGGAAGGCCATTATTAACCGATTACATTCTCTTCACTTTGTCTCTTGTGGTGAAGGAACTTACTCAAATTAACCCTTTTGCTATGGGTTTCTTATTTGAAGTTCCAGTTTCTTCAGCAGAGATTTGTTGGACTTCCCGGTTTGTATATACCGGAGGCTTTTCTTTCCCTGCTTTCCTAGCTCTTTAGTGCCAAAAGCATTAAGCCACCAGACCCCATGGGAGTCATTATTTTTGGCCTCTGTGTAATTCTCCCGTTTTCTTCCTGTGCAGCTTTTTTTTTTTTTATTTAGTTGCATATCATACTTTTAAATTTTCTGTCATGATGTTAAATACTAAAGCTCTATTTCTTCTTGGGTTCCTCCTTCCCTCCCTGGGTTTATTTTCAGTGACTCTCCTTTGTCGTTTTCCCTCTCATCTCATCATTGGGCCTCATCATCCATCAAAGTCACCAGTCTGCAGTCTGTACTCTTCACCAGAGCTATCTTCATGAACATTCCTGCCTTGATTTTGTTCCCTTGCTTAGAGCCCCCAAAGCTCCTTATTCTCTTATGCCTCAGAATCTTCCCTTCCACACAAGATCCTTCCTGCTCTGGGCCTTCCCTGTCTTGCTAATTCTGTCCATGAGTCTTTCACTCTATCAAAGGCTTTTTTCACTCTCCCTCGAACGCACTTGGCTCTTTCATTGTGGTATGGTAGTAAAGATCATCTAATAATGTAGCTTTCTATTTTGATAAGCTTATATAAAACTTTAGAGATAATTCTTAACTCTTCTTGTCCCTCAAATCCTTTGGTCACCAAGTACTGTTGTGCAGTGGAGCTGAAGATGACATTTATCTCTCACTTGTTCTTGCAAGCAAATGCAGTGGCATGATTGAACCTGGTCAGGGGTAGAATCGTGTCTGTGTGAATTATGTATTTATAATACTACCTGCAATTCACAGAACCATTCTTAACCTATGCTGCCTTTCTGTATTCTCTTTACTCTGTGACATTAGCTAGGCAAAAGTTTAGTAGGTGAGAGCTTTTAAATGTTTAGTGATTTATCTAAGATTACCACAAAGTTGGAACTTTTTCTAATTCAGTATCTTTCCAATCTAGTATCTATAGCTTCGTTTGCATTATGCCTTTTCTCTCAGAATTGTCTTTCATAAAGTACCAATAACTTGGTAAATTAGAAGAGCCACAAAATGTTGACCATTTTAGAAACCCTTAGATGTCTTCTTGCTTCCTCCACTAAACTCTAAACGTCATCTCCAGGTCCTGTAATTATCTATTAAGGAAGTAGCTTTGAGAGTATTCTCACATCTAGGATTGCTGCTAGGTAGGACAAGAGCTATTTTTAAAGGAAGCTCATCTGTTTGCTTTAAATTCAGATCTGACTAGAAGCAAAATGCTCCACAGTAGGCAGATAACTTTAAATTTTCTTTTTTTTTTTTTTTTTTTGTCTTTGAGTTGTATATTCAGTATATTTCAATCAATTGCATTTGGGTTATATTTTTGGATGCTCAGAGTTTTCGTCATTGGCCATATTGGATCCTGTATTCTTTAACATGATCCTTTGTCTTTGGTAAATTATTGCTTTCTCACGTAGCAACATGTCCTAGGATTATTATGTACTTTTACTTCTCCAGACCTAGAAAATAGCTGTTCTTCAAATTATAGAGAATCATATTTTGAAACCACATATCTGGGATACTGAGTTGGCACAGCCTCTAGGCTTTTCTTGTAGACATAGGAAGTATCTGTGTATGAGGAAAAATAACCATCTTGGCAGTACCCAGAGTTAGCCAAACTGTGAAGTGATGGCATAGTCCTCCAGAAGGCTCCAGGAGTCTGCCCAATATCTAACTCCACCTGCAAGGAGTGAGGATTCTACTCAGGGAAAGATCCACACAAGACCCCCATCACTGCTGGCACCAACTGCAAGTTCCAGGGATTTTCCTAAACCACCCTCAGGTTCAGTAACCTGCTAGGAGGACTCAGACTCACTGAAAGGTATTACACTCATGGTTTGAATTAGGGTAAGGAAAGGATACACATTAGAACCAGCGAGAGTGAGTGAGAGAGAGAGAGACCCTGGAGTCACGGATAATGTTTCTTCCTCTCATCCCTTACATCTGACAACACAGAGACTATATTACCAACCAGGGAAGCTCACTCGAGCCTTGGTGTCCAGTTTCTGTTGAGGTTTCATTCTGTAGGCATGATTGCTGTCTTTCTCAACTGATATACCATGTGACCCAAAGTCCCCATCCTAAATCATGTACTTGGTCTTTCTGTTGTGGCCAGCACTACCCTGAATCGTCTCATTAGCAACAACTGTCAGGTTTGGTGAACATACCCACCATGAGAAACAAAGACTCCTACTAGGAAATTCCAAGGATTTAGAGGTTCACCTCAGGAGCTGGGACAAAAGGCAGAACTCTTAGGATAAGGCCAAATTCCTTACTACACAAGCAGTTAACATTTTTTTAAATATTCACCCCCAGTAGGTAAAATACTGATTTTTTTTCAACTTTTTCTTTCCATTCTAGAAATTACAGAAGACATCCCCGTGAAGACTTTGAATATGAAGACTGTGTATGTTTCTGTATTACCAACAACAGCAGACTTCTAGCATGTACTTGTCAATGTTGTTCGGTCAGCCCTTCCCTAATTACACCTATCCCCTACACATACGTGCACATAGACACACACATGAACACACCGAAGATATTTCCTTCAGGTGTGTGTAAAATATGCTGCTTGGATTGAAATTCAAATGGGATTGATTAGTCAAGTAACTTGAGACCTCACAGTAATCTTCACACTTAACCTTAGACACCTATGCAGTCATGTTGGGAGCAGGTTAAAATGTTACTTCAGCCCACAGTTTATTTCTATACTTGAGTTCTTAAGTACAGAAGATAGAAGTGATTTAAATGGCATAGTATATATATCATTTTCTGGCCTTTTAAAATTTATTTGAGACCTCTTGATGAAATGGACATATTATATATTTCTGCCACCTGGATTTTCCTGGATAATTTGATGGAATATTTTAAGTTTCAGTAAATCAGAACAATAAACAAACTCAGACATAAATGTGTTGAAAGTAATTCATTCTCCCATAGATAAATGAAACTTGAAATGTGTAATCTTTGAAGAACATAAAAACTTCATGGTGGTTTCTTATTAAGACAGTGGACTAGACATCTAATAAAACTTCTTTCCAAAATCCCGGGTGATAATTTGAGTCCTCAGAGAAGCAGATGACATGACAAAGTTAGATGTGCAAGAATTTATTAGAGGAAACATAAATGGAGGATAAACGGGAGATGGAGCAAGCGTAGGTCGAGAGAGCCTTCAGACTGCAGTGTGGGTCTGACACCCGTAAAAAGAGAAGATGAAGATTGATTAGCAAAAACTTAGACTGCAGTGCAACTCAGACGAAGTCTTGGTCAGGCCAATGGAGAGTTCCCAAGCAAGGATTCCTTTTAGTAGAGTTCAGAATTGGGCAGAAATAGCCTGGCTTTGTTTCTTGGACTTCCTCAAGTCAGTTTCTGGGAGGAGACCAAGGGGAGCGTGGCCTTTGCACAAATGCCTTGATGGATCTGAAAGTACCAACTACACTCCTCATGTCAGATTCTTTTGAAGGGAGATCTGAATGATACATCCCTATGGCTGCTACAACAGATGAATTCACACAAAAACCCACAAGTTGGAGAAAATAGAGGAAACAACCAGAACTTGGGGAATTGGAAAGCAGATAGACGGTGTTAACTAACTTGGTAGACCCAGGAAACCCCAATTCTAAATCAATGGAGGAACTAATAAACTTACTTACATTTCAGAATTCACAGCACCAGTTAACCTCTGGGATGAAAGGTGGAAGAGGCACAGAAATAGGGATGATCGCGTGAACACTGGGAAGCCTTATAGCTTCTCCCATTTCCACGTTGCTAAGCAACTTTATTCCCCCCACAGTTGGCATCTGGAAGGTAAAAAGTGACTGGTTGGTAGAAGTCAGAGTGAATGGAAGACAAGAGTACTTGTAAGCCTGGAGGATTCCTAAAACCAACCCTCAGCTTAGATAATTTGCTAGAAGGACTCAGAACTCAATGAAAGCTATTGTATTCATGGTTACAGTTAATGACAGGGAAATGTTAAAGATCAAAATCAGCCAAAGGAGGAGGAGAGGGCAGAGCCCAGGAGAAGTACCAAACACAGCTCTTGTCCTGTCTCTCTGAAGTCAGAAAGCATTACTCTACTGGCATCAGTGTGTGACAGTATGCACAGAGTATTGCTAGCCAGGGAAGCTCACCCAAGCCTTGGAACCCAGAGTGTTTATTGAGGCTGCTTTACATATCCATGATTGATTGTCCATGTGGTTAATTGCAGTCTCTAGGTCAGCTGCTCGTGCATGACCCAAAACCTCCACCCTAAATCACATTGTTGGTATTTCTGATGTGTTGTACACCCCCCCCCCCCCACCATAAGACTGTATAGATTTGTCCCACCCCAGCCGTAAATCATACTGTCAAGGCTATTCAGTATGATTCAAGATCCCCAGGTAAAGAGAGGCATTCCTATGTAGCATAACATCCAAGGGCAAGGCCAAATTCCTTTATACAGAGTACTGTACTGGAAACAAGATTAAGTGGCTTTATGTATACTGTCCACTATACCAAAGAAGAATATAAAAGATTGACACCAAGTATTGGCTGGGAAAAAGGCTCACTCTGAACAATTAACTTTGAAGTTGAGAAGTCTCACCCATACTCAGGTCAGTGTTTTAGCCCCCAACTCTTATTCATGAGACTTCCATCTAGAATTACGAGAGATCTAGTGAAAGCCTCTAATCCAAAACCAAAAGAGAATACCAAAGCAACTTTGAGGAATCAAGCAATGCAGTGAGAAGAAAATTCCCCCTGCCAAATGTGTTAATATCCTTAGAGTTATAAGATACTACATCTATAAAATAACAGAATGCTACAAAACATGAAAATCTCAGAGGAGAAAAAAATGTTCCTGTTAATATAAGACTTAATAGAAAAGAAAAAAAATCATTGGAAAATAGTGTGAAATTTTCCAGACACTAGACAGATTAACAATAAATATTTAAGGTGGGAGAAAAGAGATATTATACATAAGTTAGAGTCCAGGAGTTCCAGTATCCAAATTGTAGGAATTCCAGAAAGAAGAAAAATAAGGTCAGAAAATTATAATTAATGTAAACAAATTTTGCAGAACCTACAGCCAGATTGAAAGATATCTTTGGCCGGACGCGGTGGCTCATGCCTGTAATCCCAGCACTTTGGGAGGCCGAGGTGGACGGATCACGAGGTCAGGAGATCAAGACCATCCTGGCTAACATGGTGAAACCTTGTCTCTACTAAAAATACAAAACATTTAGCCGGGCGTGGTGGCAGGCGCCTGTAGTCCCAGCTACTCGGGAGGCTGGGGCAGGAGACTGGCGTGAACCTGGGAGGCGGAGCTTGCAGTGAGCTGAGGTCGTGCCACTGCACTCCAGCCTGGGTGACAGAGCGTGACTCCGCCTCAAAAAAAAAAAAGATACCTTCAAATGTCTAGCACAATGCATGAAAATAGACTCATTTCCAAGGCACATAACAGAAATTTCAGAACATAAAGAGAAGACTAAGTTTCTACAAAGAAAAAAGCAAAAGGGATATACAAAAGATTAGCAATTAGTAAGGATTTTTCTTTTCAACCTCTGGGAGCACAGAACAATTTAGTAAGGATTTGATTTCTCAGCAACACAGAAGAGAATCTCCCCAATTATTTGGGGAAAGTTTTCTAACTACAGTCTACCCAACCAAATTATCAAACAAGTATGAAGGTAGAATAAAGACATTTTCAGACATGAGTTAGGTCTCAAAAAAAAATTATCTCCCATGTACTCTTTCTCAGGGAGTTATTGGTAGTGTACTCTACCAAGCTGCAGCAACCCCACTGAGGTCGTGGTTCCTAAAACCATTCTCCCATGAAGGGAACTAGGTTTCCCTGGGAAAAAAATGGCTGATTCTAGAGCTGGAGCTGGGAATGTATGAGATGAATCTGGAACATCTTGTAGTAACAGAAAGTAAAGTGATCAAAAAACAGTGGTGAGTGACATCAGCAAGATGGCAAAATACTAATAGTAAGCCCTGCCGGGCGTGGTGGCTCACACCTGTAATCCCAGCACTTTGAGAGGCCGAGGTGGCGGATCATGAGGTTAGAAGTTTGAGACTAGCCTGGCCAACATGGTGAAACCCCATCTCTACTAAAAATACAAAAATTAGCCGGGCGTGGTGGCACATGCCTGTAATCCCAGCTACTCAGGAGGCTGAGGCAGGAGAATCGCTTGAACCCGGGAGGCAGAGGTTGCAGTGAGTCGAGGTCGCGCCACTGCACTCCAACCTGGGCGACAGAGCAAGATTCCATCTCAAAAAATAAAAAAATAAAACAAATAAGCCCCAGGCCCTCATTCTCCCATAGAGACACTGACTTAACAATATATGGACCAAACTGCCTTTGTGAGAATTTTTCAGAAATCAGTTTAAAAGTTGCAGTACCCCAGGTGAACGTAGAAGCAAGAAGAGCTGATTTGAAGCAGGTGAGAAAGTCCATTACATTTGCATACCATAGGTTCTCCCAGTACCAAGCACAGTGCAGCACAATCTGGAGATACCTCCCACTTGCACCTTCCTTCTCAAGAGGGAAAGAGTAGAGTGGAATGTATGTCCCATGTTCTGGCTTATAGTGGGGCTGACCAAAGGACTGATTTCTGTTCATGTGACTCAGAGCACTGACAGGAACAGTGTCATACTTTGGATGACTAGGGGCTGCTGAAAACAAATGTGAGAGCTATAGCCTTGTTACAGCACTGCAGGAACTAGTATCATAAACAGATACCAAGGGGAGCAAGAAATTATGAGTTCCTTAAAAAGACACAGGGGCAAACGTCTTCAGGAAATTGCACAGACAAACCCAGAGAAGATACATCCCTAGAAAAGATTCAAGAGGTCCCCAAGATCTCCAGCTAAACTAATTTGTAATGCTGTTCCTTTTTACAAAGCCAGTGTATAAAGGCTAAGAGAGATGGCTGTTTTTTCAGATGCCCAAATCTCAACAAAAGATTAGCAGGTGGCCAGACACAATGGCTCATGCCTGTAATCCCAGCACTTTGGGAGACCAAGGCAGGAGGATCACTTGAATCCAGGAGTTCAAGACCAGCCTGGGCAACACAGAGAGACCTCATCTTTACAAATAATTTTAAAAATTAGCCAGCTGTGGTGGTGCATGCCTGTTATCCCAGCTACTGGGGAGGCTGAAGCAGGAGAATTGCCTGAGCCCAGGAGTTTGAGGCTGCAGTGAGCTGTGATGAAGCCACTGTACCCCAGCCCAGAACCTGTCTTTAAAAAAAAAAAAAAAACGGCTGGGTGTGGTGGTTCATGCCTATAATCCCAGCACTTCGGGAGGCCGAGGCGGGCAGATCACCTGAGGTCAGGAGTTCGAGACCAGCCTGGCCAACATAGTGAAACTCCGTCTGTACTAAAAATACAAAAATTAGCTGGATGTGGTGGAGGGCGCCATAATCCCAGCTACTCGGGAGACTGAGGCAAGAAAATCTCTTGAACCCAGGAGGCAGAGGTTGCAGTGAGCCAAGATCGCACCATTGCACTCCAGCTTTAGGGACAAGAGCAAAACTCTGTCTCAAAAAAAAAAAAAAAAAAATCACAAGGCATACCATGAAACAGGGAAACATGGCCCTATCAAAGGAACAAATAAATCTCTAGAAACTAACCCTAAAGAAATGGAGATCACCAGGCAAAGTGGCTCAACACCTCTAATCCCAGCACTTTGGGAGACTGAGGAGGGAGGATCACTTGAGCCCAGGAGTTCAAGACCAGCCTGGGCAACATAGAGAGACCCTGTCTCTAGAAAAAATAATAAAATAAGTAATAAATAATAAAATACAATTAGCTGGATGTGGTAGCATGTGCCTGTAGTCCCCGCTACTTACTTGGGAGACCGAGGCGGGTGGATAACCTGAGCCTGGGAGGTCGAGCTGCAATGAGCCATGATTATGCCGCTGCACTCCAGCCTGGGTGACACATTAAGACCATGTGTCAAAAAAAAGAAAAAAGAAAAAAAAACAGAAATGATGGAGATCTATTGGTTGTCTGACAGAATTCAAAGTAATCATCTTAAAGATGTTCAGTGAGCTACAAAGAACACACAAAGTCACAAAAACAATATATGCACAAACAAAATGAGATCAATAAACTATAATAATGTAAGATGTTAGTGATCAGGTGAACTGCGTGTGAGTATATCAGCTGTATTTGCATCTTTTTTATAAATCTGAAGATATAGAAGTTCATTTTTAATAAGTGTCAGAAACTGAAATTAAAAGCCTATTGTAGGCTGGGCACAGTGGCTCACGTCTATAATCCCAGCACTTTGGGAGGCCAAGGCGGGCAGATCATGAGGTCAAGAGATCAAAACCATCCTGGCCAACATGGTGAAATCCTGTCTCTACAAAAAATACAAAAATTAGCCAGGCATGGTGGCACACGCCTGTGGTCCCAGCTACTAGGGAGGCTAAGGCAGGAGAATTGCTTGAACCCGGGAGGTAGAGGTTGCACTGAGCCAGGATTGCACCACTGCACTCCAGCCTGACAACAGAGCGAGACTCCATCTCAAAAAAAAAAAAAAAAAAAAAAAAAAAACCCTATTGTAATAGTATCCTAAAATATGGAATACTCAGAGATAAATTTGACCAAAGATGTATAGTGCTTGTATACTGAAAACTACAAAACATTGCTTAGAGATAATAAAGAAAACCTGTAGGCCAGGCACAGAGGCTGACACCTGTAATCCGAGCACTTTGGGAGGCCGAGGCAGGTGGATCACAAGATCAGGAGTTCAAGACCAGCCTGGCCAACATGGTGAAACCCCGTCTCTACTAAAAATACAAAAAAATTAGCCGGGCGTGGTGGTAGGTGCCTGTAATCCCAGCTACTCGGGAGGCTGAGGCAGAGAATTGCTTGATCCCAGGAGGCGGAGGTTGCAGTGAGCCGAGATTGCATCACTGCACTCCAGCCTGTGTGACAGGGCAAGATTCCGTCTCAAAAAAAAAAAAAAAAAAAGAAAAGAAAAGAAAAAAAACAAAGCCTATATAAATGGAAGAGAGAAATAATGTTTATATTAGTTAGCTAAGATTGCCATAACAAAATACCACAGACTGGGTGGCTTAAACAACAGAAATTTATTTCTTTACATTTCTAGAGGTTGGAAGTCCAAGATCAAGGTGTCAGCAGGTCTGGTTTCTCCTGAGGCCTCTCTCCTTGACATTATCTGCTGGCCATCTTCTCACTATGTCCACATATGGCCTTTTCTGTGATTGGTTCCTGAGCAAAGTAATGCTATAATGGACTCATTGTTAACTGTCTCAACACAGCTGCTAAAAGTGGATTCTGTGTTCCCTCAGCCAGAGACCTGTCAACTTAACCAGGACTCCATAGTGCCACTGGGAATTTTGGTTCATGAGAAGAGCTTATTTACTTCTAGCAGTGTCGCCATCAGCTAAAGATAAAACATGTTCCTGATGGCAAAGCTCACACAATTTAATACTTTCCCACAACCCACTCCAATTGCCCGTCAATTCTTTAGCCCCATAAAGCCCTTCCAGCTCTCCCTGAATGCTGCTCCAGGGTGGGTGCCCTCATAGGGGTCTTCTGGTCCCCTCTTAGATACTCATGTGCAGGTGGCCTGTCTGAGGAGGGCCTGAGTTGTTCAGTCTGTGCTGAAAGCTCCACCTCAGGCCTCTGCTTATGGTCTTAGTTATTTGCTCTCACAAGCCTCTTCTTCTTGCTCATCAGACCTCCCGTGAAAAGCTCTGCTGAATGAGACAACACATTGCTCTATTAAATGAGAATGTAAATGACAGCTACCTCATTAGAAGAAGTGGGGCTGGGTGGCATGGTTTATGCCTGTAATCCCAGCACTTTGAGAGGCCAAGGGGAGAGGATCACTTGAGCCCAGGAGTTCAAGACCAGCCTGGGCAACGTAGCAAGATCCCATCTCTACAGAAAATTTCAAAAATAAAAAAGACTGTCATGCAGCTCAAGGTCATGATCTGAAATGAAACAAACCAAAGTCTATCCGCAATTCTAAAGCCATCTTTTAGAATTTAACACTTTACTATTGTTACACATTGTATATAATCCTTATGTATAAATGTTGGTTGCACTTTTTGCTGTTTTATTTTAGGTTTTTCTCTTGCTGGTTGTATTAGTCTGTTCTCACATTGCTGTAAAGAACTACCCGAGGCTGGGTGCAGTGGCTCACGCCTGTAATCCTACCATTTTGGGAGGCCGAGGCAGGCGGATTGTCTGAGTTCAGGAGTTCGAGACCAGCCTGGGCAGCATGGTGAAACCCTGTCTCTACTAAAATACAAAAAATTAGCTGGATGTGGTGGTGTGTGCCTGTAGTCCTAGCTACTCCAGAGGCTGAGGAATGAGAATCACTTGAACCTAGGAGGCGGAGGTTGCAGTGAGCCGAGATTGTGCCACTGCACTCCAGTCTGGGCAACAGAGAGAGACCCTGTCTCAAAAAAAACAAAACAAACAAACAAACAAAAAAACTACCTGAGACTGGACAGTTTATTTAAAAATGTTTAATTGACTCAGTTCCACAGGCTGTACAGGAGGCATGGCTGGGGAGGGCTCAGGAAATTTACAATCATGGCCGAAGGTGAAGGGGAAGCAAGCACATCTTCACATGGTGACGGGAGAGAGAAAGCGAAGAGGGAAGTGCTACACACTTTCAAACAACCAGATCTCGTGAGAACTCACTATCACAAGAACAGCAAGGGGGAAATCCACCGCCATGATCCGATGACCTCCCACCACATCCCTCTTCCAACATTAGGGGTTACAATTCAACAAGAGATTTGGATGGGGACACAGAGCCAAACCATATCACTGGTAAAAGGTCATCATATTAGGTCATTTTCTTCTATGTCAGTGGGAGATTTGCAATGCCTTTTCTTATTGGCAATATGTTGTGAGTATTTATCTTGACTTGGGCAGTATTATCAACCTCTTACTTCATGGTATTTTGCTTCCCATTATCTCAACACTATGAACTCCTCCCGTATTCTGTATTGAAGGAAGTTTATTTTTTTGTAGTCCCACTAACTTCCTTTATTTTTATTATGGTAAAATATACCTAAAATTTACCATTTTGATTTTTCTATTTTTGAGACGAGTCTTGCTTTGTCACCCAGGCTGGAGTACAGTGGCATGATCATAGCTCACTGTAACCTCAAAAATGTCAAACTTCTGGACATAAGCAGTTTTCCCTGTCTCAGACCCCTGAGTATCTCAAACTACAGACACATGTCACCACAGCCAGCTAAATTTTTTTTTTTGTTTTTGTAGAGACAGGGTCTTGCTATGTTGCCTAGGCTGGTCTCAAACTCCTGACCAAAAGTCATCCTCCTGCCTAAGCCTCCCAAAGTGCTGGAATTACAAGTGTGAACCACTGGGTCAGCCTTTTTGTTGTGTCTTTTTCTGGTTTTGTTATCAGGGTAATATTGGCCTCTTAGAATGAATCTGAAAGCATTCCCTCCTCTTTGATTTTTTGGAATAGTTTGAATAGGACTGGTATTAGATCTTCTTTAAATGTTTGGTAGAATTCAGCAGTGAAGTTATCAGATCCTGGGCTTTCCTTTGATAGGAGACTTTTTTTATTATAGGCTTCAATCTTGTTACTTGTTACTGGTCTATTTGAGTTGTGGATTTCTTCATGGTTCAATCTTTGTAGGTTGTATGTGTCTAAGAATTTATCCATTTTTTATATGCTTCTCAATGTATTGGCATAGAGCTTATGCCTCTAGTGATCATTGAATTTCTGGGGTTTATTTGTAATGTCTCCTGTTTCTCTCTGATTTTATTTATTTGGTTCTTCTCTCCTTTTTTTCTTAATCTGGCTAAAAGTTTGTAGATTTTGTTTTTCTTTTCAAAACTCCAACTTTTTTATCTTGTGTATTTTTTGTCTCAATTTTATTTATTTCTGCTTGATCTTTATTATTTCTTTTCTTCTAATTTTGGGTTTGGTTTGCTCTTACTTTTCTAGTTCTTTGACAGGGTCTCACTCTGTCACCCAGCCTGGAGTGCAGTGGCACAATCTCCGCTCACTGCAACCTCCGCCTCCCAGGCTCAAGCAATCCTCCCACCTCAGCCTCGCAAGTAGCTGAGACTACAGGTGTGCACCACCATGCTTGGCTAATTTTTGTAGAGATGGAGTTTCACCATGTTGCCCAGGCTGGTCTCAAACTCCTCAGCTCAAGTAATCCACCTGCCTTGGCCTCCCAAAGTTTTGGAATGACAGGCATTAGCCACCACACCCGGCCATGCTTTTCTAGCTTTTTAAGATGCATTGGTAGGTTGTTTAATTGAAGTTTTTCTACTTTTTTGATGTAAGCATTTGTTCTAGTAAACTTTTATCTTAGCACTGCTTTTGTTGTATACCATAGGTTTCATTCTGCTGTGTTTTCATTTCCATTGCTTTCAAGAAATTTTTAAATTTTCTTCTTAATTTCTTCATTGACCCAGTGGTTGTTCAGAAGCATGTTGTCAAATTTTCATGTGTTTCTATACTTTCTTTTCTTTCTTTCTTTCTTTCTTTCTTTTTTTTTTTTTTTTTTTTTTTGAGACGGAGTCTCCCTCTGGTGCCCAGGCTGGAGTGCAGTGGGTCAATCTTGGGTCACTGCAACCTCTGCCTCCCAGATTCAAGCGATTTTCCTGCCTCAGCCTCCTGAGTAGCTGGGATTACAGGCACATGTCACCATGTCCAGCTAATTTTTGTATTTTTAGTAGAGATGAGGTTTCAGCATGTTGGCCAGGATGGTCTCAAACTCCTGACCTCAAGTGATGCACCCACCTCACACTCCCAAAGTGCTGGGATTATAGGTGTGAGTGCCCAGCCAGGATCTCCAGTTTCCAAAGTTCTGCTTGTTATTGATTTTTAGTTGTATTCCATTGTGATCAGAAAAATTACTTGCTATTATTTGAATTTTTAAAACTTTGTTAAGATTTGTGGCATAACATATGGTCTGTCTTTGAAAATATTTCATGTGCTGAGGAGAATAATGTGTATTCTGCAGCTGTTGAATTAACTGTTCTGTAAATGTCTATTAGGTCCATTTGGTCTATCATGCAGATTAAGTCTGATAAGGGTTTTTGTTATTGTTGTTGTTGATGATTGTCTGTCTAGATTTCCTATGCAATGCTGAAAGTGGAGTGTCAAAGTCCCCAGCTGTTATTGTATTGGGAACTCTCTCTCTCTCTCTTTAATCCTAATAGTATTTGCTTTATCTATCTGGGTGTTCCAGCACTGGGTACATTAATGTTTAAAATTATTATAACCTCTTGTTGAATTGACCCCTTTATCGTCATATAATGACCTTCCTTGTCTCTTTTCACAGGTTTTGACTTAAAAATCTATTTTATCTGAAATACGTATAGCTATTCCTGCTCTTTCTGGGGGTGTTTCATTTGCATGGAATGTCTTTTTCCATCCCTGCATTTTCAGTCTATGTGTGTCTTTATAGGTGAAGAGAGTTTCTTGTAGGCAGCATATAGTTGCGTCTTTTAAAAATTTTTTCAGCCACTCTATGTCTTTTGATTTGGAGAACTTAGTACATTGACATTCAATGTTATTATTGATAGGTAAGAACTTACTGCTGCCATTCTGTTAATTTTTTCTGGTTGTTTTGTTGGTCCTCTCTTCCTTTCTTCCTTTTTGTCTTCCTTTGTAAGTGATTTTCCCTGGTAATATGTTTTAATTTCTTGTTTTTTATTTCTTGTGTATCTATGATAGGTCTTCACTTTGTGGTTATTATAAGGGTTGCTAGTAACAGCTTATAACTAGTTATTTTAAACTGGTGAAAACTTAACACTGAGTAGAAAAAAGGAAAAAAAGCAAATAAGCAAAGAGAAAACTAAAAAAAAAAACTCTACAATGTTACTCCATCTTCCCTTGCCTCAATGGCTGTTTTTTGCCTTTTTTGGGGGGGAGAGTTTCTCTAATTATATCTTTTTATATCATCTATCTCTTAAGAAATTGTCATTATTATTATAATTATTTTGAGGTCAAGTCTCACTCTGTCGCCCAGGCTGGAGTTCAGTGGTATGATTTCAGCTCACCACAACCTCCGTCTCCTGGGTTCCAGTGATTCTAATGCCTCAGCCTCGTGAGTAGTGGGGATTACAGGTGTGCAACACCGTGCCTGGCTAATTTTTGTATTTTTAGTAGAGACAGAGTTTTGCCATGTTGGCCAGGCTCGCCTCAAACTCCTGACCTCAAGTGACCCGCCCACCTCAGCCTCCCATGTTGTCATTATTATTATCATTATTATTATTATTATTTTCTTTTTTGAGATGGAGTCTCGCTCTGTCGCCCAGGCTGGAGTGCAGTGGCACGATCTCAGCTCACTCTAGGCTCCACCTCCTGGGTTCACACCATTCTCCTGCCTCAGCCTCCCAAGTAGCTGGGACTACAGGCGCCCACCACCACGCCTGGCTAATTTTTTGTATTTTTAGTAGAGATGGGGTTTCACCGTATTAGCCAGGATGGTCTCGATCTCCTGACCTTGTGATCCGCCCACCTCAGCCTCCCAAAGTGCTGGGATTACAGGTGTGAGCCACCACACCTGGCCGTCATTATTATTTTTGATAGATTTGTCTTTTAGTCGTACTAACGATATGAGTGGTTTAAATAATGCAATTACAGTATTAGGCTATTCTGTATTTGTCTGTGTACTTAAGTTTACCAGTGTGTTTTATATCTTCAGTTGCTTTCTTGTTACTGATTAATGTCCTTTTCTTTCATATTGAAGAACTTCTTGTAAAACAGGTCTGGTATTGACAAAATCCCTTAGCTTTTGTTGTCTGAGAAAGTCTTTATTTCTTCTTATGTTGAAGGATAATTTTGCTGGGTATAATATTCTAGTCCAAAGTTTTTCTTCCTTTGATACTTTGAATGTCATTCTATTTCCTCAGGCTGGTAAGGTTTCCACTGAGAAGTCTGCTGCCAAGTGTATTGGAGCTCCTTTTTATGTTATTTGCTTCTTTTCTCTTGCTGCTTTTAGGATCCTTTCTTTATCTTTGACCTTTGAGAGTTTGCTTATTGTATACTTTGAGGTAATTTTATTTGGCTTGAATATTCTAAGTGTTCTTGATCTTCATGTTCCTAGGTATTCATGTCTTTCTCTAAGTTTGGAAGGTTCTCTGTTATTATTTATTTGAATAAACTTTCTACCCCAGTCTCTCCATCTACGTCCTATTTAAGACCAGTAGTTACTAGACTTGCACTCTTGAGATTATTTTCTAGATCTTGTAATATTGCTTCCTTCTCTTTTATTTATTTTGGCTTTTTTCTCCTTGGACTGTGTGCTTTCATATAACCTGTCTTTGAATCTACTGATTCATTCTGCCACTTGATCAATTCTACTGTTGAGAGGTTATGATTCATTTTGCAGATTGTCAATTGAGTTTCTAAGCCCCAGAATTTCTGCTAGATTCTCACTCTATTGCCCAGGCTGGCGTGCAATGGTGCAATCTCAGCTCACTTCAACCTCTGCCTCCCAGGTTTAGGTGATTCCCCTGTCTCAGCATTCTGATTAGCTGGGACTATAGGCATGCACCACCACACCCAGCTAATTTTTTGTATTTTTAGTAGAGATAGGGTTTCTACTAAACCCCATGTTGGCCAGGCTGGTGTGGAACTCCTGACCTCAAGTAATCCGCCCACCTTAGCCTCCCAAAGTGATGGGATTACAGGCGTGCACCACTGTGCCTGGCCTCTGCTTGATTTTTAAATGTTAATTCTTCATTAAATTAATCTGATAGAATTCTGAATTCCTACTCTGTGTTATCTTGAAGTTGTTGGGCTTCCTCAAGATGGGTATTTTGAATTCTCTGTCTGAGAGGTCATATCTTTAATCACTCCAGAATTGGTCACTGGTGCCTTATTTAGTCCAATTGGTGAGATCATGTTTTCCTGGATGCTCTTGATTCTTGTGGATGTTCAATGATATCTGAGCATTGAAGAGTTAGGTATTTATTTCAGTCTTTGTAGTCTGGACTTGTTTGTATCCATCCTTTTTGAGAAGGCTTTCAGTAATTGAAATGGGATTGAGTGTTGTTACATAAGCCTGTGGTCATTGTTAGCTGTTTTAGCACTGTAAGTGCCGTAAGTCCAGGAATGCTGCAACTCTTGTAGACTCATAGACATGTGACCTTGGTGGCTTTGGGAAAGATAAGAGAGAATTTCCTGGGTTACCAGGCAAAATTCGTTGCTCTCTTCCCTCTCTTTCCCCTAATCAGGAGTCTCTCACTACACTGAGCTACCTGGAGTTGAAGGAGGGGTGATGCAGGCACTCCCATGGCCACCATAGCTGGCTCCATGTTGAATGGCACTTGAAGCCCACAGCTTTCCAGAACAGCACAGTACTGAGGCTCATCCAAAGCCCATGGCCACTACAACCTGGCTGCCACTGATGTTTATTCAAGATGAAGGCTACTTTAGTCAGCTGGTGGTGAAGCCAGCTGGGACTCAGTTTCCTCCCGCTGGTATGAGGGATTCCTCTCTGACCTAGGGCTGGTCCAAATACTCCCTCCTTGGGCACCAGCAGAATTTTGCCCTGTGTTATGGGCCACTGTGACAGGGCAGCGTTGATTTCCAATGCAAAGTCCTACACTCACTTCACTTTCCTTCCCCCAAGAACATAGATTCTCTCTTTGCACTGCCTGGGGTTAGGAAAAGGATGCTGTAGGCAATGTGAAACTGTCCTTCCTACCCTCTTCCAGGCCTCTTGTCATTATTATGTTAAAACCAGGTACTGTAATTACTCATCTGATTTTTTCGTTCTTATGAAGGTACTTTCTTGCGTGGATCATTGTTCAACTTGATGTTCCTGTAGGGGGACCATCACTGGAAGGTTCTATTTGGCCATCTTGCTCCACCTCCTCTGTTCTATCGATTTCATTAATGTCCTAAAAAATCAATTTTCTCTCTTTTTCTGTGTTATATATCATTGGCTTCTGCTTTTATGTTTATTGTCTCCCTACCCCCTTACTTTAGAGCTGACAGCTTTTTAGAAACTTTTAGTAGTTTAAAGGTCAGTGTTCCATTGCCCTCTGTCTTCCATTGTTTATGATAAGAAGTTTGTTTCATTCTTTTTTTTTTTTTTTTTTTTTTTCTGAGACAGAGTCTGTCTCTGTTGCCCAAGCTGTAGTGCAATGGTGCAATCTTGGCTCACTGCAACCTCAGCCTCCCGGATTCAAACGATTCTCCTGCCTCAGCCTCCTGAGTAGCTGGGACTATAGGTCCCAGCCAATTTCTGTGTGTGTGTGTGTGTGTGTGTGTGTGTGTGTGTATGTGTGTATGTGTTTTAGTAGAGATGGGGTTTCACCATGTTGGCCAGGCTCGTCTGAAACTCCTGACCTCAGGTGATCTGCCTGCCTTGGCCTCCCAAAGTGCTGGGATTACAGGCGTGAGCCACCATGCCCAGCCCTTATTCTTATTTTTTATTCCCTGTAAATTTTCCTTTTTTTTCCTAGTTCCTTTTGTCTCTTTATAGCTGGTTAAGTAATTTGTTTTTTATTTTTTTATTTTGCATTGTAGAGATGGGGTCTCACCACCTGCCCACGCTGGTCTTCAACTCCTGGCCTCAAGTGATCCTCCTGCCTTGGCCTTCCAAAGTGCTGAGACTATAGGCATAAGCCACAGATCCCAGCCTAAGTAATTTGATTATGATGTGCATGGTGTAGTTTTCTTTGCATTTCTTGAGATTTTTGGATATGTATGTTCATGGATTTCATTATTTGGGGATGTTTTGCCTTAATTTCTTCAAATATTTTTGTATGCCCCTGCCTCCTTTGGAGTTTTCAATTAAATTTATATTAAGCCCCTTTAAATTGTCCCATGCACATCACTGATTCTCTGTTTTCTACTCTTTTCTTCCCTCTGTGTCATTTCTCATTTTAGGTAGTTTCTAATCCTGTGTCTTCAAGCTCACTAATCTTTTATTCTGCCATTTATTGCCCATAATAGATACTAATTTCAGGCCATGCATTTTTTATTTCTAAACATTCAACTTATTTCTGACTAAGGACTTGTATCCAGAATATATAAAGAACTTCTATCACTCAATAATAAAAAACAACCCAATTAAAAAAGGTAAATGTCTTTAACAGATACTTCAGAAAAGGAGATAGAGAAATAGGCCAAAAAAACCATGTGAAACATGCTCAACATCATTAGTCATCAGGAAAAGGCAAATTAAAACCACAATCAAATACTACTATACTATCATTCAAATGGCTAAAATTTCAGAGACTGATACTACCGCGTGTTGGACAGAATTCAGAGCATACAAAAACTCTGCTGGTGGGAATGCAAAGGGATAAAATCTTTTTCCAAAACAGGTTGGCAAGTTCTTTTTTTTTAAATAGAGACAGAGTCTCACTTTGTCACCCAGGCTAGAGTGCAGTAGTGCAATCATAGCTCACTATAACCTCAAACTCTTGGGCTCAAGTGATTGCCCTGCCTCAGCGTCCTAAGTAGCTAGGACTAGAGGTATGCACCATCATGCCCAGCTAATTAAAACTATTTATTTATTTATTTATTTTTTGTAGAGACAGGGTCTCACTATGTTGCCCAGGCTGGTTTCAAACTCCTGGCCTCAAGCAATCCTCTCAACTTGCCTTCCCAAAAGTACTGGGATTACTGGTGTGAGCCACCATGCCCAGCTGGCAATTTCTTATAAATCAAATATATATTTACCAAACAGCCTAGAAATTGCACTCTTAGATTGTTACCGGGAAAAAAAATGAAAGCATATGTCCATATAAAAGCTTATGTACGAATGCCCCTAGCAGCTTTATTTATAACAATAAAAAATTTAAAGCTATCCAAATGTCTGTGAAAAGGTTAATAAATTGAGTTATATCTTTACAATGTACTACTTCTCAGAGGGAAAAAAGAATAATTATTATTGCTCATCAACATGGATGAATCTCCAAAACATTATGCTGAGAGAAGCCAGATCCCTAAATATACCTGTCTTACTATTCAACTTGTATGAAAAAGACATCTAGGCCGGGCATGGTGGCTCATGACTGTAATCCCAGCACTTTGGGAGGCTGAGGCAGGTGGATTACGAGGTCAGGAGTTCAAGACCAGCTTGGCCAAGATGGTGAGACCCTGTCTCTACTAAAAATACAAAAATTAGCTGGGCACAGTGGCAGGCACCTGTAATCTCAGCTACTCGGGAGGCCGAGGCCAGGAGAATCGCTTGAACCCGGGTGGCAGAGGTTGCAGTGAGCTGAGATCGCACCACTGCACTCCAGCCTGGGCGACAGAGTGAGATTCCATCCCCCCCACAAAAAAAAAGACATCTAAAGCAGATCAATGCTTGTCTGGGACCATATTTCTTTTTTTTCTTTCCTTCCTTTCTTTTTCTTTTTTTTCCCAGTGGGTGGTGAGGTTGAAGTGGGCCATGATGGACTGGAGAAAGCACAGGGAACCTTCTCAAGTGGTAGAAATATGACATACCTGGATTGTAGTGATGGTTACATTGGCACATACTTATGTCAAATCTCATTAAACTCTACAATATAATAAGTGGATTTCATAGTATATAAATTATGCTTTAATAAAGTTGATTTAAAAATCTATTCTGCTGTCAGTCATGTCACACATAGGGGTTAGGGACTTCTAGCCAGAACATATAGGAGAGAGCCTTTCACCCTTATAGGTGGTGTAGCTAGCCCTGTTCACTCCTTGGCTTTCAGGGAACACTGGGGAGTAGCTCCAGCCAGTTACTGTCAGTTGCCAGAGAGATACTAGAAGCCAGCCTCTGAAAGACCGAAAAAAAGCAAACAACAACAACAAAAAAACCCTTAGGTCTCTCACCTGAATGGGCAGTGGTGGTTAGATGCTTCCACACAGACACCTTTCAGTCTCACCAGCATGTCACTCCGACCAGAGACCTGCAATTGCCTCTGTGCTTAGACTTTGTCCACTAAGGGTCCTGAGTTGGGAAATGAAAAGAGAGAGGGGAGACAGTTTCCCAATAGGAGAGAGAGTCCCCGTATGGGCCACCCAAGTGTCACCGGGGAGCAATGACTATCTGGGCTGGTGGCGTGGGGGTAAAAGAAACTACCAAGACAGCTGTAGGTAGAAAAAGGCAGATGTATTAAAGAAAGTAGGAAAATACATTGTGATAAGGCAATGGGCAGCCTGCAAGAGAGAAGCTAACTGCCAGGAAACAAATGCTTGCTGAGGATTTTATAGAATGGAACTTGGGAACTAACTTGCAAACTTGCACTCTTCTGTCAGCCAGGATGTTTGATAAATTGAGGCATTTGATGCTAAGCAGAAATTTGAGAGTTATGTATGTTGTTTGTTCAGGAGGTCTGTATGTCCTGGGCAATAAGGAAAAACAGACCTATAATTCTTCTGCTTTCTCTTTTTGTTTATATGTCCTGAACCGTGAAGAAAGGCATATTTACAGCTTATCTGCTTTATCTCTTTGCTTTGATTTGGTCTCACCACCCTGACTCCTTTTCGCTAATTAAGACTCCACATTTGGGAGGCCAAGGTAAGAGGATCGCTTGAGCCCAGGAGTTGGAGACCAGCCTGGGTAACATGGTAAAACCCATCTCTACAAAAATACGCACACACACAAAATTAGCTGGGCATGGTGGCATGCACTTGTAGAATCTCAGCTACTTGGGAGGCTGAGGCAGGAGGATTGCCTGAGCCTGGAAGGTTGAGGCTGCAGTGAGCGGTGATCACATTTCTGGACTCCAGCCTGGGCGATGAAATGAGACCCTGTCTCAAAAACAACAAAAGCAACAACAACCCACAAAAAACAGAGAGTGTGAGGAGAAGGGACTCCTAGGTACGCACATGCAAGCCCAGATCTACAGAGAGACAAGGAAATGGCCCAGTGTATTAGTCAGTTTTCACTCTGCTATAAAGTCGCCACACGAGACTGAGTAATTTATAAAGGAAAGAGGTTTAATTGACTCACAGTTTTGCATGGCTGGGGAGGCCTTAGGAAACTTACTATCATGGCGGAAGGGGAAGCAGGCACATCTTACATGGCAACAGGCCTGGGGGACACCACTCCCACAATCCAATCACCTCTCACCAGGCCCTCCCTCAACACATGGGGACTATGGGGATTACAATTTGAGATGAAATTAAATTATCCAGTCTCAGCCAAACCATATCACCCAGTGAACAGTGAGCGGGGTGGGGACAGAGGGCCAGGGGGAAAGAGCCGCTGAGCTGCAGCCAGAGTGATGCAGCAGGAAATGGTGCTGAGGTGAGGCTGGGGGCCAGGCCAGTGCAGCTGGGTGTGCACTGTGCATTTCACAGATGCCTGGAGGGAAAAGGCGGGGCCTGGGGGAATGTGGAGCAACAATGACTCTCATCCGCTGCTGGGGGAATGCAAAATGATACAGCATCTGGAAGAAAGTTTGGCAGTTTCTTACAAAGCTAAGTATACACCTACCATGGAACCCCAAAGCACTCATAGATATTTACCCAACTGATTTGAAAAGTATGTCCACATAAAACCTGCATGCAACATTCACTGCTTTGTTCCTAGTCATTAAAAATGGGAAGCAGCCAAAATGATCAACAGGGGAATGGACAAACTGTGGTATATCCATAAAACAGAATTCAATTTAGTGATAAAAGGAACAAGCTATTGATCATGCAGTAACATGAATGAATCTTCTTTTTGAGATGGAGTCTTGCTCTGTTGCCCATGCTGGAGTGCAATGGTGTGATCTCAGCTCACTGCAACCTCTTCCTCCCGGGTTCAGTTGATTCTCCTGCCTCAGCCTCCTGAGTAGCTGGGATGACAGGCATGTGCCATCAAGCCCAGGTAATTTTTGTATTTTTAGTCAAGACGGGGTTTCCCTGTGTTGGTCAGGCTGGTCTTGAACTCCTGACCTCAGGTGATACACCCACCTCGACCTCCCAAAGTGCTGGGATTACAGGCATGAGCCACTGCACCCAGCCACATGGATGAATTTTAGATGCATTTTGCTAAGTGAAAGAAGCCAGACGCAAAAGGCACACGTGATATGATTCCATTCATAGAACATTTTGGACAATGCTGAACCATAGGGATGGAGAACAGATCAGTGGTTGCCAGGAGCTGATAGAGTGGGGAGAGGTTGGCTGCAAAGGGGATGCATGGGAGACCTTGCGGATGTAGGAACTGCTCCTTTTGTTGCTGGAGTGGTGGATGGGAGACTCTACACATTGGCTCAGATCCATGGAACTGCACGGCCCTGAGACTGAACTTTCGTGTGTGCAAACTAAAAAAATCAACCAGGATGGAAATAAAAACTCATCAAATGTATACATGGGATACTTACATTTCATGGTATGTAGATTTTACCCTAATAATGTAGAAACTGAGGTGCCCTGAAGATCTCACTACTTACTTGGCAGACAATCTTAAAAGGGCCTCGGTTGCATTGTCAGGGTTTGCTACAAAATTAAACAGCATTAGCACAAAACAAACACAACATTCTTTTGTCTCTTTTCTAGGCAGCAGGCTTTATTTTGTGTGCTTTGGGCTTATTCTGTCAGGAGAAGGGTGCCTAGTGTCAAATCCTGCAAGGCCTGAGATGGGGGCCTCTCAGGTGACCTTAGGCCTCCCAGGTGACCTCAGATCTCTCAGGTGAGGTCTATCCTCCCAGGTGACCTCTGCCCTGCCAGGTGAGGTTCTAGCACAGTGACTTTGACTCTTGCAGGAGATGGGCTACTGCCAGGGTGTGAGCCAGGTCGCTGTTGTCCTGCTGATGTTCCCCAAGGAGAAAGAGGCCTTCTTGGCACTAGCTCAGCTGCTGACCAGCAAAAACCTGCCAGACACTGTAGATGGACAGCTGCCCATGGGGCCTCACAGCCGGGCCAGGTGATGGCTACACTGGCCCAGTGACGGCAACCTACAGCCATAGCGCCTTCTGTCCCTGCCTCATTCGGTGGGCTGGGCAGGGCACCATGGGTCCTCCCAGACACCAGGCTCACCACCAACACAACACAGATAAAAGGAGTGTGGTGGGTGCTTCCCTGGCCAGGCTTCACACCAGTTGTGGCTTCCTGTGCACAACTGTACCCCAGGGGCAGGTGTTCAGGATATAGCAGCTCCTCAGTGCAAAGCACCGGGTAGGGAGCAGGGTTTGGGCACTGACCCCTCCCAGAAGGCCCTTCCCAGCCTGATGCCCACCCCCATGCCTAGAACACCTCCTGAGGTGCCCCTGGATGGGTGCCCTGAGGTGCCCCTGAGGTGCCCCTGGATGGGTTTCTATAGAACATGCTATCCCAGGCCTAGGCTCTGAAGGACGACGTGGTACCAAGGCACCCACAGGCCTCCCTGGCACAGCTTCAAAGAATAAAGTGCAACCCACCCCCAGGGGGCTCCAGCATGAGGTGCCCTCCTGATTCACCATCTGGAGCAGAAGACAGTGGAGAGTGCCTGGGGTACCCCCAGCCCTGCTTCCTAGGCCTTCCTCCTCCTCTCCTCCTCCTCCTGTACTCCAAGAAGCTTCTGAAAACCAGGCTGGCTGGGCCTCCAGCCAGGTGCTGACCAAGAGGTTACTGGATATGCCTCAAAGAGGAGATGGGGGATGTAGGCCGGACGCCACTGAGCCCCTCCTCCCCACCCTTGAGGGCCACCTGAAGGGCACAGGAGCCTTCAGGCCCATCCAGGAGCTACAGCAGCCCCCCAGAGAGCAACAGGGACCCCTCAGTCCTGAGCACCTCTCCAAGGGGGTCAGGACAACAAGCCCTGAGCCAGAGAGTAGAGAGAACCGGTGTTCAGAGCCAGGCAGCATTCAGAGAAAGGGCAGAGGGGGGACCCTGGGCCCAGGGACAGAAGTCAGCATTCCACTGAGTGCGGGAATGGTCCAGGCCTGGCTTGGAATGGACGGAGGGCAGAGGGGCATCTTGCCCACGGTGGAGAGAGGCCCCAGGTTAGGTGACAAGTGGGTTGGGTGACAGTTAAGTCCTCTCCCACCTGCTCTGAATCAGGGCTGAAGCAGAGGTGAGAGTGAGGGTGTGAATCAGGGAGACCGAGCCACCTGAACCCCGTGGGGCCATCCCAGGAGCTGCCTGAGATGCCCTGTCAACCCCCATCCCTGGATGGCACACACCCTTTGCTCTGGGATCAGAGCCTGCAGGGGTGTCCTCAGTGTCACTCAGGAGGGCCATGCAGGGACCACGAGGACTCCAGGGATCCAGGTCAATGGGGCCCATCCCGCGAGGGTCAGATGGGCTGGGTGGAGAAGCTAACCGAGCCTGCTTTCCTTTCAGGGAAACCTGAAGAGTCCCCAGGATGGCCGTTGGCCTGGAGCGAGTGTCCCAGCCCCCAGGCCTCTGCTGGCCTCCCCCAGCCTGGAGACCCTCCCCAGAGAGCATGGACTGTCTCTCCCTGGCCCAGCAGCCCAGCTCCAGCAGCCCATAAGAGTAGCCCCCTGAAACCAGGAGCCTGGTCCTGCCCGACCCTCACCCGGCTGGGCTGTCCCCATGGCCAAGGCCCTCAGTGGCACCAGGGAGTCTCCAAAGAGCCTGGGGCCACAGACTTTTCTCTTGGGGCCCCAGGGGCTCAGGGTCTGGGCAGCCTGTCCCCAGCCCAGGACAAACCACTCATTGTTTGATGGTTACTGCAATGGAATTCACTCCCAAACCTCCCCATGGACCCTGACGTCAGGGCCTGTGGTTCCCACAGTACTGCTTCGGGTAGGAAGGCTGGGCCCCCATCCCTTTAACATCTGCCCTGGCTACCTCCAGGACCATGGACAGAACAGGCTCTGCAACCCCACTGGGGCCCATCATCAATCCCTGCCCAGCCCTCTGAAGACCCACAGGCAGAGCCCAAGACACCTCCCCTTCACAGTGTCCCGTGTCCTATCCCCATCATGTTCATTGACCTGTGTGGTCAATGGTCAAGGAGCCAGGACAGCAGCCTACCCTGCAACCTGCCTGGAAGCCCCAGATGGCCCCTCAGCCAGCTGAAACCAGCATCCACAGGGAATACTTGGAGGCCTCTGGAGGGGAGGGTGTGTGTGTCATCCTCATAGCTCTGGACAGCCAGCAGCATGTCCTATGTCCTCATGCTGACCTCCTATGGGACAGAGCCCCCTCAAACGCCACAAGCCTGAAATCCAGAGGTGTCCAGCCCAGCATCAAATGAAGCCCCCATAGGAGAGAGACACCAGGGGTGCCGTGGGCACCCCAGCCATGACCATGGAGGAAACCAAGACTCCTGTGGCCCTGAGCAGTGACGGAGTCTGGCCCAAGGCAGGCGAGCCCTCTCAGAGCAGTGCATGGCTACCAGGGGCTTGTGCATGCCCCACAAAGCCAAGTTGGTGACCTTAGGTAGCTCTAAGAGCAACCAGCTACCTCAGCAAGGGGGCTGCAGAAGCATGTGGGCCGGCCACTACCCTTGTTCATACAAGGAGGCAGGAATGGTCAGGCTCCAGGACCTGAGTGGTCACCTGGTCACCAATGGGGCAGAGTTCTATTCAATATTGAGAGCCTAGCCGGGCATGGTGGCTCATGCTTCTAATCCTTGTAATCCTAGCACTTTGGGAAGCTGAGGCAGGAGTATTGGTGAAGCCTAGGATTTTGAGCCCAGCCTGGGTAACATAGTGAGACCCCATCCCTACAGAAAATATAAAAATTAGCCAGGCAACTAGGGAGGCTGAGATGGGAAGATTATTTGAACCCGGGAGGTCAAGGCTGCAGTGAGCCATAAGCGTACCACTTTATTCCAGCCTGGGTGGCAGAGCAAGACCCTGTCTCAAAAAAAAAAAAAGGAATGAAAAGAAAAAATACTGACTTTATGTAAATTGTTCTGGACAAATAGAGTCTAATCGACATCTTTTAAAAGACAAGACTAACATTTTTCATGAAATAAATGAGGCTAAAACATTTTCTTGGACTAACCTACTCCCAGCAAGGGGAGGCTGGCTTGCTGGAGTGTGGAAACTGTGCTTAGATTGTTCTCTTCTGTTTGTCCATTCTCCTAATAGATGCTCTTCTCTCCCTTTTCAGATCCCTTGTGATAGAGCTACTAACTCAACTCTTCTTTCCACAGCTAGCAACTCAGCTTTTAATGTTCGAAAACGTCTAGTGAAGTTCCAGGTCAAGGAAATGAAGGCGTGAAGGATGTGCCATACCAAATATGTCAGATTGGTATATTGATTATTTTGAGTTGATAATATTGGAGAAACTGTAGTTTCAGAAAGGGCGAGCTGACGTGTCTCTTGCATGAAACAAGCCATAAAGTTTCCTCTGGAAGGGACACCCTCACCATACCAGGGTGAAGAAAGTGCCCTATCCCCAGAGACTGGGAATTGGAGGCTGCAATAGACCTAAATAAATATACTTAATGAATAACCCTTGTCTTCCACTAGTTTGACACCCCTCATACCTCCTAGTGACTCCCCTGGAAGATTTACTGCCTGTTGCCAGATTTTCTTTGTCCTGTCATTTTTTTCTTAAATTTATTGCTCTTTGTCTAAAAAGTACAAAAGCATCTTGCTTTGGCCACTTCTTCAGACTTCACTCTCTTGTAAAGATCCTCATGTTCATGTAAAACTAATGAAATTTGTATACTTTTCTCTTGTTAATCTACCCGCTGTCAGGATGGGCAGTGGCTCACATCTGTAAGCCCAACACTTTGGGAGGCCAAGTCTGGAGGCTTACTTGAGCCTAGGAGTTCGAGATCAGCCTGGGCAACACAATGAGACCGCATCTCTACAAAAAATAAAAAAATTAAATGGGCATGGTATGTGCCTGTAGTCCCAGCTATTCAGGAGGTTGAGGTGGGAGGACCGCTTGAGCCCAGGAGATCAAAGCTGCAGTGAGCTGTGGTCGCACCACTGCATGCCAGCCCAGGCAGCAGAGACCCTGCCTCAAAATAAATAAATAAATAATAAGTTTAAAAAAATAAAAAATGATTTGTTATTAAAAAAATACAATCTGCCTAGTGTCAATTTGGTTTCTAGATCCAGATGAAGAGCCCACTGAGAGAGCTAAAAGCAGGGCTGGAGGTGATCTCTGGCTCCCCTAACAGTCTTTTTTTTTTTTTTTTTTTTGAGATGGAGTCTCGCTCTGTCGCCCAGGCTGGAGTGCAGTGGCGTGATCTGGGCTCACTGCAAGCTCCGCCTCCCGGGTTCATACCATTCTCCTGTCTCAGCCTCCTGAGTAGGTGGGACTACAGGTGCCCGCTACCAGGCCGGCTAATTTTTTGTATTGTTAGTAGAGACGGGGTTTCACTGTGTTAGCCAGGATGGTCTCGATCTCATGACCTCGTGATCCACACGTCTCGGCCTCCAAAAGTGCTGGGATTACAGGCATGAGCCACCGCACCCGGCCCCCTAACATTCTTGACCAAAGATCACAGAGTGCCTTGACCACTCTGTGATGTAGCCAGCTACAGGTTTTCCCCTGCAGTCTTGAACCCAAAGCTGGCCTCAGCATTGATAGAGATATTTAGGTTGTTTGCCTAAAACACAGAAAGAAACTGGCTCTGGCCCTGAGCTAAATTCCTTCAACCTTGATATTCATAAACCCCAGTCCCCTTGCTGCAGACGTACCTAGGGAGAAGCCGCTTGTCTCTTGCTGTCCCTCAAACATACTGCTGCAGCCTCTGTACATAGGTTCCCCTAATAAATGCTCTGGACTCATCACCCTGGCGTTAGTGCTTCTTTTCTTTGGAATCCCAGCCGACCCCATCTTGGGATGGTTTGGTGCACTCTCTTCTGGGAATTCCCCTGCCACCATTTTGGGGGCAACTCTAGCCGTTGTCTTGGTGGGACAAAACAAGACTGTGTGGAGTCCCGGTACCATGGCGCATGCCTGTAATCCCAGCACTTTGGGAGGCCGAGGCGGGTGGGTTGCCTGAGCTCAGGAGTTCGAGTCCACCCCGGGCAATATGGTGAAATCTCGTCTCTATTAAAATACAAAAAATTAGCCGGGCATGGTGGTGGGTGCCTGTAGTCCCAGCTACTTGGGAGGCTGAGGCAGGAGAATTGCTTGAACCCAGAAGGCGGAGGTTGCAGTGAGCTGAGATCATGCCATTGCACTGTAGCGTGGGCAACAGAGGAGACCTTGTCTCAAAAACAAACAAACCAAAAGGCCGTGTGGAGCACAAGGGCTGGTGTATTTTGCTCTTTCCTCTGGGCCAAGTCCTACTGTAAGTCCTCATGTGTATTAGTCCTCACAATCTCCCCCAGTCCCTTTTCTTTTCTTTTTTCTATTTTTGAAACAGAGTCTCCTCTGTCACCCAGGCTGGAGTGCAGTGGCATGATCACAGCTCACTGCAATCTCAACCCCTGGGGCTCAAGCAATCTTCCCACCTCAGCCTTCCTAGCAGCTGGGACTACAGGCATGTACCACCATATCTGACTAATGTTTTGTTTTGTTTTGCTTTTTTGTTTTTGTAGAGACAAAGTCTCACTATGTTCCCCACACTGGTTTTGAACTCTTGGGCTCAAGTGATCCTCCTGCTGCAGCCTCCCAAAGTGCTGAGCCTATCTCCATTTCTTTTTTTTTTTTGTTTGTTTGTTTTTGAGATGGAGTCTCGCTCTGTCACCAGGCTGGAGTGCAGTGGTGCGATCTTGGCTCACTGCAACCTCTGCCTCCTGGGTTCAAGTGATTCTCCTGCCTCAGGCCCCCGAGTAATTTGGGACTACAGGAGAGTGCCACCACACCCAGCTAATTTTTGTATTTTTAGTACAGACGGGGTTTCACCATGTTGGCCAGGATGGTCTCGATCTCTTGACGTCGTGATCCACCCACCTCAGCCTCCCAAAGTGCTGGGATTACAGGTGTGAGCCACCGCGCCCGGCCACGTCTCCATTTCTTCAAGAGAAGAGGCCAGAGCCCAGACTGAGCTCCTTCTCTCAGAGCAGCCCTGGGATTCTGGCCCGTCTCAGCCACCATGAACTACCACACTGAACCCAGGAAGGGCTGCTTCCTCCTCTTACAGGCTAGCAGGTGTGGGAGGAGAAAGGCAGGGAGGGCGTTTGTATTCACTTGTCCTGTGCTGTCCAGGACAGCAGCCCTGGTCCACACACAATGATTGTGCACCTGAACATGGCGAGGCCGAATTGAGTTGTGCCGTGAGTAGACATGACACACGCCAGATTTTGGAGATTTACCATGGAAAACAGAATGTGAACTATCTCGATGATTTTTATCTGCATTATATGTTGAAACAATAATTTTTTGACATATTGGGTAAAATAAAATGTATTATTAAAATCAATTTCACCTATTTCTTTGTAGTTGAATGTTGTTACTGTAAAATTTAAGGTTACATATGTGGCTTACATCATATTTCTTCTGAGCAGCATGGCTCCAGGAGGGTGGACACTGAAACTGCTCTCAGCCCGCACGGTTGTGCAGTGGAGCTGTGCTGCCAACTCAGACCTGGGGACTAGTGTCATCCCCACAGTTTCATGGAAACAGGTATTCCTAAGAGAAACACCAAGCCTCTTCCACCTAGGGCAGATGTTTATTTTATTTTATTTTTATTTTTATTTTTAGTTGAGATTGAGGGCTGGCGGGGGGCGGGGGTCTTGCTATGTTGCCCAGGCTGGTCTTGAACTCCTGGCTGCAAGGTGAACTGCCGGTCTTGGCGTCCCAAAGTGCTAAGATTACAGAGGTGAGTCAATGAGCCAGCTGGGAACAGATGTTCATGTCCTCCTCTCATCTTCTTCCCAAATTGCCCTTGGAAACTCTTGACAAGTCTTGGCCCGAGTTCTCTACCTCTTCCTCACCTATCTAGAAAAGGCAACTGGAGCCCAGAACACCTGGAGAGATGATAGCTTTCAAGGTGCAGAGATAAAGAGGTCCCATAAAGGAGATGCATTTTGGAGATTGTGCATTGTCTCTGTAGTGGAGAGAAGGATCGACAGGCTCCCCGCAGCTTTCACCCTCTCCTTTGTTCTGGAACCTGCCGCTGTCTAAGGAATTCTTTGGCAAAAGACTGCTTCCTGGGTCTCAGGGGTCGGACATGGGGAGGGTCAGGGCGGGGTCAGGGGCTGTCTTGGGAGGAAGTTAGGGACTGGGTTCAGCGCCTGTCTGGGGCTGGGGTCAGGGCGAGGTCAGGACCTGTTTCCCAGGAGTCAGGGCCAGGAGTCACCGCCTGTTTCGGGGGTCAGGGTCAGCTCCAGTTCCCCTTCCTTCTGTCCTCGCGTCAGGCGATGGGTGTGGGGTCAACGCGGACCAGAGCCCAGCCGGGGCCCCTGCTCTGGTCTCTGCTGCCGCTGCTGCTCCTGAGCCCAGAGGCCGCCCCTGCCCCACAGTCCCGCGCCGCCAGCCCCTCGCAGGCTCCGGGGGAGGCCAGAGAGAGCTCGGGGGCGCAGCAGGGCCGGGAGCCCGCAGCCAGAGCCCAAGGTCCGTTTGAAGCAGAGGGTGTGGGGCCGAGCCGGCCTCGGAGGCAGAGGGCAGGGGGCAGGGGGCATTTGAGGGGGCCACTGAGCCACGGGGGCAGGGGGTCGAGGGCTCGGCAAGACCGGATGAGGTAAGGAGTGTCCGGGAGAGGCAGGCGTCTGCGGAGAGATGGGGGAACTGCAGGCTAGAGGCGGTGGGGAGAAGGCCGGGGCTCTGGGCGTGGTGCCAGGGCCGGAAGTCACCCGAATCCGTTGTCTCTCTCTCCTCCCCTCCCAACCAGGTGGCTCCAGAGACGACATCAAGCAAGGTGGGTCAGGCTTCCCGCTCTTGGTCCCAGGACTGGGTGTGGGGCCCACGAAACTGGACGGGGCGCCAGGGCCTGGTGCCTGGTGCCGGGGCTGGGTGGAGGGAGACAGCACCGGGACTGCTGCTGGGCCCCGGGAGTGGGGTGGGCCCTGGGGTCTCATGTCCCCTTGTTGAGGCCTGGAAGGGTAGGCCAGGGATCAGGACACTGCCCCTCAGGGGTCCAGGCCCGCAGCTCCCCCTCCCAGCTGTGAGTCTCAGAACCAAGGCTGTCCACATCAGCCCCACCCCCTCACCTTCTAAAAATAGAAGATCAGGAATCCGAGAGAGGGAGCAAGTTTCCCCAAGTCACACAGCACAACAGACTCCTGCCTGAGAATCTCTCTCCCTGGGATACTGTGGTGAGGTGCGGGGGTGGGCACAGCCACTTGGACACCCCCGAGACCTTCAGTTCTTTGATCTGCAAAGTAGGCATGCAGGTGTTCTGATGGAGGGAAATAAAGTCCCAGGGCTGGATTCCAGTCCACCAGTCCTTGGCAGGTCCGGATGAGCTGCTGTGGCCACCCTGGGTCAGCCTTGCCCTGCCTGCCAGACCCCTGGTCCCTCATTCCCACAGAGCCTGCTCAGTTGTACTCTGTCATCTGGTCCTGCTAGTGGCCATAGAAGGCGGATGCTGGAGTAGCCCTCAGTCATTTTGGCCAGGTCACCTATTCTTTGGCCTTGGTTTTCCCATCTGTGAAGAGAGCAGAGGCCTCACTGGGGTGGCATTCATGGGCACCACTAGTGTCTCTAACAGGTGGACCGGGGTGTCTCCACAGTGTGTGGGAAGCCTAAGGTGGTGGGGAAGATCTATGGTGGCCGGGACGCAGCAGCTGGCCAGTGGCCATGGCAGGCCAGCCTGCTCTACTGGGGCTCGCACCTCTGTGGAGGTGTCCTCATCGACTCCCGCTGGCTGGTGTCAACTGCCCACTGCTTTCTCAAGTGAGTCCTCCCTCCCTGGGCCCCAGCAGAGGGGCCGATGGGGAGGAAGATGCAAGGGACGAGGGTTAGGGGGCTGGGGGGGTTATGTCTTTCTCCTCTGGGCTTTGCTCTGGGGAAGTCTGCTGCCACCAAACTGATGCGGTGCCTGCCTTTGACCCGTAGTCCCCTCCACCAGGACTGTCCTCCCCACTCTCCACCCACTGTCCCTCCATCTGGCCAGAACCTCCTCATCCTTCATCCTCAGCTCTGGCAGGGAGTTCCCTGGCCCCTGTTGTCTGTCTGCTCAACCCAGACGTGTGAGAGCATTGGCAGTGTCTGTGCTGGCCACCTGCAGGGCTTCTCTTCAGTGTGCACCATGCTCCTGTGAGTCAGACTCCAGGCAGGGACTGGGGACTCTGCAGGTAGCCAGCAGCCAGGCGATGCTTTTTTTCTGTAAAACTGTATGCCTGGAAGGAGCTGTGCCAGGCTGCATGTATTGGTGGGAAGAGTGGGGCCCCCTGACCCTGGAGAATGACATGGACAGTCAGGGGTGCTACTCCTCTGGCCCTCCTGAGCCTGACTCAGTGCCCAGCTTCTGAACAGTCATGGAGGGACCCAGAGGGAGAGGAAGGCATCACAGTCCAGGTATGGAGTCAGCTTGGGCACTTAGTGGCTTTGAGACTCCAACTATTGGGCACCGTGAGCATCTCCTGGGTGTCACACCACCCAAGACCATCTATGGCACAGAGTGTGGCAAGACCCCAAGTGAAGGTGTCTCTATGGGAAGGCGAGGCACAAGCTCCAACAAGCAGGATGCAGGATAGAAAGCCCAGAGTGAGTGAGAAGAGCTGACCCGAGGCAGGGTCATCCAGAGAGATGCTGTAGTCTTGAGGGAGGATGAGGAGCTGCAGGGGCTTGCCAGAAGGGAGGCTTTGGTATGGGGAGTGTGGCGAGGGGTTTCCTGGCAGCTGACCCATGTGAACAAAGTCACAAAGGTCAGAAGTTTCATTACTTGTGTTCAGGAACAAGAAGAACATCAGTTTCATGCACTCATCTGGGCATTGAACAAATCCTTTATGAGTGCTTACAACAGTGGGGAAGACACCCTTGGGGAGAGCAGGAAAGGTGGTTAGGCCAGGAAGCAGGTCATAGGTAGCCTTCAGAAGGATCAGGCTGGAGCCAGAATTAAGCCAGAGCTCCTCTTGTGTAAAATAAAAGGGCTGGATTTGATGACTCTGTCAAGGACTTTGCTGGCACTAGGATTCTCTGCTCCTCTGATTCAAGGGTGTGCTGGGAAGCCATATGTCCTGAGGTTGTGAGTAGAATAGCCATTAGCCTCAAAAAAAAAAAAAAAAAAGAGCTCCTGACTGTCAGAAAGGGGGATACAAAGCTGCCTAGAATCATGTCAGGGGAGAAGGACCCAGAGGTGTGTGGGCAGTTACAAGTGGATGTAAAAAGAGAGTGCTGCCCCGCACTCCCAGAGAATGGTAAAAATGGGCCCTTCCTCCTCCAGCAAATCCCAGGCCCCGAAGAACTATCAGGTTCTGTTGGGAAACACCCAACTGTATCATCAAACCCAGCACACCCAGAAGATGTCTGTGCACCGGATCATCACCCATCCAGACTTTGAGAAGCTCCACCCCTTTGGGAGTGACATTGCCATGTTGCAGCTGCACCTGCTTGTGAACTTCACTTCCTACATTGTCCCTGTCTGCCTCCCATCCCGGGACATGCAGCTGCCCAGTAACGTGTCCTGTTGGATAACCGGCTAGGGAATGCTCACCGAAGACCGTAAGAGGGGTGTGGGAGAGGCAGGAGGATGAGGGAGGGGAAGGAGAGGGAGGCAGAGGGGAAGAAGGAAGGATGGCTTAGCCAGGCAAAGAGGAAGCCACTGGACTCGGCCCTCTGTGCCTCATTTCCATGACCGGTAAGGTGAGAACCACCACGCTGGGGCCTTTCTACTTCTGAAAGTGTGTGATCCCATAGCTTTAGAGTCCCCTGAGTCCCAGGCTCTGAAAGTCTGGGAATCTTTAACTTTTGAGAATCCGGAATCTGGGTTCTTTGAGTCTTCATGGTTCTTCATTTTAATGTTTTATTTATTTATTTATTTATTTACTTATTTATTTTTTGAGACAGAGTCTCACTCTGTCACCTAGGCTAGAGTACAGTGGCATGATCTCGGCTCACTGCAACCTCTGCCTCCCAGGTTCAAGCAATTCTCCTGCCTTAGCCTCTCAAGTAGCTGGCATTACAGGCATGCACCACCATGCCCGGCTAATTTTGTATTTTTAGTAGAGACAGGGTTTCTCCATGCAGGTCAGGCTGGTGTTGAACTCCTGACCTCAGGTGATCTGCCCGCCTTGGCCTCCCAAAGTGCTGGGATTACAGGTGTGAGCCACTATTTTAAGGTTTTAATCAGCCATGGGTCTGAGATGACTCGATTGAACTCCAAAGACATGCTTGGGGGCTGGCCCATTCTAGGTCACCACCAAACACTTGGATCGTCCCTTGCTTGGGAAGGTGCCTGGGAAGAGTGGCAAGAAAACACATGGTGGCTCTGCAGTCTCTGCAGTCTGAGGCTGCATGATCCAGTTAGAATGATTGCGACGTAGAGCTGTTGACCTTCTCTGAACCTCACGTTGCTCTTATCCTAACCTGGGTCATTCACCTACTTCACAGTCTTGTTACGTGACTGAATAACAGAGGAGAGAGTTGTGTGTGTTTTCATTGTTAGATGAATAGGAAAGAAATGTAAGCAAAGACTTATACACAAGAGTGTTTATTGAAGAAAAGAGTGTTTATAGTTTAGGGAAATGCTTATGGTATGATGTTAAGGGAAAAAGGAAGAACATATATTTAATTATGTGTAGGGTTAGCATTTCTCAACAGAGGTGCTGTACGTATTTTTGATAGAATATGTCTTCACTGAGTGGGGCTCTGCTAGCATCCATGGCCTTTGACTACCAGATGGAGGGGATTCTCCCTGATCATCTGCTGGCTGGTCCCCAGCATTCACACATACATCTAGTTATACCTTGAGGGTAGAGGCAACATATACTTGTTTTAATATCCCAACCGGTGCTCCTGGGCTGGTACCACCGTGCTGCATGACACTGATAGACCAGCATTTCTTGCCTGTAGCTTCGGAACTGGTCACCCAGCTTCCATTCTTCTGTGCCCCCACTGTAGGCTCCATGTGGGTGTCAGAGTGTTACTTTAAATATTAGTCATGTCAATTCCCGGTTCAGTATTCTACAGTAACTTCTCATTTGTGCAAAATGAAATCCAGACACCTGGCCAGGCGCGGTGGCTCATGCCTGCAATTCCAGCACCCTTCCCATCCCCCACCTCCCACCACACCCTTCCCATCCCCCACCTCCCACAGCACCCTTCCCATCCCCCACCTCCCACCGCACCCTTCCCATCCCCCACCTCCCACCACACCCTTCCCATCCCCCACCTCCCACCACACCCTTCCCATCCCCCACCTCCCACCACACCCTTCCCATCCCCCACCTCCCACCACACCCTTCACATCCCCCACCTCCCACCGCACCCTTCCCATCCCCCACCTCCCACCACACCCTTCCCATCCCCCACCTCCCACAGCACCCTTCCCATCCCCCACCTCCCACCACACCCTTCCCATCCCCCACCTCCCACCACACCCTTCCCATCCCCCACCTCCCACAGCACCCTTCCCATCCCCCACCTCCCACAGCACCCTTCCCATCCCCCACCTCCCACAGCACCCTTCACATCCCCCATCTCCTGCTCCAGTCATGACATATCCCACCTTCCAATGCACCCTTTCCATTCTTCATATTTCACTGCAGCCATTACATACCCCATCTTTTACTGTAGCCTTCACATACCCCACCCCATCCTCTTGGGCCTCCTGGGTACTCTTTGAACATCTCAAGGCTATTTCTGTCTCGGGGCCTTTAGCTGCTGTTTTTTTTTTTTCTTAGCTTGCTTGTCATTCTCATCTTTGCAGGAGTCACTTATTTACATTTACTATTCAGTTTTTTTTCTTGGTTTTACTTAATCATGTGAGCTAAAATAGGCAACCCCCTCTATCACATCTTCCTGTTTTATTTTCTTCATACCACTTAATCTAAAATATTTTTTAATTTATTATTTCATATAATCTGTCACTTTCTACTAAAAATTATCTATATCATTAGCATGTAAAAGACAGCACCAGGATAGCTGAATAGATGAGCGAATAGATCAGTGATTGTGTTAGTGAATGGATGGATGGATGGATGGATGGATGGATGGATGGATAAATGGATGGATAATGGATGGCTAGAATGATGGGTGACTGCATGGATGGAAGGATAAGTGGATGGATGAGTGGATGGATGGATGGATTGATGGATGATATTTGAGTTGGTAGATGGATGTTTGGATAGATGTGTAGATAGAAGGATTGGTGAGGGGTGGACAGATGGAGTGGGTGGATGTGTCAGTAGGTGGAGAGGAGGATAGGTGGGTGAGTGATGGAGGGCTTGATGGAGAGATGGATGCAAGGATGGATGGATGGGCAAATATGTGGAAAGTGAGTGGATGAATGGGTAGGTGTGGGAAGATAGGTAGATGGAGGAATGGGTGGGTGAGTGGATGGGATGATGGGTGGAGAAGAAAGGTTAGTGATAGATGGAGGGAGAATGGATGGGATGGTTCATGAAAGAGTAAGTTGGTCAGTGAATAGTTGCTAAGTTCCAATAAATGAGTCATGTGTTGGTGGGATTTGCCTCTTGTAGAATAAGAGAGGTGTGATCTATTGCTATGAGAGAGGTAGAGGGAATAGGATGACTATGTGCAAAGGTTTGAGAAAAAGAAGAGAAGCTTATCAAGGATGGGTAGTAGAGTGAAGCAGCATTTAAAGCTCAGAAGTTCTGAGAAAACCTATGTTTGGGGGGTTGTGGTTAGCAGTCAGGCAGAGTAGGGGCTCAGAGTAGCCTGAACTTTCTTAGTTAACCTGCAGGACATGTCATTGATCTCCCCCTTATCTCTTCAGTGCAACTGTCACCACCCTTCTATCTCCAGGAGGGCAAGGTGGGCCTCATTGAGAACACACTCTGTAATACCTTATATGGGCAAAGAACTGGCAAAGGCGAGACCTACGCTGTGCACGAGGAGATGCTGTGTGTGGGGGACTTCTCGACAGGAAAGTCCATCTGCAAAGTGAGTACGGTCATTTCCTCTCTTCCTTTGCATATTCTCTTGGCCTCAGTTTCCCTTGGGATGGGTCTCTGTGTTGCCTCTGCTCTCTTTGTGGTGTCCCTTGGAATTCCTGTTTCCTCTCCTCTGAGTGTCCTCCCTGGGCTCCATCCCTCAGAAGTCTCCCCTAGACTAGCCCCTTCCCCAGCGCATCTCAGCAGGAACAACTGCTGGAAGGATCTTCAAACAGCATTTTTAAATATATTTTAAACTTTTTATTAAAGCATAATATATATACACAAGAGTACATAATTAATAAGTATATAGTTTGGTGAACTTTCCCACACTGATACAACATGTTACCAGCACCCGAGAAGCACCCATGTGCCTCCTTCTTATCACTAACGCCCAAGGGTAACAAACACCTTCACTTTTAACACCTTAGATTCTGAAATTCCTGTAAGTGGAATTTACAGTCAGCAATCTCTTGTGTCCTAACAGTGTATTTCTGAGATTGGTCCATACTATTACACGTTGTTATGGTGTGTTCTTCTCATTGCTCGACAGCGCGCTATTGTGTGAGTTGAATTCTACATTGGATAAGTATTTGAGTAGGTTCCAAGTTGGAGGTATTATGAGTAGCTGTGCTATGTACATGTTTGTATTTGTCTTTGGGGCACAGATGAATATATTTTATTGCATAGAATCCTATGAGTAGAACTGCTAGATATAAAGATGTGTCTGTGTGTTCAGCTTTGGCAGAGGATAGCAAACGGCCTTCCCTCTAGCAGAGGATGAGAGCTTCTTTTCTCACCAACTTTTATTCCTTTCCATCTTTTCTGATTTTGGCCATTTTGGTGAGTGTGTAGTTTTTGGCTTAAAATTTTTTGTATGTTTATTATTATTGGATATCTTTATGAAGTTTCCCTTCAAGTTCTTTTTCTCCTCTCATTTTTCTATTGGGTTGTCTGTCTTTTTCTTCTAGGAGCTCTTTATGTATTCTGGACATAAGTTCACAGTAAGATACATGGTGTGAAAATCCTTTTCAACCTTCTGTAATGTTCCATCTTATAGGTGGGGAAATTGAGGCCCAGAGAGGAAAAGTGGCTAGCCTAAGTGAGGCAGTACAACCTGGGCCCAGGTGTTGCGACTTCAAGGCCAGCCCTGCCTCCACAACCTCTCCCACAGGTGGTAGCCTCTTAAGCTGACATCTGTGGGCTGAGCTTTTGCATAGACACCACTGTAGGGCAGAGAGGAAAGTGCTGGGACCCTGGAATGAGAGACATTGCTCCACCACATGTGCCTGCCCTGTGACCTGGGATGTTCTCTTCACCTCCTGAGCCTGGGTCCTCATCAGCTGCATGAGGATTCCAAGGCCTCCTCCATGAGGTGGTTGGGAGGATGGCGTCCACTTGGAACCTCAGAGTGTGACCTTATTCGGAAGTAGGATCTTTACAGATGTAATTAGTTAAGAATCTCAAGATGAACCCATCCTAGATTTAGGGTGGGCCCTAAATTCAATGACTGGTGTCCTTAAAAGAGGGGGAGAGGCCATAGAGACACACATGGAGAAGATGGCCATGTGCAGAAAGACATGGAGAGGGGAGGGATGCCGCCGCAAGCCAAGGAATGCCTGTGCCTCCAGAAGCTGGAACAGCCAAGGGAAGGTCTTCCCCTAGAGCCTTTGGAGGTAGTGTGTCCCTGGAAGCACGCTGATTTCAGATTTGTGGCCTCTAGAACTGGGAGAGAATACATTTCTGTTGCTTCTAAGCCACCAAGGTGGTGGCAGTGTGTTATGGCAAGCCCTTGGAAATGGATATGTTTGGCAAAGACCACAATGCTAGCAAAATGATAGATTGAAAACTAGAACCAGGTCTTTCCTTCCCCCTGGTCTGAGCCCTGAGTCCCCCTGGCCCGTGGGAAGGGCTCATTGGCAGCACTGTTTTCAATATTGCCTGGCAAGCTAACTGAGTAGTGGGAGGGAGCTCAGCCCACCTGCCTGCCCAGCGGGAGCCAGCCCCAGGCTTCTTGGTTTCCTGTCCACGTCCACATACTTCATTGTTCCTCCTTTCTGGCTGTGGCCTGGCCCCTTCTCCTCACAGAGTCATCTGTACCCCAGGGGGAGCAGGGAGCCTGCCCAATGCCCAGCCCTGGTGGGGCTCAGCCAACAAGTCCTTAGTCCAGCTCCCTTCCAGCCTTGTTCTTCACCAGCCTCTCTTGCGAAGGTCATGCCCCTGGAGCCTCAGGGCCAGCACACTTTGCCTGCCCGCTGGACATTCCACAGTGCCCTCAGCCCTGCCCCTCCTCTAGTTCCTTGCCCAGGCCAAGGACACCACTGAGGTGGACATCTCCTGAGCCTTTCAGCCACCACTGCCTGTCTGTGGGATTCCATCTGGATTCATCTCCTGCTGAGCCATCTGCTGTGGTCTCCGCCTCCACCCTGTGGCTCTCTTCTCTTCCCTGCATGGAGCACGCAAAAACAGCTTTGAGGAGAGAGAGAGCTGCAGGGTGACTCAGCGCTCAGACTGCGGGCAGGACACAGCTGGTTGCAGTCTTCACTCTGTCACTTGCATGTGCTGTGACCTTAGCTAAGTTTTCTTACCCGTGCAGTGGGCTTGCTAACAGCCTCCACTTCATAAGGTTCCTGTAGAAATGTAGCACCATGCCTGGCATTTAGCAGGTGTTTAATAAGTGTTGGCTTCCATGTTCCTGGCCTTGTCTGTTTTCCTCTATCTGAGTTGTACTCATTCTTCTGGGCCTATCTTGGACCTGCCCTTTCACTCAATGTGGAATTCACCACCAGGCCCACCAGTTACACGTGGCATCCTCTGTCTCCACAGTAGTGCAAACCACAGCCTAGTTTGCATGGGGTGCATTAATGTTGGGACTTCCTCTGCCTACTCAGAGCTCCCAAGGGTCAGGGCCAGGAGACCCTTGGAGTCCTTCCCGTCTCTCCCAGACTAGCCCAGAATCAAGCGTGATGTTGGCAAGCAGGTGGTTCATCTGCATGGATCACTGAGGCCTGGAGTAGTCAGGGACCATTGCCCGGAGGACCAGGCCTCCTCTTGCCCTCAAACAAGCTGGGTGGGCACTCCGAGTAGGGAAGCACTGAGGGGTGGATCTGAGACAGCGAAGGCACTTTCCACTCCCAAGAAGACCCCGGGCATGAATTTGCCAGGGCTGCAGGAGCAAATCCCCACAAACTGGGTGGCTGAGACCACAGATGTCTATTATCTGGCAGTTCTAGAGGGCAAAAGTCTAAAATCAAGGTGTCGGCAGGGCTGGGTTTTTTTCTGGAGGCTCTAGAGGAGATTCAATTTCCTTTTCCAACTTCTAGAGGCCGCCCACACTCCTGGGCTCATGGTCTCTTTCTCCATCTTCAAAGCTATCAGTGTGACCTCTGTGTCTGTTGTCATATCTCCTCCTCTGACTCTGACCCTTCTGCCTCCTGCCTTCCCTTATAAAAAACTTTGTGATGACACTGGGCCTTTTGAGATACTCCAGAATAATCTCCCATCTCAAGAGTCTCCACTCAACTTCAGTTGCAAAGTCCCCTACGCCATGTAAGATAACACATTCACAGGTTCCAGGGATGAGGATATGGATGTCTTTGGGAGCATTCTTTAGTGAACGCACCATGTCACCCCTTCTCTCTCCTCTGGCCTCCACTCCCCCAGCCCAGGCCCCTTCCTCTCAGTGTGCTGTCTTGCTTCTCATCAAACTGAGAAGATGAAGCAATGAGAAGCTCGCTCTTCTTGGCCCCACATCTGCCCACCCTGATCTGCCCAGTCTCTCCCGCTTGCCCTGATGGCTCACCCTGGGCCAGCCCATCCTTGAGCACTGGGTCTCTAGGGCCTTTCCCCTACTCCTGTGTCCCCTGCTCTCCCTCTCATGCCTCCCACGTCAAGGCATGGCAACAATCTCCTCCAGCTACTGCCCCATTTCTCCACCTTTCTTCCCTGAAGACTCCTCCCAGGCCTGACTGCACTGAATCACCCAATCCAGCCTTGTCCCTCTCATGCCACCAAAGCCACTTTGTCCACAGCCTCTGCCTTGCCAGAGTCACTGCTCCCTTGACACATCAGCAGCATCTCACGCTCAGCTCCTGGTGCCAGTCGCCAGCCGCTCTGCTCCCACTTTTTGCTACCAGCTGCCTCTGAGGAGATAGCAGACTAGAGGCCCCCCAGAATCACCCTGAGGACAAAGAAAGAGGAGTTAGCTTTGGGCGATGATCATGTCTGAGACACCAGGTGGCAAGTTCAGATGCTCTGTGCCTCCTCCTCTTTCTGAGTCAGGGTCCCACTGCAGACCCACCAGATAGAAATCTCCAGGTATCAAGCTCCTGAGCTGACCCTCAGAGTGGACAATTATGGATCTGAATCTATCACACGTGGACCCGCCCTCTGCCTTCCACACCCAGGACAACACACTGCTTGAAGCCTAGAGGGGACAGCTGTATGTACAGGGCCTGAGAGGGGCTGGGCCCTTCCGGCCTCTCAGTGCTGGAGACCCCGGAGCCGAGTTCTTAGCCTTCCTTTTGTCTCCACACCTTTTCCCTGGTTGGTAAGAAAAGGCCAGAGTCCACAAGTCCTTTGGCTCCTCCTTCAAAATACCATCCCAAATCTGACCATTTCTTCCCTCCTGTAGTTTCCTCCCTAGTCCCTCCTCTCTACCTGGTGCTCAGCAACTTCTTTCTCTACATGGCACCAGACTGATGGTTTAAACAGGTCACGTGTCCCCCACCCTCCAGCATACAGTTCTCCAAGTTGCCCCTCTGCAGCTCTGAGACCTCCCTCTGCCCCCTCACTCCCTCCCACAAGGCTTGCCCCATCCTCTCCTGGTTTGCACCAACTGGGCCCTCTCTTCTGGACCTCGCAGAGGTAGGTTCTGTTTCCTGTTTTGAGTGTAAGGTCAGGAAAGCTTGTTGTGATCCATGGATACGAAATGTCCTCCCGCTTCTATAGGGTCAGTTGGCTTATTTATCTGTGCACCACGGGGGAGGGGGTTTGTCTTTTCCCCGTGTTTCCCAAGAGCAGTGCCTGCACTGGATGCCCCAGGTGCACCCTGGACTAGTGGGTGGAAGAGCCGGCTGTGGGCCCTGCCTCCCACCACCCTGAAGATAAGACCCTTTCTTTTTTCCCTCCCTCCTTTCCTTCCTTCCTTCCTTCCTTCCTTCCTTCCTTCCTTCCTTCCTTCCTTCTTTCCTTTTTTTTGACGGAGTCTCGCTCTGTTGCCAGGCTGGAGTGTAGTGGCATGATCTTGGCTCACTGGAACCTCCGCCTCCTGGGTTCAAGCGATTCTCCTGCCTCGGCCTCCTGAGTAGCTGGGAGTACAGGTACACGCCACCATGCCCAGCTAATTTTTGTATTTTTAGTAGGGACGGGGCTTCACCATGTTGGCCAGGATGGTCTCAATCTCTTGACCTCGTGATCCACCTGCCTCAGCCTCCCAAAGTGCTGTGATTACAGGTGTGAGTTACCGTGCCCAGCTGAGACCCTTTCTTTGGGTCTCACTTTTTGGCCCATAATATAGGGGGCTTTCAACTGCATGATCCCACCCTGACAGCATTTCAGGACTCCAGTAACTCCCAGCAACTTTCTGGAGACCCCTGCCTGCTTCCCTAGTGATGTGGGCTGTCTCCACAGGGCCTGGGCATGGGCACTTTCTAAAGATACTTTACCAAAAAGTTGAGAGAAAACCAAAGGCCTAAATGAACAAAAAAGGACGGGGCGCCCAGAGGGGATGTTCTGCTGCAGCTTAGGGTTCACAAGAGCTGCGCTCTGCACAGAGGTTTCAGCTGGCTGTGCTTTGCTAGCAGGCCCAGCCCCTCTCAGGCCCTGTACATACAGCTGTCCCCTCTAGGCTTCAAGCAGTGTGTTGTTCTGGGTGTAGAGGGCAGAGGGTGGGTTCACGTGTTGATAGATTCAGATCTATGATTGTCCACTCTGAGGGTCAGCTCAGGAGCTTGATGCCTGGAGATTTCTATCTGGTGGGTCTGCAGCGGGACCCTGACTCAGAGAGCAGAGGCACAGAACGTCCGACCTTGCCACCTGGTGTCTCAGACACACTCATCCCCCAAAGCTAACTCCTCTTTCTTTGTTCTCAGGGTGATTCTGGGGGGCCTCTAGTCTGCTACCTCCCCAGTGCCTGGGTCCTGGTGGGGCTGGCCAGCTGGGGCCTGGACTGCCGGCATCCTGCCTACCCCAGCATCTTCACCAGGGTCACCTACTTCATCAACTGGATCGACGAAATCATGAGGCTCACTCCTCTTTCTGACCCCGCGCTGGCTCCTCACACCTGCTCTCCACCCAAGCCTCTGAGGGCTGCTGGCCTGCCTGGGCCCTGCGCAGCCCTTGTGCTGCCACAGACCTGGCTCCTGCTGCCACTTACCCTCAGGGCCCCATGGCAGACCCTGTGATGACCGCAGAGCCCCTCGACCCCTTCTCTCTGCTCAGGCCTAGGTGTCCATGCTGGACCCTCCCTCTCCCTAGCCCACTGCCCCTCTAAATGGTTCCTAATCCTGGCTTTTCTGCCTATCAACTGCCGTTCCCCAAACCAAGCTTGGCAACACAAAACCAAACCCAATAAAAGAGTCATCTGCTCCTCCTCCACCCCGCACGGCCCTCCCAGGCCCCTCCTGCTCCTTAGGGCTTGCCCTTTCCACAGGATTCATTGTCTGACTCCCAGGGCAGGAACCTGGGACCTCACAGAAAGAATCTCAACTGTGGGCTCCTAGGAGGAAAGCAGGGGTAGGGGGGACACTAGGGGTGCTGAGGGAGCTGAGGCCACCAGCTGGGAGGGAGTGGGGTCAGTCTGCACTCAACGTTGCTCCTGCCACAGGAAGCACCCAGGCCTTCAGAGGAGCTGAAACTACACCTGGTGTCCACAGTGCCAGGGAGCAAGGGCTTCTCTGAAGTACAGGAACAGCGCTCCTGGGGCGTGGAGGAGGGAGGTTCGACTCCCAGTGGAGACGGAAAAAGGGAAGTGGCTGGTGCACAAAGTAATTGAGCAGGACTGGGGAACAGGATCCCAGCCATGAGAAGAGGGTTCCAGCCTGCAGCTAGAGTGCTTTCAAAACATGAGGGTCTGGAAAAGACTGACAGAAGCAGATGGAGGAGGGTCCTGATGCCAAGCCAAAAGCCGAGGTTTAGGTCAGCCATGCTCAGAGCTCTGCGCCTAGGGACAATTCCTGCCCCTCCTCACCTGTCCCCGTAGGCCCTGCTTTCCCCAAGTCTGCAGGCACTTGACCCACTGCCCATCTCCAAAGCCCCCAATCCTGCATAAACATGCTCCCTCCTGTCTAAGGCCCTTGGCCAACCCTGCCCCAAGAAGTCTGTACTCCTCCAGCTGGTAGAGCCTGGTATTACTTTATCTACTTAGCTGACGCAGGATTTAGTGCCCCAGCAATAAGCCTCAAAATAGTGTTCTGGGCCATCCTTCCTGCAAGCCTGCTGGACACAGCCCTGTGCAGCCAGCAGGACTCCTAGAGGCCTCTCAGCACAGCCTACCCCCAGCCTTCAGAGACCACGAGAAAACGGGAGAGCTCCCATTTAGCACATGTCCGTATGGACAAGGCGCCATCAAAAAGGTTCGGTGCACATTGTCCCCAGTCTTGGTATTGGCCACATTTCCTGTACCCTCACAGGCAAGGGGTACAGATGGACTCACATGCATGTCAACACTAGGACCTCACTGGCTTAAACCCTCTACTACTCATGCAGGAATTCTCACCCCAAAATAATATTGTGAGGCCTGAAGAAAGTGTCTTCCCAGTATCCACTCCTGTAGGGGTATTTCCAGCAGTCCCTGCCTCTGACCAGAGCTCCACCACTGAGGTACTGCTATGCCTAGTAATATGTCCACTACTAGTGTCCAGCCTTAGAGCTCAGCGGTCTCCACAGAAAGTGTTCCCTCCCCTGGTGGTAAGCTCAGTTATGGGGTCTCAGAGCAGGGCTGCTCAGGACTCTGAGAGGTCAGTGAGTTACCAAGACAGCATGTGCTCCACGCATGTTCTCCAGAAGGTCAGGGGAGCTTGGGCAGTTCTGTTTAGAGTATTAGCCACTCCACTGTCCCCAGAGCCACTATTCTCCTTTGTGGCAGCCACAGGCTGGCTGTGTCCTGAGGGCCTGCCTGTTATACACCTTATGCCAGGGGTTAGGTGATTTCCTGTCCTCCCGGATGCTCTCAGGCCTCTAAACCAAAGTGTGGGGATACATACCTAGTCCACGTGACAGATCAAACAAATCTCAGTTCCTGCACAGTTAGTTTCCCTGTTTCTTGAAACCAATGTAAGTGCTCAGTATCCTTATCCTGGTTTAGTTTATTTTTAAAGATAAACTGCAGCCTATTAGGGTTGAGTAGCTTTTTTTTTTTTTTTTTTTTTAGATGGAGTCTCGCTCTGTTGCCCAGGCTGGAGTGCAGTGGCGCAATCTCCGCTCATCGCAAACTCCACCTCCCGGATTCACACCGTTCTCCTGCTGGGACTACAGGCACCCACCACCATGCCCGGCTAATTTTTTATATTTTTAGTAGAGATGGGGTTTCACCATGTTAGCCAGGATGGTCTCACTCTCCTGACCTCGTGATCCACCCGCCTCAGCCTCCCAAAGTGCTGGGAATACAGGCGTGAGCCACCACACCCGGCCAGGGTTGAGTGGCTTTTTAAAGATATCATAGGTAGTATGTAGTGGAACAGAAATTCAAACTGAGATCTCTCTTGAGAGAGCTCAATCACTGTTCTTTCCACACCCACAGACTGCACCCAAGATGCCTTTTATCCAAGCCTCAGACACCTGAGGGAGGCTTACTCTGACCTGTCCCCAAAGTGAGCCTCAGATATCCACTCCTGAAGAGAGAGACGAGTAGGGCATGGAGGGCCCTAGAGTCATCATCAGGGCCCCCCTGTTCTCCCAGATGGTGCACGGGCATGGGCTGCTGCTTTTGTTGCCAAAGTCATCCCCAGTCAAGCTATGGGAGTGAAATGAAATGAACCAAGATGAATTAAAGACTTCCAGTTTCCAGTCTGGAGTATAAGAAGCTTGGAAGTCATCACTCCCATTCTCAAAACAAGAAAAAAAAGCTGAACAAACTGAAAGTCAACAACTCTTCTTAGATCTGTCAGAGAATTGAGGTCACAGGGCAGATTACTACCCTCAAAACTGGAGACAGGCAGATACAGAGAATCACAGTTAATCTGAAGGGAAGCTCAGATGTAAAAGCTGGCCATTGGAGCCAATCCTGGGGTAGGAAAACCTAAACTGTAATTGACAAAGTGCTGAAGGTTCAATGTGGATGAGCTTGACAGTTAAAAACTCCATGTCCAGTCTTAGGAGAGCCCCAACTTTCAGGAGTTTTACCTTCAGTAGCCTTACCAGATTCTCAGGGTGTAGATCAGAGAAAAACCCCCTCCTGATTTTGGCAGGACGATGGGAAAAGTAACCATTTTGAAATAAAAGCAGAACATTAGTTCTACTTTGCAAAAACCTATCCTTAACAGAAAATATTTTTACCAGAGCCTAATGTATTGGGGTTTTATCAGAGTCTAACTAAGCTGCAGAAAGAGAAGTGTCAAACTCCAGTTCCCTGTGCCTTCCTGTCCCACCAGGGACACGGGCTACTGAGAAGCACATGTGCAGGTCACAGCCTAGGAGCATAGGCTCACTGTGCACTGTGCCTGGAACCTAATTACAGGACTATAGAACATTTCCTCTCCCACATAAATGCCTCCCTACCACATCAGTAGGACTTTTGTATAATAAGGGAATTATAATGGAAGGAATTGACTGTCTCAGCACTTATTTAAGAAGGAGTCTCTAGGGAAACTCAAAGACAAGCGGGGAGATACTAACAAGGACACCAGAGTACATTTTGCCTCTGACACCTACAGCAACACCAAACAGTGAAGACAGTCTAACTACCAGCCAGATAAACACAAGAGCCTTACACAAAAGACCTCTTTACCTCTGTTCCTTTTGCCCAGTGTATCATGTCTCACTTTCAACCAAAAAAAGGGAACTAAAAGGTACTAAAAGTGAGCACACTGAAAGTGTACTAAAAAGTCTGCGGATGAGCCGCAGCTGCATAGGGTCCAGCTGCTTCTTGTTGCAAGCCCGGGAATGATTGTACTGCAGTGGGAGGTTCTTGGCAGTGGAGGAGCCCTGCAGCCAAGTTGCCCACAGAGAGGCTCTGCTGCATGATCTCGCGCACCTCCTTGTCGGACAGCAGGTAGGGAGAGGGCACCGGGAAGCTGGGCGAGGGACCACCACCTCGTCCAGGGGGATCTTGCAAAAGTCCTTCCTGCTCCTCTTGGGGACAGCGGGGGACCCTCAAACTCCTCCTCAAACCTCTCAGGGTTGATTGCATAGCTCCTCATGTCTCTGCACTGGGGGCCAGCACGTGGACCTTGCACTGCTGCTGGTAGGAGCGCCTCTGCTCGTGTCCCAGCGCAGGTTGCCCATGAACTCCAGGGTCCAGAAGCAGTCGTTTTTGGCATGGAGGTAGAGCAGGCACACGTACTAGCGAATGAGCTTGATGCAGGACAGGTCCAGCTGCTTCTTGCCCAGGGAACTGCTGGAGCTGTACTGCTTGTGCAGGTTCTCATGGGTGAAGAGCTTGGGGAACAGGGGCACCAGCAGGTGCAAGGCGAAGTTGCCAATGGACAGGCTGCTCTCATAGATGCTGCGCAGATGCTCCTTGCTGAGCAGGCAGTCGGTGCCGGGCACCTCCAAATTGGGCTGGGGGATCTCCAATTTGTCCAAGTTGATGAGTACCAGCCAGATCTTCTTGGAGCGGCGCTGCTCGCCCTTGGAGCTATCCTCCACCCTGATTACTGAGATGTCATCGGGAGGCTGGAGGAGTTGTAGCAGTCATCACGTGGGGGGCTCGTCTTCACTGCCTGCATCCAGCCCCAGGCCCTGGAGCTTGTCGTTGATGCGCTGGGCACACTGCTGCAGCCAGGCCTCCTCCTCCTGCATATGGGAGAAGTAGACCTCTGTGTAGTTGCAGATGATCTGCAGCCTCTGCAGCTCCAGCTCCTGTTTGCTGCCATCCCCATAGCAGCTGTAGTACTCGCCCAGCTTGCAGTGGTAAAAGAGCTCAGGGAAGAGCCAGTGGAGGAGGAAGACGGCATATTCGCTGGGCGAAGAGGCTTCATCCAGGAACTCGGTGAGGTCCTGCATGTCCACCACGTGGTCTGAGGCCATGGTGCTGCTCTGGTCCAGAGACAGGCCCTCCTCCTCATCTTTGTGGTCCAGGAAGTGACCGGGGTCCACTGCTCGGCCTCAAAGAAGCTGGCAGTCTGGCCACCGGGCTGGCTGTTCTTCATCTCCCACTGGGCCCAGAAGTGGCTGAAGAAGTTATTCAGCTGGGGCAAGCACTCAGCCTGTCACACGCCCATGTCCTTCACCGAGGGGTAGTAGACCTCCACATAGTTGTGGATGAGCTGCAGGTGCAGTGACTCCAGCTTACGCTTGGCCTCAAAGCTGCAGGCACTGCAGCCTCGGGAGAAGTCAACTGCAGCTGAAGAGCTTGGGGAAGAGCTGCACCAGTGGGCAGCCGGCCAAGACCCCACCCGACAGGCTCTGGTCCACCATCTGCTTGAGCTCTGCGGCCCATGAGCTGCTATGCGGTGGTGGGGGCAGCTGGAATTTGGCCACCATCTCAGTGGGGTTCACCTTCAGGGAGAGCATGTCCATTGTGCTGTGCAGCTGGGACCTGTTAGACTTGAGGGTGTTGAACATGTAGAATATCTTCTGGATCAGGAAGTAGATGTTAGGGTCGCTGTTGGTGGCCACCCCAGTGCTGCCATAGTCCCACTTCTGTGGCTCATTGAGGAGCCTAAGTGACAAAGGTCTGTTTCTGGCATTTACCTTCTGGAAGAGCTCATATATGTTTAGCAGGTCCCCTGAGGGAGGGTTCTTCTTCTCCATGAACTTGTGTGAGGTGCCATACAGAGGCTTCTTGTAGTAAGGGGTGGTGGCATGGTTGCAGAGCTCCTCCTTGCCTGGCTACACAGAGCCTGAGCTCCTGCCCTGCTGGCCTGCTCTCCATTGCCTTGGCAGGGCTAGATTTTCTCAGGTTCCACATTCGTGCTAGGAGCACCTCTGGGATCAGCTGCCTCCTCTCCATGCTGGGGACGGACTCTGGCTGGCCATTGCTGACCAGCCAAGTCCTGGAGGGCAGTGAAGATACTGTCCAGAGGGTGTTTCTCAGAAGTCCTGGAATTCATGGAGCAGCCTAGAGCAGCAACTTTGGCCTCTGTCTCCACTCTCACTTCTTAGAAGTTCTTCTACATCTTCACTGAATTCAGCTGAGTTCATCTTCTGTTCCAGTGGGACTCGAGTTCTGTACTTTACTGGGCAGCCTGAGCCAAGTTTAGGCACCAAGTGGTGGGGAGGGTATGGGGCCAGGGAGTGGGAGCAGTGCACAAAGGGCCTGGCCAGGGCGGCTGGGGGAGGCACCGGGGGCGGCAGACAGCCAGGCACTGTGTATTTCCCCTCTTTTTGTGAGTGTCTGTGTGCAGCGCTCTCATGTGACATGACAGGACTCCATGTGACATTTCTGCACAGGGACACAGGAGCCCTTGCTGCAGTGAAACTGCAAACCCTCCACCCACACCTCTGGCCCACCTCTCCCCCTCAGTGGGGCACATGAGGGCTATTTCATTCTTATTTATTTATTTTTTATTCTTTTCTTCCTAGACTGCTCAGCAGAATAGAATAATATCATGTATATGTGGGTTTCGGAAATTTTAATTGTTTATTTCTAGGATTCTTGCATATACTTGGGATGTATATTTGTGAGTAGCATGGATATAAGTGTATTTTTAAATAGGAGTTGTTTTAGGATGCTTTGGGGTTGAAAGTATATGCATAGTTTATGATGTGATAGAGTTTAGAGGTATTGATTAAGGGAAGTGTTTTATGAATTTTGTCAAATGTATTTTCTGAAATAATTGATATTTTTCCTTTATTCTATCAATGTGGTGTACTGCACTGATTGATTTTCGGTGCATTGAAACCATCTTTGTTGAATGGTGTTGAACTATCAGTACCATTGATGTTGAACCATCTTTGCTCTCCAGGAATATATCCCACTTATTCCTGGTGGATAATCTTTTAATGCACTGTTGAGTTTGGTTTGCTAGTATTTTGTTGAGAATTTTTGAATCAATATTATAAGGGATATTGTTTGCTAGTGTTCTTTTCTTGCAGTGTCTTTGGCTTTGGTATCAGACAATGCTGGCCTTGTAGAGTGAGTTTGGAAGTGTTACCTCCTCTTCAATTTATTGGAACAGTTTGAGAAGGATTGATGTTAATTCTTCCCTAAATATTGGTAGAATATACCAGTAAATTCACCTAGTCCTGGGGTTTTCTTGGTTGGGAAGTTTTTGATTACTGATTCAATCACCTGATGAGTTATAGGCTTCAGATTTTCCATTTCTTCATGATTCAACCTTGGTAGATTGTGTTTTTGTAGTATTTGTCTATTGCATGTAGATCATCCATTTGTTGACATACAATCATTCATAGTTCTCTCTTTTTTATTTCTGTGAAATCAGCAATATCCCCTCTTTCATTTTGAATTTTAGTTGTCTTCTCTCTTTTGTCTTGGGTAACCTAGCTAAAGATTTGTTAGTTTTTTTGTTTTCTTCTTTTTTTTTTTTTTTTTTGAGACAGAGTCTCGCTCTGCTGCCCAGGCTGGAGTGCAGTGGCGTGATCTCAGCACACTGCAAGCTCTGCCTCCCAGGTTCAAGCAATTCAGCCTCCTGAGTAGCTGGGACTACAGGTGCATGCCATGATGCCTGGCTAATTTTTGTGTTTTTAGTAGAGACGGGTTTCACCATATTGGCCAGGCTGGTCTCAAACTCCTGACCTTAGATGATCCACCCACCTTGGCCTCCCAAAGTGCTGGGATTACAGGTATGAGCCACTGCACCCAGCCCTTGTTTTTTTCATTTGTTGGTTTTGTTTTGTTTTTTCTTTGTTTGTTTTTTTTTTTCAAAGAACACATGATTTTGTTGATTTCCTTTTTTTTTTTTTTTTTTTTTTTGAGAAGGAGCCTTGCTCAGTCACCCAGGCTGGAGTGCAGTGGTGCGATCTTGGCTCACTGCAAGCTCTGCCTCCCGGGTTCAGGCCATTCTCCTGCCTCAGCCTCCCGAGTAGCTGGGACTACAGGTGCCTGCAACCATGCCTGGCTAATTTTTTTTTTTTTTTGTATTTTTAGTAGAGATGGGGTTTCACCATGTTATCCCAGATGGTCTCGATCTCCTGACCTGGTGATCCGCCCGCCTTGGCCTCCCAAAGTGCTGGGATTACAGGCGTGAGCCACCGCGCCTGGCCTGATTTCCTATTTTTTAAAAAATTTTCTATTTTATTTCTGTGCCCTAACCTTTATTGTTACTTTTCTCTGCCAGCTTTGGGTTTAGTTTTTTGTTTTTTGTTTTTTTTTTTTTTTTAGTTTATTAAGATGTAAAGTTTCATCATTAATTTGAGATCTTTCTTCTTTTCTAATCGAAGTGTTTACAGTTATACATTTCCCCTAGAACTGCTTTTGCTGGCTGCCATAAATTTTGGTATATTGTATTTTCATTCAAAGATACTGTCTAATTTACCTTGTAATTTCTTCTTCGATCCATTGTTTGTTTAAGAATATGTTGTTTGAGGCCAGGTGTGGTGGCTCATGCCTGTAATCCCAGCACTTTGTGAGGCTGAGGTGGGCAGATCACCTGAGGTCGGGAGTTCAAGACCAGCCTGGCCAACATGGTGAAACCCTGTCTCTACTAAAAATACAAAAATTAGCCAGGCTGGTGGCAGGGGCCTGTAATCCCAGCTACTCACGAGGCAGAGACAAGAGAATCACTTGAACACGGGAGGCAGAGGTTGCAGTAAGCCGAGATCATGCCATTGCACTCTAGCCTGGGCAACAAGAGCAAAACTCAGTCTCAAAAAAAAAAGAGAAAGGTTGTTTGATTTCCACATATATGTGGATTCTTCTGCTGTTTATTTCTAGTTTGATTACATTTTTATCAGAAAAGGTATTTTGTATGATTTAAATGTTTTTAAACTATTAAGACCTATTTTGTGGCCTACCATGGTCTGTCCTGGAAAATGTTCCATGTGCACTTGAGAAAAATGTGTATATCTTCTTGGTGAGTTGATGCTTTTATCATTATACAATGTTCATGTACCTTATACCAGTTTTTGACTTAAAGTCTATTTTGTCTAATGTTGCTATAGTCACCCCAATCTCTCTGTTTTTTCTTTTTTCTTTTTTTGTTTGAGATGGAGTCTCGCTCTGTCACCAGGCTGGAGTGCAGTGGCGCGATCTTGGCTCACTGCAACCTCTGACTCCCTGGTTCAAGCGATTCTCCTGCCTCAGCCTCACGAGTAGCTGGGATTACAGGCGCACACCACCACACCCAGCTAATTTTTGTATTTTTAATAGAGATGGGGTTTCACCATGTTGGCCAGGATGATCTCGATCTCCTGACCTCATGATCTGCCCACGTTGGCCTCCCAAAGTGCTGGGATTACAGGCGTGAGCCACCGCGCTTGGCCTTAATCTCTTTTTATTACTATTTGCATAGGGTGCTGTTTTGTGGGGGGGGAACCATCAAACCATGTTTTTCTTCTGCTTTCAAACCACCGAGACAGTCATCAACACAGAAGATGTCTGTGACCAAACTCTATGGGATTCTCCCCACCAGCAAGCAGTAGACACTAGCTGGGTATCCTCCAATTAAATTCTGTCACTATCTACCTGGGCATAATGTCAGACCCCACAGGTTGAAGGCTCAATTTCCAAGACTGCTCCACCACCAACCACTAGTTACAACTCTGGGCCTCCAGAACTTCTGATTGACAGGCTTCAAGTTGGGGTTCCCTCTTTGGGATGGATTAATTTGCTGGAGTGGCTTACAGAGCTCAGGAAAGCACTTAATGTTTGCCAGTTTATTCTAAAGCAGCCATCCCCAACCTTTTCGGCACCAGGGACTGGTTTCATGGAAGAAGTGAGGGAAGATTAGATCCTACCTTGGGACAGGTGAAGGGAAGACAAGAGGAGTCAGAAAGGTTCTGTTTCCTGAGACCTACACCTAAGGCCTAACACACCCAACATTAGAATCAGAGGTACCTTTTTATATTATTTTACTTTCAACCTATTTGTGTCTTTATCTTTTTTTTTTTTTTTTTTTTTGAAATGGAGTCTTGTTCTGTCACCCAGGCTGGAGTGCAGTGGCGCAATCTCAGCTCACTGCAACCTCTGCCTCCCAAGTTCGAGTGATTCTCCTGCCTCATCCTCCTGAGTGGATGTAGTTGGGACTACAGGTGTGCACCACCATGCCCAGCTAATTTTTGTATTTTTAGTAGAGTTGGGGTTTCACCTTGTTGGCCAGGCTGGTCTTAAACTCCTGACCTTAAGTGATCTGCCTGCCTTGGCCTCCCAAAGTGCTGGGTTAACAGGTGTGAGCCACTGTACCTGGCCCTGTTTGTGTCTTTTTTTTTTTGGAGATGGAGCCTTGCTCTGTTGTCCAGACTGGAGTGCAGTGGCATGATTTTGGCTCCTTGGAACCTCTGCCTCCTGCAAGCAATTCTTGTGCCTCAGCCTCCCAAGTAGCTGGGATTACAGACACACACCACCATGCCCAGTTAATTTTTATATTTTTAGCAGATACAGAGTTTCACCATGTTGACCAGGCTGGTCTTGAACTCCTGACCTCAAGTGATCTGCTCTTCTCTGCCTCCCAAAGTGCTGGGATTACAGGTGTGAGCCACCAGGGCCAGCATCCTATTTGTGTCTTTAGATCTAAAGTGAGTCTGTGTAGACATTCTCTAGTTGAATCATATTTTTAAAAAATCAATTCTGCCAATTTATGTCTTTTAATTGCAGAGTTTAATACATTTACAATTAAAGTAATTACTGATAGGGAAGAACTGACTATTGCCATTTATTTTCTTTTAAGTCCTATTGCTTTTTTTGTCCTTCATTTCCTCCATTATTGCCTTTTTGTGTAGTTGATTTTTGTAGCGAAATATTTTGATTTCCTTCCCATTTCCTTTTGTGTAAATTCTATTGATATTTGTGGTTGCTATGGGGATTACATATAGCATCCTACATGTGTAACAGTGTATTTTAAATTGGTACCGGCTAATTCCGATCACAATTTAAAAACTCTACTCCTTTACAACACCACCCACCATTTTATATTATTGATGTTACAGTTACATCTTTACATATTGTGTACCCATTACTATATAATTATTTTTATGCTTTTGTCTTTTAAATTATGTAGAAGAATAAAAAGTGAAGTTATAAGCCAAAAACTGATTTTTATATTTATCCATAGATTTGCCTTTATGGAAAATCTGTATTTTTACATGGCTTCTAGTTACTGTCTAGCATCCTTTATTCCCTTTGAAGGATTCCCTTTAGCATTTCATGTAGGGCAGGTCCTTCAGCTTTTATCTGGAATATCTTAATTTCTCCCTCACTTTTGAAGGACAGTTTTGTTAGATATAGAATTTTTGGTTGTTTTTTTTCCTCAGAATTTTAACTATACCATCCCACTAACTTCTGGACTGTACAACTTCTGCTGAGAAATATGCTGATAATTTCCTTGAGGAAGTATCTTGTGCTGCTTTAACAGAATGCTTGAGACTGGGCAATTTATACTGAGCAGAAATTTACTGGCTAACAGTTGTTGAGACCAAGAAATCCAGTATCGAGGTGCTGGCATATTGTGAGGGTCTTCTTCCGTGTCACCTTCTTACTGTGTGATCCCATGGTGACAAGCATCACGTGGCAGAAGAGCAACAGGGGTGAGAGAGAGAGACAAAGGGAACCTGAACTTCCCATTTTCTGGTGACATTCATCCCACCAATGAGGGCAGAGCCATCATGGCCTAGTCATCTCAAAAGTTTCACATCTTAATAGTGTTACAGTGTCAACTGAATTTCAACATGAGTTTTAGAGGGGACAGACATTCAAACTGTAGCACCATGTATGTGATAAGTTGCTTTTTCCTTATTGCTTTCAAGAGTCTCTTTTTGTCTTTCAACAATTTATGTATTTTATTGTGTATTTCTTCAGATTTTATTAAGTTTCTTGGATTTACGTGTCTATGTCTTTTGTCAAATTTGGGAAGTTTTGGGTCATTATTTCTTGAAATAATCTGCCTATCTCCTTCCGCTTTCTCTATGTCTTATCCTACTAAGAACCCCCTGCCCCATAATGCATGTATTGGTCTACCTGATGGCACCCCATAAATTCCTTATGCTCTGTTCACTTTTCTTTATTCTTTTTTCTTTTTGCTCCTCAGATTCAGTAGGGCCTGTCTTCAGGTTCACTGATTCCTTCTTCTGCCTGTTTGAATCCGTTGATGAATTCTAATGAATTTTTCAATTCAGATGTGAGATTTTTCAGCTCCAGAATTTGTTTGGTTATTTTTATATAAATTCTGTTTGTTGATATTTTCATTTTGCTCATATATCATTTTCCTGGTTTGGGTGGGGGGGTTCTTTGTGTTTTTCTTTTGCTCTTTAAGCATATTTAAGACAGTAGTTTTAAAGTCTTTGCTAGTAAGTCTGATGCCTTTTATCTTCAGGAACAACTTTTAGAGGGTTATTTTGTGCCTGTGAGTGGGCCATGTTTTCTTGTTTCTTGTGACCTTTTGTTGAAAACTGGCAGTTGAAAAAACAGCCACCTCTGTCTTTATAGACTGGCTCTGTATAGGGGAAGATCTTCATGTATCAGTTCATCATGAACACTTAAAAGTCTTCTCAGGTCTTTTCTGGGCATATGTCTTCCCTGTGCACATGCCTTTCTCCAGTCCACCTTATACACAGCTGCTTTTCATGACTTCATTTCTGTGAGTGTCACCCCTGCCTCTTCCCAGGGTCTTAGCAGTTCTACTGTATTCCTCAATCACTAACCTCTTGCCCCAGGCATCTGCAGGTCTGTAATCCCCCTGAAGCTTTCATAAGTTACATTTCACAGCTTTGTCCAGTCTGAGGTGTGCTTCATTTGGCCATCTGAGCTCTCAGTTAGGTGACACAGAGATTAATCAGGCAATCCCTGGACAGATTAGAATGTTGCAAATTTGGCCTGCCCTGCTGTCTCTGCTCAGCTGCCCCATAGGGCTTCCCCCAAACCATACTGTACAGTTCCAGGGAGGGAGTAGGGCAAGTGCAAATTAAAATGCCATGAACTTTTTTTACTGTTTTGAATCTAACTTTTTCTTGATTGGGCTTTTGCTTGGTTGCTGTAATCTTTACTGATTTCAAGGGCTCCTATAAGGCTATTTTAGCCAGTATTTAGATGTTTATTCTACATTTATATGGGGGATTTCTGGAAGCTTCCTAGTCTTCCATCTTGCTGACATTACTCCTCTAACCCTCCTATTTTAAGATCAGTGCATTAGCAGCCTTAATTTCATCTGAAATTGTAGTTCCTTTTTGCCATGTAACCTAACATTTTGACAGGTTCTGGGAGTTAGGACACAGACATTTTTTTCAGACATGAGTAAATTTAATGTAGTATCTTGAATGGGATCCTGGAACAGAAAAAGAAGATTGGGGAAAAGCTAATGAAATTTTAACGAGATACAGAGTTTAGCTAATAGTAAACTATAATAATACCAATGTTGGTTCATTAGCTATGACTAACGTACGTTGGTAATGTAAGACGTAAACAATGGCAGACATAGGATGTAGAGTATATTGGAACAATCTGTACTGTCTTTGCAACTTTTCTGTAAATCTAAAGCTTTTCTAAAATTAAAAATTTATTTAAAAGAAAAGAGTAACTATAATATATAATAAAACTCTATAGTACTTTTGGACTGAGGTAGAGTACTCAAAGAAGGACAAGCTTGAAAGGGGGACCCCTCCCCAAGTCTGAGGTTCAGACCTCATTGGAGAAGGTATAGTTGCAACCCACTGGGAGGTAGAGACATTTGCTGATTTTCCCAGGTGAGTTGGCCCTCAGTTGCTAGTTGGGCAGGCAGGAAGCAACTTTGGGGTGCAGGAAACCCAGCATGCAGGTTTTCAGAGGGAGGAAGGTGCCAATGGCAACCCTCTGCAGTGCAGGTGGGGTGCAGGTGAGCAAAGGAAGTGAATGCATTAGCGGGACTGGAGGAATAGGGAGTGCTGTGTCTATGTCCAGAGGGCAAGAGACAGGCCAGGCTCTGAGGTCACTGAGTGACTCCCCTCTGGGCACATGGCTGGGCAGAGTACCCACCTCATACCACTTCTCAACTTTATGGCCCCAAAAGCAGCAGGACAGCCCGTTTCTCCTTGCAGTGTTCTCCAAGCACCTTCTACTGAGAAAACTATAAACCAAACATACCTGAGCCTAGTCTCAATTAATTTGGGAGTTTATTTTGCCAAAGCTAAGGACATGCCTGTGACAAGCCTCAGGAGGCCCTGATGACATGTGCCCATGGTAGTCAGCCTACAAATTGGTTTATAAACTATGTCTTTTAGGAAGAAATAAGACATCAAACAATATATGTAAGATATACATTGGTTCAGTCTGGAAAGGCAGGACAACTGGAAGCAGAGGCTTCCTGGTCATAGCAGAGTCAAAGATTTTCTAATTAGCAATTGGTTATTATCTAAAGAGCTGGAATCAACAGAAAAGAATGTCTGGGTTACAGTAAAGGGTTGTGGAAAAACCAAGGTTTTTGTCTTCTTTCCTAGTGTCCCAAGATTCCTTCTTTTATTGCTTACTGTTTGTCTAGAGAACTTCCTTTAACCATTCTTTTGAAGGAATCTATTGGCAATACTTTCTCTTAGTTTTCTATTGTCTTCGAACGTTCTAATTTTCTCTTCATTCCTGAAGGATATATTTTGCTGGGCATAGGATTCTGGGTTGATGTTTCTTTCCATTCAGTACTTGAAAACTGTCCAACCATTTCCTTAGGGCCTTATGGCTTCTGATGAAGAATCTGCTAATTTTTGTATTTTTAGTAGAGACGGGGTTTCACCATGTTGGCCAGGCTGGTCTTGAACTCTTGACCTCAGGTGATCCACCTGCCTGTGCCTCTCAAAGTGCTGGGATTACAGGTGTGAGCCACCATGTCTGGCTCTCTTGCTGCTTTTAAAATATTTTTGTTGTCTCTAGTCTTTATACTTTTACTATGATATGTGCATTTCATAAGTTTGACTATAATGTGTCTTAATGTGGATTTCTTTCCATTTATCCCATTTAAGATTTGCTCAGCTTCTTGAATCTATAGTTTTGTCCTTTGCCAAATTTGGGAAGTGTTCAGACACTCTTTCTTTGTGTACTTTCCGCACCCACCCTCTCCCTTCTTCTCTTCCAGGACTGTTGACACAAACTTTAGAACTTTTCTTATTGTCCTACAGGCCCTGAAGCTCTGTTCATTTTGTGTGTGTGTGTGTGTGTGTGTGTGTGTGTGTGTGTGTGTGTGTATTTTCTGACTATAATTTAGGTTGAGTAATTTTCTTGTCCTACATCCCTGAAGCTCTGTTCATTTGTTTGGTCTATTTTCTGACTATTATTTAGATTGGGTAATTTTATTGTTCTATATTCAAGTGGCAAACAGTCTTCCAGGTGCAGTATCATCTGATTATTCCCTCTGCCCCCCCATTCTGTGGTTTAGTGTTTCATTTTGTTATTGTATGTTTTAGCCCTAACATTTCTTTTTGTTTCTTCTATAAATCTGCCGTTTATTTGCAGCAATTTTCTGGGGTTTTTTTGTGGTTTTTTTTGTTTTTTTTTTTTCATTTGCTTAAATCTGTCCACAATTGCATAAATGGAAACACATTTTTGATGATGGCTGACTTAAAATCTTTGTCAGATAATTCTAACATCACTGTCATCTCAATTTCAACATCTACTGATTTTGTGTTTTAATTTGCTTTGAAGTATTCTGCTTTCTTCATATGAGTGATTTTTCTATTGCAATCTGGTCATTCGGGATATTATGAGATTTTATGTATGATCTGAATCTTCTGTTTTGGCTGGTTTTAGCTGGCATCCCTCCAGCAGGTGAAGGAGAAGACGCTTTGGTACTGTTCGGTGAGGGTATAATCCATCTTTCCACTTGAGCTCCATCAATACACACAGGGGGGCCTTTATTACAGCATAGGTGAGGATAGCACTCCTGGCTCCCCACTGGGGTGCCCATTGATACCCCGATGCCTGGGAGAGGTAGGCATTCCTCCTTACTGGCCGCGTGTGACCTCCACAGACAATACAGGATGTGGGGGTGGCCTGGTCATCTCTGGGCAACAGCAAAATTCTTTATTCTCCACTAGTCCTCCACGGATACTATGCAGTGCCGGAGGGCAGGGAATGTGGGTTTATTCCCTGCAGACAGGAAGCAAGGGTGGTAGAAGATGAGCAGCAAATCATCTGAAGTGCATTTATTCCCCGCAGACAGGAAGCAAGGGTGGTAGAAGATGAGGGTGCTTGTAAGCCAGTCCCCCAGGCCCAGGAAAGCTGCAAGGAGGGGACGGAGTCGCATCTACCCTTTGCTGTAACCAAGGGATCCCAGAAAGCAGCCTGTGAAATGCTGGGCTAAAGCTTGAAGGATGTCTTGTTTCTGGGGCGGGGCCCAAACAAAGCCTGGTTGTTCTCAGTCTGTTGCATTCCCAGTGCATTCCAGTCATTCTGGAGAGGTACCAGCCAGAAACAGGGAGAGCCGGGTTTGTCCACGGCCACTTACAGAACAGTCCCACGACATAGACGGACTTAAAAGAGATACGCAGCTTGCTGTCTACTCAGTTGACGGGCTTTCTTCCCCTGGTTGTTCTACAATTTTGGACTTCCTTGGTGGTGGTAGTGGTACTGTGTGTGTGTGTGTGTGTGTGTAGGCACACATGTGCATGTGTGTATCAATGTGTGCATCTTTGTACATATGTATGCATTTGTGCAACTATGTACATATGCATGTGTGCATGTGTACATGTGTGCCTGTGTATGCATATCTTAGTGTGTCCTGGGTGTGTTCATGTGTTTGCATGTGTACATGAGCCTCTGTGGATGTTTGTATGTGTGGTGTGTGTGCTTGTGTGTGTGTGTATAGTCACACACGTGTGCAATCGTGGCCCCATGGAATGTACTCTCTGGGCATCGTAAGTGTTTCACGCAGGCTCGGGAACGACAGGCTTCCCTCAGGAGCAGTTCACAGGACTCCTCGTCCCCATAGCTGTCAGGACCCTTTGGGAGAAGTCCTGTGTCCACTTGGAGGGCAGGGAAAGACCCTGTTTCACACATGGCTGTGCAGCCTTCACTTCAGCCCCCACCTCCATCCTGGGTCCCAGCCACTGTGCTCTCACCCTTCCCTGAACTGTCCCTGACATGACACAGTTGGTTTTATCATCATGAGTTGTAATCATTGTAGAGATGGCTTATCTGACCTTCTATAGAGATTATAAATCCCTTCAGGGGCAAAAACTACACATCATTAATTGAAAACTTATTTTATTATACTTCTAGAACTCCAACATTTTCCAGAAACTGGTGTCGTTATGCCACACAGGGTCTAATCCTCTCTCCCTGCAGAGCTGGGACCATCAGGCTGTGCACAGGTCCCCGTGAGGTGGGTGTGTGCCATCTGATTGGGCTGAGTGGAGGCTGCCCACAGCTTCTCTAACAGCCCCAGATGCTCCCGGGGGCAGGTGCACTAGTCAAAGCTAAAGGGATCCATTCTGCCTGGAGACCCGCTCCCAGGGGCAGGTGCACTCAGTCGAAGCTAAAGGGATCCATTCTGCCTGAAAACCCCCCTGAATCGCCACCTCGCCCTGAGTCCCAGCTATGCTTCACCGTGTTCTCACTCTGTGGAGGAGAATCCCTGGCTGGACCCTGGGTCATCCCACCCAATAAAAGAGCTCATGGGTGTTACAGAAAAGGCTTAAATTTGACAGTTAAAGATAGAAATTGCCAGTGAAGAAAATTCATCTGTTATAATATATAAATAAAGCATGTGTTTATTGAAATAGTACCTCTATGAAGAATACTTTAAGAATGTGAATGGGGTTTTGTTTTTGTAAACTTTCAATTACCTTCCCTTCCCTGACCCTGCCCAGGTATTCATCTCCTGCCCAGATCCCAGGGTGGCCTTCCTGAAACGAACGCTCCATCTGAATTTTCTTCTCCCCTGTCTCTCAAGAGAATGCCCCGGCTCCTAACCATGTCTCAGACTGCCCTGCACCTCAGCCTCTGTCTCTGCACCCCCAGGCATGTTCAACCTCTTGCAATTCCTGCATTCCCCATAGTTCATGACCCAACCTTTGTCCCCACTACCAGCTGGTCCTGGAATACCCCCCAGGCTCCTTTGTGAACCCTGAGGAGTATTCGTGTTCCAAAGTCGCAGCACTCTGGAAGCCGCCTTCCCAGGCTGCTGTGGGTCTTTGCTGGGTCCCACTAGTGTCCAGGTCTGTCTCCACCATGGCCCTAGTGCCATCTCAAGAGTCTGTTAGTTCCTCACCAGCACTACCCTAGACCATGGGCTTCCTTGATTTATTTTCTCAAGATCCTCAACACCCAGCTTGGGGCCCAAGGCACAGTGAATACATAGTCCATGTTTTTAAATGAATGCATTTATGTTCTAAATGGCTTAAACATTCCCTTGCTCTATCAGCTGAGAGAGTCTAGAAGCAACAACACCTCACTAGCAATGAATACACCAGTGCCCAGATCTTGGTTTCTAACACCGTTCTAGGAAAGGAGCCAGAGCTTCTTGGAGAATTGACTGATTCAAGGGCAAAGGCAGGACATGCAGAAGATAAGCCGGGAGCATCTTTAGTAGCAGAAATTAAGGAGATGCCCAAAAAGCCAAGTGATGAGCACCTGTCAGAGGCACACAGGAGCCGGGAACCCACCACGGGAGCTCGCCAAGGCCAACCTCAAAGAAGCTAAGCAGGAAAAGAAGCAAAGTCACACTGGAGTCCAGCCTGAGCATGGGCTGTGTATCCATGAGTCCATAGCAATATAAATAAAAGATTGAGTACATAAGTAATGTGGAGGCATGGATGAGTATCCCCCCCAGGACATTTCCCAGTCACTCATGTAGCTACTTCTCCTCCTCGGAAGTGGAGCACAACCCATACCCCTAAGTGTGAGCTGTGCATGGTGACGTCCTTCCAGAGAGTACAGCATGGAGAGGGGGACTTCACAGTGGGGGAGACCTCAGCCAGCCGACCACAGCCACCACTGTCAGTGAAGAGTCATGTCAGCAGCGTGTGTACCCTTGTTATGACATGATGAGAATGGCATTTACCTGTGTGGTCTTCCTCCCAAAACCCATAACCCCAGGCTATTTACGAGGAAAGCCTCAGACAAATCCCAACTGAGGAGCGTCCTGCAATGCACCTGAGCAGGGCTCCTCAAACCATCAAGGTCATCAACGGCAAGGGCCGTCTGAGACCCTGTCACAGCCAAGAGGAGTCCAAGGAGATATGGCAGCCAAATGTGATGGGGTCCTGGGCAAAAACAGAAAATTGGGTAAAACCTAAAGAAATCTGAATAAATGCAGACTATTGTTAGTAATAGTGTATCAGTGTTAGTGGTGACGAATCTAGCCTACTAATATGTTAACAACGTGAGAAATTGGGTATGAGTATATGGTAACTTTCTGTAATATTCTTGCAAATTTTTAGTACATGTAAAACTATTGCAAACAAAATAATTTATTTTAAAAATGACCTACCTAAAAGAGGTTAAACTTTGATTACAAATCAACTAAACTCAGCCTGTTTTCAAGACATTACTCTTTGTTATGGTCTGTAGGGGTTCTGAAAATTTTTACAAATATAATTTCTCCTTTTGAAATGGGGTGTTCCAGAATGCCATACCTCCACAGGTATAATTGGGGTTTCAGATCAGGAGACACAGCCCTGAAAGATACCCAAGAAAGAAGTAGTCACGAGTCTAGAAATTAAATTTTGTGATGTTCTAGGTATTGATTTTCTTGGAACGTCTGACATGTCTAACACTTACACTGCACCACATCACTGAATCTATTGTACTTTAATGATGGTTTTTGTTGTTCACTTGTTTTTAACTGTGGATCATTTCAGTGCAGCTTCAGGCTTAGCATTAGATGCTAACAGCAACTCTATTGAATATCTTTCTTTAGGTATCAGCATTTTCTACCTGGGAGAAAGAATTACACAAAATCGTGTTTGACCCACGCTATCTCCTGCTCAACTCTGAGGAACGAAAGCAGGTAACGGGGTGGGAAGGCACTTTGACTGTAGAGACACAGCATGAAAGCGACTGTTGCATCCTGGATCTGGGGAGCTTTTCATTGCTGAATAACAGACACCCATGTTGTAGATTTGGCCAGTGGGGAGGAGTTACAGCTCCAGTACAGTAGCTTGCGAGCTTGTAAGCAGAGTTAGAGGGACTGAGGAAGGTTATTCTGGTCATTATTCTTACCTCAGTATTTGGTTATGACCCTGGAAGACAAATACTTTTAAAGATGAACATGTAAATTTTAGGCACATTAACCCTCATTCCAAATGACTATAAATCATATGTTAAAAATACGAAATACTTAAGGTATTATATAAAGATAGTGAAATAGGTGGTCTTACATAAGACCTTAAGGTTTTATATGCTTAAAGTCTTATATAGTATGAAAGTTGTCAGAATCAAAATGAAGTCACTAATGTTAAGAAACCCCTAACAAATAGAATGGAGGAAGGCCATGAAGAGAGGGTTCTCATACTTGTATACCTGATAACTAAAAAGACTCTACAAGAACCACAGTCTTGCACACAAGGCTGTAAAAACCTTTTATTTTATTTTATTTCATTTTATTTTAGACAGGATCTGGCTCTGTTGCCCAGGCTGGAGTACAGTGGTGCAATCTTGGCTCACTGCAACCTCCACTTCCTGGGCTCAAGCCATCCTCCCACCTCAGCCTCCGGAGTAGCTGGGACTACAGGCACCAGCCACCACGCCTGGCTAATTTTTGTACTTTTTGTAGAGATGTGGTTGCTGTATATTCCCCAGGCTCGTCTTGAACTCCTGGGCTCAAGCAATCCTTCCACCTCGGGCTCCGAAAGTGTTGGGATTACAGGCGTGAGCCACCGCACCTGGCTCATCACAACTTTATACACACAAAAAGCACTTCTGCAAGGACACCTGCCCAACAACTGCCTGTCCCACCTCAGACTGGCTTTGTCCTGGTATGGATCTCTGTAGCCAAAGATAATTATTTCAAAACAATGATTTAATCCTCTCATTTATTTTTCCTTAAAAATTATTGTCTTTTTTTTTTACCTCCCTGAATATTCTTGTCATTTACGATGGCATGTGTATTCCCGTTGCAATGCTCTCTTCCCAAATAAGCATCCATTTCATTTCAGAGAGCCTCTTTCTGCTTGTTCTTCAGGTTGACAATAACAATGATGAAATAGGAGTGGTCCACAGAACAATCGCAGCACAGTGAAGGGTGGAGTTCTACAAAACGCCGCCCACAAAACACGGAATTGATGAGAGGGGGTTCTCGGGGGACTATTTTAAGGAGAGACTTGCCAGGGGTCTGCCCTAGCTTTTCACAAAGTAGGTCCCTGAGCCAACACTGCTTTCCATATCAAACAGAGGGATAGATGGTGTCGGCTCACAGGAGGGGCCTGTTGTTGCTGGGAGAGGGACCGATGGTCTGATGGCATTAGCTGGCACAGCCTGGGTCTGTGTGGCCCGTGGAGCGCTTCTGAGAAGGGCCCTGAGATAGACTCTGGAAGGTCCGGACTTCCCTGCCCCAGTTAGACTCCATGTGTGCGGTCACGTCTTGCCCTCTCTTTGCCCTTTGAGTTCAGAAATGATGCACGTGGAAGGTGAGCTATCAAGAAGAGCCGCTGAAAACAGAAGAGCCAGAGTTAATTAGGGGAGGAGGGGTTCTGTGACCAGGGGCCCCCACGTTGGTGTCCACTGGATTTCTCACACCAGCAGAGTCTGATAAAGCCCCAGACGGAGGGTATGGGAATTGCCATTTTATTTTCAATTCTGTCCTCTGCTCATAAAGTCCCTTTAAGAAATGCCTGAGATGGTGTCAGTGAAGCACGAACCCACAGAGTCTCAGTCACATGGACCCGCGTTGCTTGTTGTAACCAACTCCCGCTCTGTCCTCACTCCCGTTCCCAGCCCTCGACCCACCACTCTGCTCATTGGAACTGTACCCTCTCGCTGGTGCAGGCTCAGGGGTAGGCTGGGCAGTGTGACGTGTTCCCAGTATTGACTGCCTTCGAATACAGAACTTGAACCTTTCAAGAACTTGGAATTAATAATATTTTATTGTCTTCTAGCTGAGATTCATTTTCTATAAAGAAATATTTTAAAATATGCAAAATGTGTTATCACAGCCTCAAAATAATGCTACAATAGAGTTAGCTGAGTTTGGGTGTTATATATATTTTTCCTATAGCAAAGGAAAACCATAGACATTAATAACTGGTCATATTTCACCCTTTTGTTGCAATTTTAAAAATCAAAAATTTCAGCTATGGGCTGGGCACGATGGCTCATGCCTGTAATCCCAGCCCTTTTGGAGGCCGAGGTGGGCAGATCACCTGAGGTCAGGAGTTCCAGACCAGCCTGGACAACATGGCAAAACCCTGTCTTTACTAAAAATGCCAAAAATTAGCCAAGTGTAGTGGTGCTTGCTTGTAATCCCAGTTACTCAGGAGGCTGAGGCAGGAGAATCACTTGAACCCGGGAGGCAGAGGTTGCAGTGAGCCGAGATCACGCCACTGCACTCCAGCCTGGGCAATAAGAGCAAAACTCCATCTCAAAAAAAAAAAAAAAAATCTGCTGTGAAAAAGCATAACAAGGAGCCTGTGATTTTATGTGACAGAATCACTGGAGAACAGAGGCAGGAGCCATAAACCGGGCAGTGTCTAAAATCATCAGTACATCTGGGGTGTGTGTGGTGTGTGTGGCATGTGTGGTGTGTGTGGCATGTGTGCTGTGTGTGGTGTGTGGGTTGTGTGTGGTGTGCGTGGCACGTGCCACGTGTGCCACCACCGACTTGTTTGCTGTTGCCAGTTGTTCTCTCTCTGTGCCATGGATACCTTTTGAGGCTGTTAGTCCCTTTAAAAAACATTGAATAAGTAAGATCATCCTCACCACAAAAAGAAAATTACAATTTATGATCAAGCCCCTTCCAAATATTCTAGTTTAAATGCTAAGGCACATCTCTTAGAACAGCTGGGAACACAGGGGCCCAGTCTGCTTGCTGGTTGGAAGTGGTTCATGGGCAGGGCAGGGCTGGTCCCCTGATGTCTGGGGGACGTGGGCATCCCACCCAGGGCTCATCAAAGGGAGCACTGTGAGGCTGGACCTTCCTCAGGCCATCGTCAGAGACAGCAGATGCCAGCCCTGATGGGGTTGGGCCTGCCTGGGCTGGGACGCCCTGGCCTTGCCTGGGGGGTCCTCTGCAAATAGATGAGATGAGAATATAGCTCATGCTAAGTACCTATTGCCTGGGGAAAACCTTTGAAGGTCCCCGTGAAATCACCCAGAGGAAACTGTGGGCCTGTCCTAACGTCCTGCAACTTGGTCCCAGAAGGTCCAGTGGGAAAGAGGAGGAAGCAGGCCACGCCGTAGCCAGTGCACTGGAGGGTCCAGAGAGTGCTCAGAAGAAGTGCCTGCAACCTCATCAAAGGGGAGCATGGCAGCTCGTATGAGGAGTGGGATGGAAAGAAATCATAGCTGGACCCCATCCAAAGACCACAGTCCTATTTAGGAAGAAATTGGGTTAGAAGTATCAGACATAGAATCTGTACAGGACCTAGTGTCATACAGCGTTTTCATGGGGAAAGCTAAGGCCCCTGGTGTGAAAATCACAGCCCTTCCTCTGCTGGATGAGCTGCACAGGAGAAGAGGGTGATCCTACACAGAATCAGGGTCGAGGCAGTGTGAATCAGGCCTGTTTCTATGGCAACAAATAGTGTTTTGTTTTATTGCGGTAGAACATACAGCAATGATATAATAGCCAATGGAATCTCTTTTAAAAAGTCATGATCCACTTTGGATAAAGCTGGTATAATTTGTTAAGGATGAAAAACAAAACCTGCGATGTTAAATTATAGCAGCATAAAATAAAGTAACAGAGCAAAGGGAGAGGAAAGAGAGAAGCATTTGATGAGATGGAGAAACGGCTCTAGGCAGAGAGAGAAGCAGGCATTTCTGAAGAGCCCTGACCCACAGCCAGCCAGGCTTTCTCTCTAGGTCTAAAATTAATAGAGCAAAACTCTAGCTAATGATGGAGCCACATGCTTTTATTTGGATAATAACCCTGCATTCATTTTTTATTAGTTAAATATAAGATAACTAAGAACTTACATTGCTATTTGCCTTGAAGGTATAAGAAGCCAATTATGGCCTGGCATGGTGGCTTACACCTGTAATCCCAGCACTTTGGAAGGCTGAGGTGGGTGGATCACCTGAGGTCAGGAGTTCGCAACCAGGCTGGCCAACATGGTGAAACCCTGTCTCTACCAAAAATACAAAAAAAATTAGCTGGGCATGGTGGCACACACCTATAGTCCCAGCTACTTGGGAGGCTGAGGCAGGAGAACTGCTTGAACCCAGGAGGCAGAGGTTGCAGTAAGCCAAGATCATGCCATTGCACTCCAGCCTGGGCAATAGAGCAAGACTCTGCCTCAAAAAAAAAAAAAAAAAAAAAAAGAAAGAAAGAAAGAAAAGAAAAAAGAAGCCAATCATATTCTTACTTACATATACATGCACATATTCTCAATTTAAGTCATATTTGTGGATGTTTCATTTTGCTGCTGTATCTTCAGGAGACCAGTGGCATTTTGTATTCATAATCCTGTAAAGGTTTGCTACTACTGACATGGAATCTGAAACAATAAGACAAAGTGGGAAGAGAGCTGCTCAGGAGAAGGGGCTGAGCAGTGCTGGGGTCGAGGCTTTCACCTGCCTGCCCTTGCTTTCTCATCCCCACTCACTTGGCATGAGTGTAGAAGAAGCTGCCTGCTTGGTCCTTGGTCACATTCTAGGATCTGCCTGGCAGTTGGTTGGATTGGTGCACAGTTGCTATTTATTGGCCTTATAGGATCCTACGTGGACTTTCTCTTGATATTTTTATTTATGTTTGCATAAGCACTTATCTTCAGTTTATTTTTAACATTCTTGAGTTTGGGGTAGCATGAGGAATGAAACAACTTTGTCCCTCTTTGACTCTGTAGTCCATAAATGACCATTTTTCAGTTGTTAGAACAATGATCCATCTTACTCTGACAGAGAAGAGGTTCTGTGGCCTGTCACAAAGAGATTGCATCTCGTTATGCGGGCTGCCAGGTTCCAGGAGAAGTGCCCTGGAGCCTTGCCCAGAATTGCCTGCCAGCTGATGTGCGTGTTCTTCCCACTGAAGAACAGGGTTTTCCTGTTTGGGGCAGCATTTGAGATGCATTTCTGGTCAGACAGGGGCATGCCCAGTGCCTGAGGGTCAGGCCTCCTGGCCAGTTGTTTCCACACTGATGACCCAGGCAGCCTGGCATCCCGTGACCTCCTCAGAAGAGGCCACTTATGCGCCCTGAGTCCTCCCCAAGGCGCCAGACACCCAGTTTCACAAGTGGGGATCAGAGATGCAGAATTTACTTTCTTTTCACAGGTTAAGGTCACTTTTGGGAGACTCATTTTGGGAGAATGTCAATTACGTCACCCTAGGAAGTGACTAGCATGAACTAACTGCTCTACTATGTTCTGGTGTCACTGGCCGTGATGAGAAAGTGAGGAGGCTGCGCATGACGGATGCTGCTCAGAGGCCGCAGTGAGGACCACTGCAGCCTACAGCACAGGTTCCAAACCACCACTTGGTTCCAGACGCCTGCAGAGAGGGCAGCCAAGTCATTCTCCGGGTTTCTCCAGCAGGGCTGTTTCACATTTGACCCAGAAATGGCACCTGCATGTAGAGAAACGCCAGGCCGTGTGGGGACCCAGGTTTAATTATTCAGACCGCTTGGATCCTTGAGAGCTATGCTGAAAGGCTATTGCTCATAACTCCAGCAGCTGTGAACAAGAACAGCTTTTGCCATAGATTCTTGCTGCTTTCTCATGTTGTGCTTGGAATACAAGATTTCATTTCTAATATGCAATTTCATGATGTTTTTCTTTTCTTTTTTTTTTTTTTTTGGAATCGCAAGAATTCCCAGGCCCTCTTTTTATTTATAGTGATACCAAACCATCCACTTGCAAATTCTTTGGTCTCCCATCAGCTGGAATTAAGTAGGTACTGTGTATCTTTGAGATCATGTATTTGTCTCCACTTTGGTGGATACAAGAAAGGAAGGCAGGAACAGTTGAAAAAGAAGGGTATCACACTGCTCCAGCTGGAATCCAGCAGGAACCTCTGAGCATGCCACAGCTGAACACTTAAAAGAGGAAAGAAGGACAGCTGCTCTTCATTTATTTTGAAAGCAAATTCATTTGAAAGTGCATAAACGGTCATCATAAGTCAAACATATCAATTAGACCTTCAACCTAGGAAACAAAGTTGTTTTTTTTTATTTAATAATACACCACACTGAAATTATTTGCCAATGAATTCCAAAGATTTGGTACAAATAGTACAATTCGTATTTGCTTTCCTCTTTCCTTTCTTCAGACAAACAGCAAATAAAATGCAGGTGAAAGAGATGAACCACGACTAGAGGCTGACTTAGAAACTTATGCTGACTCGATCTAAAAAAAATTATGTTGGTTAATGTTAATCTATCTAAAATAGAGCATTTTGGGAATGCTTTTAAAAGAAGGTCAAGTAACAGTCATACTGCTAGAAAAGTCCCTGAAAAAAAGAATTGTTAAGAAGTATAATAACCTTTTCAAAACCCACAATGCAGCTTAGTTTTCCTTTATTTATTTATCTGTGGTCGTGAAGACTATCCCCAGTTCCCCATAGAATCCTCCCTCCATACTGCTGCATTGTGGCACAAAAGACTCTAAGTGCCACCAGACAGGAGGACCAGAGTTTCTGATTATAAACAATGATGCTGGGTAATGTTTAAATGAGAACATTGGATATGGATGGTCAGATGAAAGATACCAAAATGTCAGATGTTTTTCTTCTGTGTCTGTGTTTTAAGATATTTGAACAGTTTGTCAAGACAAGAATAAAAGAAGAATACAAGGAAAAGAAAAGTAAATTGCTGCTAGCCAAAGAACAATTCAAGAAACTTCTAGAGGAATCGAAAGTGTCTCCCAGGTGTGGAGAGAGAAATATACCGGATGATTTCTGGGGATGGGAGCTTACCAATGACAAGAGGACTCTTCAGGTTTGTTTTTGTTAAATCGTGTAACCCAGCCTTCCACAGACACGAAAGTCTGAGCTTTGAAGACCTGCCGGTGAGACCAGGCTGACTCCCCTCTATCATGCTGCCTGTCATGAGCCTCCAAATGTCCCTCTCATCAGTCCTGGGAAAGTGGGCTATTTGCTAACCAAATGTATCACAACCATTTTATTCCTACCCTGCATGCATTTCAAATGTCAGCAGCCCTGACTGACCCAAATAATCAATCAATACATAAGCACTCATGAGATGAGGTCTAGTTTCTGATCTAATGATCAAGAAGCAAAAATGCAAAGCTAACTACAAACAACAGAGCCATATAACCCCTACCACACTCCTTGGTTCCAGATGTCTTCACAGTTGCTCCCAGAGTAAAATGAAGATTTGACATACTGGACAAGTGAACTGAGTTAACTAGGTTGCCAAAACTTACTAAAATAATAAATGAGGCATTATTTCCATGAAATAAGACACACTTATAAGAAAATAGATGTTAGACATTGGAAGAATATATAAGCTTAACTCTTTCTTAAAAATTAGCTTTAATTGACTGATCTTTAAAAAGTAATGAACATGGACTGGGCGCGGTGGCTCATGCCTGTAATCTCAGCTACTCTGGAGACTGAGGCAGGAGAATGGCGTAAACCCGGAAGGCGGAGCTTGCAGTGAGCCTTGATCGCGCCACTGCGCTCCAGCCACAGAGTGAGACTCTGTCTCAAAAAATAAATAAATAAATAAAAAGTAATGAACATGTACTACTTTTAGAACTATAAAACTGTAGGTTTTGTAAACATAAAAATGGTTAACAATGTATTTTTATTTTAGACTGGAAGATGCAACATCAGTTTGTTTGTTTTTTTTTTGAGACAGACTTTCGCTCTGTCACCCAGGCTGTAGTGCAATGACACGATCTTGGTTCACTGTAACCTTCACCTCCAGAGTTCAAGCAATTCTCCCTGCTTCAGCCTCCCAAGTAGCTGGGATTACAGGCATGTGCCACCACGCCCAGCTAATTTTTGTATTTTTAATAGAGATGGGTTTTCACCGTGTTAGCCAGGATGGTCTCGATCTCCTGAGCTCGTGATCCACCCGCCTCGGCCTCCCAAAGTGCTGGGATTACAGGCATGAGCCACCGGGCCCGGCCAGCATCAGTTTTTAAATGGACATTAATTGATGCTTTCTATGAAGGCATAGGCCTCCTTTGTTTGACCTGCGATTTGGTTGATCAAGAATTAGGTGACCTAAGTTAATGCTAGTTACACAATCCTCATAAAACTTCTCTAACTATTCTAAGGACAGGTACGTTCCGAATGGGGAAAAAAATAGCATGAATTATCTTCATCACAAGTGCTAATGTAGACAATTAAATGTGCGTCCCGTTGCTTGCAACTTGTGATTTTCTATGGTTAAAGCAGTCATAAGAATGCTGGGTTCTAGCCATGGCTTAGCTGTGTCCACCCACCAGGTGGCCATGGGGCAGAGGCAGAGGAGGCAAGGGCTCGGGAAAGGTGCTGGAGAGCCCCTTCTCTGCCTTAGTTCACAGCCTGGCCCTGGCCCATCTTATCCCGGCCATGGGGTAACTATTGGACCTTCCTGTGCTTCAGAGCCCTCCTCCAAATGGGAGGATGACCACACACACCTCAGAAAGTGACTAGGAGGATGGCGTGAGGGGCTGCAGGGAGGGACCCCAGTGGTGCCTGGTAGGCAGGAGGAACTCTGAAAGTGGTAGCTGTCATTACTGCTATTGAGATCATCATTACTATTAAAGACATTTGGCCAGCATTCTCTATTGATAAACTAACAGCAATAAGCCACATACTCCCCTTCCCATGAATATATCATGAAAACAACGGAAAAAATATTCGGAATGCACTGAGCCATTTAACGAAGATGACATACACACATACACACACACAGAGGGAAAACGAGGGGTAGAAATTAGAAGGGAGTTAAACTGACTCTTTTTAAAATGAGATTTAATTGCCTGCTATTTTTTCAAATAGATTTTATTGTATATATTTAAACTATACAACATAATGTTATAGGGCACATAGAGATCATAAGATGCTTACTATAATGTAGCAAATTATTTTAAGATTTACATATTGCTTTTATAATTATAAAGCTATTTTTTTATTTTAAAAGTAGCTAAGTTTGCAACATTTCAAAACTTTTTCCACATCTTCTGTCTACTTTTCTGTAGGCATCCCAGTGAAACATGTACAATTCAAACGACCACATGCTGGACAGCCAGGCGCATCCCCATGCAGGCCACGTGGGCCTCTTAGAAGCAGCCTCCTGGGGCTGTGTAGCCTCCTGCAGCCATACAATCCTGTCCTGGTCGCCCGTCTCAGCCTCGGTCCTGAGCAGCCTGTGGGAATGGTGGCGATGGGACAGCCCAGAACACTCCTGGACAGCCCCTAGCCCCAGCCCTGCCCGCCTCTCGGGAGAGCAGCCACCAGGGACTGGGTCCTAGCCAGGTGGGGTTGGCCACCCGGTGGGGTTGACACCTGGTGTTCCTTCCTGAAAGCTGCAGCAGCTACCTCCTTCATGGCAGGCTGGCCCGAGTCCCACTTAGCGGAAGGAGAGCAGAGATCCAGGGCCCGTGAATCAGCTGACCTTCGTGAGTTCACACCACAGCTCGTCAGCATCAGCAGAAAGCCGGTACTGTCCCTTGGCATGGCTAAGGGGCCATGGAAGTGGGAGGCTCCCTTTCTTTTCAGGGACACTTTTTCTCAGCTGCTAGAATAGGACCTGTCTAGCAGCTGCCCCTGTCCAGCCCCTAACTGAGAATGTGTAGACGCCTGTCTAGCCAGGGGAGCGTAGAACAAGCCCAGGCAAGTCTGACCGTTTGACTCATCCCCCGCAGGTCAGGGGTGGAGTGTGGCTTAGCCATGGCACACCAAGGTTGTTACATCAGTAAAGGAAGGAAGGGGGAAGGACAGAGAGAAAAGGAGGGAGGGAGAGAAGGAAGGAGGAAGGGAAGGCAGGGGAGAGGGCAGGAAGGAGGCGGGGAGGCAGAGGGAAGCCAGAGAGAAGCGCTTTTCTTGCGAGAGATGTGTAAACAAGCACCCCCATGGACGAAGAGCAGGAAAACGGCAGCGCCTTGAGGAAGGAATGAGACGAATTGTTCAATGACAGAAATGAGCATGAGTCTGCTAATTTGTCTTGTCTTCTAACAGCTATGTCGGCATAATCTTCTTGTTTGTATATTTCACAAGCTATTAAGTTATAATAATTTAACAAAATAATTCAGTGTCTGCAAGGAAGTGTAAAATTCTCTGTAAAGAGAAATGGGAGGGAATAAGAAGAATCCCCCGGACAAAGAATGACCACATTTTCCATGCACCCCGGAGCACATTGCCCAGGCCAGGCCCTGTCCAACTGTTGCTGGACAAGCAAGTGCATCTGCATAGGCCAGCGGCTCCAAGCCTTGGCCCTTCTATCCCTGTCCCTATTCCTGGCTTCAAGTTCAAGGCTAAGAGAACAGGAAGTTGCTTAAGAATAAGTTGCTTAAGAATAAGTTCTCTTCCCCACCCTGGTCTGGATGCTGCCTGGGTCCTCCCCTTCCCTCCTTCCCTTCCCTCACTGCCTGCAGCTGAGCAGCTCTCCCCGGGAGCTTTCTCTGTCCCACACCAGGAGCAGGAGACTCAAAGTGGATTGCTCCCTGCCTCTCCCACTTTCTAGTTTTTCATCCAAAACATGGCTTCTCTGGACATTGAGGTCCAGGGAAGTTTTGGGACTTGCACAGGGTCTCATAGCAACTGAGAGACTGAAGATTAGAACTCACAAACCCCAAGTTTCTGGAAGGAGGAGTCAAACTCTTAGAATCTATTAGAAAGGGCGACTAAGACTGGGCCAGGGAAGGGTGACCTTGGAAGTGAGAAATGAGACCTGGCACGTTGGCACTCCCACCCCCAATTCACAATACATCCTCTCCAAGGCTGGCTCTCCCCCGTTAAGGCCACCTGTTTCTCTGCCTCCTCATCTGTAGCCCCTGCAGGGGCCCGTCTAGACCATGTAAGGGAGCACGCTGGCGTCTTCCATCAGGTGCTCCCCTCCCCTCCCTGGTTTTTCAGACTGTATTCTAAAAAAAAAAAAAAAAAAAAAAAAAAAACCTAAAATTACTCTGGGTTCCCAGCAGAGCTCATTCCATCTTCTTCGCAGCTTCTTGCACCTCTCACAGCCCCCAACTACACACACACCTATCCTACACCTTTCATAGAACAGGCCTGCTTCCCTCCCTCCCATGCTAGCTCCAGGACTTCCTCCTCCAGGAAGACTTCCATGACTGACATTTCTTTGCCCTGGTTATCCTAATAACAGCACTGGCTAACATTTACTGAGCTCTTCCCATGTACCAGACATTATGCCAAACCCTTTGCAAACATCATCTAAGTGAATCCACACAACAACCCTATGAGGTAGATCTTAACCCTGTTTACAGGTGAGGAAACTAAGTCACAGAAGGGCTAATCAACTGGCTGGGGGTTACATAGCTAGTAAGTGATAGTTTGAACTCTGCTTTGTTGTGGCAAATGCCACAACCCCTTACTCTCTGCCTCCAGCATCCTGCCTCCATCATTTTGGCTGTAGACATCCCCTGCAAATTACCCTGTATCTACACACACACAGAGAAACATGCAGACACACACAGACACACACGCACATACAGACACACATGCACACACCATCTAACCTTTCAAACAAGTCCAGTGGTTATCAGTTATCACAGGCAATCTTAAAGTTATAATTCCCAAGAAAGCAATCAGCAGTCTGAAGTGGGGGTTGCATGGTGTAGCGGCCCCTCCCTCAGCCCTGGTGGCAGTGGGCGATGAAAATGGGTGCTTAGGTGTGACTGCAAGTGCATGAGCCTGACGTCTTTCACAACTAGCTGCGTGAGACACCTTTTCTGGCACCATCTGTTTACTGACACTGCTCACCCGTGGGGGCCCAGAGTAACTACCCAGATCTTTCTACTCAGGAACAACTCCGGGGATTATCTGCCCAACAAGTTATTTGCTGTCTGTGTATTCCTGTCTGTGCATCATGTGTACATGCAATACAATAGAACAAGAGGTGATCCTTTTGCAGTTAAGAAGCATGACGATTGGGTTTTCATGCTCACGTGTGAGAAGTGCCTCCCTCAAACCTTGTTATGAAGTCAGCACATTACTGGTCTTTTTTATTTAAAAAAAAAAGAAGAAAGAAAAAAGAATAGAACAAGAGGCATCATGCCTTCTCATCACCATCAGATTGGATGTCCCACGGCCAGGGGCTCCATCTCCCCCTTGGTCTATTTCCAGAACAGGCCCTAGCCAGGGAGAATGTCGAAACCCCGGTGAGCGTCAATGAGCCTCGCTGAGACCACAGTTTAGGAGGAAACTGCTGAAAAAAGAGAGACATATGAAGGATTGTGAGTATCTGAAGTGTGTCTTCCCAACCTTGATCAAACAGGCCTGGCATTGAGCCCAAAAGTGGTAATAGTTTTTGGACATGAGTGTCAAGGCAAAGAATACCAGTTGACTATAAAGATGCCTTTCCGGTCTTCCCTAGAACAAAGATGGAGAGGTGGAAGCACCTACTTCATGAAAGGTATTGGCTAGAAGGAGAAAATCTCACAGCCGTGGAGTGGGGGAAGAGATGTGATGTCATTTTTATTGAGACCAGGTCAAGGAATGTGCAAGAGGACTTGCGGGTACCTTCTGGAGCCCATAGCTCCTGGGCACCTCCTATGGTTCCGTCTATGGCTCCTTCTAAGGATCTTTGAGTCCTCTCTGGCCTGCTACTTCCTGCATATCCAAGTGTTTTAACATTTTTCATTCTCAACTCTGTGTCAGGAGGACCTAAGTCCCCACCTTCCCTCCCGATCCCCAACCCCCAATTTGCACCAACTGGTTGGGCTCCAAGTCCCCAGAACCAGCCAAGTATTGATCAAGAGTTGCCCTGACAGTCACCTCCCCAAGCACACAGCTCTCTTCCTCCAGCCACAAACAATTCCCTTGAATTCTACACTCACCCACTAGGCTCAATTTCCCTCTGGTGTGGATAGGCCTGGTAGTTTACCTCCACCTCCACAGAGCACCCATAGGAGGCATGATAATACTAGCCACCATTTCAGAGTCACCCTCGGGTGTCAAGCACTGTGGGGACTTTCACTGAACATATTATCTCATTTAATCCTCTCAGCAACCTGCTTCCTCCTCTCCATGTACACATCAAGAACCTGAGGCTTAGAGGTGTTCAGTGAGTGACTCTCAGTAGGTGGCAGAGCTAGGAAGGAACCAAGGTTCGAGTGGCCCAGAGAGAGGCACTGCTGGTTATATCATCAGATGCGAATCTGTGCTGTCCTCAGCAAGGGCTGGGATACATGGGGCAGGGCCAAGGTGGGCACCTCCTAACATCGCTGAAAAGAGAAAGGAGCCCCAAGACTTCCCCACCCTGGCTCTTCTCCATGCCAGCCCTCAACCCCACCTTCAGGTGCCTTTGTGGTAGAGCTGTTCTCCAGAGAGGGCAAAGAAAGAAAATTCCTCCTCTGAGACACCCTCAGGACAACTGTAGAAATCCCTCATGCACCATCCTGATGGGACCCCTCCCCAGCCCAGGGCAGGGAACACGGTCCTCTGCTATCTCCTTCCAATATTCCAGACCCCACTGCTAAATTCCCCACATTGCCTCAGGACCCATCATACTCTTCCAGCTCCCACTCCCTCTCTTCTCTCCGCCATTCTCAGAAGCATCCCCTGAGTCTTGAGAGAGACGGGGGCTTTCTCAATCCCCAGGAAGACACAGACCAGCTCAGAAAACCCCACCTCCACTGAACCCAAATGCAGACTTCACAGCTCCCAGGGAATTGTGACAAGTTAGTGGGAAAATCTTCTGCCAGCATGGATGGTAGGATGCTTCAATTCCAAAGGTGACAGTGTACCTCCTTCCCCAAGTCCTTCTAGAAAAAGGATCATTAATCAGTCTAGGAAGACTTAACGCTGGGAAAGGAAGCTCTGGAAGGCCTTATCTCCCCTGCCCCTTCAACCCAGGCAAGGGACCTTCCTTCAGCTCACCCAGAGAAAGACTCCACAGAAGTCACATCTAAACTCTTTAGCCACAGGACCCTGTCTTCCAATGAACCAATGTCACATACTCCCAGGATAGAAAACTGCTGAAAGCAGGGCTGGCCTGGGTGTGGGCTGGGGCCAGAGCCTGCCCTGCTTTGCCAGATGCTGAGCACCCAGCCTCTGTGTAGTTGGTACCTTTATTCCCATGACTGCCTCCGCCGTCACCTGCTGCACTGTGAAGGATTCCATTTGTCCTTCTAGAAGATGGACATTATTTTTCTCTTCTCACTCCCTTACCTGGCCCACAGCCTGTGCCTTTTGGAGTGGAGGAGGACATCCCAACCTGGGGACAGGGACATTTGGAGAGGAGCCCCATGAAGAGTTGCCATCTGGGACCCTCTACCTCCCACCAGGACACTGCCAACACTGAGCATCCTTTTAGTTCCACAAATTCTTGCTAGGCCCCTATAAAGATTCGCCCAGCGTCCTCTTCCTCTAAGCTCCCACGTGCTAGAACTCCCACGTGCTAGAAGCCATGAGGGGCCTCTCTCAGGTCAGAAGGAGCTCTGGGATCCTAGCCCTCAGCAGAAGGCCCCAGGCTTTCCCACCTGCTCCCAGCTCCTCTGAGGAAGTTGATGGAGCCTGCAGAGCTGGGCTGGAGGAGGTCTCCTTTCCCCAGAGCGGGGCTGGGGGTGCAGGTAGGTGGCCTGGAATGTGCTCTCTCACCCTCCTCCTGCCCATGTGGTGAGCAGCCAGAGCCCCCAGGCCTCCAGCTCTGAGGGGAAGCTCCTGTGAGCCAGACGGACAGGACAGCTGCCCCCAATAGGGTCCCCTTCACATGCCATCTCACCCCAACTCAGACGCTAAAAATGGTTCTCTGCTTTTCAGCCTCCGCGCCTGCCCACAAATTA